>NC_072426.2:98335000-99831250 GCF_028878055.3 Symphalangus syndactylus
ATGCAGGCCCTGTCTCCTGCCAAAAAAGGGCCCTATTGCTGCTCTGATCTCAAGGCTGGTTTCTGCCGCAGGAGTTCACTCGGTGTCCATAAATCACAGGCTGCTTACAGCTGAAGCTGCCCTGAGTCGTCAGTGAGCTGTACGCTGAGTGACAGATCCCAGCTGACTGCATTAGAACTTTAACTCCCTCCTTTCTTCTCCTCCTCCTCATCCTCTTCTGCCTCCTTTTCACACTGACCAGAAAATTAAACCCAGACTCCTCAGAGAGGGTAGCAGGAGGCTGGGGTAGGGGTGGGGGCGGTTGGCTTGGGTTGGGTTCCTGATGCCCAAGTCCACCTGCTCCCTCCCTGCACTCTGTCTCCCCCCTCGAAACATACAGGGGACCACAGTTCTCTCCACCCTCAGGAAGAGGCAGGCCCCTCCTGGAATGCTCCAGGCTGAGCTTTTGTCCTTGGTTTGTCATCAAGACAAACGTGGCCTCCCTTCTAGCCTGCATGTCTCTTCTTCCCCCACCACCCTTGCAGGAAATGCTTCTCTTCTCTTCCAGGAGGAGGACTAACACCAGCCACACGTGTGTCTGCTGCTGACAAATGTGCGCACACCTTGGAGGGCGGGGCCAGGCACGACAGAGCTGCCCATGACAGGGGGACACCTCCTGATAACATTTTCTTCTCTATCCCTCACACCTGCCCCTTTCATCACTCCTCAAGGAGCCCTGCTTCTGAAAGTCCCGGGTGGGAAACGCACTAATGTGCAAAGCACCATCCTTGTCCTCTTCCATCCAATTCCCTGGTGAGTGAGGGAGCTTCCCTCCCTGTGCTTTTCTCCCTTTCTGGCTTTTCTAAGGGCAGTCACATAATTAATTCTTAGAACTGCCAAATTATATTTGACACTTAATTTAAAACTCAAGGTTCCATAATGCAAATCTTCTCCTGGCAAGAAGGGTGACATGCACATTGAACATGTAGGCAACCTGACAGGTTGGAGGGGCAGTACTGTGTGACTCCCAGAGAGAGAAGGGAGCTGACTTTTATTGAACACCTACTTTATATCCCGTGATTTCCATTGATTAGCTCACTTCCTTCCCACAACCCTATGAGGCAAGTACTGTTACTGCATCCATTGTGCAGACAAGGACACCAAGACCCAACACAACTAATTTACCCAGGGTCATCCTGATAGGGAAGAGCCCAAGCTGGGATTCATGGTCTTGAGATCTTGAGAGCTCCTTATGTCTTTGTGCGATTCAATTCCTCCTTCAAGGATGGAAGCAGGAATCCCCCAAAATGGAAGCTTCCTTCCCATGAGGGTGGGAGTCAGAGGCAGACTCCGGCTGCACATCACAGAATGCCTAGCTACAGCAGCTTACATGGTGCAGGTTACTTGTCCCACATAACAAGAAACCCAGAGGCAGGGCCATCCAGAGCTGGCGCAGCTCAATGATGACTTCAACAACCGAGACTCTTTCTATCTTCCTGCTTCACCATGCTTGCATTCTAACTTCTTGCATTTTGGTTGTAAAGCGACCTCTGCTACACAAAGCATCGTATCTTCAGTCCAGGGAGGAAAGAGGTTTTAGAGAAGAGGGACAAAAGGAATTCCCCCAGCCAAGGCTTTGTCTTTTTATCTGGGAAGAGGAACCCTCCCCAGCAGACTTCCCCTTGCCTGTGATTGGCCAGATCCCATCTCTCTCACCTTCTCCCCACCTATACCAGTCGTTGGCCAAGGGAATGAGTTGTCATTACTTGTTTAGGCCAATCATGATTCATCTCCTGGGACTGGTGGAGGGGCCTTGATCTTTGCCTCCCTAAGATCAAAGAATCTCCAGTTGCTAATTACACAAGTCACATTGTTAACAGGGAAGGAACAGGGATGGCTGTTAGATATGCAATGGACAGTGTCTGCCATACCCAGCTCTTATCCTTAGCCACCTCTTGGTCTGATGGAAGAGACCTGAGTCCCAACTGGAGAATGACTCTGATATTCTGGGTATGTGCACAGACAGCTTTGAGGAGTTTTGGAAATTTGGTTCCCTTCTAAGCTACCATTATTTCTGGGGTCTGTTTACCCTAACACCCCTAAAGGGGAGGGGGAGAATTTGTGCTTTGTCTTCTGGACCTGGGTCTATGGATCTAGGTGTGAGTGGACAGGGGTGACCCCATGATCACTCCCCCATGTGTAAGCTCCAGAGCAAGCTGTGGCCTCTGCTTGGGACAGACAATGTCCTGAGTGGTTAACTCTGGAAACCAGTGTGCCTGGGTATCAAAATGAGAGCCTGGACATCTTATCCGTACATCTCACACTCCTGCTTTGTAAAATCACTGGGAAGGGGGTTGTTCCCTTCCCACCTCCATTTGCAGCTGGGGCATGACAGGGCATCCCCCAGTTGTGGTACTCATGGGGAAGTTCTTATCACTGTCTCCTTCCTATTCAGCTGGGGGCAGATTCACTTGCTAGGAGGAGCATCTGTCAGGAACCAGGCAGGAATCAGGCGGCACACTCGACAGTAACGTGCTCATCACCTGTCCCACAGGACTACAAAGGCCATTTCTGGGCTCCTGGCTGCCTCGCTCATTTACCCCAAGACTTCTGATACTTTCCAAATCTTCTTCAGGTGTCTCCTCCATGCAGATGGGAAGGCTGGTAGGAGGTTTCTGAGTCCTATAGCCCCATCTCAGGCCCCTCCAGGTGCAAACTAGGTCACATCTCTCTTTCCTTGAGGCCCCAGTGGCTTCCCATATTCCTGAGACTAAAACTCAAACTTTTTACCCTGACCTACAAGTAGAGTGACCGTCATCTCAACAATATTATCAGGAGAGCGACCTTTCAGTTTCAATGCATTCTAGTCTGGATGATAAATTACATGGTCACCTTATCACACAGCCGGCTTTGTGTGTCCCCAGCCTCCTCTCCTCCAGCTGGCTCTGCTTACCTGCCTTGCTCCAGCCAGGCAGAGCAGTTCCCTGAAGCAGCCACACTCTCACCCACCACACCACCCTCATGCACACATTACCTCCACCTGGAAAACTCTACCCCTGTTTCTTCCCCTGCCTAATTTCTACTCAGCTCTCAGGCCTGGTTTAGATGTTCCTTTTTACAGAGAAGTCTTCCTTTATGGCCCATCAACCTTAAGTTGGGTCCTCTCTCTCTCCTGTCATACAAATGCTTATTTCTCATAGTGCCAGAATCATCAGCTGTATCTGTTTCCCCCACTAGATTGTAAGCACCATGAAGGCAGAGGTCATTGTATCTCCAGAACCTAGCATGGGGCTATTGCCCCATAACCGTATGTTTTATGAATGAATAAATGGATGAATGAAAACACAGTGTTTCCCATAAATGCACACACACACACACACACACACAAATACACACCCCTCCAAGATACCAAGCCCACCACAGTCATCTCCAGGGAGATGTAATTCTGGCACAATCTGAGCCTCCCAGCAGCAAGACATGCCACTCTGAGTTGCTTACCCCATGAAGGGTTCAAACAAGGGCCATCTGTCAGGAAAGGAGACACATGGACTGAGGAATATTGCCTTGCAGGCTTCTGAACCATGACTGATTCTCATCCTCCCTCACACAGGACAGCAGCCAGATTACCTCCAACTCCAAACTACCACATTCAACACTACAGTGAACATCTCTGTATGTGTCCCATTATGGACTCATGTGAAAATTCCCCTGGAATAGAGATGTCCCAGGTAGCTGAATTGATGGGCCATTGGGGATGTATATACTTAATTGAATTAATCCCCCTTTTTTTCTTTCTTTTTTTTTCTTTTGGCTTGTACAAGTTCTAGAATTCTTGGACTGATTATCCATCTTGACAAAGGAGGCCTTGAATCAAATTTAATCTGATAAAAAAAATAAATATACCTTTCTTCTTTTCTGCAATAGACTAAATGTATAGTCCCCACAAAATTCATTTTAACCCCCAAGATGATGATGTTAGAAAGTGGGGACTTTGTGAGGTGAATAGGTCCTAATGGTAGAACCCTCGTGCATAGGTTTAGTGCACTTATCAAAGAGACATCAGAGAGATCCCTTGTGCCTTCTGCCATGTGAGTTATAGTGAGAAGACAGCCATCTACTAGGAATCAGAACCTCATCAGACACCAAATCTGCCAGCACCTTGATCTTAGATTTCCCAGACTCCAGAACTGTTAGAAATAAATTTATGTTGTTTATAAGCCACCCAGTCTATGGTATTTTGTTATAGCAGCCCGAAAAGACTAAGACATATGCCAAGCACCATAGGAAATGTGCTACCTGTTATAGACACATCTTCTATGTGCCATTATCCACCCTTTAAATAAAGGCCTTAGAATGAGCTGGGCAATGGAGGTGGGAAACGTCAACCTTTGCCTACTCCTTGGCATAGGGAAGGGGAGCAAGAGAGAAAAGGGAGAGAGCTCTGGTAAAGGCTGGATCTTCTGGGTGTATAATAGCTCTCCTGGAGGCCCATGGAAAAACCCATTGTGTAGAACACTAGGTTGTGCTCCTCCAAGACCTGAGCTGGGCTTATAGCAGCAACCAGACCCTTCCCAGTCCAAGAGATACCCACACTTCAGCCAGAAGCCACAGAGCCTATGAGATTACTGTGGAAGGGAAGTGGGAGGCAGAAGCCCAGATCAGGAAGACCCTATACTGTCTTCCTAACTAGAACTACAAAAGGCAATTACTTGGCTCATCTGCAGCCTGTCCACAGCCAGCCCAGGCCTGATGGACTCTAGTGTGGACATCAAGAAATGTAGCAGGATGATCCATGTGGGTGGCATGGAGTTTCCCCTGAGCAGGAAAAAGGACGGACTGTGTCCCAGCCACAGACAGCTTCCCAAACTCCAGCAGAATGCTTTCAGACATGCAGACAGATGTACAGACAGACACGCAGGTACAAGTGCAGGAAGATGTGCAATTGGGGAGGACAACTATGGGCACAGAGATGTACATCCTGTCATATAAAGTGACTCTTCTTCCAGCCACCTCAGTCTCCTCCAGCACAGCTAGCCTCTCAGTTTATCAGCACTATTGCTGAAAGCAAAAGAGCATCAAGGGCCTTCCATTTATATCAAGGCAGAGTAACAGACTGATTCCCCTTTCCCTCCCAGCCAAAACAACTAAAACACCATAGAAAATATAGGAAATCATTTTCTTATCTTTTCTTTTCTTTTTTTTTTTTTTTTTTTTTTGAGATTGGGTCTCACTCTGTCACCCAGGTCACCCAGGCTGGAGTGCAGTGGCACAATCACGGCTCACTGCAACCTCCGCCTCCAAGGCTCAAGTAATCCTCCCACCTTAGCCTCCTGAGTAACTGGGATTACAGGGGTGTACCACCATGCTCAGCTAGTATTTTTGTACAGATAGGGTTTCCTGAATATTCCTTTAGCTACTAAGGAAATTGAATTTGTAGTTATAAACTTCCCCACAAAGAAAAGCACACACAGACACACACACACATACACACAGAAAACTACAGGCCCAGATGACTTCTCTGGTGAATTCCACCAAACGTTAAAGGAAGAAATGACACCAATTCTACGCACTCTTCCAGAAAATCGAGGAGGAGATAATACTTCTAATCTCATTCTATGAGGCCAGCATCATTCTGATACCAAAAGGAGAAAAGTATTGACCAATATATTAATACTTCATGAACCTTGATGCAAAAATTATTAACAAAATTTTAGATAATGTAATTATTGTGTACAATCATTGTACATACTGTAATTTTAGCAAATTACAATATATAAAAATGATAATACATTATGACCAGGTTTTATTCCAGGGATTCAAGGTTGATTTAACATTCAAAAATCAATTAATGTAATATACCGTATTAACAAAAGGAAGGACAAAAGCCAGCTGATTACCTTAATAGATGCAGAAAACAAATGACAAAATTCAACACCCAGTCATGATGGAAATTCTCTACAGACTAGAAATAAAAAGAACTTCCTCGACCTGATGAAGGGCCCTGTAAAGCTCACAGTTAGCATCACACTTCGTGGTGAAAGACTGAATGCTCTTCCCTTAAGATCTGGAATCAGGGCAGGGCACAGTGGTGGCTCACACCTATAATCCCAGCACTTTGGGAGGCCAGGGCAGGCGGATTACCTGAGGTCGGGAGTTCCAGACCAGCCTGGCCAACATGGTGAAAACCCATCTCTACTAAAAATACAAAAATTAGCTGGGGGTGGTGGCAGGCGCCTGTAATCCCAGCTACTCAGGAGGCTGAGACCGGAGAATCGCTTGAACTCAGGGGGTGGAGGTTGCAGTGAGCTGAGATCATGCCATTGCACTCCAGGCTGGGCAACAGAGTGAGACTCCGTCTCAAAAAAAAATAAAAATAGGCCGGGTGCAGAGGCTCATGCCTGTAATCCCAGCACTTTGGGAGGCCAAGGTGGGCAGACCATGAGGTCAGGAGTTCGAGACCAACCTGACCAACATGATGAAACCCCATCTCTACTAAAAATACAAAAATTAGCTGGGCGTGGTGGTGTGTGCCTGTAATCCCGGCTACTGGGTAAGCCGAGGCAGGAGAATGGCTTGAACCCAGGAGGCAGAGGTTGCAGTGAGCTGAGATCGTGCCACTGCACTCCAGCCTGGGTGACAGAGTAAGACTCCATCTCAAAAATAAATAAATAAATAAATAAAAATAATTTTTTAAAAAAACACTGTTAATGCAACAAAAAGATAAGTCATAGATTGGGAAAATGTTTGCATATCACATATCTGATACAGGACTTGTAGCCAGAGTATATAAAGAACTCTCAAAATTCAATAATAAGAAAACAAACAACCCAATATGAAAATAATCAGCAAAAGATTGGAACAGACACTTTATGAAAAAATATTTACAAACGGCAAATGGTTATTAGAGAAATGCAAATTAAAATCTCAATGATACCACTACATACCTATTAAAATAATTAAAATGTAAAAGACTGACCATACCACGTGTTGGTGAGGATGTGGAGGAACTGGGCCTCGTACACTGATGCTAGGAATGTAAAACGATGCCATCGCCTCTAATTGGGACTCTGAGCCCGGGCGATTTCTGGTGCTGGCGCGGCTCCAAGAAGGCACCCGCATGAGCCTCAGAACCCAGCACGGTTGCTCCCAGCACCGCAGTGCGCATCGCAGGGAGGGCAAAGCTGGCGCATCCCCGCCACCACTCTTCCACCTGCTCGGTGGAGAAGGGCAGATGAGAGGGTCCAGGTCGAAATCTAGCTAGCCCTGGGCCTCCAAGCAGGAAAAGGACTACACTGAGCAGGGGGGCCAGGGCAGGCCGCAGGCAGCCTCCGCAGGAGCCCGGCCAACACCTGGGAGACCCAGGGCCACCAAAGGGCAGCAAAATCAGGGGCGCTGCTGAGACCCGGAAACCCACCACAACTCCAGGAAGGAAACCAAGGGGCCGACACAAAAAACCGGGAGGGAGGGAGAGGAGGGCATCGGAGTGCTCAGAGGAGGAACAGCTTCCTCCTGGGCCTGGGACTGCTCTGCTCGCTCCCGCTGCCCCCTCCTTTCCCCCAGGCCCACCTCCCCACCGCTTCACCCTGCCCTCTCACCACCACCCCCTGCGCCGCGCAGCAGCCGCTGCAGGGCCCCTGCCTGCCGACTGGGGAGCAGTTCTCTGGCCTCAGTTCCCAGCCACCTCGCCCGCCCATGCACACACTTGCGCCACACCTTGCGTCCCACTTAGCCACACCCTGCCCCTGCTGCGTCCCCACTCGCATGTCAGTAGGGACATTGTTCTCTGGACTTTTGGTTTGGGGACCCCCCCCTCTGCTTCTCCACTGTTCCCTTTGGTTTCCCAGAGAGGGGCCTGGGAGGGCTCCCCTGGCCTTAAAAGGAGCCCAAGCCCCTCTCATTCTGGCGTGCCCTCCTCCACTGTCCTGGCAGCAACAGGTGTGGCCAGTGGAGTGGGACGCTTGGCCCCCAGGATGCCCCCAGCCAACTTGTGTCTTTGTCACCACGTGGAGCTCACACCTATTTTTCTTCCTTCCCTCCTTTTGCTAGTCCCTGCACTCCTTTGCACGGCCTGCTTTGGGGTACAGAAAGGAAGGCAGGAGGGGTTTGAGCCACCTACCCTTCTTCACAGGGGCCCCAGCCCCCTTGCCCTCAGTCTGGGATTCGAGTCTCTATTGCAGTGATGCAAATGCAGGGTCACCTATTGTCCAGGTGAGGCCCAGGCTGCCTGTGGCAGCCACCTGAGGTGAGCTGGGGCCACGCCCCAACCCTACCTGCTTCCACCACTCAGCCTGTTTCTCCCTCCTCAGATGGGGTGCCAATAACAAAGAGCTCGGCCTTCGTGAGCCCCACCCCCAGGCTCCCGTTCACAAACTACCTCTAGACAGTTGTGTTTTTTGTTCAGTGTTTCATTCTTAACATCTATCATGGCTGCTGCTCCCAGCACCAAATGTCCATCCTCATTACCTCTTATTCTGCTCACATTCCCCTCCCCCAAGATACTCTTCTCAGGCAAGAGGGGCTGCATGTGTCAGGCTGCTTATGGACCACCTCAGTCCCAGGGAAGATGGGCTGGGACCCTCAGATGCTGCGGCAGAGTGACAAAGGGGACTGAACTGAACATAACAGGTACAGGGGCTGCCTCCCCCGGTTCTGTCAGGGAGTGGGTAGCTCCCAGGCCAGGGACCCCCTCTGGTTTCCTATTTGCAGTTACTTGAATTTTCAAAATATCCTTTTCTGGAAAAAAAAAAGATACAACCACTTTGGAAAACAACTTAACAATGTTTTTAAATGTACATCTAACAGGCTGGACATGGTGGTGCACACCTGTAATCCCAGTTTCTTGGGAGGCTGAGGCAGGAGAATCTCTTGAATCCGGGAGGCAGAGGCTGCAGTGAGCCGAGATTGCACTACTGCACTCTAGCCTGGGTGACAGAGCAAGACTCCATCTCGAAAAAATAAATAAATAAATAAATATAATATATATTATATAAATAGATATAATATATAATATATTATATAAATATATAATATATATTATATAAATATATATAATATATGAATATATATAATATATTATATAATATATGAATATATATAATATATTATATAATATATGAATATATATAATATATTATATAAATACATAATATATGAATATATATAATATATTATATGAATATATAATATATTATATGGATATATAATATATAATATATTATATGAATATATAATATATTATATGGATATATAATATATAATATATTATATGAATATATAATATATTATATGAATATATATAATATTATATGAATATATATAATATATAATATATTATATAAATATATATATATAATGATCCAGTCCACTGGTAGATATTTGATTTGCCTGAGAGAAATGAAAACTTATATTCTCACAAATATTTGTAGATGAATGTTTATAGCAGCTTTATTTGTAATAGACAAAAACTGGGAACAACCCAAATTTCCATCAACAGATGAATGAATAAATATGTGTGAAAAGAACAAAGTGCCAAAGAGATATTTGTACACCCATGTCCAGAGCAGCATTATTCACATAGCCGAAAAGTGGCAGCACCCCAGGTGTCCACTCACAGATGAATGGATAAGAAAAATGTTGTGTGTGTATATATATATATATAATGGAATATTATTTAGCCTTAAAAAGGAAAGAAGTTCTGACACATGCCACAGCACAGATGAACCTGGAAGGCCTTATGCTAAGTGAAATAAGCCAGACACAAAAAGACAAATACTGCATGATTCCACTTTTCTGAGGGACCTAGAGTAGTCAAATTCAGAGAGACAGAAAGTAGAATGGTGGTTGCTGGGGCTGGGGGGAAGGAGGACGGGGAGTTATTGTTTAATGGGTTTAATCAGTTTTGCAAGATGAAAAGAGTTATGTGGATAAATGGTGGCAATGGTTGTACAAGCATGTGGATATATTTAAGTGTATTAGACTAGACACTTAAAATGTTAAGATGGTAAATTTTATATTATCCGTATTTTACCACAATTAAAATTAGCCCTCCACTGGCCGGGCGCAGTGGCTCACGCCTGTAATCCCAACAGTTCGGGAAGCCGAGGCAGGTGGATCACCTAAGGTTGGGAGTTCGCAACCAGCCTGACCAACACGGAGAAAACCTGTCTCTACTAAAAATACAAAATTAGCCGGGAGTGGTGGCGCATGCCTGCAATCCCAGCTACTCGGGAGGCTGAGGCAGGAGAATCGCTTGAACCTGGGAGGCAGAGGTTGTGGTGAGCCGAGATTGTGCCATTGCACTCCAGCCTGGGCAACAAGAGCAAAACTCCGTCTCAAAAAAAAAAAAAAAAATTAGCCCTCCACGGCAGACATTTATGCTGCAAATGAGTTAGAGAAAAGTTAAGAAGTATTTTACACCAAAAAAAAATTTTTTTTGGCTGGGCGTGGTGACTCGTGCCTGTAATCCCGGCACTTTGAGAGGCCAAGGCGGGTGGATCACTTGAGATCAGGACTTTGAGACCAGCCTGGCCAACATGGTGAAACCCCACTCTACTAAAAATACAAAAATTAGCCAAGCAGTGGTGCATGCCTATAATCCCAGCTACTTGGGAGGTTGAGGCAGGAGAATCATTTGAACCCAGGAGGCAGAGGTTGCAGGGTTACAATGAGTGTAGATCACACCATTGCACTCCAGCCCGGGTGAAAAAGCAAGACTCTGTCAAAAAAAAAAAAAATTAAATGCCAGGGGAAGAAAGAGATTTCTTACACCCTGAAAGAACCTAGACAGCTTCCTGGAGGAGGTGTCATTTGGTTGAGATTCAGGAAGGAGAGTAGGATTTACCTTGAGAACAGGAATTGGGTATCCCAGGCAAAGGACGGCTTGAGCAAAGGCCAGGAGGCTGGAGTGAACACTCTCCAGCCCACTCCAACCTCCTGGGGTCAGAGAGCTGGCATCCGAGGAACACCCTGAGTTGGGGGTATGAAGTTGAAAAGTAGACGGGGCCTACCCTCGAGGGCCTCCCAGCCTCTGTTGGAGAAGAGAGACATTTGTAAACATCACTCCCAACTGAGCCAGACCCACAGCGCCACAGCTGCATCATGATGGCCACTCAGGAAGGGAGAGACTTGAGGTCAGCCCTGGACAGTCATCAAAAAATAAACATGTCCCTGGACATTCAGGAAACGCCCAGCCGAAGCTGTGTCCAGGCGGGGCTGTTTGCTTATTTGTGACTTTCCTGCTTTCCATCACCCTGTCAGCAGCCACCCTACCCCCATCCTCACTCTGATGCCCAGTCCAGCCTGGCCTCAGTCATTGGCTTCAGAAGAAAACCAGTTCCTATGTCCAGACATGGTGGCTTATGCCTGTAATCCTAGCACTTTGGGAGGCTGAGGCAGGAGGATCACTTGAGCTCAGATTTTCAAGACCAGCTTGGGCAACCTAGAGAGAACTCATCTCTTAAAAATAAAAAGAAAAAGAAGAAAACCGGTTCCTGAGAAGATAGGCAGGAGAAGAAGCAGCACAGTATGTGTGGGGTCGGTGGGTGAGTGTTGTGTCAGAGTGCATTTGCACAGACATAGGTCTGGCCATGTGTGTGATGGAATGCAGGTATGTTTGCCCACATGTGCAGGCACGGGTCTGTGCGTATGTGTGTGCACACGTGGGTGTCGTACTATGGTAAGTGGGGGTCTGGATGAAGCAGTGTGGACCCTGGGCCCAGCTGGACTGGGTTGAAATCTAACTCCAACATGTTACTTTGCCTTTCTCTGCCTCAGTTTCTACATTTGCTAAATGGGGAAAATAATATTACTGGTCTCACAGTTGTTGTAAGGATTGAAATGATTCAAGAAGGCACTTGATCAGTGGTGCTGGTGCACAGAAAGTGCTTAATAAGTGTTAGCATTAACATTTGTCATGTATCCATGTGCATATGCGTGAGAGAGACGGGATGTGTATGCGTGTGTGCACACATGTGGGTTATGAGTATGGACATGTGGGCAGCTTTGCAGAGACTGCATGAGCGTCTCGAGGGTACATGTGCTGGGATTCTGGAAGCAGCCACCACAAGCAGCCTGGTGCCCTCCTGAGGAGCCCAGGACCACCCTCACCACAGAGGAAAGCCAGTTCTTTGGGCAGCCTCCTTCCCCGCAGCCCTCTGCCCTGAGGAGGAGGCCCCAAGCGCTGGTCTGATTTCTTCTTGCTTTGGGCTGCTTAAGTCTTCTGTTGTCTTTCCATTTCCTCAGGCTGCAAGAGTGTGGAGATTTTTTTCTATCGAAGGCCAGTGACCCCCAAAAGAAATCAAGCAGGGGATATATGCAAAAATCAACTTAATCTGGGGTCTGTTTTTCCTTGAAAAATAACAAAGGAACCCAACTCCTCTGCTTTTTAAATCAAGAACAGTAAGTGGCACCAATGCTTAAAGAAAAAAAAAGTTCTCATATTATATATTATGTGAAATTGCTTTATAAAGGGTAAAGCACTTTACAGATGTGAGGAAGTCTTATCCTTTCAGAGGCAAAGCGCACCCCACCAGGGCAAGGGAGGAGCCAGTAAAGGGGGAAAGAGAGATTAAGAGGAAAAGCCGTCAGCCTGGTACTGGGTGGTTCGTCGAGGATGCAGTCTTCAATACTGATAAACAGACAACCATATTGAACTGCTCTGATTCACAAACCTTTAGAATTTAAATTCTAGATGGGGAGCCAGGCGCGGTGGCCCACACCTGTAATCCCAGCACTTTGGGAGGCTGAGGCAGGTGGATCACGAGGTCCGGAGATTGAGACCATCCTGGCTAACACGGTGAAACCTCGTCTCTACTAAAAATACAAAAAATTAGCCGGGCGAGGTGGCAGGTGCCTGTAGTCCCAGCTACTTGGGAGGCTGAGGCAGGAGACTGGCGTGAACCTGGGGGGCAGAGCCTGCAGTGAGCCAAGATCACGCCACTGCACTCCAGCCTGGGTGACAGAACAAGACTCTGTCTCAAAAAAAAAAAAGAAAGAAAAAGAAAAAAAAGAATTTAAATGCTAGATGGAAACACAGTGGGCTTTGGACTCAGGCTGGCCTGGATTCAAGTCCTAGCTTTGCTGTCACCAGCAGGGCCACTGCATTAAACACTGTGTCCCTGGAGTTGTGCAACCCAGGGACCCGCTGACCAGGTATGTGAATTGAGCTGTAGTTGGATCAGTGGTGACCCCCACAAAGGATATGTCTGTGTCCTAATCCCAGAACCTGTGAATATTACCTTCTATGGTGAAAGATGCGAATAATCAAATAACTTAAGAAGAGTTTATCCTGGTTTATCTGTGTGGGTCATAAATACAATGACAAGTGTCCTTATGAGAGGAGGCAGAGAGCAAGTGGAGACAGACAAGAAGAAAAGATGTGGACACACAGAGGAGAAGGTGATGTGAAGACAGACGCAGAGATTGGAGTAATGCAGCCACAAGCCCAGGAATGCCAGGGCTACCAGAAACTGGAAGAGCATAGCAAAGGATTCTCCCCTAAAGCTGCTGGAAGGAGTAGAACCGGGCTGACACCTTCATTTCAGACTTCTAGCCTCCAGAACTGTAAGAGAATAAATTTCTGTTGTTTTAAGCCTCCCAATTTGTGGCAATTTGTTACAGCAACCACAGGAAGATAACACCAGGGGAAATTAGTGAATTTGTCTAAATCTGGGAATAATGATCACTCCTCTCTCCTAGAGGTTTTATTGAGGATAAAATAAGGAATGCACAGGCCAGGCATGGTGGCTCACAGCTATAATCCCAGCGCCTTGGGAGGCCAAAGTGGGAGGATGACTTGAGCCCAGGAATTCAAGACCAGCCTGGGCAACATAGTGACACCCCATCTCTACAAAAAAATTTTTTAAGTAACCAGACCTGTTGGCATGCCCCTGTGGTCCCAGCTACTCAGGAGGCTTGAGCTCAGGAGTTTGAGGCTGCAGTGAGCTATGATCACACCACTGCACTCAAGCCTGGGCAACAGAGCAAGAGACCCTGTCTCTAAAAAAAAAAAAAAAAGAAAGAAAAAAAGATTTTCATTCCTGAAGGGACTTGGGGGAAAATCAAAAGAAAAAGAAAAAACAGATAGGCAGATGAATGTACAGTTAGCTGTGGAGCTCGGAGGTCCTGTTTGAAGATTCAGCGAGGCAATGTTGACCCTTCAGTTGTGTCCCAGCATGCTATATGCTGGGGATTCATGGTGAGCAGGACTCAGTATCTGCACCACAACGAGAGTTTTGAGCTTTATGTCTGCCTCTGAGGCCTCACAGCCTGAGTCTCAGCCTTCCTCACCTCCTGACTCCTGGCAACAGTCTAGAGTTGCCCAGTTTCCTTGTCTCTAAATGTCCACCAATATCCATTCTACCCGTTTCTTCCTTTTAGGAACAGCAACTGCTGAACTCAGCAGGACTTACTGCTATCCAACTAGAGACTTCATTTCCCAGCCTCCCTTGCAGCTGGGGGAGGGGTGGCCATCTAAGTAAGTCCTGACCAATGAGGTGTGAGAGGAAGTGATGACGCTCTTGAAAGGAAGCTGCTTGGGGGCCCCTGCCAGAAATCTCCAAGGTGGATGGGGGAGAAGCCCTTCTAGCCTCGTAGATGAAGGGGGTCTAGTGCTGTGCTGCCAGATACTGGAGATACTAGCCACGTGTGGCTACTTAAATTAATAAAAGTTAAATAAAATTTAAGCTCTTCCTTTCTCCGCCATCATGGTGTGTGAAGTTGACTGTTTCTCGCCATGTCTTCTCACAAGACTTTTCAGGGTCAGGTGATTCCTGGCCAAGAAACAAAAGCAAAATCGTCCCATTCTCCAGTGGATTCAGATGAAAACTGGTAATAAAATCAGGCACAACTCCAAGAGGACACATGGGAGAAGAACCAAGCAAGGCCTGCAAGGAATTGCACATGAGATGGCACACATATTAATGCTGGATCAAGGTCACTATCTTACACTATCAAGCTGACAAGGTCACCGCTATCTAGACAGTCAGACATGTTTGACTGGGAAAATGTGTTTTCTCTTTGTTTATATGTGCTGCACTAGTAGGCTGGTTCAGAAATAAGTATGTGAAACCCTTTTGTTTGAATAAATAAATCTATAGTAAAATTTAAATAAAATGTAAACCTCAATTTCTCAGTCACATTGGCCACGTTTTAAGTGCTCACTGGACATGTGGCTAATGGCTGCTGTACTGGACAGCCAGATAGAGAACATTTCCATCATCACAGAAGGTTCTATTGGACAGCACTGTCCTAGAGAATGTACAACAGCAAGAAAGAAGGAGGCTGGGTTCCTGGACAAATTTGAGGAGCAGCCTTCCCTGCTCCAACTGCCTATGATCTTATATTTTTACTCTCTTGAAAAGAGAGAAATAAACCCTCTATCAATGCAGCCAAGCCAATATCCTAACAAATACTTCCAAAAAAATTCGACTGGGTGTGGTGACTCAAACGCCTGTAATCCCAGCACTTTGGGAGGCCGAGGCGGGCGGATCACAAGGTCAGGAGATCGAGACCATCCTGGCTAACAATGTGAAACCCCGTCTCTACTAAAACTACAAAAAATTAGCCGGGCATGGTGGCAGGCATCTGTAGAACCAGCTACTCGGGAGGCTGAGGCAGGAGAATGGCGTGAATCCAGGTGGAGCTTGCAGTGAGCCGAGATCGCGCCACTGCACTCCAGCCTGGGTGACAGAGCGAGACTCCATCTCAAAAAAAAAAAAAAAAAAAAAAGATAATTCAAACTGTGAGAAACTCTTCCTAACAAACAATCCATTTGTTTAACAAATCAACCTCAAGAAGAAGAAAAAAATAGAGGAGAAACTTATAGTTTGAAAAAGAGATATATTAACTAACAATGTGAGGGCCTTATTTAGATCCACATTCATACATACTAGATTTTTGTTAAAGAATTGTTTATGAAATATTTGGAAATTTGGACAATGCCTGAATATTTGATTATCTTAAGTGCTATTAGTTCTTTTAGGCATAACAATATTTTCAGATAAAATGACATAATGTGCAGGATTTACTCAATATAATCTGGGAAGGGAGAAATGAGCGGGGATGTGGATTAAAAAAGATTGGCCAAGAGTTGATCCTTGTTGAAGCTGGGCAATAAATACACAGGGATTTATTATACTATTCTCTTTCTGTCTTGAAATTGGAAAGCTTCTTTTTGACTTTTTTTAAAAAGAATCCTTTGGCATCTGTATCTATTTGAAATTTTCTAAAAAAAATGTTTTATTTTGAGACAGAGTCACACTCTGTCACCCAGACTGGAGTGCAGTGGCGCGATCTTGGCTCACTGCAATCTCTGCCTCCCAGGTTCAAGTAATTCTTCTGCCTCAGCCTCCCTAGTAGCTGGGATTACAGGCACCCGCTACCATGCTCAGCTAATTATTGTATTTTTAGTAGAGACCAGGTTTCCCCATGTTAGCCAGGCTGGTCTCAAACTCCTGACCTCAGGTGATCTGCCCACCTTGGCTTCCCAAAGTCCTGGGACTACAGGCATGAGCCACCACACCCAGTCAAATTTTCTAAAATAATTCAAAAAAATGTAATTCACCACTGGCTCAGAGTGGTGGATCACACCTATAATCCCAGCACTTTGGGAGGCTGAGGCATGCAGATCACTTGAGCTCAGGAGTTCAACACCAGCCTGGGCAACATGCAAAATCCCATCTCTACAAAAAAGTACAAAACCTAGCCTGGCATGATGGCACGCACCTGTAGTCCAGCTACTCAGGAGGCTGAGGTGGGAGGATCGTTTGACCCTGGGAGGTGGAGGTTGCAGCGAGCCCAGATTACACCACTGTACTCCAGCCTGGGCAACAGAGCCAGATCCTCTCAAAAAATTAAAAATTATGTATATATAATTCACCACATACAAAATTTCAGAGCACAACTCAAGACAACTGAATCAAGGCAGATTTCCATGCCTGCTTTCCCCCACCACCCCTCAGCACCATCTCCCCATGCTGCAGTCAGGCCACTACTCCTATCCCTTTCCTGTGGTGATTTTATTTCAAGGACCTCAATAGCTTTCCCTGTCACCGGGTCTTTTTGTTGTTGTCGTTTTAATAACTGCTCAGTGAGATATAATCCACATATCATATGATTCGTCCATTTAAAGTATACAATTCAGTGGTTCTTGGAGTAGTCACAGATATGTGCAATCCTTACCACCGCCAATTTTTTTTTTTTTTTTTTTTTTTTTTGATACGGAATCTTGCTCTGTCACCAAGGCTGGAGTGCAGTGGCTCAATCTCATCTCACTGAAACCTCCACCTCCTGGGTTCCAGCAATTCTCCTGCCTCAGCCTCCTGAGTAGCTGGGATTACAGGCATGCGCCACCATGTGCAGCTAATTTTTGTATTATTAGTAGAGACAGGGTTTCACAATGTTGGCCAGGCTGGGCTTGAACTCCTGACCTCAGGTGATCCACCGGTCTCTGCCTCCCAAAGTGCTGGGAGGCGTGAGCCACCACACCCAGCCCACCATCAATTTTAGAATATTGCCACAGTCTTTATCAGATACACACTCTGAAAGTTCTTAATACCTTCCAAACTTACACAAAAGGAGTTGGAGTCTTGATCCTTTCTCTCCCAGGAGACCTCTCTACCTTCAATGCCAGTTTTCTTGCAATGATACACATTCCATGTACCATCCACCTTACATACATACAGTAATGTCCCCTCACTGGTCACCCTACCACAGAATAATGAATGATGGCCTTCCAGGCGCAGGCCCAGCATGAGCAAAGGCCTGGAGGCATGAAGCTATGAGTGCAGGGGATCTCCAAGAACCTGAAGTCATTCCAAGGTGAAAGAGGGAGGAAGCAGGAGATAGAGAAATCCTAGCTGGCCAAGGAGACTGGAGCCAAGCAAGCCCACAACACTGTAGGGGTTGCAGGTACCCCTTCCCAGGGAGGTGGAGCCACTCCCCTCAGGAGGAAAGCCCCGTGCCACCGGCACCCTTTTCCTGTCCTGGGCCCCTCTCCAGAGGCCCGCACGTCACACAGGTCCAGCAGCCACACCTTTTAAAGCAGGAGTTCTCTTTATTCAAAGAAAAGAGATGTTTTCACTGCGGCAGGCCAGCTAGGAGCCCCTCTCCTTCCCATCCTCCCTTCTCAGGGAATCAATCTTCTTAAACCTCATCTTCCTAGAGACCATCTGGAGAAAACCGTTCAGGAAACTCAGCCGGGTACTAAGCCCACAGCTCCCATCCATCTTGCCCTGTCGGAGCCCAGCACTGGGGCCTTAAAGAATCCTTATAGCTGGGGCTGCCACAAGGTTCCTGGCCACAGGAGCAGGCCCTACTTGTGCTCACAGCTGTACCTTCCAGACATCTGCCCCCCGCCCCACCCCCCTTGCCTCTGAACCCCTGGTCCTGCTCTGCTGGTGTCCCTCAGCTGTAACATCCAGAGAAGTCATGTGGTAGAGTGTGGAACCTGGCTCTCTTGTGTGACTTTGACCAAGTAAACTGACCTCCCTGAGTCTTGTCCCAATCAGTAAAATTGGGGTTGATAACACCCTCCTTGAGAAGCTGTGGTAAGGATTAAATGAGATAATGTAATTTAAAATGATTCTCCTAATTCGAAAATTAGCCAGGCATGGTGGCAGGTGCCTGTAATCCCAGCTACTTGGGATGCTGAGGCAGGAGAATCGCTTGAACCTGGGAGGCAGAGGTTGCAGTGAGCCAAGATCGCACCACAGCACTCCAGCCTGGGTGACGAGAGTGAAACTCTTGTCTCAGAAAAATAAATAAATAAGCCAGGTGCGGTGGCTCACGCCTGTAATCCCAGCACTTTGGGAGGCCAAGGCGGGCGGATCACCTGAGGTCATGAGTTCGAGACCAGCCTGACCAACATGGTGAAACCCCATCTCTACTAAAAATACAAAATTAGCCGGGCGTGTTGGTGCATGCCTGTAATCCCAGATACTCGGGAGGCTGAGGCGGGAGAATCGCTTGAACCTGGGAGGCAGAGGTTGCAGTGAGCCGAGATCATTGCCATAGCACTGCAGCCTGGGCAACAAGAGTGAAACTCCATCTCTAAATAAATAAAATAAAATAAAATGATTCTCCTTGTTTATTCTGCTCCAGCCACCCTGGCGTTGTTGTTCTCAAATTCACCAGCCATCCTCCCACCTCAGGGCCTAGGCACTTGCCATTCCCTGTGCCTGGAAACTCCCTGGAAGGCTAGCCACAGCACCTATGTTACCTTCTTGGAGAGGCCTCCCTGATCAGGCTATCTACAAGAGATCCCTCCTCCTTCAGGCCCATCCTTTCCTCTCCCTTACTCTGCTTTAACGTTCTTCAAAGTTCCTAATGCTACCTGACACGTTACAGAGTGATGTGCTGTTGCCTGCCCATCCTCTCCACTGGAATGTCAGTTCAGTGAGGGCAGGGACCTCGTCTGTGTTGTTCCCTGCCATAGCCCTAGTGCTAGGACAGTGCCAGGCACATAATAGGTGTTCAGCAGATATTTAACGAATGAAAGAATAAGTGACTGCCTGCATGAACAAGTCACCTTGCACAGTGCCTGGACCATCACAGGGGCTCAGCAAATAGGAGTTTTTTGTTTGTATGTTTGAGACAGAGTGTTACTCTGTCATCCAGGCTGGAGTGCAGTGGTGCAATCTCGGCTCACTGCAATCTCCGCCTCCCGAGTTCAAGCAATTCTCCTGCCTCAGCCTCCTAAGTAGCTAGGATTACAGACGCCTGCCACCAAGCCCTGCTAATTTTTGTATTTTTTGTAAAGACAGGATTCACCATGTTGGCCAGGCTGGTCTTGAACTCCTGACCTCAAGTGATCTGCCCACCTCGGCTCTCAAAATACTGGGATTAGAGGCATAAGCTACAGCACTCGTCCAGCAAACAGTTTTGTTTCTAATTTGGAGGTGCTGAGAGAGACACAGAGCGGGCTTGGACTGGGCTTCTGGGAACAGGTGGAGCTGAAAAGAAGAACTTAGATGAGACCCAATGCTACCCACAGCCTGTTCTGAGGTCAAACACCACAGGGCATGACATTTAGTTAAAAGCGGGGCTTCGCCGTCAGAGAACTCCCTGGCCTGAGTGGGGCCTCCAGCCCTGCCATTGCAAGCCCTGCTCTCTAATGTCCAATGAGCTGGGTCAGAATAGGTAAGGGGATTGGGATGGGCCTGTTCCTGAGACTCGACAGACTCCTCCACCCTCACCTGGGCAAGGTGCCCAGCTGGCCCCAGCAATGGGATTGATAAGAGGCTGTCTGTCTCTGCTGCCTGACTAGTCACCAGGACAGAGTTTGCAGTAGACCTCTAGGCTGGGTACAGAATGAGATTAGACCCCAGCCAGAGGAACTACAGGACAAAGTCATGAGTCTGTAGCCCTGAAATCTGCCACTGAGGCCTGGCATATTCCAATTCAGAACAAGATGGGCTCCAGCATTATGGAAGAAAGCCCAGGTTCATCCCCTTAACTGTGTAACTTCTGGCAAATCACTCAAACTCTCTGAGCCTCAGTTTCCCCACCTGTCAGGGGGAAATAACAATATCAACTGTAAGATGTTGATGGAATGATTATTGAGAATAATAATAGTTACCACTTACTAGCTCTTTGCTATGTGTGTTTGGCGGCAGGGGTTGTTACAGTATCTCATTTGATCCTCAAAAACTCCCTAATGTTAGATGCTTCTATTCTGGTTTTTTGTTTGATTGGTTGGTTTTTTTTTTTTTAGATGGAGTCTGGCTCTGTTGCCCAGGCTGGAGCACAGTGGCACTATCTTGCCTCACTACAACCTCTGCCTCCCAGGTTCAAGTGATTCTCCTGCCTCAGCCTCCCAAGTAGCTGGGATTACAGATTCGTGCTACCACGCCCAGCTAATTTTTTGTACTTTTTAGTAGAGACTGGGTTTCACCATGCTGGCCAGGCTGGTCTTGAACTCCTGAGCTCCGGCGATCCACCTGCTTCAGCCTCCCAAAGTGCTGGGATTACAGGCGTGGGCCACAGCATTGGCCCTATTTTGTTTTTAAAGATGAGGAAATCAAGCTTCAGAGAGGGTAGTGATCAGCCCAGAGACACGCAGCTCAGAAGAATCAGAGCAAAACTGGACTCACGTCTGCGGGTTGCAAAGCCCTGTGTTAACCACCATCTAGAAAATGTACTTAAACCCCAGCACCTGGCCAGGCACAACCAGACCCCAAATAAATGTGAATATTTTTCTCCTTCCCTGAGCTTCAGGTCTGGGGGCAGGTGAGCACGGCTGTAAGGACTGGAGGGACAAGGAGCCAGGTGGCCCTTACACTGGGTTGAGGCCACAGCAACGGCCCCACCCTAGCCCCAGCCAAGCACAAGCAGCCTGGGCTGGTTTTCCCGGTCTTGACACCTCCTCCCTGGCCAGGGCAGGCTGGGGTCACCCGAGTAGAGGAAGTTCAGCCAGGTCAGCCTGCTGCTTCCTCACAGCTTTTCCACTCACCTTTTGGCCAGGAATTCCCCGGAGCCCCTGCCTAGGGCCTGCGAGGTTACACCACCATCTGAGCTGCTCCCTCAAAAGCGGACAGCCTAATTCACGCATGACCCACACCAATAAATCAGGGAGGGGTAGGGGGTGAGGATATTCATAAATCCATATCAAACAGTCCCCAAATTATGACAGATGACATGGCAGTCATAAAATTGCACAAGCAAAACTCACCAAGTCATTAATTTCATGGCCGTAGAAAATAAACAGACACATTTTTTCGCGGCCCTAATAAATTTTTAAAAACTCAAAGAATGGTCCATCTGCTTCGAATAATTTTTAATTTCCTATTCTGTCTCATTCCCATTAGCTATTCCACTGAGATATTTGCTAAATTCTTTCATTTACCTCCTCCCATCTGTATTCAATTACCCTATTCCCAAATAGAGTGAGTTTTTGTTTCTCCTATGCGCGGGACAAAATACCCCCACCTGTACCTTAAAGCAAATGTTATGTGTGTTTTATTATCTGTTAGACCGTATGAGTCATTCTAACTCGATTGCCTGTGCGGAAAGGCTTGGAGAGCAATGTGATTTTGATGTTTTCTGGCTTGGTTGGAAAACACCTGCCCGATTCTCAAAGCTAATCTATTAAAGTGGTAAATGCTGCAGCAGATGTTCCTGAGTGAGCGAGGGGCTGCGCCAGGCTATGACCGGGCCTGACGTGTCGGGTGCACTGTGGAAATGTTCGAAGATCAGAGGCCAGCAGCGCCACTGGGGGCCGAGCTGTCACGAAGTCACATTTTCCGCTGGCCCCCGGGCTCTGGCTGCCTGGAGGCTCCCCGCTGCCTCCATGGGTTCTCAGCAGCCACTTGAGCTGGAAGGATATTTCAAGGTCATCTGGTCCACCCTGCCCCCATGTTTTACAGAACACAGACTGAGGCCCAGAGAGGAGGTATGCCTTGCCCAGAGTTACACGGCATACTGAAAAAGGAGAACACCCCTAGAGGTCAGAGGTGGGTACAGAAAGCTGAGACTTGTTTTATGGAGCTGAGATGGAGGGAGGAAGAGGAAGAGAATTCTATGGGCACTTCCTTCCCCTAATGCCCTCTACTGAGCAAACAAGATCATTTAGAGATTTTCAATCTGAAATTCTCCAAGCCCATCTTTCCTCATTCTGCAGGAGTTGGGCCAGGCCTGTGAGAGAGCACAGAACCAAGAATCAGCCAAGGAGCCAACGGCTTGCCCAGGGTTAGGTTGGTTTCAACACTGTATGCCCTGGCACATGCAACGCTCCTTTTGCAAAGCCCCAGGAACACGGGCTTCCAGGGTGAGCTGCAAATCTTAGGAGGAATCATGGTCTCCAACGCTACACGTGGCAGGATCCATGTAGCTGCACTATGAGTGCCCACACCCCCTCAATATTTCCATACACACTGGTGGCTTCATACTATGGGTGCCTACAGTACTGCCTGAGAGCTCCCTCTGGCCTGGGATCATGTTCAGTCAACCCTCAGGACAAGCTAGAGGTGCTAGGGACTTGATGCCCACAAAGCATCCCTAAAACAATGACGAATGGGAGTTGGAGTATAAATACCCCAGCTCCCTCACCTCATGGATGGGACAATTCTGAGACATGTCCTACATCAGTGGTTCTCAGAGATGATTTTGGACTCCTGGGGACATTTGGCAATATCTGAGACATTTTGGTTGAGTCGTTGCTATTGGCATCCAGTGGGTAGAGGTCAAGATGCTGCTAAACTTCCTGCTGTACACATGACAGCCCCCTGTAACACAGAATGATCCAGCCCAGGCCGGATACAGTGGCTCATGCCAGTAATCCTAAAGCTTTGGGAGGGCAAGTCAGGTGAATCGCTTGAGGCCAGGAATTCGAGACCAGCCTGGCCAACATGATGAAACCTCATCTCTACTAAAAATACGAAAATTAGCCAGGCATGGTGGCACACACCTGTAATCCCAGCTACTTGGGATGCCAAGGCACAAGAGTTGCTTGAACCCAGGAGGTAAATTTGCAGTGAGCTGAGATCACTGCACTCCAGCCTGGGCGACAGAGCAAGACTCTGTCTCCAAGACATTTGGCCCAAAATCTCAGTAGGGCCAAGGTTGAGAAGCCCTGTTCTATACCCTCTCCCAGAGGCACTGAGCCTCAGAGGCCCACAGTGATGCCCTGCTTATTTAGGCACACTCTCCTGATTTCCTCCCACCCCCCACCCAGCTCACTTCCCCACTGCCCTACCAGTGTCTCCTGGGCCCACATCCCACACAACTATTTTCCCTCAAATCTTCATCTCAGGGTCTGCTTCCTGGGGGACCCAACCTAAGATCATCCATTACTACAGTCATGGTGACAATCTTAGAAGGGTCTCTAAAGCCTGGGTTTCTATTTCAGCTATCTAGACTCTAAATACACATGTTCAGCCCCAGTAGCACTGACATTGATGGGGCCACTTGAGGACATACACATGGGGGCATGGCAGACCAACTTAGGCAGAAGGCCCTTTGTCCTCTGAAGGACTGGCTGATTGGAGCTGTGGTCACCCTACACAGTGATGTAAGACTAGAGTCCAGATTCAATGCAGTCCCTATCAGAGCCCCAGCTGATCTCTTCATAGAAATTGACAAGCTGATTTTAAAGTTCATATGGAATTGCAAGGGACTCAAAATAACCAAAACAATCTTGAAAAAGAACAAAGTAGGAGGACTCACATTTTTGATTTCAAAACTTGCTACAAAGCAAGAGTAATCAAGATAGTTTGGTACTGGCACAAAAATAGGCATATAAGTCAATGGACTACACAAATTAACTCAAAATGGATCAAAGACCTAAATGTAAGGGCTAAACTGTAAAACTCTTGGAAGAAAACATAGAGTTTTTTGTTTAATTTTGTTTTGTTTTCTGAGACAGGGTCTTGCTCTGTCACCCAGGCTAGAGTGCAGTGGCTCAATCTAGACTCACTGCACCCCCTTGACCTCCCAGGCTCAAATGATCCTCCCACCCCAGCCTCCCAAGTAGCTGGGACCACAGGCATGTGCCACCCTGCCTGGCTAATTATTTAATCTTTATAAACTTGGATTTGGCAAAGGATTCTCAGACATGACCCCAAAATCATGAGCAGCAAAAGAAACAAAATGATAAATTGAACTTAAAACTTTAAACTTTTATGCCCGTAGGACATCAACAATAAAGTGAAAATGCAACCCACCGAAAGGGAGAAAATATTGTAAATCATATATCTGATAAAAGACCTCATATATTTTGAAGCTATATTATTGGGAATCCATGAAGTTAGAATTATAATTTTCTCCTGATGAATTTAAATTTTGTTACCCTCTATATTTCTTTTTTTAATTAATTAATTTTTTTTTTTTAGAGACAGAGTCTTGCTTTGTCACCCAGGCTGGAGTGCAGTGGCCCAGTCTTGGCTCACTGCAGCCTCCAACTATTGGGCTCAAGTGGTCCTCCAACCTCAGCTTCCCAAGTTGCTGGGACCACAGGCACATGCCACCTTGCCTGGATTTTTTTTTTTTTTTTGTAGGGACAAGGTTTTGCCATGTTGTCGAGGCTAGTCTTGAACTCCTGGCCTCAAGCGATCCTCCTGCCTCAGCCTCCCAAAATACTGGGATTATAGGCAGGAGCACCACATCAGGCCAACCCTCTGTATCTCTAGTAACACCTTTTTGTGCTAAAGTCTATTTAGTCTATACTGATATGTCTATGCTGATTTTCTTTTGGTCAGTAGTTTTCAGGTTTTTTGTTTTTTTGTTTTTTACTGTTTTACTTAGAATTTTTTAATCTGTCCTCATGTTTTAGATGCATCTCATGTAAGCAGCGTTTAGCTAGTCTCTTTTTTAACCCAGTCTGATAGTCTATGCCTTTTAATTGGAGAGTTCAGTCTATATTTCTAGAGATTACAAATGTATTTGGCTTTATTTCTTTCTTTCTTTCTTTTTTTTTTTTTTTTTAGATGGAGTTTCACTCTTACTGCCCAGGCTGGAGTGCAATGGCGCAATCTTTGTTTACTGCCACCTCCACCTCGCAGGTTCAAGCAATTCTCCTGCCTCAGCCTCTCAAGTAACTGGGATTACAGGCATGCACCACCACTCCCAGCTAATTTTGTATTTTTAGTAGAGATGGGATTTCACTGTGTCAGTCAGGCTAGTCTCAAACTCCTGACAGGTGATCCACCCATCTCGGTCTCCCAAAGTGCTGGGATTTCAGGCATGAGCCACCGCACCCAGCCTGACTTTATTTCTATGATCTTATTTTGTGGTATTTTGGGGGTTGGTTTGGGTTTAGGGTTTGGGGTTTTGTTTGTTTGTTTGTTTTTGGGATGGAGTTTCACTCTTGTTGTCCAGGCTGGAGGGCAATGGGGCGATCTCGTCTCACTGCAACTTCCACCTCCCAGGTTCAAGCAATTCTCCTGCCTCAGCCTCCCAAGTAGCTAGGATTACAGGTGTGCACCAACATGCCTGGCTAATTTTTGTATTTTTAGTAGAGATGGGTTTTTGCCATGTTGGCCAGGCTGGTCTCAAACTCCTGACCTCAGGTGATCTGCCCACCTCAGCCTCCCAAAGTGCTGGGAGTACAGGCATGAGCCACCGTGCCTGGAAGGTTTTGGTTTTTGTCCTGCTTTCTACAGATTTCTTTTCTTCTTCTTTGTTGCATTATTTTGAATTGATTCAGGTTTCACACTTATTCCATTTTTTCCCCCATTTGCTAGTTTGGAAGACAGGCATTCTGTTTCTTGTTTTTTTATTGTTGACTCTTGTCATTTTATTTCATTTTTTTGAGATGGAGTGTTGCTGTCACCCAGGCTGGAGTGCAATGGTGTGATCTCCGCTCACTGCAACCTCTGCCTCCCAGGTTCAAGCAATTCTGCCTCAGCCTCCCAAGTAGCTGGGATTACAGGCATGTGCCACCACACTCAGCTAATTTTTGTACCTTTTTTAGTAGAGACTGGGTTTGCCATGTTGGCAAGGCTAGTTTTGAAGTCCTGACCTCAGGTGATCTGCCCATCTTGGCCTCTCAAAGTGCTGGGATTACAGACCTGAGCCACCGTGCCCAGCCAACTCTTCAAATTTTAAAATGATTACTGAACTTAACATAGTCTAATATTAACCAATATTGTATCCTTCTGGACAACGCAGGGCACTTTGAACACTTTACTTCCATTCATATCAGGCCCAGCCTTTTAGCTTCATCTCTTGCTTAACCCCGTGGAACAGACATTCTTTTGGACAGTAAGGGTGTTTATTTAGTTTCACCCATATTTTTATTATTTTCTCAATTCATCTTTTTTTTTAATACTTCAGTCTTTCTCCCTGAGATCATTTTTCTTCTCTTCATGTTCATTCTTCAGAAATTCCTTTGGGGGAGCATGGGGTCTGTTGTATATAAATTTTCTCAGTTTTAGCGTAAATGAAAATGTCTTTATTTCCAAACTTAGTCTTGTTTTTTGCATTTGCTATTGAGATATAATTCACATACCATAAAATTCACCCTTTGAAAGCATATAATTCAGTGGTTTTAGTATGTTTATAAGGTTTTGCAAACACCAGAACCTTTCATCACTCAAAAAAGAAACTTCATGCCCATTAGCAGTCAATCCCTATTCCCCTCCAATACCCCGGCGCCTGGCAGCTACTAATTTACTCTCTGTCCCTATGGATTTGCCTATTCTGGACATTTCATAAATGAAATCATACAACATGTGGCCTTTGTATCTTTCAATTAGCATGGTTTCAAGGTTCATCTATGTTGTAGCATGAATTAGAATTTTATTCCTTTTCATGACAAGTAATACTCTATTGTATAGCTATACCACTTTTTTTTTTTCAACAGGTTTTCATTCTGTCACCCAAGCTGGAGTGCAGTGGTGCAATCATAGCTCACTGCAGCCTTGACTTCCTGGGCTCCAGCAATGTTCCCGCCTCAGCCTCCTAAGTAGCTAGGACCACAGGTGCATACCACCACGCCTGGCTAATTTTTGTGTTTTTTGTAGAGACAGGGTTTCGACATGTTGCCCAGGCTGGTCTCAAACCCCTGAGCTCAAGCAATCCACCTGCCTCAGCCTCCCAAAGTGCTGGGATTATAGGTGTGAGCCACCTCACCCAGCCACTATGCCACATTTTATTTATTCGTTCATTAGTTCATGTACGTTTCAGTTGTTTTTGTTTTGTTTTGTTTTGTTTTTTGAGACAGTGTCTTGCTGTGTCACCTAGGCTGGAGTGCAGTGGTGTGATCACAGCTCACTGCAGCCTTGATGTCCCTAGCTCAAGCGATCCCCTCCACCTCAGCTTCCCAAGTGACTGGGACCACAGGCACATGCCACCACACCTGGCTAATTGAAAAAAAAAATGTAGAGATGGAGTCTCTCTATGCTGGCCAGGTTGGTCTCAAACTCCTGGGCTCAAGCGCTACTCCTGCCTCACCCTCCCTGATATGCTTTGGCTGTGTCCCCACCCAAATCTCATCTTGAATTGTAGCTCCCTTAGTTCCCACATGTTGTGGGAGGGACCTGGTGGGAGATAATTGAATCATGAGGGCGGTTTTCCCCATACTGCTCTCATGATAGTGCATAAGTCTCATGTGATCTGATAGGTTTTTTGTTTGTTTTTGTTTTGTTTTGAGACAGGGTCTCACTCTGTCACCCAGGCTGGAGTGCAGTGATGTGATCTCAGCTCATTGCAACCTCTGCCTCCCAGGTACAAGCAATTCTCCTGTCTCAGCCTTCCAAGTAGCTGAGACTACAGGCACACACCACCACCCGTGGCTAATTTTTGTATTTTTAGTAGATACGGGATTTCACCATATTGGCTGGGCTGGTCTCGAACTCCTGACCTCAGGTGATCCACCCACCTCGGCCTCCCAAAGTGCTGGGATTACAGGCGTAAGCCACCACATCCAGCCATTCTGATGGTTTTATAAGGGAAACCCCTTGCACTTGGCTCTCATTTCCCTCTTTGTCTGCCACCATATAAGATGTGCCTTTTGCCTTCCACCATGATTGTGAGGTCTCCCAGCCATGTGGAACTGTGAGTTGATTAAACTTCTTTCCTTTATACATTAGCAAGTCTCACCAGGCACAGTGGCTCATGCCTGTAATCCCAGTAATTTGAGAGGCCAAGGCGGGCAGATCACCTGAGGTCAGGAGTTTGAGACCAGCCTGGCCAATGTGGCGAAACCCCATCTCTATTGAAAATACAAAAAAAAAAATCAGGTATGGTGGTGGATGCCTGTAATCCCAGCTACTTGGGAGGCTGAGGCAGGAGAATTGCTTGAACCCAGGAGTCAGAGGTTGCAGTGAGTGGAGATGGCACCACTGCACTCCAGCCTGGGCAACAGAGCAAGACTCAAAAAAATAAAAAATAATAAATAAATAAATAACCCAGTCTCAGGTATGTCTTTATCCACAGCATAAAAACAGACTAACACACTCCCTAAGTGCTGAGATTATAGGCGTGAGTCACCACACCAGGCCCATTTTTTGGCTATTATGAATAATGCTGCTATGAACGTGTTAAGTCCAAGTTTTTATGTGGATATATGTTTTTAATTCTCTTGAGTATACACCTAGGATCCACACTTACTCCAAAAAGATAGTTTCACTGGGGTATGTAGTTCTTCACTGGGGTGTATAGTCCTTAGTTTTGTAACTTTTTAAAAGCCTATTGAAATTAATATTCTGTCTTTCATTGCTAATATTTATGCTGTTATTACTAATCAGCCATTAGTCTAATTTCTTCTAATTATAGAAGTTGTGTGGCCAGGCACAGTGGCTCACATCTGTAATCCCAGCACTTTAGGAGACCGAGATCAGCAGGTTGCTTGAGTCCAGGAGTTTGAGACCAGCCTGGGCAACATGACAAAACCCCATCTCTAGAAAAAATACAAAAATTAGCCAAGTACAGTGGTACATGCCTATAGTCCCAGCTACTTGGGGGGTTGAGGCTGGAGGATCAATGGAGCCCAGGATACAGAGGTTGCAGTGAGCTGAGATCAGACTACTGCATTCCAGTTTGGACAATAAAGTGAGACCCTTTCTAAAAAAAAAAAAAAAAAAAACAACAAGAAGTTGTGAAAAAAATACTTATATTTTTGGTTCTTTTAAGATCTTCTTGTCTTTGGTATTCTTCACTTTGACTATGATGTATCTATAGATATGATGTATCTATGAAGTATGTATGGATTTCTTTCTATTTATCCTGTTTGAGATCATTGGAATTCCTGAATCTGAGGATTCATGTTTTTTAATAATCATGGAAAACTCTCAGGTACTGTCTCTTTGAATATTGCCTCTCTCCCTTTTTACTTATAATTTTCAAAACTCTGCTTTCCATTTTTTTATGCTGTATTATGCATAATTTTTTCAGATCTATCTTCCAGTTTACAAATTCCACCTCCAGCTGTGTCTTTTCAATTATTTAACTGTGTCATCGAGTTTTTAATTTCATACCTGATATATTTAAATTTCTAGAAGCTCTGTTTTGTTCTTTTTTAAATCTTCCTGGTAATTTTTATGACCTCTTGCTTCTTTCTTATGCCACAGAAGCTGTGGAGGTTTCAGGCGGCCCAGTGAGGTAGATGTCCTCAGGGTGTGCAGCAGTTTCACAATCACTTACTTCCTGGACTGATGTTTCCAGTTTGCTTCTGGCCTCTGGTAATTCCCTTACCTTCTTACAGGCTCTTCCATTAACTGAAGGGATTTCAAAAGTACTTTTTCTAGCATTGTTAGATGTTTTGCAACTAATAGATTTGTGTGTCTTTAGTCATCATATAGATTTAAAATCCATTTGTTCCTTTTCCAATGTTCATGCTTTCAGCAAATAACTGTGAACCACCTACTTTGTGCCAAGAACTTCTGAGGATTTAATGGGGAGCAAGACTGAGCCTGTCGCTCCCCACAGGGTCATTTACAGTCTATAGGGAAGCCCGACACTTAACCAGGCAACTGCACCTCACAGTTAATCAGTGTTCTGATGGAGTAAGCATTAGTAAACAACACCATTCTGAGATATGTAGAGGCCAGAAACACTCTAATATTCAAATTGGTTCTCTTTCTATAAAAATTCAACATTTATTTAAGAGAAAGGACTATCCCACAAAGCAAAACCCAGGTTCTTTTCCTACTTTAGAAGGCATTAGGGAAACTGTCTGTTACTATTCAACTACATGTTGCTATTGAAACATATGCTTTTTAGGGGGAAGATCTGGTGCCCCACCTCAACCCCAAACTACTCAGAAAATAAATTATTCCAGCCACATACAGTAGCCACCCAGAGGATGTGCTGGTAAATTTTTTTCATCTCACTACATTTACACTGGTGTTTTAGTTGCTGCCCCAGCCATACCTTACTTCCAGTGTTCTGGGTAACTACTTCTGCATAACAAAGCACTCCAAAACAGTGGCTTCAAATGATAACTCTCTGCTCTGGGTTGAATTGTGTCCCCCCAAAAGATATGCTGAAGTCCTAACTCCCAGTACTTCAGAATGTGAACTTATGTGGAAATACAATCATTGTAGGTATAATGAGTTAAGATTAGGCACACTGGGATAGGGTGAGCCCCTAATCCAATATGAGTTGTATACTTATAAGAGGAGGGAAATTTGTACACAGAGACACACAGAGAACACAATGTGAAGATGGAAGCAAAAGTTGGAGTGATACAGCTACAAGCCAAGGGATGCCAAGCATTACCTACCACCAGAAGGTGAGAGAAGGACCTGGAACAGAATTACCCTCAGAGGCTGGGTGTAGTGCCTCACTCTTGTAATCTCAGCACTTTGGGAGGCTAAGGCGGGCAGACCACATGAAGTCAGGAGTTCAAGACCAGCCTGGCCAACATGGTGAAACCCCACCTCTACTAAAAATACAAAAATTAGCCGGACAGGGTGGTGTGCACCTGTAATCGCAGCTACTCAGGAGGCTGAGATAGAAGAACTGCTTGAACCCAGGAGGCAGAGGTTGCAGTGAGCCAAGATCACACCACTGCACTCCAGCCTGGGCAACAGAGTGAGACTCTGTCTCCAAAAACAAACAAAAAAAAAACAAAAAAAGAATTACAAATTATCCTCAGAGCCCTCAGAAGGAGCCAACCCCACCAACACCTTGACTTCAGATCTGGCCTCTGGAACAATGATAAAATAAATTTACGTTGTTTTACCCAATTTGTGTTCCTTACCTAGGAAGGCCTTGAAAACTAATACCCTATCATTTTATTCTGCTCATGAATTTGGAGGTTACCTGGACGCAACTAGGCAGTTCTCACTCTGGACCTTACGCATGGCAGGCAGCTCCAGAGTGGCTGGGGCTGGGACTGTGTAATTTCAAGGGCTTCTTCATGAGTGTGTCTGACACCTTGGCTAGAAAGACTCAAACAGCAGAGGCTGAATGAATTGCGGCCCCTGGCTGCCTCTTACTTTGTGTGGTCTCTGCACATGGAGGCCTCCTCAGGGGAGATGGACTTCTTACAGGACACCTGATGGCTCTCAGATCAAGGGCTCAAGAGAATCTGGGAGATGCAATGTGACCTTTTCTAACCCAGCCCCAGAAGTCACACGGCATCTCTTCCACTACATTCTGTTCAAAAAGGCTGTCGTAGAGGCCTTTCTTGTCTGATCAGATTAGTTCAAGGTAAGGGACATAGACTCCATCTCCTCATGAGAGAAGTGTCTAAAAATTCTGTTTTTTGTTTGTTTGTTGTTTTTTGTTTGTTTGTTTTCCTAAGATGAAGTCTTGCTCTGTCACCTAGACTATAATGCAGTGGCGTGACCTCTGCTCACTGCAACCTCCGCCTCCCGGGTTTAAGGAATTCTCCTGCCTCAGCCTCCCAAGTATCTGGGATTACAGGCACATGCCACTACGCCCAGCTAATTTTTGTATTTTTAGTAGAGACAGGGTTTCACCATGTTAGCCAGGTTGGTCTCGAACTCCTGACCTCGTGATCCACACCCCCCCCCCGCCCCCACCCTTGGCCTCCCAAAGTGCTGGGATCACAGATGTGAGCCACCGTGCTGGGCTGAATTCCCTGACATGCCTTAAACCCCCACAACAGCTCAGTAACGAGACATCTGGCCTGAGGGATTGGGGAAAGCTCTGTGGAAACAGCAATGTCTGCCAGCCTGAAGTCATAGGCATGAGGCATTAGCCAGGTGAGCAGGGCAAGTTCCAGGAAGAGGAGCCACTCCCGTTCTACCCCTAGCCCTGCACCTCCCGACTAGTGCTGGAAAACTGCTCCTTCCTTTCCTCACCCACCAGCCCCAGGCTCAGAACTTCAGCTGAGGGCACTGGCTGTATGCCAGGCCCTGCAGTCATATGATCCAGCCCCTCCCCAGTTATTGCCCAAGCCAAAGGTCATCACCGGGATCCTCTTTACCTGGCACCTAAGCCAAAAGCCAACCACAGGCTCCTCTCTGCCCACTGCCCAGGCCAAAGGTCATCCCTAGGCTCCTCTCTGGCCACTGCCCAAAGGTGGTGGAGGCGAAGCTCAGGTGCTTTCCGTGCCTTCATGAGTGTATCTGACACCTGGGCTAGAAAAAGGACACAGGCCCTTCTTTTTTTCCCTAGTCTAAGGCCATTCCTGCCCCTGCCTTCCCCATGAATCCGGGGCAGCCCTCAGAGAGGGCTCCCTACACACACAACAACCACCCAGGGTTCAGGGAATCAGTTGCAGGGTCTAGAGCAGTTACTCTCCCCCTGCTCACTTCACTGTGGCTCTCAAATTCTCTGCCTTCTGAATCTCCCTACCCTACTCTGCTTGTTCGAATCTCCCTACCCTACTAGGTCACCTACTGGTCAGTGTCTGGACTGAAATTCAATGTCAGGCCTGTCAAACTCTAACCTGAGATCCTCTCTTCTCCCATCTTCTTACCCTCCTCCTTCTCTACTCTTTCTCCTGCTGCTTTTCCCTCCTTTCCTCTGTCTGTCTGTTTTTGTGTCTCTGAGCTCTTTCTCTCTTTTGCTATAACACCTCCCCGAAAGACGGGCTGTTTAGAGGCCAGAATTATCTCTGAGTTGGGTTTGGATTTCTCCACAGTCATTGGTACCAGAATCTGGCCACACTCATTAGGGAAAGTCCATGGAGGAATGCACCATGGTGACTTGCTACCTCACCCTACTCCACAACGGCTTTTCCTGGGTCTTTAGTCTGAGACCCGGGGTGGGATGGATAGAGAAAGAGAGAAGGCCAAAGACCAGAATGGCAAGGAAGGAGGTTATGCCCCATGGTCAGACTATGATAGGACAGATACAATGAAGGAGACAGAAATTAAATTCTTACCAATAATCAAATCCTCCCAACCTGGAACCTCCTTCCCAAAGAGGCACTGCCACTTGCCAGCTTGACATTAACTATGTCACTTCATTTATCTGAGCCAATAATAATCCCCTCCCTAGAGGATCGCTATTACGATTCAGTATGATAAGGACAGTTGATTCCATTTGGAAGGCTTTCCATTTGGAAGCCTCAACGCTCTTGAGGCTGCTTCAGTAACCTGCCCAAGCACAGTCGATGCTGGTGTGAGCAGACTGGATGGAGTCAGGCTAGGCCCGGGGCAGGATGGGTGCCAGTGTGACGGATCTGGGCCCAGAGAGGCTGCCAGGGCTGGAAGGCACAGGGGGCTGTGGCTGGCAGGGTCTGGGCCCCGGGTGTTCCTGGGGCAGGGGAGGGGGTTGTGCACCGAAGCCCAGTCCTCCTCACCCCCAGGAAATCAGCAGTGTGTGCCTTTGGGGCCCCACTGGCTCCTAAAAGCCCAGGGACAGAAGATCCAGGCTCCACTTCTTCCTGGCTGCGTGACCTCCGGCAGGTCGTGCACCCCTCTGAGCCTTAGTTTCTTCATCCGTGAAATGCAGCAATGATGCTGAAAGTTCTGTCTCCATTCTCCCCTGTAACAGTAGAGCTGATTTTTTCATTGAGCTCATAATCACTGGAATAAATACATTTTCTTGGCAGAGGTGTTGCTGTGTGACTAAATGCCAATCAAAGGCAAGCAGGAGCTCCCTGTGAAAGATTCAGCAAGGATCCTTAAAGGAATGGGTGAGTCCTGTGTTGTCCCTTGCCTTTTCCCTGAAAACTGGAGTGAGGTGTTAGGCCGGAGCTCAAGCAGCTGTCTTACTCAATGAGGAGAAGCCACATGATGAGGATGGCATGTCCTCCAGGATAGTTCAGTGGTTAGGAACTGTGGGCCCTGAAACGAGAGGACCTGGGTTCAAATCCCTACTCTACCACTTATAAGCTATGCAACTTGGGGCAAGTGGCTTAGCCTCTCTATGCTTCAGCTTTCTCCTCTGTAAGACAGGGATAAAAGTGGTATCTCCCCCCTTACAGAGCTGACTTGAGGAGTAGGTGGGTTAATATGAAGCCTCATCCCACAGGGAATAAGGCTTCATAAGATAGTGGCTGGTACACAGGAAGTGTAATATATGTGTTGGCTGTTATGATACCATTTTATTTCATTTATTTTATTTTTATTTTTATTTTTTTCTTGATACAGAGTCTCACTCTGTCACCCAGGCTGGGTTGCAGTAGCATGATCTTGACTCACTGCAACCTGTGCCTTCTGAGTTCAAGTGATTCTCCTGCCTCGGCCTCCGGGGTAGCTGGGACTGCAGGTGTGCACCACCACCACACCTAGCTAATTTTTGTATTGTTAGTAGAGACGGTGTTTCACCATGTTGGCCAGGATGGTCTTGAACTCCTGACCTCAGGTGATTCACCCGCCTCGGCATCCCAATGTGCTTGGATTACAGGCATGAGCCACTGTGCCCAGCCAATGATCCAATATTAAACATCTGCAGGGCTTCTCTGTATAGTTCAGGGATATGAACCCCCCTGCCCCCCATGTCTCCCAGAGCTTCCTCTCAGTCTGGACTTTTTCCTCGGGTGAGTGTACCCCTGGGGCAGCAATGCCAGGGAGCTTTATTAAGCCAGGACACAAACAGCTTTGCCTGGAGAGAAAGCCCCTAGCCTGAGCCACTGGGAGCAGGAAGCAGAGACTGGGCCTCTCGGTTGGAGTCCGCAGGAGGGATCCAGATGAAGTTCTTGGGAAGAGAGAAAGAGAAATAAGGTCTCCTGACTGGACACGGACCCCAGACAGGAGTCTCCCCTCTCTGGGCCTCTGGGGACTGGATTAAATCAGAGGTCACAGCTCATATGCCAGCAGCATAAAGACCAATATAGAAAATGAGTGAAGTTGTTTTGGTGCGAGGCAGCAGGGAGTGGTGGGGACTGGGGCAGGGGTCCTTAACCCATCTGAGGGGGGGTGGGGCACCATGCAGCTCCAGCAGACCTGCTCTGCAGCTAAGTGGGCCCCATGTAGGCAAATCTTTCACTATTTCAAAAGGAATATAAATTAAATTGGAATTCTTTGTGAAATCTGACTGTTCAGTGTTGGCTCCATTGAAACAAATAAAACCCTGAGCAAGGCAAATAAAAATCCGGGGGTGGCGTGGAGGAAAGGGGCAAGTGGCTGGGAGTGTGTCCCTCCCGGGCAGGTGCTCAAGGAGGCGAGCCTGACCACTCAGCACCTCCCTGCTGGGCTCAGGATTGCAGTGGGGGTTGAGCAGAGGCAGGGGGTCTGCTCTGCAACCTCCAGCCACACCCTGGCTCCCTGAACTTCAAGTTCTTCCTCTGAGAAATAGAGGGAGTCTTTGGCTTCCCAGAGCTGATGGGAGGCAAGATGGGAAACCCTGAACCCTTAGGAATTGAGCAAGAATGGATTTGCAGAGGCCCTGGGGCCAGCCAGACCTGAAGGCAGCTCCTGCGTGAGGAAGCACCCCCGCCCCCCTGCCCTGAGGAGATCCTGCCCAATGGTGTAGGTGGGGTTAGGGTGTTACTGTGGCTTTGGGGTCACCGTGGAGCATGTGGGACCTGTTAGATTGGATTGTTCATCCTGACCTTTCACTCAGACACCTGTAATAGGATTACACAGGTGGCCTTGCAGGGCCACCCCACAGAGGGGGTAGAACACGCTCATTTACCCTGATACTACAGGCTTGGCCAAGTGAGTGGCTTTGGCCAATGGAACTTCAGCAGACTTGGCACGGGCAGGGGCTTTCAACGCACCTGTGTGGTGCACCTCTCGTGCTTGTGCTGCCCACCAGGCAAGAGCATCCCCAGGTCTCTGCTGCTCCCCAAATGATCTGCACCCACAACTTGAAGCAAAACCATGCCAGCTGACTCCTGAACCAGGAGAGAGAAAGTAAATGGTTATTTTGGAAGCCACTGAGGTCCAGGGCTGTTACAGCACTGTTGCAACAGAAACCTGTTTCTCAGGCCCAGGAGAACACAGGCCTCCTCAAGTCCTCTTCAGCTTGCTGCACGGAAGCGCTCACTCCACCTGGTCATCCACTGTCCCAGAAGCCCCTGTGCCCCTGGCCCTGGGGCAAATAGAGAGACTCCCCCTGGAGTGGGACCCCCAAGCTTGGATCCTACAAAACTGGAGCCAGCCCCTACACCCTTGCTGTAGGACCTTGGATAAATCACTTCTCCTGCCAGGGCCTCACCTGCAGAATGTGGGGATCTCACCTCACCCACAGGGAGATCCAGAGGGGCCATGAGATCCCACAGGCCTGCCATAGGGTGAGGGTGGGCTGCCCAGGGCTGGCAATTGGGCTCCTCAGGAGGGGGAGGGACTGGCTTGCCATAAATCTGTCTGCAAGTGGACTGGGCAAACTCACTCCTGAGGAAACGGAGGCCTCACCCATGCAGGGCACGATTCCAAGTTCATTGTGGAATCTGCCACTCTAGCCTGAAGAAAAAGCAAACAGGGTTATCCAGCACCAACTCTACACCATCCCTGTGGGCATGAGCCACACTGCCTGGGGACTGGAATAAGTTAGGACAGCTCTGAGCCTTAACTAAAAGGATATGTATACAGTTAATCATTCCTTAAACACAAAGGGCTCCATTTTCTCCTAGAACACAGTGTGGAGGTAGACGCTGCTGATGTTGGTTCAAGGGCTTGACAATGTCTTTGAGAACCAACAAACCGTATTTCCTCTTGCCATCCTCACTGTTTGGTGTTTTTTGTTTGTTTGTTGTTAATCCTTTGTTGCCTCATGGCCACAAGATGGCTGCTATGGCTGCAAGCATTTCGTCTTTATACAACTCCATTCAAGGTAAGAAGAGAATAAACAGGAAAAGAGGATTTCTTATTATCAGAAAGAAAAATGTCCTGAGAAGCCCCCCCTTTATCTGTGGCCAGGAACGAACCACACAGTCACCCCTAGCAACTATGTGGGTAAGAAAGTAGTATCCTGGGAAAAGGACTAGGATGGTTATGGCAGCCTGAGACTCAGCATAGTTCCCCTACAGAGTTGCACATGTTGCTGCTTAAACAATATCAGGCCCATGTTGGCAAGGCAGGAGGAGGAATGGCTCCAAGGTGAACAGTAACAGTGTGGGCTGGAGGTCCAGGACTCCAGTGAGTTCTATCAAGGGGAGTGTACCGGGCAGGGCTTTTAATTATAAGCCACAGAAGCCACTCAGTGGTAAAGGACAGATTCTACTTTGTTGCAAGCAACAGAATTCACTTTGTTACAAACAGCAAGTTCTACTTCGTTACAAACAGCAGACTCTGGGAAGACCAGAGAAGCAGGCTTGGATGATCCACTACCAGGAACAATACAGCCAGGGAGCTCCCACCCAATCTCACCACAGGACTGTCCTAACTACAACACAGCTACCGCCACAGCCCACCTCTTGGTAGAGGCTCCACCACAGCCACCCCAGTGGAAACAGGCATCTGCACTACGTCGTACCTGCTTGCCAGGAGATCATGCTCCTCCACGCCCAGCTAGCTCACCTTGCCCACGTTTACTTGCTTCCAAGTCTTGTGCGTCTGATCGGTGGAAGCTAGGTCATGTGTCTGCAGGGGAGTCTGCAAAGTGTGTTTATCTTCTTTGGGGGGAAGGAGGGACTCACAATGTAGTCCCGTGTCTCACTGTGGAGAGACAACTGCTGCAAGGGGGCCGAGCACGGTGGCTCATGCCCATAATTCCAGCACTTTGGGAGGCCAAGGCAGAAGGATCACCTGAGGTCAGGAGTTCAAGGCCAGCCTGGCCAACATGGTGAAACCCCATCTCTACTAAAAATACAAAAATTAGCCCGGCGTGGTAGCAGGCACCTGTAATCCTAGCTACTCGGGAGCCTGAGGCAAGAGAATTGCCTGAACCCAGAAGGCAGAGGTTGCAGTGAGCGGAGATGGTACCTTTGCACGCCACCCTGGGCAACAGAGGGAGACGCCATCTGAAAAAAAAAAAAAAAAAACAGAGCTGCAAGACTTTCTTTGTTAATTTTCAAAGAGCCCCATGAAGTCTCCACCACTGGAGGGTGCCTGAGAATCGGCTGAGATGTCCAGCAGAAGCAACGATACCCAAGAGTGGCTGTGATATGCAGCCCTGGCCACCTCCAGGTAAGAAAGAGGAAAAAAACAGCACAACCAGAAAACACACACATGTAAGCCATCTGCTGGGGACTCCCATTAACACCTACATGCCAGGACAGAATTGAGCCAGAGAAGCTGCATCACATGTACATTGCTGGTACATGGTGGATGCCTCCCAGAAGGACTAAATTTCCAAAGGATTCAGGAGCCCTGGACTTGGGCCCATGGTGAGATGACAAGCCTTTATGTGAAGCTGAGACAGAGAGAGGTTCACATATTGGCTCTGCCACTTATGTTCCTTGATGGCTGGGATCTTGGTGTGCACATCTGGAAGATGGAGACCATGCTAGCTCCCTTAGAGGGCTGCTGGGAGGAACAGTCCCACCACCCAGTGCATTATGCAGGAGCAGGGATCATGTATTTAAATGTCTAATACCAGTGCTTCTCAAGCATGGGGGACGGGATGGAGGTGGGGCATTTTCGCCCTTCCAATCATCCCAAGCAGTTGGAGGCTGGGGCAGGCAGAATTTTGACCCCATAATCTCTGCCACCAATGTCACTCCCTTGTTTGTATTGTTTGGTTATTTTGTTTTGTTTGAGACATTGTCTCACTCTGTCACCCAGCGGGCAGTGCAGTGGCACCATTTCGGCTCACTGCAACCTCTGCCTCCTGGATCCAAGCAATTCTGATGCCTCAGCCTCCCGAGTAACTGGGATTACAGGCATGCACCACCACGATCGGCTAATTTTTGTATTTTTAGTAGAGATGGGTTTCACCATGTTGCCCAGGCTGGTCTCAAACTTCTGAGCACAAGTGATCTGCATGCTTTAGCCTCCCAACGTGCTGGGATTACAGGCATGAGCCACTGCACCTGGCCTGTTTTTTGTTTTTTGAGACAGGGTCTCGCTCTGTCGCCTAGGCTGGAGTGTAGTGGTGTAGCCACAGCTCACTGCAGCCTCGACCTCCCAGGCTCAAACAATCCTCCCACCTCACCTCCCAGGCTCAAGCAATCCTCCTACCTCACCTCCCAGGCTCAAACAATCCTCCCACCTCACCTCCCAGGCTCAAACAATCCTTACACCTCACCTCCCAGGCTCAAGCAATCCTCCCACTTCACCCTCTTGAATAGTTGGGACTACAGGTATGCACCACTAAACCTGGCTATTTTTTATGTTTATTTTTTTGTAGAGAAGGAGTCTCACTATGCTGCCCAGGCTAGACACTACTCCTGGCCTCAAGTGGTCCTCCCATCTTGGCCTCCCAAAGTGCTGGGGTTACAGGTGTGGGACTTGAAAGACATAACCAAGTTTACTAGGCAGCTCTCTTAAAATAGGGAGATTATCCTGGATTATCTGAGTGGGCCCAATGTAATCACAGGAGCCCTTAAAAGCAAAAGAGGGGCCGGGTGCCGTGGCTCATGCCTGTAATGCCATCACTTTGGGAGGCCAAGGTGGGTGAATCACCTGAAGTCAGGAGTTTGAGACCAGCCTGGCCAATATGGTGAAGCCCCATCCCTACTAATAATAAAAAGTTAGCTGGGCATGGTGGCGCATGCCTGTAATCCCAGCTACTCAGGAGGCTGAGGCAGGAGAATCACTGGAACCTGGGAGGCAGAGGTTGCAGTGAGCTGAGATTGTGCCACTGCACTCCAGCCTGGGTGACAGAGACACGGTCTCAAAAAAAAAAAAAGGCCAGGCGCGGTGGCTCACACCTGTAATCCCATCACTTTGGGAGGCTGAGGCAGGCAGATCACGAGGTCAGGAGATCGAGACCATCCTGGCTAACACGGTGAAACCCCGTCTCTACTAAAAATACAAAAAAATAGCTGGGCATGGTGGTGGGCGCCTGTAGTCCCAGCTACTCAGGAGGCTGAGGCAGGAGAATGGTGTGAACCCAGGAGGCAGAGCTTGCAGTGAGCCAAGATCGCGCCACTGCACTCCAGCCTGGGCAACAGAGCGAGACTCCATCTCAAAAAAAAAAAAAAAAAAAAAAAGCAAAAGAGGAAGACAGCAATCGGGAGCATCAGAAAGATGCCAGGTGCCTCTGCTGGCCTTGAAGATGGAAAGGTTTCAGGAGAAGGAACTGAATTTTGCCAACAACTGGTGAGCTTGGCAGAGGCCCCACAGCCCCAGGGAAGAACTTTGTCCTGAACTTGGTGAGACCCTGAGCGGAGAATCCAACCAGGCCTTGTCAGACTTCTGACCTACGCTCTGCGAGATAACAAGTGGGTGTTGTTTTAAGCTACTAACTTTGTGGCAGTTTGCTGTACAGCAATGGAAAACGAAGACAGAAGGTTCATGCCCATTTCCTAGTTTTCTAGAGTTTCTCAGAAACTGAGCTTACTCAGCTGCAAAGTGAGTGGTGGGGCAGATATTTGAACCCAAGTCCATCTGTTCTAAAGCCCATGCTGTAGCTTTCCCATTCAGCCTCTCCAGATGAGGAAAGTGAGTCACTAGGGGCACTGCCAGGGTCAGCTCCCCAGGATCTCAGCACAGAGGAGGTGGGACCAGGCTGTGGCCCCCTCATGCTCCCAGCTCATGTGAGGAGCCCCAGGAGCCCCCAAGTCGCCATCTGTCTCTGTCAACCTGTGTCAGTGCACTCCGCCTGAACTGTCCTAAAGCCGCTGGAGTCACAGCCCTGCCTCCCAACGTCTTAGGTAAAAGGTACTGTCCTCCTCGGGGAGCCCAGTAGACCTCACCCAGACATCGGTGGTGGTCTGCTGGCCACTGAGGCCCTTCTCACTCTAGGGGACTCCACTTCATGCCCTAATTTCTCTCATTCATGCTCAGAGTCAGAGGAAACTGGTGCCTCATGAGCCAGAACAGACATGAAGCTCAAAGATGTGTTCAGTTTGGCCAACAGTGTTTAAACACATACACACACACACCCTGATGTTTAAAATTGTGAAGTTTCACACTGAAAGCCATATTGCCAACCTCTGTTGGGGAATCGGAAGCTCTGGCCATACTGGGCCCATCTTCCCACTTGGCATCCAAGGCTAAAGCCAAGTGGCCACCGTGTCCCCTGGTGGAGGGTGAGCTCTGGAGTGCTCCAGTACCCACCACCCCCTATCGCTTTGCCCTGCTTACTTCACCTGCCTGGCCCCAAAAGGCATCTGAACTCCAGTCCCTTAGGATTGATTCTCTGACCTTACCCTTCTGCCTCCTGCCCTGCTCAGTCCCGGGGATCCCGGGCGACAGCGCCCAGCCTGTGTGATGCTAGCAGGGCTATGAGAAATAGAAGTGGGGCCAGTAGGATGGAAACTCAGGGGTCTCTTCCAGACTTGTTTGTATGGACAGCTGTTCCCAGTGACCCAGTTCAGCTAAGACTGTCAGGCTATCTGCGTCTGTCTGTATCAGTCTACTCAGCCTGAACTGGCCCCCTCTCTGCCTGGTGAGGGCCTAAGTGCAGGTGCTGATGCCCATTTTCTCTGCCCTGATGAGGCTTCACTTTCCTTGGTGCTTAATGGGGCAATGGTATTTGGCCAAAACACACCTGAGACAGGTGGAAATGACCTCCCCTGCCCATTCCCTCCCCTGGGGGCTGCTGCCCACATCCACAAGGCCCTTTGGGGAGGCTCAGCTCCCCCCACCCACTACCAGGCCCACTGCCAGGAGAAGAATCAAAACCGACTCTGTCTTCAGCCCCCAGGCTTCTAGGAAAAAGCCCTAGAACAGATTCGGAGGCAACACTTTGCTCCCTTCATGGTGAGCTGAGATGCTGGTGCCACCATGCAAGAGACAAGAAATGAGTAGCAAAAAGGGGAGGGAGGTGGAAAAATTAAATTTTGCGTGATCAGCAAGGTTTCAAACAATCGCTCGCCAACTGAAGTGGGTGCCATGTCTATAAGTCATTCTGTTTTATAGACCATTAGGATCTCCAGAGAGAACCTGCATGGAGACCACTGCTTTTTGTTGAAATTAAAATGTCAGAGAAAAAGAAATAGAACAAAACAGGGAATCTGCAATTAATTACCAGGCCATAAAAATTCAATAATCAGGAAGCAGAGCGGCCGCCAGCCCAGAGGTGTCAGAGCCAGCCTAACAAGAATGGAATACATTAATCTTTTCAAATTAGTTTTTTAATCTGACGGGGATATATGGTGACATGCCTCCCCTCCCCACCCGCTCCCCCTCAACCTCCACCGCTCCGGCCTAAAGCCAGGCTGTAGGAGGGAGTTTCAGTGTGAGCTGGGGGCCTACTGCAACTTGGACCCCCTGGCTGAAGGGAGAGAGTCGTCCACGGCCCCACCTGAGCGCAGGGCCCTCAGGCCAGCTCGAGCTCGGCCCTCGTCCCAGCAGAGGAGCCAGGAAGGCCTGTTCCCCCTGGGTCCCAGGGTACAAGGCAGCGGTAGGCGCGTTTCCTCTGTTGGCTGCGGGGTCTGGGCGGTGGTCTCTGAGCTTTCCTGCTCTGGAAAATGGGAACAAGATCACAGCTGCCCCCAGATCCTGGATGCATTGTGCCTGGTGCCGGCAGGTCCTCAATAAAGGGGCCTTGCTGTTACTATTTTTACTCCTGGCAGCAAGGAGCGCCGGGCAGCGCCAGGACTCTAGTCAAGAGCATTTATTTAGTGCCTGCTGTGTGCTCAGCCCTGGGAAGGAGAGACCAGCAGCCTCAATCCTTACCTGCAGAATGAGGCTCACGGTCAAGTTAGAGGCCAAGCAGGACGTAGAGGGTCAAAGAGTAAAGGGCAAAGAGCTTGTCCTCCAGCAGGGCTGCTGGCCCAGTGTCAAGTCCTAGGCGGGCCGAAAGGGCACCCAGGCACGGAGACAGCAGGCTCTGCCCCACACAGCCGTGTGCTCCGGGTGCTGCCAGCTGGTTGGTCAAAGAACCAGCCCCACCCTGTCTCTGATTAGAGGCCGTGCCCTCCCGCCCGGAGCCTCACCCCAGAGCTCCGCCTCCTCCTTCCTCACTTCCGCTAGGCCCAAGGTTCCTGCAGCTCAGATCACTGCAAGTTTCTGGCCTTCATCCTCAGCCAAGCCACTCTCTTACTAAACCCTCAACAAGCTGGCCTCTGGGCCTCGCTCAGGCTGAGCCCCCACCTGGGATGCCCCCCAGTGGAGCTCAATGCCTAGTCAGCGTTGTTAAAATGGACTCGGCCGGGTGCGGTGGCTCACGCCTGTAATCCCAGCACTTTGGGAGGCCGAGGCGGGCGGATCACATGGTCAGGAGTTCGAGACCAGCCTGGCCAATATGGTGAAACTCCGTCTCTACTAAAAGTACAAAAATTAGCCAGGCATGGTGGCGGGCATCACATGGTCAGGAGTTTGAGACCAGCCTGGCCAATATGGTGAAACCCCGTCTCTACTAAAAATACAAAAATTAGCCAGGCATGGTGGTGGGCACTTGTAGTCCCAGCTACTCGGGAGGCTGAGGCAGGAGAATCGCTTGAACCTGGGAGGCGGAGGTTGCAGTGAGCCGAGATCACGCCACTGGGCTCCAGCCTGGGTGACAGAGCAAGACTCCATCTCAAAAAACAAACAAAAAAGACTCTTACAGCCTCCACCCCGGGGGACATCTGCAGAGCAGCAGGCAGATAACCATCTGCCCTTCGGACTTTGACTCCTTTTAAAGGTAACATGGCCTGCCTTCCTTCCTTCCTTCCTTCCTTCCTTCCTTCCTTCCTTCCTTCCTTCCTTCCTTCGGACTTTGACTCCTTTTAAAGGTAACATGGCCTTCCTTCCTTCCTTCCTCCCTCCCTCCCTCCCTTCCTTCCTTCCTTCCTTCCTTCCTTTTCCCTCTCGGGCCCAGGCTGCAATCTACTCGGCTTGCTGCTGCCTGCGCCGCGCACTCCCTGGGTCTGCCGGCGCGCGCCACAGCTGCCTGCCTTTTCTCCTTTGGATGCAGGCACGCGTTCGCCATCTTGGCCACGCTGGTCGCCAGCTCCTCACGCCGAGTGCTCTGCCCGCCTCAGCCTCCCGAGCTACTGGAACTACAGACGGAGTCTCGCTCACCCAGTGCTCGGTGTTGCCCAGGCTGGAGTGCGGTGGCGTGGTCTGGCCTCGCGGCAGCCTCCGCCCCCCAGCCACCTGCCTTGGCCTACCAGGGTGCTGGGATTGCAGCCCCTGCCCGGCCGCCGCCCCATCTGGGAGGTGGGGAGCGCCTCTGCCCGGCCGCCGCCCCGTCTGGGAAGTGAGGAGCGCCTCTGCCCGGCCACCCACCGTCTGGGAAGTGAGGAGCGCCTCTGCCCGGCCGCCCACCGTCTGGGAAGTGAGGAGCGCCTCTGCCCGGCCGCCCACCGTCTGGGAAGTGAGGAGCGCCTCTGCCCGGCCGCCCCGTCTGGGAAGTGAGGAGCGCCTCTGCCCGGCCACCCACCGTCTGGGAAGTGAGGAGCGCCTCTGCCCGGCCGCCCACCGTCTGGGAAGTGAGGAGCGCCTCTGCCCGGCCGCCCACCGTCTGGGAAGTGAGGAGCGCCTCTGCCCGGCCGCCCCGTCTGGGAAGTGAGGAGCGCCTCTGCCCGGCCGCCCCGTCTGGGAGGTGAGGAGCGCCTCTGCCCGGCCACCCATCGTCTGGGAAGTGAGGAGCGCCTCTGCCCGGCCTCCCATCGTCTGGGAGGTGAGGAGCGCCTCTGCCCGGCCGCCCCGTCCGGGAGGAAGTGAGGAGCGCCTCTGCCCGGCCGCCTCGTCCGGGAAGAAGTGAGGAGCGCCTCTGCCCGGCCGCCCACCGTCTGGGAAGTGAGGAGCGCCTCTGCCCGGCCGCCCCGTCTGGGAGGAAGTGAGGAGCGCCTCTGCCCGGCCGCCCCGTCCGTGAAGAAGTGAGGAGCGCCTCTGCCCGGCCGCCCCGTCCGTGAAGAAGTGAGGAGCGCCTCTGCCTGGCCGCCCCGTCTGGGAAGTGAGGAGCGCCTCTGCCCGGCCGCCCCGTCCGGGAAGAAATGAGGAGTGCCTCTGCCCGGGCGCCCCGTCCGGGAAGAAGTGAGGAGCGCCTCTGCCTGGCCGCCCCGTCCGGGAAGAAATGAGGAGCGCCTCTGCCCGGCCGCCCCATCTGGGAGGTGAGGAGCGCCTCTGCCCGGCCACCCATCGTCTGGGAAGTGAGGAGCGCCTCTGCCCGGCCACCCATCGTCTGGGAAGTGAGGAGCGCCTCTGCCCGGCCACCCACCGTCTGGGAAGTGAGGAGCGCCTCTGCCCGGCCGCCCCGTCTGGGAAGTGAGGAGCGCCTCTGCCCGGCCGCCCCGTCTGGGAAGTGAGGAGCGCCTCTGCCCGGCCGCCCCGTCTGGGAGGTGAGGAGCGCCTCTGCCCGGCCACCCATCGTCTGGGAAGTGAGGAGCGCCTCTGCCCAGCCTCCCATCGTCTGGGAGGTAAGGAGCGCCTCTGCCCGGCCGCCCCGTCCGGGAGGAAGTGAGGAGCGCCTCTGCCCGGCCGCCCCGTCCGGGAGGAAGTGAGGAGCGCCTCTGCCCGGCCGCCCCGTCCGGGAGGAAGTGAGGAGCGCCTCTGCCCGGCCGCCCCGTCCGGGAAGAAGTGAGGAGCGCCTCTGCCCGGCCGCCCCGTCCGGGAGGAAGTGAGGAGCGCCTCTGCCCGGCCGCCCCGTCCGGGAAGAAGTGAGGAGCGCCTCTGCCCGGCCGCCCCGTCTGGGAAGTGAGGAGCGCCTCTGCCCGGCCACCCACCGTCTGGGAAGTGAGGAGCGCCTCTGCCCGGCCACCCACCGTCTGGGAAGTGAGGAGCGCCTCTGCCCGGCCACCCACCATCTGGGAAGTGAGGAGCGCCTCTGCCCGGCCGCCCCGTCTGGGAAGTGAGGAGCACCTCTGCCCGGCCGCCCCGTCTGGGAGGAAGTGAGGAGCGCCTCTGCCCGGCCGCCCCGTCCGTGAAGAAGTGAGGAGCGCCTCTGCCCGGCCGCCCCATCCGGGAAGAAGTGAGGAGCGCCTCTGCCCGGCCGCCCCGTCTGGGAAGTGAGGAGCGCCTCTGCCCGGCCGCCCCGTCCGGGAAGAAATGAGGAGCGCCTCTGCCCGGGCGCCCCGTCCGGGAAGAAGTGAGGAGCGCCTCTGCCTGGCCGCCCCATCCGGGAAGAAGTGAGGAGCGCCTTTGCCCGGCCGCCCCATCTGGGAGGTGAGGAGCGCCTCTGCCCGGCCACCCATCGTCTGGGAAGTGAGGAGCACCTCTGCCCGGCCACCCACCGTCTGGGAAGTGAGGAGCGCCTCTGCCCGGCCGCCCTGTCTGGGAAGTGAGGAGCGCCTCTGCCCGGCCGCCCCGTCTGGGAAGTGAGGAGTGCCTCTGCCCGGCCACCCATGGTCTGGGAAGTGAGCAGCGCCTCTGCCCGGCCACCCATCGTCTGGGAGGTGAGGAGCGCCTCTGCCCGGCCGCCCCGTCCGGGAAGAAGTGAGGAGCGCCTCTGCCCGGCCGCCCCATCCGGGAAGAAGTGAGGAGCGCCTCTGCCCGGCCGCCCCGTCCGGGAAGAAGTGAGGAGCGCCTCTGCCCGGCCGCCCCGTCCGGGAAGAAGTGAGGAGCGCCTCTGCCGGGCCGCCCCGTCCGGGAAGAAGTGAGGAGCGCCTCTGCCCGGCCACCCATCGTCTGGGAGGTGAGGAGCGCCTCTGCCCGGCCACCCATCGTCTGGGAGGTGAGGAGTGCCTCTGCCCGGCCACCCATCGTCTGGGAAGTGAGGAGCGCCTCTGCCCGGCTGCCCCATCTGGGAAGTGAGGAGTGCCTCTGCCCGGCCACCCATCATCTGGGAGGTGAGGAGCGCCTCTGCCCGGCCACCCATCGTCTGGGAAGTGGGGAGCGCCTCTGCCCGGCCACCCATCGTCTGGGAAGTGAGGAGCGCCTCTGCCCGGCCACCCATCGTCTGCGAAGTGAGGAGCGCCTCTGCCCGGCCACCTATCGTCTGGGAAGAAGTGAGGAGCGTCTCTGCCTGGCCGCCCCGTCTGGGAAGTGAGGAGCCCCTCTGCCCGGCCGCCCCGTGTCTGGGTAGAAGTGAGGAGCTCCTCTGCCTGGCCGCTCCGTCTGGGAGGTCTACCACGGAGGCCAGAAGCACGGAGGCCAGAAGCAATGTGGGGGCTGGACGTGGTGGCTCACGCCTGTGGTCCCGGCACTCTGGGGGGCGAGGCGGGTTGATCACTTCGGGCTAGGAGTTCGAGACCAGTCTGGCCAACTTGGCGAAACATGAAGAATACAACAGACAAACCAACCAACCAACTCAATGACAACAAAACAGGTCTACCCTGGAGTCATACTCTAATTTTTTCTATTTTCTTCCCTTTCTGATCCTTTATCCCACTTTCTTTTTCTTCCTCCTCCTTCTCCCTCTTCTTTGTCAAATAGAGGATTGAGTTATTATCACTGATCCATATAAAGTCCCTCTCTCATTTATTTTAACTCCCACCCCCCATTTCTATTCCCCGACTTCCCATGTGCAACCTTCCTAATATGTTTGATACGCATCTTTTTGTTTGTATGTATTTTTAGAAAATGTTTATTGTTTTTGTATGCAAAAATTAATAAAAAAAAAAAAAAAAAAGGTAACATGACAGCTCACTAAGTGCCAGGTCCCATGTAAGTCCTCCGCCTGGATTTTCTCATTTGGTCCGCTGGGAGGTTGGGACTATTCATAATCCCATTTCACAGAGGCAGAAGTCGTGAAGCTTAGGCCACCCGCCAGCTGTGTGTGACCTGCATCTCTGAAACCAGCTTCACTAAGAATACCAACCAGAGGCCAGGCACGGGGTCTCACGCCTGTAATCCCAACACTTTGGGAGGCTGAGGCAGGAGGATCACTTAAAGCCAGGAGTTCAAGACCAGCCTGGACAACATAGTAAGACCTCTTCTCTTTAAAATTTTTTTTTTTTTATTTAATTAGCTGGGCACAATGGTGACCGCCTGTGGTCCCAGCTACTTGGGAGGCTGAGGCAAGAGGATTGCTGATCCTGGGAGCTCGATGCTGCAGTAAGCGGTAATCTTGCCACTGCACTTCAGCCTTGCCAGAGACCTTCCCAAAAAAAAAAAAAAGAAAGAAGAACACCAAGGCCAGGCATGATGGCTCAGGCCTGTAATCCCAGCACTTTGGAAAGATGAGGCAAACGGATCACTTGAGGCCAGACCAGTCCGAGACCAGCCTGGCCAAAATAGCAAAACCCGTCTCTACAAAAAATACAAAAATTAGTTGGGTGTGGGGGTGCGTGCCTGTAGTCCCAGCTACTCCAGAGTCTGAGGCAGGAGAATCGCTTGAATCGGGAGGTGGAGGTTGCAGTGAGACAAGATTGTGCCACTGCACTCCAGCCTGGGTGACAGAGCGGGACTCAGTCTCAAAAAAAAAAAAAAAAAGGACAGCGTCTTTCACCTCCTCCGGAGTTTGGCGCATGGCAGGGGTTCAATCGGTGCTCTCTGGACAGTGTTTCAGCAGAACAACCTCGCAAGGGAGCTTCACCGGCTTTCTCCCCAAGATGTCTTCATTCCAACCTACGAACATAACGGCGGCTGCCACTTACGTATTGTGCTACTGTGTGCGAAGCTGTGGGATCTGGTGCCTTTTATGGTAAGATTGTGGGCCTCATTTTACAGGAAGGAAACTGAGGCTCAGAGAAACTGGCAGGCCCAAGATCAGACACTCGTATCCATCTGGCCCCCAAAGGCAGGATTTTAACAGCTAAGAATATGGTCTCAGTTCCACAGGCCCACCCCAGGGCTCCTGAACCCCAACTCGAGGCTGCATGCACTCAAACCAGTTCCCTCACTCCAGCCTGATGCTTTGGGGCATCTTGCCCAGGCTTTCCCCCTTTAATCTGTATCTCTTGTACTTGTGACTATTTTGTAACTTACACTGGCGCCCTGCATACACAATCCACATATGCCTCCAATGGGCCTCAGAATAAATGGTGGCGAGGAGAAAAAAAGCACTGGCAGGAAGGGAATGCACGCAGGCACCTGGACTGCGGGCACAGGCGGGAAAATTCAGATCTAAGAGCTTGGCCTGCTCCCGGCAGGGGCGCAGTTCCCGGCGCGGCCACCAGATCGCGCCCGGCTCTCTCGGGCGGGGCTTGCAGTAAGGCTGTGTGGCCGCCAGATGATGCCCGAGACCGCGGCTCCGCGGGCAGTGCCCCGACAAGGTGGAGCCCGGCGAGCCCGCGAGTCCAACCAAAACCTGTCCCAGGAGCTCCAGCGCACGTGACCTGCCACTGCCTCCCGCCGCCTCCTGCCCGCGCCATGACCCAGCCGGTGTCCCGGCTCTCCGTGCCCGCCGCGCTGGCCCTGGGCTCAGCCGCGCTGGGCGCCGCCTTCGCCACTGGCCTCTTCCTGGGTGAGCAGGACCTGGTCCTGGCGGGCGGGTGGGCGGGCGCAGAGGAGGTCGCGGCATGGCTCAGGCCGCAGAGCCCCGGACCCTGACCCAACACCCTCTCCCTGGCAGGGAGGCGGTGCCCCCCATGGCGAGGCCGGCGACAGCAGTGCCTGCTTCCCCCCGAGGACAGCCCCCTGTGGCAGTATCTTCTGAGCCGCTCCATGCGGGAGCACCCGGCGCTGCGAAGCCTGAGGCTGGTCAGCAGGGCGCGGGACGGAAACGGGCGTCCCTCTCGACCCCTGCGGGTCCCACGTGGCTGTGTGACCTTGGGCTGGGCCGTGGCCCTCCCTGGGCTTCCGGCTTCCCTGGGCCGGGTGCGGTGGGCGTTCCCGGAGGGCCCGTCCCCGAGGCCACGCCCAGAACCGCGCCCCTGGGGGCTTGGGACCCCCAGGGCGAAGGCGGGTGACCCGCTGGCTGGTGCCACCCTCTCCTTTCACGCAGCTGACCCTGGAGCAGCCGCAGGGGGATTCCATGATGACCTGCGAGCAGGCCCAGCTCTTGGCCAACCTGGCGCGGCTCATCCAGGCCAAGAAGGCGCTGGACCTGGGTAGGGGCACGCGGCTGGGATCCCGGAGGGCCGAGGTTTCCGGGCCGACCCCCACTCTGGGCTGAGCCCGTCTGTGTCCTGGTCCCAGGCACCTTCACGGGCTACTCCGCCCTGGCCCTGGCCCTGGCGCTGCCCGCGGACGGGCGCGTGGTGACCTGCGAGGTGGACGCGCAGCGCCCGGAGCTGGGACGGCCCCTGTGGAGGCAGGTGAGCGCCCGCGCCTAGCTCTGCAACCCCAGGCGGGGGCGCAACGGCTGACCCGCTCCCTCCGCAGGCCGAGGCGGAGCACAAGATCGACCTCCGGCTGAAGCCCGCCCTGGAGACCCTGGGTGAGCACCGAAGCGGGAAGGGCTTTGTGGCCATTGCAAACGAGGCCGCTGTGTGGCCGAGCTGTGACTGGGCCTGCCGGGCAGGTTAAGGGCAGGGCCGGCTGTCACAGCGCCCGGCCCGGCCTAGGAGGGGCCTCAGGGCCGCCGGGGCCGCGGACTCAGCCGCACCTGCCCTCCCTTCCCCCGCAAGACGAGCTGCTGGCGTTGGGCGAGGCCGGCACCTTCGACGTGGCCGTGGTGGATGCAGACAAGGAGAACTGCGCCGCCTACTACGAGCGCTGCCTGCAGCTGCTGCGACCCGGAGGCATCCTAGCCGTCCTCAGAGTAAGGGATCCACTGCGGGGGAGGAGAAAGCACCCTGTCGGGCCGGGTCCCCATCTTTTCCCTTGACTCCTCTTATACCCCAAAGCCCCACCCAGTCCAGTCAAGTAGGCTCGGGCCCGGGTACCCAGGCTTTCCTCCGCTTTGGTTCTCAGTCTCCGGCTCTGGTCACCTCCCGCCCGGGCACCTCCCTCCGAGGCCCCGCCTCCCGCCTGGGCACCTCCCTCCGAGACCCCGCCTCCCTCCTGGGCACCTCCCTCCGAGGCCCCGCCTTCCGCCCGAGCACCTCCCTCCGAAGCCCTGCCTCCCACGGCCCGGTTGGCCCCGCCCCCCCGCAGGTCTTGTGGCGCGGGAAGGTGCTGCAACCTCCGAAAGGGGACGTGGCGGCCGAGTGTGTGCGAAACCTAAACGAACGCATCCGGCGGGACGTCAGGGTCTACATCAGCCTCCTGCCCCTGGGCGATGGCCTCACCTTGGCCTTCAAGATCTAGGGCTGGCCCCTAGTGAGTGGGCTCGAGGGAGGGTTGCCTGGGAACCCCAGGAATTGACCCTGAGTTTTAAATTCGAAAATAAAGTGGGGCTGGGACACACGACCTCCTGAGCCTCCGTGTGTGGCGCTGGATGGGGAAGGGAGGGAAGGCCCATCACAGACAGCTCCTGCCTTCAGTGAAAGGGGCCTTGAGGTTCGTCCCCTCCCTGGCGCCAGGTCTGTGGCCCTACTGCAGGAACCTCCAGCTGGCAGGAGGCAGGTTACAAAGTTTTAACTGGCCTGGCCACGTGTAACGGCCAGAGACCCCAGCACCTCGGGCTTGTCTGCCTCCTACATCTCTCCCTCAGGGCAGGTGAAGCTCTGGTTCCCAGCAGCTGGGACTGGTGGAGGGCCACGTCTGGTGTCTGACAACAGGAAAGAGGATTGCAGGGGACCACGGGTGTCACTTGTGTGCTTTTGTAGGTGATGCCAGTTCTGCTGGCGGCTTGCTCATATCTTCACAGCACAGTAAGCTCCCCAGCCTCACCTCTCCAGTGGAGGCCCTGGTGGGGGAACATCATGAGGGCCAGGCCAGTTGGCCTGGACCTGAGAACCTCGGGGTTGACTTGAGTTTCCTGCTGTCTCCTTGAAATTCTGAAGGGAAGTGAGGGGGATCACTGGCCAGGGAGGCGTGAAGCAGACAAGCCTATAGGTACAGCAGTTGTTACCACACTCCCTAGAGGATGAAGAGAATTTCAGGCTTTCCTGAACCATCTGCCTATGAGGGGAGGTGGAGAAGGAACCAGGCCTCATGGAGCACCTTCGATCCAGGTGCTCTGCTTCTCATTTAAATCTCCCCAACCTCACAGATCTTATCTCCACTGACAGATGAAGGTCAAATTCTTTCCACTGACACTGGAGAGGGCATAAGTGGCATTAGCCTGGAATTCAAGCAGCCTTTGCCACTACCTGGTAAGCCTCGGTGGTGGGAAGTGTCCCTGGAGACCGCTGGAAGCAGGGCTAAAAGAACCACATGAGGTTGGGCGCAGTGGCTCACGCCTGTAATCCCAGCACTTTGGGAGGCTGAGGCAGGTGGATCATTTGAGGTCAGGAGTTCGAGACCAGCCTGGTCAACATGGTGAAACCCAGTCTCTACTAAAAATACAGAAATTAGGCGTGATGGTACACGCCTGTAATCCCAGCTACTCGGAAGGCTGAGGCAGAATTGCTTGAACCCCGGAGACAGAGGTTGCAGTGAGCCGAGACCGCACCACTGCACTCCAGCCTGAGCAACGGAGCAAGACTCCGTCTCCAAAAAAAAAAAAAAAAAAAAAAGCCACATGAGCTCACAGCTCCTGGGACAAACTTTGCATTTTGGACAATATGCAAGACCGTGGCTGGAAACCTACCCTTTTCTAACTCATAAAAGCATATTAGGATGCACATGGGTGAATAGGTTCAATTTACTCTAAGCAAATCCTTGACAAACAGCTCACTTGTGCCACACCTCAGTCCAAATTACTGTAGCCACTGCCCAATAAAGGGCCACCTATTAGCTAAGGGGCAGCAGTCCCCATGACTAGGGTTTTTCTCTTTAGAGGACCACCAGCAGTGATTAGTTCACACTGCAAGAGTTGCTTTCAGGCCTAGCCTGCATGGACATCTTTTCATCTGTTTCTCCTCTTACCTGACTCAAATTCTAACCTTCTGTCACTTAAGTCATGTCTGGAGAGGGCCTTTCAGAGAACCATGATTCACATGGGCCATTCAAGCCAGTCCCCTAGGAATAGTGGGACCACCAGAGGGGTCTTCATGCCCCCAACCCTCCTGTGTGGAGAGCTTGCTTGAGCTCTGGTCTCTCACCAGCTTCTTAACCTGCAAGTTTGTAGCATGTATCATTTCTTGGGTGGTGAGTCCTTCCATTTCCTTACCCGTTTCTTATCACTCAGGCTCTGCCATTCTTCAGGTCTACTATTACAATTTGTTGAACAAATCTTCTCCAACCTTTAATCATATCCTTCCAATTATCTTCTCCTATCAGAAAATGTGCTCTTTCCTACTTTTCCAACCAGAACCACCTATTAATGTCTCATTCATGCCCAGATGAAGGCCAATGCCACACAGCCTAAAGGGGTTGCCTCTGGTCTCCTACCTATACCCACCTTTCAGTGTGTCTGCCTAGAAGGAAATAAGTAATGACCTCTCACAGTCCCTCAGGTTACCCTCACTGTCTACACCTTACTCCTCTTCTGTACGCCTAACACCATCTCACCAAACCAGGGCCTACTTTATGCTCCTAGCAGTAGCTCACAGGGGTATGGTGTGTTTGTGTAACTTTTCAGCACCTTCTCTTTTTCCTTTCAATGATGCAGGGCAATTCTGCACAGACTTACAAACTGAAGAGTGTAAAAGCATGTATCCTCTTATTGTAGTCTTAAAAAGCTCGTGGAATTATTCTAGGGACACAGAAGATTCTGTGGCACAAATTTAGGTAAAGAGCAAAATACTCACTGGAAAAATTAAGTACTGGCTAGCTACCACGGGGATTTGATCGTAGCTGGCAAACGTGGAACTCTGCAAATACTTGGAGCCATTAATTATGTATACTTGTTTTATTCATAATTAGTCATGTTCTGGGATACCAAAAGTAATAATGGCTGAACTTAACAAAATTTGTAACCTCATCTTAACATCCACTGATCCATCTCACTCAATGGTAATAGTCAATGTTTTCTAAAGGAACATAAAAACAAACATGCACACAACTGCACAGTTTTCATAAAGGTCTATTTCATTATTGGTGGGTAGCGCATTTAACAGTTAAATACATTTAAATAATGTATAGGTGACTGCAGGACTGCAGCATTGGTAACTAGATAACCAATTCAACTAGAAACCAGCTAACAAGGAACTGTCTAAATACTTAAAATACAGCTCTTGTTGAGATCATCCTCTGTTTTGATCATCTTCTTGGGGGAAAAAAGCCTGCTGCTGGTCACAATGGAAATATATTAAGGCCAAATCTTCTGATATCCATTCCCAAAGGTTTCTTTCAGCTGGATTAAGCCTCCAACTCCAGGGCGAGCCCAAGCTTGTGGCCTCCAGCATTAATGCTCTTCCCATCTACCAGAGCAGAGAGTGTAAGCTTCACACCTATTAAGACAAAAAACACAAAAACAAAAAACCGTGATGTACCTGGCACTTCACTCAGTCTGGACCTTCTTTCACAGTCATCCCCAGAGCCTGCCTGTCACTTCCTCAGCCCGTCAGCTGACCTACTAGTGCTGGCCACCAGAGGGCTTGCCTTCTAGGTAACCATTCTAAGTAAGGCACTAAGTCACAGAGAAATGTTTTATAACAAGTTCAAAGTGTTCTAGAATATACTATAATGTTGAGTATACTATCCCGATGAAAAGAGACTAGAGACATAATCATAATTAGATCCTAGAAAGGAAAACCTACAATAAAGACACATTTGGGAATGGGGGTAAATCTGAATATGTATTTGGTATTACATTAATGTTTTCTTAGATGCAACAATGGTACTGTGCTTATAAAGAAAAATGTCTTACTCTTAGGATACACATGCTAGGAGATGCTGTGTCTGTATGTCTGCAAAACATACATTTTTTAAAAAAACGTATGTGAAGTTCCAGGGACATAAAATAAATGTAGTAAATGTTAATAATTGTTAATAAATTGTTAATAATTGGTCAATGCAGGGTAAGGGCATATGATGTTCATTGTACCATTCTTCCAACTTTTCTTTAGGTTTCAAAATCACCAAAATAAACTTTGGGGAGGAAAATCCCTATCTGAAGGGGGAAAAGTCTCCAGTACTTTAAGCAGACTCCAAGATGAGTCATGTGCACTCTGAAGTTGGAGAAGCGCTGTTCTAGACACAGCACGCTTCGAAATATTATATAAAGTCAACAAGACTATAGACAGAACCAAAGCAATCAGTGAACTTTGATCAACAAAATAATTACTACAAAACATTTCAGATACAAGGGAGGAAACTGACAGGAAGTGGGTATTAAATAATAAGGAATCACTAACTTTCTTAGGTGTGATAGTATTATGGTTATGCAGAAAAAGAGAGATGGGCCTTATTCTGAAGAGAAGTGTCATGACCAAATGGCCCAGCAAAAAAAAGGAAAAAGAAATAAAAAATTGTGGCAAAAGGTAAACACGTATTTATTGTACTCTTTCAACTCTTCCTCTGTGCTTGAAAGGTCTGCAAAATAAGCTGAAGAATGAAAACTAAATTTTTTTAATACTATCGAAACAATCCTACTTTATCAAGAATACTTACCAGGCCTCAGAGTCTGAGTATAGCCTACTCCAATTAAGCTAGAGTTGTTGACTTTTGCCTAAAATACAAAAACAACTGTAAGAAAAATATTTCAATAGAGACAAAGCCCCTACATGTTTCCCCATCATGTAGTCATGTTCAGTTTTATTCACGAGACAATAAAATTCAATATTATGTATTAAGCCAAACAAACCAGGTACTATTTAATTCGTATCCATTCAACTCAAAAATCAAATTCTCGGCCGGGCGCGGTGGCTCAAGCCTGTAATCCCAGCACTTTGGGAGGCCGAGGCGGGCGGATCACAAGGTCAGGAGATCAAGACCATCCTGGCTAACACGGTGAAACCCCGTCTCTACTAAAAAAAATACAAAAAATTAGCCGGGTGCGGTGGCGGGTGCCTGTAGTCCCAGCTACTCGGGAGGCTGAGGCAGGAGAATGGCGTGAACCCGGGAGGCGGAGCTTGCAGTGAGCCGAGATCGCGCCACTGCACTCCAGCCTGGGGGAGAGAGCAAGACTCCGTCTCAAAAAAAAAAAAAAAAAAAAAAAAAAATCAAATTCTCAGCAGGACACGATACTCTTGATAGCCACTGGAATGTATCCAAAGACCCCAAACTGTCCGTACAGCACAAGAGTCTACGCACTCTCATAAAAATCGTCTTTGTTAATTCTAGTCTAGCACAACAAACCAGACCAAAATGTGGTACAAGTCAGGCTCACTAGAGGTGACACACAGCAGCCTTAAAGTGCAGGGTATAAAGTCTAAATTCACGACTTAGTTACACACATTACTACTTTCAGGACTCTTCCTAAAGAATCAAAACCATCAATGTCAAAAAAAAAAAAAAAATCTCCAAACGACAAGTGATTCCTCTGAAGAATCAGATCAAACAATCCTTTATCCTCACATTCTTACACCTCTCATGAATGCTGGTGCCGCTGAGTTCTGGCTGTATGTAACCACTGTGCTTGGGAGGAGGTCCCAGTGAGGAATCATGTACCAATCCAGGCCCCTGCCTTCCTTGCACAATCCTAACATTTTAGGACTTAGTTACTGACTTCAAGGGCTGGAAGGAACCCTGAAGAGTAAGACATAGTAAGGAGTAGATTCTTTCTAGCTCCATTCTGTACCACCCCTAACATTATGAAGCCACACCAGAGGCCGGGAACACCTGCCTTCATTACCAGGGCCTAGGTTGCCTAGACACGCAACTTTGCTTTGCATTCAGCATTCTGAGGGCTACAGTATAAAGGTAACAAACAGCCTGTGTGACCAAAACAGATCTCCAAATGATTCGATGTCTATACTCTATGTGTAACATCCAAAGAGCCCAATCCAGAGAAAGAGATGATGTAACTATACAGACACAAACCACATCCAAAACACCTGTATTCACTTGGCACTACAGCCAAATATTCATGAGCTACCAATGACCATCTAAAGAAAAAAACAGGCCCGGCACAGTGGCTGACACCAGTAATCCCTGCACTTTGGGAGGCCAAGGCGGGAAAATCACTTGAGCCCAGGAATTCAACAGCAGCCTGGGCAACACAGTGAGACCCCTGTCTGTACAAAATTTTTCTAGCTTGCTATCATGGTGCACACCTACCCAACTACCGGGGAAGTGGGGGTGAGATGGAAGGATCTCTTGAGCCCAGGTGGCTGAGGGTACAGTGAGCTGTGGTTGCACCAGTGAACTCAGCCTAGGCAACAAAGCTCAAAAAAAAAAGAAAGAAAAAAAAATACCTCACTAATGACCATCTTGTGCCCTACAAATAAGAGCCTCAGACAGCTGGACAGACATTCCTATTACTGGCCGGGCGCAGTGGCTCACGCCTGTAATCCCAGCACCCTGGGAGGCCGACGTGGGTGGATCACAAGGTCAGGAGATCAAGACCATCCTGGCTAACACGGTGAAACCCCGTCTCTACTAAAAATACAAAAAATTAGCCGGGCTTGGTGGTGGGCAACTGTAGTCCCAGCTACTCGGGAGGCTGAGGCAGGAGAATGGTGTGAACCCGGGAGGTGAAGGTTGCAGTGAGTGGAGACTGCGCCACTGCACTCCAGCCTGGGCTACAAAGCAAGACACCGCCTCAAAAAAAAAAAGAAATTCCCATTATTGGCCGGGCTTGGTGGCTCATGCCTGTAATCCCAGCACTTCGGGAGGATCACAAGGTCAGGAGTTCAAGACCAGCCTGGCCAAGATGGTGAAACCCCGTCTCTACTAAAACTACAAAAATTAGCCAGGCACGGTGGCAGGTGCCTGTAAACCCAGCTACTCAGGGGGCTAAGGCAGGAGAATCGCTTGAATCCGGGTGGCAGAGGTTGCAGTGAGCAGAGCAGAGATTGCACCATTGCACTCCAGCCAGGGTAACTAAGTGAGACTGTCTCCAAAAAAAAAAAAAAAATTCCTATTATTTAATAGTAGGAGTTAAACCAATGAAACTGTAATAAGGAGTAGAAAAAATAAACTCAGTTTCTCCCTCTATACTCTCACAAGGCCTAGGGAGAATTTCCCACACATAAAGCAAACAATTCTGCAGCGGACTCCAGCTAGATGTTCTCTAATTCAATTCTGATACTATCTACCTGGAGAGATAGCATCGGATCACACAGGTTCAGAGCTCAGTTGCATAAAACTTCCCCGCCCTCATTTTCAACGCCAATTGAAAGCTCCAGGTTGTTTTGCCTCTGCTTCTTACAGACTGGTTATAAATCGGGGTTCCCACAACCCCCTGGAGTTCAAATAACTTCCTAGAGTGGCACACAGAACTCAGGGAAACACTTATATTTACCAGTTATATAGGATATTTTAAAGGATACAAATGAACAGCCAGATGAAAAGATACTTATGTATCTTTTCCTTTATAGGTGACATCTTGAAGGGTCCCAAGCACAGGAGCTTCCATCCCTGTGGAGCTGGGGTGCCCCACCCTCCCATGACATGAATGTATTATTGTGTACCTTCCTGAAGGCCCCCTGGACTCAGTCCTTTGGGTTTTTACGGAGACTTCATTACAAAGGCACGATTAATTAAATCACTGGCCACTGGCTCAACCTTTAGCTACTATGCCCTCCCCAAGGCAGAAGGTTTGTTCCCTAGCAACCAGCACTCCCTACCGTGTCATCTAGGGACTATCCAAAAATCACCTCATTAACATAAGCTCAGATGTGGTTGAAAGGGGCCTGTTAAAAATAACAAAATAACCCAGGGCACAGTGGCTCCTGCCTGTTACCCCAGCACTTTGGGAGCCAAGGCAGGTGGATCACCTGAGGTCAGGGGTTGGAGACCCACCTGGCCAACACAGTGAAACCTCATTTCTACTAAAAATACAAAAACTAGTCGGGCGTGGTGGCAGGCACCTGTAATCCCAGCTACTAAGTAGGCTGAGGCACGAGAACTGCTTGAACCCAGGAGGCGGAGGTTGAGGTTGCAGTGAGCAGAGATGGTGCTACTGCACTCCATCCAGCCTGGATGACAGTGAGATTTCATTTAAAAAAAAAAAAAAAACAAACAAACAAAAAAAACCCAATAACCCACAAAAGACTGTCTTTCACTTTTATGCTCTGGAGCTGTTTCAGGAACCAAGGACAAATGGCCAAATATCTCAACAAAAGACACTCTTACTGCTCTAGTCACTTGGGAAATTACAAGGGTTATAGAAGCTGTGAGCCAGGAACTGGACAAAAACCAAAATACATACACCACAGTATCACAGTCCACCCCCTGGTTTCAAACAGAGATCCCTTACAGCAAAAAGGTCCATATATCTGTCAAGGATGTTTACACTTGTTGCATTTATATAACAGACATATCTACAAGAGTACAAACACAAATATGCCTATCATCTGGAGAAGCTACTGTGGGATACGGACAGGTTTAAAGAAACAACCAGGCTAGGTGCTGTGGCTCACGCCTGTAATCTCAGCACTTTGAGAGGCTGAGGCGGGTGGATCACCAGAGGTCAGGAGTTTGAGACCAGCCTGGCCAACACGGCGAAACCTCGTCTCTACTAAAAATATAAAAATTAGCCGAGTGTGGTAGTGGGCACCTATAATCCCAGCTACTCAGGAGGCTAAGGCACGAGAATGGCTTGAACCCAGGAGGCGGAGGTTGCAGTGAGCCGAGATCACGCCACTGCACTCCAGCCTGGATGACTACGTCTCCAAAAACAAAAAAAAACCACAACCTAATTGGTCCTATGAAAAAAAATAGCTCAGCAGTATGAGGAATGTGAGGTATGCAAAATTTATCAGGCCCAGAGAGACATGAGAACGAGACTTTAGTCACAGGACACACCCCCATGCCCAGGGGAAATTGTTTAAAAACATTTTGTACTTTTTCTCCTTCCTTGTTTCCAGGCTAGCTCGCAAATATCTAAAGTGTTACCGCAAGTTGCACAATGTGACCCTCACCCATTATCTTCATGTTCCTACAATCTGTGATACAAAGAACAACGTATAGCCAATCACTAATCAATGTTATTTCTGTAAACCAAAGAGAATTCCTGCCAAACAACTTTGTATCAGCCCACATCCTGTCCCAGATTTTTGGCCTTTAAAAACCTGTTTGTAACAAGGGCCAAATGGAGCTCAAATCCACTTGGATCGGAGTCTGCTGGGCAGCTGTCTTCATTATGGTGCAAATAAATTCTTTAAAATTGTATTTTGTGCCTTAGTTTCTTCCTTTAGGTTGACAGAAGCCACTAGAAAATCTTTATCTTCTTGTATCAGCTTTTTTCCCCCTTGATCTACTGTTATTTGTACCTTGTGCAGAACTATTCAGGACAGAAATCAGCTGATAGTGAGATCCAGTTCCTCCTCAGGCCAGTCACTTTCCATAGGTATTACATCCTGAGGAGGCTTCAACTCAATTTCACAATACATATGATCATCAATCAGTATTATAAGACTTATTTACACAAGGGAGTTTAATCTGCCAACAATATTACCATATGGCCGTATGAGCATGGTACAAAAAAATATCAGTTTCATTACAGATCAATAAGAATTAGATATTTGCTTTGCCTTCCCAAGAGAAATCTACCCTTCCCCATTTGTCCGCCTTTATCTTGATTAATAAGCCTGACTACTGCCTCAGGCAATTTCAGATCATATTTCTCAATGTAATCTCTGACTTCTGACTTTTTAAATTTCTCCAAACTGGGCAAAATACAGCAAATACAGGTCTTAAGGGTAACTTTTTACCCTTGCAAGGTGGCTTTGAGGCTGGTGGTCAAGGCTTAAACCAAATGAAATCTGAGCTTGGTCTAGCATCAAGGTACAATCCAGCACTCTTTCACTTTGATTTTAGCTATTACAAATAACAATAATCAAGGGACTGTATATTTTGTTTGTTTCTTATTGTTTGCGTTTCCTTATGCACCCAGTGAACTAATTCCCTTGGAGTTGGATCTATCTTTGAATTGCACTGGTAATTTTTAAGTACCTGAACACAGCACAGTTGTGGCTCCATAGCAGGGGTGACCATCTGATCACCCAGGAGTCAAAAGTTCCTCATTTCCCATCCATTTATCCTTTTTCTTCCTAAACCATGCTTCGATGAGCCACTCTAGCTAGAGCCACTCTAGCAAATCCCAATCCTGACATCAATTCTGAGGATACAGAAAAAAACCAACTCAGTTTCTCCTACTATTCTCTCACAACACAGAATGCTTCTGTGACCACGTGTGAGGGCTTTCCCCACACACCAAGCAAGCAATAATTTCTGCAGCAGACGCTAGCTAAATGTCCTCTAATTCTACCTGGAGACATCAGATGCCACAGGTTAAGGGCTTAGTCCCACAAGACTGCCGTCCTCCCACTTCAGATGCCAACTGCAAGCCCTAGGTTGTTTTAACTCTGCTTCTGACCTGGCAGCTCTAGAGGTTCCCATGAGCCCCTCCTTGAGTTCAATTAATCTCCTACAGCAGGTCACAGAACTTGAGAAACACTTTATTTACATTTACCAGTTTTAATAAAGGATATTACAAAGGATACAGATGAAGAGACGTATAGTGCAAAACACAGGAAGGGACACAGCTTCAATGCCCTCTCCAGGCATGCCACCCTTCAGTAACCTCAGCTACCCAGCCCACTGACCTCTGTCCTTATGGGTTTTCATGAGGCTTCATTATACAGGCATGACTGATTAAACCACTAGCCATTGGTGAACAACTTAACCTACAGCCCCTCTCCCCACCCCCTCTAATCACACCTTGGTCTCTCCACTAACTAGCCCCCACCCCCAAGCTACCTAAAGGTGGCCAGCCACCAGTCAACTCATTAGCATACAAAAAGATACTTAATACTTTGGGGATTCCAAGGATTTTTTAGGAGTTCTATGCCAGGAGAGGGAAGGAGAACCAAATATATACTTCCTAATATCACAAGGAGCATTAAGCAATGCTTCTGGGTACTGAATTGGAGTGGCGGCTAACATTGCTGAAGTGGGAAAGGCTAGGTACGTTTCCAAACTAATTCCCAGGAGTCACTAAATGACACAGGGGTCCCAAGCTGCCTTCCCATTTTAACTATGAACTCCTAGTAGCTGAGAGAAGCTTCTTCCACTGACATTAAATCTGTTAAAATGCCACAGACATCTGAGAACATCAATGCGAGTAACAGAATAGTGTGCTGTATGAATCTTGAGGTTTTTACTGCTGTAGTGCAATTAGAAATGGAGAAGGGGGCCAGCTGTAGTGGCTCATGCCTGTAATCCCAGCACTTTGGGAGGGTGAGGCGGGTGGATCACTTGAGGTCAGGAGCTTGAGACCAGTCTGGCCAACAAATCCCGTCTTTACTAAAAAATACAAAAAAATTTAGCCAGGTGTGGTGGTGGGCACCTGTAATCTCACCTACTCGGGAGGCTGAGGCAGAAGAATTGCTTGAACCCAGGAGGCGGAGGTTGCAGTGAGCCAAGATTGCACTACTGCACCCCAGCCCGGGTGACAGAGACTCCATCTCAAAAAAAAAAAAAAAAAAAAAAAAAAAAGACAAAGTGATGATTAAAATACTAGCCAGGTACAGTGGCTCATGCCTATAATCCCAACAGCCTCCTTTGGGAGGCTGAGACGGGATGATAGCTTGAGCCTAGGATGGGCAACATATGGAGAGCCCATCCCTACAAAAAAACATCAAAAAATTAGTTGGGAATAGTAGGAGGCTGAGGTTGAACCCAGGATGTCAAGGTTGCAGGGAGTCGTGATTGTGCCACTGCAGTCCAGCCTGGACAACAGAAAGCCTTAAAAAAAGAGATTAAAGCACTATTACTTCTGACACAATAAGATCCACTCAGGGACCAAACCACCAGCTATACCTGGGCTTAGACAGGCCTATGGCTCAAGGTTATTATCAACATTAACTCGGCAGCTTTTGAGGTTAAACAAACTCCAGCGGCCTGGCCTGGAAATAAAACGTCTAACACTGTATCCATCAAAAAAGCAGCATTTCAAAATCGAAAACTAATCTATGTGTAAACTGGGGACTGTGTGAAATCAGTTCAAATTTTCAACATAATTCAGTATACCCAAAGACTCATTCCCACAACCAAAACCCCCATTCTAAGTCCACAAAAGTACTCACAGAAATGGAAGCAGTGGGATCCAACTGATATTTAGCTGCAATGCCAAAACGAGTGCAGTTGGTACCTGATGTCCAAGCAAGGTTTACTGAAGTGTCAAGATCTTCACAAACTTTCTGATAAATTGATCCTCCAAATTCTGTCCCATCATTGCTATAAGATATTTTAAATTAGTAGATCTAGAATAGACAATGTAATAATGTCTAAGGCACAGGCTGATCTGTAGCATTACATTTAAATAAAAACCACAGCTCAAGTGGGGCTTTAGTGTTCCACTGAAAACTTGCAAGTTTTAACAGGTTTTCTTCCCCAACCCATACCCATACAGGGATTGGTAAAATGAACCACAGAATATCCATTCAGTGGAATTATCACACTGTATTAAAAATGCAAGAGGTTCTAAAACAGCCTTTTGGTTATGATTTTATATATACATATATACACACACACACATATAAAAAGGTGAACCACAACATTAACAAAGATTATATACCTAGCTGGCATGATTATAAGAAATGTAGGTTTTCTTCTTTGTGCTTCTGTTATTTACCAGTGAATTTTTACAATGGAAAGAAAAACATTTTAAGTACTTTCCGTGTATCTATCTAGTTTGGGCTAGGTAAAAACTCCAGGCTGGATGCAGTGGCTCAACGCCTACAATCCCAACACTTTGGAAGGCTGAGGCGGGAGGATCGCTTGAGGCCAGGAGTTTGAGACAAGCCTGGGCAACATAGCAAGACCCCATCTCTACAAAAATAATCAAAAACAAACAAAAAAACAACAATAGCCGGGCACAGTGGCTCACGCCTGTAATCCCAGCACTTTGGCAGGCAGGCAGATCACGAGGTCAGGAGTTCCAGACCAGCCTTGCCAGCATGGTGAAACCCTGTTCTCTACCAAAAATACAAAAATTAGCCAGGCATGGTGGCACACGCCTGTAGTCCCAGCTACTTGGGAGGTTGAGGCAGGAGAACTGTTTGAACCCGGGAGGCAGATGTTGCAGTGAGCCAAGATCGTGACAGAGCAAGACTCCATCTGAACCAAAACGAGAAAAGAAAGAAAAAAGAAAAAGAAGAAAAAAAACCCCAACAACAAAATACCATACATTTTAGGCAATCCTATCAAGTCAGCATCTCACACATCAAGATAATTAAGTAAAATGAAGGTACTGGTAGCAGTCTGCCAATATCTAATGCCTCTTGTAAAAATACAAGCACATTAAACCCCATATAAAATGAACATTTACTCTCTCAGCACCAAAGGTCAGACTACCATTCTTCTACTATAAGCTTTCAAGGGGCACCCTAGAAATGACCAAGAATGATTCTGTTTTTAAATGTTATGAGAAATCCTTTAGGGTGCACCCAGATCAGTAAGAGATAACAGACATCAAAATCATCCTCTGAGGGCCTACATCACAGTATCCTATGAAAGAAATACTTACACGTTAGTGTGTAGCTGGAAGTCCCCAGTCCTGTAGCCCACTGCAAAGTTATTCCTTGTCAGCTTTGATTTGGCACTGTCAAAGGTCATCTGGTACCCAGCAAGCCAGCCCTCATAACCAAAGACAGCTGAACCATGGATTGCAGGTCCAGCAAAATCAAAGTCAACATCACAACCAAGGTTTATACACTCCCTCTTGTAAGAAGACTTGATTTTACCACTTTTCTTTCTGGAAAAAGAACAAACTGATATCACTGGGAAAAATTTACACACACTTCTGCACAAGAGAGCACAAAACAGACTTAAACGAACTGTAGTATGACCAGGGAGTAAAAACCAGCAATACAATAACAGGGAGTAAAAAAGTCAGCTCAATGAACTACAAGACAAGGACACATGAGGCAACTGGACAGCCATCTAGGAAGACTGCTTTGCAGAACTAACAATCAGTCACAAAAGCCTGTTAGAAACACACTAATTGCCCAAGTTAGTGCAACAACAAAGAAGCAAATATTTGAAGGCAAGCCAAATGATAGCAACCATAGTACTCTAAAAGCAGATATAGGCCAGGCATGGTGGCCCCCGCCTATAATCTCAGCACTTTGGGAGGCTGAGGTGGGCGGATCACCTGAAGTCAGGAGTTTAAGACCAACCTGGCCAGCATGGTGCAACCCCGTCTCTACTAAAAATACAAAAAAAATTAGCCAGGCATGGTGGCACACGCCTGTAATCCCAGCTACTCAGGAGGCTGAGGCATGAGAATCGCTTGAACCCAGGAGGCAGAGGTTGCAGTGAGCCAAGATCGCATCATTGCACTCCAGCCTGGGTGACAGAGAATAAATAAACAGGTTGGGAGCAGTGGCTCACACCTGTAATCCCAGCACTTTGGGAGGCCACAGCAGGCAGATCACAAGGTCAGGAGTTCAAGACCAGCCTGATCAACATGGTGAAACCCCGTCTCTACTAAAAATACAAAAATTAGGTGGGCGTGGTGGCACATGCCTGTAACCCCAGCTACTCAAGAGGCTGAGGCAGGAGAATCACTTAAACCCGGGAGGCGGAGGTTGCAGTGAGCCGAGATCGCGCCACTGCACTCCAGCCTGGGTGACAGAGTGAGACTGTCCCAAATAAAAATAAAACAAAATAAATACAATAAAATAAAATATGAAAAAAAAAAAAAAAAAAAGACTGGGCACAGTGGCTCATGCCTGTAATCCCACCACTTTGGGAGGCCAAGGTGGGCAGATCACCTGAGGTCAGGAGTTCCAGGACAGCCTGGCCAACATGGCAAAACCCCGCCTCTACTAAAAATACAAAAATTAGCTGGGTGTGGTGGCACGCACTTGTAGTTCCAGCTACTCAGGGAGGCTGAGGCAGAAGAATCGCTTGAACCTGGGAAGCTGAGACTGCAGTGAGCCAAGATGATGCCACTGCACTCCAGCCTGGGTGACACAGCGAAGACTCCATCTCAAATAAATAAATAAAAGCAAATGCAGACATTTCACCACCACAAGGTAGCTTAATAAGCTATCAGACAGTAAATGTACACCTTTTCTAAATATACAAAAGAGAGATACTTTTAAATGTAATACAGATAAAAATGTCTGTGCTTACCCTGTGTTTGGTGAGAAGGTAGTATCAAATGTCAGTTTCAAACCTTGACAAATCTATTTTGAAAGAAAAGTAATTTGTTTTCTTTCTTTTTTGGAAATACAAAAATAAATTAATAAAATTAATACTAAAATTTTCAAAATGTTACCTGGTCTTCAATTGCGATTTCTGTTCCCAGAGTGTTATCAGTGTTCCACTTTTCTGTGAAAGTCAGACCATACTCACACCACTTGTATTTGGTCTCCAAGGTCCCAGTAACTTTACCAGTGTCTGTATTAGATGAACCAGACGTTGAAAATTCCTAACAAGACAATCAATAATTTCATGAACATTCTCATAAGCCCAGAATTCATCACTGCCTTACACACACGCACGCATAAAAACTCACTGAAACATTTGGTAAATTCATGAATCCTCCTTTTTCTAGCTTCCTGAACACTCGTATCCCTCTGCACTGTGCTACTCTCTAAGCATATGTGAGAGTGACAAGCCTTTGAGCAACTGACTGCCACTTTACATACACAGCTGACATTTCCAATCAATCACAAGTTAACCTGTAGTGAATTCTCAAGTGAACAAACTGTACACCTTTTTTTTTTTTTTGAGACAGAGTCCCACTCTATCGCCAGGCTGGAGTGCAGTGGTGTGATCTCGGCTTACTGCAACCTCCGCCTTCCAGGTTCAAGTGATTCTCCTGCCTCAGCCTTCCAAGTAGCTGGGATTACAGGTGCCCGCCACCACACCCAGCTGATTTTTGTATTTTTAGTACAGATGGGGTTTCACCATGTTGGTCAGGCTGGTCTCCAATTCCTGACCTCAGGTGATCCACCCACCTCGGCCTCCCGAAGTGCTGGGATTACAAACGTGAGCCACCACGCCCAGCTAACTGTACATGTTCTAAGGAAGGTTTTGCTAAGGTGATTTTATTTGGGATTCAAAAATCAATGGGGGACTGAGTGTGGTGGCTCATGCCTGCGATCCCAGCACTTAAAAGACCAGCCTGGAGAACATAGCAAGACCATGTCTCTACAAAAATTAAGAAACCAGCTCAGCGTGGTGGTGTGCGCCTGTAGTCCCAGCTACTCAGGAGGCCGAGGTGGGAGGACTGCTTGAGCTTGGGAGGTCCAGGCTGCAGTGAGCCATAATCCCACCATTGCACTCAGCATGGGTGACACAGTGAGACCCTGTCTAAAAATAATAAAATAATAATGTACCAATCCCTGGTTGCACACAAACTGAAAAAGAAAAAATAACGGAGGGCTTATCTGAATTTTTTTGTTTTTTGAGACAGCATCTCGCCTCTGTCTGTCACCCAAGCTGGAGCACAGTGCTGTGATCACAGCTGACTGCAGCCTCAACCTCCCAGGCTCAAGTGATCCACATACCTCAGCCTCCTGAGTAGCTGGGATCACATGCATCACCACGCCAAGCCTAAGGAAGACAGCTGATGTGAAAATAATAAAGAGACTACAGCCAGAAATTGTGATATCTGCAGAGTGAGAAATATCAAAAACTGTATCAATAGGAGGAAAGGCCAGTCATCCTTCTCTCAGAAAACAGAACATTTGTGTAACTATTGCTCTGCTGTTAGAGACAAATCCATAGGTCTTATATCACTCTCCTAAATTAGATCCTTTCATTAACAGGAATTTCAAGTCAAAGCATAGCCCTCAACACCTATACTAAAAAGCACTGGACTGGCTGGGCGTGGTGGGTCACACCTGTAATCCCAGCACTTCAGGAGGCCAAGGCGGGCCGATCACTTGAGGTAGGGAGTTTGAGACCAGCCTAGCCAACATGGTGAAACCCCGTCTCTACTAAACATACAAAAATTAGCCGGGCATGGTGGTGCATCCCTGTAATCCCAGCTACTCAGGAGTCTGAGGCAGGAGAATCACTTGAACCTGAGAGCCTGAGGTTGCAGTGAGCCAAGATGGCACCACTGCACTCTAGCTTGGGTGACGGAGTGAGTGAGACTCCATCTCCAATTAAAAAAAAAAGCACTGGATCATGTTAGGAAAGAACACTAGATATAAAAATTAGGAGTTCTGATGTCCAGTTTGTGTCATTTACTAAATGCAGGACACAACTTTTTACTGAGCAGGACACAACTTTTTGCGTTTTTTTTTGGAGACAGGGTCTCACTCTGTCACCCAGGTTGGAGTACAGTGCCACAGTCATAGCTCACTGCAGCCTCAAACTCCTGGGCTCAAGCGATCCTGCTATCTCAGCCTCCCAAGTAGCTGGGACTTCAGGTGCCCACCAACAAGCACAGCTAATTTTTAAATTTTTTTGTAGAGACGGGGTCTCACTATGTTGCCCAGGTTAGTCTCAGAACTCCTGGCATCAAGGGATCCTCCTGCCTTGGCCTCCCAAAGCGCTGGGATTACAGGAATGAGCCACTGTGACCAGCCTCACTTAACTTTTTTGGGTCTGTTTCTGCAACTATAATTACAAAGCCTACCTCCAGATGATTAAATTGAATTGACACTGTGAAAGTTTGTACATTTTCATATGCTCCACAGAACAGGAAAGCATTATTAAAACAATATATGGAACAGGTTTTTCTAGCAGATAGTTTGAATGGGGAATGTGTGAGTAGCTATTTTTAATCCTGAATGACATTAATGACTCTTGGGGCCCCACCTACGGCCATCCATCAGCCCACAGATCAAGAGCCAGCCTATATACACATGCCAAGGAAGCCTCAAGAAACAAAGCCAACACCACCCTGTGGGACCAGAGTTGGGCCAGATTACAGCTCATACCCTTTACTCTACCACCAGAAATTTTGGCTTCCACATTCTGGAGTGGCTTCAGTAGCTTTGCTGTTCAGGTAAGAAAACAGAACCAGGTATTAATGGGACTTATCTGGGGCCAGAGACATACTATTAGGATTAATACCATGGCTGTTGAGTTACATGTATTAAATGTGAATAAAAACATGCTATATCTAATCCAGCTTCTACATATCCTTCATGCTCTTAAACCTACTTCCATAAAACTTTCCCTAACCCTATACACAATAATCTATTCCTTTCCAACAAAGATTTGCTTTATCAAACGATCTAGTATTTGATATTAATTATCTCAGTATTCTCAGTTTATTTTGTCTCTCCAACTAGAAAGTAAGCATTTTAAACACAAGGACTGAATCTTTTTTAGAAGGCCTTTTGTGTTTCAACAAATACACTAGGGGCCTCAATAGACTAACAATGGGAACACTAAAAAACACACTAAATCACTGCTCTGTAACCTGTTAACTTGGCCAAATAAGTCACCCAATCATAACTAAACACCTAGGCTTCTTTTCAGACCAAAAAAACCAAGCGACAGATAAGATCAATGTAAAACCCCAGAAATCCAACAAGCCTAGGCTTTTAAACAACTACAGGCCTAGCGCTGTGGCTCACGCCTGTAATCCCAACACTTTGGGATCACTTGAGGTCAGGAGTTTGAGACCAGACTGGCTAACATGGCAAAACCCTGTTTCTACTAAAAATACAAAAATTAGCGGAGCCTGGTGGCAAGTGCCTGTAATCCCAGCTACTTGGGAGGCTGAGGCCAGAGAATCGCTTGAACCTGGGAGGTGGGGGTTGCAGTGCGCTGAGATCACGCCACTGTACTCCAGCCTGGGCAACAGAGCAAGACTGTGTCTCAGATGGAAAAAAAAAAAAGAAACTACAATACAATTAGTTTAAATAAATATCAGTTGCATGCACTACATCAAAAATGTCTATATAGGCCGGGTGCGGTGGCTCACGCCTGTAATCCCAGCACTTTGGGGGCCCGAGGCGGGCAGATCACAAGGTCAGGAGATGGAGACCATCCTGGCTAACACGGTGAAACCCCATCTCTACTAAAAATACAAAAAAATTAGCTGGGCGTAGTGGCCGGTGCCTGTAGTTCTAGCTACTCAGGAGGCTGAGGCAGGAGAAAGGCATGAACCCGGGAGGTGGAGCTTGCAGTGAGCTGAGATCATGCCACTGCACTCCAGCCTGGGTGACAGTGCAAGACTCCGTCTCAAAAAATTAAAAAAAAGTCTCTCTGTATATATATACATACATATATCGAAATAATCTATAGTATTCTAATATGCATACACTCATACCCATCCCCAAAATAATCTTAAAAATTTTTAGAATAAAAAAAATTGCACAAAGTTAAATTTTACTAGCTGGGCATGGTGGCTCACATATGTAATCCCAGCACTTTGGGAGGCCAAGGCTGGTGGATCACTTGAGCTCAGGAGTTTAAGACTAGCCTGGGTAACATGGCAAAACGTCATCTCTAGAAAAACTACAAAAAATACTCGGGCATGATGGATAGGGCCTGTACTCCCAGATGCCTGGGAGGCTGAGGTGGAAAGATTGCTTGAGCCCAAGAGGTCGAGGCTGCAGTGAGCTGAGATTGTGCCACTGCACTCCAGCCTGGGCAACAGAGTGAGACCCTGTCTCGAAAAAAATTAAATTTTAGTTTATCCCCTTTGTAACAGTTCATTGAACTATCAAGACACCCAAATACCAAAATATTAACCTCTTTAAAAAATATTCTTGGCTGGACATGGTGACTCACACCTGTAATCCCAGCACTTTGGGAGGCCGCGGTGGGTAGATCACCGTGGTCAGGAGTTGGAGACCAGCCTGGCCAACATGGTGAAACCCCAGCTCTACTAAAAATACAAAAATCAGTCAGGCGTGGTGGCAGGCACCTGTAATTCCAGCTACTAGAGAGGCTGAGGCAGAAGAATCACCTGAACTCAGGAGGCGGAGGTTGCAGTGAGCCACGATCACACCACTGCGCTCCAGTCTAAGTGACAGAGTGAGACTCCGTCTCAAAAAAAAAAAAAAATTCAGATCAGGACTCCCTAAACTCACAAAATACATGTGGAAATCTTCTCCAGGGAGAACTGCTAGAAAATGGACATTATATAAATGATTAGTACACTCAAATTAATGAGTTCCTGATATTTTTATGCCCATAACTCTGACGAGCATTGTTGACAAAGGGTTACAAAAAGTCTAATAATGGGTTCCCTGCCTTCAAATGTGTAATCTTACTGAGTAAAGAGTACCACCTGACTGGTCTTTCCTATGTTCCTTGTGCATACATAATATGACGAAAGACCACATGAAAATGAGAAATCACATTCAAGGCCAAAATAAATCAGGTTACACGCAAATCTCTTAAAACAAAGTTAACTTCTGCCTCTTCTTTAAGACAAAACAGGTAGACATCTTTCAGTTATGACCATTTTACAAGTTGAAAAATTATAAAGGTTCAATAGAACTTATTCAACAGTAACACTCACCACGCCACTGCAAGACTTTGTTTTCACATCCAGTTTCACCAACCCAAAACCTTCAACAAACAGACAGCAAAAGAAACAAAATGATTCTTTTGTATGAAAGATGCATAGCAATTGTTGACTATACATAAAAAACAAAAAGATTCCACATATTCAGAGGTGGATAAAACTGTGTTAATATACAATATTTAAATGAAATTGTTACAAATTCATCTTTTGTAAACTGGCTTATAAAGGGCAGAATTATCCCTATGCTGCTTTGTCTAGTTTTTTGGTAGTCGGTACACAAAGAATGCTTTCAAACTATTCTTTTTTTTTTTATTTTTTGGGACGGAGTCTTACTGCCACCCAGGCTGGAGTGCAGTGGCACGATCTCCGCTCACTGCAACCTCTACCTCCCGGGTTCAAGCGATTCTCCTGCCTCAGTCTCCCGAGTAGTTGGGACTACAGGTGCGTGCCACCACGCCCGGCTAATTTTTTGTATTTTTAGTAGAGATGGGGTTTCACTGTGTTAGCCAGGATGGTGTCGATCTCCTGACCTCCTGATCTGCCCACCTTGGCCTCCCAAAGTGCTGGGATTACAGGTGTGAGCCACCACACCCGGCCCCCAAACTATTCTTAAACTTAAAGATCAGATTAAAAAATCATTCAACTTAAATTTCAGAATAGCTAATAACTTATGATATGGCCAGATGCGGTGGCTCATGCCTGAAATCCTGGCACTTGGGAAGTTGAGGCAGGCGGATCACTTGAGGTCAGGAGTTCAAAACCAGCCTGGCCAACATGGTGAAACCTCGTCTCTACTAAAAATACAAAAAAAAAAGCTGGGCATGGTGGCGTGTGCCTGTAATCCCAGTTACCAGAGAGGCTGAGGCAGGAGAATTGCTGGAACCCAGGAGGCAGAGGCTGCAGTGAGTTGAGATCACGCCACTGTACTCCAGCCTGGGCAACAGAGTGAGACTACGTCTCAAAAAAAAAAAAAAAAAAAACCAAAACCAAAAACAAAACCAACTTATCACAATACAGACATTTAGGACATTTATGCCGATGGAGTATTTCCAACAATCTAAATAAAGGGGAGGAGGATATGGAACAAAATTTTCCAAGAAAACTCAAATTCACCTGAAAAAGCTCCTAACTCTAGATAAAGTATTAGGAGTCACCACAAAAGCAAAACAGTAATATAGCATAACTCTAGTCAACCAAGGCCTAAGCTATAACTGAAAAAAATTAAAGCACAAGCTGCTTTTTCTTAAAGGCTCAAATCCTCTAACTAGTTTTAAAAAATTTGGGGAAATTGGGGGAGGGGGATGTAGACTGTAAAAGAACTATTTTCACAGAAGTTTAATCTAAGTATCTTAAGTTTCTAATAGAAGAATTAATACAAGGCTGGGCACAGTGATTCATGTCTGTAATGTAATCCAACCAGGCTTTGAGAGGCCACTGTGTTTACCAGGTAACACAGTGAGACCCCACCTCTACGAAAAGTAAAAAAAATTAGCCAGGTGTGGCAGAGCGTGCCTGTAGTCCCAGCTACTTGGGATGTGGGAGGCTGAGGAAAGATGATTGCTTGAGCCCAGGAGGTTCAGGCTGCAGTGAGGTATGATCGTGCCACTGCATCCAGCCTGGGCAACAGAGGGAGACCCTGTCTCAAAAAAATAAATAACTCTCAATTTAAAGCAGCAAGATATTTACAATTTGCAATGATTAATCTGATTTCGCTAAGCAACCCAAACATACATTTTCACTCTTTATCTAAAACGTTTTAAAAATAAGGTTCTTACCAAATCCTTTGTTGAAAATATCTCTGGCAGCTTTGCCAAGGTCAGCATATGATGGAGGAATACACATTGCTGGTAGAAAAAAAATTCCAGTGTTAATATCTCTATTCTCCCATTTTCTATCCAACAACTAGAGTATGACCCGCTGCTGATATTAAAATTCAAGCAATCCCATTTGTTCGAATGTTTTTTATGCAGTCAGGAGCTACAATAAAACTATAACGACCCATAAAGGAGATACCACCAACGAATTATTTCTAAAACAGATAACCACGGTTATACAAACTTGGGAAATTCGTTCCAAAACAGAAAAACAGTCTATTACCTACAACCTCACTTCCTAGGACTGGACAAGTACAAAGAATCAAACAAGTATTTGTGTGTATGGATATGTACATATCTGCCAAAATTCACTGACATGAGCTGATTTAACTAAATTAGATAAAACCAAAACCTAAGACTAGGCCCTTTCCCCTGATACGTCCTTTAATATCTTCGCTGAGGTGAAAACCAACATCCTGGAGTGGGAAGAGAATTTAATACTGGGAATTTAAATATTGAAACTTGGAAAAAATACTGCCATCTGTGTTTCACTCGAATGTCTACATCAACTAAATATCAAATAGCGCTTCAAACTTACTAATGTGACTCCCAAGTCCTCAGCCAATGCTGTGCTGCTTAAGGGCAGGCAATCTGAGCTCATTACACCAGCTCATTCATTCTACAAAGCACGTCCACGCCCTTAGGAGCACAAGTAATGACCTTGCGCTCTCACAAGAGGGACTGCTACTTCCTCTAGAAAAGTGACTGATCGGATCCTCCAAAGACGGAATCCCCAATTAATAACTTTTTACTTCTGTACGTCAAAGACATGTACAAATGCTGAAAGTCCATGCGGCCACAGACCAACTCCCCGGGCCCTGTTCCCCTATTTGAAATCCAGCAGCCCAGCCCCTCCTCCGCAGAGGAGGTGGTCAGACGGTGGAGCGACCACCAAAAGCAGCCGAATTTCGAAGTTCTTGGAAAGATGGGGGGAAACAAACTGCGGGTTTCTGGTCGACAGGCTTCGACTTCCCGCCGCCCCATCCCGCACAGATCCCTGCTCTACTTACGACGCGCGCAAGTCTGTCCGTGGGTCGCCATGGCGAGGCCGCTGGAAGAGGGGAATCTGCGGGAGGGACAAGAAGTGCGGTCAGCTGGGGTCAAAGGGCCAAAGGGAGGTCCCCGACAGAGAGGGGAGAGGGGCCGCGGGGCAGCGCGGCCATCTTAGGAAGCCAGGGCCGACCCCGAGTCCGGCGCGGGTCTCCCGCTTGGCCGCCGCGGCCTAGGCCCCTGGGTCGGCGTGAGGCGGGCGCGGCGGTACCTGGTGGTCTCCTGAGGGGGGCCGCCGCCACCGCTCCGCTAGCTGCTGAAGCCGCTCGACACGCTCGCGGTCGGGCTGCAGCTGCAGCGGCTGGAGGGCGAAGTGAAGGAGACACCGTTCCGCCCGCCGCAACCCTGTCCGCTCCCAGCCAGGACCCCGCCGCTGCCCCCGGGGCTGTCCGCCGCGCCTGTCCCCGCAGCGCAGCCCGCTGCCAACTCCAACCTGCTCCGGAGCGGCCACGTGGACCGACAGCGCCCCGGTCCTGCAGGTGGGCTGCCTCCGTCCGTCGGTGGGGATCGGGAAGGCAGAAGCTGCTGGGCCTTGGATCAGGCAGCTATCCGGGCAGCCTCAGAGGCGAGGGGGCGGGGAACGGCGGAGGCCTCGCGCTGGGGACCGCCCGGGAGGGGGATGGGGCAGAGGCCCCGCGCGAACGCGTCACGGATGGGGCGGGGCGTCGGCGCGTGGCAGGGGCGATGGGGCGCGGCTGCGCACCACCGGGGTCACGTACATCTCTCCTACTCCGTTTATGCGCTGGTGCGGGTCCCCCCAGAAACAAAGCCCTGCATAGGGCGCCTGCGGGGAGTCAGCTGAGCGTTACCCACGTCCATCCTAAGCTAGCGCAGCCTGCGCTTCTGAGGGACCGCTTCTCTTTCCCAGCCCAGGGAGAACGAGTGGGACACAGGGGCGCCACCTCCAGCCCCTTGCGCTTTTCTGCCCTCTTTTCCCACCTTGGTGTGACTGCCTTGCTGTGCTGGGCTGTGTGCCTGAGAGGTTTTTTGGGACTGCCTCTCCCTGAACAAATGTGAGCGGGTCCCAGCGTGCCCCACCCATTTCCACTCCGCCTTAGGCTTTCTCTTCCGCGGCTCCTCCCCACTCAGGCATGGCACTGCTTCACACGCACGGAGCCGGAGCTTGGCGAGGCAAGCCTGCTCCGGGCCCAACTTCCTCTGGATTATGGGCCTGGAGAAAATGTGGAATCATGCCGAGCAGGCGTTAGAATGCTGCACCCGCGTTCCCCGGGTGTGCAGGAAGGGTGACAGAGCTATTAGATAAAATGTATAGGAGGCCGTTAGTTTAGACTGAGCTCCTGCATTAGGCCCATCAGACCAAACCAAAATGGGGTTACTCATGCTGAAGTTCCACACTACCACGCCAAAGCTAGGATCTTTATCTGACCTTACAAGAAATCAGGAGAGAAACAGAGATGCTAGCCAGATCCCCAAACAGGCTGGGCGCGGTGGCTCACACCTGTAGTACCAGCACTTTTGGATGCCGAGGTGGGCGGATCGCCTGAGCTCAGGAGTTCCAGACCAGCCTAGGCATAGTAATACCCTGCCTCTACCAAAAAAAAAAAATAGCCGGGCGTGGTGGCTGGCGCCTGTAGTCCCAGCTACTTGGGAGGCTGAGGAGAGAGGATCGCTTGAGCCTGGGAGGTTGAGGCTGTAGTAAGCTTAGATGGTGCCACTACTGCACTCCAGCCTGCCCGCTGGAGTAAGACCCTGTCTCAAAACAAAAATCCCCAAACAGGTCAGTGTTAGCTGGTATAAAGAAGTCCCGTGCTCTTTAACCTTTACAAGAAAAGTAACTTTCTACCAACTAACCCACTTTTTGTTTCCGCTTCCCTCGGCCCTTTTCTGTCTGTAATAGCAACACTTCCTCTTCTCATTGGAACATTCATTCCATTTTACAGAATGAAGCGTTGCCCAATTGTAGAATTGGAACTAAAAGCCAGAGATGTTTAAACTAAATTCTTTGTAATTTTTTCTTTTAACAGAGCCAAAGGAAAAAGAAAAATATGAGCAGTCTAATGAAATAGAAATGGGTTCAATTGGAACTCCCAAAGCAGTCATCTAAGTAATTTCGCCGGTAGACCTCAGTGGTTTTTTGGGGTTTTTTGTTTTGCCTTGTTTTGTTTTTTGTTTTTTGGTTTTTTTTTTTTTTTGAGACGGAGTCTCGCTCTGTCGCCCAGGCTGGAATGCAGTGGCGCGATCTCGGCTCACTGCAGGCTCCACCTCCGAGTTCACGCCATTCTCCTGCCTCAGCCTCCCGAGTAGCTGAGATCACAGGCGCCTGCCACCACGCCCGGCTAATTTTTTGCATTTTTAGTAGAGACGGGGTTTCACCGTGTTAGCCAGGATGGTCTGGATCCCCTGACCTCGTGATCTGCCAGCCTCGGCCTCCCAAAGTGCTGGGATTACAGGCGTGAGCCACTGCTCTCGGCCTACCTCATTTTTTTAATCTATGAAATGACAAATGAAGTGATCTTTAGTAGCCATCAGCCATAGTCTCTGAGCAAAGCCTTTTCCCCCTTGACTTTCTCTGGCTTTGAAAGCCATGTCTGCTCAAATGCTCTCAAGGTTCTATCCTCCTCCTAAACCAGAAAAGGATGGGCTTCCACAGTTCAAAACCCAGATGAAAGCTGCAGCCTGGAAGATCTCCCTCCCATGAGCAAGCCCAGCCAGCTGTCTTGCCTGGTCATGACTGGGCTTACTCATGTTGCAAAAGGTTAGCAGAATTTACTTCCAAGAGATCAGGCACCAGAAGCCCTTATTCATTCCTTCATTCGAGCTCAGACAGGTCGGTTTGCAATCATCCTGGCTCTTCTGGGAAATGGTCTGGTATGTTTGATGTTATTGTGAGGCTAATAACAAAGAGCGGCATTTCCATCCTAACTGCACCACAGCACACTACCTCCCCGAAACACCCAGTCTGATAAATGAGTCACCTCCACTACCTGCAGCAGGGCTTATTCACAATGTGAATTATCTGTAGCAATTTGTAGCCCCCTGCACTTCACTTTCTCTGTGGCTTCACCTTCTGCAAACCCAAGGAATGTACACAATACCTAATGACCAGGGGAAGAAGATCTGTGGCTAAACAGGGGAATAATGGCAATTTTTTCCAGAGCTGAATTTAGTAAATAAATCTGAGTGCTTACATCCAAAGTCCTTTAGACCAAAGCTGCATTAGTAGGTAGTTACTACCTACCACAGCAACTACTTTGTTTCATCCACAGGGTAAGCAAAGTCCACTGAGACACAGTCCCTACTCTCAAGGCACTTAAAGTCAAGTGTGTGTAAAGATGCCAAGAACAGGGAGGGTCCAAAAGTTTACCCTACTTGCAAACTAACAAGTTAGCCTGCCATAGTTTCAGAGGCTCACAGATGCTAGCAGAAGACGTGAGCAGCCAGGCTGCTCTCGAACTCCTGACTTCAGGTGATCCGCCTGCCTCGGTCTCCCAAAGTGCTAGGATAACAGGCGTGAGCCACGGCCCTGGGTTTTTTTTTGTTTTTTGTGGTTTTTTTTTGAGACAGAGGAGATAGAGTTTCGCTCTTTCGCCCACACTGCCACACTGGAGTGAAGTGGCACAATCTCAGCTCAATGCAACCTCCGTCTCCCAGGTTCAAGTGATTCTCCTGCTTCAGCCTCCCAAGTAGTATGGGTCAAGGACAAAAGACTCTGTTGTGGCACAGCAGGCAGTGTAAGCTTCATGTTTTGCCTCAATTCCCCCTGTCCTCTGCGTCCCTCAGGGGTGATGCAGAGCAGCTTAGGTGGATGCTGTACACACCATGCACTGGTGTCACAGCCAAGGAACCCAAAGCTTACAAAACCACCTGTTTTAGAAGGAGTCGCTAACAAATCTGCCCAACCTTCATCCTGTGAAAGGAAAATATCTTGGGCCCCCAAGATCATTAAGCTAAAGGGAAAAGTCCAGCTGGGAACTGCTTAGGGCAAACCTGCCTCCCATTCTGTTCAAAGTCATCCTTCTGCTTACTGAGATAAATGCATATCTGATTGCCTCCTTTGGAGAGGCTAATCAGAAACTCATTGCAACCATTTGTCTCTCACCTACCTGTGACCTGGAAGCCCTCTCCCCACTTCGAGTTGTCCTGCCCTTCCTGACCACTTTAAGTTGTCCCGCCTTTCTTGACCGAACCAATGTTTATTTTACATATGTTGATTGATGTCTTCTGTCTCCCTAGAATGTATAAAACCAAGCTGTGCTCTGACCACCTTGGTTACATGTCGTCAAGACCTCCTGAGGCTGTGTCAAGGTTAAGTGTCCTCAACCTTGGCAAAATAAACTTTCTTTTTTTACTTTTTTTGAGACTGAGTTTCGTTCTTGCCGCCCAGGCTGGAGTGCAATAGTACGATCTCTGCTCACTGCAACCTCTGCCTCCTGGGTTCAAGCAATTCTTCAGCCTCAGCCTCCGGAGTGGCTGGGATTACAGGTGTGCCACCAGCACGCCCAGCTAATTTTTGTATTTTTAGTAGAGACAGCTGCTTTACTGTATTGGCCAGGCTGCTCTCGAACTCCTGACTTCAGGTGATCCGCCTGCCTCGGTCTCCCAAAGTGCTAGGATAACAGGCGTGAGCCACGGCCCTGGGTTTTTTTTTGTTTTTTGTGGTTTTTTTTTGAGACAGAGGAGATAGAGTTTCGCTCTTTCGCCCACACTGCCACACTGGAGTGAAGTGGCACAATCTCAGCTCAATGCAACCTCCGTCTCCCAGGTTCAAGTGATTCTCCTGCTTCAGCCTCCCAAGTAGCTGGGATTACAGGCATCTGCCATCACACCCGGCTGATTTCTGTATTTTTAGTAGAGATGGGGTTTCACCATGTTGGCCAGGCTGCTCTCGAACTCCTGACCTCAGGTGATCCACCCACATCGGCCTCCCAAAGTTCTAGGATTATAAGCGTGAGCTACTACGCCTGACCTGGCAAAATAAACTTTCTAAATTCTCAAATATAAATTCTAAATTCTCAAATTTCTCAAATTTTCGGGGTTCACAATCCCTGAGGGGGAGATTATTATACTGCTCAGGAAATCTTTTCTCTGCCCCAGAGAGAGATACTATCTTCCAAGGCTGTTTGCTAAGTAAACATCCTTGGAAAGATAGTCTGAAACAAAAGCTGCCATAAGATGGGTAGAAACACCATGGAGAATTGGCCCCAACAAAGGATGGGGTATGGGAAAGACAAGCTCAAGATGTCACAAGTACAGTATTTTTTTGGGGAACAGGGTCTTGCTATGTTGCCCAGGCTGGTCTTGAACTCCTGACCTCAAGCAATCCTCCCATTTCAGCCTCCCAAGTAGCTGGATCACAAGTGTGAGCCACCACACTCGGCTCCTGCAAGTAGGGAGGTCATGCAGGGAGATCCAGCCCTAGACACACATTCCTCTTCCTGCCCCTGGCCTCTGTCCCACACTGGGAGGGGCACACCCTAGCCTGCACATCCAAGCTCTCTCCCCATCACATACATACCCTGCTTGACCACCCCAAGGGCTTAGGGGTGTGTCACTGGCAGTTCAGTCCATCTTCTGGAGGAGGGACCCTGGGGGAAAGTCCATGCAGGCCCCAGAAGCAGGCTCAGGATGGCTTCAAATAGGAATTCTGAGGTCTCCTGTATGCAGAGTTTGGTCTAGATATGGAGAGGGTGGGCATGGGCTCTGGTGGGCATGTTCCCTGGGCCCTGCAGGCTCCTCACCTCATAGGAATGGGCACAACTTGAGAAGGGTTCTGGTGGGGCCCTCCAAAGCATGAGACCCAGGGTGGCCCTCCAAAGCCTGAGACCCAGGGCAGGGGCCTTCCAAAACATGAGACCCAGGGGGGCCCTCCAAAACATGAGGCCCGGGGGAAGGGCACCTCTTCCTAGGTTGAAGGGCAATACTAGGGCTAGGGACCGAGAATCTTCCTGTGATTGAAACATGTTAGGATGAAATGAGAGAGAGAGAGAGAGAGGACTGCAAGCTGGGGTTATGGTTAGAATGTGGGACACAGGGAGGCAAGATTTCGCCATGGCACATTCAAGGTGGTGAGCACCTGTAGAAGTGTGGAGTGAAGTGAAGCCCAGTGGAGCTGAGGTGATCAGGGCTTTAGCTGAGGCTAAGATGTTGAAGCTATGCACCCCCCCCACACACCCAGCAAACAGTGGTAGGGTCGGCACAGATTATTGACAGAGGTACTGATGTCACCAGGGTGTTGCCAGGATAAGAGATGAGGAGGACAACCATGAGTCAGGTACCAAAGTCTTCAGGGGACATGGAGGTGTGACCAGGAAGCTGGCCATAAAGGATGGCAAGAAGTAAAGGATGGCAGAGCTGATGGCATGAACCTCAAAGCAGGTGATCTTATAGGAGGTGACGAGTGAAGTAAGTGGCCCTCTCCCAGCCCCAGTCCAGTCGTGGGGTGTGGGAGGGAGTCTTCCCTGGGCTCCAGTATCCATGGGGAAAGGTGAGGAGAGTGAAAGAGCATTCAGTTGTGCAGCTGAGGACTTAGGGTAGTTTGTTAACAACAGCACAGGCTTCTAGAGGGGCACAATGGGATGGGGTGAGGAGGGCAGCAGTGGAAGTTCAAACCAAGGAGAAGGAAGTGCAGACAAGACTGGGATAAAACTAGGAAGAGCAGAAATGAACAGATGAACTCATATTTTGGGGAGTTAGGGCCAACGGCCAGAGGTGAGGGGCATGCTAGGGTTCAATGGGCTCAAAAGTCAAGCCAGTGCCTGTGAAAATGCATTAAATCATGCATAAAGGACAGTGTGCCTGGTTTTGGATATACAACCTCAGGCTGCCATTTTTAGCCACACTAAAGCATGAAAACCACTGATCTAGACTGTTTATCAAATCCTAGGAGTGACTGGGAGAAAGGAGCATTCTACAGCTTTCTAGATCACATTCAGGGTTAATCTGCTAGATTTAGTCTTTAATATACAATGTGATGATTAAAGCAGATAATGGAGTTATAGCTCAACAGTCAGGACACAAGTTAAGTACAAGCTTCATGCAGCTCCTCTCAACTGATATCCCAGTTTAACCATTCAGAGTTGATATAAAATTTGATATAAAAGGACTTTCCTGCCGGGTGCGGTGGCTCACGCCTATAATACCAGCACTTTGGGAAGCCAAGGTGGGCAGATCACTTGAGGTCAGGGGTTCGAGAACAGTCTGACCAACATGGTGAAACCCCATCTCTACTGAAAATACAAAAATTAGCTGGGCGTGGTGGCGCGTGCCTGTAATCCCAGCTACTTGGGAGGCTGAGGCAGGAGAATTGCTTGAACCCAGGAGGTGGAGGTTGATCCTCCAAGATCGTGAGCCAAGTGAGCCAAGATTGTGCCACTGCACTCCAGCCTGGGCAACAAGAGCCAGACTCGGTCTCAATTTAAAAAGAAAAAAAAAAAAAGGACTTTCCAGCCAGGCTCAGTGGCTCATGCCTGTAATCCCAAAACTTTGGAATGCCGAGGCGGGCAGATCACTTGACCTTAGGAGTTTGAGGCCAGCCTGGGCAACATGGCAAAACTCCATCTCTACCAAAAAATACAAAAAAATTAGCCGGATGTGGTGGCATGCACCTGTGCTCCCAGGTACTTGGGAGGCTGAGGTGGGAGGGTCGCTTGAGCCCAGGAGGCGAAGGTTGCAGTGAGCTGAGATCGCGCCATTGCACTCCAGCCTGGATGACAGAGTGAGACCCTGTCTCAAAAAAGAAAAAAAAAGGCTTTCCTATTCATTGTCCAGTCAGTAACCTGTGGCCTTGCTCAGAGTTCTGGTTGGAACACTGGTGAAACATTATTTTGTTTCTTTAAAAAGCTCAGCACAGCTGGGCGCAGTGGCTTACGCCTATAATCCCAGCACTCTGGGAGGCCGAGGCAGGCAGATCACGAGGTCAGGAGTTCGAAACCAGCTTGACCAACATGGTGAAACCCCATCTCTACTAAAAATGTAAAAATTAGCGGGCCGTGGTGGCGCACACCTATAATCCCAGCTACTCAGGAGGCTGAGGCAGGAGAATTGCTTGAACCTGGGAGGCGGAGGTTGCAGTGAGCTGAGATCACGCCATTGCTCTCTGGCCTGGGTAATAAGAGTGAAACTCCATCTCAAAAAAAAAAAAAAAAAAAGGCTCAGCACATTCTGTGGGAATGCTTAGCCCCAATAGTGGGGATAATGCAGAGGCTCCTGCTCAAGGATCTTCAGTGGCTCCCATTTACCCATAGGATAAGGTCCCTGACACAATGATGATGGAACCGTGATCCTACCTTGCCTCTGTCACAGTCATGTTTCCCACCTGCCACCCGTGCCAATTCAGGTCACAGGCAATTCCTAAATCACGGTTTGTTTAGTGTCACTGCCATTGCTTATGCTCACTGTACCTAGAATGCCTCCTTGTCCCCATTGTTTTAAGTTAAATTCTCTGAATCCTTATAAAGCCCAGCTCAAATATACTCCCACCACAATTTTCTTCTGTCTTACCAGCTACAAGTTCATTTTATTTCCTCTGAAATTCTATGGAATTTGTTACCTTATAACATTTATTACATATTTTCTTTTTTTTTTTAACTTTCTGAGTGAACATGATTAACACAATATTTTCATTTTTCTTTTCTTCCTTTCCTTTTTATATTCTTTTTTCTTTTTTTTCTTTTCTCTTTTATTTTTCAAAACAAATGCAGTGGCGCAATCTTGGCTCACTGCAGCCTTAACCTCCCAAGCTCAAGGAATCCTTTCACCTTAGCCTTCCAAGTAGCTGGGACTACAGGCATGTGTACCACCATACCTGGCTATTTTTCTTATTTTTGTAGAGACAGGGTCTCTCTATATTGTCCAGGCTGGTCTTGAACTCCTGGGCTCAAGTGATCCTCCTGCCTCGGCTTCTCAAAGTTCTGGGATTACAGGCATGAGCCACTATCCCCAGCCCACTTTTTTTTAATATTAAAAAAAACAAAAACCACAACTCTGCCTTCCCCATCAAGCTCTTTAATAGAATCTTGCCCTGCCCTGCCCTGTCTTGCCCTGCCCTGCCCTTCCCTTCCCTCCTTTCTTTTTTTTGAGACAGAGTTTCGCTCTTGTTGCCCAGGCTGGAGTGCAATGGCATGATCTCAGCTCACCGCAACCTCCTTCTCCCGGGTTCAAGTGATTCTCCTGCTTCATCCTCCCAAGTAGCTGGGATTACAGGCATGTGCCACCACGCCCGGCTAATTTTGTATTTTTAGTAGAGATGGGGTTTCTCCATGTTGGTCAGGCTGATCTCAAACTCCTGACCTCAGGAGATCCACCCGCCTCGGCCTCCAAAAGTACTGGGATTACAATTGTGAGCCTCCCGCGCCCGGCCGAGAATTGTTTCTTACTCAACTCTATCCCCACCACCCACCAAATATCTAATAATGATGACACTAGTCATGAATAATAAACACAATCAAAGTAGTCATGGCTAACACATATCAGGCACTTCCTTTGTGCCAGGCATTGCTCGAAACAATTCATGTGCTTTATTTAATTCTTTTTTTTTTTTTTTTGAGATGGAGTCTTGCTCTGTTGCCCAGGCTGGAGTGCAGTGGCATGATCTTGGCTCACTGCAACCTCTGACTCCCAGGTTCAAGTGAGTCTCCTGCCGCAGCCTCCCAAGTAGCTGGGATTACAGGCGCCCACCACCACGGCCGGCCTATTTAATTCTCATAACAACCGTATGAGACAGGTACCATTAAGCGTGAAACACAAGCTTACGGAGATTCACAGGCCTGGCTTGGGATGCATAGCTAGTTCTTCAAGAGCTAGAGACAGAATCTAAGCCAGCTCTCCCTGAGTGTGACGCGCATACTCTGAGCTACCACTTATATTGCCTCCTCATTGTCAAAGCCTTCCCCATGGAGCGTGACTAGTAATATTTATAGAACATTTAAAGAGTCCACTGCTTTGGACTATTCCAGTCATGACTTGCATCCATTGACAGAGTTGTCTTCAAAATTCTTTCCTTTTAAATTTGTAGTGAGGACAGGAACTTCCACAATGAGGGTAAACTGGGCAGGGAGGGGGCTTCTCCAAGACCTTTCACTGGGTCACCACTGAGAATGTCTCGTGACTCACATCCCACGGCTGCCTGAATCTACTATGTGGCTGCCCTGTGTCTCTGGGGCTGGTGTGGGAGGCAATGGAAGGAGGAAAAAGGGAGCGTTCTGAAGCCTGGGAAAGTCACACGGGCAATTTGGCCAGCAGCCGCCTGGACACTCAGTACAGAGGGAAGCTGATGAGGAGGCCAGAAGGACAAAGGGTCATTATTCTGGCTGTAGGAGTTTGGTCAGTTTGATACTGGGTGACCTACCATCTCTCCCACCAATTTGAGTTCTCCTAGAGCTTTGGTGAGAAGTAAAGCAATTGGATTTCAAATGAGTCACATCCTATGTCTGGAAACTGAGGCAGTGTCAGGGCTGGTTATGGCTGTAAGGACTGATCAGCCATGACTTTGAGGACCTTTGAGGGCCACCCTCTCGCTCCAATCCCCACTACACCCCACTGCGAGATGAACACGACTCCCTTTTTCAGAACCTCTCCATGAAGCAACCCACATACCAGGTAACATACAGGTTAAAGCTCTCCACGGCATGGCTTAAACTTAACTTTCTAAGCCAGCACAGCTTTGTTGAATAATTACACATGTCATTAATATAATTTACATATACAGAAAGGGCTCTGTTTGGCCGGGCGCGGTGGCTCAAGCCTGTAATCCCAGCACTTTGGGAGGCCGAGGCGGGCGGATCACGAGGTCAGGAGATCGAGACCATCCTGGCTAACACGGTGAAACCCCGTCTCTACTAAAAATACAAAAAAAAAATTAGCCGGGCGTGTTGGCAGGCGCCTGTAGTCTCAGCTACTCGGGAGGCTGAGGCAGGAGAATGGCATGAACCCGGGAGGCGGAGTTTGCAGTGAGCCGAGATGGTGCCACTGCACTCCAGCCTGGGCGACAGAGTGAGACTCCGTCTCAAAAAAAAAAAAAAAAAAAAAAAAAGAAAGGGCTCTGTGATCAAATAGGTTGGGGAAACTTTGGATTAAACCGAGATTAACCCATTTTGTAAGTGTAACTTCTCAGAGCCCCACTTTTGTGCAGGATGAGTCTCTGAGAGAATGCAATATGGCCCCAGTTTTTTACAGAAGGATCTTGAGAGACTAAAAAAGTATGCTGCATTAAATATTGTTCTCACCCTGAAATTTAACCAGTTCTTCCAAGCCCATTGTGGCAATCATAGAAAGGTGCTGTTCCGATCTGCTGTTGTGAGGAGCAGAGGGCTGACTGCTGCAGCTGCTGGGCTCTGGACATACTGATGCCAGGCAGGCTGCTCCCCGCCAAAGACCTGCACTCATGCAGGGCCATCCCTGCAAAACCCAGGACTCCTCTAACAGGCAGCTTTGGCTTGAGGATGACCTTTTGTCCTGGCTGAACTTTCTTAGAACTGTGTTGCCATCTGAGGCTCTTCCCACTTTATCTCCCCTCCTTCCTGTGTCACAATGTGCACACTTACACATAGACATATAGTTTGGAACATATATAAGCTCTGGAAAACTTTGTAATTTTGAGTTGGTCTGGTGATAATTTCCAGGCCTTTGCCCTGGTTGCAGAAATAAAAACTCTCTTCCTCCCTAGTTCATCTGCATCTTGTTATTGGGCCATGAGAAATAGCAGCCCAACCCTCAGTTTGGTCCAGGAACAACAGGGTCTCACCATGTTGCCTGGTCTGGCTTCAAGGGATCCTCCCACTTCAGCTTCCCAATATGTTGGGATTACAGGCATGAGCCACCGCGCCTAGCCTGGTGGTGCTTGTTAAGCCCTGTTAAATACAACCTGGAAGGGCGGTTTGAGCAGTGAAAGCCTCAGACTCAAGTTCAGCAAAAGTAGAAAAAAATGGCAGAAAACCAAAGGAAGGAAATTCCAAAGGCTGGTGAGAGAGAGTGTATCGATGAGGAAGCACAATGAGGACACACAGAATCCAGGCTTTCCTGGCCTTCTCCATTAGTGCAGCATGTCAGGCCACCTTGGTTTTAGAGTTTTCCCAAGGAGTCTGACTTGGCAAGGGAAACCACAGCTCAGGAGTGGTGGCTCCCAAACTAACCTGTTGCAGGTCTTTGTAGGAGGAAGCTACTGGAATTCTTAGATCTTCTGCCTATGTGTCTAGCTGTGGCCTGGCCTCTGGGGAGGCTCAGTTAAGGGCTTCACTCTGTCCCAGGAGCCCAGCATTGCTCTCAGAGGGGAGAAGAGGTTATTGTCACTTACTCCAACTCTTCCCAAAATCTCATTAGTTCTTGAAACCATAGCACCAGGACATTTTACTTCCAGCTGTAAGTCACAGCAGGAAGAAATGCCTATGGCCTTACTTTGGGGGCATAGCCCAGCCCTACAAGCTTCCTTGCTCTTTTTTTTTTTTTGAGACCGAGTCTTGCTCTATTGCCCAGACTGGAGTGCAGTGGCATCATCTTGGTTCACTGCAACCTCCACCTCCTGGGTTCAAGCGATTCTCCTGCCTCAGCCTCCCAGGTAGCTGGGATTACAAGTGCCCGCCACCACACCCGGCTAATTTTTGTGTTTTTAGTAGAGACGGGGTTTCACCGTGTTGGCTAGGCTGGTCTCGAACTCCTGACCTCAAGTGATCTACCCGCTTCAGCCTCCCACAGTGCTAGGATTACAGGTGTGAGCCACCGCACTGGCCACCTCCTCGCTCTTATAGGCAAGGGAACTCATGTGTAGCAAGGTCTCCTCCCCACAGGATCCTTCTGTTCTAACTGGATGATCCTCCATGACCAGTCTCTGTTTTTCTTCATTTAAGCCCTTATGTAACAGGAAAGTTCTATGTGTATGTGTATGTATACAGATGTGGGCTTTTGTGGTTGTAGTTTTTTTCGGGGGTTGGAGGAGGGGAAGGTAGGAGGAGTTCTTGTTGAGAGTTGAGGCTGCTGCCACAGCTGCCCTACAAGTAGAAAGCCACCGGGTTTATGAAATTCAAATATAGAGGCCAAAGTGTACCAGGGACGCCACCATCACCTCCAAAACAACATCAGTTTCTCCGCATTTCCAGCAATTTTATGAGGCAAGCTACAAAGATACACCATTTAGATGAATCACTCTGCTCTCTGCAGTGCCAAGAACTTCAAGCATAGTTAATTCAGAATGACTAGGTCCAACTAACAAGAGTTGGTTTGTCTGAATCAAAGTATATTTAAAGAAACTCAGTTTTATTACCTTCAGGAATCTAGTGGAACTATGCTAATAAATCGCTCCTCTGTGTAGGTCTTAAGGGAAATATGTTTTAATGAACAGATGAGAATATTTCCTAATTCAGTCTATCCATTGTTTGTATAGAAAGGGTTACTCATCAAGTGTTTAAGTTTACTTGAAATGCTTGCTCTTGTTTACAATCAGTATTTTAGTTTAATGAACCCTGTGTTTATAAATGGTATAAAATAAACTATCCATCTTGTCATTCCCTCTAAATTAGTGAAGTCCCAACTAATGCCTCAATGGCTCTGTTAGCATAAAATCAAAAGTCATTGTACCAGCTGGGTACGGTGGCTCACACCTGTAATCCTAGCTCTTTGGGAGGCCGAGGTGGGAAGATCACTTGGGGCCAGGAATTTGAGACCAGCCTGGGCAACATAGTGAGACCTCATTTCTACAAAAAATAAACCAAATTATTTTTTGTGGGCATGTGCCTATGGTCCCAGCTACTTGGGAGGCTGAGGTGAAAAGGATCGCTTGGGCCCGGGAGGTCAAGGCTGCAGTGAACCATGATCACGCCACTGCACTCCAGCCTGGATGACAGAGGGAGATCCTGTCTCAAAAAAGAAAGAAAAAACAAACAAACAAACAAAAAAGAATCATTGTACCCATCACTCGAAAGAAACACTTAGCTTTTGCATGAGCTATTCTTCCAGTGGTGGAGGTTTGGGGATCCGGCCCTATTCTGTCATATTTTGTGACACACATTCTTTCTCCCTCCTTTCTATGAATGTTTATTAAGGAACTAGTAATGTGTCAGACACTGTGCTGGGGACTAAGTAACAGTCAACAATCTCACAGTCTAGAAAGGGAGACAGACACGAACAATGAGCAAGTATTGTAAAGTGCTGTAGGTACAAGGATAGCTGTATGAACAGAGGACAGTGGGGTTAGAGGAGTCAGTTCACCCGGGGAGCTTCATGAAGGCTTCAGCATTGAATGGATTCTTAAAAATGGGGGATACGGCTGGGGGCGGTGGCTCATGCCTGTAATCCCCACACTTTGTGAGGCTGAGGCAGGTAGATCACTTGAGGTTAGGAGTTCGAGACCAGCCTGGCCAACATGGTGAAACCCTGTCTTTACTAAAAATACAAAAAATTAGCCAGGCGTGATGGTGGGTGCCTGTAATCCCAGCTACTCAGGAGGCTGAGGCAGGAGAATCACTTGAGCCAGGGAAGTGACGGTTGCAATGAGCAGAGATCGTGCCACTGCATTCGTCTGGGCAACAGGAGCGAAACTCAGTCTCAAAAAAAAAAAAAAAGAGGGGGAGGCTATAAGGCCGGGCGTGGTGGCTCACGCCTGTAATCCCAGCACTTTGGGAGGCTGAGTCAGGCAGATCACCTGAGGTCAGGAGTTCGAGACCAGTCTGGCCAACAGCCAAGATAGCACCACTGCATTCCAGCCTGGGTGACACAGGGAAACTCTAGTCTCAAAAAAAAAAAAAGGAGGATATATTTAGTTGCACCATGGGCTATTAAAAAAAGAGAGGATGCTCCAGGCACAGTGGCTCACGCCTGTAATCCCAGCACTTTGGGAGGCTGAGGTGGGCAGATCACGAGGTCAGGAGATCGAGACCAGCCTGGCAAACGTGGTGAAACTCCGTCTCTACTATAAATACAAAAATTAGCCAGGCGTGGTGGCAGGCGCCTGTAGTCCCAGCTACTTGGGAGGCTGAGGCAGGAGAATGGCGTGAACCCGGGAGGCGGAGGTTGCAGTGAGCTGAGATCGCGCCAACTGTGCCCCTGGCTCAAGTGATTCTCCTGCCTCAGCCTCCTGAGTAGCTGGGATTACAGGCACCCACCACCATGCCTGTCACCAGCCTGGGTGACAGTGCGAGACTCTGTCTCAAAAAAAAGAGGATGCGTTTGGCAGACAGGGAGAGGAAGGGCAGCACATGAAGGAAAGGTGCTCGGGCCTGATACTGCAACTGCAAGTCATATTTAGCCAGCTGCAAACAATATGGCAAGAATGAAAATGACAATCGATAGGATATTAGGGGAGAAGGTTACCCAGCAAGACCAGGCTGGAGAGGTCAGCTAAGGCCCGATTGGAACCTATGCAAGACAGTGCCTGCTCAAGTTCTACCTCCTCATGAAATTAAAAGCATGAAATAAGACATAGATGCCCAGCTGTGGCTTAGCCCATATCCCCAGTCATGTCATGACCCATATATGCCTAGTCCAAGTCAAGGGAGAGCATGGGTTGGCTGTCCTCAGCACCAGACCAATATCACATCTGGAGTATCATATTTAGGGCCTCAGTGACAAATTAGGGGGCATTGATGAGGCAAAAGAGTAAATCTCATCCCTGTTACTCTGTCTGGGCCACAGGCAGATGTCTAAAAGTATGATTTCTGGCTGGGTGCAGTGGCTCACACCTGTAATCCCAACACTTTGGGAGGCCAAGGCAGGGAGATCACTTGAGCCCAAGAGTTTGAGACCAGACTGGGCCACAAAGTGAGACCCTTTCTCTAACAACAACAACAAAAAAAAATTTAAAAATTAGCTGCGTGGGCTGGACACGGTGGCTCACACCTGTAATCCCAGCACTTTGGGAGGCCGAGGAAGGTGGATCATGAGGTCAAGAGATCAAGACCAGCCTGGCCAACATGGTGAAACCCCGTCTCTCCTACAAATACAAAAATTAGCTGGGCATGGTGGTGTGCACCTGTAGTCCCAGCTACTCGGGAGGCTGAGGCAGGAGAATCGCTTGAACCCAGGAGGTGGAGGTTGCAGTGAGCCGAGATTGCACCACTGCACCCCAGCCTGGGCGGCAGAGCAAGACTCTATCTCAAAAAAAAAAAATTAAATTAAATTTTTAAAAAATTAGCTGTGTGTGGTGGTGTGCACCTGTAGCCCCAGTTACTCAGGAGGCCGAGGTGGGAAGATGGCTTGATCCCAGGAAGTTGAGGCTGCAGTGAGCCATGATTGCACCACTGTACTCCAGCCTGGGTGACAGACCAAGTCCCTGTCTCAAAAAAAAAAAAAAAAAAAAATTGTGATTTCTCAATTGAAAAATGTAAAAATCATATGCATTGCTCCACTTAATTCCAGGCAAAGCCAAATGATGATGCACCAGTGAGTCACCAGTGAGATTGCATTTAAAATCCAGCAGCCTCAGAGCCAAGACCAGCCTTGTGTAAACAGAGTTCAGGGAGGAGTGAAGATAGTGGAGTGAGGCGTGCCGACGCCAGCCGGCCTCTGGGCTCGGGGTGGGCTGACCTCTGGGGGGCCGAGTGCATCTGCTGGACTGAAGGCAGAGTAATTTTTTCATCTCATCCAGGAGAAGAAAGAAGATATGTAGAAGAGGAAAGGAACGGAACATTCTCCCTCCCTACCTTACACAGGGGAGTGGTCATCTACACTAAAGCAAAACTTCCTCATCATAGGAAGACCATTTTCCTTGACCTTTAGGTGATTTTATAGTCATCTCGAAAAGAAAACGAAACTCAACTCAGGATTTGATTGAACACAGAGAGTCCACTAGGATGCAGTATTCCTGTCCACTTCTCCAGGAAGAAAGAAGCAAAGGACGTAGGTCTTTTGGCACTGTTTGCTTAATTATAAAGAAATTATTTTGCAAGCTGAATACTGATGCGTTATTTGAAACAGGTGCTTAGTTGGTGGCATTTATGAATTCTTTACCTTTTGTTCCAAACCAAAAGACTAAATAAATAGCAAGTATTGGTGGGAAAAAAAAAAAAAAAAAAGACTTTGCTGGGCGCAGTGGCTCATGCCTGTAATCCCAGTACTTTGGGAGGCCAAGGAGGGAGGATCACGAGGTCAGGAGATCGAGACTATCCTGGCCAACATGGTGAAACCCCGTCTCTACTAAAAATACAAAAATTAGTAATCCCAGCTACTTGGGAGGCTGACGCAGGAGAATCACTTGAACCTGGGAGGTGGAGGCTGCAGTGAGCCGAGATTACATCAGTGTACTCCAGGCTGGGCAACAGAGTAAGACTCCATCTCAAAAAAAAAAAAAAAAAAAAAGAGAAGGGTTTTTTTGTTTGTTTTGAGACAGAGTTTCACTCTTGTTGCCCAGGCTGGAGTGTAATGTTGCGATCTCCGCTCACTGCGACCTCCGCCTCCCGAGTTCAAGCGATTATCCTGTCACAGCCTCCCGAGTAGCTGGGATTACAGGCGCCTGCCACCACACCCAGCTAATATTTTGCATTTTTTTTTTTTTTTTTTTTTTTTTTGAGACGGAGTCTCGCTCTGTCCCCTAGGCTGGAGTGCAGTGGCACGATCTCGGCTCACTGCAACCTCTGCCTCCCGGGTTCACGCCATTCTCCTGCCTCAGCCTCTCCGAGTAGCTGGGACTACAGGCGCCTGCCACCACGCCCGGCTAATTTTTTGTATTTTTAGTAGAGACGGGGTTTCACCATGGTCTCGATCTCCTGACCTCGTGATCCGCCCGCCTCGGCCTCCCAAAGTGCTGGGATTACAAGCGTGAGCCACCGCACCCGGCCAATATTTTGCATTTTTAACAGAGACGAGGTTTCACCGCATTGGCCAGGCTGGTCTCGAACTCCTGACCTCAGGTGATCCACCTGCCTCGGCCTCCCAAAGTGCTGGGATTATAGGTGTCAGCCACTGTGCCTGGCTTAATTTTTGTATTTTTAGTAGAGACGGGATTTCATCATATTGGTCAGGCTGGTCTCAAACTCCCGACCTCAGGTGATCCGCCCGCCTTGGACTCCCAAAGTTCTCAGATTACAGGCGTGAGCCACCACACCTGGCCTCAAAGTACTTTTATAATATGAACTCAGTAGGTGCTTATAATATCCTTAAAATATGCTAATAGCAATGTTTAACATTTATAATAATAATATTTAACACTTTACATCCTTTGCATGTTATCCTCAGAACAACTCTATGAAGGTAAGTACTATAATCACCTCAAAACGGAGAGAAAGAGAGGTTACGTGATTGCCCAAGGTTACTCAGCCAGTAAGTGGAGGAGCCAAGGTTTGAATCCAGGCACTTGGCTTCTGAGTCTGTGTCCTTAAACCACTATGCTATCTGCCTTCCAAATATTACCATGCATTATATCGAAGGAGAAAATTGAGACAGTGCAGTTTGGTGACTTGCCTGACCTCACACACAGTCCCATTACATCATGACTAAGAGACAGAACCCAGGTCTTCCCCTTGAAAGCCAAGCCCCATTAGAGTGTGGGAGTTGAGATGAGCAGCCATTTCTACTTTAGATGGCTTTAATAGGAAGGATTGCAGAGGGTGAGGGGTTGAGTCCAGAGTGGGAGGCCAAAGGCTTGCTGATATTTGCCTTGAGAAGACAATGGCTACCTTTACATTTAGCAGCAGAGGGTGGATGAAGCTGTGTAAACAGGAGCTGCTTGGTGAGCTGACCTGGGAAGCCAGTCCACAGGACGGGGGCTTGGCAAAGGTTGGGCCAAGGGAGGCGATGCTCCCTGTGCCTCTCTATGAAGACACCCAGTAGCATATGGGGGAGAGGGCGCAAACACATTACACTGCCACCCCCCCAGACGCCATCTGCCCCCATTTCACTACTGTCCAGGAAAGGGCAAATTCACTCTCCCTGCTTCCTAGATCAGAAGCCCCGTCTCCTGCCTTCCTTTTGAAGCACTCCAAGAGAGAGCAGCTCCCAATTCCCACTGACCTATCAAGTGGGCTGAGGGCCACCTCCACCTCTGCCAAGCCCTGTTCCACCCAAGGCTTTGCCTCAGAGTCCCCTCGGATGCCACGGCTCAGATACTGGACCCACTCAGGAACGCTGGCTCAGAGAAGCAGGACTGTGCTCAAGGTGAGGCTCAGGGCTAGGCACTTCCCCACTGTGGGCAGGTAGGGGTTCCACTCGCTAGCTCTGGCCAATGAGAACAAACTATTTCATCGAGGCTAGGTCTCCTTCATTTCAGGGCCAGTGGCCTGATCATTTCAGATGTTTTCCCCCTCATTGTCCTTAGTGGTCTTTGCTAGGATTCAGAATACTGTCAAGTTGCTTTGTGAACTGGTGTGTTATCTGCCTCTAAATATCATGACAGAATGTGGTCGGCAGATCTAGTTCTGGCCACTAGAGAAACCAGAGTTCAAAATGGAATAGGGGGAAAGATAAAAGTGTTCCTATTCAGAAATGATGTGATTGTCTATGACTATGTAAACACACTAACAAATCTACGAAAGAACTCCTAGAACATGACTTTGGCACTGTCACAGGATAAAAGGCCAGCAATTAAAAATCAATTGTATTTCTAGCCGGGCACGGTGGCTCATGCCTGTAATACTAGCATTTTGGGAGGCTAAGGCAGGTGGATCACTTGAGGTCAGAAATTCGAGACCAGCCTGGCCACCATGGTGAAACCCCATCTCTACTAAAAATACGAAAAATCAGCCAGGTGTGGTGGCGCACACCTGTAGTCCCAGCTACTTGGGAGGCTGAGGCACAAGAATCACTTGAACCTAGGAGGCAGAGGTTGCATCGAGCCGAGATCACACTACTGCACTCCAGCCTGGGTGACAGAGCAAGACTTTGCCTAAAAAAAAAAAAAAAGGCCAGGCGCGGTGGCTCACGCTTGTAATCCCAGCACTTTGGGAGGCCGAGGTGGGCGGATCACGAGGTCAGGAGATCGAGACCATGCTGAAACCCCGTCTCTACTAAAAATACAAAAAAATTCACCGGGCGTGGTGGTGGGCGCCTGTAGTCTCAGCTACCAGAGAGGCTGAGGCAGGAGAATGGCATGACCCCGGGAGGCAGAGCTTGCAGTGAGCCGAGATTGCGCAACTGCACTCCAGCCTGGGCGACAGAGCGAGACTCCGTCTCAAAAAAAAAAAAAAAAATTCTATTTCTGTACACTAAAAATGCACAATTAGATACCAAAATGAAAGGATAGGAGGGAGGAATAAAAAGCTAAGATGCTGGCAGTGATCATTTGTATGGAGATTACTAATTTACAGCGTTCAGTACTTTCACAACAGCCCAGGGGAGGGAGGAGGGAACCCAGGAGCTTGGGGAACACCTGCGTTTTCACTCCAGCTTGTTCTGAAATGCCTTTGGGGGACGCTGCGTCAAGCTGTGGGTGTTGGTGAAAGGCTCTTCAGGGGGTTCTGATCACTTCCTGAGGAAGAACCAGTCTGGGAGCTTCAGCCTCACCTGGGAACCTGTCAGAAATAAAAATTCCTCCCACTTAGGCGGAAGGTAGAGGTTAGCAATGTGTTTTAACAAGCTAGGTGATTCTGAAGCACACCTATTATGTTGTTCAAACCAGTGACTTCCTGTGACAAAGGCACAAGGGCTGCTGGAGGTTTGTGGCACCCTCTGCTGGTAACCAACAGCAAAGGTTGACTTCTGAACCAAAAAAAGGATCTCATTACTCTAGTTTGTCAGCCTGTGCATTAAAAAAATAAAAAATTTAAGCAAAGAAAAGTTAAAAATCCTGCTTGCCGGCCAGGTGCGGTGGCTCACGCCTGTAATCTGAGCACTTTGGGAGGCCGAGGCGGGCGGATCATGAGGTCAGGAGATTGAGACCATCCTGGCTAACACGATGAAACCGCGTCTCTACTAAAAATACAAAAAATTAGCCGGGTGTGGTGGCAGGCGCCTGTAGTCCCAGCTACTCGGGAGGCTGAGGCAGAAGAATTGTTTGAACCCGGGAGGCGGAGTTTGCAGTGAGCCGAGATTGCGCCACTGCACTCCAGCCTGGGTGACAGAGCTCAAAGAAAAAAAAAAAAATCCTGCTTGCCATTCTATCCAGGGCTGCCTTGTCCCACTGCAGCACTTCTGAGATCACGCTGTATTTTCCTTTGGCTCTGCTGCAGCTTTCGTCTCCTTGAGCATCCTTCAATTCTTCTACGCTCCTAATAAAGCACCCAGAAGCATTTGATGAAACTTTCAAGGTCCAGGGCCAGGCAAACTGGCCTACACAGAAAGAGCTGGGTGGCGGAGGCCTTCTCTGCCTTGGCCTACACATGTCACTCCAGCTACAATGGAGATATGAGGTGGGGATGTGAGTCACTCCCCTGCACAAAACCCAAATCCGCCAATGGCTTCCCATGTCACTTGAAGCAAAGCTTAAGTTTTCACCAGGACCTTCAAGGATTGTAAGACTAGAGCCTAGCTACTTCTCTAAGTTCATGTTCAGTCACTTTTTTTTTTTTTTTTTTTTTGAGATGGAGTTTTTACTCTGTCGCCCAGGTTGGAGTGCAGTGGCACGATCTTGGCTCACTGCAACCTCTGCCTCCCAGGTTCAAGCGATTCTCCTGCCTCAGCCTCCTAAGTAGCTGGGACTACAGGTGCCTGCCACCACACCTGGCTAATTTTTGTATTTTTAGTAGAGACAAGGTTTCACCAGGTTGGCCAGGCTGGGCACGAACTCCTGACCTCAAGTGATCCACCCGCCTCAGCCTCCCAAAGTACTGGGATTACAGGCATGAGCCATGCGCCCGACCCACTTTCAATGACTCTTCCACTTGTTTACTCTTAAACCAAACTCTTTATTGTTTGTAGAACATGCCAAGTCTGCTCCAGAGGCTTGTGCAATTGCTATTCCCTCTGCCCCACATGGCCTTCACTTCATCCAGGGCCTCTGCTCGAATGCCACCTCTGCAGAAGGACTTCCTTTAGTACTACCTCAGTAGTGAGCATTCCCTATCACTCTATCCTTTTAGCTGTTCTCTTTTTTTTTTTTTTTTTTGTCATAGCTGTTTGGGCTGCCTGAAGGCAATTTCTGCTAGCTAAATATCACCAGGAGCACACCTCAGTAAAACTAAGTTAGGTTTTGTTTTTGTTTTTTTTTGAGACAGACTTTCACTGTCCTCCAGGCTGGAGTGGAGTGCACGATCTTGGCTCACTGCAACCTGTCTCTCAGGTTCAAGTGATTCTCTTGCCTCAGCCTCCCAAGTAGCTGGGATTACAGGTGTGCACTATCATGCTCGACTAATTTTTGTATTCTTAGTAAGAGTCAGGGTTGGCAAGGGTGGTTTTGAACTCCTGACCTCAAATGATCCACCTGCCTCGGCCTCCCAAAGTGCTGCGATTATAGGTGTGAGCCACTGCACCCAGCCAAAGGTAGGTTTTTAATTAAACTTCCTACAGCGAGAAAGACTAAACACCTGGAGAAGGGAGGGGAATCTCAGTAAGAGAGTGTTAGGTGGGGCTGGTACAGGATTTGGGCTTGTGTTAGGTGTTCTTAAGGAAGGTTTAGGAAAGCAACCAAGTAGGCTGCTGCTCTGGATTGAGTGCTTTCAGAAAGCTGGGGCAATTCGGAATCTTAATTCTTATGAAGGAACAAAGTAATAGTTGCCCGTGTTAATCAGGAGAGGGGTGTATGGCTATTTTTGTGGCTGCACGGTGTCTTTATTGCTGCTCAGGCATGATTACGAGTGAAGAGGATCCATTACAGCCAGGCAGGGTCCTCATCTGATGATGATATTCTATAGAATTGCTTATGTTCAGTAGGAGAATGCCACTGTACCCAGGTCAATTACTAGTTGACAACTGCCAGGAATGCTTTTTTTCTCTCTCTCTCTCATATATGTGTTTATTGTCTAGAAAGTAAGATTCCTGAAGGCCGGGGCTTTGTTTTGTTTACCACTGAACCACTAGCACTTAAACAGTGCCTGGCATAGAATAGGTACCCAATAAATGTTTAATAAATATTCTTTCAAAACATCTTCCATAGCTCAGATCCTACACATCTATAATGAAGCCCTCCACAGGTAAAGCTGGGTCTTTGGAATGTCTTCCAGGTGATGGTAGGGCCAAAAATAGCTACTGCGGGCAGACCAGTATCAACATTACTCTTTACAGAACTTTAAAAAGAGCAGCTGAGTCCTTTGGGCTTTCCCTTGGGCCAGACAGGACTTAGCCTCCTACAGGTGCTCAAGGAAGACAATGATCAGAAAAAAATGCTACTTTTGAATGGCAAGAGATGGCCAATGTAAAGACTATGTTAAAAATTAAACAGGAGAAACACTCCTCAATCTGCTAAATCATCTTCCTGGCTGGGCACAGTGGCTCATGCCTATAATCCTAGCATTTTGGAAGGCCGAGGTGGGAGGATCACTTGAGGCCATGAGTTCAAGATCAGCATGGTCAACATAGTGAGACCCCCATCTCCACACACACAAAAAGATTAAAAAGTATAATTTGAAAATCATCTTTCTTTTCCCCCTCAACATCTTATAGTCATATGGTCTTTAATAAGTCATAGTTGGCAGTTCAGTCTTCCAGAAAGTTTTGTATACCAACCAAGTTGTCACCACTCCACCAATTCCTTATCATTTTACTATTTTAAAAACATTTTTTTTTTTTTTGGAGACGGAGTCTCGCTCTGTCGCCCAGGCTGGAGTACAGTGGCACAATCTCGGCTCACTGCAACCTCCGCCTCCCGGGTTCAAGCAATTCTCCTGCCTCAGCCTCCCGAGTAGCTGGGACTACAGGTGCACGCCGCCACCCCAGCTAATTTTTTTATTTTAGTAGAGACGGGGTTTCACCATGTTGCCCAGGCTGGTCTCAAACTCCGGAGCTCAGGCAATCCGCCCGCCTCCCAAAGTGCTAGGATTACAGGCGTGAGCCACCACGCCCTGCATCTTAAAAACACTTTTGGGCCAGGCACAGTGGCTTACGCCAGTAATCCCAGCACTTTGGGAGGCCGAGGCGGGCGGGTCACGATGTCAGGAGATTGAGACCATCCTAGCTAGCGCAGTGAAAACCATCCCTACTAAAAATACAAAAAATTAGCTGGGTGCGGTGGCGGGCGCCTGTGGTCCCAGCTGCTTGGGAGGCTGAGGCAGGAGAATGGCGTGAACCCGGGAGGCGGAGGTTGCAGTGAGCCGAGATCGCGCCACTGCACTCCAGACTGCGCGACAGAGCGAGACTCCGTCTCAAAAAAAGAAAAAACACTTTTGAAGATTACTTTTGTAGCTAGGGAATTTTTTTTATTTTATTTTGAGACGGAGTCTCGCTCTGTCGCCCAGGCTGGAGTGCAGTGGCGCGATCTCGGCTCACTGCAAGCTCCGCCTCCCAGGTTCACGCCATTCTCCTGCCTCAGCCTCTCCGAGTAGCTGGGACTACAGGCGCCGTAGCTAGGGAATTAAGATATCATTTAAAAAAATGTAAATTTAGACCAGGCGCAGTAGCTCACGCCTATAATCCCAGCACTTTGGGAGGCTGAGGCGGGTGGATCACCTGAGGTCAGGAGTTTGAGACCAGCCTGGCCAGCACGGTGAAACCCTGTCTGTACTAAAAATACAAAAATTAGCAGGGCATGGTGGCAGGCTCCTATATTCTCAGCCACTTGGGAGGCTGAAGCAGGAGAATCACTTTAACCCATGAGGCAGAGGTTGCAGTAAGCTGAGACCACACCATTGCACTCCAGCCTGGGCAACAAGAGCGAAACTCTGTCTCAAAAAACTAAATAAATAAAATCTATAAAATTGGCAAACATAAAAAAATTCTGTAATACATTGCTTTGGCAATGGTGTGGATTAAGCAATTCTCCTGCCTCGGCCTCCCGAGTAGCTGGGTCTATAGGCGTGCACCACCACGCCCAGCTAATTTTTGTATTTTTAGTAGAGACGGGGTTTCACCATGTTGGCCAGGCTGGTCTCGATCTCCTAACCTCATGATCTGCCCGCCTTGGCCTCCCAAAGTGCTGGGATTACAGGCGTGAGCCACTGCACCCAGCTCCTCCTGCCTTGTTAAGATATATTAAGATATTCAATAATAGAAATACCCCCATCTAATCAGAACAGATTCCCACTTCAGTTAAACCTTCCCCAGAAGCTGTGTAACTCAAGCCCACATCCTATCCTTTCCAACACCTTCCCACTGAGATGCCCCACAACTCCCCATGGTGTGTACTCTCCATTATAACAAACAATAAACCCAACTTATTCAACTAAAGTGTGTCCTTCATCCTTGGCTGGAAGGCACTGGAACATGATAAGTGAAATAAGCAAGGTATGAAACCACGTGTATATGTACATATATATGTATATGCTACAATTGGAGTACAATAATGTAAACATTTAAAATTAAAAAAATATGTTTGTAGGCCGGGCACAGTGGCTCATGCCTGTAATCCTAACACTTTGGGAGGCCGAGGCAGGCGGATCACCTGAGGTTGGGAGTTTGAGACCTGCCTGACCAACATGGAGAAACCGCATCTGTACTAAAAATACAAAATTAGCCGGGTGTGGTGGCGCATGCCTGTAATCCCAGCTACTCGGGAGGTGAGGCAGAAGAATCGCCTGAACCTGGGAGGTGGAGACTGTGGTGAGCCGAGATCATGCCACTGCACTCCAGCCTAGGCAACAAAAGCGAAACTTCATCTCAAAACAAAACAGAAACAACAACCAAAAAAACCATCAGGTACAGACATTCACTTCATCATGTGACCCAGGGCTCCTAAGGTTGGAATATGAGCAGGTCTTGGTGGTTCCGTATTTCTGGCTCTCATGGGAGCCCCGTGAACTGAGGACATACGGCATTTAAATGTCATGCTACTCTACCAGAAGCCTTAAAACTATCATTTGGGCATCTTCAAAGTTCCAGCTGAAGGTGGCAACCGAGCTCCTTTGAGGCACTCTCTTACCTTAGCACCCTCATCTTAACATCTCCGTGAGCAAGGCTACAGTACTTTCATAAATTGGCCCTTAATACAACCTATGTGGTAGGCACTTTTTTCCACTTAAATAAGGTTAAGCGGAGGTTTGAAGAAAAACTTAATCATGTCAGAAACACAACTCATACCCAGGTCATCAGAGTCTAAACCCAGTGCATTTTCTACTCCACTAAGCTCCTTGAGGTCTCTTCTGGACTATTTTTTCCCAGAGTTCTCAAAAAGACTAGCTGGGCCAGCGCTACAGAGGCTACATATTAGCAGTGATCAAGAAGACAAGTTAAGTCGCGGATCAAGCTGATACGGTCCTGTACCTGTGACAATGCTTAGCATTCTAACTACTCCACAGTTCTGGACTAAGTTCCACAGATTTAAAGTTGCAGAGCTCAATCATTTGCTTGTTTTTTTGGAGACAGGGTCTCACTTTGTCACCTAGGCTGGAGTGCAGTGGCATGATCTCGGCTCACTGCAGCCTCGACTTCCCAGGCTCAAGCAATCCTCCTGCCTCAGTCCCCCCAAGTAGCTGGGACTACAGATGCGCACCACCACGCTTGGCTAATTTTTGTATTTTTTGTAGAGACGGGGCTTTGCCATGTTGCCCAGGCTGGTCTGGAATTCCTAGGCTCAAGCGATCAGCCTGCCTTGGCCTCCCGAAGAGCTAGGATTGCAGGCATGAGCCACTGCACCTGGCCAATCATTTGCAAAAACTAAAATTCATTATGTAAAAAACTGACCAGCTCCATTAATAATGCAAAGACATTTAAATAAGAAACTGCAATCCAACTTTCAAATGTTTTATTTTTAGTGTTTTTAAACATTTTAATACAACAAAGGTATAAAATAATATATATTAGTTAAATCTGGATTTAATTTAGAATCAAGAATATTTACTTATGTACAAACACTGTGCTTCAAGGTATGGCTACCACAGGAACTTTCACATCTTCAAGTAATACTAGTTTCTCTGTGGATAGAGAGACATTTAGGTAGAATTCACAAAACAAAACATGTCCGTTTTAGTCCAAGCTAATTTTGCTTCCCCCATTAAGTACCAGTTTCCACTTTCTTTGTTCCATATCAGAAATACTTCATTTTTCTAATAATACATAGATCTTCTGAATAAAACTTAGTAAAACTGAACATTTTTAAGATGACATTACTAATTGATAATATTGCTTGGCTATGTTCAATTCTCCAGACAACCCAGTCCTTCAGATTGAAAGAGACCTGAAGTAACAATGAAATTACCATAGTCTTCTTTCTCTCGCCATATCAGGCACAAACTTTCCTTATGCTGAAACATGGAATACACTGAATAAAAAGTCCTTTGGTTAATTTAGGGTAGAATGTATTATAAAAACCAGAATAGCTGAAATATGGCTTACAGATTTCAGAGATATTTGTATAGAACTTGAAGCAAAGTAATTGGTCACATTTTAGTTATTTGAAATTGGTGGCATTACATCCGGGTGAGGTGAGAAGGGGGTCCAAAACCTAGTTTCATACTAATTTTAGTCATTCAAAGTTACTCAAAGACAGGGAAAAGAAACAAAAAACCTACTCAGTCTCTTTCCGTTCTTATTAGTCACCTGAAGCATTCTGACCTTTGATGTTACTAACAATTCTCCTCGATAGCAGTATGGGGTAATTCAGGCTAAACTGCTTACAAACACAAACTGTTAAACTGTCAAGTTGGCATTAAAATTGACACCTTTGCTGGCTTAGAAACTGTCTAAATGAAACCAGTACTGTTTAAGAAAGCAATTGGACTATTCTACAAGAGAGCTTTCTTGTCTCAAATGCCTGAATACCTTAAAGAACTGGCAAATGACTATATTATCATTACCTTTAGTATGAAGAAAACTAAGTCTATAAAAGACTATCAAATAATTACATGTATTAAATTAGAGAGTTTAAAACAAGAATGTGGTTAACATTCTTAGGCAATTTAGATCTAGAATCCTTTAAAAAAGCTTACTATGAAATTAATGGTGAAACTGCCTTTTGTTGAATACAGTCAAAGCAGACTAGTGTTATAAATATGACTTTGTGAATACATGAGTAATACTTTCCAAACAAATGTTTCTAAAACAGACTGTTTCTTATCAGCCATAAAAGAATCTGGTTCCTCTGTTTCCCATTTACAAATTATAGGATTTCTGGAATTCTTAGTAAAAACACACAGGCAGAGACAGGGCACGAAACACCGCTGCTCACAGAGTAAAGAGTTACAATCCCTGCAGGTCTCTTGATCCAATGGGTTCTGGTCTGTCACTGACTTTTTCTTCTGAATAGCCCACATTATTATTTTATTTTGTTTTGTTTTTTTGAGATGGAGTCTTGCTCTGTCGCCCAGACTGGAGTGTAGTGGCAGTATCTCGGCTCACTGCAACCTCCGCCTCCTGGGTTCAAGCGATTCTTCTGCCTCTGCCTCCCGAGTAGCTGGGACTACAGGCATGGGCGTGCACCACCATGCCCAGCTAATTTTTTTTTTTTTTTTTTTTTTTTTTTGAGATGGAGTCTCACTCTGTCGCCCAGGCTGGAGTGCAGTGGCATGATCTTGGCTCACTGCAAGCTCCACCTCCCGGGTTCATGCCATTCTCCTCCCTCAGCCTCCCGAGTAGCTGGGACCACAGGCACCCGCCACCTCGCCCGGCTAATTTTTTTGTATTTTTTTTTTTTTTTAGTAGAGACGGGGTTTCACCGTGTTAGCCAGGATGGTCTCTATCTCCTGACCTCGTGATCCGCCCGCCTCGGCCTCCCAAAGTGCTGGGATTACAGGCGTGAGCCACCGCACCTGGCCGACACCCGGCTAATTTTTGTATTTTTGGTAGAGACGGAGTTTCACCATATTGGCCAGGCTGGTCTCGAACTCCTGACCTCGTGATCTGCCTGCCTCAGCCTCCTAAAGTGTTTGGATTATAGGCATAGTCCGCATTATTTAACTGACTGGTTCTAAGGATAAGTTCTGATTTCAAAGGATACAAACAAATAGAGCTAGAAGTTCTATTTTTGCCCTTGCAATTCTGGTCAGAGAACTATGGAGAGGATAGCCACATAAAGAATTCTTGCAGCGGCCGGGCGCGGTAGCTCACGCTTGTAATCCCAGCACTTTGGGAGGCCGAGGCGGGCGGATCACGAGGTCAGGAGATCGAGACCACGGTGAAACCCCGTCTCTACCAAAAATACAAAAATTAGCCGGGCGTGGTGGCGGGCGCCTGTAGTCCCAGCTACTCGGAGAGGCTGAGGCAGGAGAATGGCGTGAACCCGGGAGGCGGAGCTTGCAGTGAGTCGAGATCGCGCCACTGCACTCCAGCCTGGGTGAGAGAGCGAGACTCCGTCTCAAAAAAAAAAAAAAAAAAAAAAAAAGAATTCTTGCAGCACAGCCACGAAAGGTTTCCCCCAAATTATTTGGTGACAACAGCAAACCTGCCTCCTTCAAAACCTCTTACTCTCTACCAACTCTTCAATTACCCTTCAATAACACTACCCTACCTGGTCTTAAAAAAAAAAAAAGGAAAAGGAAAAAAAAAGGCAACACTGCTCCCAAGAACACAGAAAATGCATCAAAGACTTGCAACATAACCCCCAGTTTGCATCCCCAAACCAAAAACCTTTTGGTTCCTTCCATACTAAAGTCTCCATGATGATTTAAGCCTTCACAAGTCTGCAACTATAGAACCAAATACAAGGTCAAAAAATATGTAGACCAAAGCCATGTAGCTTCTCTGCTTAGCCACATTCACAGATAAAATGTAAACATAAATACTATCTTCACTATGGTTTAGATTTTTTTTTTTTTTTTTTTTTGAGACGGAGTCTCGCTCTCTCACCCAGGCTGGAGTGCAGTGGCGCGATCTCGGCTCACTGCAAGCTCCGCCTCCCGGGTTCACGCCATTCTCCTGCCTCAGCCTCTCCGAGTAGCTGGGACTACAGGCGCCCGCCACCACGCCCGGCTAATTTTTTGTATTTTTAGTAGAGACAGGGTTTCACCGTGGTCTCGATCTCCTGACCTCATGATCCGCCCGCCTCGGCCTCCCAAAGTGCTGGGATTACAAGCGTGAGCCACCGCGCCCGGCTATGGTTTAGATTTTAACCAGAAAAAGAAATGAAGACAAAATCTGGAAATTTCTGGACAAAACAAAAAGCAACTAAAATATAAATGTTTAAGTAAAACTGAAAATAAATTTGTCTCAACGTTTTCCAAGAAAGAGATGATTAATTTATGTAAACACTGCCTTATAATAGTTAAAACAATAAGTTATACCTAACTTACATTTTTCTCAAAACATATATGAGCAAGTGCAAGGCTGAAAAGTTATTTTACAATCCCCATTGCAGTCTGTTGTTAGGTACTCTCAATGTCAATAGCTCTGCAAAGTTAGTTGCATTTATTTTTCTATTTGGTCTTAGAATAGAATTTATATGAAGGAAAGAAGACTCACGTTAATAGCTATTTAAGTTTTTGTTACTGATTGATTGAGACAGGGTCTCACTCTGTCACCAAGGCTGGAGTGCAGTGACATGATTACAGCTCACTGTAGCCTCAACCTCCTTGGGCTCAAGTGATCCTTCTGCCTCAGCCTCCCATGTAGCTGGGACCACAGGCATGCACCACCACGCCCAGCTAATTTTCTCAACAACTTTTTGTGGGGACGAGGTCTCACTTTGTTGCCCAGGCTGGTCTCGTTTACCTGAGCTCAAGTGATCCTCCTGCCTTAGCCTCCCAAAGTGCTGCGATTACAGGCATTAGCCACTGCACCCAGTCTAACTTGTTTTTTTGTTTTTGTTTTTGTTTTGTTTTTGAGAAGGAGTCTCGCTCTGTCACCTAGGCTGGAGTGCAGTGGAGTGATCTCAGCTCACTGCAACCTCCACCTCCTAGGTTCAAGTGTTTCTTGTGCCTCAGTCTCCCAAGTAGCTGGGATTACAAGTGCGTGCCACCATGCCCAGCTAATTTTTGTAGTTTTAGTAGAGACGAGGTTTCACCATATTGGCCAGGCTGATCTCGAACTCCTCACCTCAAGCAATCCGCCTGCCTTGGCCTCCCAAAGTGCTGGGATTACAGGCGTGAGCCATTGCACCCAGCCATGTTTTTAAGAGAATGGGTCTTGCTACGTTGCCCAGGCTGGAATGCAGTGGTTATTCATAGGCGTTATCATAACACATTCCAGCTTCTAACTCCTGGCCTCAAGCAATCCTCCTGCCTCAGCCTCCTCAGAAGCTGGGACTACAGCCTTGCACCACTGCACTCGGCTTAACATTTTAACATTAATGATGCCATAGAGTTTTTTGAACCCTTTCCCAAAAGCCAACATCAGTGCCTCCCTAGCTAAATTCAGTCTGTTCTGTCATGTAGAAAAATAACAGTAACTCATCTTTTGGCCTCAAGGGTCAAACCACTCTAACTGGCATAGGAAACATCCTTTACTTTCCATGATTATGCAACTTCTTTACATGAGATGTTGGCATTTTGTTCCTAGCATGTAACAGAATCAGCAATTTAAGATATCAGATTCTGAGGTGTGAGATTTAAAAGCATAAAAGTTGAATTGCCTTGCAGCATTTCTCAAGTGAGAAATAAAAAAATAATGTTCACAGCAGACACAAATTGGGGTCATTCAGCACTAGCTGAGACTTGTTTGCATAATTTCCTTCCTACCCAATTCATTCAGGCTCCTATGTAGCTTATACAGGGGTGGGAATATGACTCAAAGTGCAAAAATAAAATATTTCACCCAGATAAAGAAGGAGCAAGCTTCTGCTATGTGGCCTAATTGCAGGCCTCAGAATGCCAGCACCTTTTCTAAGTTTTTGTTTTAAAATGGAATGTAAAAACTACATAAATAATATCCCAAGCAGCTAAGCTCATTAGTTGGGAGTTTAAATTCCAATTCCATAACCATCCTACTGTCATAACTATTGTAAAAAAATCATTAAAAATAAAGTAACAAATGTTATCATAGAGGTGAAATTACTTAAAGTACTAAATTTCTAGTGTTGTAAATAGCAGCTAAGTTATATCACTTCCTGACTGCCAAATTGACTAAATAGAAAGAATGTATATACACCATTATATTTAAAAGTAAAAAACAATGAAACTTTTTCATATCCAAGTATGTCTGAGACTGTTTACTTCCAACAGCCAAGAATGATAAATTTCAAAAACCAAAAAGTTATATTTTGCGTGCTGTAAGTTTCTTTTCAGGAGAAAACAATTCTTTGCATGCATACCTCCCTACTTAATGACGTTAAGAACTTTATCTAACATCTGGTAAAACACTCCTATTTGGCTCATTAAATAACACCACTAAAAAGCATAAAATTGGACTGTCATCTAACAACTATAGCACAAAGAAGTTATTCTGGGTACCTATACCACCAACATTAAGCCCATTTATTTTTATGGATGCAGCCATTTTTCCCTCATGAATACTCACTGATGGTCACACTGAACCCTCAGAACAAAATAGGCACTGCATCTTTTGTTGCATCTTTGGTGAAATATGCCAGCCCTACATTTGCATTAATGAGGAGACCAAAGGCATCCTAGCCAGTACTCTGTCACGTCATCTATGGCCTCTTCTTTCATTCTCTTCTTATTTCAGGCATCCTGGTATGCTCAGTATATTTAAAGATGGTTCAGAAGGCGAAAACTGTTTGTCAGTAAAACAGATCATGTCCCATGGTTGCATTTTTTAAATTGAAACAGAGATTAGTCCAAAGAACAAGTACTGATCACTTGGTAGGGTTTCTTCTTCTAAAGGTAATAAGGAGCTTCAAAACATATTATTTCTTGACTAGAGCCCTACTGGAAATCAGTGAAAATTCCTCAACCAGCAAACTGCTCAAGTTGACTTGTTTAAAGTTCAATAAGCAAATACTCAACAGGTAAGGGTACAGCCTGACTTCAATCACAACATTAAGTCTTCCTAAAGAGAAGGGGCAGAAAACATCTACTTAAGCTTTCTGTTCAAACAGCTACATAAGGACTCTTGATTGTTCTTTCTTGCTTTTTATAATCATAACTTCGCTCAGAACAGAAAACTTTACTTTGTCAACACATAAGCCAGGCATCTAAGAACAACCTAGGGGGAGAACGCAAAGTTACTCATTTTCAACAACTATTATATATTTAATCACAAATTCATTAGAAAGATAGTATTCATCCAATTAGTCTTTTCATTATTGCTGGTTTTGAAAATGGCCAACAATATTCATTAGGTACTGTGCCATTAACATTGCATTCAAAAAAAGAGAACATGGGAAACCAAATCCTTGCTCTCCTACTCTGCTGATATGCTCTGGTATTGGCTAGAGTATGGTAGTACAAAAAGAGTCTTGTTGTTATATAAAAAGCAATAAACACATCAATGGAATAATGTTCATGGGCAGCCAAGATGAAGAAGATTCCAAAGAGGTTGAGAACCCAGGATAAAGTGTGCAAGAAATTCCAGCTTCTTGGTGTATCTAGGAAAAGGACAGAAAGATCATTTTAAAGCTACATTCCTTCCAGTGCTTCTCAGTCACGTTTCTCAGGTCAGGCTGTTTTGCCATTCTTCACAGGATCTGACACCCTTCCCACAGCCTTCACTGCAGCTAGTTATCTAATATGCATAGAAGCACTAAAAAGATACTTACATTCGGTGACAAAGAAATTCAGCATAGTTAGGACGACTGTGTGGCCACTAAACATGTAATCTCCACATGTGTGAACGCCAGTCAGGGTCATACCAAAGCCACTCCAAATGGCAAAGGCTCGATGTAATTTCTCCCATACACTGCCATATATCTACGAAGAAAAGTTATGAATTAGTGCTTCAAATGCTTAGGGAGGTGGGAACTTCCCAACATCCATTCCTATTGAAATTCAAATGCTGAATAACTTAGAAATAAGATCTAAGCCAAAGCAGCTAGGCCCTCAGTCTAACAAATTCCAGCCAGACTTCAAGAATGGGTGGGCAAAGCTTGGCTGTACTCAGAAATATTTTGGTAATTAAATGAAATCAGGCTGGGCGCAGTGGCTCACGCCTGTAATCCCAGCACTTTGGGAGGCTGAGGTGGGCGGATCACCTGATGTCAGGAGTTCAAGATCAGCCTGGCCAACATGGCGAAACCCCGACTCTACTAAAAATACAAAAATTAGCCAGGCAGGCCGGGCACGGTGGCTCATGCTTGTAATCCCAGCACTTTGGGAGGCCGAGGCGGGCGGATCACGAGGTCAGGAGATCGAGACCACGGTGAAACCCCGTCTCTACTAAAAATACAAAAAATTAACGGGCGTGGTGGCGGGCACCTGTAGTCCCAGCTACTCGGAGAGGCTGAGGCAGGAGAATGGCGTGAACCCGGGAGGCGGAGCTTGCAGTGAGCCAAGATTGCGCCACTGTACTCCAGCCTGGGTGACAGAGCGAGACCCCGTCTCAAAAAAAAAAAAAAAAAAAATTAGCCAGGCATGGTGGTGCACACCTGTAATCCCAGCTACTAGGGAGGCTGAGGCAGGAGAATCACTTGAACCTGGGAGGTGGAGGTTGCAGGGAGCTGAGATTGCGCCACTGTACTCCAGCCTGGGCGACAGAGTAAGACTCTGTCTCAAAAAAATTAATTAATTAATTAAAAATAAATAAATAAATAAATGAAATCACTGTAACATGAACTCCTTTACTAGGAGTTCCTTTATAATAAAAAGTTCTCTATAACACAAAAACATCTCCAAGTTTTTAATCCTATCACAGTAGTAGTTGCTTGGATATTCTTGCCAATAAGATGTAGGCTATGACAGACGGAGATCAATGTCTACCTTTCAACATCCACTCTCCTCTTCTTCACTGGTAACAGAATCTCAAATATATTGAGGCAGCAATGAATTCAGCCAAAATATTGCCTTTCCCAGCCTCGCTTGTAGCTAGGTGTGGCCACGTGACTAAGTTCTGTACAATAAGATCTAAGTAGAACTGTTAAGGGTTTCTGGGAAGGCTACTTATCAAGGTAAGAAACAACAGTTTTGAGGAAGTCTTTTCTAACTTTTTACCTTTCCTTCTTTTAGTCTACAACTCAGACTCATTCAACTGGAGGTGAAACTCCAGCAACCATCCTGGACCACAAAGTGGCCTTGAGGATACAAGCCAAGTATTGGGATAGCAGACCAGAAAGACAGAAGAATTATGGGGTTTTTTTGGATGACTTAGTAAAATTATCATACCAGACCTTGTGTACCTACCTTCAGACTCTTTTTTGAGAGAGAATAAACCATTGTGTGTTTATTAAACCATAGCCACTTTGAATTTCCAGTTATCAACAGCCAAACCTAATCCCAACTCTCACACATACGCCTAAAAAAGCAGTCCATTTTGAGGAAGACCTTGAGTGATAACTGCTTTACAAAAGAGGGACAGTCACTTAAAAAAAGAAAGGCATACTGCTGGGTGTGGTGGCTCATGCCTATAATCCCAGCACTTTGAGAGGCCGAGGTGGGTGGATCACCTGAGGTCAGGAGTTCGAGACCAGCCTGACCAACATGGAGAAACCCGTCTCTACTAAAAGCACAAAAATTAGCTGGGTATGGTGGCACATGCCTGTAATCCCAGCTACTCAGGAGACTGAGGCAGGAAAATCTCTTGAACTCGGGAGGGGGAGGTTGTGGTGAGTGGAATTTGTGCCATCGCACTCCAGCCTGGGCAACAAGAGCAAAACTCCATCTCAAAAAAAAAAAAAAAAAGAGGCCGTGCGCAGCGGCTCACGCCTGTAATCCCAGCACTTTGGGAGGCCGAGGCAGATGGATCACAAGGTCAGGAGATCGAGACCATCCTGGCTAACACGGTGAAACCCCGTCTCTACTAAATATACAAAAAATTAGCCGGGCGTGGTGGCGGGCGCCTGCAGTCCCAGTTACTTGGGAGGCTGAGGCAGGAGAATGGCGTGAACCCGGTAGGTGGAACTTGCAGTGAGCAGAGATCACGCCACTGCACTCTAGCCTCACTGCACTCTAGCCTGGGCGACAGAGCAAGGCTCCGTCTCAAAAAAAAAAAAACAAACAAAAAAAAAAACCACACACAAAAAGGCATACTAATATAATAATAATAATAAAATTCAATAATAACATAATAATGGTACAAAAAGGTGCTAAAATTTTATGTACATTTACTATGTGCAAGGCATGCTGCTAAGTGCTTTATATGTTACTGCATTTAATTTCCACAGCAATCCTATGAAGTGATTTAACTGTACAGATGAGGAAACTGGCTTAGAGAGGTCACATAGCTAGTAAGTAACACAGTCAGGATGTGAACCCAGGGAGCCCAATTCCAAAGCCCTATGTCTTAAAGATTCTATCAAATATGACCAAAATAAACAACTTCATAGATATCATGATCTCATTAGGAATATCACCCGCTGATTATACACTGCCCAGCTTTCCCTTTCTGCCTCATTTGAGAGAAAGAAAGGAAGAAGAATTTATTATTAGAGAGAAAGAAAGATAATACACATGGGTTTGCTTCTTCTGTGATCACTATGAACACGGGCTTAGAGATATTACTCTTGAGAAAGTAAAAAATCATGTAGTAAATAAACAGAAGAGACTGGTAGGAAAATGTCTCAACCAAGGATAGGAAACTAGTTATGCCAGTCAAAAGGCAGTTATCTCTCCATCCTTTCCCATCTTAAATATCTCATATATCCTTCCAAAAAATAAAAACCGAAACACAACAGAGCAGAATGAATAGTATGTTTTGACAAGAGAAGGTGTAGAAATATGCATTAAGTGTTTCTAAATTTCAAAAATAGGCATGTTCTTGGCTCTGTCCTCAAACCCCTTACTTCCGGGAATGCAATTTCAAGCAATTAATTTATTATAATGAAAGTACCTTATGGAATTCACTGTAAGGGATTTGATTTCTATTTATAACAATTACTGCAAATAATACGGGTCAATAAGTAGGTTATATTATAATTCAAAGCAATTAACAGTATTTAGGTCAGATTGGAGTAGAAATATCTATATATAACCAACTGATAAAAACAGTCATTAGAGACAGAAAAAGGGCTGTTTATACCATAGAAGGATGGTATCTGATTTATTTTTGCAGCATATGTTGCAGCCCTATGCACAGATATCCCTCTCGTCGGCGGCTGTCCTACAATTAAATCCCTTAGCTACAGAAAATTTTCTCTTTTCAGTGTAATAAGCTTATATTTTTCTTCTTTAAAATCTGTCCTGGCTGGGTGTTGTGGCTCATGCCTGTAATCCCAACACTTTGGGAGGGGGAGATGGAAAGAGCACTTGAAGTCAGGAGTTCGAGACCAGCCTGGGCAGCAAAGTGAAATCCTGTTTCTACAAAAAAAAAAAAAATTAAAATTAGGCCAGGTGCGGTGGCTCACGCCTGTAATCCCAGCACTTTGGGAGGCCGAGGCAGGTGGATCATGAGGTCAGGAGTTCAAGACCAGCCTGGCCAAGATGGTGAAACCCCATCTCTACTGAAAATACAAAAATTAGCTGGGTGTGGTGGTGGGCGCCTGTGATCCCAGTTACTCGGGAGGCTGAGACAGGAGAATCCCTTGAACCTGGGAGGTGGAGGATGCAGTAAGCCAAGATCACGCCACCGCACTCTAGCCAGGGCAACAGAGAAAGACTCCATCTAAAAAAAAAAAAAAATTAGCTGGGTGTGGTGGCGTGTGCCTGTGGTCCCAGCTACTCAGGAGGCTGACGCAGGACTGCCTGAGACCAGGAATTTGAGGCTGACAGTGAGCTATGATCATGCCACTGTACTCTAGCCTGGGCGACAAAGCAGAATCTGTCTTAAAAAAACAATGACTAAAATACAATAAAATCTCCCCTAATCAACTAGAATACTATTTGGGTGAAACTCTTCATACCATGTACACAGCATACTATTTTGGAGAAACTGTGCACACTATGCACAGAAACAAATTCAAAATAAATTAAACATGTAAAATATAAAAAATAAGAACATAAAAGCATCAGATATTACCTTTCATCAATCAGAATGGCACTGCTGGCAAGAGGGTGAGAGCTGACATGCATACATGTTGGCAGTAGTGAAAAACTCATCTTTTCAAGTGTGTATTTCAGCAATACATATCACTTTTTTTTTTTTTTTTTTTTGAGATGGACTCTCGCTCTGTCACCCAGGCTGGAGTGCAGTGGTGTGATCTCAGCTCACTGCAACCTCTGCCTCCCAGGTTCAAGTGATTCTCCTGCCTCAGCCTCCCGAGTAGCTGGGATTACAGGTGCCCGCCACCATGCCCAGCCAATTATTTGTATTTTTAGTAGAGATGGGGTTTCATCATGTTGGCCAGCCTGGTCTTGAACTCCTGGCTTCAAGTGATCCGCCCACCTCGGACTCCCAAAGTGCTGGGATTACAGGCATGAGCCACCTCGTCCAGCCCATATTATATTTTTTAATGTGCATGTCCTTTAATTCTATAATTTTACTTGCAATAATTTATCTTAAGGAGATAACTGAGTAAGTGCAAAAGCACAATGTACAAGAATGTTTACTATAGCACTGTTTATAAATAGTAAAATTTTGAAACAACCAAAATGTACATCATTTGGAGCCTGGTAGCCACAATGGAATACCGTTAAAAAGATGAATATGGCCGGGCGCGGTGGCTCAAGCCTGTAATCCCAGCACTTTGGGAGGCCGAGGCGGGTGGATCACGAGGTCAGGAGATCGAGACCATCCTGGCTAACACAGTGAAACCCCATCTCTACTAAAAAAAATACAAAAAATTAGCCGGACGTGTTGGCAGGCGCCTGTAGTCCCAGCTACTCGGGAGGCTGAGGCAGGAGAATGGCATGAACCCGGGAGGCGGAGCTTGCAGTGAGCCGAGATCGCGCCATTGCACTCCCGCCTGGGAGACAGAGCAAGACTCCGTCTCAAAAAAAAAAAAAAAAAAAAGATGAATATGACCACATGTACTTCTTCAGAAAAAAGTAAACAACATACTATTAAATGAAAAATAGGCTAAAGAGTCTGGGCGTGGTGGCTCACGCCTGTAATCCCAACGCTTTGGGAGGCCAAGGTGGGCGGATCATGAGGTCAGGAGATGAAGACCGTCCTGGCTAACACGGTGAAACCCCGTCTCTACTAAAAATACAAAAAAATTAGCCGGGCATGGTGGTGGGCGCCTGTAGTCCCAGCTACTTGGGGACTACAGGAGAATGGCATGAACCTGGGAGGCAGAGCTTGCAGTGAGCTGAGATCACACCACTGCATTCCAGCCTGGGTGACACAGCAAGACTCCATCTCAAAAAAAGAAAGAAAAAGAAAAGTAGGCTAAAGAACAATGCTTGCAATATAATCCTGTCTTGTTTAAAAAGTATCTATGAAAACTTATATGAAGGCCAGGAGCTGTGGCTCACGCCTGTAATCCCAACACTTTGGGAGGTCAAGGCGGGCTGATCACCTGAGGTCAGGAGTTCGAGACCAGCCTGGCCAACATGGAGAAACCCCGTCTCTACTAAAAATACAAAAAACAGCCAGGCATGATGGTCCCAGCTACTTGGGAGGCTGAGGCAGGAGAATGGCTTGAACCTGGGAAGCGGAGGTCGCAGTGAGCCAAGACTGCGCCACACTACTCCAGCCTGGGCGACTGGGAAAGACTCCACCTCAAAACAAACAAACAAACAAACAAAAAAAAAACCAAAAAACAAAAAAACTTATATGAATGTGTAAGTATGCTTAACAATGGTCGGTGTGGCTATACACACAACTGTTAACTGTATTAATTATAGGGTGTGGTAAAAAAGAATCAGGTGAATTTTTACTTTTTAATATATACATTTCTATATAATTTGAATTTTTATAATAAACATATAATTTTATAATTTGAAAAAATTACTTTTCCTTTTTGGAAAAAGAAAAAAAGACCTCAAAACAGCTTTTACCTTAAAAACAAAACATTTCCTTTACATGAAATCCTGTGTCATATCAACCCTTCCCCCTTTCTTACTGGTCAGTCTAAGCCTTCCTAATACCAGGAGAAAGTTTTGTCACCCTTTAGCTCAGGGGTATATTTTTAGCTCTTGATCTCCTTTGGCTGCTTAATCTTCCCTACTTCAGCTATGATACTGCAGTATAAGAAGTGAACTTGACCATCCTGGCTAACACGGTGAAACCCTGTCTCTACTAAAAAATACAAAAAAATTAGCCGGGCGAGGTGGCGGGTGCCTGTAGTCCCAGCTACACGGGAGGCTGAGGCAGGAGAATGGCGTGAACCCCGGGGGACAGAGCCTGCAGTGAGCCGAGATCGCACCACTGCACTCCAGCCTGGGTGAAAGAGCGAGACTCCTTCTCAAAAAAAAAAAAAAGAAGTGAACTTGAATGCTGTTACAAACAACATTAAAATAATTACAAACGTGTTAACACATACATTTATTTGAATATGTGAGAACACAGAATTAAAGCATAGAGGCCTAGGAGAGTAGAGTTCTTTTGTCCAAATTTGTATATAATTTGGACAAAATTCTTTGCAAATCTGTATATAGATTTTAGCCAATTTTGTATATAAAGTACAGGCGATTTTCAGAGTCTTATTTTGTCCTCATCTGCATAATTTCTTCTCTCTGTTTAACGAGAAGAGATGTCTACAGTACAGCAAAAGAAATCCACAAAATAAAAAATGAAAACCAAAAGTCAGCCATTATTTTGTTTATCTTAGAAAGAGTAAAGTTTAGAGTGTTGACTACGTTGTCAAACTGCAACTTTTTTTTTTTTGAGATGCAGATTCACTCTTGTTGCCCAGGCTAGAGTACAATGGTGCCACCTTGGCTCACTGCAACCTCCGCCTCTTGGGTTCAAGTGACTCTCATGCCTCAGCCTTCCGAGTACCTGGGATTACAGGTGCCCGTCACCATGCCCAGGTAATTTTCTGTATTTTTAGTAGATTGCACCATGTTGGCCACGCTGGGTCTTTAACTCTTGATCTCAGGTGATCCACCCACCTTGGCCTCCCAAAGTGCTGGGATTACAGGCGTGAGCCACTGCACCTGGCTGGCAAAATTTTTTTTTTTTTGAGACAGAGTCTCACTCTGTCGCCCAAGCTGGAGTGCAGTGGTGCGATCTCGGCTCATTGCAAGCTCCGCCTCCCAGGTTCATGCCATTCTCCTGCCTCAGCCTCCCGAGTAGCTGGGACTACAGGTGCCTGCCACCACGCCTGGCTAATTTTTTTTTATTTTTAGTAGAGACGGGGTTTCACCGTGTTAGCCAGGATGGTCTCGATCTCCTGACCTCGTGATCCACTCGCCTTGGCCTCCCAAAGTGCTGGGATTACAGGCGTGAGCCACCATGCCCGGCCCTGCCTGGCAACATTTTTAAAGGAGTGAGGAGGACAGTGAAGGAACCAGAGCATGCCATATGAGAAACTTTTAAAATGCTGAGGATGGTGGGAAAGGGAAAATGCTAATTGAAAGAAAATTGTTTTCTTTCTTTCTTTGTTTTTGAGACAGAGTCTCGCTCTGTCACCCAAGCTGGAATGCAGTGGCACGATCTCGGCTCACTACAACCTCTGCCTCCCAGGTTCAAGCGATTCTCCTGCCTCAGCTTCCCGAGTAGCTGGGATTACAGGCGTCCACCACTGCGCCTGGCTAATTTTTGTATTTTTAGTAGAGAGGGGGTTTAACCATCTTGGCCAGGCTGGTCTCAAACTCCTGACTTCGTGATCCACCCGCCTTGGCCTCCCAAAGTGCTGGGATCACAGGCATGAGCCACTGCGCTCGGTCAAAAGAAACATTTTTTTTTTTTTTTTGAGATAGAGCCTCGCTCTGTTGCCCAGACTGGAGTGCAGTGGCACGATCTCGGCTCACTCCAACCTCCACCTCCCAGGTTCAAGCAATTCTCTGCCTCAGCCTCCCAAGTAGCTGGGATTACAAGTGCCCACCACCACGCCCAACTAATTTTTGTATTTTTAGTAGAGACAGGGTTTCACCATCTTGGCCCGGCTGGTCTTGAACTTCTGACCTCGTGATCCTCCCGCCTCGGCCTCCCAAAGTGCTGGGATTACAGGCATGAGCCACTGCCCCCGGCCGAAAGAAACTTGTTTTCTATAGCTCCATTGCATAAAACAAGTTTCAACAGAAATAACAGAGAGGTAGAATCTGGCTTAAGACTTTTACCAAATTATTTCTATAGTTTTTTTTTTATAGACATTGCAGATACTAAAAAGCACATTTTAATACTATAAGCAAAATTTTAGCCCTATTGCATATAGTGTGCCATCAACCCACCAAGAACAAGAATGATAAAGAAGGTAGCAGGCTACCTTTCCAGTACACTGCAGGTGTTGTCCTGGCACGGAGAGGGAGGTCACAAACATGGTAAAGCAGCGAAGCAAGAATACAGTTCCCATCAGACTACAGAGCCTTCGCAGAAGTATTGACCTGTAACAGATCAACCAAAAAGGGGGAAAGATCAGAAGAAAACAAACCAAAAAACCCCAGGCATCAAATATTTACTTCAAGGAAGAGCAAACAGAAAAATCACTAGACTCTTTGAAGAGGACAGAAATCTTAAAGACCATCAAAAGCATCATTGTCCAACAGAATTCTCTGCAATGATGGAAATGTTCCATATACTGTCCAAGAAGCTATTTATATACCATGTGGATCTTACGGACTTGAAATGTGGCCAGTATGACTGAGGAACTGAGTTTTAAATTTTATTTCATTTTAGTTAATTTAAATTTTGCCATAATGAACAATACAGACCTAAATTATAGAGCATCATTTCACTGATAAGAAAATATGGCTAAGAGTCCAAGTGTGGCGGTGCATGCCTGTAATCCCAGCTACTTGAGAGGCTGAGGCAGGAGAATCACTTGAACCCAGGAGGTGGGGGTTGCAGTGAGCTGAGATTGCACCATTGCACTCCAGCCTGGGCAACAATAGCGAAACTCCGTCTCAAAAAAAAAAAAAAAGAAAATATGGCTAAGAGAAAGTAAAAGAGTTATACAAGACAGAAGACAAGTAAGCCTGGTGTTAGTCCTATTACTGAAAATTGCTCTTAAATTATTTATAAGAAATAAAGTTGGCCGGGGATGGTGGCTCACGCTTGTAATTGCAGCACTTTGGGAGGCCAAGGTGGAGCACTGCTTAAGTCCAAAAGTTTGACAACAGCTTGGGCAACATAACCAGACCTCATCTCTACAAATAATTAAAAAATGAGCCGGATGTGGTGGTGCACACCTGTGATCCCAACTACTTGAGAGGCTGAGGTGGGAGGATTGCTTGGGCCTGGGAGTTGGAGGCTGCAGTGAGCTATGATTGTGCCACTGCACTCTAGCCTGGGTTACAGAATGAGACTTGTCTCAAAAACTAAAAATAAAAAACAAAAAAAAGGGGTAAAGTTAAACACCTGTGATTCCAGGGAATTTTTTGCTCATTAATAACACTGTCGGCTAGGTGCAGTGGCTCACGTCTATAATCCCAGAACTTTGGGAGACCAAGGCAGGAAGGAGGATCACTTGAGACCAGCCTGGGCAACACAGTAAGATCTTGTCTACAAAATTTAGTCAGGCATGTTGGTGTGTACCTGCAGTCCTAGGCTGAGGGGAGAGGACTGATTGAGCCTAGGAGGTCAAGGATGCAGTGAGCCACGATCATGTCACTGCGCTCTAGCCTGAGTGACAGGGAAAGACCCTATCTCAAACAAAACAAAAAAACCCATTGTAAATTAGTTAATGATAGTAGCTATCGAATACTCATTCTAACTTGTCTTAACTTAAACTTAAGCTATAAAACACTATGTTTAAAAAAAAATCTTTATATCAAGTATATATCAAATAAAAATTCTGAATAACTGTTACTTGGGTAATCATGAACTGCACTGTGACAACACCAGTACTGTTGGACTAAGATTCCTGAGGACAGGGACCATACATCACATATTTTTGAAATCATCCTCCCACCCTCAGAAAAAGCACTGAACACAAGGCTAGGTATGTTTCAAGCACTAGTGTGCACTCCTGAGATGGAGCCTAGGAATCTGCATTTTAACAAGCACCCAGGTGATTCTAATGAAAGTGGTACAAACACTTTGAGAAACACTTTCTTTGACTAAGTAAACATTAACACTTGGATTTAACGGGTTATCTCTATGCTTTGTTAAACCTACCAAGGTTTCCTGTAAAGTAAACTCCAGTTTTGAACAGTAGATAAATTCAAATTCATGAGGTCTTGTGAGGCAAAGTTAACCAGAAAGCAGCAATGATACACATATTTTAAAACCACCTCTGGTTTTAAGCAATCCAGAATTTAAAATATTGCTGCAAAACAGGACAAAATGGGAGAGAATGAGGCTCAATGTGGCCTAAAAGTGTGATAAGAATAGTAACCAACAACCTTTCTTTTCACCTTCGGAACACTGAAATAACTGCTGCTTAGGACCTAACGCTTATCAATGTGGTTTACCTCAAGCACTTCCTGGTGAGGAGAAAGGTCAAAACCTCGAGCAACTATCCTTGTTCCTCTCTCCAGTGTTCCAAAGACAATGGACAGCAGAAGCTACAATTTTTTTTTTTAAGCAATCTCAAAAGCTCACATATCTACAATTTTTTTAAACCCCCTCAGGAGCTCTTATGCAATATCTACTAATTTTATCTTTAATTTTTTGCTTACAATGCCTTGTTTTTTTGCTTAAATCCACTAATTCTTCCTGCCCATTAAACTAGGAAAGGAGGCCCCCAGGCTTCCTTTTTTTAATTAAAAAAATTCTTCCTGTCTGACTGTGGGTACACTGCCTGTGAGTTAGCCCTGCTCCACAAGAAGCAGTAAAAGTAAATAAAATGAAAGTAAATAAATTCTTTCCTCTACATTTTTTGGTGAAAGTGCCAAGAAGCACTTTCCAATTTAGCAACTTCCTATACCATCTGAAGTAAACCACACAGACTATATGTACATGTTGTGCAAAATAATCTTTTTTTTTTTTTTTTTGGAGACAGGGTCTGGCTCTGTCACCCAGGCTGGAGTGCAGTGGCACAATCACAGCTCACTGCAACCTTGACCTCCTGGGCTCAAGCAATCCTCCCACCTCAGCCTCCTGAGAAGCTGGGACTATAGGCATGTGCCACCACACCTGGTTAATCTTTAAATTTTTTGTAGAGACAGGGTCTCCTCATGTTTCCCAGGCTGGTCTTGAACACCCGGGCTCAAGCAATCCTCCTGCCTCAGCCTCCTAAAGTAGTGGGGTTACAAGCATGTGCCACTGTGCCTGGCTAATAATCTTTTTCTTTTCTTTTTTTTTTTTTTTTTTTTTGAGACAGAGTCTTGCTCTGTCGCCCAGGCTGGAGTGCAGTGGCACAATCTCGGCTCACTGCAAGCTCTGCCTCCTGGGTTCACGCCATTCTCCTGCCTCAGCCTCCCAAGTTAGCTGGGACTACAGGCACCCACCACCATGCCTGGCTAATTTTTTTTGTATTTTTAGTAGAGACGGGGTTTCACCGTGTTAGCCAGGATGGTCTCAATTTCCTAACCTCGTGATCCGCCCGCCTTGGCCTCCCAAAGTGCTGGGATTACAGGTGTGAGCCACCACGCCCAGCCAATAATCTCTTTTTTAATGGGCCTCCTCCAAGCAGAGAAAATTTCTTCCATCTAAACATGTGACCAAAGAATGTCCTTGGAAGAGTTTCTATCCTACAGAAAGTAACATTTCCAGTTTGTTTCTAAAGAAAGATAAGGCTTTCTTAGCTTTTTCTTTTTTTTTTTGAAACAGAGTTTCGCTCTTGTTGCGCAGGCTGTAGCACAATGGCGTAATCTCAGCTCACCACAAGGTCTGATCCCGGGGTTCAAGCGAATTCTCCTGCCTCAGCCTCCGGAGTAGCTGGGATTACAGGCATGCGCCACCACGCCCAGCTAATTTTGTATTTTTAGTAGAGACAGGATTTCTCCATGTTGGTCAGGCTGGTCTCGAACTCCTAACCTCAGGTGATCCGCCTGCCTCGGCCTCCCAAAGTGCTGGGATTACAGGCATGAGCCACCGTGCCCGGCCTCTTTTTTTAGATCAGAGATGATCATGATCAGCCATAGGGCATCTCTGATCTTTCCATGCAAAATGCATTCAGGATTATTACTAAATATCTAGATATTATCTTAGGCTGACTCTTACTGATCAAACTCAAAATCCTTTGTTAATAACTATGTCACAATGACCAGAGAAGGAAATTAACAAGGAAACTGCAAAGAGAAAGATAAGATTTTATGATCTTGATACAACAGTCAAAACATTTTCAGTCATTTAATGGAGTAATGAGGTACCTGTGCTTGTGAAGAAGAAGAACCAGGAGCCAAATATAGCACAGAATCATGCCACATACTTCTGTCATGGCAAAGGCCCACGGGATTCTAGGAACGCTGGAACAGAAAAAAATGATTTTGAATTGAAGAAGTATACATGTGAATGATGCTACCCTTTCCAGTAAGGTGCTCTTTTAATAATGACCTTAAAATTGGTTTTATATAACTTTTGACAGCAAATACCAGAAGGAAAAAAAAAAAAGAAGTGGCAACCCTTTTCTCCCATCCTATAGCACAGAGATCTGGATATAGGACTACCCACAAAGGACAATGGGAGAAAGGCCCATTTCTTGCATGAAGTGCTCTTTTCAGAGTGCAAACAATCAGGGTTTGAACTTGATGCTTTGTTGTTGTTGTTGTTGTTGTTGTTCTTGAAACAGGGTCTTGTTCTGTCACCCAGGTTGCAGTACAGTGGCGCCATCACGGCTTACTGCAGCCTAGATAGCCCAGGGCTCAAGTGTTCCTCCCACCTCAGCCACCTAAGTGGCCGGGACTACAAGGCCCGTGAAACTATGCCTGGCTAACTTTTTGTGTTTTTTATATGGGGTCTCACTTTGTTGCCCAGGCTGGTCTCAAACTCCTGAGCTCAAGTGATCCTCCCGTCTCAGACTTCCAAAGTGCTGAGATTACAGGTGTGAGCCACAGCGCCTGGCCCCTTGTTTTTGTTCTTCATTTTACCTCTTTCTCTCTATCTTCCCTTGTTTTATAACCCTGGTTTTTTTTCTATTTTCAATTTGTCCCTTTTTCCTCCCCACCAAACAGCTCCTATGATTACCCACTAATAAAGGACAGGTCACTTTAAGAAAGAAAAAGGAGAGAGAGGGAGAGAAAAAGAAAGAGGCTGGGCATGGTGGATCACGCCTGTAATCCCAGTGCTTTGGGAGGCTGAGGTGGGCCAACTACTTGAACTCAGGAGTTGAGGAGACCAGCCTGGACAACATGGTGAACAACCCCAACTCCCAGGTCTCTACGAAAAATACAAAAATTAGCCAGACGTGGTGCTGCGCACCTGTAAGTCCGAGCTACTTGGAAGGCTGAGGTGGGAGGATGGCTTGAGCCTGGGAGGCAGAGGTTGCAGTGAGTCGAGGTTTCATCACTGCCTCCAGCCTAGGCGACAGAACCAGACCCTGTCTCAAAAAAAAAAAAAAAAAAAAAAAAAAAAAGAAAGAGGAAAGAAGGGAGGGAGGGAGGGAGGGAAGGAGGGAGGAAGGGAGGAAGAAAGGAAGGGGAAGGAGACTGAAACGAATGAAATAGTCCAATAGGTCATCTCTGGGTGCCAGGATTATTGACGGTTCTTTTATTCTTTGTACATTTATACTAAAAACTTTTCTACAATGACATGTTAATTTTATAACTAGGGAAATAAAAGTATTTTAAAAAAAGAAAACATGGCTGGGCGCAGTGGCTCACGCCTATAATCCCAGCACTTTGGGAGGCCAAGGCGGGTGGATCACAAGGTCAGGAGTTCAAGACCAGCCTGGCCAACATGATTAAACCCCGTCTCTACTAAAAATGCAAAAAAATTAGCCGGGCGTGGTGGCAGGCACATGTAGTCCCAGCTACTTGGGAGGCTGAGGCAGAGAACTGCTTGAACCCGGGAGGTGGAGGTTGCAGTGAGCCGAGATCGTGCCACTGCACTCCAGCCTGGGCAACAGAGTGAGACTCTGTTTCAAAAAAAAATAAAATAAAATAAAACAAAAAAAAATTCCTTTCTTGTACAACTTTTTGTAATTCTCTGGAGCTAATAAATTCTTCTTGTTTTTAGTTTGCTCTGTGTTTCCTGAGTGCTTATTACTAACTCATCCCCAAACTAGTCTATCAATTTCAATTTTTCCTCCAGGGCAATCTCTCCTAGAGCCTGCTCCCTTTTATTCCAATTTAGAATGGTTGTATTTTGCAATCCTCCTGCATGGTTATTTCCTAGAATAAAATTAACTCTCATCTTGGCAATTCAGTTTTATTTTTATTTTTTGAGACGGAGTATCACTCGTGTTGCCCAGGCTGGAGTGCAATGGCGCGATCTCGGCTCACCGCAACCTCCGCCTCCTGGGTTCAAGCAACTCTCTTGCCTCAGCATCCAGAGTAGCTGGGATTACAGGCATGCGGCACCATGCCCGGCTAATTGTGTATTTTTAGTAGAGATGGGGTTTCCCCATGTTGGTCAGGCTGGTCTCGAAATCCTGACCTCAGGTCATCTGCCCGCCTCAGCCTCCCAAAGTGCTGGGATTACAGGCATAAGCCACGTGCCCGGCCTCACTTTTTTGAAAGTCTCGCTTTGTCACCGAGGCTGGAGTGCAATGATGCCATCTTGGCTCATTGCAACCTCCACCTCCTGAGTTCAAGCAATTCTCCTGCCTCAGCCTCCCGAGTAGCTGGGATTACAGGTGCCCGCCACCACGCCCAGCTAATTATTATATTTTTAGTAGAGAAAGGGTTTCACAATGTTGGCTAGGCTGGTCTTGAACTCCTGACCTCAAGTGATCCACCTGCCTTGGCCTCCCAAAGTGCTAGCATTACAGGTGTGAACCATGGTGCCCGGACAATCCTGGGGGATTTTATTTTTTATTTTTTATGTATTTATTTTTTTTGAGACGGAGTCTTGCTCTGTTGCCCAGGTTGGACTGTAGTGGCATGATCTTGGCTTACTGCAACTTCTGCCTCCTGGGTTCAAGCAATTCTCCCTGCCTCAGCCTCCCAAGTAGCTGGGATTATGGGCAACTGCCACCACACCTGGTTAATTTTTGCATTTTTAGTAGAGATGGGGTTTTGCCATGTTGGCCAGGCTGGTCTTGAACTCCTGACCTCAGGTGACCCGGCCGCCTCGGCCTCCCAAAGTGCTCCCAAAGGATTACAGGTGTGAGCCACCACGCCCAGCCCCTGCTGGATTTTAAATCTCTACTTTCTTTTTTTTTTTTTTTCCAAAAGCTCTTTTTCTCTGAATTTTCTTTGGGCCTCTCATTACTGTCACATAGAATGCAACATCTCTTATTTCTCTTGAAAACATGAAGTTTTTTTTTTAAGTGTTCGTCTGCTCCCTATTTTGTGTTTTCCAATTTACTTTTCTTTTTCTGTTTGCGTTTATGTTTTTCTCAGACGTCTGGTTTCTTGACTGACCATTCATATTTGACAGTAAAGTACTAAAAAAAGATGAGACATTCTGTGGGCATAGACTGAGCTTTGTCAAGCTTTGGGTTTCTCTGTGCACTCAGAGTGTGCAAAGATCTGGTTGATTAGATAAGGATATCCCAACCAGTTATTTGCAGTGTTTTTCTTCAGGTTTTCTAAGGAAAGGAATCTTACCCTTCTTGGACGACTGGGGTTGGGTAGGAGGGGAGATGAGAAATAAGTCTAGTTACTTAAGGAAGGGAGCTAGAAGTCTCTGTAATTGGTATATAGACTTTTAATGAATCCTCTTGAAAACATGGCAGCTCTGTTCTCATCTGGACATGGTATCCCTAAGTCAACAGTGCTTCATATTCAACTGCTCTGGAGAACAGACCACTAGTCTTCTGTCAGAGTAGAGCAGGTCTAAAAGCTTAAGTAGATTTTTTTTTTTTTTGAGACAGGGTCTCGCTCTGCTGCCCAGGCTGCAGTGCAGTGGCACAATCTCGGCTAACTGCAACCTCCACCTCCTGGGATCAAGCCATCTTCCCACCTCAGATTCCCCAGTACCTGAGACTACAGGCACACTCCACCATGCCTGGCGAATTTTTGTATTTTTTGTAGAGAAAGGGTTTCACCATGTTGCCCAGGCTTAAGGAGATTTTTAACCAATTCTCCCCTATTTAGCTCCTATCTGTACGTGGCCTTGAGTGATGCTTGGTACTTTCTGTTTTATGGGAGCTCTGAAATAAACTTACCTCTTGGGCAGGGCCACCTTCCACCAACCTCACAACAGATAGTTAGCATTCTACTTTCCAAACTTTCATTATTAGCACTGTTTTTGCTTTCATGGGATTATACAGTTTCTTCACTCTTTTACTGCCATTTTAGTGGACTGTTGTGAGGAACCTGTCAAATGTGTATTCAATCCCTCATATTATTTTTGAGCTAAGCTTTTAAAATGCATTATACATAGATATGCCTTTTTTCTGGATACAATTTAATTTTCTTGGCCGGGCGTGGTAGCTCACACCTGTAATCCCAGCACTTTGGGAGGCCAAGGTGGGCGGATCACGAGGACAGGAGATCAAGACCATCCTGGCTAACACAGTGAAACCCTGTCCCTACCAAAAAATACAAAAAAAAAAATTAGCCTGGCGTGGTGGCGGGCGCCTGTAGTCCCAGCTACTTGGGAGGCTGAGGCAGGAGAATGGCATGAACCCAGGAGGCAGAGCTTGCAGTGAGCCGAGATCGTGCCACTGCACTCCAGCCTGGGCAACAGAGCAAGACCCCATCTCAAAAAAAATTTCTAATTTTCTTTAGTAATTTAGTGTCATCACTATGAACACTGATTATTACACTGTATATGGTAATGACCTCAGAGACTACTGAGAAATGAAAGGCAGTTAAGCCCCAGATTGATGTAGTTTTTCCATTATTTATGTTTGCTTTTTATAGTGCTTTTGTTTCCTCCCTTGCTGTTATGGTTATCAGCTCTCACTTCTCACTGCTGTAGGTGGGCCTGCTTCTAGAAACATTCCTATCTGCTTCTAATTTTCTGTTTCTATGTGCTGAACATATTGGATTTGTGTAAAATAAGCTTCAGAAGCAGACCCTGAAACAAACATCAGTGTGAAAGTCAATTACAGGGAAATGTTCTCAAAGAAAACCCACAAGGTAGTGGGTTATGAGATTAGAAGGCAAGGAAGCAAAGCAAGGGTGAGACATCAAGCAAAGCCCTGTGGAGAACTGAGGAAAGGGTAACTTTGGCTCAGGCTTATGAGGAATTTGGGACAGTGTAGGTCCAATCTAAATGTCGTCCCAATTAGGGCAAAGAGAAATGAGTCACTGGTTAAAGACAGCTGCTGGTGGGAAGTAAATTTCCAAGTACTTTTTGGATTTCTCTTCAAGCAGGCAAAGTTGCTCCAGCAGCCCAAGAGCAGCCCTCCAACAGAGACATATCTGCTGGATGTTGGGAGCATCCATGTGCAAGAAAATGGAAAAGAGATCTGAGGGGATATAGAAGGAACACTGACAGTATCTGCTACCATTCTCCAATGAATAAAGTTTAGACGTTTAAGACCATGGAGTTTTAGTGAGTGGCATATTAAGTAAAAAGAGTTAGGAAAATTTGGTTTGAAATCCTCACTGCAAATTGATAATGTATGTCCCGCTGGGTGTGGTGGCTCACACATGTAATGCTAGCACTTTGGGAGGCCGAGGTGAGTGGATCTCTTGAGGTCAGGGGCTTGAGACCAGCCTGGCCAACATGGTGAAACCCCGTCTCTACTAAAAATACAAAAATTAGCTGGGTGTGGTGGTGTGCACCTGTAATTCCAGCTACTCAGGAGGCTGAGGCATGAGCACCGTTTGACCCAGGAGATGGAGGTTGCGGTGAGTTGAGATCGCACCACTGCACTCCAGCCTGGGTAACAGAGTGAGACTCTGTCTCAAAAAAAAAAAAGAAAAGAAAATATTTGTCTATACAAAACTTTGCACGTGAATGTTCATAGCAGCATTACTAATAGCCAAAAAAGTAGAAACAACACAAACACCTATCAACGGATAAACAGATAAACAAAATTGGTACATCCATACAATGGAATATTATTTGGTAATAAGAAGGAAGGTAGTGCTGATACATGCTACGGTATGGATGAATCTTGAAAATATTATGCTGAGTGACACAAAAAGACCTGATATTGTATGGTTCCACTTATATGAAATGTCCAGAATAGACAAATTCATAGAAACAAAGCAGATTAGTGGTTGCTAGGGTCTGGAGAAAGGAATGAATAGAGTATGACTGCTAATGGGTATTTCTTCCCAGGATGATGAAAATGTTCTGGAATTAGTGGTGATGGCTGTATAACTTTGTAAATACACTAAAAACCACTGAATTGTATACTTTATTATTATCATTTTTTTTGAGAAAGTCTCGCTGTGTCAACCAGGCTGGAGTGCAGTGGCATGATGTCGGCTCACTGCAACCTCCACCTCCCAGGTTCAAGCAATTCTCCTGCCTCAGCCTCTGGAGTAGCTGGGACTACAGGCGCGTGCCACCACGCCCGGCTAATTTTTATATTTTTAGTAAAGACAGGGTTTCACCATGTTGGCCAGGCTGGTCTCGAATTCCTAACCTCAGGTGATCCACCTGCCTCGGCCTCCCAAAGTGCTGGGATTACAGGCATGAGCCACCACACCCAGCCTGTATACTTTAAAATAATAAAAGCCTCATTGTTCTGCTGGACCATTTCCTGCCCTCCCACTATGCTTTGTTTTTTTTATTTTTTGCTTGTTTTTTATTATTTTTTCATCTACCTTATTTCCTTTACTTCCTTCTTTTTTTCTTTTTTTTTTTGAGACAGAGTTTTGCTCTTGTTGCCCAGGCTGGAGTGCAATGGTGTGATCTCAGCTCACCACAACTTCTGCCTCTCAGGTTCATGCAATTCTCCTGCCTCAGCCTCCTGAGTAGCTGAGATTACAGGCATGCACCACCATGCCTGGCTAATTTTGAATTTTTAGTAGAGATGGGGTTTCTCCATGTTGGTCAGGCTGGTCTTGAACTCCCGACCTCAGGTGATCCGCCCACCTCAGCCTCCCAAAGTGCTGGGATTATAGGCGTGAGACACCGTGCCTGGCCTTACTTCTTTCCTCATCCATATCAGTCCATGGTTCCTCATTATAACCACTCCCTTGCCACTTTTCTCTTCATTGTACTGCCTAGCAAAACTCAACCCTGCTTAAATCCAGTTCTTCATGTATTCCATACCTGTATCTGTTGTTGAATGAGGCTGGTAAAAACACACAATGCTAATATGACTACTAACCTCAAGGAGACCATTAAGTGCTGCTAATGCATTACACAAGTCTATTCACTCTCCTACTCTCCTAGATAGCTTATTTTATACATCTCATCCTTCCTCCTCAAGCCTCCATCCTCCTCTCCATTCTGTCTTTAAACAGAGAAAATAAAAACAATCAGGAGAGCACTTCCTTGTGCTCCACCATCACATATGGCAACCCTCCACCTGTTTTCCTATTTTCTACCTTCCCCTCTGTTATGAAGGAACAGCCCAAGGGCCTAAGGCCAGCCTCTCTCAGCCACAAGGTACCATTCCTTTTCATCTACTCAAGGGCACTATTCTAACATTGTACCCTCTCTTTCCTCTACCATCATTACCCCCCTACATTGAGTCATTCTTATTATTAATACAACAAACATACTATCATATAGCCAATCAAAAAACCAAAAACGAACAAACGCCCTCTTGACCTTAGATCCTTCCCCACTCCTGCCCAACCTACAGCTCCCTTTCTCTGCTGCCCTTCCAGGAAAACTTGCCCCTACAGGAAAGACTTTGTCTCCAATTTCTCTGTTCCTATTCTCTCTCTCTCTCTCATCACTTCTTTGCCTAATTCTTTTAACTTGAAAAATTCTGATCCTACAAAAAAAGTTAAAAGAATCAACACTATATTCTTCACCTAAACTCATCATTTACAATAATTAACATTTTGCCACATTTGCTTGCTTTCATTCTTTCTATACATACCTACATACATATACATATATACTCTTTTCGGGGAGGTGAACCCCTCCCCGAAGTAAGTTGCAGACATTATGACACTTCTCCCCTTTGTTTCTCTAGGAACAAGGATATCCTCCTCATAACCTAATACACTATTACACCTAGGAAACTGTAACACTGATTTAGTATCATTATTTAACATGCAGTCCATATTCCAATTTTCCTAATTGTCCCCAAAATGTCCTGTATAGCATTATTTTTGTTTTCTTGATATAGGATCTAATTAAAGTTCACGTGGCTCTTGGTTGTCTCTTCAATTTCCCTTACATTTCCCCCTGGATTTTGCCTGCCGTGACACTGACATTTTTAGAGTCCATGTCAGCTGTCTTGTAGAATGTTCCATGTTCTGGATTTGTCTGATTGTTTCTTCGTGATTAGATATAGGTTAAAGTTTTTCTTTTTTGGACAAGATGATTACATAGGTGATGCTGTGGACATCACGTCCAATGCACATAATGTCTGTTTGTCCCACTATGATGCTACATTTGATCATTTGGTTAAGGTGATGCATGTCAGATCTTGCCATTGTAAAGCTACCTCATTCCCTCTGTAATTAAGTAATAGGTGAGATGAAACTTTCAGATCATGTGAATAAGCTCCCCCTCAGTGGCCTTTCACCTAATAGATTTTATCATCTACTGATGACTTGCCTGAATATACTGGAGGAGGCAGAATAATCATGCTGTCCACATTTATTTGCTCGTATTATTCTTGAAGAGCTTCCCCTCTCACCCCACAATTTTTGTTTGCTTGGTCTCAGCCCTGGTCTAGTTCATTTTCATGAGGAATGGTATGTATTTATTTGTTTACTTACTTACTTACTGAGACAAACAAAAGGTCTCACTTTGTTGCCCAGGCTGGAGTGCAGTGGCATGATCACAGCTCACTACAGCCTTGATCTCTTGGGCTCAAGTGATCCTCCTGCCTCAGCCTCTGAAGTAGCTGGGACTGCAGGCATAAACCACCACACTTAGCTGATTTTTAATTTTTTGTAGAGACTGGATCTCACTATGTTGTCCAGGCTGGGCTAGAGTTCCTGGGCTCAAGCAATCCTCCCGCCTGGGTCTCCCAAAATGCTGGGATTACAGGAGTGAGCCACCATACCTGGCCTGGGAACAGTATTTTAAAACCATGATCTGTGTGCTCATAGTGCTATTGTTGCTGAGTTTTTCCTGCAAATCATTTTGTATCAGTTCACAGAAATTGTCTTCATTCTTTTCTATGATTAAATAGTATGCCACTGTATAGACGTATGATAGTCTATTCAACCAGCTTCCCATGGGTAAGCATTTAGATTATTTACAATATTTATAATTATTACAAACAATGTCACAACAAATACTGTTGTGCTGATGTTGTTTCATATTTGTAGAGTACCTTCATGTAAATTCCAATACATCTCACATTCTCTCCTGAACCTATTATAACCCATTTTTGCCCTTATTAACTCTTGTCATAGTCACTGATGACCAACATGTTGCTAAAGCCAATGGTCAATTATCCTCATCTTACTTGACCTCTCAGCAGCATTTGATACAACCAATTGTTCCTAACTTCTTAAAATACTTTTTTTTTTTTTTTTTGCTTGGCTTCTGGCATACTGTTCTCTCTCTCTCTGCCCATTCCCAAATCTTAGCCTAGATTTCTGTCTCTCTCAATCTCTCTGAACTTCTGCTCATATTTCCATCTCTTACTTGACATCTGATTTTGCTATAAAACATATCTCAAACCTGATATGTCGAAAACCAAGCCCTTAATTTTCCCTCCAAGACAGCTCCTTCCACAGTTTTCTCATCTCTGTAAATGGCAACTCCATCTTTACAGATGCTCAGGTTAAAAATCTTGGAATAGGCTGGGGGTGGTAGCTCACACCTACAATCCCAGTGCTTTGGGAGGCAGAGATGGGAGGATCACTTGAGGCCAAAAGTTTGAGACCAGCCTAGGCAACATAGCAAAACCCCATCTCTACAAAAGATCTAAGAATCAGGCAGGTGTGGTGGCACACACCTGTAGTCCTAGTGACACAGGAGGCTACAGAAGGAGATCACTTGAGCCTAGGAATTTGAGGTTACAGTGATCTATGAATGCACCACTAAACTCCAGCCTGGAGAACAGAGTGAGACCCTGTCTCAAAAACAAAAAACAAAAAACATGTTGGAATAATATTCGATTTCTCTCTTAATTCATCAAATCCAAATTCATCAGCAAGTTCTGTTAACTCTAATTTCAAAATATATATAGAATTTGACTCTTTCATACCACCTCTACCACTGTTCTCATCCAATCTAAAATTTTCTTTGTCTAGATGAATTTAATAAATTCTTAAATGATCTCTAGATCCCCACCCACACCCCCAGGGTATTCTCAATACAACAACTAGAATGACCTTTCAAAATAGAAGTTAGATCCCTCAACTCTTGTCCTCAGTACTTTCCAGTGGCTTCCCTTTTCATTTAGAATGAAAGCTGAAGTCCTTACAATGGTCCTCAAGTCCTTACACAACCTGGCTTCTTGTCTCCTCTCAGATCTGTTCATCTCTCACTGGTTGTTCCTTAAACCTGCCAGGAACACTTCCAGTTCAGATTTTTGCACCCAGCTGTTTCCTTTGCCTAAAGTACTATTTTCCCGAGACAGCCACATGATTTCTTCCTTACTTCCTTGTGGTCTTCTGTTTACAGCTGGAAAAACTGTATAGAAGGGGAGAGGAGATACATGGATATAACTTCTTATACAGCTTTCAATAAGTTCTCCTTACTTTGGAGAAATCTGCAATATAAACTGGGTTGGTTCTCAGTTTTCCCCATTGCTCAAATTTTATAATTAGGTTAATTTTGGGTTTGTCAATTGCCACTCATCCATCCGTCTTCCAACTTCCAAAAATAGTATGGCTGTTTTCTCCTATTTTATCCACTCCATCCTGTGGGCATACTTAAAAAACAAAAACAAAAAACTCTTTACTACAGTTCACCAGGAATGGTGGCTCACGCCTGTAATCCCTGTACTTTGGGAGGCCGAGGTGGGTGGATCGTTTGAGGTCAGGAGTTCGAGACCAGCCTAGCCAACACAGTGAAACCTTGTCTCTACTAAAAATACAACAAAATTAGCTGGGCATGGTGGCACATGTCTGTAATCCCAGCTACTTGGGAGGCTGAGGCAGGAGAATAGCTTGAACCCGGGAGGCAGAGGTTGCAGTGAGCTGAGATTGTGTCACTGCACTCCAGCCTGGACTCTGTCTCAAAACAACAAAAACGAAACAAAACAAAACCTCTTTACTATAGTTTTAGTTGAGGTTTGACAGGGAGCAAAATGAGATGTATACATTATTCTAGCATAGGAACATGGACATTTTAAATTCATTTCATTTTCAAATACAAATACTACACGGCAGTTTTATTTTACTTTATGTATTTATTTTTTTTTTGAGACAGTCTCGCTCTGACACCCAGGCTGGAGTGCGATGGCGCAATCTCCGCTCACTGCAACCTCTGCCTCCCAGGTTCAAGCAATTCTCCTGCCTCAGCCTCCTGAGTAGCTGAGATAATTACAGGTGTCCGCCACCACATCCAGCTAGTTTTTGTATTTTAGTAGAGACGAGGTTTCACCATGTCGGCCAGGCTGGTCTCGAATTCCTGACCTCAGGTGATCCCACCCGCCTCGCCCTCTCAAAGTGCTAGGATCACAGGTATGAGCCCTAACGCCCAGCAAAGGCACTTTTAGAAGGGCAAAATGTTTTATAAAAAACAAACAAGGGGCCAGGCACGGTGGCTCATGCCTGTAATCCCAGCACTTTGGGAGGCTGAGGTGGGCAGATCATCTGAGGTCAGGAGTTCGAGACCAGCCTGACCGACATTGTGAAACCTTGTCTCTACTAAATATACAAAAATTAGCTGGTCGTGGTGGTGGGTGCCTGTAATCCCAGTTACTCGGGAGGCTGAGGCAGGAGAATCACTTGAACCCGGGAGGCAGAGGTTGCAGTGAGCTGAGATGGTGCCATTGTACTCCAGCCTAGGTGACAGAGCAAGACTCCATCTAAAAAACAAAAACAAAATCAAAAACTAACAAACAAGAAAGTAATACCCAAATTTTTAAAAGATTTAAAAATCAAAAATGTGAAAACAGTTCTGAGTACTTGTTTACTGTTTTATTATTGTTGTTGTTGTTGGAGACAGGCAGGGTCTCACTGTGCTGCCCAGGCTGGAGTGCAGTGGTGCAACTATAGCTCACTGTAACCTCGACCTGATAGGCTCAAGTGATCCTCCCACCTTGGCCTCCTGAGTAGTTAGGACTACAGGCATGCGCCATCATGCTTGGCTAATTTTTAATTTTTTGGAGAGATAGGAGTCTTGCTATGTTGCAAGTCTTGAACTTGAAGGCTAGTCTTGAACTCCTGGACTCAAGCAATCCTCCCACCTGGGCCTCCCAAAGTGCTGGGATTACAGGCATGAGCCACCATGCCTGGCCTACTGTTCTATTCTTATTTTTCATGTTATACATATACTATATTTTTTATGTATTCAATATTTAATAAAACAGCATGCTATCACTGAATCCATTTGTCCTCTTTGTGATAGTTCCAATTCATTTGGTGATATGACACCATCAATATTTTTGAGAAAGCAGAACCCTATTCTTCATTAAAAAAAAAAAAGGCAACCAAGTTCCATTTATTACAAATATCATTCCAGATACCCTCTTAAAATCTAAGGTACCTGGCCAAGCGCGTTGGCTCACGCCTGTAATCCCAGCCCTTTGGGAGGCCGAGGTGGGTGGACTGCCTGAAGTCAGGAGTTTGAGACCAGTCTGGCCAACATGGTGAAACCCCATCTCTACTAAAAATACAAAAAAAGTAGCCGGGCCTGGTGGCATGCTCCTGTAATCCCAGCTACTCGGGAGGCTGAGGCAGGGGAATGGCTTGAACCAGGGAGGTGGAGGTTGCAGTGAGCCAAGATCATACCACTGCACTCCAGCCTGGGTGACACAGTGAGACTCTGTCTCAAAAAATCTAAAGTACCCAAGGAGCTATAACTACACAAAAATAAATTAAGCAGTCCAGGCCATGATGGCTCATGCCTGTAATCCCAACATTTTGAGAGGCCAAGGTGGGAGGATCGTTTAAGCCCAGGAGTTCACCTAGCGTGTGCAACACGGTGGGACTCTATTTCTACAAAAAACTTAAAAATTAGCTGGGTATGGTGGAACATGTCTACAGTCCCAGTTTCCTGGGAGGCTGAGGTGGGAGGATTGCTTGAGTCCGGGAGGTTGAGACTGCAGTGAGCCATGGTTGTGCCACTGCATTCCAGCCTGGGTGACAGTGCAATGTGAGACTGTCTCAAAATAAAAAATTAAATTAAAATTAAAATTAAATTAAATTGAAAAATTAAAAGAGCAGTGGTTTTTCTCACTCACCTAGGCTTAAGGCCTAATTTACTCTAAGTGAAAAAGGTAATTTCAAAGCATATCTTTTTATACCACCAGATAAAGCAAATGGAAAGTATACATCTACCACAATAAGAAACAATATAATTATCATAAATATAATATCATTGCTGTTAATTATAGCAACATCCTACAAACTTGCAACTAGAAACAAAACTTACCTGTCTAAGAATATATCTGGGAGTGGTGGATAGGTCTGCATGTCAGGCACTCGCTCATGGACTATAACCATAATGAAAGATGTAAATCCAAATACTATAAAAACATATATACAACTCAGTATAGTCTTCCAGTATTCTGGGTCCAATCTTTGAACAGAATGTTTGTTTTTACCATTCATGTACTGGTACTGATCAGAATTCAAGTCAGTTATGGGTCCATCACAGTCATGGGAAAGCTCCCCATTACAGAGCCAGTCTGTACTCTGAAGAGCACTGATGAAAGGGGTCATGGAACCCATGGGACTGTCACTGTTGTAGCCCATCTCTTCTAAAACATCAATATGTATTTTCTGCAATTTTCGGACTGAGAGCATTAACCTTTTAATGTCCCCTAAGACTTTGATTTCCAGAGGAGGAGACCGGAGATCATATTCAGTCAATGTTAGCAATGTGATTCCATCAAGTCTGTGCTTATTGCATAAAACGTCCACATATTCAAAAAAGCCTTCATCCTTCAGCCACACAGCTACATGCTTGGTAGTCCAGCGGCGAATGCAGAGCTGATTAGGACCTGCCATTTCCTCCTCCGCTGCCTGTCGAGAGAAAACAGGAAAACAAAACAAAAGCTTCAGTGTGTCCTAACAATTTCTTCAAAGACAAACACACTTAAATACACTAGAAACAGGCCAGGCGCAGTGGCTCATGCCTATAATCCCCAGCACTTTGGGAGGCTGAGTTGGGTGGATCACTTAAGCCCAGGAGTTTGAGACCAGTCCTGGCAACATCGCAAGACCCTATCTCTACCAAAAAAAAAAAAAAAAAATTTAGCCTGGGCATGGTGGGACACCTATAGTCTCAGCTACCTGGTAGGCTGAGGTGGGAGGATCACCTGAGTCTGGGAGGTCAAAGCTGCAGTGCGCCACAGTTGTGCCACTGCACTCCAGCCTGGGCAACAGAGGGAGATTGTCTCAAAGAAAAAAAAAAAAAAAAACCATATATATATATGTAGAGAGAGAGAGAGAGATACACACACACACAGACGCACACATATGTATATACACACATGCACCCCAGAAACAGTAATTTACCTACACTATCCTATCGGTTTCTAGAGTAAAAGAAACAAAAATTATTCAATAATGAATGGTTTTCAATAGATGAACATACTAATAATTTTATGCACATGACTCCAACAGCAGAAGAAAATTTAATAACCAAACATTTTTACAGAAAGACATTTTACAAATGGCTTTTCCACTGCATGAGTCATAATTTAATTAAAAAGCCTACTCGAGAACTGAGAAAAATCGCATTTTAATACTTTTCATAAAATCAAGAAATATAGGAAGATTTATTATATTTTTAAAAATCAAAGAAAAGAGAAAAAAATCAAATTTCTGAAATCTCCATGTTCACGGAAAACGTATCTCCCCACCTGGGGAAATAAACATAAAAGAAAGTAGATAACTGTAATTCCAGGGAACACTTTAGATTAAGCGTATTTCTAACTACTATACACATAACTATTTCTATAACAGATATGAAGACTTTAAACTAGACATATATTTGAATCTCAATAATAACTCAGTTCTTTCTATAGCTTTGAATATTACATTATAGAACTGAATAGGGCATTTTATTCTTAAACTATCATGGACTTTAGCAATAAAATTTTTAAAAGAAAACTGTCATTTCCATGTACTCACAAATTTGATGACCCAGACTTTATACTGCAGAGTAAAAGGCCAATAATGTGATATGTTTTAAAAACTACCAATAATTTTTACTACTTTGATTTCACACAGCTCTATTTATGTTCTTTTATTGTAAAACATTCAGTTACTTGGGCCTTCTCAGGTTTATAAAGTATATCAGATACATAGGAGACAAAGGCCTACATGGAAAAAAACACTATTTCTCAAAAGTACTTTCTCAACTATTAAAGCCTGTAGGTTTTCTGACACTTATTTCCTCCTGAGATAATTTTTAAAAAATGGTAGGCAAAATTTAAAGCATAAAAGAACAAAATGATACAACGAACACCTATGTGCCTATTTCCCAGCTTGAAAAAAAAAACTGTTCTAATACAAATGTTCTTTTTTAAAAATCTGCATATTAGTTATATGAGTTTGTTCCTTTTGTGAAAATTCATCAAGCTGTATAATTGTGATCTATACTTTTCTCTATATATGTTAGGTTAAACTTTATTTTTGAAGTCTTGAAAAACCAAACAAAACATCAATACAAATGAATATCCTTCTATCCTGAAGGACAAATGAATGAGGACAGCATCTTCTTCCTTTTCCCACAATGTAATAATTCTTGATTTGAGTGTCTATCATGGCCTTATAAATGCATTGTTGGCTATGAAAAACTTTCTGTGCTTCCTTATACCAAGCAAAGTTAAAAGCTGGTACTGCGGCTGGGCGTGGTGGCTCACGCCTGTAATCCCAGCACTTTGGGAGGCCAAGGTGGGTGGATCACAAGGTCAGGAGATCAAGACCATCCTGGCTAACAAGGTGAAACCCCATCTCTACTAAAAATACAAAAAATTAGGCCGGGCGCGGTGGCTCAAGCCTGTAATCCCAGCACTTTGGAAGGCCGAGGCGGGCGGATCACGAGGTCAGGAGATCGAGACCATCCTGGCTAACACGGTGAAACCCCGTCTCTACTAAAAATACAAAAAATTAGCAGGGCGTGTTGGCGGGCGCCTGTAGTCCCAGCTACTCGGGAGGCTGAGGCAGGAGAATGGCGTGAACCCCGGGAGGCGGAGCTTGCAGTGAGCCGAGATCGCGCCACTGCACTCCAGCCTGGGGGACAGAGCAAGACTCCGTCTCAAAAAAAAAAAAAAAAAATACAAAAAATTAGCCGGGCGTGGCAGCGTGCACCTGTAGTCCCAGCTACTCGGGAGGCTGAGACAGGAGGATGGCATGAACCCGGGAGGCGGAGCTTGCAGTGAGCCGAGATTGTGCCATTGCACTCCAGCCTGGGAGACAGAGCGAGACTCTGTCTCCAAAAAAAAAAAAAAAAAAAAAAAAAAGCTAGTATTGCTCTGCATTCTTTCCCTACCCACATAAACTCTTGCCAAGAAGACTTACAATCACTTGGCAAAGGCAGACACTAACTACATCATGAGCACCACTTGTATCATCAAAACTATTTAGAAAACAAGAAATAAGCTTGATAAAATCCACCCACAGATGAATGTCAGGGAAGTGTCAGTTAATCATTAAGTATTTATTTCTTTATTACTAAAAGCAATCGTAATTTTTGGAAGACTTAAGTCATATTTTGTTTCACAAAAGAACTTATATTATTGACCCACATAGTTTCCCTGTCTTTGAAAATTATTATAACATCCATTTACAAGGAGTCTGTATTTTTTACAAAGTTGTCTAATTCTTATGCATTATGGAATAACAAAAACTCTTAACTCTTTTTAGCTATAGCATATCATCACCACCTCAAATGTCAAAGAATTATGATTTATTCACTTTAACACATGGAACTTACACATTTATTATATTATTTTATATCATTTATATCATATATACAATTCCATTAGAAATATGATTTTGCTGTTTTAGTTCACGTGGATAACTAGATGCTTTCACCCTACCTACTATACATACCTTCTTTTACCCGAGGTATCTCTGACTAAATTACTTCATCCTTGGATATCCAACAAGCACATGCTATAATCTCTGTAGCAGTTATGATATAGCAAATCTGAGAGACAAGTTTCCTTCACATAAAACAAAGCCAGCCGGGCGGTGGCTCATGCCTATCCCAGCACTTTGGGAGGCTGAGGCGGGTGGATCACGAGGTCACGAGTTCAAGACCAACCTGGCCAAGATGGTGAAATCCCGTCTCTACTAAAAATACAAAAAAACTATCCAGGCATGGTGGCGGGTGCCTGTAATCTCAGCTACTAGGGAGTCTGAGGCAGAGAACCGCTTGAACCTGGCAGGCGGAGGTTGCAGTTAGTGGAGATCATGCCACGGCACTCCAGCCTGGGCGACAGAGTAAGACTCCGTCTCAAAAATTAAAAAAAATATATAAAAAAAATACAAGGCCAGATTTCTTCAGTCACATTATTTCTAGTCTGTTAACATTCCCCTTTCTCTAACAGCTTACCACCAATGGGTTCCATGTCACTCCCATTCTTGTAGCATTATTCGTTAGGACAGTTTCCTCTCATACTGTGTTCAAAACGATTCTTCTCTTCTTTTATATGTTTTTTTTTCCACTGTCTTAGCTCACCAGTTCTTTACAACCTCAATCAGGCTAACAGGCTCTGATGCTGACGTTTTAGCTGCTAGAAAATATGAGTTATACATGGAAGTCTCTTGGAAGTCTTTGAGCCTGCTGTGGGAATGCCCTACAAGCATGACACATTTCACTGTTCTGCTTTATCAGGTCAGTGCATGCCCTTTAATTGTATGCTACTATATAATAGTTAAGAGGCCCACACTAAATCACTACTTAGGTAACACCGTGAAAGCCTGCATGAGAGAGGTATATTAAAAGACGATAAAAAGCTTTAGGGCCTATTTAATATTTATGTTGTACCAAAGGAATTACAGGGAACAGGAGACTTTGAGTGACAAATACAAATTGATAAAATAAGGAAATTAAATTAGTAAATGTTTAAGAATTCAGCTTTTATCAATAATTAATACAAATAAATGATCTGTTAAAGCACATGTGCTTCTGACCAAGATTTACTAACAAGAACCAGATTTATCCTCTGACCTGAAACAACCAAAAAACAAACAAAATATATGGGGAAAAAAAGTTTCGGCCAGGTGCGGTGGCTCACGCCTGTAATCCTAGCACTTAGGGAGGCTGAGGTGGGCGGATCACTTGAGGTTGGGAGTTTGAGAACAGCCTGACCAACACGGAGAAACCCTGTCTCTACTAAAAATACAAAAAATTGGCTGGGTGTGGTGGCAGATGCTTGTAATCCCAGCTACTTGGGAGGCTGAGGCAGAAGAATGGCTTGAACCCGGGAGATGGAGGTTGGGGTGAGTTGAGGTTGCGCCATTGCACTCCAGCCTGGGCAACAAGAGCGAAACTCCGTCTCCAAAAAAAAAAAAAAGTTTCAAGACACTGGACATCAGGAAAATCCCTGAGAACCAGGAAACAAATAAGGTAAACCCTACTGCCCCAGGTTACGGCCTTGAGTTTCCCAGCCACAAGGGGCACAAAATGGGAAACTCATGTGAGGCCTGGCAGGCTCACTGAGTTGAAGAGATGGAGCTGAGAGTTTGGGGCAATCAAGATGGCTAGTGTTTATGGGGCACAATACTGGAGACAAGATACACAGACAAGAACTCCAGAGATCTGCAGGTCTCTCTTGAATATTTAGCTGAATGCCTATCAGCACATGTATGTAAGGAAACTAACCAAGACCAAGGAAAGACCACCCAAATGAATTCCCAGCACTCACATGAGGCCAAGAAAAGTACCTATTCCAAATAGCCAGATTGAAAAAAGATCTCATGAACGGCTTTGGGTAGAGTACATAGAAAGATCTTGCCATAGTAGTGAGGCAAAACTAACCCTAAGGCAGCAACTCTCAACTGGGGGCAATCCTCCCCACTTCCTGGAACATTTGGCAATGTCTGAAGACATTTTTTGGTTGTTACAACTTTGCGGGGAATGCTGTTAAACATTCTATAATGCACAGGACTATCCCCTCCCTCAACAAAGAATTATTTGGCCCCAAATGCCATGGTGCTGCTATTGAGAAACCCTACCCCTGACTAAACATGTCTCTGGGTTCATCCTAACAAATCTTAAAAGGAAGACTCAAAAGGATCAAACTCTGTTCAAGTAGTTGAACAGCATCCCACTAAAAGCTCAAGAATATTAATAGAAATATCAAAGTATCTAGAGCCCAACAATGAATTCATAATGTCCAACAATGAATTCACAATGTCTGGAATCTAGTCAAAGACTGTTAGGCACGCAAAGAAGCAGGAAAGTATCACTTGTAATGAGGAGAACAATCAATCAATCAAGAACTGACACATATAGCTCTCCCTTTCTTAGTCACCATAGGAGTGATATCCCATGATTAGGTGGGATTACAGGTCCCTCCCATTATACAAAAGCATAGGTCATTAGGGGTCATTTTAGAATTCTGCATCTTGGCAGGGCGGGGTGGCTCAAGCCTGTAATCCCAGCACTTTGGGAGGCTGAGGCAGGCGGATCACGAGGTCAGGAGATCGAGACCACGGTGAAACCCCGTCTCTACTAAAAATACAAAAAATTAGCCGGGCCTGGTGGCGGGCGCCTGTAGTCCCAGCTACTCGGAGAGGCTGAGGCAGGAGAATGGCGTGAACCCGGGAGGCGGAGCTTGCAGTGAGCCGAGATCGCGCCACTGCACTCCAGCCTGGGTGACAGAGCGAGACTCCGTCTCAAAAAAAAAAAAAAAAAAAAAAAAAAAAGAAAAATACCCTGGATGGGACTAACAGCTGCTGAGCCACTGCAGAAGGTAAGGGCAATAAATGTAACTAAGTAACAATAGAAACAATTCAAGGGCGCTGGTTGCAATCCCAACACTTTGGGAGGCTGAGGTGGGAGGATTGCTTAAGCCTATGAGTTCAAGACCTGCATGGGCAACATAGTGAGACCTTGTCTCTATAAATAATTTTTTAAAATTAGCCGGGCAACCAGTCCCAGCTACTCAGAGGCTCAGGCAAGAAGATCACCTGAGCCCAGGAATTCAAGGCTGCAGTGGACTGAGATCACGCCACTGCACTCCAGCCTGGGCAACAGAGCGAGAGCCTGTCTCAAAAAAAGAATGAAAAGAAAAGAAACTATTCAAAATAAAACACAGAAAAAAAGAGAACTTTAAAAAAGAGAATATTATTCAGCCTTAAAAAGGAAGTTCTGACACATGCTACAACATGGATGAGCCTTAAAGACATTATACTAAGTGAAATAAGCCAGTCACAAAAGGACAAATACTGTATGATTCCACTTATATGAGGTAACTAGAGTAGTGAAATTCACAGAAACAGAAAGTAGAATGGTGGCTGTCAGGGACGGGGAGCAGGGAGAATGAGTCATTTTTTAATAGGTATAGAATTTCAGTTTGGGAAGATTTTTTAAAAGTTCTAAAGATGGATGGTGATAATGGTTGCACAACACAGTAAATGTATTTAATGCCACTGAACTATATAAAAAAATGATTTCAGCAGGGCGCAGTGGCTCACGCCTGTAATCCCAGCACTTTGGGAGCCGAGGTGGGTGGATCACGAGGTCAAGAGATGGAGACCATCCTGGCTAACAATGTGAAAACCCCGTCTACACTAAAAACACAAAAAAAGAGCCTGACATGGTGGTGGGCGCCTGCAATCCCAGCTACTCCGGAGGCTGAGGCAGGAGAATCGCTTGAACCCGGGTGGCAGAGGTTGCAGTGAGCCGAGATCGCACCACTGCACTTCAGCCTGGGTGACAGAGCGAGACTCCAACTCCAAAAAAAAAAAAAAAAAAGTTTAAATTATAAATTTTGTTGTATATATTTTACCACACACACAAACACACCAAAGAAAGAACATCAGTGAGGGGTGGAACAACATCAAACGGCCTCCAAAAGACAAGAGAGAACAGAAAAAAATATTTGAAGTAACAATGGCCAAAAATTTTCCAAATTTGGTGAAAACCATAAACATGTGTATCCAAGAAGCTTAACAAACTCCAAAAATAAGAAACAAGAAGAAAGCTATACCAAGGCATATAAAAATCAAATTACTTAAAAACAGTGACAATGAGAAAATCTTAAAAGCAAAAAGAGAAAACAGACACATTAGGAACGAAGGTAAGAATGATAAAGAGATTTCTTACTGGGCACAAGCCAAGCTAGAATACAGCGAAACAACATATTTAAAGTATTGAAAGAAAAAAAAAGTCAACCTATAACTATATGCCCAGTGAAATATCATTCACAAGCAAAGGCAAATACTTGTTCAGACACACAAAAGCTGATTTCATCACCAGCAGACATGCACTACAAAAATTTAAGGTCCTTCAAGCAGAAAGAAAATGTTACCATACCAAAATATGAATCTACACAAAGAAATGAACACCAAAATGGTAGCCACATGCATAAATATATACATTTTTTCTTATTATTTAAGTTTATTTATTTATGAGACAGAGTCTCACTCTATCGCCCAGCCTGGAGTGCAGTGGCATGACCTCGGCTCACTGCAACCTCTGCCTCTGGGTTCAAGAGATTCTCCTGCCTCAGCCTCCCCAGTAGCTGGGATTATGGGCCCGTGCCACTGCACCAGGCTAATTTTTGTATTTTCAGTAGAGACGAGGTTTCACCATGTTGGCCAGGCTGGTCTTGAACTCCTGACCTCAGGTAATCTGCCTGCCTCGGCCTCCCAAAGTGCTGGGAGGCACTGCACCGGGCCTTAAGTTTCTTTAAAAGATAATTTAGGCCGGGCGGTGGCTCATGCCTGTAATCCCAGCACTTTGGGAGGCCGAGGCGGGTGGATCACATGGTCAAGAGATCGAGACCATCCTGGCCAACATGGTGAAACCCTGTCTCTACTAAAAATACAAAAATTAGCTGGGCGTGGTGGAGCACGCCTATAGTCCCAGCTACTCGGGAGCCTGAGGCAGGAGAATGGCTTGAACCCGGGAAGCGGAGGTTGCAGTGAGCCAAGATCGTGCCACTGCACTCCAGCATGGTGGCAGAACAAGACTTCGTCTCAAAAAAAAAAGATAATTTACTGTTTAAACAAAAAGCAATGTACTGTGGGATTTATAACATATGTAAAACATAAGTTAACAATAGCACAAAGGTTGGGAGAAATGGAAATCCACTAATATCAGCTAAAATAATACCACCAAGAAGCTAAAGAGAAAATTAAACCCAAAGCAGAAGGAAATAATAATGATGAGGGCAGAATTCAATAACAAAGCCTGGGCATGTTGGCTCATGCCTGTAATCCCAGCACTTTGGGAGGCTGAGACAGGCGGACCACCTCAAGTCAGGAGTTTAAGACCAGCCTGGCTAACATGGTGAAACCCCATCTCTACTAAAAATATAAAAATTAGCCAGGTATGGTGGTGGGTGCCTACAATCCCAGGTACTAGGAAGGCTGAGGCAGGAGAATTGCTTGAACCCAGAAGGTGGAGGCTGCAGTGAGCCGCCTGGGCAATGGAGTGAGACTTTCTCAAAAACAAAAATAAAAATAAAATTTTTTTAAAAAGCAAGTGTAAGGAAGGAAAAAAAAAAGATGCAAGGCAAGACCGTCACTCTCACCACTTCTACAAAACATCAGAAGTTCTGGTCAGTGTAATACGATAAGAAAAAGAAGTAAAAGGCAGGCCAGGCATGGTGGCTCACGCCTGTAATCCCAGCATTTTGGGAGGCTGAGGCAAGTGGATCACAAGGTCAGGAGATCGAGACCATCCTGGCTAACACGGTGAAACCGCGTCTCTACTAAAAATACAAAAAATTAGCCAGGCGTGGTGGCAGGCGCCTGTAGTCCCAGCTACTCGGGAGGCTGAGGCAGAAGAATGGCGTGAACCCGGGAGGCAGAGCTTGCAGTGGGTGGAGATCGTACCACTGCACTCCAGCCTGGAAGACAGAGCAAGACTCCGTCTCAAGGAAAAAAAAAAAAAAAAAAGTAAAAGGCATACAGATTAAAAAGGAAGAAATAAAACTCTATTTGCTGACAACTTGTTATTTATGTTGAAAATTGAATAGACTATACCAAAAACAGTTACTAAAATAAGTCAGTTTAGCAAGATTGCTACATATAATATCGACAAACAAAAATCAATTGCCTTCCTTTCTTTTTTTTTTTCGAGACAGGGTGTCACTTTGTCACCCAGGTTGGAGTGCAGTGGCATGATCTCGGCTCACTGCAACCTCCACCTCCCAGGCTCAAGCCATTCTCTCACTTCAGCCTTCCAAGTAGCTGGGACCGCAGGTGTGTGCGCACCACACTTGGCTAATTTTTAATATTTTTGGTAGAAACAGGGTTTCGCTATGTTGCCCAGACCCATCTCGAACTCCTGAGCTCAGGAGATTCACCTGCCTCAGCCTCCCAAAGTGTGGGATTACAGGCGTGAGCTATCACACCCAGCCATCAATTGTATTTCCATATATTAGCAACAAACAATCAAAAATTAAAATGTATAAAATACCATTTATAATAGCATAAAAAATATGAAATACTCAGGGATAAATCTGACAAAACATGGGCAAGACCTATATGCTGAAAACAACAAAAAACACTGCTAAGACAAATACCTAAAAATAAGAAATGAGTAGGTCAGAAGAACCAATACTGTTAAGAGGACAATTTTCCCCAAACTTATCTGCACATTCAACCCAATTCCAATCAAAATCCCAACGGGCCTTTAATTTTGTAGATATTGATACATTTCACAAACAGCTGATTTAAAGACTTATTATACAACTACCTGTATTTGTTTTCTATTGCTTTGTAACAAATTACCATGAGCTTACCGACCACTCGAATTCTTTACTACGTGGCCTCCTCTTTTCCCGAAAATCAGCAGCTTCTTCTGTGTTGAATTCCCTTCCCTTGTACTTGGATTATTTCTCCAGGAAAAGCCCAGTCCCTTTTAAGGGTTTGTCTGATTAGATCAGGTCCACTGAGGATAATCTCCCTTTTTTAGTCACCATAGGAGTGATATCCCATGATTAGGTGGGATTACAAGGTCCCTCCCATTATACAAAAGTATAGGTCATTAGGGGTCATTTTAGAATTCTGCATCTTGGCAGGGCGGGGTGGCTCAAGCCTGTAATCCCAGCACTTTGGGAGGCAGAGGCGGGTGGATCACTTGGGGTTAGGAGTTCGAGACTAGCGTGGCCAATATGGCAAAACCCTGTGTCTACTAAAAACACAAAAATTAGCCCAGCTTGGTGGTGCTTGCCTGTAGTCCCAGCTAATCAGGAGGCTAAGGCAGGAGAATTGCTTGAACCTGGGGACTTCTGCCTATCTCAGTACTCAAATCAAGACAAAGTGGTATTAACATAAATCAAGGAAACAGAATATAGAGTCCAGAAATAAACCTATACATGTATAGATATCTGATTTTCTACAAATGTGCAAAGGCAATTCAGTGGAGAAAACACAGTCTTTTCATTAAACGATGCTGGAACAAATGGATATCCATATGTAAAAACCTCAATTCATACTTCTACCACATATAAGAATTAACTGAAAATGGATCATAGACCTAACATAAAACCTAAGACTAGAAAATTTCTAGGAGAAAATCTTTCTGACCTGGGTTAGGTAAAGATCTCTTAGATGTGACACCAAAAACAAAATCCATATAAAAACAAATTGATGAATTGGTCTCCATTTCTCTAGGTCGGGGACAGAGGAAGGATTTTTAGAGTTTTTAGTCTGCAAGTTTCTGCATGGTTTGAATCTTTTATAATTAAGTCTCTCTATAATAAAAAGCCAAATATATAGAAGCAATATATATTCATTGAAGAACAGAAAATTTGAAAACTAATCCCTAGAGAATCGCTCCTTATAATTTGTTATATTTCTCACACACAAAATTTTCTATAAAAAGAAATCACATCATACATAATTCTGTATCATTTTGCTTAACATTATTGCATGAGTCCTGTCTAATGCTATTAAACATCTTTTGAAAAGATAGTTTTAAAACATTCCATTGTATGACGATACAATAATTTATCCATCTCCCCATTGTTAGCAATTGTTCACTATTTTATTATTATTATAAATAGTATTGCAGTGCTTTAGGTTAAATTTCTAGAAGTGGAATAACTGTATCAACAAATCTGATTTAAATACTAACTCTTATTACACCATTAAAGTGTGGTCCACCTTAAAAAGCATTTCATGCAAAGCTTGGTACTTGTCCAAAATGTTAATGGATGGTGATCCACGCCTAGAATTCCAGCACGTTGGAAGGCCAAGGCAGGCAGATCACTTGAGGTCAGGAGTTTGAGACCAGCCTGGCCAATGTTGTGAAACCCTGTCTGTATTAAAAATACAAAAAAAAAAAAAAAATCAGTCAGTCGTGGTGGTGCATGCCTGTAATCCCAGCTACTCAGGAGGCTGAGGCAGGAGAATCGTTTGAACTTGGGAGGCGGAGGTGGCAGTGAGCTGAGTTCACACCATTGCCCTCTAGCCTGGGCAACAAGAGTGAAACTCCGTCTCAAAAAAAAAAAAAGAAAAAGAAGAAATCACTTAAGCATCAAAGGTCAATACCTATCAGGGTGCTCAGAAAACAGCCATTCCTGCAGAATCTGATTATCAATAGGAATTATTCAAACTTAGTTTTAAGTCACAGATAACAGATAAAAACACCTGACTGTTCTGAACAATATGAAATATCTTATCTTTTGGGTGACCTCTGGTTAGAATTTTTGAAAACTGTTTTTAAGAAGTGCAATTTTCAGCAAGTAAACGCTTTACTAGTAAATTTGTTTCTTTTCTCTCCAAACAAATTTAGTTCTTCATACTAATTAGCGATTTCAGTAGCCTAAGAGCAAAAGAACTCAGTATATTTTCTATTATATTCTTATATCCATACTTGATGAAATGAAAAAAGCTTATCATAAACATAACAACCTTACATTTGGTACTCCTAAACATTAGCCCAGATACTCTTTAGTCAATGAGTCTTTAATGCATCCCATTAGAGTGACCCAAATCTCTTTACAATAATTTAAATAATCCAAATGTGTTCTACCACATTAAAACTGCAAATACCATAGCACAATCAGCCCATTAACTGCAAAAAGAGATAATGACTTTGTCCCCACCCTACCTCTCCAACTTATCAGCTGCAGGACATTCTCAATACTACTGGAAATGGTGACCTGACTAAAAGGAGCACTGCCATCTACGAATCACCTCTGACTCAGTGCCTGTGGCAGATATGATGAAGTAGCACTCAGTATCCTTTCTAGTCTCCCTCTAGTCATTTCCTCCTACTACAGAGTCTGAAAAGCTAATCATTATTCCTCAGGGCCCCTTGCAACTAGGATTCAAATGTGAACCAGGTTCAGCCAACTAGATGCTCATGAGATGCTCATGAGATGTGGAAAACAGATGGTGAAATGGGAGTTGTTTTACTGAAGTTTTGGCTATCCACAAGGATTATAGAAATGTTGGCCATGTGCACATAATTCTCCAGTTTTCAGTCACTAACTTTGTAAGGGTCATGAAGCAGCTGCAGTTGTGGGGCAAGTAGTAGTGGTTTCCTAATACCTGCATAACAGATATATGCTCTTTTCTGTGTGTGTGGTTAACTATACATAAAATTTACCATTTTTACCATTTTAAGTGTTATAGTTCTGTTTCCTTAAATACATTCACAATGTTGTGCCACAATTACCACCATCCATCTCCAGAACTTCATCATCACTCCAAGCAAAAACCCTGTAACCATTAAGCAATAACTCACTATCCCCCTCAGGCTCAGTCCCCGGTATCCTCTAATCTACATTCTGTTGCTATGAATTTCCCTACTCTAGATATTTCATATAAGTAGAATCATGCAATATTCGTTCTTTTGTGTCTCGCTTATTTCACTTAGACTTCAAGGTTCATCTATGTTGTAGTGTATGTCAGAATTTTCTTTCTCTTTCTTTTTTTTTTTCTTTTGAGACGGAGTCTCACTCTGTCACCCAGGCTGGAGTGCAGTGGCACGATCTCAGCTCGCTGCAAGCTCCGCCACCCGGGTTCAAGCGATTCTCCTGCCTCAGCCTCCCAAATAGCTGGGACTACAGGCACCTGCCACCACACCCAGCTAATTTTTGTATTTTTAGTAGAGGCAGGGTTTCACAATGTTGGCGAGGCTGGTCTCGAACTACTGACCTCAAATGATCCACCCACCTCAGCCTCCCAAAGTGCTGGGATTACAGGCATGAGTCACCACGCCCGGCCCAGAATTTTCCTTCTAAGGCTGAATAATATCCCCTTCTATGTATATATCACATTTTGTTTACACATTCATCCGTCCATGGACACTTAAGCTGCATTCATCTTCTGGCTATTGTGAATAATACTGCTTTGAACATGGGTAAACAAATATCTGTTCAAGTCCCTGCTTTTACTTCAGGTATATACCTAGAAGTGGAATTGCTGGCTTGTACAGTAATTCTGTTAAATTTTTTGAGGAGTCACCATATCATTTTCCACAGCAGCTGAGCCATTTTACATTCCTACTAGAAATATGCACGAAGTGTTCTAATTTCTCTATATTCCTGCTAACACTTGTAATTCTCTGTTTTTTTTCTTAATAGTAGCCATTTTATGACGTAAAGTAGTATTTCATTGTGATTTTGATTTGATTTCAGTAATGATTAGCCATGTTGAACATATTTTCATATGCTTACTGGACCTTTGTATATTTTGCTTGGAGAAACACCTATTCAAGTCTTTTGCCTATATTTTTACTGGGTTTTTTTGGTATTGAGATGGCGTATTCTCAAACTCAGCCGTTTCATGTTGGCCTCCTAATGCCAACCTTCTGACTGTAGCAAAGGTAGCATTCCTCTGACAGGCCAATTTAAATATTGTAGTAGAAGTCATTCCTAGCCCAGACCAGAGAAGTTTCTCTCTCTTGCAAGTAAACCCTGACTGATTACCAAAGGCTCTTTAGTCCTCTGAATTGTTGTCTTTCAGAGCAAGCTAAGTACCCGAAGTTCAAGGCTTCAAGGTGTCTCATATAAGGTCCACATTCTGGTCCAATTCTAGGTAAGGCAAGGTAAGTTTATGTTTTTTTCCCTTAGTTTCCTGGGAAACTAAGCAGGATATGTTTTTCAGCTCTCTTCTCATTAACTATATGTACTTTTGCATTCTTTGGAATGAATGACGTTTTATTTCAAACAGCTATTCGATTATTTTTTCTCAACCAAGCACTTAGTGACAGAGGAAAAAGACTTGAATAGTAAAATAACCCATTAGTAACTTACACAAAACAAAAGCTCTGATCTGGCTACTTCATCTACTAAGTAGGTTCAACAGTAGTAAGAACATGAAAGCAGACAAGCACCATACTACAAATTAAAGAAAAAGAAAAGGGAGGAAAGGCAAAATGAGAGTGTATCTAGCCAAAAAAAAAAAAAAGAAAAGAAAAGAAAAGAAGCACTTAGTGCAGCAGAAGAGCTTAGTGGGTTTTTGTTAGGTTATTTTTGTTTTACTTTTAGGAAAGATGGTCAGAGTAACCAAGAAGATTACTAAGGCCTGTATGATTAGCACATGGTAGGTTCTCAATAAGCATTTATTAAATAAATGTGAAAAAAAAAGCAGCAATCAAAATAACAATTCATTCAATTCCCCAATGTCCTTCTAAACAAGATTTTTTTTTTTTTTTTGAGACGGAGTCTCGTCCTGTCCCCCAGGCTGGAGTGTAGTGGCGCGATCTCAGCTCACTGCAAGCTCCACCTCCCGGGTTCACGCCATTCTCCTGCCTCAGCCTCCCAAGTAGCTGGGACTACAGGCACCCGCCACCACGCCCAGCTAATTTTTTTGTATTTTTAGTAGAGACGGGGTTTCACCATGTTAGCCAGGATGGTCTCGATCTCCTGACCTCATGATCCGCCCACCTCGGCCTCTCAAAGTGCTGGGATTACAGGCATGAGCCACTGCGCCTGGCCTGTTATTTTAAATTCTGGGATACATGAGCACGACATGCAGGTTTGTTATATAGGTAAACATGTGCCATGGTGGTTTGCTGCACCTATCAACCCATCACCTAGGTATTAAGCCCTGCATGCATTAGCTATTTATCCTGATGTTCTCCCTCTCCTGGCTGCCCCCCGCTGACAAGCCCAGTGTGTGTTGTTCCCCTCCCTGTGTACATGTGCTCTCACTGTTCAGCTCCCACTAAATGCCATTTGTCCCAGCAATCCCATTACTGAGTATATACCCAAAGGAATATAAATCATTCCATTATAAAGATGCATGCACACGTATGTTCACTGCAGCACTATTCACAATAGCAAAGACATGGAATCAACCCAAATGTCCATCAATGATAGACTGGATAAAGAAAATGTGGTACATATACACCATGGAATACTATGCAACCATAAAAAGGAATGAGATCACGTTCTTTGCAGGGACATGGATGGAGCTAACTGTAATTTTGTACTTGCTGACCAACCTCTCTCCATCCACCTCTCCTATCCTTTCTCTCTAGCCTCTGATAACCACTATCCTACTTTCTACTTCTACACGATTAACTTGTTTTTAGATTCCATATATGAGTGAGATCACGTAGTATTTGTATTTCTGTGCCTGGCTGATTTCACTTAATATAATGTCCTCCAGATTCATCCATGTTGCTGCAAATAACAGGACTTCATTCTGTTTTGTGGCTGAATATGAATATGGTGCACACGCACAGACACACACACATTTTCTCTATCTGTAGACGGACACTTAGGTTGATTCCTTAGCTTGGCTATTGTGAATAGTGCTGCAATAAACATGAGAGTGCAGATATCTCTTCAACATCCTGATTTCATTTCCTTTGGATATATATCCAATAGAGAGATTGCTGGATCGTATGGTAGTTCTATTTCATTTTATTTTTTGAGACAGGGTCTCACTGTGTAACCCAGGCTGGAGTGCAGTGGTGTAGTCTTGGCCCGCTGCAACCACCACTTGCCAGGCTCAAGCAATCCTCCCACCTCAGCCTCCCAAGTAGCTGGGGCTATAGGCACGTGCCACCACGCCTGGCTAATTTTTGTATTTTTTTGTAGAGATGGGGTTTTGCCATGCTGCCCAGGCTGGTCTTGAACTCCTGAGCTCCAGCAATCTGCCTGCCTCAGCCTCCCAAAGTGCTGGGATTATAGGCGTGAGCCACCACACCCAGCCTCTGTTTTAATTTTGGAGGAACCTTCACAGTGTTTTCCATAATGGCTGTATTAATTTACATTTCTACCAACAGTCAATCGGATCATTATAAACAAAAGCCTGCCTTTTTCTTTCTTTATTGATTGACTGAGACAAACTCTTGCTCTGTTGCTCAGGCTGGAGTGCAGTAGTGTGATCACAGTTCACTGTAGCCTTGACCTCCCAGGCCCAAGGGATCTTCCTAACTCAGCCTCCTGAGTAGCTGGGACCACAGGTGTGTACCACCAAGCCCAGTTAGTTTTCTTATTTTTTGTAGAGATAGGGTCTCCCTAGGTTGCCCAGGCTGGTCTTGAACTCCTGGGCTCAAGTGATCCTCCTGCTTTGGCCTCTCAAAGTGCTGGGATTACAGCCGCGAACCACCATAGCTGGCAAAAAAAAATCTGCCTTTAGACAGCTGATTATTTCAGTCTTAAGAGTATACAGGAAATATTTTATTACACATTTCTCTTTATATTTTTATTATAATACTTTATTACAAATTCTTCACGGCTTCAGGGAGTTTTATATCCATAAATTTAAAATGTCCAACTGTCAAGAGATAACACAGGGTCACTAATTTGGTAAATTTACCAGGAATCAGGATCTGGTATTCACCCTTAGAGATCAAAACTCGACCCTGTCAGTTCCCCAGAGTTGGTCAAACCAAGAGAAACTAAAAGCAAACTCACAAGGTACTAATGGATAAACTAGAGCACCAATTCTAGACACTCAAGTGTCTAAAAAGAATGCTCATGCATTATCTCAGGCACATCCTTTTATAATTCTGAAGTATCTAGGAGGCTGATTTAATAATCAAAACGCTACTTGTAGAGCAAGTAATCAGGGCAAAGAAAAACAGATCGTCTTGGGCAAAATCTAATCCAACTTCCTGTGAGACCTAATGTAACATCAGTGCCACAGAGCAGAGAGTACCTGTCTAGAAAAGGTTGTTCACATCTCCCAGTTTCAGTCTCTCTCTCTCCTGGACAGTGTAGGATATAAAAAACCAATTCTCTTTGATGCCCCTTTGCGTAGGCTTCCAAGGAAACTACATATACAAAGGTTTTCAACCCTGGCTATACATTATAATAATCTGAAATTTTAAAATGTACTTGTATCAATGTCCATGCCTCATCCTAGGACAACTGAATCAGAATCTCAGAAGAGACAGAAATTTTATATCTGCATTTTTTAAAAAGCTCCCCATGTGATTCGAATGCACAGTGAGGCTTGAGATGCCAAGATGTTTAGAGTATTTAAAGTCATCTAGAGAGTTAATATTGGTGTTGAAATTAAACTCCAAGAATTTGGACAACGAATTCAGTGTTCTTTCCACCACTTCATGCTGCTTTTCCTTGGAGCTAAAGGATGAGTTAATAATGCTATCAAGTTCTAACAGAGATTTAAAGATTTATTATAGATTTTAAAAAAATATTCTTAGGCCGGGCGCTGTGGCTCACGCCTGTAATCCCAGCACTTTGGGAGGCCGAGGCGGGCGGATCACGAGGTCAGGAGATCGAGACCATCCTGGCTAACATGGTGAAACCCCGTCTCTACTAAAAATACAAAAAATTAGCCGGGCGAGGTGGCGGGCGCCTGTAGTCCCAGCTACTCGGGAGTCTGAGGCAGGAGAATGGCGTGAATCCGGGAGGTGGAGCTTGTAGTGAGCCGAGATCGTGCCACTGCACTCCAGCCTGGGCGACAGAGCCAGACTCCGTCTCAAAAAAAAAAAAAAAAAAAAAAAAAAAAATTCTTATCATATTTTGGAGGCTCACTTATTTCTTTAATTATCAGAAATATAAAAATTGTAGATAAATTTGATCAGTTATTTATTTTTATTTTTTTATTATACTTTAGGTTTTAGGGTACATGTGCACAATGTGCAGGTTTGTTACATATGTATCCATGTGCCATGTTGATTTCCTGCACCCATTAACTCGTCACTTAGCATTAGGTATATCTCCTAATGCTGTCCCTCCCCCCTCCCCCCACCCCACAACAGTCCCCGGAGTGTGATGTTCCCCTTCCTGTGTCCATGAGTTCTCATTGTTCAATTCCCACCTATGAGTGAGAACATGAAGTGTTTGGTTTTTTGTCCTTGCGATAGTTTACTGAGAATGATGTTTTCCAGTTTCATCCATGTCCCTACAAAGGACACGAACTCATCATTTTTTATGGCTGCATAGTATTCCATGGTGTATATGTGCCACATTTTCTTTTTTTTTTTTTTCTTTTTTTCTTTTTTTTTGAGACGGAGTCTCGCTCTGTCGCCCAGGCTGGAGTGCAGTGGCGCAATCTCGGCTCACTGCAAGCTCCGCCTCCCGGGTTCACGCCATTCTCCTGCCTCAGCCTCTCCGAGTAGCTGGGACTACAGGCGCCCGCCACCACGCCCGGCTAATTTTTTGTATTTTTAGTAGAGACGGGGTTTCACTGTGGTCTCGATCTCCTGACCTCGTGATCCGCCCGCCTCGGCCTCCCAAAGTGCTGGGATTACAAGCGTGAGCCACCGCGCCCGGCCTATGTGCCACATTTTCTTAATCCAGTCTATCGTTGTTGGACATTTGGGTTGGTTCCAACTCTTTGCTATTGTGAATGGTGCCGCAATAAACATACGTGTGCATGTGTCTTTATAGCAGCATGATTTATAGTCCTTTGGGTATATACCCAGTAATGGGATGGCTGGGTCAAATGGTATTTCTAGTTCGAGATCCCTGAGGAATCGCCACACTGACTTCCACAATGGTTGAACTAGTTTACTGTCCCACCAACAGTATAAAAGTGTTCCTATTTCTCCACATCCTCTCCAGCACCTGTTGTTTCCTGACTTTTTAATGATGGCCATTCTAACTAGTGTGAGATGGTATCTCACTGTGGTTTTGATTTGCATTTCTCTGATGGCCAGTGATGATGAGCATTTCTTCATGTGTTTTTTGGCTGCATAAATGTCTTCTTTTGAGAAGTGTCTGTTCATGTCCTGTGCCCACTTTTTGATGGGGTTGTTTGTTTTTTTCTTGTAAATTTGTTTGAGTTCATTGTAGATTCTGGATATTAGCCCTTTGTCAGATGAGTAGGTTGCAAAAATTTTCTCCCATTCTGTAGGTTGCCTGTTCATTCTGATGGTAGTTTCTTTTGCTGTGCAGAAGCTCTTTAGTTTAATGAGATCCCATTTGTCAATTTTGGCTTTTGTTGCCATTGCTTTTGGTGTTTTAGACATGAAGTCCTTGCCCACTCCTAGAGCCCTCAGAAATGATGCCGCATATCTACAACTATCTGATCTTTGACAAACCTGACAAAAACAAGAAATGGGGAAAGGATTCCCTATTTAATAAATGGTGCTGGGAAAACTGGCTAGCCATATGTAGAAAGCTGAAACTGGATCCCTTCCTTACATCTTATACAAAAATTAATTCAAGATGGATTAAAGACTTAAATGTTAGACCTAAAACCATTAAAATCCTACAAGAAAACCTAGGTGATCAGTTATTTTTAATAATCAAAGTTCTGTTTTCTGGCTATTAGATTTTGGTATTATAGACAGATTCTAAGCTTCTAATTAGTATACGTTTTAATATAAAATAACCTATAATTTTTCTTTTTCTTTTTTTTTTTTTTTTTGGGACGGAGTCTCGCTTTGTCGCCCAGGCTGGAGTGCAGTGGCACGATCTCGGCTCACTGCAAGCTCCGCCTCCCGGATTCACGCCATTCTCTTGCCTCAGCCTCCCGAGTAGCTGGGATTACAGGCATCCACCACCACACCCAGCTAATTTTTTGTATTTTTTAGTAGAGATGGGGTTTCACCGTGTTAGCCAGGATGGTCTCGATCTCCTGACCTTGTGATCCACCCACCTCGGCCTCCCAAAGTGCTGGGATTACAGGTGTGAGCCACCGCGCCTGGCAATTTTTCTTAATATTATATATCTGCAGTCAACACTAGAGCGTGATTTTTATTTTCAGACAGTTCTGTGTATATGCTTAAACTATATTTTATTCAACCTTATTATGTAGTAATTAGTAGAGGCAACAAGCCAACATCAAATCAAGATGTAATAGATGAAATAAGATGTGTGCAAAGGCACCTCAAAGACTCAATGTTATACAAACCAGAAGCAGAGAACAAGCAGAATTAGAATGGATGATCACATAGTGCTCTGCAAGCCTCAGATTAAATAATACTATAAAATGAGGAGGGAAAGAAAGGGATAACAGAAGGAAACTAACATTTATGAATACTACTACAGGTTAGATCCTGCAGTGTGATTTCATGTGTGATCTCATTTCCTAATTATAACAACTCCTGCTTGATCTTTGCCTAGTTGTTTTGAGGGTTCTGCCTGCCTGGACTTCTGTTTTATATTTTCTACCTCTTGAGTCTTCCAAGCTCTCTTCAAAGTAATAGATAATAAAATAAATATAAAACAATAACAGCAGCACCAGCTACATTTGTTGAATGCTCAGGCACTATTCTGAGCACCTTATCTTTATAGTACTATTTAATCCTCACAGCACTTTTACGAGGTAGACAGTACTATTATCTTCATTTTACACATGAGGCAATGAAGGCACAGAAAAGTTAAGTGAAGTGACCAAGGTCCTACTTGAAATTGTTCGAGCCAGGATTCAAATTTGGGATTCAAACATTTTGCCAGATTTGCTTTACACAAATTATTTAAATTATCATAATTTAAATTATTTGAAGTCGCCGAGGGAGTTAATATTGATGCTGAAATTAAACTCCAAGAATTTTGACAACAAATTCAGTACTCTTTCCACTGCTTCATGCTGCTTTTCCTTGGAGCTAAAGGATGGGTTGAAAATAAAGCTACTAAATCCTACCAGAGATTTAAAGAATGATCATAGTGGGTTTTTTTGTTTTGTTTTTGTTTTTGTTTTTTTGAGATGGAGTTTCGCTCTTGTTGCCCAGGTTGGAGTGCAATGGCATGATCTCGGCTCACCACAACCTCCACCTCCTGGGTTCAAGTAATTCTCCTGCCTCAGCCTCCCGAGTAGCTGGGATTAGAGGCATGCACCACCAAGCCCGGCTAATTTTTTTTTGTATTTTTAGTAGAGACGGGGTTTCTCCAGGTTGGTCAGGCTGGTCTCGAACTCCTGACCTCAGGTGATCTGCCTGCCTTGGCCTCCCAAAGTGCTGGGATTACAGGCGTGTGTCACCATTCCTGGCTGATCATAGGTGTTTTTTTTAAGCATTTGTATCTTATTTTGAAGATATTGCTTAACTGTTTAATACGAAGACATTATGACATTCATCATAAATATTTCGGCATCCAGTTGTTATTCATCTTCTAATAATAATGACAACTTCCTAAATAAGTACAATACACATTACCACGCCTAAGAAAATTAACCATAATATCGCCCCTAATTGTCCCTCAAATTTATCTTATTTCTGTTTCCTCCAAAAATCAGGATTCAATTTAGGTTCATGTATTACACTTGGTCATCACATCTTGCTAGTGTCTTTTAGTCTAGAACAGTGAGTGACCTAGCTCTTGTTTCTTTTTAGGGGGAGAAGACGAGTTCAGGGTAGTTCTTTGTAGAATAACCTATATTCTAGATTTACCTAGTTGTTTATGTCCTCTACTGTTAACCACTATACTATGATGTCAAGGGTTAACATCACAGCTAAACCTAACACAAATCTCTAATCATACGTATTCATGTAACTACTCAGATGGCTTTGGGGTGTTTCTTAAAACATTAATGGCTTTGTTACGTATCTAAGGCTGTATAAACAAACCATTTTCTACTGTCCCTAAGATTATATAACTTCTTCTTCCTACAAAGATGACAAATTCAAATCTAAAGATGCCAAATGAAACCAGCTAATCATTTTAACTTTATTATTTTTATTTATTTATTTATTTATTTTGAGATGGAGTCTTGCTCTGTCGCCCAGGCTGGAGTGCAGTGGCGCGATCTCGGCTCACTGCAAGCTCCGCCTCCCGGGTTCACGCCATTCTCCTGCCTCAGCCTCCCAAGTAGCTGGGACTACAGGCGCCCACCACCACGCCCGGCTAATTTTTTGTATTTTTAGTAGAGATGGGGTTTCACTATGTTAGCCAGGATGGTCTCGATCTCCTGACCTCGTGATCTGCCCACCTCGGCCTCCCAAAGTGCTGGGATTACAGGCGTGAGCCACCGCGCCCGGCCATCATTTTAACTTTAAAGAAGTCCAGGCTGGGTGCGGTGGCTCGCACCTGTAATTCCAGCACTTTGGGAGGCCGAAGCGGGAGGATCATGAGGTCAGGAGATTGAGAGCCTCCTGGCCAACATAGTGAAACACTGTCTCTATTAAAAATACAAAAATTATCTGGGTGTGGTGGTACGTGCCTGTAATCCCAGCTACTTGGGAGGCTGAGGCAGGAGAATCACTTGAACCAGGGAGTTGGAGGTTGCAGTGAGCCGAGATCATGCCACTGCACTCCAGCCTGGCGACAGAGCAAGACTGTCTCAAAACAAACAAAAAAACTCAGAAGTCCAAAAGAGTCACTTGAGCTGGGGACTTCCAGGCTATAGTGAGCTATTACTGCACCTGGGCAACAGAGCAAGACCTAGTCTTTAAAAAAAAAAAGAAGAAGAAGAAGAAGAGGAAGTACAAAGAAGATATAACAAGTATCTTTAGAATTAGAAGAAAAGCACACTGGAAAAAAGATCCAGTTGAGATGGTTTTTTTTAGGTGATTCAGAATACAGAAAGAAGTATGGAGGAAAAGTAGGGCTTCTATATTATGAAAGTGTCAACTTTTGTTAAAAGACCCTTTTGCAGAAGAAGTAATACATTTTTGTCAGTATGTGTCTGAAATTTTGCTATTTAGGCACTAAAACCAATTATATGCACATATTAATAATGCAATACAAACAGCTGGATAAAAAAGCAAATCTTTTCATTTCAGGCTTGTAACTATACACTTCCTTTAACTTGTAATCACCCCAGGGCACCAGCCCAGTATCACTGTGTACCACTTCTAATCAATAATTCCCTTCCTCACCCCCTGCGGCCCACCCCATGGTAACCACAAACCTATCTTCGTGATAATCCCTTGTTTTTCTTTATAGCTTTACTACCTAAGCATATATCCATAAATAATATAGTTTAATTTTCCCTGCATTTGTACTTTATATGAATGGCATAATACCATATGTATTCTTTTAATCTTACATAAATGTAGATTTCAGAATTCACCTGTTATTAAAAATATCTAAGCTGGGTGTGGTGGCTCATTTCTGTAATCCCAACACTTTGGGAGGCGAACGCAGGAGAACTGCTTCAGCGAAGTTCAAGACCAGCCTGGGCAACATAAGGAGACCTTGTTTCTATTAAAATTTAAAAAAACAGAAGGGCGGGTGCAGTGGCTCATGCCTGTAATCCTAGCACTGTTGGAGGCCGAGGCAGGTGGATCACTTGAGGTCAGGAGTTCCAGACCAGCCTAGCCAACATGGTGAAATGCTGTCTCTACTAAAAATACAAAAATTAGCTGGGCATGGTAGCACGCGCCTGTAATCCCAGCCACTCGGGAGGAGAATTGCTTGAACCTGGGAGGTGGAGGTTGCAATGAGCCGAGATCGCGCCACTGCACTCCAGCCTAGGTGACAGCGACTCTGTCTCAAAAAAAAAAAAAAAAAATTAAAGAAGAAAAAAAAATCAGAACCAGATTAATTTTAGAGGGCTGTTAAAACAGTTTTAAGGTTCAAAATAATACAGGAAACGTTAAATAGTCATTCTAATTTGTCAGTGAAGACCGGTAAAGGGTTTATCACCTAGGAAGAGTTAACTGCACTGAATGGGAAAGTATATTCAACCAGAACAAATAAAATGTGTTACTGTATCCTTCAAAGGAAATACAGTGAACAAAAGTACATGTTGTTCCTTGGCATGAACTAGTTAATCCTTTCTGAGTTAAAATGTCTCAAGAGGACTTGTTTATTTAACATTTACATGCTGAATACTGTCTGTCATGTAACTGGGATTATCAGCTATCCATTCAATACCTAGTTAAAATAGTAGGAAGCAGACAGGACGTACAGCTAGAGGATATGTGATGTCGGCAGAGTGTTATTCCTTAAAAAGAATGTACACCCTAACTCTCAAACTCAAGTTCTGAACCGAGTTCAGGGCATTTTCAGGAAGTAACAATAAATTAGCTAACATTCACAGCATTTACAATGTCTGAGGAACTGTTCTGTTTGACTTATATGCCCAAATAATCCTCACAACTATATAAAGTAGGTACTATTAATTTCCTCATTTTATAGATGTGACAACTGATATAAAATGGGTTAAGTTCCCCAAGATCAACTTGTACTAGCAAGTAGTACAGAGAACTGTTCAACCTAGGCAATCTCATTTTAAAGTTCATATTCTTACCCATGACAATATACTGCCTCACATGAACTGAGGGCTCTTGTACTTCTGCAAGAGCTAAATGTCATATATAAAATAATAAATATTTTCTAGTTATCAGCAGAAGAATGTACCAAAGTTACATTACATAACGAAGATATTTTTTTTCTTTTTGAGCCAGAGTCTCGCTCTGTGCCCAGGCTGGAGTGCGGTGGCGCGATCTCAGCTTATTGCAACCTCTGCCTCCCAGGTTCAAGCGATTCTCCTGTCTCAGCCTCCCGAGTAGCTGGGACTACAGGCACAAACCGCCTCTCTCTGCTAATTTTTGTATTTTTTAATAGAGACACGGTTTCACCATGCTGGCCAGGCTGGTCTCGAACCGTTGACCTCAGGTGGTCTACCCGCCTCGGCTTTCCAAAATGCTGGGATTACAGGTGTGAGCCACTGTGCCGGGCCTAATGAAGACTTTTTGAATCACAATTTTGCACTGTTCAGTCTCAAACATTTACCAAGTGTCTACTATATAGAGATGCCAGATACTAAAGCACTGAGGATACAATCAGGCCAACCCGGTGGCTCAGGCCTGTAATCTCAGCACTTTGGGAAGCCAAGGCCAGAGGATTGTTTGAGCCTAGGAGTTTAAAATTAGCCTGGGCAACATAGGGAGACCTCACCCCTACAAAAAAAAAATTAGCCAGCATGGTGGCACGTGCCTATAGTCCCAGGTCCTCAGGAGGCCAAGGTAGGAAGACCACTTGCGCCTAGGAGGTTATGGCTGCAGTGAGCTATGATCATGCCATTGTACTCCAGTCTGGATGACAGAGCAAGATACTGTCTCAAAAAAAAAAAAAAAAAAAAGCAAAAGCACTCATATGTTACATTTATTCCTCTATTAAATATTTACTGTACACATACTGTATGAAGGGTATTACACTAGGCAATGTGGCATTTATCCAAATGAATCTGAATCAGATCCTGCTTTCAATGATTCTACAGTCTAGACAGGGATATTAAAGAGTCATAATTAGTTCACTCAAACCTCAAAAGACTAATAAAGTGGATACTTATCAAATTTGCTAAAAATTAGAAAGTTAAAGGAGTTGGAAAAGAGAAGTTATTTCCAGGTGGTAAAATCAGAAAAGAGTTCTTGGAAGTGACTTTTGAGCTAAGCCTTAAAGGAGTGGTAAAATTATGTGGATAGAGATGAATAAAGTACAATAGCAAAAATTTAAAAATAAATAAATAGATCAATAAATAAAAATAAAAGTATACTAGCAGAGGAAATTGCATGACCAAAGTATGAAGGCAGGAAACAGTGGTGAACCATCAGTATGTAAAAGGCACAGGGGAATAATAGGATAAAAAGTTGAAAATATAAACTGGGGCCAGATGATGAAAACCTTTTTGTTTTTGTTTTTAGTATAATCTCCATTTTATCTTTTTCCAGAAGATAGTTTTTCTTCAGTCCTTAAGGAATCGGCTCCTTATGTGGACTTTGGTGGAGGTCATGGGGCAGCACTCAAAAGTCTGAATCAGGTGGACATGTTTGGTCCTTGCAGGCTTCACAAGTTCGATTGTTGACTACCTTTCTGTGAATGGCCCAACTCATGTAGTTACACAGCTTCACATACAGCTTTGGAAGCACATAGGTGCCCAAGGTACTTGTTTCAGAAATGTCCCTGATAGCTATGGGCTCAACTATGTTTCAAATAATGAACTTTTTTTTTTCTTCCTTTTTTTGAGACAGGGTCTCACTATGTCACCCAGGCTGGAGTGCAGTGGCACAAACTTGGCTCACTGCAACCTTTGCCTCCTGGGCTCAAGTGATCCTTCCACCTAAGCCTCCCAAGTAGCTGGGACCAGAGGTGTGCACCACAATGCTGGGCTAATTTTTGTACTTTTTTTTTTTTGTAGCGATAGGGTTTTGCCATGTTGCCCAGGCTGGTCTCAAACTCCTGGGCTCAAGCAATCCTCCCGTCTCAGCCTCCCAAAATGCTGGGATTACAGGTGTGAACCACCACACCCAGCCTCAAATGATGAACTTAATAGGCTTGTCCCTGGGCATACATCATGCACAGTTTATGCAGCAAATAGGCTGCATAAGGCAGTAGCCCTTTTAGACACAGTTGTTCCTTCATGGAAACAAGGACCTGAGAGAGCCATGGAAACCTTTATCAAGTTAAAAACATTCTACACACAATGGGATTCTCTGCAGATATCTGAAAAAGAGGATGACATAATCAGAGTGGTTTTAGAAAGAATAATTGGCTGGGTGTGGTGGCTCATACCTATAATCCTAGCACTCTGGTAGCTGGAGGCGGGAGGATCACTTGAGGCCAGGAGTTCAAGACCAGCCTGGGCAACATGGTGAAACCCCATCTCTGTAAACAAACAAACAAACAAAAACAAACAAAGAACTAATTAGCTGGCTGTGCTGGCATGTGCTTATACTTGCAACTACTTAGGAAGGTGAGGTGGGAGGACGGCTTGAGCCTGGGAGGTTGAGGCTGCAGTAAGCCATGACTGTGTCATTGCATTCCAGCCTGAGTGACAGAGCGAGACCCTACCTTAGGAAAAAAAAAAAAAAAAGGAAAGAAAAAAAGAATAATTGTCTTAAGAGTGTAAAACAGATTGTGAAACAGGATGGAATATAATGACAGACATGAAGACAGAATGAAGGAAACAGCTTCTAAAAAGTAGAGGAACAGAAGAAGAGAGAGCTACTCTTCACTAAGTGTACCATTTTGCTCTCTAGATTTTTCTGACAGGTACTTTTTTTTTTGAGATGGAGTCTCGTTCTGTCACCCAGGCTGGAGTGCAATGGTACCATCTCGGCTCACTGCAATCTCCACCTCCCGGGTTGAAGCAATTCTCCCACCTCAGCCTTCCAAGTAGCTGGAACTACAGGCGTGTGCCACGACGCCTGGCTAATTTTCGTATTTTTAGTAGAGACAGGGTTTCACCACGTTGACCAGACTGCTCTCGAACTCCTGACCTCAAGTGATCTGCCCGTCTTGGCCTCCCAAAGTGCGGGAATTACAGGCATGAGCCACGGTGCCTGGCCTCTGACAGGTACATTTTAAAAAATAAATGGATTTCTGCTTGCAGGAAGATGGAGTAGACATACTTTTTCCTATTACTCTATGGACATTATATATAAAATAAACATAAGAAGACTCTGAGAAATGAAGAGGAAGGCTGACTGGCCAGGCACCTTGGGACCCAAGGAACAACACAGTAGTGAGCTCTTTGGGTGTTTTGTTTGTTTATTTTGCCACATATATCCCAAAGTGGATACTAGAGAAGCTAGCAACCTGGAAATGTCAAAGGTGCAGATAAAAAAAGCTCCAAGAAAAACCAAAAACCAGCTGGGTGTGGTGGCTCATGCCTGTAATCCCAGCACTTTGAGAGGCTGAGGCGGGCAGATCGCCGGAGCTGAAAAGTTTGAGACCACCCTGGGCAACATGGTGAAACTCCGTCTCTACTAAAATACAAAAAATTACCTGGGCATGGTGGCACGTGCCTGTAGTCCCAGCTACTCTGAGGCTGAGTAACTACTCTGAGGCTGAGGCTAGAGAGTCGCTTGAGCCCTGGAGGCAGAGGTTGCAGTGAGCCGAGATCATGCCACTGCACTCCAACCTGGGAGAGAGTGAGACTCCACCTCAAAAAAAAAAAAAGAAAGGAAAACCTAAAGTATAATAATAAAATAAAATAAAATAAAATAAAATAAAAAATAAATTAAAAAAGAAAAAAGAAAAATTCATTAGGCAGAGTATCAAAGTCCTACAAATCCCATCCTCAAGTGATAGCCACTAATAACCATTTGAGAATATATAACCCCGGATCTCCCTGTTAAATTACAATAAACATTTATGTCCATTAAAAAAAAAAAAAAGAAAAACCAAAGGACCAGAAAAAGAGACAGCCTAGCAAGACGTATGACTTTTAGACAGTAACCCACTCTATTCTAGCCAAACACCACATAAAAAACCAGCCCCCTTTCCACTCCCACCCTCACCAGGAAAGGCCAAATGGAGAGCCTTGATTTTTAAGCCTGTCGGGTTTTAATCCGGCCATATCTCTCTCCACACCAGGGTGGTACCAGAGAAGACCAAGTAGGGAGCCTGGATTGTCATTATTGTCTAGCAGTAACAAGTCTCTCCCCCACTCTTAACATGCTGTCAGAGGAGACCATTTGGGGAACTTGGACTTCAAACCCAAACAGCACTTGTGAGGCACCCCTCCTGCTCCTTGCAGAGGTACTACCAGAGGAAACCTGCTGGAGAGTCAGGACTAACACCACTCAGTGGTAAATCAGAGGTAACAAAGCCACCCACAACCCTCATCTCCTTTACCCGCCCAACCCCCTGCACAGGGTGGGGTTGGGTGAGATGGGGTGGGAAGCAAGTATGAGGTGTCCATTTCCTTCCCAGCAAGCAAGGTACAAAACCTAACCCTTCTCCACCTGGCACTATGGAGATGGTGCCCGTAGAACACTACCATAGGAAGGGCCAATATCCCTCACAAATATAGATGCAAAAATACTTAACAAAATATTAGCAAACAGAATTCAGCAATATATAAAATTAATTATATATCATGACCAAATAGGGTTTATTCCAGGGATGCAAGGCTGGTTCAATATTTGAAAATCAAACAATGTAACTCACCATGTTAACCAGCTAAAGGAGAAAAAACACAGGAGCATATAAATAAAAAAAGCATCTAACAAAATTTTTATTGCAAATACGCATTTATAATACAAATTGTCAGAAAACTGCTAACAGAGGAGGATTTTTTGGGGAAGGGGTAAGAGACAGGGTCTTGCTATGTTGCCCAGGCTAAACTCCGCGGCTCAGGCATCCATCCATGTCCGCCTCCCAAAGTGCTGGGGTGCTGGGTTTACAGGCGAGAGCCACAGTGCCCAGCCAAGAAATTTGTGTGTGTGTGTGTGCAAGACAGAGTCTCCCTCTATCATTCAGGCTGGAGTGCAGTGGCATAATCTCAGCTCACTGCAACCTCTGCCTCCAGGGTTCAAGTGATTCTCATGCCTCAGCCTCCCAAGTAGCTGGGATTACTGGTGCCCCCACCACCCTCGGCTAATTTTTCTTTTTTTTTTTTTTCTGGAGACAGGGTTTTGCCATGTTGGCCAAGCTGGTCTCGAATGCCTGACCTCAGGTGATCTGCCTGCCTCAGCCTCCCAAAGTGCTGAGATTACAGGCGTGAGCCACTGCGCCCAGCCTATAATTATTTCAAAATAAAAACTGAAAAAATTTTAAAATAAGCACAATGTCCTAAAAAATAGCAAATATGGCATATGTGTATATTTTTAAATAAATAAATATCAAACTAGTAATATTTACTCCTTGGATGGGCCCTTTCACTGTCTACATTAAAAATTTCTAAAATTTCTATATTCTATACAATAAGAATGTAATACTTATATTCAGAGAAAAGGTTTTTTTAAGAAAATGATGTGATATGATTTTGAAAAAAGAAAATGAAAAATGAAAGTATTATTTTTCACTATTTGAAGCAAATCTCATTTAAGCAGATATAAATAGAAAATTAAGAAAGTCACTGGGCATGGTGGCTTACTCCTGTAATCCCAGCACTTTGGGAGGCCAAAGAGGGTGGATCACTTGAGGTCAGGAGTTCAAGACCAGCCTGGCCAACATGGTGAAATGCTGTCTCTATTAAAAATACAAAAATTAGCTGGGCATAGTGGTGGATGCCTGTAATCCTAGCTACTCGGGAGGCTGAGGCAGGAGAATCGCTTGAACCTGGGAGGCAGAGGTTGCAGTGAGCCAAGATCACACCACTGCACTCCAGCCTGGGCGACAAAGTGAGACTCCATCAAAAAAAAAAAAAGAAAATTAAGAAAGTCAATTAAATTCAATTATTAACCCATATATGCATATACACACTAAGTATATGCATGAGGCAACCAGCAAAACCAGGAAGTCCAAGAAAAGATCTGATTCAGTTCCACGACCCATTAACAGTGTGATGTTGGAAACAGCTTAACCTTTATCTGATAAGGGATCCAGAGATTACAAAGAGAAAGTAATTTGAAACATTAAACACGTTGTGTTTTGTAAATCAGGATGACAGAGTTCTTAGGTTAGAAATGGAAGTGACCTGAGAGATCTAGTACAATTCCTCAATTTACAGCTGAAGAAACTAAGGCTAGAGAGTTAAACAAGCTTCAGATAAATAAGCTATTCACCAACAGCATCTGATATACAGCCCAGAAAGTAACAGTACTGGCTCTAGAATTAAACTGCCTAGGTTCAAATTGTGGATTTACCACTCATAGTTATGTGACCCTGCAGAAGTTACATAACTTTCTTGGGCCTCACTGTCTTTATCTGTAAAATGAGGAGAATTCCTACTTCATAGGCTTGTTGTGAAGATTACATGGAATAATACATGTAATGCACTTACAATAATGCACTTATAATAATGCTTAGCAAATAGAAACTGCTCAGTAGGCCGGGTGTGGTGGCTCCCGCCTATAATCCCACCACTTTGGGAGGCTGAAGTGGGTATATCACTTGAGGTTAAGAGTTCAAGACAAGCCTGGTCAACATAAAACCCCACCTCTACTAAAAATACAAAAATTAGCCAGGTGTGGTGGTGCACGTCAGTAGTCCCAGCTACTTGGGAGGCAGAGGCAAGAGAATCACTTGAACCTGAGAGGCGGAGGCTACAGTGAGCTGAGATGGCACCACTGCACTCCAGCCTAGGCAACAGAGTGAGATTTCATCTCAAAAAAAAAAAAAAAGATGGAAATTACTTTTCAACCTAACAACAATGTAATTAAGCTACATAAACTGAGAAACAATAATACAAAATAGAGGTTCTAGTTACTCAATGCATTGCTCTACACATCAATATGCACTGCTCATATAAAGACTTAATATAAAATTTAACTATTAATAAATATTTCCACAGGAGCATACCACTCACCAACATTTTAAAAAGTATGTCGCCAGCCGGGCGCGGTGGCTCACATCTGTAATCCCAGCACTTTGGGAGGCCGAGGCAGGCGGATCACGAGGTCAGGAGCTTGAGACCATCCTGGCGAACACGGTGAAACTCAGCCTCTACTAAAAATACAAAAAATCAGCTGGGCATGGTGGCGGGCGCCTGTAATCCCAGCTATGGGAGGCTGAGGCAGGAGAATGGCATGAATCCGGGAGGCGGAGCTTGTGGTGAGCTGAGATCGCGCCACTGCACTCCAGCCTGGGCAATAGAGCGAGACTCCATTTCAAAAATAAATAAAATAAAATAAAATGAAATAAAAAGTATGTCAGTGATGTAACTGATTACTGTTGATACCTAAAAGCACTTCTGTACAGTTTGGGAATTGGGAAACTTCCTAAAGTGATAGGCACTAAAAACTAGAAAGACACAGCTATTCCACTGGGCTTAAATTATACCAACACACAAGAGACCGAAATGGCCTCTAATCTATCACTGGACAATCTTTACTTTTTTTTGAGACAGTGTCTCACTCTGTCGCCCAGGCTGGAGTGCAGTGGTACAATATCGGCTCACTGCAACCTCCACCTCCCGAGCAGCTGGGATTACAGATGCGCGCCACCACGCCCAGCTAATGTTTTTGTATTTTTAGTAGAGACAGGGTTTCACCATGTTGGCCAGGCTGGTCTTGAACTCCTGACCTCAGGCAATCCACCTGCCTCGGCCTCCCAAGGTGCTGGGATTACAGGCCTGAATCACCGTGTCTAGCTAACAATATTTAAAATACAGAGGATATACCAACAAAATGAAACGTTTACAATATGCTTACTTTTACAGAACCAACGTCCATGTTCAGATGGTGATTACAGTGACTTAAACATGCTGGATTTTTCTTGTAGTTTCACTTCTCACGTGTGCGCACATGTGTGTGCATGTGTGTACAGAAAATAATCAAAAATATTGGGAGTACAACCAGCTGAAGCAACTGTCCTCTATTCTAAATTCTGTGATTGTATTTAAAAGCTCCACATTAAAATGTCCCTAAAGGAATTCACAACTGATAAAACTTGACTCATAAATACAATATGTGCTATTTGTATAAATTATTATTGATGCACACCTGTAATCCTAGCACTTTGGGAAGCCAAGGTCGGCAGGAGTTTTGAGACCAGCCTGACCAACATGGAGAAACCCCATCTCTACTAAAAATACAAAAAAATTAGCTGGGCATGGTGGCGCATGCCTGTAATCCCAGCTACTCAGGAGGCTGAGGCAGGAGAATTGCTTGAACCCAGGAGGCGGAGGTTGCAGCGAACTGAGATCGCACCATTGCACTCCAGCCTCAGTAACAAGAGCGAAACTCCATCTCAAATTAAAAAAAAAAAGAAATTATTACTGATTTAGTTTACAAAATTTAAAAGTTAAACAGTTTCCAAATGATGTATAAAACGTAAAAAAATTAAGATCCATATCCCAAGACAAACACTGAGGAAAAGACTTAAAAAATTATATAAAGCTAGAGTTAATAAATTTTCCTTAGGGCAATTATATATTATAGATGCACTGAAGCTAAAATACAGCTAAATCAAATACATTTAGCTTATCTAATATCCACATAATAAAGACTACACGTTTGCAGATCCATAAACCAGAACATAAAAACAATTCTTATGGAAGCAAAAAGCCTAAACTATGATGTAGAAGAATAAGTTATGGCCAAACTTTGTGATTAATAACTCTGTAGTTTATAGTATTTGGGATTATTCAACTTTTTTCCATCCCATTTTAAAATTTTTACCATAAATGAAAACATTTTCATTGAGCAAACAAAAACTACTCTTTTCTCTTTATACTTGTAGAAAGATATTTTTCTTTTTCTTTTTTGAGATGGAGTCTTGCTCTGTCACCCAGGCTGGAATGCAGCGGCGTGATCTCAGCCCACTGCAGCCTCCGCCTCCCAGGTTCAAGCAATTCTCCTGCCTCTGCCTCCCAAGTAGCTGGGACTACAGGGGCGCACCACCACACCTGGCTAATTTTTATATTTTTAGTAGAGACAGCATTTCACCATGTTGGCCAGGCTGGTCTCAAACTCCTGATCTCAAGTGATCTGCCTGCCTCACTCTCCCAAAGTGCTGGGATTACAGGCGCAAGCCACTGCGCCCAGCCTATTTTGCATTTTCTTAGTAAGCACAGGGTATTGTTTCCAAAACATCGATAAAATCTGCAATAATTACAAAACAGTTTCAAAGACCTTGCACTAATTCCTACCATCTATTTTGAAACTCTTTAGCAGCGATTTTCTGTTTTGTTATGTCCCACTTCTGAGCAGTAGAATTTAGGGCAGCACCTTTAAAGAATTAAATTCCCTCCTCAGTTACATCATCATTCTCTTGGTCTTTTTTGCTGCTCTAACCATGAACTCTTATAATTTTACTCAAAAAAAGTTGTCATATATACCAAATAACACAATCTTTTTCTGGCTCCAAATAGCCTTTAAACTAACTTCTACTATCAGGCTGCATCAAATTATCTACACCAAATCCAGAACTGTCTCCCCTCAATGAATAAGAATCTGACAGATATTACCATCCATTTTATATCCTCAGTTATACCAAAAGTTTTTACATGATGATAGGACTTTGGTGATAAATTTGGTAAAGGGTTCCTGACCTGGCTGCAATGCCACAGCAAACCAGTAAAGAAGCCAAGTATCTAAAATTCTAATTTTTATTCTAACCAGGCTAGCAGTTTAACATATCAATTTGGTAAAATCTTTTTTGTTTGTTCGTTTTTTGAGACGGCATTTCACTCTTGTCACCCAGGCTGGAACAATGGCGCAATCTCGGCTCACTGCAACCTCTGCCTCCTGGGATCGAGCAATTCTCCTGCCTCAGCCTCCCAAGTAGCTGGGATTACAGGCACGTGCCACGTGCCACCACACCCAGCTAATTTTTTTGCATTTTTAGCAGAGAAAAGGTTTCACCATGTTGGCCAGGGTGGTCTTGAACTCCTGACCTCAAGTGATCCACCCACCTTGGCCTCCCAAAGTGCTGGGATTACAGGTGTGAGCCATCACGCCCACCCTTTTTTTTTTTTTTTTTTTAAAGATAGGGCCTCACTCTTTACCCAGGCTGGAGTGCAGTGGCGCAATCACAGCTTACTGCAGCTTTGACCTCCTGGGCTCAGGTGATCCTCCCACCTCAGCCTCCTGAGTTCTGGGACTATAGGTGCACACCACCACGCCCGGCTAATTTTTTGTATTTTTAGTAGAGATGAGGTCTCACTATGTTGCTCAGGCTGGTCTCAAACTCCTGGGCTCAAGGGATCCACCCACCTCAGCTTCCCAAAGTGCTGGGATTACATGCATGAGTCACCCCACCCAGCTGGTAAAACCTTTATTTTTAAATATGCTACACTGGCAGGCCGCGGTGGCTCACGCCTGTAAACCTAACACTTTGGGAGGCCAAGGTGGGCGGATGCCTTGAGCTGAGGAGTTCAAAACCAGCCTGAGCAACATAGTGAGACCTCGTCTCTACTAAAAACACAAAAAATTAGCCGAGCATGGTGGCACGCGCCTGTAATCCCAGCTACTGGGGAGGCTGAGGTGGGAGAACTGCTTGAACCCGGGAGGCGAAGGTTGCTATGAACTGACATCACGCCACTGCACCAGGCCTCGGCAACAGAGTGAGACTCTGTCTCTAAATAAATAAATAAATAAATATGCTACATCCAAAATCTAATCAATATAATGGAAAATGAGAAACTGGCTCAAGACTTCAAACTCCATTAAATATCACGAAAATGGATTGGATTTGGAGCCAAATTTTAATGTATGGTTTTGAAAATCTCTGGCTTTCATGCCAATGTTATATTGATGGATCCGACATCAATTCCATTTAATCTCAAAGTTCCAAACTAAAACAGATTTGCAAGTATTTCCAAAAACTCAGTGTTACCAGTTAACCTATAGGAAGGCCCTAAATTAGCAGAATCCATGGTTTTCACCTCCAACTAGAATTTATCTGTCAAAAATTTCAAGACAACAGAACAAGTATCAAGATAACAGATACTCATGTTACTACCTCTCTTGTCCTCTGCCACAACTCATAAGCTTAACTAAATACACATCAAAAATTTAAGACACTCACACCTGTAATCCTAGCACTTTGAGAGGCTAAGGTGGGAGGACTGCTTGAGGCCAGGGGTTCTAAACCAGGCTGGTCAACATAGCTGATACCCCAACTCTACAAAAGAAAAATTTTAAAAATTTGCCAGGTGTGGTGGCACACACCTGTAGTCCCAGCTACTCAGAAAGCTGAGGCAGGAGGACTGCTTGAGCCCAGGAGTTCAAGGCTGCATGAGCCATGATCGCGCTACTGTACTCCAGCATGGGAGACAGAGTGAGACCCTATCTTTAAAAAAAAAAAAAAAACCAAAAAACGTTTAGACAAATATAAATATAGTTCACTGCCCTGCCCCGTAACACTCTTTTCTGAGGTACATATCATAAAACATTGTTTTGTGGTGAAACTATTATAACCAAGTTTTTCTTAGTTAATAGTCTTTTTTTTTTTTTTTTTTTTGAGACGGAGTCTCACTCTGTTGCCCAGGCTGGAGTGCAGTGGCGCGATCTCCACTCACTGCAAGCTCCGCTTCTCGGGTTCATGCCATTCTCCTGCCTCAGCCTCCTGAGTAGCTGGGACTACAGGCGCCTGCCACCAGGCCCGGCTAATTTTTTTGTATTTTTAGTAGAAACTGGGTTTCACCGTGTTCGCCAAGATGGTCTTGATCTCCTGACCTCATGATCTGCCCGCCTTGGCCTCCCAAAGTGCTGGGATTACAGGCGTGAGCCACCATGCCCGCAGTATGTTACATTCTATATTATTGTGAGGACCCAGTAACAGAACATTTCAATACGGAAACATGAAGTCACTAAACTCAGCTAAAGGTTAGGCTTCAGATCTGTGATGATGGTGCTGTGTGTATGGGAGGAGGGGGTACAGGAATATTCACATCACAGGTCTCTTACAAATCCATACCCACACATTCATATGGCAAATTACCAGGAAGCAACAGCGGTAGCATGTAAACACCGATCTGTTTTCCCACTGTGCCTGGCCCATGCTCTCCTATTTTTAGTTAACATCTTGATTTCTCAAGGCCAAGAAAACCACAAGACCTAAAGTAAGCATCACTGTCCTGATGATATCTGTTATCAAATGGCTTTCTCTGTTCTTGCCCTACTATTAACCCCTCAATGTGTTACATCATACCCTTAGAGCAAAACAAAAACAAGAACAAAAACTGGTTCCAAAAGAATTCCCAAAATCACATGTAAGCAAGTATTAAAGATATGGCATTTTGCAAATAAGTAACTCTTTATTTGTAAACAAATATAAATACATGAGACATGTGAAAATAATCAAGGCTCTCCCCTGTCATCTCTGCAAATAAGTAAAACATTTAATCTGGGAATGAAATAGTATAGTCCTCCTCTATAACCTAAATCCCTTAAAAGAATTACAATTAGCTCATACTGTATTTTTTCACCAAATACCACAATCATTCAAAAGAGCTTCATAGGTAATTTAGCAGAATATGGAATTGTATTCATATCTCATATAAATCAGTTTGATGTCTAAAGAGAATCAAAGCTACAGAAGCTTTAAAATTAAAAAGTGAATTCAATCTTAGTTCACTACCAATCCACTGACATATGAAAAATGAAGGGGGTAGAATCTGAAGACAGGAAAGATTTCCATCCATAAATTAACAGGCATGCTAGGTACACCCAACAATTAACACCATATATTACATCAGGCCTGGAAGTAAAAATCTTCAAAGAATAGCTCGTTAACATGGCATTCTTATAAAACAATAATAATACTATTCATGGAAACATCTGTGATTTAAGTTTCTCAAAAAAAGTGTTCAAATTTCAATTCTTAGAAAAGCCATGAAAATGTCTTCATCAGTAACAGCAAAGTTTTGAAGAAGTATTGAGGATCTAATGATTAACAAAATAAAAAAAAAGTTTACAAGCAACTGTGCAATGTGAATAAGCTTTTGCAGAAGGGGGGTTATGCTACTGAAATCAAAACTGATTTACCTAAATATGTCTGCATATTCTGCCATCGCAGTCATGATGGCTTCTTCTGCCTTAGAGAAGCTGATTTTTTTTTTTTTTTTTTTGAGACATATCACTCTGTCGCCCAGGCTGGAGTGCAGTGATGTCATCTCAGCTCACAACCTCTGCTTCCCGGGTTCAAGAGATTCTCCTGCCTCAGCCTCCTGAGTAGCTGGGATTACAGGCGTGAGCCACCACACCTAGTTAATTCTTTTTATAGTATTAGTAGAGATGAGGTTTTACCATGTTGGCCAAGCTGGTCTTGAACTCCTGACCTCAAGTGATCTGCCTGCTTCGGCCTCCCGAAGTGGTGGGATTACAGGAGTAAGCCACCACACCTGGCCTAAAACTTATTTTCTTTATTCAATGGGTGTGAGAACTGACAATGGGAAACAAAAATTAAAAAACTATTAGACATGCTAATACGTTAATTGTACAACTCCATCTAACAGTTTCTCTTTAATTTTTTTTTTTGAGACGGAGTCTCTCGCTCTGTCGCCCAGGCTGGAGTGCAATGGCGCGATCTCGGCTCACTGCAAACTCCGCCTCCCCGGTTCACGCCATTCTCCTGCCTCAGCCTCCCGAGTAGCTGGGACTACAGGCGCCCGCCACCGCGCCTGGCTAATTTTTTGTATTTTTAGTAAAGACGGGGTTTCACTCTGGTCTCAATCTCCTGACCTCGTCATCCACCCGCCTCGGCCTCCCAAAGTGCTAGGATTACAGGAGTGAGCCACCGCGCCTGGCGTTTCTCTTTAATTTTGCAATAACATTAAGCTGTAATCTTAATAGAGTTCTTATACTGCAATTCAGCAAATTTTTACATGCCATGACTTTTATTCAGAACTAAGTATGAAGATAAGGTCTCCAGAGGATCTCACTCTAGAGATAAAACCAACAAACAGTAATATTACATAAACTTCAACTGAAGATAATTTGTATTAAGTTAAAGAAAAGGGAATTAATACTCTAACAATCTCAGCATTTTTAGCTAAGAATTCACATATCCGTTGAAGAAACAATTACTATTCCACTGTGCATCTGAGGGTATGTCACATAGCCCATACACATAAACTAATTTAAAAGCTGTTGCCAATCAAATTATCATCTCATGAAGATTAAACAGTAGATATCCATTTAGATTTAATCAAGCATTTAGAAAATGCTTGATGCTAACAAAAATTAGCCAGGAGTGGTGGCGCCCACCTGCAGTCCCAGCTGCTCCCAGCTACTTGGGAGGCTGAGGTGGGAGGATGACTTAAGCCTGGGCAACACAGCGAATCTCTGTCTCAAAAAAAGAAAAAAGAAAAGAAAAGAAATGGCCAACAACTTTACAAACCTATAATCACATAAAAAGTTGTAAAACACATGAGACGTGGCTAAAGTCAAAGACTTCATGGAACCATGTTATGACTTAACAATCACAAAAGGAAGTGAATTTATCTATACTAAAGTGAATATAAATATTGCAATCATTCTTTTTCTGGCATAATTATGTTTTGGAACTATGTCTTCTATAAAAAGCACCTGTGTACCCACCTGTCCCAGTTGTGTTGGCTGCCAACTACAAGCATCCTCTGTCCTTATTTTTCCAAATCACTCTACTAAAAATACTATTCACACAATACCTGCAAAATAGTATTTCAATATTGGTTTTGCCAATCAGTCAAACGTACCTCTCCAATTTTCAAGAGATAACTCCAATCCTGGGGTTATCAGTGAGAGGAAGATTTGGTATTGCGCCTAGACTGTGGCAAGTTCACTGTGCCCCCTTAACCCAGAAACTTGCATTGACCATATATTTACTATGTGGCAAAAACATGTGTCAGCTTAAAACTTTGAAAGCGGAACCAGTCTATGTTGAGTATGTGTAAAATCCGAGTGTCCAAATTCTTGTTTCAAGTTTAATTTTTAAACTGAGTATCCAAAGTCTTGTTTCAAGTTTTTAAAACTTAAAGGTAATGTAGTAAATCTTTTTTAGGATCTTAACATGTCTGGTATTTAAACTTATTTACGAAAAAAATACAATGAAAAAAAGGACACCCTGTCAATAAATCCAAATGATATCTTCATTTTCAGAATCACGTCTTTCACTATCTCCTTCAAACATCACTTCCTCTCCACTACTTCCCCCAGTCCTTTAGGCAAATCAGTGATTCATTCACACCGCCCCTTCCACCCAAGATTCTTAAAAGGATCCACTGTGCACGAACGAGAAAGCCCCACGATCCAAGTACATTGCCCTAGTGACCTTTGATGTTTTAAAAGGCACCTGTAAAAATGCCAAAGCCCAAAATTAGGTCCCCAAGGGCTCCTTTTCTTTCTTGACCACACTTCTCTTTTTCAATGCCTCCCTCACCCCTTGAGGCCAGACGATTTCCCATCCAATAGCCCTCCTCCTTCTAGTCAAACCTAAATCCTGCCCTCTATCACCACCAGCCCCACCCGGGGTGGGGGGCGGGGGGGTATAAGGGGGCTCCAGTCCCAGCCCCGATCGCCCTCCCTCGCCCTGGGAAGGGAACACCGGCCCAGGTCTTGCTCCTCTGACTCCTCACCCCCGCTGCCAAACCCAGAGCATCTCTTCCTCCGGGTCCACATTCCCGCAGGACCTTCGATCTTCTTCCCCCACTGCGCAGCTTTCAAAAGCCGCCAAGCTCTGGGCTCTTCAAGCCTCCCCCTCCCGCCCCTTCCCTCTCGTTCCTCGGCCTCCACTTACCCCTCAGCCTCAGGCCCTCGGTTCGACAACCTCCATTTCCTTCAGATTCCATTCCAGAGCTGACTATCCCGGCTCCCTCAACCGTCTCCCCGGGGCTCCTGCAGGTCGCAGTCCCTCGGCAGCCCCCGGCTCCATCCCAGACTCCCCACTCACCCTTGGCAGCAGGCGCCCCCAAGCTCCCCTCTCCTCAGCCTCAGCTCCCGCTCACCTCCGCAGTCCGAGTCGGGCTTCCCGGACCCACCTCCGAGTCGGCGTCCGAGCCGCCGTCGGAGTCCGGGGCCCTCCCCGCCTCGCCGGAGTGAAGCGCCTCAAGCGGCGGGGGCGGAGCCCGGGGCGGGGAGCCGGAGTGGAGACGGGGGCCGTGGCGGCTGCGCGCAGGCATCGCCCCGGCCGCCGTCACCGCCGCGCCGGCAGCTGCTCGGAGCCGAACCGGAACTGCTTCGGGAGGCGGGGCCCTACCGGCCGGGGACGGGGTTCTACCGGCAGGGGGCGGGGCCCACACTGGAAAAGACGCGAGGCTCGAGATGGGCCCGAGAGAAGAACCGAGATGCTGCCGCGGGAGAGCCTGAGGGCGCATGCGTCATGCCGGAGGCCAAAGCGAGAGGAGGAAGCGGGGCTGGCGGAGCGGGGGCGGGGCTTGTGGGATTAGTAAATGGGGTTAGGGCCTAGAAGGAGGTAATCCGAATTCCTCTGGAGAGAGCCAGCTCTTCTCCAATAGCCAGCCCCCAATGATCATTGTTATAATTTATTGCCCATTTACTCTTTGACAGTGTCTATGCCAAATGCCATATAAACATCTCATTTAATCCTTGTGTTAAGGCCGGGAGCAGAGGCTCACGTCTGTAATCCCAGCATTTTGGGAGGCTGAGGCGGGATCACCTGAGGTCAGGAGTTCGAGACTAGCCTGGCCAGCATGGTGAAACCTCGTCTCTACTAAAAATACAAAAATTAGCCGGGCGTGGTGGCGCATACCTGTAATCCCAGCTACTCGGGAGGCTGAGGCAGAAGAATCGCTTGAACCCGGGAGGTGGAGATTGCAATGAGCTGAGATCACGCCATTGCACTCCAGCCTGGAGGACAAGAGCAAAACTCCATCTCAAAAAAAAAAAAATATCCTAGTGCTAATTCTGCAAGGGGGATCGTATAGCACAGAAAGGTAAGGAAACATATTGTCTGACATATTGCAAACTGATATTCCAACCCAAATCTCTCTAACATCAGATCCTGTATTTTCCTCACTCCACCATTCTGCGCCACCCTGAGGGAAGGTCTCCTCCCAAGCCAGGTCTAGCATTGGCATAAACCAAGTCCAAACCCAGCTGTAACGTGGACACGAGCCCCTCCTTGGCCTTGCCTCCCCACACAGTGCCGGGCCGACTTCAATGGTTCTGAATGGGATGAACATGAGTGTAGACTGCTTCCATGGGATGCCCTGGCGTGGCCTTTCCCTTTGAACTGGTCTTAAGGCCAAGGGCAGCTGGGAACCTCCCCACTGCAGCTCATACCCTTCCCAGCTCCATCAGGGCCACTGAGAAGTCACATGAGAGAGGGTGAGACATCTCATCTCTTTTGCTGATAACCAGCTCTGGCAGAAGGACAGGTTGACCTTTCTCAGTTTCTATTTTGGGACCCAAAGCCCTTATAGGCAGAGGAATCTCCCTCCCACCTCAAAATGTTTCTGATGACAGTTAGCCCCTTTGGCTCTCAAAGTCTAGGGCAACACTCACCTCCCTTCTCCCCATTTGACATACAAGGCCCTCTTTAGCCTTCTCTTCTGAGAAGTTAGCCATCTTCATTACAGGACCATTGTTCAAACTTTTCCCCATTGGCCCGGCATGGTAGCTCACACCTGTAATCCCAGTACTTCGGGAGGCCGAGGCAGGCTGATCACTTGAGGTAGGAGTTCAAGACCAGTCGGACCAACACGGCAAAACCCCGTCTCTACTAAAAACACAAAAATTAGTGTGGCATGGTGGCGCATGCCTGTAATCCCAGCTACTCAGGAGGCTAAAGCAGGAGAATCACTTGAATCCGGGAGGTGGTAGTGGCAGTGAGCCAAGATGATGCCACTGCACTCCAGCCTGGGTGACAGAGTGAGACCCTGTCTAAAACAAAACAAAAAACAAAAAAAAAACAAACGCCTTCCCCCTCCCCCCATGAAACTTGGGGGCACCCTTTAAAGGAAGCTCTCCATGTCTCTTACCCATATTTCTCTGACTCTACAACTCAGAAAACTGTCCCTGACCTCCACAATTCAGACATCCAACCCAGCTCCTACCCAATTTGTGGCCCACCTAGACTGTACACTTCTTTCAGTTCTTTCTATCATTCATCCTTGGAACCAGCCACCTCTTCTGCACCCTGGATCTCTACTTTAACTCAGTCCTCAGAACCTAATAGCCTTAGGCAGGGCTCTACATCTACTAATTCCACAGATGTTTCTAAGCACCTACTATGTGTCAGACCCAGCACGTCCTTTCTTTCATTTAATCCTCAAATTCTCTGAGGTAGGTGTGATTATCCTTACTTTACAGATGAAGAAATTGAGGTTCAGGGTGGTAGCTGACTTGCAGAGGTCTCTCTGATTCTGTGTTCTCATGGAGTTTGGGGGTGGGGGGAGGCTTGGGGAGGAAAAGGTCTTGTCCGCTCCGGAGGTCCCTGTGACCTGCTGAGTCACTTGCTCCTGTCACCTGTCCCTGTCAATCTCTGGGAAGAAGAAATGACACTGGAGAGGCAGAGAGGAGTGACCGCAGAGGCAGGGGGGTGGGCGGGCTGGCCCATGGCTGAGACCTCTGTCCCAGAGCTGGGGGCAGAGGACAAAGCCACGCCTTGCCCCAGCATCCTGGAGCTGGAGGAGCTCCTGAGGGCGGGGAAGTCTTCTTGCAGCCGCGTGGACGAAGTTTGGCCCAACCTTTTCATAGGAGATGCGTGAGTGGTAGCTGGCCAAGGGATATGGGGGTGGGGACGTGGAGAGGCAGTTCTTGGTCGCTTTACCAGACACAGGAGGGTGGAAACAAGGAGAAATAGCTCTGCTCTGACCATCCCAGGCCAGGGACCTTCTCCAGGACCCCCGGGGGTGCTGAGGACAGTGCAGTGACCAGGTATGGCCACCAGGGAGAGCAGGGACTTCGCCTGCCTGAAAGCAGGGAGTCTCCCAGGAGTCCCGGGAAACATTTCCAGGACAACTGTCAAGGGTAGAGGCAGAGGCCTAGGAAATCGTATTTGGGGCATGAGATAAGGTAGACAGAGAGCCCCCTGTTTCTGGGCCCAGCCTCCCTCCTTTGGATACAGACGATGGAGAAGCCTGACTGAAGGTGAATCAGAGAAGGTGTTGCCTCTAAACATTTGTAGGTTAGAAGCAGGTATGAGGTGGTAGCCAGTAGAGGACGGATGTGCGTGGGAGGACATGGGGCAAGAAGGGAGGTGCAGCCAGGTTCCAGGGCTGAAGCAATCCCTTCCTTCCTGTCCTGGCCAAGGCAGGGGCAGATTGACTGAGGAAGCAAAGAGGGTCTAAAGATCCCCCGACACAAACACACACCACCGGCTCCGCCACCAGAAAGTGCGGGGCTCTGGGTATGGGGCTGTGGAGTCAGATCCCACTTGGAGCTTGCTGGGGTTGGACTCTCTTTGGACCCTAATGGCTCAGTACCTCTGCAGCAGCGGGCCAGGCAAAGCCTCCCTCTTGGTCCCATGGCTTGGCCATCATCAAGTGCCCTTCCTGCCCTCCCCAGGGCCACGGCAAACAACCGCTTTGAGCTGTGGAAGCTGGGCATCACCCACGTGCTGAACGCCGCCCACGGGGGCCTCTACTGTCAAGGCGGCCCTGACTTCTACGGCAGCAGTGTGAGCTACCTGGGGGTGCCAGCCCACGACCTCCCTGATTTTGACATCAGTGCCTACTTCTCCTCTGCGGCTGACTTCATCCACTGTGCCCTCAACACGCCTGGGGGTAGGACTTGGGGTCCAAGCCCATATCCCATCTTGCTCATTCTTGGGGAGGATGCCTCATTTCCTCTCAGTCATCAGTGCCCTCCCATCCCTGTTTTTAAAAATTCCTCTGCTTAGGCCGGGTGCAGTGGCTTATGCTTGTAATCCTAGCACTTTGGGAGGCCAAGGTGGGTAGATCGCCTGAGGTCAGGAGTTCAAGACCAGCCTGGCCAACATGGTGAAACCTCGTCTCTACTAAAAATACAAATATTAGCCGGGCATGGTGGCACGCACCTATAATCTCAGCTACTCAGGAGGCTGAGGCAGGAGAATTGCTTGAACATGGGGGGCAGAGGTGGCAGTGAGCTGAGATCATGCCACTTCACTCTAGCCTGGGCAAAAGGGCGAAACTCCATCCCCCCCACTCCAAAAAAAAGTCCTCTGCTTAGTGCTCCAGCATTTTATCGAACCCTGTTCCTTCCCAGATGGGGAAACTGAGGCCTGGAATACAAGGTCATGCCATGAGTTGGGAACAACCCTGAGGCTGAAAGCCGTTTCTCCCAAACAGCAGAATAGCTCTTTCTCTGCAACACTCAACTTTGGGAAAGCACCATTTGGTACCTAGATGTCTACCCCAAAGTATTTTTTTCTTTCTTTCTTTTTTTTTTTTTTTTTTTCTGAGACAGAGTCTCAGTGCTACCCAAGCTGGAGTGCAGTGGCGCGATCTCTGCTCCTCCACCTCCTGGGTTCAACCTCTGCCTCCGGACTTCAAGCAATTCTCGTGCCTCAGCCTCCCAAGTAGCTGGGACTACAGGCATCCACCACCACACCCGGCTAATTTTTGTATTTTAGTAGAGATGGGGTTTCACCATGTTGACGAGGCTGGTCTCGAACTCCTAACCTCAAGTGATCTGTCTGCCTCGGCCTCCCAAAGTGCTGGGATTATAGGCATGAGCCACCGCAACTGGCCCCCAAAGTACTTTTAACTAGAAAAGAAATATATCTTCAAATACTCAGGGTACAGCATAGGAGCCCAGGGAAGCTGGTGTCCCGGCTTTGTGTCCATCCTAGAAGACAGCTGTATCCCTTGCTGTGTGACCCTGGGCAAGCCAGTGTCCCTCTCTGGACTTCAGTTTCCTCATCTATGTGACAGGAATGACAAGATTACAGCTCACGTGACTTTTTAGTATCCAACGCACTTTGACATTCTTTTGTTATTTATCCATTCATTCACCAGCTATTTACTGAGTATCCACTATGTGCCTGGCACTGAGCTAAATACTGGGAATCCAGACTGTAAGAAGCAGGGTCCCTGCCCTCTTGGAACTGGTGGAAAGACAGCCAAATTGTGAATAGTATAGTGAGAGCTACTCATAGGAGTGGGCCAGTGTGGAGGGCTCTGGGAGCACACGGCAGGGGTTCTGAGCCCAGAGGATCAGGAAGATGGGGGGACTTCCCTCTACAAAAGTATCCATGGGTCATATCCAAAAAAGATGAGCTGCTTTGTGATTCAAACAATACTTTGAGCGGTCAAGAAAGCTTGTGGAGGAAGCCATGTCTCAGCTGAAACTTGGGGGATGAGTAGTAGAAGTTAGTCAGACCGAGACCAGGGGAAATGATTTGCACGTATTTGGAATAGCATGTGGTAAGGCTGGAGGTCTGAAACCATGGCAGCCTCAAGGAACTGCAAGTTCCTCCATGTTTCTCGAGCTGAAGGTGGGGAGGGACAATCTGAGATGAGGCAACGGGGGCCAGCTCTTGAAGGGTCTTACAAGCTATGTTAAAAAGGTTTGGAGGCCAGGAGCGGTGGCTCACACCTGTAATCCCAACAGTTTGGGAGGCCAAGGTGGGAGAATCACTTAAGTTCAGGAGTTCAAGACCAGCCTGGGCAACATAGTGAGACTTTGTCTCTACTAAAAAAAAAAAAAAAAGAAAGAAAAGAAAAAAGAAATTTGGACCCCATCCCAAGGGTAGGCAGACAGGTGTTGATCTACCCATTTTACCGATCAGGAAACTGAGGTCCGTAAAGGCTGAGTGACTTGCTCAGGATCACAGAGTGCACCCAAGGCAGGGTCAGGAAAGGAACTTGGGTCCCCATCCCAGCCTGTGGGTGGGCCGGTGTGTGGGACGGGGTTTTTCACCAGGATGTCTTCCTCAGCCAAGGTCCTGGTGCACTGTGTGGTGGGTGTGAGCCGTTCCGCCACACTGGTCCTGGCCTACCTCATGCTGCACCAGCGGCTGTCCCTGCGCCAGGCGGTGATCACCGTGAGGCAGCACCGATGGGTCTTCCCCAACCGAGGCTTCCTGCACCAGCTCTGCAGGCTGGACCAGCAACTGCGGGGTGCCGGCCAGAGCTGAGGGGCCAGGTGAGGCCTCAGGGGGCGAAGCTGGATGTGGCTGGCAGGAAGAGGCCAGGTGAGGGCCTGGGCTGCAGACATAGGATTGGAGTCTTCCAGGATTGGTTGGCAGGGCTGCGTGTGGCTGGAAGTGAGGATTAAAGGGGGCCTGGCCGTCTCCCCAAACTGCTGGGTTCCCTTAACCTACCCAAGGTCTCACCCAAGGGCCTGGCCTAGGCAATTCTCCTGTAGGACCCCCAACCCATCTCCCCCATCCCACCTGGATCCTTCAGACCCCAAAGAGAAGAGAGGGACTAGGATGCGAGGGTGTAGAAAGCATAAAATGGAAGAGGGGAGACTTTCCTACCTGGTCTTGGGGCCAACCTGTCCTGCCTCAGCTGAAAGCCTGTGGGGGCTCCCCTAAATCTCACTGAGGCATCTGCACAGCCAGCCTGGACCCTCCCGAACCTCCACATCCCCTTCCCCCTAGGTCTGGACCCCAGGTACAGTGCCACAGAGAAAACCTTCCAGGCTTAGCTAATTCTCATCAGTGAGCTAAGGCCAGGCCTCCACGGTGGCTCCCCACCCAGCAGGGCCTGCCTCCACCTCTGCTTCCCCTATAACTCCTTCCCTGTCTCGCCTCAAGCCTGTCTTTGGCTGTCCCTACCACCCCATGCCACAGACGGGTTGCCATTTAGGGGTGGGTGACTGGCCTGGGCATGCTTGGGAGCTGGAACAGCAGCAGCTTTTTCCTCCCAGAAACCTCCCAGGGCAGGGCCTGACTCTCTCCCTGCCTCCCACCCCTAAGAGCAGTTCCTGTCTCTGAAGGCATAGCCAGCCCAAGCAGAAGGGAGGCCCTTCAGCAGCATCGACCCCTTCCCACATGCTGGCTGGAGGATAAGCATCTTGAGGAGGAGGATTAGGGCAGGATCAGGGGCTAAGTTTAGAGTTTGGGGGTGAGCGTGATAAGCAACTTTGGGTTATAGCTGGGCTTGAGATTGGCCTGCGGCCAAGCTGTGGCATGGAGCTCTGTGGGTAGAAGGTGTGAAGGGGGCATGTTTCCCGTGGAATGGCAAATTCTCTGCCTGCTCTCTCTCCTCTAGACAGGACCCAGGAACCTGGCAGAGCAGCCGATCTCGGAGCATGCGCAGTCACCCTTCTCCCTCAGCCTGGGGCCTTAGGCTCCCTGACCTCTGACCTCAGCATCTTTCCCATCAGGCAGCCGACTTTGGGGGAGTTGGATAGGCAGGGGTATAGCATTGCACAATTCATGGAGGTGTCATCCACCAAACTGTGCAACTGGAGGCCCCAGGAGTTATGCAGTGTGCAGCCTGTGCAGCCGTACAGAGCAGCTCTGGGTCCGGGGACTCTGAAAGATAAGGGGCCCATGGGGAGAGGTCATCTCTGTCCCTAAACCATGGATACCAAATCTACCTCCTCATCTCTCCCAGCAGCTGCACTCACTTGACCTTATGCACAGGGCTCAAGCCAGAAGCAGGTTTAGGTGACAGCTCTTATCCCTGCCCCAACAAGTCCCAGCCAGCCTGGGCCTTGGTTCACCTGCCTGTAACACAGAGCTCATCTCTCTTCCAGAGCTGGTCCTTACTCCCTGCCATGGGCCTCTGCCACTTTGCCACCCTGGCACTGGTCCTGCTGGTGCTGCTGGAGGCTCTGGCCCAGGCGGACACACAGAAGATGGTGGAAGCCCAGCGTGGGGTCCGCCCTAGAGCCTGCTACGCCATCTGGCTCCTCCTGGCGCCTGCACCCCCTCTCAGCCACTATCTTCAGTCTCCACAGGTGGGAGTGGGCTCCCCTCTCAGCCAAGCCCTCAGGCTTCTTGGCCAGGGACCCCAAGTTCCCTGGGAAAGTGGAGAGGGGAGGAGAGAGGAAGGGGGTTCCAGGTATTTGTGAAAGCTGTTGGCCACAGCTGTCTCCAGCAGCTCCCCTCAGGGCTCAGAGAGTCCCAGGAGGGGCTGAGCCTTAGCTCCCTGGAGCTCAGACCTCAGAGACCCAGTGCAGGTATGGCTGCAGGCATGGGTGTGCCCTGTTCCCACCATCTGGGAGTACAAGTGGGGAGTAGTATCAAGGTATGGGTGTATGACAAAGGTCTGTGGATGACAGAGAAGGTTTCTAATAGGCCCAATTGAAGGTCCCAGCTGACCACAGTTAGCATGGGGAGAGACCTTAAAGACCATCTCTCTGGCCTCAGGGGACAGTGGGGCCTGGGTGTCCCTGCCTTTTGGGTTGGGGGAGGAGCTTGGCAGAGGGTGGGAGTGGCCCTGGACCCACTGCTTCTGCCTGCAGCCCAGGGCTGTCTGAAGACCTGCTCTACACCTGTGTCTGTGTGTGGGCCTGCGCCGCTTCCCTCAGCCTGAGTCTTCTAGGTCTTTATCCTGGACCTGTCCCATCAGCCTTGGCCCCTAACTGAGGGCCCCTGGACCTGGGTCCTGCTGTTGGCAATGCCACCACTTTACATGTGATTTTTGGCTAGTCTCTTCACTGTCCTCCTCCACAGAACATCCTTCTGGCTTGAACTTCCTGCCCTTCTTCTATAATACCCTTGAAGGCCAAGGGAGAGGGTCTCACTCCAGTTGCCTAGGCTAGAGTGCAATGGCATGGTCAGGGCTCACTGCAGCCTTGACTTTGTGGGCTCAGGTGATTCTCCCACCTCAGCTTCCCGAGTAGAAGGGACTACAAGTGTGTGCCACCACAACCAGCTAAATTTTTTTTTTTTTTTTTTTTTTGAGACGGAGTTTCGCTCTTGTTGCCCAGGCTGGAGTGCAATGGCGTGATCTCAGCTCACCGCAACCCCCGCTTCCTGGGTTCAAATGATTCTCCTGCCTCAGGCTCCGGAGTAGCTGGGATTACAGGCATGCGCCACCATGCCCCGCTAATTTTGTATTTTTAGCAGAGACAGGTTTTCTCCATGTTGGTCAGGCTGGTCTCAAACTCCCGACCTCAGGTGATCCGCCCACCTTGGCTTCCCAAAGTGCTAGGATTACAGGCATGAGCCACCGCGACCATCCCAACTCGCTAATTTTTTTTTGTACTTTTAGTAGAGACAGGGTCTGGCTATATTGCCTAGACTGGTCTTGAACTCCTGGGCTCAAGCAATCCTCCCACCTCAGCCTCCCAAAGTGTCGGTATTATAGGGGTTAGCCACTGCATCCGGCCAAGGGACATTTTAAAATGGTTTATTTGATCTTCCTTCTCCCACTATCTTTTTTTTTTTTTCTTTTTTTGAGACGGAGTCTCGCCCTGTCACCCAGGCTGGAGTGCAGTGGTGCGATCTCGGCTCACTGCAAGCTCTGCCTCCCGGGTTCAGGCCATTCTCCTGCCTCAGCCTCCTGAGTAGCTGGGACTACAGGCGCCCACCACCATGCCCGGTTAATTTTTTTGTATTTTTAGTAGAGACGGGGTTTCACCATGTTAGCCAGGAGGGTCTGGATCTCCTGACCTCGTGATCCACCTGCCTCGGTCTCCCAAAGTGCTGGGATTAAAGCCGTGAGCTACCACGCCTGGCCCCTTCTCCCACTGTCAACATACATGTACACAATATGCCACAGTCAGACCTGGGCTGAGCTGCCTTCATTCTTAGCAGTGCTGGGACGGAGGCCTGGGCCTGGAGGGAAAGGTGCCTGACTGGGCTTGGCACTGGCCATGCCATGGAACCAGTGAACAAGTTGGGAGTGGCAGGGGAGGCTGGAAGAGGGGAGTAGACAGCATGCTTTATAATTAAACTCAAATCAAAAAATAGAAACAGCATCAAGTGTGCGGAGACAGGCGGCTGAAAGCCGGCAGCACAAACTGCCCGTCAGAGAAGTGCACAGCCCAGGCCAGATACTCCCACAGGTGGGTGAGTGCCCCTAATTTGGGGGGGTAGGGTGTGGTCCCTGAGCATGCTGAGTAATGAGGGCCAGTACACTTGTGCCTGTGTGGGGAGGGGTGGGGTTTGGGTTGGGTAGAGAACCGACTGGGTCAGAGATGAAGGCGCAGACAAAGTATAACAGAGTCAGAGAGACCTGGGCTTGAATCCTGACTCCCACATCAATTGGCTGTGTGACTCTGGGTATGTTGCTTAACCTCTCTGAGTCTCGGTTTCCTCATCTGTAAAATGGGGATGATAATATTACCTGCTCCATAAAGGCACTGTGAGGATTCAATGAGAAAATGTAAGCGCCTAGCTCTGTCTGGCATATAGTACATCCATGATGAGTGCGAAATATAACAATTATTGCTGGACAGAGAAAGAAACATCAAGAAATACAGAGATAGAGAAGAAATCTCACTGTCCCGTGGGGAAGTTACCCTCCACATAGGATATGGCTGGGGCTGGAAGGGGTAAGAGTAATTATAGTAGTGATAATAATAGTAAGACGTGCCATTTATTGGGCATCTACCATGAGACAGACCCTGTGGGAGGTGCTTTACATTAATTATTACGTGGAATTCTCACAGCAGCCCCACTGAAGAAACTGGCTCAGTGAAGACAAGACCACATAGCTGCAAGTACCAGACCTGAGATTTCTGCCCAGGTCTGCCCTCCCCAAGACCCGCAGGCTGAGCGCAGAGACCCACAGCTGTTGCCCCTGGCAGCCACACGCCACCCTTCTGCAAGCCTTCTCCCCACACTCCTCACTGGTCCTGCCCTGAGATCTCTAGCCCCACATGGCCTGTGGCCACACTCCTGTCTGGCCTCCCTGGAGTGGAGTCAGAAAGGATGGGCAGGAAGAAAGTCCAGGGGACCATCTGAAACTGCAGCTGAGAGGTGGATGGCAAACAGCTGCCCCCTGCTCCAAGGAAGCCTGTGCCTCTGCCTGATGTCATGGGCACACAGAGCAGTGTCATGGGAGGCTGCAAAGGCACATGAGCTTCCTGGGGGAGGATGGGAGACAGAGGCAAACGGGGGAGTGACCCAGGGAGGAGAGATGCAAACACAGAAAACAAGTGCATGGACTTGCAAACAGCAGCAGCACAGGAGCAGCCGGGAAAAGCCCTGCCTACAGAGGCAGCTGCTCTGCTGAGTGGGGGAGGCAGGAAGGGGGTGAGGAGGAGCACAGGACCAGGGACAGAAGGAAGGCTGCAGGGAGTGGGAGGGGAGCCCGGCCGGGCCCTGGCCTTGCTGGGCATTGGGCCTGTGCTTCACCTGGCTGGGGACGAGGAGACATGGCAGGTAGTGTCAGGCAGGGCCCTCCAAAGACCAAGTCTCGGGTCTCAGAAACCAGCGGAGCTGCCACAACCACCGACTTCCCTTCCTTGGGAGGGCCTGAGGCTTAAAGGACGAGTCCCTGGGCGGGTGGCTGGGCCTGACTCTGACTGATGGGATGGGCTGGGTCCCAGTGGGTTAGAACGGACAGGTGGGGCAACATTCTGAGCATCGGGAGTGAGGCATTAGGTGGAGCCTGACCGGGGATAGCGCTAAGTCCAGGAGAGAGCCCCGTTCTTCAGACCTGGGCCTAGGTCCCCTCGGAGGCAGAGGCATGCACTGTGGCCTACCAGCCCCCAAATCCTTGACCCCTCTGGAGCCTCCTGGGGGTGGAGCCTGGCTGCCTGCTCCCCGGCAAGGCTGGGCTGTGAGACACCCACTGGCCACCAGGGGGCAGCCTCACCCCATGCCAAGCTCCACAGGCCTGAGCCCGGAGCCTGTCCCACTTCCCAAAGCCCCATCTCCCGCCTGGGGTGGTGCAGCCCCACCTGATGGCTCCAGACCTGTGTGGCTGTTGGACTCCCCTGGGGCCTGGGGGCTTCCCCGACTCCACCACACTACACTGCCCTCTGCCCTGCAGTGACCGCACATCCAGACACTCCTCTCTCATTCTCGGGTCAGACCCCCAGAGCATCCTGAAAGTTAAGTCCAGGATCCCTAGCATGGGAAGATAAACTGTGGTCCAGATGGGGGCAAAGACTTGCTTGTGGCCACAGAATGAGTTGTGGCAAAGTCCTGGGGGAGCCAGGCTCTCCTCCCTGCCTCAGAAGTTCTCTTCCCACCTCTTCAGGTAGCCTCCCATCTTCATGGGGGGTTATAGAACCAATGGTCTTCAATCCCAAAGAGATACCAAGCAGAGAGGAGGCCTGGGGGTTTAGAGGGACCGGAGGGCCCACTGCAGTCCACAAGGCCTCAGTCGGCTCTCAGGCCCCACCCCCATGGGCGCCCCAGCCAGCACCTGGAATTCTAGCCGCTTCACAGTGTTTGTGTTCTGGGCGGAACCCGCCTAGCCCTGTTCTGCTCAGGCAGAGTCCTGCCCCTGCACCCACTCCCCCATTCCCAGCCCCAGACCATGCCCCAGGTAGGTGGCAGGCCACTCAGCCGCCTGGAGAGGTCACAGTGGGGGATGAGGAGGACAGCTGGGTCTTCACTTCCGCCTTGCCCGACAGCCCCCCACTGGGTGAGCCGGGCCAAGCTGGCAGCCTCCTGGGTGCCCGTTTCTTTTTCTGGTCCTGGCACTGCCTACCAAAGGGAAAAGATGTTCTTCCCAGTATGCACCTTCCCTAGTCACTGGTCCAGGGGATCAGGGGCAGTTAGCAAAGGCAGGACCCCTTCTCCAACACGGCACCAGGCCCATATTCTGGTGCCGCTGAAAATCCAGCTCCTCAGGGTCCCTGACTCCTTCAGCCAGCAGATGCCTGAAACAAGCTACACGACCCAGGTGGGGCCTGACATCCAGCACTGGCCTGAGTCGTGGGGGTAAGGAGGAAAACCCGGGGCCTATAGGCAGGTGTGTGGCTCAGCAGCATCAGGCTCCCTTGAGGAAACAGATGGGTTAGTGACCGCTCTCTGGAGGCCCCAAAGATGGTAACTGAAAGGCTTGGGGATGGACTAAAACCCCAGCCTTGCTACTCATGAGCCGTATGGCTTTGGGCATCACTTTTAAAACATTCTGAGCTTCAGCTTCCTCCTGGGTAAAATAGGAACAGACATCCCACGAGTGAGACATCAGGCTTTTTGTTGTTGTTGAGATGGAGTCTCACTGTGTTGCCCAGGCTGGAGTGTAGTGGTGTGATCTCGGCTCACTGCAACCTCTGCCTCACAGGTTCAAGAGGTTCTCCTGCCTCAGCCTCCCTAGTAGCTGGGACTACAGGAGTGGACCATCACACGTGGCTAATTTTTGTATTTTCGGTAGAGACAGGATTTTGCCACATTGGCCAGGCTGGTCTCGAACTTCTGACCTCAGTTGATCTGCCTGCCTCAGCCTCCCAAAGTGCTGGGATTACAGGTGTGAGCCACTGTGCCCAGCCAGGGGCATCAGGCTTATAAGAGGCATTAGCTCATTCCATGTGGAGACGCTAACAAATACCAGTTCACAGTCCTGGCCTCTTACCTGGAGATGGGCTCTGATCTCCAAGCCCCTGAAAGTGGGAGGGGACGGGGGTCTGAGGATGAGTACTGGAAGTAGCAGGTGAGGGGGCTTGAGATGAGCTGCTTAGGTTGGTGGTGGGGGCTTCCTGGGTGCCCTGAGAGCCACAGCCATCTGGGGCTTTCATCCCTACAAAGTCCAAGCTGACTTAGGGGTGAGATCTGCACTGACTACTGCCACAAACAGGGAACTCCAAGGGCCCCTTGGCCAAAGCTTCATACATCTGCAGCTTAGCAGAGGGCAGGAGAGAGGTCTGCCCAGCTCCATAGCAGTGACAAAGGATTGATTCCCTTGTTCCCTGGGGAAGGGTTCTAGGCCTTAGCCCCAGCTGAGCTTGTTAATACCTCATGTGAAATAGCTGAGGCCCTTCCTGCAGCATCCCTGTGGCACCTGGGCACTGCACCATGGGCTTCCCTATCAGCTGGATCCACCCTCTGGGAGCCTGCCTCCAGCCACTGTGGTGTCCACTGTGTTCCAGGATGGACTTACTGCAGAAGCAGGACCTCCGGAGGCCCAAGATCCACAGGGCAGTCCGGGCATCTCCCTACCAGCCGCCCACATTGGCTTCACTGCAGCGCTTGCTATGGGTCCGTCAGGCTGCCACGCTGAACCATATCGACGAGGTCTGGCCCAGCCTCTTCCTGGGAGATGCGTGAGTAAGACCCACGTTAGGAGTGGGGGTGGCAGAAGGGTGTAAGGTTCACACGGGAATGGGGGCATGAGCCTCTCCAGAGCCCTCCAGGGCAGAGGTGGCACCCTTGCCTCCCACTGCCTCTTTCCCTATGTTTCTTTCATTTTATATTATTACTGCTTTTAACTGTGGAACTAGAATACACATAAGAAAAGTGCACAGGGCTGGGTGCGGTGGCTCACGCCTGTAATCCCAGCACTTTGGGAGGCCAAGACAGGTGGATCACTTGAGGTCAGAAGTTCGAGACCAGCCTGGCCAACGTGGTGAAACCTCATCTCTACTAAAAATACAAAAAACTAGCCAGGTGTGGTGGTGGATGCCTGTAATCGCAGCTACTCAGGAAGCTGAGGCAGGAGAATCACTTGAATCCGGGAGGCAGAGGTTGCAGTGAGCCGAGATCGTGCCACTGCACTCCAGCCTGGACAATAAGAGTGAAACTCTTGTCTCAAACAAAGAAAAAAAAAGGAAAAAGGAAATGTGCACAGAGCATGTATGAACAGCTTCATCACCCAGTGAAGAAAAAGGATATTACTTGTCTCCCAGAAGCCCCTACTGAATCTTTCTCATTATAACTTTTCTATTCTCTGTGGTTAATCACTATCTGTTGAATTAATTATTTTCTGTAAAGTTTTGCCACCTATATACCTAAACAGTGTAGTTAGTTTCACCTGTTGTTTAAAATGATATGAGTGGAATCATGTTGTGTGTGTTTTGTGCCTGGGATCATTTGCTCAAATTTGTGAGTCACCCACATTGTTATGTGTACCTGCAGTTCATTCATGTTTTCACTGCTGGAGATTTCATCATATGATTATGCCACAGTTTATCCATTTTACTGAATATGGACATTTGAATTGTTTCCACTTTTTGACTATTATGAACAGTGATCCTAGTAGTATTTCATTTTAAAATTTTTATTTATTTATTTAGAGACAAGGCCTCTCTCTGTTGCCTAGGCTGGAGTGCAGGGATTATCATCATTCACTGCAACCTCAAATTCCTAGGCTCGGCAATTCTCCTGCCTCAGCCTCTCAAGTAGCTGGGAATACAGGTTTGCACCACCACACCTAGCTAATTTTTCTTTTTTTCTTTTTTTTGAGGCGGGGTCTCACTCTGCCACCCAGGCTGGAGTATAGTAGTGCAATCTCCACTCACTGCAGCCTCAACCTCCCAGGCTCAGGTGATTCTCCCGCCTCAGCCTCCGAAGTAGCTGGGACTACTGGCATATGCCACCATGCCTGGCTAATTTTTGCATTGTTTGTAGAGATAAGGTTTTGTCATGTTGCCCAGGCTGGTCTCTGACCCTGAGCTCAATCAATCCTCCCGCCTTGGTCTCCCAAAGTGTTGGGATTATAGGCATGAGCCACAGTGCCTGGCCTGAAAAGGAGTCTTTTTTTGTTTTGTTTTGTTTTGTTTTTTTTGAGATGGAGTCTAGCTCTGTTGCCTAGGCTGGAGTGCAGTGGCCCAATCTTGGCTCACTGCAACCTCTGCCTCCTGGGTTTAAGTGATTCTCCTGACTCAGTCTTCCGAGTAGCTGGGACTACAGGTGCCCACCACCATGCCTGGCTAATTTTTGTATTTTTAGTAGAGATGGGGTGTCACCATGTTGGCCAGGCTGGTCTCAAACTCCTGACCTCAAGTGATCTGCCCACCTCGGTCTCCCAAAGTGCTGGGATTATAGGCATGAGCCACCGCACCCAGCCCGAAAAGGAGTCTTAACCTCCAACAGGAGGAGCCCCTTCACTCTGGGCCAATTTGCAGGGTCTTATCTCTACCCTTGGTGGGCGGTGGGCGGGGGTGTTTGCAAACTTCAACCCAGCCAGAGCTGCCACAGTGAGATCAACCTCCACTCTCCTAACCCTTTGTGCCCTCTCCTCCAGGTATGCAGCCCGGGACAAGAGCAAGCTGATGCAGCTGGGAATCACCCACGTTGTGAATGCCGCTGCGGGCAAGTTCCAGGTGGACACAGGTGCCAAGTTCTACCGTGGAATGTCCCTGGAGTACTATGGCATCGAGGCGGATGACAACCCCTTCTTCGACCTCAGTGTCTACTTTCTGCCTGTTGGTCGACACATCCGAGCTGCCCTCAGTGTTCCCCAAGGTGCACTTCTGGGTCAGGCATGGTGGAGAGTGCTTTAGGACTCTCCATTATTCCAGTAGCACTGGTGGGTGGGAGTCCAGAGAGACAAACCCTTTCAGCAACCCTCCCACTCCATGGGGAAAATAGCTACTACCATTCAGTGAGTGTCCCCTTCAGGGACACCCTGGAGGCTAGCAATCGCAGACATAACTAAGATCCAGTGTGGTCATCAGCATCCCTCCATAAGAGGCCAGGCACTGGACAGAAGGTATAGGACCCAGCGAAGCTCTTGAGCGGGCTCCTCTAAGATGAGGCCTTGGCATAGAGCTGCAGGGGCAGGCCAGAGGGCAGAACTCAGGGGAAAGGGAGGTAGGTGGACACCCCCTATAATCTGATGCAAACCCAGGGACCTCAGGAATTCAGTAAACCCCCTTCCCCTGGCCCAGAGTTGCAAAAGATGCCTGAGGAAGCACCTGGACCGGAAGAAGGAAATCCCGGCTGCTAACCTAAACCCTGCCTCTAACTTGCTCTGTGACTTTGAGCCAGCCTCCTCTCCTTGGGCTTCAGTTGCCCCATTTGACAGAGTAGACAGTGTCAGTATTCCAGGATACTGTAGAGGATGGCCATGGGTGTCTCTTCTTCCCAAAGAGGTGGGTGGTTCGAGGGCAGGTAGCTGATGCTAAGTTGGTTCTCCCTACAGGCCGCGTGCTGGTACACTGTGCCATGGGGGTAAGCCGCTCTGCCACACTTGTCCTGGCCTTCCTCATGATCTACGAGAACATGACGCTGGTAGAGGCCGTCCAGACGGTGCAGGCCCACCGCAATATCTGCCCTAACTCAGGCTTCCTCCGGCAGCTCCAGGTTCTGGACAACCGACTGGGGCGGGAGACGGGGCGGTTCTGATCTGGCAGGCGGCCAGGATCCCTGACCCTTGGCCCAACCCCACCAGCCTGGCCCTGGGAGCAGCAGGCTCTGCTGTTTCTAGTGACCCTGAGATGTAAACAGCAAGTGGGGGCTGAGGCAGAGGCAGGGATAGCTGGGTGATGACCTCTTAGCAGGTGGATTTTCCTGACCCAATCCAGTGATTCTTTATGCAAAAGTGAGTTCAGTCCATCTCTATAATAAAATATTCATCGTCATAAAGACAGGTGATCTTTTGGTGGTCTGTGGGGCAATGGCTTACTCTCGGGATGGTCACAAGGTTCCAGATGGCTTGCCAACTCTTATTCAGTGGGATGGCAGCCTTGGGGAGGAGTACAGGTGGGAATAATTCGTGATACCTGCCTTGGTGCAGGAGGAAGGTTTGGGGGTACAAGTGTGAGGATTAGAAAACCTCGTCCTCATCTTGTCCTCCTCGTACCCTCACCCAAGAGTTAGGTTGTCTGATAAAGACCCAAGTTCAATGCATCACCATTCTCTCCATGCCCATCCTACCCAAGGCTGAATATCAAAATTTACTGTCCACTAGTAGCATCTCTTGAAACCCGTCAGTCTTTTCATTGGCACTCTACTTTCAAACGGACTGCTTAAAATTAGACACCTAACAAATTAAAGCATTAAACAAGAGGATGATGTGGTTGGGAAGGAGACATACCAGAAATACTAGGCAAAGGACAGTTATATGATGGAACAAAACAGCTCTGAGTTTTTCAGTTCTTATCTTAGCACAACATAAAATAAAATAAAGAAAGGCCCCCATCCCAGGTTCCTCACCTGTAAAATACATCATAAAAACCCAAGGTATTTATGGGGTTTAAATGGGCAGCTTTCCTCTACCTCTCTGGCTGCTCTTAGTGAGGTCTTGCCTCCTCTGTTTGTGTGTGTGTGTGTTTGGGGTTTCTGGTTGTTTTGAGACAGGGTCTCACTCTGTGGCCCAGGCTGGAGTGCAGTGGTGCAGTCAGCTCACTGCAGTCTTGATCCCCACACCCCAGCTCGAGCAATCCTTTCATCTCAGCCTCCCAAGTAGCTGGGACCACAGGCGTGAGCCACCACACCCAGTTAATTTTTAAATTTTTTTGTAGAGATGAGGTCTCACTATGTTGTCCAGGTTGCTCTTGAACTCCTGGACTCAAGTGATTCTCCTGCTTCAGTCTTCCAAAGTGCTGGGATTACAGGTGTGAGCCACTGTGCCTGGCCCCTTGCCTCCTTTGGCTGGCCCTTCAATATCAAGGTTTCTCGGAGTTCCATCCTCTGCCTCCCCTCTCCTGCAGTGTTTCTGCTCTCCCAGTTCTCTGCAACACTTGGTCCCAATCCCACATTGCTGTTGGCTGCCTCAGGTGCTCTCTGGGTCTTTTACAGAGGATATACATATGTCTTAGGTGGAGGATGGCAGGAGGGGTGGTGCTGCCATGTCCAGCTTAGTCACAGGGCCCAGCCCCCTCCTGGCAGGTGCAAACACTCCTGGGCTCCCCACCCTAGGAATGGAAGACTGTTCTCAATTCGTCCTGGGGTGGATGGAGTCTATGATTCTCTGGAGCAGACAAACCTAGTCCCAGCTCAGTAGCCCCACCTGCCCATTCCCAATTCCCTTGGATCCCTCTTCCAACTGACAACTGAATGCTTATTGCTGTTTCTTGCTCATGCACCATCAGTGGGACCCAAGATAGTGGCTCCAGAAGCCAGTCATCCCCATCTGAGTATGGGCAGCCTGCCCCTGCTGGCTGGGGTGGATGCACTGAGGCTGGGACAGAGCCACACTCTGGGCCTGGGGCTTGGGTTCCAGGAGGTCACCTTCTTGGGGCTCTGTGGATTGGGTGCAGAATCTGGGGCTGCAGGGGGAGACTGAAGGAAGCCATGAGGAGGCAGGTGGAGGGGAAGCCAAACATTCCCCAAGTACTGAGGAAATCGAGGCCGAGCTCCAGGCTGGTACCTCCTCTGGGATGCCTTCCTGCCTGCCACACTCACCCAGGGAAGCCTGTAATAACATATCTTCCTCTTCTATAGAGCAGCCTTGTGAAAGAAGTGGTGTATTGTGAGGAGCACCACTTTGGAGCCAGACTCTTTGGGTTCAAATCCTACTTCTGCCCCTTGTCAGATGTATGATCTCAGTTAATCTCTCCATACCTTGGTTTCTCTATCCATAACAAGGGATTAATGACAGCCACCACATAGGATTGCTGTAAGGGTTAAGTGGGGCACATAGAAAGTGCTTTGCACAATATGTGGTGAGTTCCCAGAAATGGTAGCTGCGGCTGGGTGCAGTGCTTCATGCCTGTAATCCCAGCACTTTGGGAGGCCGAGGCAGGAGGATCGCCTGAGCCCAAGAGTTCGAGACCAGCTTGGGCAACATGGCAAGACCCCATGTCACTTATAAAAATAATAAAATACATAAATAAATGATAGCTGTGATCAATCATCGTCACAGCACATAGTACTGGGGCTCCAGTCTTGGACTGAAAGCTGGCAGCATTCTCAGTGCACTGAACGAATGGATGAATGAGTAAAAATTAGCTGACTTAAAGGCAACGTGGTATCCTGGATTGGATCCTGGGGTTTTTTTTGTTTGCTTTTTGTTTTGAGACAGAGTCTTGCTCTGTCGCCCAGAGTGGAGTGCAGTGGCACAATCTCGGCTCACTGCAACCTCTGCCTCCCAGGTTCAAGTGATTCTCCTGCCTCAGCCTTCCGAGTAGCTGGGATTACAGGCGCCTGCCATCATGCCTGGCTATTTTTTGTATTTTTAGTAGGAACAGGGTTTCACTATGTTGGCCGGGCTGGTCTTGAACTCCTGACCTCAGGTGATCCGCCCACCTCAGCCTCCCAACATGCTGGGATTACAGGTGTGAGCCACTGGGCCCAGCATATTATTTATTTATTTATTTATTTATTATTTTTTTTTTTTAGTAGAGACAGGGTTTCACCATGTTGGTCAGGCTGGTCTCAAACTCCTGACCTCAAATGATCTGCCTGCCTCAGCCTCCCAAAGTGCTGAGATTACGGGAGTGAGCCACCGCACCTGGACTTGGATTGGATCCTGGAACAGGAAAAGGACATAAGTGGAAAAACTGTTGAAATCTGAATAAAGTTTGTGGCTTAGTTAATAGTGTTATAGTAATATTAATTTATTTGATAAAGGTAGCAAGGTTATGTAAGAAGCTAACATCAGAGAAAGCTGAGTGGATATACAACAAATGTCTCTGCTATCTTTGTAAATTTGCTGTAAATCTAAAATTATTTCAAAAATAAAAAAATAGCTGACAATTACCAACTGCTTTGCATATGCCGGGCACTGTGCCAAGTTCTTTAGATACATAATTTTTTTTTTCAAATTTCATCCATAATGTTTTATGTCTTTTGAAAACACACGAATCAGAGCCCAGGAGCTATAGGCTACAGTGAGCCAAGCTGTGACTGCACCACTGCAGTCCAGCCTGGGCGACAGAGTGGGACCCTGTCTCTAAAAAAGAAAAAAAAAAAAATCACGTATCAAATACAGCAAAATGTTAAGATTTGACCATATTTATGGAGTTGTGGGAATATAGGTGTTTATTATATGATTTTTTATATTTTAAAAAATATTTCATCACTTTAAAAATTAAAAATAAATAAATCTACTAACTTCTAAATTAGGAACATCCTACTCTGTATTTAGGTTTGGAAACCATCAAGTCAAATGGATTTTAGGAAGTATTCTGGACTGGGCACAGTGGCTCACGCCTGTAATCCCAGCACTTTGGGAGGCCGAGGCAGGCGGATCACTTGAGGTCAAGAGTTGGAGACCAGCTGGCCAACACGGTGAAACCCTATCTCTACTAAAAATACAAAAATTAGCGGGGTGTGGTGGCGCATATCTGTAGTTCCAGCTACTCAGGAGGCTGAGACACAAGAATCACTTGAACCTGGGAGGCAAAGGCTGCAGTGAGCCAAGATTGCGCCAGTGTACTCCAGCCTGGGTGATAGAGCGAGACTCCGTCTCCAAAAAATAAATAAATACAAATAAAACTTTAAAGAGGCTATATTACAAATAATCTTGCTTAAGAAAAAAGATAATGATGACTCAGTTGGTAGTATTTAGATAAAGTAACCGTGTTGAAGAGAAGCTAAGCCAGTGAGTCATACTCTCCATCATTTCTTTCACTCCTCACAAACCTGTAGGGTGGGTCGCGTGAACACCATTTTATGGGTGAGAACACAGGCCCAGGGAGATTAGGCCAGAACAGCAGCTAGTATTGATTGAGAATTTTATTATCTACCTGTGCCTTAGTCAGTCAGGCTAGGCCAATGACTCTGACAGCCCCAAAACCTGAGTGACCTAAACTCAGCAACACTTTATTTATTGATTGATATTTTTATTTTTGAGATAGTGACTCACTCTGTTGCCCAGGCTGGAGTGCAGTGGTATGATCACAGCTCACTGCAGCCTCAACTTTCTGGGCTCAAGGGGTCCTCCCACCTCAGCTCCCAAGTAGTTGGGACCACAGGCACATGCCACCACGCCCGGCTGATTTTTTTGTAGAGATGGGGTCTCCCTATGTTACCACTCTGTTCCCAAACTCCTGGGCTCAAGCGATCCTCCTGCCTTGGCCTCCCAAAGTGCTGGGATGACAGGCATGAGCCACCACACCTGGCCAGGCCGTGCTTTATTTTTTATTCACAACACAGGTTGATGGAGGGCCAGGAGAGTAAGCATGGAGGAATGAATGCCCCTCAAGTTCCATGGGCCAGAACCAGTCACATGGCCACACCTAACTGCAGGGGGAGCCAGGAAATAGTCTAGGGTGGTGCCCAAGAAGAAGAGGAAACTGCAGATATTGATGATCATGAGCTTTCTACAGCGGGCATTAAAAAAAACAAAAATAGGCTTTGTGGACCCCACCGCCACTGCCAGGAGCCCTGTACTATCAGCCATGGTTAACCCCACCGTGTTCTTTGACGTCGCCGCGAGCCCTTAGGCTGTGTCTCCTTCGAGCTGTTTGCAGACAAAGTTTCAAAGACAGCAGAAAACTTTCGTGCTCTGAGCACTGGAGAGAAAGGATTTGGTTGTAAGGGTTCCTGCTTTCACAGAATTATTCCAGGGTTTATGTGTCAGGGTGGTGACTTCACACGCCGTAATGGCACTGGTGGCAAGTCCATCTACTGGGACAAATTTGATGACGAGAACTTCATCCTAAAGCATACAGGTCCTGGCATCTTGTCCATGGCAAATGCTGGACCCAGCACAAACGGTTCCCAGTTTTTCATCTGCACTGCCAAGACTAAGTGGTTGGATAGCAAGCATGTGGTCTTTGGCAAGGTGAAAGAAGGCATGAATATTGTGGAGGCCATGGAGGGTCCAGGAATGGCAAGACCAGCAAGAAGATCACCATTGCTGACTGTGGACAACTCTAATAAGTTTGACTTGTGTTTTATCTTAACCTCCAGACCATTCCTTCTGTAACTCAGAGAGCACCCTTCCACCCGATTTGCTCGCAGTATCTTAGAATCTTAGTGCTCTCGCTGCAGTTCCCTTTGGGTGCCATGTTTTCCTTGTTCCCTTCGATGCCTAGCTGGATTGCAGAGTTAAGTTGATGATTATGAAATAAAAACTAAATGCCAAAAAAAACACAAAATATATACATACACATACGTATAATTTATAATTTTTACATTTGTATTAATTTAGAAATTATATATATGTATATATAATTAAACTCTCATAAACCCTAAGAGGTAGATATTGTTGTTATTCCCATTTTACAGATAAGAAAACTGAGGCTTAAAGAGCTTAAGTAAACCTTTTCAGGTTGCTTAGCTAGCAGGGTAGAATCATACTACCAACTCAGTCAGTGAACCTGTATTCTTAAACACTTTGTGAGCCTCCATTCTGGATTGGCCTTAGTGACTTGCTGGCCAGGAGAATGCAGCAGAAGCAGCATTCTGGGGCTTCTGAGGCCGTCATAAGACACTTTGCATCTTCTGCCCGGGTCACTTGGAATGTGCTCTCTGGGAATCCTAAGCCACCCTGTAGAAGTCGGCCTGCGCCCCACTCTGCCATGCTGGAGTGGTCATGGGTAGGCCAACTGGTTGACAGCCTCACTGAGCCCAGACACTAGACATTTGAGTGACCCTTTCTTGGTCACTCCAGACCAGCACATCTGCCAGCAAAATACCACAGAGTGACCTCTGTCAATGCCACATGGAACAGCAAAATTGTTTACTGAACCCTCCTGAATTACTGACTTAAAATGAGATATCAGAAAATGCTCTTGTTTGGAGTCACTAAGTTTTGGGGTAGTTTGTTACACATCAATGGGTAACCAGCACAGGGGCAGAGCCAGGTCTGACCAGCAGCCCTGGCTTGTAGCCACTTTATTAACCTCCAGAGGAGTGTGTGAGTGAGGAAGGGACAGGGCGGTCACATCCATCCCGCCGGTGCTGAGTGCATGGAAATGAGAGGCCCTGTGTCTACAGGAGAATGAAGATGGCAGTAGAGCTCCACTGGAGACCAGGGAAGATGTTAGGGGCCCAAGGGGGATATTGGTGGCAAAGGCCTTGAGATGGGGAGGGTGGAGAGGCTACCAGAAAGAGAATCTTTCCCTGCTCCTCATCCACACCCCTAGCTCTTTCCTAAGCTCCAGCCATCCTACCTTCCTCCCAGGACAATAAACTCCTGCTGAGAGGCCCGAGACCTCCTTCCTGCCCTTGGCAAGGCCTCCTGGGGGTTCTGCTGCCCTCTAGCTCAGAGCAAGTCCTTGATGGCTGCCTCCTCTGCTTTCTGCCCTGGGGTGGGGAGGGCAGTTGCAGCGTGGACTCTGTAGCCAGGGAGGCCTTGGGGGAAACTTGGTTGGGGAAAACTCAAGGGGAACTGGCCCACCCCATGACGTCCTCCCCAGGTACTACCCTCCCTACCAAGCAGGAGGAACTGCCACCATTATTCTCCTTTGCCTCAGATCACTCTGCTTTTCTCAGCTCATTCCCCCAGGTGTCTGCATTCATCTCCTCATCCGTGCTTCCTGAGCCGTATGATGTCAGGTCAGCCTGTTCTCTCTCCTTGGGAGCTGCTAGCATTTCCCCTCCTCTGAGATTTTCTGCACTCCGGCTGCTACTTCAAGCCTTCCATCAGCCTGTTCTTCCCCCACCCCCACCCTCCCACTCCCTCCTCAGAACCCTTTCCCTTTCACACCTATGCAGGTGTTCAGGCTTTGCCTCCTGGACCCTCTGAGCCTGTGATGGGGCTCCTGGGACCCATGACTAGGACCCCGTCAGACTAGACTTGTGGGCTCCAGCTTAGTGATATTGATTGCTAGGACCATCCTGACTTGGACAGTGATTGTGAGGGAGAGCCCAGGATCAGGAGCACATTTGAAAAGGAGTGCTGGAGAAGGCATCACTTCACTTGAGTGATGAACTTGCAGGCAGCAGTGCTAAGGGGGAAGCTTGGGAGTGGGGTGAAGGGGCTCTTCCAGTTCTTTTTCAGCCATGCCACATGAATATGAATGAGCACTCTGTCCAGCCTGTGCAAGGCACTCATCGTGCCAGCACCCCTTTCTGAGGGATTCTTGGCCTCACAAACTCTTTACAGGGTGGATCTGTTGTCCTAGCCAGAGATGGCTGCATTAGGATGAGCCCTGTTAAAAAAAAAAAAAACTATTGATGCTTGTTAAAGCACAGAAAGGAAGATTTCAGGACCACCGAGATGGGTATGGGGACCACGACAGTGGGATTTTGCAGTGGGAAGAAGAGATTGGGCTCAACTCTGTTTTTTTTTTTTTTTTTTGAGACGGAGTCTTGCTCTGTCGTCCAGGCGGGAGTGCAGTGGCACGATCTCGGCTCACTGCAAGCTCCACCTCCCAAGTTCACGCCATTCTCCTGCCTCAGCCTCCCGAGTAGCTGGGACTACAGGTGCCTGCCACCACGCTCGGCGAATTTTTTCTATTTTTAGTAGAGATGGGGTTTCACCGTGTTAGCTAGGATGGTCTCGATCTCCTGACCTCGTGATCCACCCTCCTCGGCCTCCCAAAGTGCTGGGATTACAGGTGTGAGCCACCGTGCCTGGCCGGGCTCAACTCTGAATACGGCATGGGCAAGTGGGAATTTATAGACAAGGAGAGGGGTAGAGTTAGTGGAAGGAAAATTACCAAGAGGAAATATCAGGGATAAGAGGGATTTTGGCTAAACCAGCCTAATAGGATTTTTGCTGAAAACAGACCAGGATGGCTCGATATCACCTGAAGAAGGGTGGAGGAGAAGAAACCTGATCAGATATGCAGGGGAGCTGGGGCAGGGAGGAGTTCCTGATATACTGACTTAGTGGGGTTGTTGCTAAAACTCGATTTTACCAGGAAGTGCACAGGTGGGCCTAGGAGAAGGTTCGGGAGCCTGACTGAAGTTTGGTCAAGCCAAGAATCTTTGTCTGGAGCTGGATAGCGACTTCTACTTGCCTCCCAATATTTATTCTCCCCTTTACTTTGGCAAAGAGCCTCGAGTGTTAGCTGGGTGGCCGTGAACCCAGCTAAAGTAGAACATCTCCCAGCCTCCTTGCAGGTAAGTGTGACCAAGTGACTACATTCTGGCAGATGAAATGTAAGTGGAATTCTTGTGTGGAACTTCTGAAAAGTCTCTTTGAAAGGGAAAGACTAGGCCGAGGCGGGTAGATCACCTGAGGTCAGGAGTTCAAGACCAGCCTGGCCAACATGATGAAACCCTGTCTCCACTAAAAACACAAAAATTAGCCGGCCATGGTGGTGGGCGCCTGTAGTCCCAGCTACTAGGGAGGCTGAGGCAGAAGAATCGCTTAAATCCTGGAGGGGGAGGTTGCAGTGAGCTGAGATGGTGCCACTGCACTCCAGCCTGGGAGACAGAGCTGAAGACTCCATCTCAAAAAAAAAAAAAAAAAAAAAAAAAATCACCTCCATGGTGCTGCCTGGAGTGTGAATGTGAGTGTGGAGCTCCCTGCCTGTCCTGAACCGCCTCTGCAGTCCAGGACGAGCGAGAGAGAAATGATTATCTTGAGAGAGAAATGATTATCTTGAGAGAGAAATGATTATCTTGTTTAAGCCACTATTTTTCAAGTCTCCGTTACTTGCCCCAAACCTGGTCTTAACTGTTCTGTCTCCTGACCCACAGGTAACCAGAGGCCTGTGAGGCCCTTTCATGTAAGAGCTGCCATTGACGAGACGGGGAATTGCCCACCCAGTGAGGCGCTCTCTGGGAGAGTTTGAATGGGAGACAGAGTCAGAAGTGGCAGGTTGGGTTGGGAGGTGCCTGGAGAGAGAGATCAGGAGGCAGGAGCCAGAAAGCAGCAGAAGTCACCAAGAACCAGAGGCAGGCAGCTGCAGCCACAGGAACCTCAGAAGCAAAGCAGAGGAGAGTCCCCGTAACCAGAGCGCTGGGAGGCAGAGCAGTCTGCACTTGAGAACCATGCGGAGCCGGCCAGGGAGCCACAGGCCATGCCAGGAGGCACTCCCATTGCCCAGCAGAGTCCTTGCTCTTAAGTGTGTTACTCATGAAGCTCTGAGGTCACCTGAGTGGGGGTCCACTTTGTGGCATCTGAAAGAACCTCATCATTCACTTCTTGAACCTTGATCGGACCATGGGCACCACCTGAAGAGAGGGAGCACCTTTGGGAGGATGGCGGGTCAATGGATCCAGGCCTGTCCCAGAAATGGGCACCACATGGAGGTATGTGGCCCGATCTCACTCACTCTCCATCCAGCGCTGTCCCTCTTGAGAAGCAGCGACATATCTCCCGCAAGGAGATCGTAACACACCCTGCCACCTGCACACCTCCACCACCAAGCTGAGCCGCTGCCTGGGGCAGGAACTGAAAGGTAGAAAGAACCGGGCCTTGGACACGGGTGGACTCGGGTTTTTGCTGCGACTCCTCCTGCGACCAGGAGCTACGACCAGCTGTGTGAACCTGAGCAGATATTGAACTCCTCTGAGCCTCAGGTTCCTCAAGTGTCAAAGTGGGAAGGATTAACAGCCTTGTGCAGCTCTGCTGGGAGGGTGGAAATAAGGAAGCAGCCCAGTGCCTGGCACATAGTAGGCGCTCAGTACAAGCTTGAGTATCTCTCCTTCTGCTGAGACAATCAAGGGTGCAGAAGGAAGACCTGTATCTCCATCCTTCCTGAGTGGGCGGTGGGAGGGCTGGCTGGTCACACAGACCCAAAGAGAGACGCTGTCTTTTCCTGCAGCTTCTCAGAACAGCAGTGGGGGGAGGTGCGTGAGTGAGGCAGGAGGACATAACAGGGCCATTACAGTCAGCCACTTTCTAAAAGACCCTCATTTGGCTTTACTTCGTATTCTTTTAAATATATGTGTATGATTTACAAACTTTTGCCAAGCAGTTTCACAGAGATAACAGGCTCTGCATTCTATTATGGATTTCCTAACTATGGTTGTCAACTTCCATTAGGATATTAGGCTGTCATGACAAGCGCAGCCCTCCTACGTAACACTCAGATTCTCCAACTACTGCAGTATTTGCTTAATGAAAAGATTCTTGCAGGCTCTCCAGAATCCCTACTGATCTTTATTCTGATCCTTAATTTAGAGAAAATGAGAGAAAAGTAAAATGCCTTACATGAAACCTCATTTTTTCAACAAAGACTGGTGTGGTCTGGCCAAAGTATATGCATGTTCATACATGCACACACACACACACACACACACATACATGCATGCATGCACACCTGAAGCAGGCTTATGAGAAAAATCTGGAGCGTCTTGGAATTTTTTTTTCAATTATAGTTCAATAAAAATGTCCTCATAAAATCCTAGGTGAGCAATTGCTTTGCCGACAGGATGGGGCTACCCACATCCCAGGGAAGCCTGCCTGGTGTGATTGGGGGAGGAAGGGCAGAAAACCAGAGTTGATTCCTCCATCCTCCCCCCAGCTCACCCCCCTCACACACAACAGACACAATGGGCTCCTCTAAGGAACAGAATAGCCCAGGCTAGGGGGGGAGGTAGGGAGAAACCTCCTTCTTTCTGAAGCCTAAGTCTGTCCAGACAAGAGGCCAGAAGGAGGTAAGCCCTGTATCAAGCATAATATTTTGAAAATACTGAATGGCTGTACTTTTCATTCCTCTCGCCGACAATGAAGTTCTCTAGAATTAGGGTTGCCAGATAAAATACAGGACACCCGGTTAAATCTGAGTTTCAGATAAGCAACAGATAACTTTTTAACATAAATATGTCCCAAAGAAGTATGAGACAAACTTAATCTAAAAATTTATTTGTAAGCCGGTGCAGTGGCTCATGCCTCTAATCCCAGCACTTTGGGAAGCCAAGGCGGGAGGATCACTTGAGACTAGGAGTTCAAGACCAGCATGGGCAACAAAATGAGACCCCCATCTCTACAAAAAATAAAGAAAAAAAGTAGCCAGGTGTGGTGGTGCATGCCTGTAGTCCCAGCTACTCAGGAAGGTGAGGTGGAAGGATTGCTTGAGCCTGAGAGGTCAAGGCTGCAGTCAGCTGTGATTGTGCCACTGCATTCCAGCCTAGGTGACAGAGCAAGACCCTATCTCAAAAAACGAAACACAAAAACCCATTTATTTGTAAATCTTTCAACCCTACCTGGAACTCATTTTGTCATTATTGTCCCAGAAAAATGGGAAAGGGGGGCTACATCCAGTAGGAGGAGGCCAAAAGGAGAGGATATTCTGGTAAGAAAGGAAAAGAAAGAGGATGCCTGAAGAAGAGGGAGGTGAGGAGGGGCAGCGACAGAGGGCTATGGAGGGTGACCTCCCTTCTCTAAGATAGTGTCCCAGATGTAGGTGGGGGTGCCATATAGAACGAGGAAGACACTGAAAGAGGGAGACTTTGTTCTTTACTCAGGCTTCTGGAAGATCATTTTGCACCAACGTAGACGTGTAACAGCCAGACTCAAGGGGCCCATAGCATCAAGGCCTTCTTGCCACCTTGCTTCTTGCAATAAACCCTGATGTCATCCATAATCCATCTTGGGCAAGAGAAGGGAATTTGAAGTGCTTGAGGTGTTGTTTTTTTGTTTGTTTGTTGTGTTGTTGTTGAGACAGGGTCTCACTGCTACCCAGGCTGGAGTGCAGTGGTGCATTCACTGCTCACTGCAGCTTCAACCTTCTGGGCTCAAGTGATCCTCCCACCTCAGTCTTCTGAGTAGCTGGGACTACAGGCGCGCACCCCTAGAACTGGCTGGTTTTTTATTTTTGTTTGTTTGTTTTTTGTTTTTGTAGAGATGTTGTCCAGGTTGGTCTTGAACTCCTGGCCTCAAGTGATCCTCCCACCTTGGCCTCCCAAAGTGTTGGAATTACAGGCATGAACCACAGCACCCAGCCCACTTGAGCTTTTAACTGGGAAGGGACTGCGGCATTATCATTTAGCCATTTAAATGTCCTCAATTCCCAGCAGGGTGGGGCCGGTCATGTGGGGAAAGGTAGAAAAGCCAAAGAAAAATAGACACCTAACATTCTTTGCACATCCCAGTGGAAAGAATAGCAGCAACATGAGGGCAGTGCACAGTGTCTCTTGTTGGTACATTTCACTCAGATTCTAGAGTACTTTTCAGCTCGTAATAGGCAATGGGTCACTATTTGCTGTACAGGAATGGGTAGAAGGAGTGAGTTTTTGACTGGTTTCAAGCCCAGTTGCAGCCATGAGGGTCTCTCAGATTCTTGGGTCATGCCCACAGACATCCTTCCCTCATGAAACTGGCTTCAGGTTGGCCGGGCGCGGTGGCTCACGCCTGTAATCCCAGCACTTTGGGAGGCCGAGGTGGGCGGATCACCTGAGGTCAAGAGTTCGAGACCAGCCTCAACATGGAGAAACCCCGTCTCTACTAAAAATACAAAATTAGCTGGGTGTGGTGGTGCATGCCTGTAATCCCAGCTATTCGGGAGGCTGAGGTAGGAGAATTGCTTGAACCTGGGAGGCGGAGGTTGCAGTGAGCCGAGATCGCGCCATTGCACTCCAGCCTGGGCAACAAGAGCAAAACTCCAGCTCCATAAAAAAAAAAAAAAAAAGAAAAAAAAGAAAAAAAAAGAAAAAAAAAAAAAAAAAAAAAAAAGAAACTGGCTTCAGGGACAGTCCCAGACCTTGTCCCCAGACACCCAAGTAGTGAGTTGCTTTGCTAGCCCAACCCACCAGCATCTTGTGGGAAAAGCTACAGCAGCAGGATTAGAAAGCCTTTCTTAAAACAACAGTGGTTATGTGCTAGGGCCTGTGTTAAGCACTGTGTATTATTTCATTTATTCTTGAATATACAAACCCCTCAAGTCAAAATCATCAGATAATCCTTTATAATCCACCATCAAAACATATCCAGAATCTGATTCACTTCTCACAACCTCTGCTGCTACCACCCTTGACCAAGGCAACCAGCAGCTCTTGCCTGGACATCCAGAATAACCTGCTCACTAGTGTCCCAGCCTCTACTTTTGTTCATTGTATTTCATTCTCCACAAACCAGAATGTTCTTTTTCAAATGCAAATTAGATCGTGTAAGCATCACTCCCTAGAATAAATTCCAAACTCTTTACCTTGGCCTACAGGGCCCTATGAGAGCTTGGCCCTCATCTGCTAAAGCTCACACCCTCTCTCACTCTATTCCAGCTGCATTGGCCTTTGAACGCATAAGGGCACAGGCCAGTTGTTGTAACAGAGACTCCAGAATACAGAGGCTTAAACAGGCAGCTGCTTATTTCTCCCTCATGTCACTGTACAGAGGTAGGTGGGCAGTCTAGACTGGCAAAGTGATTCAGCTCCTCAAGGTCATGCAGGGACCCAGCTTCCTTCCACCTTGTTGCTCTGCTGTCCCCGAGAATGTTGTCTTTATCTGCCGGATTGAAGCTGGGGCACAGCCACATCTGTATCCCGTGGCTTTCCACTGTGGCTACTTCCTGGATGCTGCAGCATTCCTTGTTTATTCCCTTAACCCTGTTCACACTCTGTATGTAGTCCCTTGCTTAATATTTTATTGTTTAAAGCAACCCTGGTGAATTCTGTTCCTTGCTAGTTCCTGACCAGTAGAGGATCCTCTGCACAATGTATCAAAGTCAACCCCTTCCTGAAACTGAGCTCAGTCCAGCCTATACATTATCATCTTTTTTCTCTTCAAGATAAAGTCCCTGAAATTTAACTGGGGTGGGCTCAAGATACCTGTCATGACTAAACGATCATGGGTTGGCTGGGTGTGGTGGCACTTGTAATCACATCTGTAATCTCAGCATTTTGGGAGGCTGAGTGGGAAGATTGCTTGAGGCCAGGAGTTCAAGACCAGCCTGGGCCACAAAATGAGACCCTGTTTCAACAAAAAATGAAAACAAACCAAACAAAACAAAAACTTAGCCAGGCATGATGGTGCACGTCAGTAGTCCCAGCTACTTGGGAGGCTAAGGCAGGAGGATTGCTTGAGGCCAGGAGTTCAAGGCTGCCATGAGCTATGTTCACAACACTGCACTTTAGTCTGGGCAACAGAGCGAGACCCTGTCTCTAAAAAACCAAACGAACAAAAAACCAAACGATCACAGACTGGCTAATGTCTATCTCTGAACAAAAGGCCCATGGCAGTTTGGAATAATATCACTCTCTGTGCAACAAATATTTGACTTGTTGAGTGCCCACTGGGTTCATGGATGACCAGCACATCATCATAGGATACTCCCATCCAGTGCCAAACTGGCCACTTCTGAGCAGTCTTTATGGAATCTCCTGGCTCTATGGGACAGCCCTTCCCCGTGTGCACCCCCAGCACAGCCCACATCCACTGAGCCACCAGCGTGTGCTCGGGAGTGCATTTCCCCACCAGACCGTGAGTTCACCCCAGACAGGTCCTGATTTCCTGCCTCCCTGACCTGCTGGCTGCTTCTAGAACAGGGCCTGGACACAGAGTAGGGCCTCACCTGGGTCAACTGCTGAATCCATGGGGAGATTTCAGCCCCCACTGGTTGGTTAGTTTAATCCTCTTTAGGGATTTCTTAGTCCAATCAGAGCTAAGACAATGAACCAGAGTTGAGGGAAAGCAAGAAAAAGCGCAGTAGTGACTGGCACGGATTGGTTGCTTAGGACAAGCCAAGAGCTTTATATGCATTATCTTATTCAACCTGCACCATAATGCTAAAGGTGGATCCTGTTACTGTTCCTGTTATTATGCCCAACGTAAAGAGAGATGAGCTTGGAGAAGTTAAGGAATTTGCACAAGTTCAGAGGTAAGTGGGAGAGGCAGGATTTGAACCCAATTCCTTACGTTTGAAAGTACATGTCCTTCACTCCTCTGCTCTCCTGCCTTCCCCATGCAAGCAATCACCCTGTCAATCCTCACCAGTGTCACTTTGATGCACTAACAGGCCGTGAAGACGAAACAGCCATCTATCTGTAAAATAAACAAGTCTTGGCATGCAGACAGAGGTGCTAATGGAGACACAATTGACCGATTTGCTGAGATCACTGACAGGCTTGAGCAAAGCATTCATCCCTTAGGAAAGGCAGAATTTGGTGAGGACTCCTACCCATAGCCCCTGCTGTGGGTCCTAAGTGCTTCAGAGCTCCCCAGCAGAAGACTGACAGCAGATTTCCCAGTGTTTTGACAGCCAGGGAGAGAAACAGAGGTATCGATTTCAGAGAAATATCCTTGGCCCTTAGGCCTTCTCGCCAAACACAATGTCCTCACATAGCTCAGCCATCAGAGTCAAAAGTGACAGCTTCACAGCAGACGTGGCCAGGCCAGCTGCCGGCAAACTCCTTCGAGAGCGACTGAAACCTCCAAAGGCACCCACACCTAGACTTTAGGAACTGTGGCCAACCCAGGCAGGGCAGGAGGGAAGGTTTGTAATCACTTGAGGAAACTGGTCCTCCTGGTGGGAGGAAGGTAGGTCAGGCCTTGGCCAGAGGACAAATGGAAGCCCCCACCCCGTATTTCCATCACCACACTGACTTGTCCCATTCTCAATGATTTAGACCTGGGCTGTCCAGCATGGGGGCCACCAGCACTGTGGGGTTGCTAAGCACTTGAAAGATGGCTGGTCCAAATTGAAATGTGCTATAAGTATCAAATACTCACAGATTTCAAAGACACAGTGTGAAATAAAAAGTGAAGTCAAATATCTAATTTTTCACATTGTTACATGTTGAAATAATATTTGGGACAGATTTTGTAAAATGTATTATTTATTTATTTGTTTGTTTGTTTTGAGATGGAGTTTGCCCAGGCTGGAGAGCAATGGTGCAATCTCTGCTCACTGCAACCTCTGCCTCCCAGGTTCAAGTGATTCTCCTGCCTCAGCCTCCTGCATAGCTGGGATTACAGGCATGCGCCACCACGCCTGGCTAATTTTGTATTCTTAATAGAGACAGGATTTCTCCATGTTGGTCATGGCTGGTCTCGAACTACCGACCTCAGGTGATCTGCCCACCTCGGCCTCCCAAAGTGCTGGGATTACAAGCGTAAGCCACTATGCTTGGCCTTGTAAAATGTATTATTAAAATTAATTTCACCTGTTTAATTTGCAGTATTAAAATTAATTTCACCTGTTTAATTTGCAGTATTAAAATTAATTTCACCTGTTTAATTTGCAGTATTAAAATTAATTTCACCTGTTTAGGTTTTCTTTCCTTTTTCTTTTTCTTTTTTTTTGGAGATAGAGTCTCACTATGTTGCCCAGGCAGGACTCAAACTCTGGGCTCAAGTGATCCTTCCACCTCAGCCTCCAAAGTAGCTGGGATTACAGGCATGTGCCACTGTGTCTGGCTCTTTTTATGCTTTTGAATGTGTCTACTAAAAATTTTAAAATTGTATACATGGCTTACATTATATTTCTATTGGACAGTGCTGCTCTGAAGGATCAAAAATAAAATGATTCATTGAATTCAAAGTGAAAAAAAAATGAACATATTCTTTATCAGAACCAAATTAGGCCGGGGACAGTGGCTCACGCCTGTAATCCCAGCACTTGGGTGGACTGCTTGGGCTCAGGAGTTTGAGACCAGCCTGGGTAATATGGTGAAACCCCATCTCTACATAAAGATGCAAACAAAAATTAGCCAGGCATGGTGCTGCACAGATGTAGTCCCAGCTACTCGGGAGGCTAAGGTGGGAGAATTGCTTGAGCCCAGGTGACGGAGGTTGCAGTGAGCTGAGATTGCACCACTGCACTCCAGCCTGAGTAATAAAGCAAGACTCTGTCTCAAGAAAAAAAAAAAAAAAAAAAGCAAATTAAATAAAAACAATAAAAACCTAAAATTATTTTCATATAATATTCAAGTGTTCTTTTCTAAGATATTCAATGTTTCCATTAAAAATAAAAAGATATATAATCATAGACTATCGAAGTTTTAAGACAAAATGATCTAAATGAACCTGAAAATCTTAACTCACTTTTTTGAAAATTTTGTTAAATCTCATAAAATTTTGTTATAGGCTGGGTGTAGTGGCTCATGCCTGTAATCCCAGCACTTTGGGAGGCCGAGGTGGGAGGATTGCTTGAGCCCAAGAGTTCAAGGCCAGCCTGGGCAACATAGGGAGACCTTATCTGTACAAAAAAATTTAAAAATTAGCTGGGCGTGGTGGTGCACGGATGTGGTCCCAGCTACTTGGGAGGCTGAGGTGGGGGGATCGATTGAGCCAGGGAGGTCGAGGCTACAGTGAGTTATGATCACACAACTGCACTCCAGCCTGGGTGATAGAATGAGACCCTATCTCAACAAATATAAATAAATAAATAAATAAAATATTATAAAAATGAAACTATGTACAAGTCTAGTAGCTAATATAAAGAACTGTCATTATGTGTTACGCTCATTACATCTCGACCTACATATATATGCTTTAAAGAACACTATGGGGCCGGGCTCACGCCTGTAATCCCAGCACTTTGGGGGGGCCGAGGCAGGTGGATCACCTGAAGTCAGAAGTTCAAGACCAGCTTGGCCAACATGGTGAAACCCCGTCTCTACTAGCTGGACGTGGTGGCGGGTGCCTTTAATCCCAGCTATTTGGGAGGCTGAGGCAGGAGAATCGCTTGAACCTGGGAGGCAGAGGTTGCAGTGAGCCAAGATTGCGCCATTGCACTCCAGCCTGGGCAACAGGAGCAAAACTCTGTCTCAAACAAACAAACAAACAAAAACCACTATGAACTGTGTAATATACCAGAATATTTCTCAGCTATTACAACAGTCAGAATACCATGCTAATTCTGGAGTGCCCCCAGAACTGTGAGGTGAAACACAGACATCATGACGCTCAGCGCTACCAGGTCCTTTATACTATCTGAGTAGATATACTTGACAAATAGAATAAGCTCCCTTTCTTCACCGGGAAGCCCTTCCACAGCTCAAATCCTCCTAGTACTCCAAAGCAGTGTCCACCTCCAAGGTCAGTGGCAGCATGGCCCACCAACCTTCATGCAATTCATATTTAATTACCTTTGATTTTGAGGACACAGAGCAAGAGAAGGGAAAAGCATTCTCTGTGGCCTGTGGATGGTTTTAATTACAAAAGTAGGTAGAGTTACAGTCACACTTTGCCACTGCTGAAAGCCAGATCCCAAGAGAACAAAGCACCTACATATTCTTCTTCTTCTTCTTCTTCTTTTTTTTTTTTTTGAGACAGAGTCTCGCTCCGTCTCCTAGGCTGGAGTGCAGTGGTGCAATCTTGGCTCACTGCAACCTCACTGCAACTTCTGCCTCCCGGGTTCAAGCAATTCTCTTGCCTCAGCCTCCCAAATAGCTGGGATTACAGGCACCCACCACCAAGCCACCTGGGTGGGCTTGTTGGATGAGAATGGGGGCACCCTAGGCTTAGTCTGCCTGGGAGGTTGAGACTAAGAGGGAGCTGAGCTGCTCTGCATGGCAATAGGAGGACTCTCGAGCCCGTTGAGGCACTTGGCTCTAGAGAGGAGGTGAGAGATGATGAAGAAAAAGGAAGGCTGTGACAATTGCATGTACGGAGAGGAGCCTCATGAACACAGCAGGACACAGAAAGTCCTTGGAGATGGGGCCCAGCCAATAATTTTCAAAGAATGGGGAGGTTGAACCTTGAATGTGGACTTGTCTCCTGCTCTGTGCTGCAATCCCTCTGCCCCACACAATCCCTTCGGTGAGTGATGGAGGAATAATAGAAGATGGTGGTGTCAAGCTCAGAATGAGGTTGTAGGAGTGAGAGGCCAGAGAGTGCCAGCGAGGGTGGAGAGGCCACAGCAGAATTGACTTTGGAGAAATGAGAGCCATCCTACTATTCTTTTCCCAGGGGAAAACAGTCCTCTGAGATGTTGGAGAGGGCTTTGGACTTCCTGCAGAACATGGGCCTCAGTTTCTCTTGCTTTGCTTTGCTTTTTAATATGAAGGAAGAGAGAGCCCTCTGGGAGAGCTGCAGACTTACAGCCATTGGATCTGGCCTCTGGGTGGGCAGGGAGGTCTCTCCCCTGGGCTGCAGCTGGACTCAGCCTCCATGCATATTCAGGTATCCACAGGGCACTAAGAGCCTCTGGATCTTCTAGACCCAGAAAAGTTTGGGTCCAGGACGGCAAACTTCATATGTTAGTTTCCCCTGTTGGCCGCCGGTTTTGAACCCTTGACCTCAAGTGATCTGCCCGCCTCGGCCTCCCAAAGTGCTGGGATTACAGGTGTGAGCCACTGCGCCCAGCCAGTAACAGTTGTTTCTACAGGATTGTACTTAACCTGCATGAATGGAGCTTGCTTTTTCACAGAATCCTAGGAAATCTCCTTGGAGTTGGGAACAATTGGACACATCTCTCAGTCCAACTGATGCTTACCTGGCTCGCTCCCATCTTGATGGGATGGTGTGTTTCCTTCATCTACATGAGGCAGCTCTTGCGGTGTCTGCCAAGGTCCAAGTTCTGCCCTTAGTGTTGTGCAGAGAATGTTGGTGTTTCCCCTTAGCTCCTCGAAGACAGACCAGGTGTCCTCTACCACCACTACCACTCTTTTCTAAGAAAACCTTCCTAGGGCTTCCTTCAGTTCCCCATAATAAATGATGGGTTTTTTTTTTTTTTTTTTTGAGACAGAGTCTTGCTCTGTCGCCCAGGCTGGAGTGCAGTGGCGCAATCTCGGCTCACTGCAAGCTCCGCCTCCTGGGTTCATGCCATTCTCCTGCCTCAGCCTCTCCGGGTAGCTGGGACTACAGGCGCCCGCCACCACGCCCGGCTAATTTTTTTGTATTTTTAGTAGAGATGGGGTTTCACCGTGGTCTCGATCTCCTGACCTCGTGATCCGCCCGCCTCGGCCTCCCAAAGTGCTGGGATTACAAGCGTGAGCCACCGCGCCCAGCCTGGGTTTTTTGTTTTTTTTTTTTAACCCTTCTCTATCCTTGTCACCCTCTTTTGGGCCTATTTTAATGTGTGATTAGAGGAGGGGCCACCAGTCTTCTGGTTAACCACATGTAGGGTCTACTCTACTGGAGGTGATAATCCAACAACCCACCAAATTCTCCTCTTGACTCCATGTAAATTAAGTCATTGAACGTTTCCTAGATGGTGTGAAATACTCCCTCTCTCCCTCTCTCAGTCATCTAGCTAGCTCAGATGTCTTTAGATATTTTATGTTTGCTCCCTGCTGAAGCTGCATCTTCAGAGCTCCCTTTTGCTTCCTCAGCCCTTGACTGGGGCTGGGGCTGCCCCCTAGGCTTTCAGCTAAGGAGAAATCTTTCTTCTCTATCTTTGGCGATTCCAGCATCTCTGACTCGCTTAGTTCTTGGGGTAAGTGCAGAAGGGCCTTTCGACCTTGCTGTTTTGACTCCAGCACTTGACAGCAGGGACATTTGGACTCTGACATTCTGACTTCATTGTACACTCAGATTCTGTGTATTTGCCTTGGGAATTTTCCTCACATCAAGAAATCAATAAAAGCTAAGTCACTTAGCAATGAATAGTACTAGTAGAAATAATCGCTATAAATTAAACTGGCAGTAGCTAATGTAGCAAATTGTGAGGAAGATCTTTGGTTGGCTGAATAAAGCTGCAGAGGACAATATAATGACCCCAATGCAAGAAGATCGTGTTAAGTGAAAGATGCGGGAGCCTGGTGCCTCCTTCCCTACTTCTCCCAGTCCTTCACACACTAAAGCATGCCCCAGAGAGGGTGATAAGGATGGATACGAATGGAGAACCACGTCATTCATTATAAGGAACTGTAGCAAGCCCTGGGAAGATTTTACTAGAAAATTAGAGGAGACTGGGCAGAATTTTGTCCCTAAGTATTAAAAAGGGGGGCTACATTGGTAGGGCTTGGCGGGAGGGATCCCAGAGCAAAGAACTCTGGAGCCATTGAGGAGGGAGGTTGACAGAAGAAAGGGCCAAGAAGAGAGACCTGGGAATGACTGTTAATGACTGTTAACGTTAAATATATATATATATATATTTTTTTTTTTTTTTTTTTTTTTTTGAGACAGGGTCTTGCTTTGTCACCCAGGCTGGAGTGCAGTGCCACAATCTTGGCTCACTGCAGACTGTTAAATATTCTAATACCACTAAATTCTTTATCTCATTCAGACCTCGTAGCAATGTAAAAGGAAGATATTATGATCATTATCCCCACTGAAGCCCAGCATGGTTGGGTGCTTGCTGGGGTCTCACTGGAAGCCACACAGCACAAACTCTGCCCAGAGTTTCATTGATTACCCTGTGTGATGTGTCATCCATTCCATTGGCCTCCCAGAGATAGCTCCACAAACTCTCAGAAAAGACTGGAATAGAGAGCTGTGCCAGTGGGCAAACCTCCCCTGTTCTAGCTGTTCTGGGACAGGGCTCAGGGCAGGGCCTGTAGACACCTGGCTTCGTCCATCCCAGGAAAACAAAGTTGGAAAATTCCTGTCTGTCCCTGCCCTGGTGGCCACATGTCCTGCCTCTGTGGCTGGGCCGGGGACAAGCACGTAGCTTTCAGGTACAGGGCTTCCTAAGTCGAGGGTTTCAGGTCGCACTGGAAAATCATTTTGCAAGCAGATGTCATAGGTCTCATCTTAGACTGGACGGCACGCAAGGTCAGCGTCAGCAGATCTGACCCTAAAAATAGGCCCTCTGTTGCCAGTTGGGGCGGCTGGGTGTGCGGCTGCTGCATGCCCCACGGACCAGAACCTCCTGACACGGCCAGGCCCTGGCACACCCAGGTAAGGCCATTGGGTGGGAAGGCCGGCACCCCTTGGGTTCACCCACGTGTTCTTTGGGGGCCTAGGGGTGGGGATTAGAAGCTCCTTTTCCACCCTGTTCCTGGTGCTGTGGGGAACAGCTGACCTCCTTCTAGTGTGAAAGGTTTCTTGCTGTCCTTTTACTAGAGACACCGTGGAATTTTCTCCATTTCCCTTTCTCCAAATCTGAACTTCCAGTTCAACGACCATTTTCTAAAGGATAATGGGGTAGATTAAAGCTCATCGAGCCCTTGTGAAGCATTGGATGTATTGTATCATATTCCACATTCCAGCGAGGTTCTATGTTTGTCCATTTAGCCAGTAAAGGGGGAGAAATCTCGGGGGCGAGAGACAGAGAGGCCCTGGAGTGACTCGGATCCTGTTCAGGGCAGCATCAAAGACAAGAAAGTACTTAATGCTCCAGGGATGAGAATTCTCCCTGTGTCCAGGTAATGCAAAAGCATCATTTGGACAGAGTGGCGGGTTTGGAAGCATTTCTCAGTCCTGGTGGGAGGATGGGGTTGGGGATGACGCTGCCGTGGTAGAGATGGGGGGTGGGGCTGGGTCATGAAGGATCAGAGCCACTGGACCAAGAGTGTAGGCGGCACCGCGTGTGGGCAGGAGGCGGGATGGGCCTGCGTCTCAGACCTGTGTAGGCAGGAAGTGGGACGGGCCTGCGTCTCAGACACGTGTGGGCAGGAAGCGGGACGGGCCTGCGTCTCAGACCAGGGCTCTCCCATTAGACCCTGGTGCCCTTGTGCTGTGACCCCAGGGGTCCCTTCATGGGCCTGGAACCCAAGAACAGCTGGGCCCGGGGGCTCTGATTGTTCGGGAAAGTGGAAAATGCTCCAGCGAGCAGCAGGAGGGGCACGAGGAGGATGTCTGGAGAGGTTGCCACACTCACGGCTGCCAGCACCTGAGGGTCCCTGGCACTGGATATTTTTTCCGCTGCCCCCACCTTTAGCTTGTGATCCCTCCTTGTTCTTGTCATGAGAATATCATTTGGTCCCACCGACAAATCCAAGGACTCTGACATTAACAAACAACACTTGAAGGGCTTCTGAGCTGAGTTCTTAACAAGGAAGGAGCGTTGGGCATGGAGGCTGGGGTGGACATGGGGTGGGTCTGGGGAGAGTTAGTGGGAGTGAAATAGGAAAGGTTCCTTTGTCCCTCTCACAGGGCATGCGATGGGGGTGTGGCTCACTTGTTCAGTACCCAGCTGCTCAAACCTCTAGAGGAGCATACAGATGGGCAGGCTGTGGGGCTCTGACCCCATGGCAGTGTCTAGGGGTGAATGTTTACAGCTGAAGCCCCAGGGGGCATGTGTTACAGGGTGCTCTTTTAGTTTGCTGTCTATAGGCGGCTTGTGTTAACCAGCTCAATTAGACCTCCTTCCTTATCACGAGGACAGAGGGATTTCTGTATCCCGGGGTTTCTTGCCTTGGTGTAGGGGAAGAATCAGATCACATGTGGGCTTGGAGAAGAGTGCAAGGTTTTATTGAGTAGAAGTAGCTCTCAGCAGATGGGGGAGCCAGAAGGGAGACAGTTTTTCCCTGGAGTTGGGCCACTCGGTAGCCGACTCTTCTCCTCCGACCGCTCTGGTCAAACTCGGCATCGTTCTGCTGGTCGATGGCCTGCAGGCCTGCCAGTGCCTGTCGGCGTGATCTTCTGCTGGCGTGCTTTTGACAACCAGCCACCTGTGTCTTCTGCCTGTGTGTTCCTCAGGACGTCCAGATGCTTGTGTGTCTCAGGTTTTTATAGGCACAGGATTGGGGCGTGGCGGGCCAGGGTGGTCTTGGAAAAAACAACATTTGGGTGCGAAGGCAGGAATGCCTGTCCTCACCTAGGTGTGTAGGGGTGGAGCCCTGGCCAGCGACCTGCCTTTCTCTACCCAGCACTTCCGGCCCTCCTCCGGTATCAGGAGCTCACTTGGCTCTGAAGGATCTTCATGGGCAAAGGCAGATCTGTGCTGAGGGTGAGGAGAGAGCCAGTGGTCCTCTGCCATCAGACAAACTGGAGCCCTTACTGGGGACATTTCAGTCATGGCTGACACCTGGGTTGGGTGGGAACCTGGTCCTGTCTGCGGGTGGCACTCCCGTGGCTGTTGTCGACCCCACAGTAGATGAGGGGCTTAGGGGAGGCCCTGAGGCCAGGGGCTGGGCTGTGAGCATTTTCCAGCAGCCCCAGGGAGGCCCAGTTGAGTCCACCAGGGTGGGGGTGAGCAGCCTCCACCAAGCCTTCCCCAGACACTGCGGCCTCGAGGCCTGGCGGTGTTTCCTGTGCTATGTGTCTGGCACTGTTCCAAGAGCTTTCCTGACAAGCAGGAATCATTTATTCCTCATAATTGCAACAGCTCTATGAGTGATGGACAGCACAGCCCCATTTCAGATTGGACACAGAGACACAAATAATAAGTGTTCTGCCCAAGGTCATGCAGCCTAAACAGGGGCAGAGGCCAGAACCCAGCGTGCCTCAGAGTCTGGGGGTGTAGCCCCTTTGCTCTAGTGCCCCTCAGTGGGGTAGAGGCCTGGTGGCGTCTCAATCTCCTACTCCTCTCAATCCCTAAACTCCAACCAAGGCCCCTCTCTCAGGGAGGCCCGGCCTGGAAACAGCCACTCCAGGTTCTTGGGCCAGGAGTCAGCTGTTTGTCCTCTTCGGCCTGATTTCAGAGCAGATGGTGTTTTAATCTCCTCTTCTGGTGACGATTCATGTTTCTGGGCCTACCCCTTCCACAGTAACGAGGGGGTCAGATCTCCTAGCAGCCTGGCACAGCGACCAGAGACTGACTACCTGGGGAGAGTCCTTTCTCCTACTCTCTTGCATGTCCCGCAGGAGGCGATGGGCTCTGTCACCCACAGGACAATGCTCAGGCTCACACGAGCCCATCTCCTCCACCACAGCTTCCCTACCGAGACCTCTGCCCCGGCCAAACTGCTCCACCCTCCCTTTCCTATTCTCGGTTGGGAACACAACTCCCAGTACAGCTGGGAATTCCCCACCCACCCTCCAGGCCGCCTCCTTGTCCCTGCTCCCTGAAACCCTCTTTGAGCCCATGGCAGATGTGCCAAGGGCTTAGATTATCTCATTTAATTCAGCAACCAGTGAGGGGAATGTTATCCCCATTTGACAGATGAGGAAGCCAAAGCCCAGGTAGTGAGATTCCAAGGCCCATAAGAGCCGCTTGCTGCAAATTTACATGACTCTGTGCTCCACTCTGGGGAGGGAAGCATACAGAATTGAGAGGCCCAGGCATGCCCTCAGGAGCTTATACTTTGTGACCAAGAATGTAGTGAAGTATCTATTGTGGTGGGTTGGGATGTGGGGCTGTTGGGTTGAGTCCTATTTGCACCCCTTACTAGCTTGGTGTGTTGTTTCTTAACCTCCCTGACCCTCATTTTTTCATCTGTAAAGTGGAGGCAGTTATTCCCTATCTAGAACCTTTCTTTCTTTCTTTCTTTCTTTCTTTCTTTCTTTCTTTCTTTCTTTCTTTCTTTCTTTCTTTTCTTTCTTTCTTTCTTTCTTCTTTCTTTCTTTCTTTTTCTTTCTTTCTTTCTTTCTTTCTTTCTTTCTTTCTTCTTTCTTTCTTTCTTTCTTTTTTTTCTTTCCTTTCTTTCTTTCCTTCCTTCCTTTCTTCCTTCCTTCCTTCTTTTTTTTGACAAGGTCTCACTCTGTTACCCAGGCTGGAGTGTAGTGGCGTGATCTCGGCTCACAGCAACCTCCACCTCCTGGGTTCAAGTGATTCTCATACCTCAGCCTTCCTAGTATCTGGGATTACAGGCACACACCACCACGCTCAGCTCATTTTTTTTTTTTTTTTTTTTTGTATTTTTAGTAGAGACAGAGTTTCACCATGTTGGCCAGACTGGTCTCAAACTCCTCACCTCAAGTGATCCGCCTGCCTCAGCCTCCCACAGTGCTGGGATTACAGGTGTGAACCACCACGCCCAGCCACTATCTAGAAGGTTTTGAGAGTAGATAATCACTGGGCACACAATAAAAGCAACATGATCATTTCCCTGGGTCCAGCCAAGGCCTTGATTTCTCTGCGAGATTTTGTGGGTGGCAGATTTAAGAGGTGGCAGCTTTAGCCCCTTGCCTTCCCAAGGCCCAGAGCATCCCCTGTGTAGCATCTGAGACAGGACCAGTGACGAATAAGTGGCCTGGACAGGAAGTGGTGGAGCGGCAGGACCATGGTGAGGGCTGCACCTCCGGAGTCTTGCTTTTCCCCGAACAAGGAAGGCTTGTTCTGAGGTGAGGCCCAGTGGGAAATGGTTCCTGTGAAACTGCCTGTGGTGTTTCCACACATCTTCAGAGGGAGTGAAGGCCCAGCTGCTTAGGATTCAGGAACCACAATGGGCCTGGTCAGATGTCACGGTCTGGGTCTCCAGTGCCAGAGCTCCCTCTTCCCTGGCCGCTCGAGAAAGTCCATCCTGGCCGGCTCCCTTGTCTGAGAAGGAAGCTGAGTGTGGCCTCCAGCCTCCTCAGGGCTTCCAGGAGACCCGCCTCTGCCAAACCAAGACTGGGGAAATCAATTAGAAGTTCATAAATTACCACCCCAAGCGCTTTGAAACCATTTGAAGAGTTAGTCAAACAAGTTCATGACATCAACACCATCAGAGAAGGAATATTAAATTACTTTTAAAATGAAGGCTCTTCTGTATTTTTTAATAAAAGGATTTTATATTAATTCACATAATTGCCTCCTGTTAACATACTTGCCAGAATCCAAAAGAAAAAAAAATCTGTTAAACTTGGAATATGTCTGATACATTAGGAATTAAATTATAGGCCACAAAAAATTCCTGGGTTTTTGCGTCCAAGTCTTCTTTTAAAAAAAATCCACTTATTTTATTCCCTAGTTGGGATCATTTTTGTATATCTAAAATGCATAAAGACAAGCACTGACTTGTACTAAGTTAAAAATATGTACATATTTACATATGGACACTGCTGCCAAATTCCACCCCTCCCCACGTACCCCAGCAGTAGGTATTACTCTCCTAATAGAGTAATTCACCCAACCACAATAACATTTTTACTCTCCCCCTTCTTTCCAAGCATATCCAAGCCCAACTTGGGTGGTGTCATGGAAGAAACGTGGTACACAGGCACTTAAACACAGACCAGCTTTCCCCATGAGCTCCATGCTTTAGAAACATGAAAATGCAATGGATCTACACACAGGCACAGATACAGAATGCCTTCGAAGGGAGAGGAGGATTTTTCATATTTAGAAGGTTCTCACTTTGTCACCCAGGCTGGAGTGCAGTGGCATGATCATAGCTCACTGCAGCCTCAAACTCCCGGGCTCAAGCGATCCTCCCACCTCAGCCTCCCAAGTAGCTGGGACCACAGGTGCATGCACCTCCATGGTCAGCTATGTTTTTCTCTATCTTTTGTAGAAACGGGGGTCTCATCATGTTGCCCAGGCTGGTCTTGAACTGCTGGACTCAAGCAATCCTCCCGTCTTGGCCTCTTAAAGTGCTGGGATTACAGGCCTGAGCCACTGCACCCAGCCTTTACTATATTTTAAAAGGCTAAGGTGGTAACTTTTCTGTTTTATGTATATAATTTTTAAAAATATTCTTGCAGAAGGCTAGGTGCAGTGGCTCATGCCTATAATCCCAGCACTTTGGGAAGCTGATGGGGGTGGATCATTTGAGGTCAAGAGTTCAAGACCAGCCTAGCCAACATGGTGAAATCCCATCTCTACTGAAAATACAAAAATTAGCTGGGCGGGATGGTGAGCGCCTGTAATCCCAGCTACTCCGGAGGCTGAGGCAGGAAAATCGCTTGAACCTGGGAGGCGGAGGTTGCAGTGAGCCTAGATTGCACCATTGCACTCCAGCCTGGGCGACAGAGTGAGATTCTGTTTCAAAATAAAATAAAATAAAATATTTTCTTATAGAGACAGGGTCTCATAATGTTGCCCAGGCTAGTCTTGAACTCTCGGGAGAGGAGAATTTTTAAAATGTTTATACTATAAATTGTTCTACTCAGCTAAAAACCTCTAGAAGGCAGAGAACTCCCTGGCTTAGCTCAGCACACCCCTTTCCGATCCCCTCCCATGCTGGCCTGGCCCAGCTCGACCCTACACAGGGGCATACACAGTAAAGCTTTGGAGTCAGGGCCAGGCCTAACTTCTGAGGGGAAGTCAAGGAGGGAACGATGCCACTCCTCATCCCTTCTCGTGACCCGCCAGAGCACCCCAATGTCAGCTGAGTTAGACTAAGACCAAGCTAAGCAGAGTCAATGATGCTGGCTCTGACACTGTAAGGGTTGGGGTGGGGAGGGGGGCTGCCCTCTTCATCTGAAGTCAGAGGGGAAGGAAGATCCCCCCTACGCCGAGGTGGATTTACCCCAAGCTTCAGAACTCTGCACTTGCATCAGCCGCTTCCAAGGCCCTATACCTATTTGGTTTTCTTTTACTTAAAGAAATTGAGGCCAGGTGCAGTGGCTCACGCCTGTAATCCCAGCACTTAGGGAGGCCGAAGCAGGTGGATTGCTTGAGGTCAGGAGTCCGAGACCAGCCTGGCCAACATGATGAAACCCCATCTCTACTAAAAATACAAAAATTAGCCAGGTGTGGTGGCACATGCCTGTAGCCGCGTCTACTTGGGAGAGGCGGAGGCAGGAGAATTGCTTGAACCCAAGAGGCAGAGGTTGCAGTGAGCCAAGATTGCACCACTGCACTCCAGCCTGAGTGACAGAGTAAGACGCTGTCTCAAAAAAAAAAAAAAAAAAAAGAAAAGAAAAAAAAGAAATTGAATAAGCTTCAAGATCCACAAAATCTAGATTCCTCCTGCTTTCTCAGGAGGCACGGGGGGCTAGGGTGACCTTCTGACACCACGGAGGCCTGACTGCTGCCATGGGCAGCCTCGGGGAGGACACAGAGCTGCCTTCGGGGGGCTCCCACTTGACAGGAGGCACTTGGTGCCACCAAAGAGATGTAAGGAGCGGAGTCAGACCTTGTCCCGAGGGCCACCTTCCTGCCTCGGCCCGGGGGTTTTGGGCGAACTTCTACTCCGTGCAGAACACTTCTAAAATAGAACTTTCATGGAATTTTGGTTTTTTCCCTCCATATGCTCAAGTAAAACATGTCTAGCACAGAAAATTTAGAAAAGATGGTTACTTTAAAAAAAGAAAACAAAAATCACATATAATTTCGTCACCCTAAAACGAGCATGTAGCCAGTGTTAATATTTTGGGGAAATTTATTTTTGTACAAGAAGGGGATGGTTCTGTATTTGCTACTTCACAAACTTCTGCTTTCTCTCTCCGCCGTCGCCAGCCTCTTTCCCTTTGATTTCCTGGAGTCACCGAGAACATGGCTGTTGTGTGTAACAATTCTGTTGAAGGGTTAGGGTCCCAATGAGAGGACTGCCACAGCTATGAGTCACTGCCAAGTTGAAGGTTGGGAACCCCCGTTCTCAGTAATCTCGTGGCTATTCCTCCCCCAGAAACTCCTCACTTGGTGGTCTCTTGCCCCAGTTGCTCCTTTCCTCAGTCCTGCCACAGGGCCCCCTCATACTCCTTCTAGAATGTTCTAGGAAACTCAAAAGTCTCTTGCTTTATTGTACAGAACAATTTAGTTCTCTGTTTCACTCCACCTCTTTCTGAGCCATGCCGCAGAACTCATGTTTTTCCCATCAAAGGGATCCTCAAATAAGCCAAAGTGGCTCACACCTGTAATCCCAGTGCTTCAGGAGACTGAAATGGGAGGATCACTTGAAGCCAGAAGTTGGGGACAGGCCTGGGCACCATAGCAAGACAATCTCTACAAAAATAAAATAAAATAAAATAATAAATAATAATAGTAAATTACCTGGGTGTGGTGGCACATGCCTGCAGTCCTAGCTGCTCTAGAGGCTGAGGTGGGAGGATCCCTTGAACCTGGGAGATTGAGGCTGCAGTGAGCCATGATTGAACCACTGCACCACAGCCTGGGCAATGGAGTGAGGCCCTGTCTCTACAGAAAAAAAAAAATCCTTAAATTGTGCTTTCTGTTAAGCAAGAAGCCTGTATGTGGCTCTTCAAAATGTTAAGATGGCTGGGCGCGGTGGCTCATGCCTGTAATCCCAGTACTTTGGGAGGCCAAGGTGGGTGGATCATTTGAGGTCAGAAGTTTGAGACCAGCCTGGCCAACATGGTGAAACTCCGTCTTTACTAAAAATGCAAAAATTAGCCGGGTGTGGTGGCGGGCACCTGTAATCCCAGCTACCCTAGAGGCTGAGGCAGGAGAATTGCTTGAACCCGCGAGCTCCGGCATGGGCGAAAGAGCGAGACTCTGTCTCAGAAAAAAAAAAAGAAAAAAGATAAGCCTTCTTTCCTGACACATGCTCTCATTCCTAGGCATGGCTCCCTAGCCAATCTCTGCAGCCTCAAGGGTTCTACTTAGAGATTTTAATTTTCCCACTGAAATGGATTATGCATCTCTCCATGCCGCTTCTCCCATCTGCCACCTTAGCAAGCGAAAGAGTTCAGCTTGAGGTTTTTTGTTTGTTTGTTTGTTTGTTTGTTTGTTTAAAAAGCATTTTGCCCCTCTAGCTTTAGCTCCATTTTTGTCAAAGAAGGCACTGGAGCTCAGGGAGGATGGAACATGTAGATCTGAGGGTCTTCAGTGATTGCTGGGGCCAGTGACAGTGCCAGGTCCCAGGAGCAAGTGAGATGGGGTGGAAATCGCAAAATAGAAGTCACAAGTAGCTTCCTGCCAAGACTGTTCTGTTTGGCCAGCACAGTTTAAAAATATACACATGGTTATTTATTATAAAATATCACTATTTATTAAAAGAATCCCAAATTAGGAAACAGAAGAAAAAGTCACCCATAGTATTGACATTTTGATGTATTTTTTTCTAGTTAAAAAAGAAAACTATAAAAAGTTTTCTGCTTGTTTGGGTTTTTTTATGCATAAAGTAAAATAATGGTGTCAAATTACAGTTTCAAATTCAGATTAAAACCTTTCCTACTTGGGCAAAGGAAACCTTTAACTAAATGCAAGCCTTGCAATATAAAATTCTGAAATAAGCCAGGTGCAGTGGCGCATGCTTGTAATCCCAGCACTTTTTGGGGCTGAGGCAGGAGGATCGCTTGAGCCCAGGAGTTCAAGAACCGTTTGGGCAACATGGTGATATCCCATCTCTACAAAAAACTTTTGTTGTTGTTGTTTTTTGTTTTTGAGACGGAGTCTCGCTCTGTCGCTAGGCTGGAGTGCAGTGGCGCAATCTTGGCTCACTGCAACCTCTGCCTCCCAGGTTCAAGCAATTCTCCTGCCTCAGCCTCCCAAGTCACTGGGACTACAGGCATGCGCCACCACACCCAGCTAAATTTTGTATTTTCAGTAGAGACGGGGTTTCACCATGTTGGCCAGGATAGTCTCGATCTCTTGACTTTGTGATCCACCTGCCTTGGCCTCCCAAAGTGCTAGGATTACAGGCATGAGCCACCGTGCCTGGCTACAAAAAAACTTTAAAAAAAATTAGCCAGGTGTGGTGGTGCAACCTGTGGTCTCAGCTACTTGGGAGGCTGAGGCAAGAGGATATTGACCCCAGAAGTTCGAGGCTGCAGTGAGCTGTGCCACTGCACTCCAGCCTCGGTGACAAAGTGAGACCCTATCTCAAAAAAAAAAAAAAAAAGTCTGAACTAGAGTCTGAGTTAATGAGGAGTCCCTGTGCTGATAGCTCTTCAAAGGCAAGGTCACTTTCATGGAAGGAAATGGCACTCCAGGCCTTAGCGGTCAAGTACTGCTCGGCCTCTTGCATCTTCTGTTATCATGGTATCTTTGTTTTTTTCTTTTCTCCTTACATTTTTATTTTTAATTGACAAATAATAATTGTATTTATGGGATACAATGTGACGTTTTGATATATGTATACTGTATCTTTCACCTTTAAATGTTTTTAAATTAGCTGTACCTTGGTTTAGTTTCCTTTAAAAGCAGACCCTGAGACTAGAGTTTGGGTGCATGTTGTTTATTTGAGAGGTGCTCCCAGGAGCACGGTGTGGCACGCAGAGCGCCCAGGAGGGAGGAGAACCAGTGAAGGATGTGTGAACGAGCAGAGTCCCACTCTGGGCAACTGGAGCTCCAACACACGGGCCAGCCTCCGGGAGACTGTGCAGGACATATTTCAAAAGTGGCCCACTCAGGGTTGAGGAAGTGGGGATGTTTATCCACCAACTCCTGCCTCTAATTGGTGACAACTTCTGGGGGATGTTAACTCCACATACTGCAGGCCTGACCAGCACAAGGACTGGAAAATGCCCTCAAGCAGGAAAACAGGCACCTGAGGTAGGAAGGCTTTTATATATAAAGAACTGTCCACTTCTGCTGCAGCGACTTGAGCTGAGGAAGCACCTGTAGCCACCTGTAGTAGATCCTATCCTTGTAACAGGGCAAGGATAGCATCGATTACAGGAGCTGACATTTAAAAATCAATAGATTTCTCACGACAATCTATGAGGATCATAAAAATACCAGAAAATCTGGGCTTGCATTCCCACATGGGACAGCAAGCTGCTGCCCCCTTAATGGAGGTATATGCTCCCTAGTGTGCCACACTCCCCACCACTCCCTAATGTCTCTTGCCTGAGGCCAACAGCCAGGTTTTTGTTTGTTTACTTTTTAACACCCAACCCACTTCCTTCCTCTATGTTATCTGCCTGGCCCTTCCCTGAAGGAGCCTGAGTTTGTCACCTTTTAAGGAGGAGACAGGCTGCCATTGCATGTAGGCCAAGTCATCTCGGAGACAGCATTTGATTTCCTGGGACCAAATCTTTAAATATGAAGCTGTAACAGGAACCTGGAGGCCTCTCTTGACAGCCTGCCCAGCTCTCATTATGACATTTAGCCTGTGATTGATATTGTGTGTGTCATTGAGACCTTGGCAGTTAATCTCTGGGTCGAATCTATGGAAACCAAACAGAACAGATTTGTCTTCCCTTCCATGTTGGCTGTGATCTGGGAAACAGATGCTCCTGGCCTCTCTGAGAATTAGAGAGTTGGGAGCCATGCAGAGACGGTGCACACAGGCCGCCTTCAGGATTTGGAAAGATTACAGGTCTGTGGTTTCTGGACGGTTCCACACTTTGTTCTCTTTCCCCATCAAATCTGCATGCTGGAGGATAATAGATCCCAGGGCTCACACTGCGTGCCAAGCTCCTCGGGGTAGACCGCACCACTTCCTCTTTTGTCTGGAAATCCAGCCGAGGCTTTCAGCACAGAGACGGAGACGGGGATGGTTCCCTCCACAGTGTAATGAAGGAAGAACGGCCTCACCAAGGGTGAGGTCAGCTTCAGTGATCAACGGAGGCAGACGGAGGTTTCAGAATGGAATTGACTCTAGCATCTCCTGAAAATCACCTCTTCTGAAGCTTCCATTAACTTCAGGCAGAGTTCAAGATGGCCTAAACCACCACCTTTAGGTGTATGGTGCCCAGCTTCTACTCACTTCGAACAAGAAGAGTGGGTGCTGTGGACGGGCTGAGCTTCAGACCTTTAGACACCGTGGGCCTGAAGCAAGGAGAGCTATAACTACGTATGCTCCTAGGGGACGGAGGGGTCTGGGCTCATTTCTGTGAGAAAGACTTTTGGCCACTTCTTGAAATAATGTCTTCCTTCCTGACTGGAAACACAGCAGGCAGGCCCCAGAATAGAGTTTGGGCCTGAATGACCACCGGTGGGGGAGGGTAGCCCACCCTGTGCCTGCAGTCCCCTCACCTTTGCCCTCCTCCAAATCAGCCTGGAGGCTCAGTCCTGCCTTAGCAGCTCTTGCTGAGCCCCTTGCACAGGCCTCACAGCCCTTAATCATTCCTTCACCCCTCAGTCACTCATTCACTCATTCCATTCATTCACTAAGCCACTTCCTCATCCAACCCATATCTCCTGAGTACCTCCTACGTGCCAGATACCAAGGCTACAGAGAGAAGCAACACTCAGGAGCCCCGAAGCAAGGTCCTCTCTCCTCCCAGCCTGCAGCTGCATTCTGGGCCAAAGACCGGGCCTCCCACCCCACTGGGACAGCAGGAGGCATTTTGAATGAGCGCCCTCACTGCCTTTCTCTTGACTCCGCAGCGCCCTGGCTCTCTAGCCACATCTCAGACAATTATTATAAAACTTTACTAAGCGTCAGACTCACTTGGGAGCTCATTGAGATACAGATGCCTGCGCCCCTACCCCCAGTCCAGGGTGCAGCCTGGGAATCTGTATTTTTGGTCAGTGCCAGGTGACTCTGACAGAGGTGGTCTTCAGACCACACTTTGAGAGACTTCACAGGAGGGTCCCCTTTGCTGCCCATTGCCCTCTCCACACCCCACCAGGAAGCAGGAAGTTGTTGGAGGAAGTCACAAACCCTGGCTTCCCACAATCCCTACAGACACACATGGCTAGCTAGTGATCCTTTAAGTCATCTGCTATGGACTTGGGAGAATCGAATTCCCCAAAGCAGTGGTCTCAACCCTTTCCTTTTAAATTTCTGTCATGGAGAATTTCAAACACACCTGAAGAGAAACAGCAACTGGCCAGGTGTGATGGCTCACACCTGTAATCCCAACAATTTGGGAAGCTGAGGTGGGAGGATCACTTGAGCTCAGGAGTTCGAGACCAGCTTGGCCAACATAGCGAGACCTCATCTCTATTTTAAAAAAGGAAAAAAGAGAAACAGCAACTACCTTATAACCATCATCCAGCCCCAATCACCATCACTCATAGCCAGCCCATCTCATTCATACTTACATCAATACCCTGCCCCAACATTATATTATTTATATTTTCCAACTATATTATTTTTGAAGCAAATATTTCAGTATGTTTTTCTAAAAGATAAGGCCCTGTGGTATAATGTAACTGTCCTCGGAATCTCCAGCAAGTTGGCTGGTAGATATAGACCTCTTTGGTGAGATGACTCCCGCCATGGTGGTGTGCTCTTCTATTCGAAGGCATATAATGTCTGATCATCTCTTTTTATTCGTACGTGGTTGGCAGTTTATGCTCAGTCTCTGGATGCAGCAACTCATCAGGTGGTGTAAAATGGTGCTTCCTTCTTTATTCATTATCTGGAATACTTCTATAAAAGAACATTTCCCGTATCAACCCAGTAGTATATAGTTTGTAAAAGAGAGGAGCAATATATGCAGATTCTTCTCCTTTATCTATCCATCTTCAAAATAAGGAGCTGGTTCCCAAACATCCTCCAACCGTGCATAATTAAGTTTTGGGTTTTTTTTTTTTTTTTTGATAGGGTCTCACTGTGTTGCCCAGGCTGGAGAGCAGTGATATGATCATGGCTCAATATAGCCTTGGCCTCCTGGGCTCAAGTGGTCCTCCCACCTCAGCCTCAGCCTCCTGAGTAGCTGGGACTACAGGCATGCACCACCACACCCAGCTAATTTTTGCATTTTTTGTAGAGTTGGGTTTTGTCATGTTGCTCAGGCTTGTCTTGAACTCCTGGGCTCACGCAGTCTGCCCACCTCAGCCTCCCAGAGTGCTGGGATTACAGGCATAAGCCATGGCTCCTGGCCTGTTTTCAGTATTATTATTATTATTTTGAGATGGAGTTTCTCTCTTGTTGCCCAGGCTGGAGTGCAGTGGTGTGATCTCAGCTCACTGCAACCTCCGCCTCCTAGGTTCAAGCGATTCTCCTGCTTCAGCCTCCCAAGTAGCTGGGATTACAGGTACCCGCCACTACACCCAGCTAATTTTTTGTATTTTTAGTAGAGATGGAGTTTCGCCATGTTAGGCAGTCTGGTCTTGAACTCCTGACCTCAGGTGATCTGCCCACCTTGGCCTCCCAAAGTGCTGGGATTACAGGCATGAGCCACCACACCCGGCCTTCAGTATTATTATGACCTAAGTGTTTGATGTGTTTTGATCCACTGGAATTATTGTTATTTTTCATGTTCAAATTGTTCCATTTTTGATAAGTGGGAGCTTCTTCAAGTTGTATTCTGAGTCCCTTTGACGTGTTCCTAATGGTCTTTGAAGCCATGAACCCTTTCCTACATTCTCTGCATCCCGGGCCTGCCCCTCCTCACACTGCACCTCCCATCTCCCTCCCCCTCGTACTAAGACCCTGTGCTACAGACAGCCTCAATTCATGATCCTCCTTATCTGTAAAATGGGGCTAATGGTAGGGTATTAGGATAACCCTACCTCAGTGTTGTTAAGATTAAATGGATTTACAATCATCAAGCACTTGGAACGGTGTCTGGCACACCATAGGTGTTATATAAGTATTTGTCAAATAAAACAAATAGCATTCCCTCCCAGTCACTCACCTCCCTGGTTCTCAGTCTTCTCACCTTTTCCTCCTTCTCTCCAGTCTCAGAGCAGGAGCACAATTTCCTTTCCCAGGCTGACCATAGGTACATCATTTACTCAGCTCAGGAAACAATCACTGTCCAATTCCACTGCAAATTCCTCTCCTTGGGGACAATGGAAAGTCCTCTCCCGCATTCCACTGGCAGAGCCTAACCAGCTCTCCAAATGCACATTTCAGTCTGGAGGCACAGCTTTTTGTCTTGGGGCATGTCTTCCAATCCCCTTGGTAAGTTAACGCAGTGATGGCCAGGCTCCTAGTGTGAGAGCGTGAGCATTGCCTTCAGCTCTTCCGACAGGTTAACCCTCAGGCAGCCACATTTCCTCCCTTCTCAAGGCTTCTGAAGTCCTGCTGATGTGTGTGTGGCCCAGACCCAGGCCCGGGCAGGTACGGCCTTGGCGATGTACTCTTTCCACTGGCTGACGGCTCCCTGCAGACACTGAGAGGGCCACGGGCCTGGAATGTCAGGAATCTTCTGGGCCTTCCTATTTTGGGTCCCAAATGGCCCAAACCAGTAGGTTTCAGTCAGATAAAGGAAAAAGTAAGAACCAAAGGATTAAAGTCTAAAGAAAGGTGGGAAGGGACTGGCTGCTTGCAGGATTTCTTAGCTCCAGAGCCCACCTTGGCCCACGTCCAAGGACCCCAGCTCTCCTACTCTAGAAAGATTGGAACATTGGGGAAGTGTCATTTAACTGCTATCATGGCCTTCCTTGTTTACCTGTGTGGCCTGGGAAGAGGAAGCGGGGGCATAGCAGGTTGGGGAAACTCTTGCCAAATTTTAAGATAAGCTTATTCCCACCTCTTTTTCTAAAGCCCATTCCCTGCCTCAGTGTCCCCTGCTAAACCCCATCCTGCTTCTCTCTCATAATCAGCTGCAGAAAGGAGAGAAAATCCCTTGGCTCTAAAATGACATCTGGAGAAGTGAAGACAAGCCTCAAGAATGCCTACTCATCTGCCAAGAGACTGTCGCCGAAGATGGAGGAGGAAGGGGAGGAGGAGGACTACTGCACCCCTGGAGCCTTTGAGCTGGAGCGGCTCTTCTGGAAGGGCAGTCCCCAGTACACCCACGTCAACGAGGTCTGGCCCAAGCTCTACATTGGCGATGAGTAAGTGCCCAGGCCCAGGCTCGCTTGGGAGCCGGCAGCAGCCCCTCCCCAGGCCACGCCCTGCGCCACCTCCTAGCCGTGGGCTTTGGAATTTGTAGTTGTTCTGTGAGAACTCAATTAGTTAGGGCTGGGCTTATCTTCACATTACAGAAAACCTAAACAAAGGCTTAGGCAAGATAGAGGTTTATTTCTCTCTCACATATAAGCGCGGAGGGAGGTGGGCTGGGGCTGGCACGGCCACTGCAGGGTCATCAGGGACTCAGACTCCTGTGTTTCTGCGCCATTGTCCTGGGGACGTGGCTTCTTCCCTCCAGGTGCTGCAGGGTCCCAGATTGCCGCCAGGACCCCAGCCATCAACTCTAGGACCCAGACAGCAGAAGGGAAAGAAAGAGCAGAAGGGCATCTTCCCAAAGCGAAGTCCCATCCCAGACTTCCCCTGTCCCTAGCTGCAAGGGAGACTGGGAAATGTAGTCTTTTATTTTAGCTAGCTATAATACCCTCAAGAATAAAATCAGTTCTTAGGTTGGTGGTGCAGGAACACATCAATACATGCCTGGAAGTATGAGAGCCTAAGTTTAGGTCACTGTCACCTCCTTTAGATTTTTATAACCACCATTCTCCACTCCCTACACAACTGAGACGCACCTACTGTAAATAATATTAATAATGATAACGACTATCCTTTCTTGAACACTGTATGCCAGGCACTGCGCTAAGCATCCTGCATGCATGATCTCATTTTACTCTCCTGATAACCCAATGATAGAGGCTAATTAATCCCATTATAAAGATAGGGAAACTGAGGCACAGAGCAGTTAAATAACTGGCCCAAGTCCCACAGCTCAGTCGGTGGCAGAGAGCTGGGATTAAAATGCAGCTCTGCCCAACCCAGAAGCTTGTTCTTAACTGCTCCTCCCTCCACTCTCCAGGACTCCAGCCATGTTCCATCTCACCATGGAGCAGATGCTGTAGGACCCCTCCATATGTTATTGTATTTATTTTCTTTTTCTTTCTTTCTTTTTTTTTTTTTCGAGACAGTCTCGCCCTGTCACCCAGGTTGAAGTGCAGGTTGGAGTGGTGTGACCTCGGCTCACTGCAGTGAGCCGAGGTCACACCACTCCAACCTCTGCCTCCTGGGTTCAAGCAATCCTCCTGTCTCAGCCTCCCAAGTAGCTGGGATTACAGGCACCTGCCTCCACACCTGGCTACTTTTTTATTTTTAGTAGAGACAGGGTTTCACCATGTTGGCCAGGCTGTTCTCCAACTCCTGACCTCAGTTGATCTGCCCACATCAGCCTCCCAAAGTGCTAGGATTAAAGGTGTGAGCCACCGTGCCTGGTCTATATGTGATTTAATACACATCTTGCTGCTTAATATCTGGAGATAATCGTCTAGCCATAGGAAGATCCAGGGTAAGCATCCCTTGCCTTTCGTCTTTCTTTTTTTTAAATTGAAAAAGTTACAAATATGACATGCTTAATTACACTAGGTTAAATGAGGTAGAGGGTTATAAAGACAAACTGTCCCCTCTTAATTCTACCCCTGACTAACCAGTGTTAAATTTACTTGCATACTTCTACTACCTTGTGTGGGCTATTGCCAACATAAGGAAACATATACTCACATATAAAGGGTTTACTTTTTATTTTTTTTTTTGAGATGGAGTCTCCCTCTGTCACCCAGGCTGGAGTGCAGTGGCACCATCTTGACTCACTGCAACCTCCACCTCCTGGGTTCAAGCGATTCTCTTGCCTCAGTCTCCTGAGTAGCTGGGATTACAGGCATGCACCGCCACCACACCCAGCTATTTTTTTTTTTTTTTTTTGAGATGTCCCTCAGTGGTGCAATCTTGGCTCACTGCAACCTCCACCTCCCAGGTTCAAGTGATTCTCCTGTCTCAGCCTCCTGAGTAGCAGGAGTAACAGACACCTGCCACCACATCTGACTGATTTTTGTATTTTTAGTAGAGACAGGATTTCACTGTGTTGGCCAGGCTGGTCTCCAACTCCTGAACTCAGGTGATCCACCTGCCTCAGCCTCCCAAAGTGCTGGGATTAAAGGTGTAAGCCACTGCATCCAGGCCTATATATTTTTTAAACAATTAAAAATGAATCATAGGCTGGGTGCTGTGACTCACACCTGTAATCCCAATACTTTGGGAGGCTGACGCAGGAGGATCGCCTGAGGGCAGGAGTTGGAGATCAGCCTGGGCAAAATAGTGAGATCTTGTCTATACAAAAAAAAACCACAAAAAACAAAAAGCACCAGCATGGTGGTGCACACCTGTAGTCCCAGCTACTGGGGAGGCAGGAAGATTGCTGGAGACCAGGAGAGCGATGCTGCAGTGAGCCAAGATTGTGCCAGTGCACTTTAGCCTGAGGGATAGAGCAACAGTTTGTCTCCAAAACAAACAAACAAAACCCCATACTATATATACATACTGTTGTATACTTTTACTAATCCATAGTTAGCTGTGCCACAATTTACCCACAATTTCTCAGTTGTGAACATTACGGGAAGGAAGGAGAGGGGTGTACAGAAACTCTCTAAGGTTTTCTTCTTTGAATTTGGCTTTACTGAGAAATAATTCATAGACCGTAAAGTTTACCCTTTTAAAGTATACAATTCAGAGGTTTTCTTATAGTTACAGAGTTGTGCAACCATCACCACCCTCTAATTTCAGAACATTTTTGTCACCTCAAAAGGAAACCCTGTGAGTTCATGTCCTTCGTAGGGACATGGATGAAGCTGGAAACCATCATTCTCAATAAATTATCACAAGGACAAAAAACCAAACACCGCATGTTCTCACTCATAGGTGGGAACTGAACAATGAGAACTCATGGACACAGGAAGGGGAACATCACACTCCGGGGACTGTTGTGGGGTGGGGGGAGGGGGGAGGGACAGCATTAGGAGATATACCTAACGCTAAATGACGAGTTAATGGGTGCAGCAAACCAACACGGCACATGGATACATATATAACAAACCTGCACATTGTGCACATGTACCCTAAAACTTAAAGTATAATAATAAAAAAATAAAAAGGAAACCCTGAACCCACTAAACAGTCACTCCCCATTCCCTACCTGCCTCTCAGGCCCTGGCAACCACCAATCTACTTTCTGTCTTTATAGATTTACTGATTTCTAGACATTCTGTATAAATGGAATATTATAATATGTTCCTGGCTTTCTTTTACTTTGCATAATGTTTTCCAGGTTCATCCAAACTGTACTTGTATCAGTATTTTATTCCTTTTTATTGCCAATCTCCATGTGATATTTGCACGTTTCTGTAAGTCTAAAATTAGTTCAAAATAAAAAAGGCACACATATATTTTGACCCAAAATATCACTTTAAGAAATGTAATTTACAGAAATAAGAGTAGCAATAATGAGAAAATATGTGCAACAATGCTTATTATAACACTGTTTGAAGTAGCAAAAAAAAAAAAAAAGGAGGGACTGACATCTCTAGTCTTTTAATAACAAAATATTAAATAAATGTGGTAAATATTTCCTATAATGAAAGTAATAGGCCGGGCATGGTGGCTCACTCCTGTAACCCCGTAACTTTGGGAGGCCAAGGTGGGAGGATTGCTTGAGCTCCGGAGTTTGCAACCAGCCTGAGCAATATAGCGAGACACCATCTGTACCAAAAATTTTTAAAAATTTTCTGGGCTTGGTGGCAAGTACCTATAGTCCCAGCTACTTGGGGGACTGAGGTGGGAGGATCACTTGAGCCCAGGAGGTCATGGCTACAGTGAGCTGTAATTGTGCCACTGCACTCTAGTCTGGGTGGCAGAGTGAGACCCTGTCTCAAAAAAAAAAAAAAAAAGTAACATATGCTTATTGTGTAAATAGAGAAGTCTCGGTTTCCCTATTCGTAAGAGGCTAATAACCTTCCTCATAGGGCTGTATGGATTAAGTTGGGTAATGTGTGTAAAATAGTGCACTCCCTAGTACATAGGAAGTGCTCAGTAAAGTTTAGCTATGATAATAAAAAAATGATAAATGTAAGAAAGATTGCTTTCAATATCCCAAAGCAATCACCAAAGGCCATTACTTCAAAGATACTCCTATTAATATTGTAGTATATTTCCTCCTAGACTTTCCGAATATTACTTTTGGTTTTGGAATTTGCTTTTATATAATTGTAACTATAATGATTATTCATTTTCTCTTATTTCTCACATAGCATCAATCATAAACATTTTCTTTTATTACTTCTTATATATTTAATTATAATAGGCATGACAATATATCAGATGAACAGAAGAGCATTTGTTTAACTACTTCCTTATTGTTGGGCATATCAGTTATTTTTATGTTTTGACTTTTATAAACAACGCTGCAGTGGACATCTTTACACATAATGTTTTTTCTATATTTAGAATTATTTCCTTAGATCTGACCCTAGAAATGGTACAACTGAGGAAAGAGTGATTAAGATTTTAAGACTTAAACTGTTTCTGTATCTTTATCCATGCTATTCCCTTTGTCTAAAATGTCTTTCCCTGCACCTCATGTCCAAGTCCAGATCCTATGCGTTCTTCAAAGTCCATTCAAGTCACTTCTGCCATGAAGCCAGCTTCCTCCAATCCCCATAGTGAGAAGTAAGCTTTTTCTCTGTATATTATATACTGTATTTACCTTTCCTATGGCTTATAATAATAATAGCTAAGTTGTATTGAATTCTTAGGTGTTAGGTGTCATGCCTTGTGCTAGGCGTCATTTAGACTCCTAAACAACCCTATAAAGGAGGAACCATTATTATTCCCATTTTACAAATGGACAAGTCACAGCTCAGAGAGTTCATTCATTCATTCAGTCAGCCTTTACTGGACACCTTGCTTGGAGCTGCGGGGGAGAAAAACAAGACACTGAGGCTCAGAGAAATCAAGTGACCAGCCCAAGTTCTCACCACCAGAAAGGGGTAAAATTTATACTCAAATCCAGATGAAAAAAAAAAAAAAAAACATGGTCAGTCCAGTCAGGTACAGAAGCTATTTCAGAGTTGAGGAGGGGAGAGGGAGGAGATGTGTAGAAATGTAACAGGGAACAGAAACAGCAGTGAGTGCTGGAGGGGAAGGAGCACAGGGTTTGAGTCTTGGCTCTGCCAATTACCAGTTGTGTGAACTTGGACAAATTATTTTACCTTCACCTTATATGGCAACAATAATGGGACTTATCTCACGGGGTGAAGATTAAATGAAATCGAACAAATGCTAGAGTAGTATCTGGCACGTAGTAAATGCTCAGTAAGTGCTTGGTGCTATTATGGATCTGAGAAAGATCACAGAAGGCATGGAACCAGGCTCGACTTTTGAAGATGGGTAGGATTTCAAAGAACTTCCAGGCAGAGGAAGCAGGATGGGAACAGCTACAGAGGTGAGAAAAGCAGGGGGATTCATCTGGAATATAGGGGATGAATGTGGTACACTTTCAGAAGGTCTGAGATTAAGCCAAATTCTGCTGCCGTGTGGTCAGTTTCGATTAGCTGTGCTAGTCTAATAGCTCACCCCAACATTTTGGCGGCCTGCCACAGCAATGATTCTCACTCACACTGCAGTCCATGGTGGGCCAGCTCTGCTGTGCTCCTGGCCACTTTACTCTAGGACCCAGGCTGATAGAGCAGCCCTGATTTGGGATCTTGCCGGCCTTGCAGCAGAGAGAAAAGAGAGACCTAGCAAACCATAAGCTGATACAGAAGTGACACATGCCATTTTTGTCCACATTTCACTGGCAAAAGCAAGTCCACGCCAAAGCCTCATGTCAGTGGGGCAGGAAAGTATAACTAGCACAGCCGGAGGGGCTGCAAACTTTCTAACAATAATGCCATCTGGCACAGCCTCCTGGTCAGGTGCATTGGCTTTGGGCAGGTTATTTTACCTTTTCCTCAACTTGAAGAATAGTTGGCCAGGCGCAGTGGCTCACGCCTGTAATCTCAACATTTTGGGAGGCCGAGGCAGGTGGATCGCTTTAAGTCACAAGTTCGAGACCAGCCTGGCCAACATGGCAAAACCCCACCTCTACTAAAAATACAAAAATTAGCCAGGTGTGGCCGGGTGCTGTGGCTCACGCCCGTAATCCCAATACTTTGGGAGGCCGAGGCAGGTGGATCACGAGGTCAGGAGATCGAGACCATCCTGGCTAACATGGTGAAACCCTGTCTCCATTAAAAATACAAAAAAATTAGCCTGGCGTGGTGGCGGGCACCTGTAATCCCAGCTACTCAGGAGGCCGAGGTAGGGGAATGGTGTGAACCCAGGAGGTGGAGGTTGCAGTGAGCTGCGATAGCACCACTGCACTCCAGCCTGGCGACAAAGCGAAACTCCGTCTCAAAAAAAAAAAAAAAGTAATAGACAAATGCAAATATTATTGTTAACAAAAAAGAAATCTGGAAAGGTAGGTCAGGGCCAGCTCATGGAAGGGTGAATGACGGCCAAGGGACTTCATTCAGAAAACCGTTGAGTGTCTGAGCAGAACTGACGTGTTCTAGTTAATCGAGTGCTAGACAATAAAATATGCTTGCCTCCTTGATGTTTGACCTTGAACTTGCTTCTTTCGACCAAGAAAATGGAAAATGCCACTGCCCTTTTAATTCAATCCAACTCTGCCTAATCGAGCCCCAATACAAGCACACACAGGTGTGTGAGACTTGCACCCCCAGCTGAAGGAGGGAGCCTCAAGTCAGCATGGCGTGGTGCTTGTCCCTGATTGCTGTGACACTCACTTAACAAGGTTAATGAGACTCACAGATGCTTATTGCAAGAGCAATTAACTCCACCACCAATGCAGCCATGCAAAGGTTATAACCTGGGCTGTGAGCAGGCAAGGCTGCCTGTGTTTCTTGGTCTTTTTGCAGGGGTTGCCCAAAGCAGCCAAAAGCTCCAAGCTCGTTCCTCACGCACAAAGCCTCAGTTTTAATTTGATATTTACATTTTGGTTAGGTTTTTTCTTTCCCTAAAAGCACCTAAGATTTTTGAAAGCCCAGTACCAAGGCTCTGGAAGTGAAGGAGGTCAGGACCCAGGAGTAAGGATGGATGTCCTGGGATGGCCAAAGCTACTATCCAGCCTTGGAGCCCAGGCCAGTGACTGTTGGGCCCTCAGGGGGGCATATGTACCTCTAAGATGAAGCTCACTCTTTTCCCTGCTCCTTTTTGTGGAGAGAGGTGGAGCGGCCAAGCATCTGCTCTGGAGCCACAGTGTCTGGACTGAATACTGGTTTCTGTGTGGCCTTGGGCAAGTCACTCAAGCTTTGTGACTTTCAGCTTCTTCACCTATGTGGATTCTATGCGTTAATGCAAGCAAAACATGTCTCACGGTGCCCAATACATTCATCAAGTTTGAACTATGACAAATCAGGCAGGTTCTGGAAATTCGATTCACAGTGTATGAGGAAGGTAAAGAACAGTCACTGTGCCTTGCCACGCAGGGTCCCCCATGCTAGGGGAAGCCTTGGGAGAGAAAACAACCCTGGGTCAGATTTCTCCCATGAGATTCTATCATGACCCAGTGCAGAGTGTTGGAAGGAGGGCCTGCCCTCCTAGGCCTTCCAGGAAGGTGACCTAAGGTCTAAGAAGGCAGCCATATCAAAGTTCCTTGGGCCTGCGGGTTTCAAAATCGCTAAAGCATTTTCTCAATCCCAGGTTAGCTCAAGGAGATTCACCAAGTGGGCTGCCTGGTAATTCCAAGTCCTCACTGCTCAGCAGCCCAGGGGAAGGGAAAGGTGGCCCTGCCACTGCAGCCTGATGAGAAAAGGCTACAAACAGGAGCGCGACATGGAGGGTGCTCACTCTGCCAGCTCAGCAGAGGGGTCGAAGGGGTGGGGCCTGGCTGGCCACCTTGCAGATATTCCTGGGGTTCTGGGGAAGTCTTCTTCACACAAGGTGTAGCCACCCACTCCCCACTCATTCCTCTAACTCGATAGGGGTCCGAATCGGCCACAAGTGGAACTGCAGGCTCAGCGTAGAGTGGAGGTCTCCAGCATGACTCAGCACAGCGTCCCAGTCCCCACTGTGTGTGGGTGGCCATCAACTATGGGTGGCCTTTGGCAAAGCATTTTAGTGTTCTGGGACTCAGTTTCTTTATTTGTAAAATAAAGGATGATTTCAAAGGTTCCCTTCCAGCTCTAAAATAAAATTATTTAAGAAATGGCCTATTAAATGAATTAGGCTTTATTAGTTTCAAGCACACACTTGTTTTATTACTTTTAAGTCATTCAAATTAGATTCAAATTAGGTTAACCAAGTGTTGCCCTCCAGAGAGCCAGGGACTGGCGTCAATGATGAGATAAGAATAATTCATCACCTCTTATCAATCAGCAGTCCCTAAATGGGTGCTTCAAAAATGCTTGAGTACGCTCGAAAGCACTAAGTTTCTGTAATTTAAATATTCTCACTTTAATCTCATTCACATCTTTCATTTGCTTAGCAAAATCTTTTTTCAGTCCTTTTTTTCCCTATAGTCAGCAGGAGGGGAAATATCCTGGCTACCATCGAAGTGATTGCAAATTCCTAGGCAGGGCAGCCTCCAGTGACAAGGCTTGGCTGAAACAGGATAATTGAGAAATCTCTCTTCCCTCTCCACAATGCGGGTGTCAGAGAGCCAGTGCCAAGGTGAGGTTAAACTTCCGCTGCTCATGGAATGGTGGGGGCCCTCAGGAGCTCCTTGTTTTTGTGTAAACTACAGTTGCCTCCAAGGTCTGGTATTTGGCCTCAGATTCCTGCCAAGGCCTGCAGCCTGCCCCACCCACCCAGCCCAAGCTGGCTTTCCAGGGAACCTCTGTCTTGTCCTTTCTGCTTTTCTGCTTCTGACCATCCGCCTCAGAAGCCAGAGGCATCTCCATGGCTGGCCTGGCGTCGAGAGCCTCGGAAGTGAAGTGAAGGCAAGTCAGTCAGCTGAGACAACTCCTCCTTCTTTCCGAAAAGGAGGAACTAATTCCGCCTTAAGGCACCGAGCAGGGATGAAATTAACCTGCTTCTTCGAGGTGTGGGTGGCGTGGTCAGTTTAGGATGCAGCAAACACCTTCAAGGTTGCCAATTTAACATGCTGGGCGTTACCTGAAAATAACTAGGACTTCCAACTACTGAAGGCGACTGAGGCACAGCTGGGCAGCAGTCATAGGCAAGACGGTCAGAGAGAGAAGCCTGAGGCCCTGGCCTGGCCTGGCCTTCTCATTGCCAGAACACGGCTTAGCAGTCAAGGCCTCAAGCAACATAAACCATCTCCTTGCATGGTTAGGCAAATGCCAAGTCCAATCACTCACACGACATCATTTCTCAAAACCAGGCCACCTGGGTATTCTCTTCTCTTCACTTCCACCCTTGGAGGAATAGAGTTTGGAAGAGTGGGGCAGACAGGAGATTTCCAGCAGAAGTTAAAAACCCCGAGGCCACCTTATGCCTCTACAATGGTCTCTCTTGAGAACTAAGGAAATAGCAATACAAATCATGCTATACATTTACATAGTAAATGAATATATGACTCGTTCATTACTGAAAATGTACAAAATGTAGAAAGACAAAAACAAGAAAATTTAAATTACATATAATCCCATTACCACATTTTGTCATGGGATAAGCACATTCTGACATACATCTTTCCACTGCCTTTTCCACCTGGAGTCATCTTTTAACCTCTCAAAGAAGCTTCAATATTGCATCATTCAACTTCACAAGACTCTCACAAAGAAAGTACTGCCAGTGTAATCGGTGCTGTTTAGCAAACAAAGAAAACAGAGGCTCCCAGTTGTTCTGCCGCCTCAGTTCATGCATCAGTTTCAGCTGTCAGCCCTATGTTTTCTCAGGTGCCTCAACACGGAGGAGCTTCACCATCAAGTAACAAGAACACCCAAGACACCGGAAGGCCAGTTCATTTCACTTTCCCATCAGATGAATTAACCGAGATCACATGCCAGAAATGTTCCCACTGTTTTAAAGTCCACTTTCAAGGAACGGGCACACTCAAGACTGCACGGTTAAGACTCCACTGGGTTTGGGAGGTGGAGGCAGGTGGATCACCTGAAGTCAGGAATTTGAGACCAGCCTGGCCAACATGGTGAAATCCTGTCTCTACTAAAAATACAAAAAATTAGCCAGGTGTGGTGGCAGGCACCTGTAATCCCAGCTACTTGGGAGGCTAAGCTAAGATAATCGCTTGAACCCAGGAGGCGGAGGTTGCAGTGAGCAGAGATCGCACCATTGCACTCCAGCCTGGGCAACAAGAGCAAAATTCTGTCTCAAAAACAAGAGACTCCATTGGGGAAGGTCACTATCAAGGCCACGCCCATGAAATGATGTGTGACCACGACAGTGTCACACCCATCCGAAAAAATAAGGTGTGAGATGGCAAGGTACAGCCTGTCAGCAAACAGAAGTCCATAATCAGGTGTGGAAAATGTGCAGATTCTCCACAGATATTAGAGTGTGGGGAACCGCCCCGATCATGAGGGGACTTCCTTCAATGTCCAGTGTAGAGTCTGTGCAACATGGGAGCAGCCTGCTGCTGCCTGAAGGAAGCTGCGGGGGGGTTGTACAGATGTATATGTTCAGGGCTTGCGCCTCCTCCCCTCTGTGCAAGAGCACACGCCTGGGAAAATGGGCTTGCTGGCAGAGGCTGAGGTATTTAGGCTGACAACAGGAGGGTGACAAGGGGTCTGAGCAAGTGAAATGTCAGGAGCACTGCCCAAGAAAACCGCCTCATGGAGAGGCAGCTTATCTGTCATTCCTCCAGGGTGGGGCTTTGAAGCGAGCTTCCTGGGAACAACTCCAGAGGGGCTGGCAGGTGTCCAGGCCAGGCCAGAGAAGCAGGAAGGGAGGGAAGGGCTTAGCTGAGGAAATTGGGCCATGCAAGAAGGAAGTCGTTTCCTCAGCCCTCCTCCAATATGGAGTCTGAATCCAGAGCTAGGCTGGAAGTTCACAGGAAGGGAGAAGAGTTCACGAGAAGTGAGTCAAAAAGGGGATATGACTGACAGTGTTCTTCAAAAGTAAACTGCATAGGCCAGGCATGGTGGCTCACGCCTGTAATCCCAGCACTTTGGGAGGCCAAGGCAGGTGGATCACTTGAGGTCTGGAGTTCAAGACCAGCCTGACCAACATGGTGAAACCCTGTCTCTACGAAAAATACAAAAATTAGCCAGGTATGATGGCACACGCCTGTAATCTCAGCTACTCGGGAGGCTGAGGCAGGAGAATTGCTTGAACCTGGGAGGCGGAGGTTGCAGTGAGCCGTGAGCCGAGATTGCGCCACTGCACTCCAGCCTGGGCGACAGAGCGAGACTCCGTCTCAAAAAAAAAAAAAAAAAAAAGTAAACTACATGATTCCAATGAACTGGGAAGAGTCAAAAAAATGTTAAAAAAAAAAAGCAAACTGCATGAATCCAACAAATGTGTAAACAATGTCTGCCATTGCTAAAATGAATCAGTGAAAACAAGACACCATTAATTGTTTTTGTCTATGAAATTGACAAAGAATATGGACGGCAATTTTTAGCAATTTTAGCAAGTTTTCTGTAGGGTAATTTAGTAACAAGTATCAAATGTATTTTAAAATGGCCATATCTGTTGACCCAGCAATTTCACTTTTAAAAATGTCTCCTACAGACATAAACAGAGGAGCGCCCAAAGAAACACATCAAAATGTTTGGTAAGAAAAAATTGGGACTTACCTATATAACGAAATAGCATGCAGTTATTGAAGTCTTATATGTTGCCATAGGAAGATGAGATGTTTACAATATATCACATCAAAGGTTTTGAAACTTTATATGTATAGTATTGTACCAAAAAAAAACCTTTCTATAAAATATACAAATCTATGCATAGAGAAACAATGGGAGGTTCTTACATCAAAAGCTAACAATAGCCTTTATCTCCAGGGGAGTGGAAATACAGGTGATTTTTTTGGAGGGGGGAGTATGTTTTCTACATTCTACATTGAGCATGTGTTATTTTTGTCATGAGATGACATATTTATTATCTAAAAATTGAACAGATTGATCACATCTAGGATTGTGCCTAACCAGAAACTAAAGCTCCTGTGTCATCTAGATTCTGGAAGTACATTCTTAAATCCGCTTTTCTTTCTGAAGTCTTCTCTCCCTCAGCAGAGGCATTTATGTGGACCCAGGAGTGGGGCACATGGCCTTTTCTCCATGCCCATCACCTCAAAATGCCCCTGTGTTTCCTAGTCTCTTTTCAACATATGTGAGCAGATAATGTATCTGGCCCTGAAATTTAAAAACAAAACCAAAGCAATCTAGTGTCAGACACCACCCTCTGAGCCTGCCCCACTCCCAATAATTGCTGAGCTGGGCATCTGTCCCAGCTGGGGATTGGACGATGGGTGTCTGTGATGATGGCTCTGCCTCCCCCACAGCATCTGTGTAAGAGGCACTCCATTTATTTGCAGATTCCCATTCTGCTGTGGATGCTCTTTCAAGCCCTCAACTGAACTCTGAGTGAACGAGGCTGGGGGAAGTCCCCAGAGTGATGTGTGAGGGTACCAACTCCCCTTCCCGTCCAGGGAGCCAAGACCCTGAAAACTTGTGGTGGGCCTCAAATACCCACCAGGTCTCGGGGTCCTCACGAGCCCCTTTCTCTCCCTCAGGCACAGCCAACGTCAGCCTGGTGTGGTGGATATGGAGGTGTCAGGCAATGAGTCTTGCTGCATATCTACCCCACTCCCCAAAAGTGGCAAAGTGCAAACTGTTATTCACTCAAACTGCCACTTGATTATGTTGAAAGCCAGTTACTGAACCCAGAGAGAACAGTCTTCATGGTGGGTAGGAGCTTCCTGTCAAGAAGAGTTAATTTTAATTCTTCCACTGAGCTCAACCTCAAAGTGAGGTTGATTGCTACTCAGCAAGATGGACCGCATTAGCTGCGGCTTTAATTGGGCGCAGATCTATGTCCCCAAAGCATAATGTTTGTTGTATACATACTTTGGGGCAAGACGAAAAATGAAAAGCAGACCTTTCTGAGGAAAAATGGAAAGCACAATGTGTCCCACAGTCAGAATGGCCACACTAAGAGCCAAGTGGAGGGGGGCTCAGTGGGACTTCCCACCTCCCCATGCCACAGTTCTGATGGGCTGTCTGCAAATGTTTCCAAATGCTCAATTCCCTTCCCAAACACTGTACACCATCATGGTTCTCATGCCAAATAAAAAGCTCCAGGAAACCAGTGAAAGACGAGCACGCCCTTGGCCGAGGGGCCATGGCATATATTTCTGGTGTGAGGCTTCCTCTTGGCCCAGGGTGTTGGTCCCTGCTAGCATCTAACATGGTCACTTCTGTCCACATGCTTTTACTAGTGGCCTTGAGATGAGCCCTCAGCTGGAGTGCAATGCCAGTTTTACCCTCTTACTGGTACGGCTCCAGACCCTTGTCATGTCTTCCCTGAGCTGAAATCCTGGTCTTTGTGCTATTGAGGGAAATGTCTTCTTAAACCCAGATTGTATCACTTCTCTTTAAACACTCTCTAAAGCTCTCCTTGACTCCCAAACACAGATCCTAGCATCCAGGATCCCCACACATCAGCCAGATTGATTTTTCTTTTTCTTTCTTTTTTTTTTTTTTTTTTTTTTAAGACAGAGTCTCTCTCTGCTGCCCAGACTGAGTGGTGGTGCGATCACAGCTCACTGCAACCTCAACCTCCCTGAGCTCAGGTGATCCTCCCACTTCAGCCTCCCCAGTAGCTGGGACTACAGGCACATGCCAGCACACCCATATCTTGTAGAGATGGGGTTTCATGATGTTGCCCAGGCTGGTCTTGAACTCCTGGTCTCAGGCCACCCTCCCGCTTTGGCCTCCCCAAAGTGCTAGGATTACAGGTGTGAGCCACCTTAAATCACATGAGGTCAGGAGCGATTGATCTTTAAAATCAGATGAGGTCTGGCCAGACTGATCTTTAAAAAAGTAAAAAATGCTTACTTCTTTCTTAAAATCCTCTAGTGGACTCCCACCACACTTGCAATAATACTCCTTCCTATGGTGGGCAGGGCCCACCACGAACCAGCCCCTCTACCTTTCCAAACTCCTATTCCCCTTGCCACTTCAGCCACACTGGGTTCCTTCCTGTTCTCAGCACTTTTTCCCTCTTCCTGGATGAAACACTTTCTCTCCAACTCTTCCTCAGCCTTCTCATCACTCAGTCTTGGCTTAAACACCACCTCCCCACAGTGGCCTTTCCTGATTGCCTTGCCTGAAGCAGGACCACAGTCATTTTGTATCATGTCATAAAGTTTTAGGTCCTTCGGATAGCTCTCACTGCTATCTAAAATTATCTTTACTTGTTTTTATTTCCTACCCCCATTAGTATCTGACCTTCCTGAGGGACCTTCACTAACCTGTTCACTTCTTTTGTTTTTTTTGAGACACAGTTTCACTCTGTCGCCCAGGCTGGAGTGCAGTGGTGTGGTCTTGGCTCACGACAACCTCCACCTCCTGGGTTCAAGCGATTCTTGTGCCTCAGCCTCCCAAGTAGCTGGGACTGCAGGCATGCGCCACCACACCCGGCTATTTTTTGTTTTTTGTTTTTGTATTATTAGTAGAGACAGGGTTTCGCCATGTTGGCCAGGCTGGTCTCCCTCCTGACCTCATGTGATTTGCCTGCCTCGGCCTCCCAAAGTGCCAGGATTACAGGCGTGAGCCATTGTGCTCAGCCCCTGTTCACTTCTTTACCATCAGCACCCAGCACAGTGCCTGGCACACAAGAGATTGCAAATCATTATTTGGGGATGGATAATTGATTACAGGAAATAGACAATGCTTCCTGAAAGGCCTTCGTTGTCTCCAGCCTCCATACCTCACGTGGTGCTGTTTCCTTGGCTTGGCCCACACTTGCCTCCTTCTTCCCCTCCATCACCAAATGTTGACACTTGTAGTGACACAGGCCTCTCCCTGCCCCACCCCACAGGCAGGAAGAACCTGTGTTTCCTCTGGCAGCCCATCTCCACTCCGGCCCCACCATGCTGCCTTCTCATCGAGTCATATTTCAGAGCCATCTACTTCAAGAGGACTTTAATGTTCCTGGAAATTCTTGCCTAGAAAGATAAAGCTGTAGCCCATTAAATAACTTTACTGCTGGCTTCAAGAACTTCCCTGCAATTAATTCAAACAACAGATGGCTCAAAAAGCCCTCCTTCTCAGAACAATGCTCTGCCCAGCTGGGCAACAGCTCCCCAAAGCAACACTTTCCCGTTCACATCGTGCCAACGTGAATTTGTGAACTTTGCCCAATCCCAATCCAATCCTCTTATGGAAGGCCTTGCTTTAAACCATTCAGTTGAGCCTCCATCTCCAAACCCTAAAAACATCCAGCAGGTTCAGAGCAGAGGCTGCGTGAAGGCAGCCCTGATGAACAGGTTATTCTGGAGGGCTTTCAGGCGATTTGGCAGGTCCACATCTGCGACCACCGTAGAGTCCAGCACCAGGCTCTGCTGTGTATACTGAATGATGAAAGAACGAATGGACGAACGAACAGCTCAGCTTGCCTACCCCAGCCTCCACCCTGTCCTTTCTTGAGACAGCCGAGCCAGAATCACAAAACAGTGCAGGTGGCCTAGGGGACCGGGTAAGAGCAGAGCTTTGGGACTTATTTGCAATAACTAGTCCTTATTCTGGAACTGGAATTCACGGCGGAAAGTGTGGGTGGCCCCTGAGTTTCCCGCGCGCACACAGATTTCTCCTGCGCCCAGGGCGACGGCGCTGGACCGCTATAGGCTGCAGAAGGCGGGGTTCACGCACGTGCTGAACGCGGCCCACGGCCGCTGGAACGTGGACACTGGGCCCAACTACTACCGCGACATGGACATCCAGTACCACGGCGTGGAGGCCGACGACCTGCCCACCTTCGACCTCAGTGTCTTCTTCTACCCGGCGGCAGCTTTCATCGACAGAGCGCTGCGCGACGACCACAGTAAGAGACCCGTGGCCCCGCCCCGATCCGCCGCGATCCTCCCTGCCCCTCCCCGCCCGGACTCGCCCCTCCCCTCCCCGCCCCGCCCCGCCCCGACTCGCCCCGCCCACAGCCTAGGCCCCGCCCCACCCCGCTAAGGCTCCGCCCCTAGCCTAGGCTCCGCCCTTAGCCCAAGGTCTCCCCGCCCGAGGCCCAGGCCGGAAGCGGGATGTGCGCGTGCGAAATCTCTGTCTGTCGCAAAGCTAGGCCACTGGGGCTGCTTGTGGCGAGGGTAAAGGTCTGAGCCCCTGGAAGCTGTGAAGGTTTAAGGACCTGCACCACGCAGCGTGCTGCTGGTGGGGTTCGGGCCTTGATTGCAGCTCTGGGGAATGGAAATAGGGCGTAAGAAAAAAAGGCCTTTTGGTCGGAGTCTTTGCTAAAGAACATTTGCCATCCTTCAAAAGGCAGAGGTGGTCTGGGAGCCCTCAAAGCTGGGGCTGCGGCCGGAGACACTAATTGTGCCCGGGCCTGAACCCAACTAGTAGCCAAGGGGTTTGATGCCAGAAAACTCTCAGGGAGCTGACTTGAGTGGGAATCCATGGAGAGACCTTAAATTCTCCTGCCCACCAACCCAAGTTCACAGCCCACCTTCTAGCCGCCATGTCCCCAGTTACACTCAGCCTAGTGAGGCCTCCAGTAGAAAGCTGACAAGCTGGGCTTTACTGGCACGCTGTATTTGAGGTATAATTTGGGTTTTGCACCTCCAGCGTCCAAGTTTTCCCAGTGTTAATTATCCAGCTTTTAAATCACAGTGCTAGTCTTTGTGCTCAGAATGCACTGTTGGCTACCCTAATCCAGCAAAGGCTACAAGGCTATTTTGGAGAGAAGGGCACAGCTTAGGGACGCATCGGGGGTAAGACAATATACAGTTATTGCTGCAGGGTGTACTTCAGTGGCATTCCACAGAGGCCAGAAGGACTTCAGCTCCCTGATCTGTGCTCTGACTTCAGCCCAATGTGTCACACACCCCTTTGTGGAGCCATCACATAATTCAGGGTATCCGGTTACTGAAAGCCTTTCTTGCCGCAAGAGGTTGTGATTACAAGGCTCAGTGACTGACCAGTCTGCTGCAGGAACTTGCAACCTGGGGCTGGGCCTAGGCCAGGTCTGCTGGACAATATCAGACCTTAATGGACATCCCAAGGTGACCCTGGCCCCACAGCCAACCATAGCCACCAACAATTTGTCATTATTTTGGCTCAGAAAGCAATGTCACAATGAAAAAAAAATCCTCAGAGCTAACATGCATGTATTAGAAGAGGCCTCATTTCCAGGCCTGCCTTTTGTGAGTCTATTTATGAACCATCTTTTGTGCTGTGTACATTCTGGGTTTCCAAGCAGGATCAAAAACGCAACTGAACTGAGTCATCACCACAAGGTAAAATTTGCCTCATAGTATTTGAAGTTAACTGAAAACATATTTGACATGAAAAAAAGACTGCAACAACCTAATCCTTCAGTTTCTGTTTAATGCACTCACTTGCCATTACTATATTTTAGACCTTACCTGTCATAGAAGGGGCCTGGCAGACTTCGGAGAAGACAGGGCTGGGTTTACATTTCTGTCACACAATTTACTAACGATGTGATTTCTCTGAGCCTTGATTTCTCCATCCGGTGATAAAAATATTTACCTTCAGAGGTTATAATGAGGATCAGCAGTAACGCACGTAAAGTGCTTAGCATAGAACCTGGTGGACAGCAGGCTCTCGGATGTATTTGATAAAGCATGGTCATACACCGTGAAGCACATAACCATGCCAGCATGTGCACATCATCATCATAAAGTTTCCAATCCTCAAAGAAAAAAAAAAGACATTCCAACTTTGAACTGTAAGATATATGAAAGCTTGTTTTAGGTTCCTGGCACTCAATTTTAGGGTCTGCCCCCACTGCCAAATCCAGAAAGAATCAGGCTCTCAAGTCAAAGCTTAGGCCTAGGCAGATGACAGAACATTATGAGGAGGTGTCAGGCTGCTGTGGATCATGACTTAGACCAGGTGGCACCTAGCAAACGAAGGGCCAACAGAGGAGAGTAGATACTCAGATCAGAGACTATGAGTGGGATAGAATGAATGGACGGGAGTGCCAGGACTCGACCAGATGGCTAGGGATGGGGAGCAGGACATGATCCCACTGGAGATGGCAGAGTAGGCTCTGCTCTCAGCACCTTTGCACTGGCATATCTAAAGAATTCAAGTCAGGGCTCAAACGCCTACCCTGCAGAACCACACAGAGTGTAAACAAAGGAAGCTGGCTGCATGTACAGCAGAGGGGTGTGGGGAGGGGGCACTTGTGGCTAAGCAGACAGCCCTGTACCCCTTCAGAGGGGCACCTGTCACTCAGCATCAGCTAATGCTTGTCTTGTGGGAGTCAGTGCAAATGTGGGAGATCTGACTTTTCAGAAGTCTCCAATCTGGACTATAAAATCACTCGATTTTTCGGTCTTGGCAACAGATTGAAATTTCTTAAAATGCAAAGGACAGACTAAAGCAACCCAATGGCCATCGGGTTGTAACCTGTGCCCCGAGTGGCCAGAGCAACCAACAAAATGCCCGCTAGCTCAGGAGCAGCAATGCCACAAACTTCATACCCAGTGGACGGCAGGTGCTCAGCCCACCTGCCACATGCGGTGGGTGGCCCAGTTGTGTCTAGGCAAGGGACACTGCTTGGCATTTTAGTGCCAGACCCAAGGGAAAACCAAGGGACACTGCTTGGCATTTTAGTGCTGGACCTACTTGTATGTTTCTTACACTCTCTATGTAAGCGGTGTGGATAGACAGTCTGGCCAAAAAGCAAGGCATCACTCTTTGCTTCCTCTTGTCTATGTTCTTTGTTCTCATTGACTGGTTTCAGCCAAGTGTACACCATTCCCCCCACCCGGCTTCTCACAGCCAGTCTTTTTCACTCTTTTTGAAAAGCGTTCCTTGTGGAGCTATACTCGTGGGCTGTAATCAGCCCCTGGGGCCCTCTGCCACCCCATCACTACCCTGACTTGACCCTTTGAAAGAACTCCCCAGGCAACCTCAGTCACTCTTAAAATATCTCGGAGATAATCCAGTCCCTGGTCCTGCCCTGACAGCTGGGCAAACAGAGGCCCAGAGAAGACAAGTGAAGTGCCCAGGGTCACAGAGCTAATCAGAGGCAGCGCCATCAGGACACCTGCCTACCAGCGGGGATTCCTTCTGTCACCGAGGCCTCACAGAAGAGTCCTCTGCCCTTACTTTGAGCACCTGGTGACTTTGCTGTATAAGAGGTCACCGAATATCATGGAGGACGAGTCATGCCAGCTGGTTATAGGATCTGAAAAAACTGAATTTGTCACTCTTCATCAGAAAAAGAAGTACTCACAAAATACAGGAACCCCACTTGGGTTGCTTTAACTGCCCCCGATGCGGCATCCTCCGAGGTGAATTAGTGTGGTTTTAATTTAATGAAGTCTTCTAAGAAACTCCAGGGCAAATGCCACGAGGCACTAAAGATCAGATTTTAGTATCAGGCTCTCCTTTTGGCTGCTCTTTCTTGTTCTTAAACAGTCCATAGTCTGCTTTTGAAGGCATCTTAAAATCTATTATGGATAAGGAAGTATGAATAAATAAATGAAGCCTGCTTTCAAGCAGGAGGTTGATTCTCTGGTGCTTCTAATAAGCTTTAACCGACCAGATTTTCACTGTTTTTTTCGTTTTTGTTTTTTTGAGATGAATCTCGCTCTGTCACCCAGGCTGGAGTGCAGTGGCGTGATCTCCACTCACTGCAACCTCCACCTCCCGGATTCAGGCGATTCTCCTCTTTCAGCCTCCCAAGTAGCTGGGAGGTGCCCACCACCACATCTGGTGAATTTTTGTATTTTTTAGTAGAGACAGGGTTTCACCATGTTGGCCAGTCTGGTCTCCAATTCCTGGCCTCAAGTGATCCATCCGCCTCGGCTTCCCAAAGTGCTGGGATTAGAGGTGTGAGCCACCACGCCCGGCCGATTTTCACTGTTTGCAGGGTCTCTTGCCCTATCTCCCTCCAGCCCCGGCAGTTCATAATACACCTTGCACCTTTTTTCTCAGAACTTCCACACACCCAGAACCTCTTGGGAAGAAGTAAGGGCTCTACCAGAATTTCTTTGCAAGTTGCTAAGAAAGGCAGGTTCCCAGATAGTGCATGAGAGATGGGCAGAGAGCATCTCCTGAAAGCAAGGAAGGAGTCTGCTTAGCAAGGAGCACACCTGGCTGGGGGGCGGGGCATGGTGCAGGGTAACAGCCTTAGCCTGTGTCTGATTTTCGTGACAGAGGCCTACCTTCCAGTCACTCCTAAAAGCATGCAATTGAGGAGCAGTAGAGATTCTGGATTTGGATTTTCGTTTTTTGAGATGGAGTCTGGCTCTGTCGCCCAGGCTGGAGTGTAGTGGCGCGATCTCAGCTCACTGCAACCTCTAACTCCTGGGTTCAAGCAGTTCTCCTGCCTCAGCCTCCTGAGTAGCTGGGACTACAGGTGCACCACCACGACTGGCTAATTTTTGTGTAGAGACGGGGTTTTGCCATGTTGGCCAGGCTTTAACCACATGGACTCCAGGTGCTCTGATTGTATGTGAGAACATAAGGACCTGCAAGCATAGGTATGCACTAGCTGCTGCTATTCCTAAAGATGAACTCTGGTCAGGCATGCCTCAAGGGCTCTGACTATAGTCATGAAGAAAAGTATCTCCAAGCATGAGAGGGGTGCTGATCTCTCCCACTGCAACAAGTGTGCTCTGGCCAGGGAGACCCTAGGAGCTCTGACAGAAGTTGGGAAATAAAAGCCCAACACAGTTATAGTGCTGGCCCCTGTGACTGTAAGAGATGTGCTCTGGCATGATGGGTCTCAGCTGATCTGACCACAAGAAGGAAAAAAAGTGTTGCCTGGACCTTGATTCTTCTCAATAGGGCTGACTCCTCCAGTAGTAACAGATGTGCATTCACCCAGCTTGAACTCCCAACCTCAAGTGATCCGCCCACCTCGGCCTCCCAAAGTGCTGGGATTACAAGTGTGAGCCACCACGCCCAGCCTCATGCCCTAGTCTTGGAAACAAAATTCAGCTCTTGGAGCTCCTACCAGAGCTGAGTGTCCTCTGTCCCTCCTTTTCCCCTTTCTCTCCTGCTCCCTCCACCTCCCCCTTTCCTGCCACCCCCTCCATCTCCCTTCCAATTCTTGCTCCCCTCCCCTCTGCCACTTAACATAATTCAGGCCCCCAAAAGGCTTAATGAACTACAGCTTTCATCTGTTTCAAGTACTGAGTCATGACAGAAAGAATTACCCTGTTTTCTGGGAGAGGAAGAAACGCTTTGGTTATCAGCAGGGCTGGCCAGAGGCCCGGCAGCCTCCAGAAAGGTCTGTGGGATTTGAATGCCAGGGGTAGACATTCATCCAGCTGGACACATTCACACCCCAGGAGTGCGGTCATGCCAGGGAGAACCTGGGACCAGCCTCCCCCAGACCCGAAACAGCAATCAAGAAGTGGGTGCTTGCTTTCTGGCCATGGTGCTCAGGGGAAAGGCAGCCCAGCCACACTGTAGGAGCTCAGCAGCCATTCATTAGCACAAACAAATTGTACTAAAATCGAGTTATTTACAGGGCTATTTGCCTTCTCAACAACCCTATGAAGAAGACACCGAGAGTGTCCCCGTTCTACAGAGGCAGCTGTGGGGCACAGTGCCGAGTCACTTTCTGTGGGCTAGAGGGTGACAGTCAGGATGGGAGTGGGCCCTACCTGTGCCCCCAACACCTGCCCCTCAGTGTGGGTTTTCTCCTCCCTGCTCCATCTGCAGGTAAGATCCTGGTTCACTGCGTCATGGGCCGCAGCCGGTCAGCCACCCTGGTCCTGGCCTACCTGATGATCCACAAGGACATGACTCTGGTGGACGCCATCCAGCAAGTGGCCAAGAACCGCTGCGTCCTCCCAAATCGCGGCTTTTTGAAGCAGCTCCGGGAGCTGGACAAGCAGCTGGTGCAGCAGAGGCGACAGGCCCAGTGCCAGGATGGTGAGGAGGAGGACGGCAGGGAGCTGTAGGGCCTGACTCACAGGGCCAGCAGAGGCACTTGGGGACAGAGGGGAGAGGCAGAACATAGCCCTGGCCTAGGACTCCAGAGAAGGGACGGTGAAACCGAAGCTCAACTTCTTCCAAACCATCTTGTTCAACTTCCCCATGTGTGCTGGGGACAGGGAGGACCCAGAGCTGCCCCCGGGCAGAGCTGAGCGCTCAGCCTCTCAGCAAAATGGGAGGGACGGGCTCCCCGGCTCTGGGTCACAGAGGAGCATGCCACGCTGCACAAAGTCTCCTGCTTTGGTTTTGTTTTTTTGGTGAGAAGGAAGAGGGAAAGGATTTTAAAATGTGTAGGCATTATGTTGTGATTAAACGTTTGGCTTTGTCTGAAAGGAAAGTCACCTTCTTATAAAAAGTATTTTAAAATAGAAATTGCTTTTCCAACCACAGAACGGTACCGGGCGAGCGGTGTCACAGGAGCACCTGTGTAGCCGTGGAGGCCCCTTCCCGGGCATCCTGCGTTTCTGTGGCATCCCCTGCACCCCGTTTGTCTTTTCAGCGGAACCCCTAGGCTCGCGCCACCATCTCTAGATGTACTCCTCCAGCAGGGTGGGGAGGGGTCCCGAACCCCTGTACAGAGGCCCCTGCTTTAGGCTTCCCCCACTTTCCCAAGGGACCCAGGGCTCCTCAGACTCTTAGCCAGGGCTGCCACTACTCAGAAAAATTCAATGAATTGTGGTGAATTTGGACAAGTGGTAGTTTGACTTTCTAATTTTGGGGAAAAAAAGGGAGGAGACCCTCTCTAGCGGGGACCTCAGGGAGGCTCTTTTCATGTGGGTTCTGGTCAAAGCAACACGAGCTGCTTTTCAGTCATAGCAGAAAGTATTTGCAAATTGTTGTCTGCTATGGAATGGGACGATGGGGCAGCCAGGTAAGCTCAGGTGTGGAGTTTGCCTCCCTGAGAACTAAGCCAGGCCCGATGGCTGCCTGATTTCCACTCTGAAGGAGAAAACAGCAGCAGGCATGAAGCGGATAGTGACAGCTTCCAGGGCCAGGAATCCCAAACCAGACAGAAACCAAAGAGAGTTGCTGCTGTTGGAGATGCCGGCCATCAAGGACCAGGCATGGAAATGGCCTGGAGAAACCAGAATGTCATAAAGGCCTTCTAGGAAAAAACGAAAAGGGGCCCAGTTCTTCAGTTTGGTTGTGGTTTTCAGCAGAATCAAAGAGGAAGTTATTGATGGGTGGAGAGAATCCAGGGCCTCAGCAGATGTGTAAGCCACCTGAGAGTCACCCTGTGACCTTTGGGGATATGCCCTGCTTTTGTGCCCCTGTGGCTGGGCCTGGCTTCCTGGGACTGCCCCGAGTCTGCTCTGAGAGTCGCCTTGGCCCAGGAGGAGCCAAGGCCCTCATGTTAACATGCACACAGGGCTTGGGGGGACATTCCCCGGGGACTCCCTCATGGTAAGAGCACTGGTCTTCTAATACATTTTGAAACCTGAAACATTGCAAAGGGGTCGCAAAGCAAAAAGGCAAAGATGATACAGAAATAGAAATGTGCAGTGATTGGTATATCCTGGTGCTAAGACAGAAAAGGGGGACATGTTCCCTCTGAAAGCGCAACAGTCCTGAACTGGACAGAGATTGGGTCTATCAGTCACAACTCATGAGGCTGTGAGGGAGAGAGCAGTACTGGGTGTATGACGACTACGGATGATGGAATTGCTTAATGACTCATACGTGGGTGTGAGGGGACCATATTCCAGCTCTTGGGAAAGAGACGCAGGCCAAAAGGGATCCAGGGCCATAGTGGCCCCAACCTAGGCTTCCCCATCAGGATCCTGCTACCCCGGTCTGAACTCGGTTATTGCTTAGCTCTGATCTGTTCCATGTCCAGAGAGAAGCCAGTATTTCTATTTTAATGAATATTTACATTTAGATGAATTCACATTGGGGAAGATAGAGCATAGCTAGGTGCATTGTTGGTGTTTCCTGAGCGCCCCACACCTTCCTCATGCTCTCATCTGTCTGTGGGACTCTGGGTCCTGCTGAAGGCAGCAGAAGCTGAGAATGGCAAAGTTGCGGTTTTGGTCTCTTCTAGATGACTCCTGGGAGCCAGAGGCAGGAGAAAGGAGGAACAGAAGTTTTTGCAAAAGTGTTTCAAGTCTTCAGAAGTAAGATATTAAATATTTGTTTGGTCACCAAGTGTCTATTGAGAACCTACCACATGCCAAAACCTGGGTTAGGGGCCAACAGGAAAAGTGAAAATGCACATTGTGATAAAGCACAATGCAGGAAATAGGCATGGAGGTGGAGAAAAGTGGGGAAAGGGAAGAAACCCTCTATAGGCGGGGTGGTCAAGGAAGATCTCTCTTAGACTTGAAGGCACAAACCTTCCAAATGTGCTGGAGCATTCGAGGCTGAGGAACTGCCCATCAGTGAGGCCGGAGCTGGTGGCTGAGAGTGGGAGTGGAAGGAGAGGGGCAGAGGGACTTGATTCTATTCCAGGTACACAGAAGATTCACTGAAGGGTTTTAAGCCAGGGAATGGTATGATCTGTTTCAAGATCACTCTGGAAAGATCCTTTGGCTGAAGTATGGAGAACAGGTTGTAGAGAGTTAAGACATGAGGCAAGACCAGTTAGGAGGCTGTTGACAGGAAAGGAGGAGATGGGCTGGACTGACAGCACCAGGGGATTCGTATTCAAGCGTATTTTGGAATTAACCCAGAAAATGGACGGGACCTGCCGAGCTGGGGAGGGAAATGAGGGCTAACTGATCTGGTTTCTCGGCGGTGCTTTAACACTGAGATGGGGTGGACCATAGCAGGAATGGAGGAGCGGTCGGAAATCACCAGTTCCGTTGTCATGCAGATGTACAAAAGGTGTCCCAGGTCATTTGACATGGCATCTAAAGCTCAGAGAAATGTTCACAACTGGGGATGTAATTCCGGGTGTCACCTGCAGGAGGTGGAATTTGAAGTCATCATACTAGATGAGATGATGAGAGAAAAGTGAGAGAACACTCCTGGCCCGAGTGTTGCAGAACATCAATGTTTATAGCTAAGCCTGGCTGGAGGAGGAAGGTTCAGGAAAGGGGACGGAGAAGGTAGAAGGAACGATGGAAACCTGGGTACAGAGAAATGTAAGGTGCTGCTTCATAATGTAACAGTACTTGTACTTTGAGTATCTAAGATTGATTGTAGACCAAGGCTTGCTCGCAGCCACAAAGGGATCTGTATTTATATAGCACTTAACAGTTTTTTTTTTTTTTTTTTTTTTTTGAGACGGAGTCTCGCTTTTTTCACCCAGGCTGGAGTGCAGTGGCTCAATCTTGGCTCACTGCAAGCTCTGCCTCCTGGGTTCATGCCATTCTCCTGCCTCAGCCTCTCCAAGTAGCTGGGACTACAGGCGCCCGCCACCACGCCCGGCTAATTTTTTGTATTTTTAGTAGAGACGGGGTTTCACCGTGGTCTCGATCTCCTGACCTCGTGATCTGCCCGCCTCGGCCTCCCAAAGTGCTGGGATTACAAGCATGAGCCACCGCGCCCGGCCTCACTTAACAGTTTTTACAGCAACATTTATTCATTAGCCAAGCCTTTAAATCAGAGAGGTGACAAGTTAGGGCCTTTCGGAATACAGTGTCCTAGAAAAAAAGAGTTGGGATTTGGAAAGAGCTGGGTTTGTTTCAGCTCACATATTTTAGCTGGGTGAGTTTGGGTAATTAATGTAGCTTAATCTGAGCCTCAACCTCCTGATCTGTACATTGGAAAGAATGGCCCCATTTCCTGCACAGGGTGGGTGTGTGGGAGGAGTTTGTGAAAGCTTTGTGACAATATTGAGAGTCATTACTTCTAAAATAGAATGTTGGTGAGGAAGGCGGATGCCCGCACACCTGGGTAGGCACCACTTGCAACTACTAAAAAGTGAGGCTGGCAACTGACCACCACTTGGTACGACTCTTATAAATAACAGAACACAGTTAGGGTTTAAATGATGTGGCCTGTTAATAAATCTCAATCTAATGGTATATTTCAGCTTTGATGAATCCAAGTTCCTGTTTCGCCAAATCCTTGGCGTCACATTCAGATGTGAACTGATTTCTCTAGTGAGAGTAGGTGAGGTGGAGGGCAGGGTGTTCTGAGGCCATCTCAGTTCAAGTTTCCTTCCTATGCTAAGCCTTTCTGTTTCATCAAGGAATGTTGGGACTGGGGCCAGCGGGGAAGCTCCTAGTCCTAGCTATGCTGCAGTCCTTAAGGACCCTGGGCAACCGAGGTGTCCCTGGGACTGTTCTTAGATTAAGGTTTGGCAGGTCTGGGGCAATGATCGGGACTCTTCCACAAGCTCCCTTAGAGGGCTGTTAGGCTGGCAGGGTATGGGAACCCAGACATCGCACAAACCACAAGGTGTGATTAGCAGGCCATGGCCAAAGGGAACACAGAGGGGAATCTCAGCCCCCAGAGAATCTTAACCCAAGAGGAAAGAGACAAAATATGTGACAGGTTGGAGCCCATTGGGGGCTCTGTGTAGCTTCCCGATCAGATTGCTTCCAGGCCCCAACCCCACCTCCAGGGCTTGGGCAGCTTGTTGCCCGATGTGTGGCCCACTGGGCTGCCCAGTCCTTGGCCACTCCTGAATGGACGCAGCGTTGGATTCGTGCAGGCATAGACCACCACTTCCCACTCTGAGGATGGCTGATAGGTTTCTTTTCCTACTAGCACAGCAGCTTAAATGGATCTTTTCCCCTTGTGCTGACAGCCCTTCAGACGTGTCTTCTTGGAAGCCCTCCCTCAGCTGTTACATATATTACCCCCATTGACTTTGTAGTTGAGGAAGGAAGGGACTAAAAGATAAAATCGTGACACTAAACCCAATACACTTTGTAACTGTGAAAGAAAATAATGATAAGGGTGAGAGTACAAGGCAGAACTCCACTGGGCACCCTCCGTCTGCACAAGGCCTTTTATTCTGGTGTGTACGCTGTATCCTGCCTTTGCACGATTTTGGGTCCACTTTAAGGCTTATGTCTATGCTTTGTAAAACAACTAATTTGTGTGTGTGTGTGTGTTGAATCAACAGTGCAAAAGCAACTTTCTTCCTCCACAGGGTAGTGACCTGCTTAACAGAGGAGTTGCGAGCACACATGTTCAGACACCTGGAGAGCTTAACGGGCTAGTTTCACATGGGTGCTAGGTCAAGCATTCATTTCTAGACCTGTTGCTCAAATAACCAAATTCAAGCAACACTCAGAACTTTCTCTGAACGCTATACTTGTGAATATTCACTTTTGGCAGGGGGTCTAAACTTTAGACTCTAAAGAAAACATACAATTAATCATTCACAACAGAGCAAAACGTTCACACTTTTTAAAAAGAAAACCATTTTTCAAATACACAATCCCAAATTGGGTGCTTTTTTGGTATGAATCTTTATAAAAAGGAAGTTTGCTACCCTGGTGCCAGGCTCGGAGGGGTGTTTCTACAGACAGTGCGAGTGAGGCAGCTGGATATTTGTGCAGGATCTCTTTGCAAATGAAGATCAAAGTCCAAAAGAAAAAAACAATTTCACTTTATTTTAAAGACAATGATTGGCATACAGAAGGTATGCACTCGCATAAAATAAACTTTCATGAAAAGCATTAAAATCCATTATAAATTAATTTATTAAATAGGTATTTGGTATATGTGATGGTTTTATTAGATATTACTCTTATTTATTGCCAACCCCTCCCCCAAAGTCAAAACAAATCAGAAAATCCCATAACTCCAATTTACACTAAATAATTTATTTTCCCAAAATGTGTATGTGTTCTGAGGCGTGACACATGATACAGTTCCATTGGTCATTCTCTATCAATCATAATATGACAGGACACAAGAGGCTAAAAATGGCTCATCATAATTTATTTTATGTTAAAATGTACAGCTTTTTTTTGTTTGTTTTTTGTTTTTTTGAAGTGACTGACTAAAAAGAGAACAGATAAATACAAGAGTGTTGCTGGATCCTATTTTATACAAGGATTACGCCTCTCCTGCTTGGCCCTTACTGTCACCCTGTACAGGTACAAAGGCTACAAAAAAGGAAGCAATATAAACAGACACAAATAACTTTTTTGCTTTTTTACATGCGATTTGTAAGCTTAGTTTGAGCTATTCACAAGCTACTTTTCTATTTTTCCTTAAAAAATAACTCCAATATTTTATAAAGATAGAAAAATCTACAGATGGAATGAAAATGTAAAGTTAGAGGCATTTCCATAAAATAGCAACTTTACACCAAATTCACTATTTTTTTTTAAATCCTGCCAAGTATTTGGACATATATGAAATGTTTCAAAACCTGACAGATAAACACTGAGATATGCTTCATTCAATAAACAGAAGTCTGCATTTATAAAACAGAAAGCTGCCTTTTTTCCCCAAAGAAATCTGTCACCAAAATGGAAAAGGGTCTCAACTTTACACCAAACATTTAGCAATAAAACCCTTTTGACTAACCAAATGGGAATAGCTTTTATAGCTCTTTACAGTTTTATAATTAACAAAAATATAGTTTTTTTTAAAACCCTCAAATTAGGGCACCCTAATCAAGGCAAAAAACTTAAGAAATGGCTTACTGTTAGCACAACACTTGTACAGTACTACAAAATGCACTGTCACTAACAAAGACATTAGCGGCATGCTGAAGTGTCACCTTAAACAAAATATACAATAACTGAAATACTAAAGGCATTTACATGGAGTGGACAGGGAAGGGAAAAAAAAAGCTCTAGGTTCAATATTAAAACAGATAATTCTGGGGGGGGGGGCTTGATATCCACATTGTTTAACAGAAGCAGGCACAACAAGTGGCTGCCTCCAAATTGTAGTCCAAAGAGAGGCCTTCCTTTGCAGAGAATTTTGTATAAAAGTAACAGAAATGAAGGTACCGAAAAAAAAGAAAAAAGAAAAAGGAAAAAAAGAAAAACAACTTGTATAAGGCTTTCTGCTGCATACAGCTTTTTTTTTTTTTTTTTAAATAAATGGTGCCAACAAATGTTTTTGCATTCACACCAATTGCTGGTTTTGAAATCGTACTCTTCAAAGGTATTTGTGCAGATCAATCCAATAGTGATGCCCCGTAGGTTTTGTGGACTGCCCACCTTGTCTACCTTCTCATGTAGGAGCCATTGAGAGACTGTTTGGACATGCCTGTGTTCATGTAGCCGTGATGTCCGGGGGCCGTGTACATCATGTTACCGTGGGGTGGGGTCTGCATTGGCTGCTGGGCATATGGCTGGGTGCCCATCATGCCCATCTGCATCTGCATAGGGTATTGGGGTGTTTGATTCATATAGCCATGATTGCTGTGGTAGCCACTGTTCATCATTGGCTGGGACATGCTGTACCCATTCATGGCGTTGAGAGTGTTCATGTTCATGTTCACAGAGTTGACATTGTAGGCTGGGGCTGGCATCAGGTTCACACTCATGTTCATGCCTCTTTGCATCGTTAAAGTCCGTGCAGGACCCTGCATGGCCACAGTCTGGGAGCGCCCATAGATTTGTGACTGATGGGTGGCAGCGGCTGGTGACAGAGACGCTGACTTGGTTCTCATGGAGACGTGGCCCTTGCTGGCAATCTGGGTTTGCAGTCTTTGGCTGTGAGAGATGCCAATATTTGATGCAGCCATGTTCCGCTGCAAAAGAGGCGGCGGCAGATTCATTGGAGGAGGAGTCAGGTTGGGGGGTGGGGTCATGGTAGCTTGTGCTTGGGGTCCCCCAGGGACGGAGTGTGGAGACTGAGAAAGCTGAACAAGCCCTGTGTTACTTAATGGTGTGGACAAAGAGGCACTGTTTGCATAGGAAGTCACAGCAGCGGAATGGCTGTAAGGCAATGAATGATCAATAAGTGTATTAGTTAACTGCTGCAGTTTGGCAAGGCTGAAGGTGGCTGACGGCTGTGGGTAATGCCCAGCCCCAAAATCACTCTGACCCATTCGCTCGTATAAGCCAATGTTGGCGTTGCCCGTCTCAGGGATTTCAGCCAGCTGCATGGGTGGGGTGAAGTTAGCAGCCATGCTGCACTGAGCCAGCTGCTGGCTGCTGCTCGGAGGCCTCTCCACCACACAGCCTTGAGGAGACTTGACGCTGCAGGTCGGAGGGGAGCTGATGCTGGTTTGCTGCAGCATGCTGCAGCTCCCGCTGATGTTGGACATCTGCTGGGTGACAGCACAGCTGCTCTGTGTCAGACTGCTGGAGGTGAGGTTGCTATAGGAGCAGCTGTTCTGTGAAGAGCCGTTTCCACAGATGCTGCCTCCCATAGTAGAATCGTAGCTGCTTGGGTTTTCGTAGTTCTCAGTTGTGCTCTCGATACTGCCCAGGTCACTAAATCCACTGTCTACGACTTGCTGTGAATGATCTGAAACTGATGGGACATCCATCATGGGACTGGTTTCCATGTTCTGCAGAGATGGTACTGAGATGGCACTTTGATCTGGGCTGATTTGGGCATAGCTGTTTTCCAGAGCAGGGACACTTGGGCTGTTGACAGAACGTACGGACTGGCCAGGATGGGAGTGGACGGATGAAACCGGGCTACTGTGGTCCGACTGTTGGCAATCGTCGAGCGTGGCGGCAATCTGTGGACTTTGGTCTGCACGGGTGTAGTTCTGTAGGCTTCTACAGGCCTCTTGAGTCTCGGCACAATCCTGAAAGGTGTCGTCCTGTTCGTTGCTCTCCTGGGTCAAAGACTGAACTGCCTGGACGGTCTCAGAGTCTATTTCCATGGTTGCTGGGTTTCCCTCTTTGAAATCTGTATCGACTTCTTTGCTGTTCTTTTGGTCCTGCTTCTGTGCCTGTTCTCCCGGGGGTGGCTCCTCGTCAGATTCAGGTACGGCTTCAGGGTCCCCAGCAAGCTCCTTGGGCTCACTGTTACAAGAAGCTGTCAGGTCGACGCCACAGTCCACTAAGACCTCTGGGTTCGAGTGACCAGGCTGCACATTAAGGTCTAAAAAAGCCTCCTGGTTTTCCAGTACTTCTTTGAAGCTTTCTCTGGGCAGCTCTTCCTTCTCCACTTCGGCAGACTCCATGTGGCTGTCATCCTCGTCATCGGCATCATGGTCCTCGTTGTGAGATGGCTCTTCATCCTCTTCCTCCTCCTCTTCGTGATCATCCAAACGTGCAGAGTCTTCTTTTTCCGTGGAGATTTCTGGTTCCTCTTTTTCTTGGCTTTTAGCATCATCTGGATCTTTTTCTACATTTCCTCCTCCTCCTCCTTCTTCTTCTTCCCCTTCCTCTTCTTCCTCTTCTTCCTCTTCCTCCTCCTCCTCCTCCTCTTCCTCTTCCTCAGGTTTGATGAGATCATCTTCTGGTTTTTCACCTGGTGATGTGTTTGGACTTACAGGGGCACATGTTTCTTCCCTTCTGTTTTCCTCTTGAGGCAGCAGGGCTTCCCCATTTTCCTTGACCTCCTCCTCAATCCTGATGGGACTGGGGCTGGTTTTGCCTTCTGAAGTCTCCTTCTGTTCTTCCACTGTTACCTGCTCATCAGGCTCCATGGGTGTTTCTGGCGGGGTGTACAAATTCAGTTTAAATCCGGTCTTCCTCTCTTTGTTTTGCCTCCACTTAGATAGACCTCGCTTTGTTCCTTTTGGCCACACTTGTTTGCACTTTAGAGGTTCGGGATTGTCTTTACTGCCTTCTTTCAAGTTACTTGAATCATCATTCATATTGTCTTAGTGAAGAGACAAAAAGGGGAAGGAAGAAAAACAGTCTTAGAAAGCATAACCATGGGCAACTTAAATTCATTCCTCTAAATTAATTAGCAAACACTGCTTTCAATTTGGCATGTTAAGAGTTGATGGTAAAGACATAATCAAGGCTAATGTGTAATAATAATATTGTGGTATAAACCAAGTAAATAACCTAGGCCTGGGAAAGTAACATATTGGGAACACATGGATATAGGCAATGCTAATATGCTTATTTGAGTTTAATGAACAAGACATTCTCTGATGCAAAAGCCTAGAGTTCCACAGTGTAAAAAAAAAAAAAATCAATTTGAACATTTACAAATTAGGAAATATAGGGGAAAGGAATTAATGCTAGCTTATATACAAATCATTACTGCCCTGGAAAAATGACTAGAAGCCTTAACTCTCATATCTACCTAGAGAAAGTAAACCTCTGTTTGTGGACATTTATAGGATGTAAATGATCTTGGATGACATGATTTATTTACTTTGATTTGAATGTTCTCTCTGGCATAAAAATAAGCTGTGTACCTCTGAAACAAATCAGTAAATAACTAAATACCCAAAACAAATGCATTTGTAATCATCATTATTAGGATCATCATTTTGGCATGATACAAACTACAATGTAATTACTAGCAAATTCCTGAACATTTAAAATACAGGTATTCTTTTTAATGCTAATTCTGTCCACACTGAATTCTGGATCAGTATGTTGCTGATGTAAGGTTTGCATATTAAAGACACTTAGAAACAAACCATAATTGTGAAGTTCATTTCAGTTCAGGTGAGCTTATTTTTACTGAACCTATAGGCACATGTGAATATAAATGTAAATATGTACATATTTATATAAGCAGATGAATAGCTATATACATATTAATAAATATATATTAATAAATATAGGCATGAAGCACCCAAGTATTCTTACGATCTTTAGATTACACCAATCTTCTAGAATCAGTGGTCAATTTAAAGGAAAAGCTTTTTATACAGAACAATAGTCTTATTAGAAACTCTATTTTGCAGAATAAAAATAAGATCTCACAATCATCATAAAACAGAAGAGAGTGAGTTCTAGTCCAACTGGTGGATAGCACAGTAAGCACTGGCTGATTTAGGTAATAAAAGGATTATAGATAAATTTACCTGCAAGTATTACATTCAAACTGACCAGCTGAAAAGAACACACATGTGATGTAGAATGGTTCCTTGAGAAGTGCCGAGTACCATGCCTGAGTTAAGAAACATCTCAGGACATTTCTATGGTAACAGCCATGCCAGTACCCCCGGATCCCACATTCTTTTTATTTTTGAGACGGAGTCTTGCTCTGTCGCCCAGGCTGGAGTGCAGTGGCATGATCTCGGCTCACTGCAACCTCTGTCTCCCAGGTTCAAGCGATTCTCCTGCCTCAGCCTCCCAAGTAGCTGGGATTACAGGCATGCATCACTATGCCCGGCTAATTTTTTTGTACTTTCGGTAGAGATGGGGTTTCACCATGTTGGCTAGGCTGGTCTTGAACTCCTGACCTCAGGTGATCTGCCTGCCTCGGCCACCCAAAGTGCTGGGATTACAGGCATGAGCCACCATGCCTGGCTGGATTCTGCATTCTTATTCTACATGCTACTGGACCCACCAGTTTTTGTTGGAACACCTCCCAAAATCAGAAGATGAATTTTCTGACAATTATTTTTAAGAAAGAAGGACATCCTGAAAGGAATCAGGCATAATATGAGAAGACAGCCAAGAAGGGGAAATAAAGCTCATTCTCACACACAAAATGATCGCTCACCACAGTTTGTTGTTATTTGTTTAAAAAAAAAAAAAACCCAAAGAATAAGGCTTGGTTTCTCTATACCCAGGGTAAGAAGTCATTCCTTCAGCAAAATACTGTATGCAGGAATAGCATTTCTGTGAACTAAGAAAGTCAAGAAGATGCTTGCATATGTTCTTAAAACTGTGGCTTTTCAAAAGCTAGAGTGATCCTGTGGTTCCCAGGGAAATGAGATGGCCTGTTCCCCAGATTAGAGTAAGTTCTGAATAGAGTCATCTCGGCCAGGGAAGAGAGAGAGTATACCATAAACCCTCATGATTCAGCTGGGAGCACACATTCTCAACCTGACAGGCAAGGATGGGTGCTTTTAAAGATGATTCACTGCTGTTCAGTATATTTTTTAGAGGATGGGATAGAGGTGTGCCTGTCAATTTAAAAGGAAAGTCAGTTTACTGATTTCTATGTTATGCAATATTATCAAAGCGAATATTGATGTGTGGGTAAGTTTAGATGGTTCTTTTTTTTTTTTTTTGAGAAAGGGTCTCATTCTGTCACCCAGGCTGAACTGCAGTGGCACGATCATGGCTCACCCTGAGCTCAGGTGATCCTCCCACCTCAGCCTCCCAAGTAGCTGGGACTATAAGCGTACACCACCACTCCTGACTAATTTTTGTGTCTTTTGTAGAGATGGGGTTTTGCCATGTTGCTCAGGCTGGTCTCAAACTCCTGGGCTCAAGTGATCCACCTGCCTCAGTCTCCAAAAGTGCTGAGACTACAGGTGCACACCACTACATCTGATTAATTTTTGTATTTTTTGTAGAGAAGGGGCTTTGCCATGTGCCTAGGTTGGTCTCAAACTCCCGGGCTCAAGTGATCCACCTGCCTCAGCCTCCCAAAGTGCTGGGATTACAGGTGTAAGCCATCATGCCCAGCTTAGTTTAGATGAATCTTTATAGTAGTATATACGACGACACTACTGATTATAAGATGTACTATTGATTTACTAATATTTGTTTTCTAGGAAAAAAAGAAACGATTCCATTCAATGCTCACATTGATAATAATATATACCTTGATTTCAGAAATAACTAAATGTGAAAAAAAAAGTACATATTAGAATCAAAGAAATGTAATGTGTTTCTTACCAACAGGCTTCAAAGTTTTTGGGGATAAGCCAATTTCTGGTAAGTAAGATGAACCCACCTAGAGGAATGTTCTGGCCTTAGAAGTTGTTTAACATAAAATCCAATTCCAGGAAGAAGGGAGAGAAGCTTGTAAGGATGGGAAAGGGCAGATGGGCACTTGCTCCAGGTGCATCAGCACCACTTCTCAGGTGCCTCTGGGCATCACGCCAGAGGCCTGCTCTTTGGCACCCAGTCAGATACAGACATTCTCAAGGGTAAGGTTTTTATCATTCCTCTACTTACTTCTACAAGGGTCAGCATTCTTGAAGCAATGATTGTCTTTTCCTTCCTCTTCCTCTGTTTGTCTTTTCTTCCCAGGCTGATGTTGGAATGCTTTTCTCAGGACTGGCTTCCTGCCATCTTCCTCCACTTCAATCTCACAGGTAGGCTCCAGCTGTGGCATTGGCCTCTCTTCATCTGAGTTGTCAAAGGGCTCATTCAGTACTTCTGTCGTCTCTGAAATGGTCTCTGTTGTTACACTGCTGTTGATCCTCCTGCGTTTACGACCCCTTTTCTTCTTTAGTACAAAAGGCCTCTGAAATTAATTCCAAACATAACACATAAGAGCTCATGAGAAATTAAATGGTTGAGTCGATATGCAGTAGACATGTACTGAACACGTGTCTGAGAATCTTACACGTAGAGACTTCTGTAATGCCTTTGTACTTAACCTTCCATTTGATGTCTAACATCCCTCTCGGGCTCCAACTACACAGGCAAGTGTTTTCCAAATAAAACAGTTGTTTACTCAAGCAGATGCTTTGAGAGCGAACATCCTAGCAGCTTGACTGGAGATTTTAAAAACTAAGCTTTGCTTTTCTAGCATATATTTTTCCAATGGTACTTGCTGGCTTCAATATTCCTCACATCACAGACATTTAAGGTCATCACAGACTCTAATGTCTTTATAAATGGTGCCATAATTAACTAGCCACTGGGTTAACCCATTTAATACTTGATAACTTTTGAAGGAGCACCCACTATATGGACAGCACTGGGAAATATGATACAAGACCAATCTACTTTTTCTCATTCCATAGGACTTCAGGAGCTATGAAAAGGAAAGGAAAGGTACTTGAAGAAAGGAATACTGTTTAAAATGTTAACAGAGTCCAGTATTGGTGGCTGCTAAGATGTGAGCAACTGATAACCTGGCAAAATATTTTAACAGAAGGCATCTAAAAATGTTAAAGACATGCCAGATGTCTTATTTGTATGATATAAAAATATTTCTTTTATTTTTCTTTTTTGTACAGACAGGGCTTTGCCATGTTGCCTAGGCTGGTCTCGAACTCCTGAGCTCAAGTGGTCCACCCGCCTTGGCCTCCCAGAGTGCTGGGATTATAGGCGTGAGCCACCGCACCTGGCCTAAAAATATTTTTTCTGTTTGCACTAAAGGTTGGCACAAATGACCCTCCATAATTGTAATTATAAAATATTTTTCCCCCAGCAAAAAAGTTTTTAATGACACAAAATTCAAATAGAGGAATAGCAGGAATTGCTGCTAAGATGTAATTGTTGCCCCCCAAATTATTGAAAATACACTGCAAAGAAAGGTTCAATATGCTTGGTTAAAAGCTAACCTTCATGTAAACTGTATTCAATAATTGTTATTATTATTTTAAAAATATTTATTTATTTTTTACAGAGACAGTCTTGCTTTGTTGCCCAGGCTGGTCTTGAACTCCTGAGCTCAAATGATCCTCCTGCCTCAGCTTCCCAAAGTGTGGGGATTATAGGCGTGAGCCACTGTGTCTGGCCTCCAAGAATTCTTGTGTCTTACTTTTGTTAACGCTCTGAATGCTCACTGAAGCACACACGTAGCGGGTTAATCATATTCTATAATTTAACATTTATGGTTATTATTCCCTCCAGTCTGCCTGCCCTCTTTAATCCACGAGAATTTTCCCTAATATGAGGGAAGCCAAGGTAGAGAACTGGTTTTCTTCAGGTTGAGTCCAGTTCAGATCATGCCTTGGATGATTCTGGTTTTTGATAGTTTTAGAACAAGTTTCTTTTATTATATATACAACACATGAATACACACTCCTCCTAAGAAATGGAAACATTATTCTTAAGCCTGAAGTCTACTTTGTGGGATGCTCCTTTCTACCACCTCCCCATGGAGACCCTTCCAGAAGACTGCCAGGCCTAGAAGAGCGCTGAGCTGGGAGTTAGAACAGCAAGTTCCCTAACAGATGCCACAGCGGATGGCCTTGGGGCAGAGCCTTAGCTTGTATTGTGATATCTCTATCAGTCTTGGCTCTCCTCTATGTCCCAGATAGATACTGAAGACAAAGATATCAGATCTGGGTGAGCAGTTACCTAAAAACAAAGTCAATTCTTTACTTTCTGTACCATTGGAGATGATATGGTCTATCTAGAGACACCACTGGGCTACTAAGATCTGAGAAGATTCAGTAATACGCAGTAGGCCACAAATGCAAAATATCACCATCAAAATTAAGGGCCTAAAATGCTTTCTAACAATTCTGTGCCAAGAACAAGAGAAAGAAACAGCATGAAGAGCACTGGGCTTGGAGTCTGTTTTGTTTTGAGACAGAGTTTCGCTCTTGTTGCCCAGGCTGGAGTGCAATGGTGCGATCTCGGCTTACTGCAACCTCTGCCTCCCTGGGTTCTCCTGCCTCAGCCTCCCAAGTAGCTGGGATTACAGGCGAGTGCTATCATGCCTGGCTAATTTTTTGTATTTTTAGCAGAGACGGGATTTCAACACGTTAGCCAGGCTGGTCTCGAACTCCTGACCTCAGGTGATCTGCCCACCTCGGCCTCCCAAAGTGCTGGGATTATAGGCGTGAGCCACTGCGCCCAACCCAGGCTTAGAGTCTTGAGCACACATTTGGTTCTGCTTCCATCTCTAATGAGTCATATGACCTTAGAGAAGTCTCCTGGCCTCTAGGTCTTGGAGGGTGGCTTAAGTGGTCTCTGGGGCCCCTTTCTGTTGTCATAAACCTCAGTTACTCTACTCCTGCAGACCAGCAGGTGGCAGCGACTACTAGACTAGGAGGCTGGCCTGTCCCTGGTTTCCTGTCACAGCACTAACAAACCTCAAAAGTAAACATAATCATGACTGTGAGATAAACGATTATGATATATGAGCAGCGGGACTGGGTACACATAAACTACGACTAAAGAACAGAGAGTGAAACAAATACTAATAGACAGAATGTCTGCAATGACAAATAAGATTTGATTGAAGGTGACTCACAGAAAATCTAAACAGACACCTACCTTTCTCTTTATGGCAACTGACTGTGGTTTCGTCAATCTTGGGGGAGAGCTTTGAATATCTTCTTCTTCTTCCTCTTCTTCCTCCTCTTCATCCTCTTCCTCTTCTTCCTCATCCTCCTCTTCCTCCTCCTCCTCATCCTCCTCCTCCTCCTCTTCTTCACTGCTCTCTTTAGACAGCTCCAGCAGCTGCCCTCGCTCCCCTGTGACTGGCCGGCTCTCCGGGGAATGCAAATATTTATTTTTTGATTGTACTTTTGCAGGTGATTGCCTACTGTTAGCTCTAGTTGACAGGATTTCTTGTTCCTCCTTCTCCCAGCAGCTAGCTTGTTCCATTAGCCGCTCAGCCTAAGTGGGGAGGGTAAAAATGGTGGCCAGTGAGAGGGCAGTTACACAGCCAGAGCCTCTGAGGATCAATGGCAAAGTGTCTCTAAGTCGGTTCTGATCAGGACAGCCAGCCAGCCAAGCACATTCCAGCTGCATCATCTCAGGAACCTTTTGCATCAGTTAGGATAACAAATCAAAGAAGATTGGGTTTCATGGGATATTTAGCAGTATTAATGATGCAGCGAATTGATTTGAGTCCTTTATCACTACATTACATGCTCACTGGCATGGAGCACTTTAAGCAAGTTCATAAACACAAAGAATCGATTGACACTGCAGCCTTGGAGCTCAGCACTGAATTTGATCTGATTACATGCTCTCAGTAGTGAAAAATGCTGCTTTGTAATCAATGATAAATGTTTCATTTTTCATACTCAATTCAATAAAATTATCATGTCTTACCATGCAACCTCAGTTAGGATAAATTAGTGCCATATCATTTCACATGCTATCTCTACATAACCAAGCTTTTGACAACGATCTTAATGACTTTCTTAGCTTAAGAATGTTACAAGATCGAAGTTACACAACTTAGGATGATAAAGACAATCATTACCTCTTTCTCAGCTTCTCGCTCTTCTTCAGACACTGCAGCATTAGAAATTAAAATTGGGGTCCACCTCAGACTGTCTGGATCAAGTTCATTGGCTCTGGAACAGGTTTTCAGCTTTTCCATGTGGCTCAATATCAACTTTTCCCGTCTAATGATGACAAACCTGTAATGTGATAAGGCAGAACAAGATGTAATCACAAGCTGAAATTTCACTTCAGCTTCACATACGGACATATGCTAGCACTAATGTTATCTGGGTTAGGAAAAATCAGAAAGCATCTCAATGAGAGGGTACAGAACACTGGAATCCAACCAGCAAAAAAGTGTCATTTCATGTGTTATTTTTAGGAGAAAAGGTTTGATAATACTGTTAGGGAACCTCAATCTTTAACTGGAATGAATGCACCTATCTCCAGGGACCCTTTCTGGTGTGGGATGCCTGAGCCATGGAGCTGCCCAGGGTCCCAGGACTCACCTGCCATCTCTCTTGTCGATCATGTGGAGGTGCTGCAGAGTGGTGGCAATGTCATGTGGGCACATGCCCGTCGCTCTGCTAATTGCTTTGATGCTGATGTGCCTCTCATGGTGGTGGTAGAGATACTCCAAGATGACGCTCTTCCAATATGCCAGGTAGGAGAGACGGCCCAGATCGGAGAGAGGCTTTTCAGGAGACCCTGCTTGGCCTTCTCTTCTAGAAAGCAAATAGCCTAGGGCAGAAAAAATAAATGGGCATTCCTCACTGTGGCATTCCCAGAGCTTAGAACAGGAGCCACTAGAAATAATATGAGTAGTGACAAGGTAAAAACATCACAACACAGAAGTGCATTTGCTTTAGCAACGTAGCCTCTTCCCAGTTACAGTGATTTGATCTCCGTGAAGTTTATGCTCCTGAATCTTTGACAGTGGCACTCTAAGTCAATTCACGCAGCTAGCAGCAGCATTCCAAACACATATTGTGGCATATTTAACAAAGTCTAAAAGCTATGGTTGAAGACATTACTCCTGCTAAGTCTCAACATCTAAGTCTCCCACAGCTTTAGATTCTTTCAAAAACGAAATGTCAGGCACTTACTCAGAAATCCTGTCAAGGGACCACCCCCAACATTAATGGGCAAGTTGTTTTCCACAGGAAGGACCTAATGACCATTTGACAGCTGGGTCTTAATAAAAAGAGAAGGACCTCTGTTGACTCAGAGTCTATATTGCTTGCTACATTTAACTAGCAGGTTGATCTGAAGCTTTGTTTTAGGACTAATAAAAGAATACCTTTCAAGTCAACTGCTGCAACTCACATCAGCTCCACTAGCTCTATTTTCACCTCTTTCATAGAAATTAATTTACAATCCAATCCCAGAACATTGCTCCTACAAATTAAGACAAAACAAAACAAACTCCTTAAAACAACCTATTGCATGTATGCTCAGAAAATCCCCCACCATCTTAAGCTTTTGAACGCATTTTACAGCATTACTGTGAAGGTTCCTTGGCAAAGGAACTTTAAAAATGAAAAAAAAAAAAAAAAAAGAAACCAGCCCTTTAAATCCACTTGAAGGTAATGAATGAAAGCTGGCGGCTGTCTCGGTAATTAAGAGCCACTTATGGAGTAGAAAAGAAATGCTATAAGCTAATGATGTCTACCTTGCTCTAATTATCTATTTCAACAGCCTCACCTTCATCAACTTCCTAAGTTTAAACAAACATCAACCACATACAGTAGGTGGCAGCAATGACAAAATCATACTGCTCTGTAAACCACCCAAATCTTCAGCATTTTTCTTCTTTATCTACATTTCCAAAATGGCTGCATTCTCAAGAATTTCCTCAATTTTAGGGTTATTTTTTGTTAAAGAAGAAATCAATGCCTCTGATGCATTTTCCTGCGTCTCAAAATCACTGCAAATACAGTAATGCAGAAATACAAAACAAGAATCCAGCCTGAACCCTCGAAGGGTATAATCACAGCATTTTGCATTTTGATGGCTTTAATCTGAATGCCATTATGAAGAATAGGCGTAAATTTAACTTCAGGTTTTGCTAAGGTCTTTTGACTTACTTGTCTCTTTAACCCATGTTTAAGTGCAAAGTATTTGACTGAATGCAAACAAGCACCGCAACATTTTACAGTGAAACCACTGTCTACATGTAATTTGGCAGCAGACTGGGGCTTTCAATAGCAGTGTGTCAGGAATGCTAACACAGTGATGGCCACTGTGCCGAAGCCAGCCCATATTGTGTCCTGTCAACACGAAGAAGAGCTCTCTATGTCTCTGTGTTGCCAGAGTACGAAGGGAGCCCACACCTCAGAATACAGATAATTGGCACATCCGTCACCTGCCTCCAAAGTGCTTGGCACATGCTGAGAAATGTACTCTGGAGGCTGGGGGGTCCCAGCTTTGTACTCCTGGGGGGTGAGAACCATAGAGCCGTGGATATAGAACCATCCCTTTTTGTCCATGAGATCCCACAATTAAAAGTCCCCTGCAGTGAGTGTGAAAGTCCCCAGGTCCTCTACTGGTGCTTATTTGAATCTAGCAGTCAAGGACAGAAAGCCCCACTCCTCTCAGCCTTGCTGAAAGAATTCTGTACAACCAAAGTGTTCATACCAAGGTGGTATGTGCCACCCAATACCTTATGTCCCCCACTATGATGGGCCAGCTTACCCAGCAGCACATGTGTTCCTTTGTTCTGTCTCCCCGCTACAGTCCCTAATCTGGAAGGCAGCAGCAGCCAGCATCAGAAAACCCACGCTTTCTGCAGCTGTTCGTGCTTTCACACCCTGAAGTGGTGCACACACACCCTGTCAGGGCCTGAGCCTAAATGGGTTAGGCCACTCAAACTAGCAGGCAACTTGCAGTCCATGGGGAACATTTAGGCATAAACCTTTTAGCACCTGCTACTCCTACCATGTTAAGTGGCTGTCTCCTGGGACACTCCCTTGGACATAGACTTCAGGCTATGACTGTTAGTCACGGAAGAGTCCTGGGGAGGTGGCAGCAGGGTGATCAGCCCTGATGGGCATGGGTACACTGAAAGCCCAGTGGTCTTTTTCAGCAAACACCCTTGCACTGTGCTTGCAAAGGCCAGGAGAAAGCAGGGAGTGGCCAACACCTGCCAGGAGGCCATGCTTCCCTGGGTGCTGGAAAGAAGACAACTGCAAACCCAAGCTCCAGCCAGAGCACAGCAGGCGGGTGTGCAGGGATGACGTGCACCAACACTGCAGACTGCACAAGGCCACTATCCGAAGGGACCCCTGCATGGCTTGCAGTGGGTTTTTCCCTCTCCTCTCTGACTCATGAGACCCTCAAGGAACTAATAATAGCAGGAACTGGCACTTATGCCAGGAGCCATTTGGAAGTCCACAAAGTCTACTCATGTAAGAGAAAACAGAATCCATCAAAACGATCAAAATGAACAAAGATACATTTCTGATTCCTTACTACTTAAGTGAACTCACTTGTAATATGTTAAACTGTACAGCTTAGAAGAAAAGTGTGTGTCATGCCCACTCCACTGGCATGCCTGGCGGATGTAGGACATAATTCCATTTGAACCTGCAGCAGCACTTCCTCTCAGAAGGCTGCAGCTGGTGGCACTTCACTAATCTGACCCTCATAACATGCGATGTTTGAAAAAAGGAATTTCTTGCCACCTTTTGTTTCTTTGTACTTTTATTTTTTGAGACAGAGGCTTGCTCTGTTGCCCAGGCTGGAGTGCAATGGTGTGATTTGGGCTCGATGCAACCTCCGCTTCCCAGGCTCAAGCGATTCTCCTGCCTCAGCTTCCTGAGTAGCTGGGATTACAGGTGCCAGTGGCCATGCCTGGCTAATTTTTGCATTTTTAGTAGAGACAGGGTTTCACCATGTTGGCCAGGCTGGTCTCGAACTCCTGACCTCAATCCCTCAAGTGTTGGGATTACAGGCCTGAGCCACTGCGCCTGGCCTCTATTTTTTTTCTAGGCTCTTCACAACATAATTATGATGTAGCCCATTGAAAGAAAAATTTTTGGTAAGAACATTTTACTTATTGAGTAATCATAGAGATGTGGTGGTTTAAGTTACAGCTCTTAAATTTAACTTACCAAAAAGATTCCAAATAATTGATCTAAGATGCAGGGAAATAAAAAACACTTATCTTGGCTGGGTGCGGTGGCTCATGCCTGTAATCCCAGCACTTTGGGAGGCTGAGGCGGGCAGATCACCTGAGGTCAGGAGTTCGAGACCAGCCTGACCAACATGGAGAAACCCCATCTCTACTAAAAACACAAAATTAGCCGGCCATGGTGGCGTGCGACTGTAATCCCAGCTACTCGGGAGGCTGAGGCAGGAGAATCACTTGAATCCGGGAGGCAGAGGTTGCAGTGAGCCGAGATCATGCCATTGCACTCCAGCCTGGGCAACAAGAGTGAAACTCCGTCTCAAAAAAAAAAAAAAAAAAAAAAAAGCACTTATCTTAGAAGCTGGTGTATTATCCTGAAGCATCTGAAACAAGTACAATACACCCCTGGTGAATAGATTCCCATGGTGCTCTAACACTTCTCCTTAACTCGGGATACTTTCAATAGCAAACCTCAGCTCTCCCTGGAGAAACCTGGCTGTTTCAGATGGAAAACAAAGTGATGTTTGGAGGACAAATCCCAGTAGCTGCAGTATAATTAATCGCTGGTGAAATTATTCCCTTGAACTTGTCTGTGAGCCAGAGGTGCTGGCGAACAGCACTTACTCTGTGAGTGGGAGCCTTGTAATTGAAAACGGGGTAGCCCATAAACCCCTCATCCACATTAACTATCTTGATTGTAGCAAAAGCTGGCTTCCTCTTTTGCTTTACTGGAAGTACTTATCCTAGGGAAGGTGACATCTGAGTTTCAGTATACAGGCCACATAATCAATTCAAAGGATTGTCAAGATGTCTGCTTAAAGGGAAAGGAAGAACAATGCGATTTCTATCTATAAAAAGTAAGCATTTCTAAGCTGTACTGCATGGAACCTGAGTGTGCCTCACCTCTGTTAAGCCTGAACTACTTTTAGTAAAAGAATCAAATCTCATGTTAACTAGCCCTGTGTTTGAAATGGTTAACTCTCTCCCAGGGGGAGAAAATAAAAGTGGTAGGGAGTTATCTCATGGAGACAGATCTATTAGGATAAGGAAAGAACTATCTAGACAAGGTCAAGATATGTTTTTACAGACCCAAATTCCCAAATTAAATTTAATTCACAGCATAATAACTGTAATGTTAACGCTCATTGAAAATGAAAATTCCTTCCCTTTAAACTAGGGGTATTCAAGAGTGTAAATGGACCATAGTAGAATAATGTTCTCAGGCAAGGGCATGGATAGGGACAGGGATCTCCCCCGACAGGGGCAGACACCCTCACCCCTGCACACCTCCATCTTCCACTACCTGGAACCAAACCAAACCACATGAACCTCCTCAAACACCAAAGTGTAAACTTTGGCAAGCTACTCACTCCCAACTTCCGTCTCTCTGGATTGTGTGAGTTTGGGGTCACCAGCTGCTTTTAGGGGATGATAATCTTTGAGGATTACACACTTTTCATCAGACACCTGTTTAGCTCAGCGAGTCCTGCTGAAAGGTCTGTATCAGTCGACGGCACTGGGTTTGCAAGCCTGGGAACAGACACCAGGCCAGGGATTTATGGCAGCTTTTGAGCACAGTAAGTCTGATGACTGTAACCAAGTTATCTCATGCTTGGAGATGGCAATTCACTGGTTTGTACGCTCATCTGTTCCTGGTTTCTGGTGCAGAGCAACGCTGTGACCAAGTGGATGAATGGCATGTTATCAGTTTAAATAATGACAAATGAACCTGACAGGCTATTTATATCTCCTCGTTTAAATTTTGTGGTGATTTTGCAATTAGTGCAGAAGGAAGCTGAACCTTAGTTCTCACATCATTTTAAGAGAACAGCCATGCTCTAAATGACCTGTGACCTGCCTGACATCTTACTGCTTTCCACTTATTAAAAGATATAGGTGTCTCCTTGGCAAAGATGGAAATTTTGAATTTTTCATATATTTTACATTTTAAGAGATTGGTGTTGAAACTGTGGAAGTTTAAGACCTCTCTCTCTCGTAAGTCCTATGGGCATGACATAATTATATAAGAACTTGAATAAATGCTATTTATCAAGATCTCAGTGTGGAGACCTGTGGCATCAACATCACCTGAGAACTTGCTAGAACTTTAAATTCTCAGAACCTATCTCAGACCTGCTGAATCAGGATCTTTGGTGGGGAGAGACAGAGCCCAGCATCTGTGCTTTCAGAAGTCCCCCAAGTGATTCTGATGTACCCGAGTTTGAAAACCACTGCTAGAACACTGCTCTGAAGCTGCTGGCTTTGATGAGGGTGTGGCCACTTAAGAGACAGTAGGACTAAAGAATCTCAAATAGGTGGGACCTCACTCAGCTCCTTGGATGCAAGATAACTGGAGAATGGACTCGCCAAAGCCCCACCAGACTGAAATTTGGCTAGGTCACTGAGTTGCCAAATCGCTTTGTGCAGATGTTCTACACCTCTGCTTCTCAACTTCCACTGTGCAGACAAACTAGCTCTGGTGAACAGCATGGACTCCGGTTCAGTAGGTCTGGGGTGGGGCTTGAGATTCTGCACGTCTAACAACTTCCTGTGCCATGGACCACACTTGAATAGCAATGGTTTATACTTTAAATCGGTGGTTTTCAAATGCTTTGGTCTCAGCACTCAGAGAGCTTTTGCTTATAAGGGCTCTATCTATTAATTTTACTGAGAAATTTGACAAATATTTATTAATTCATCTAAAAGATAACAATAACCCATTATGTAACTTTTTTTAAATTAAAAATACCCTATACTTTCTACAATATAAATAACATTTATAGTGAAAAGAGTGGCATTATTTTACATGTTTTGCAAATCTCTTTAACTTCTGGCTTCAGAGAAGCCAGTTAGATTCTCTCTTTCTCTCTTTTTCTTTATTTTGTTCTTTCTTTTTCAAGAAGACAGGGTCTCCCTATGTTGCTCAGGCTGGTCTCAAACTCTCAGGCTCAAGCGATCGTCCCACCTCAGCCTCCCAAAGTGCTGGGATTACAGGCGTGGGCCACCGCACCCGGCTTGCTAGATTTTCATAGATTGCTTTGGTATTGAATCTGCTGTGATATCACAGGTCATGGCATTCTGGAAAGCTCCTCTGTATACTCATAAGAAAATGAAAGTAAAAAGGAAAAAGAGTATCTTAGTACTACTTGGAAAATAATTATGACCTTGTAGACTCCCTGAACCATACTTTGAGACCATGTGCATTAAACAAAGATGAGAGTTTTTTAAAGTTGGACAACAGGGCACCCGTATTTTAAAACAATATGTCATATTGCATACAGTACAACAGATTGTGAGAGGCTCTATGGGTGGGTGGACAGCATGGGCTCTGGAGCCAGACTACCCAGAATGGAATCTGGGGTCCACCATGTACCAGTTGTGTGACCTCGGGGATTTTATTTAACCTCTCTGTGCTTCAGATCCCTCATCCATAAGATGTGAATAATAACTGGACCTAACTCTTACAGTTCTGGTAAGGATTGAGTTAATATGAAGCATGCAGAACAGTGCTTGACACATCACAGTAATCCTAATAAGTGTTAGCTATGATTATTATTCAACATATTGAATGAATCAAGTCTCAAGGTGATCATTTGGGTAACTAAATATCCTTAAGGTAGGGGAAAGAAATAAAATTTGGACAGAAGGAAAACAACAGAGACAGACTGCTCTATAGAATCAGATTGAGAAAAGCTAACTTTCTTTTCCTACTTTTGCCTGAGGAACCTAAAAACCATTCCATGGACTCAGACAGAAGCTCTCCTCTCATCCCACCCTTCCTTCCTCTCCCCTCCCCCCAGCTAACCACCCAGATATCAACTGAATTAAAGAAAGAGGCCATGAAAAAAAACTTTGCCTCAGAAGTGGTCTTAAGAAATGGCAACAAAGTTCCCAGCAAACACAGTTCTGTGCCCCCAAATTCCCTTTGGCCCCTTAGTCCTTAACTTCAAGGACTACCCTTAGGAAACGGCAAGCCCATCCAACCACAGAAACAATGACTGCTTAGGGCTTCAGCAGAGCCCAGGGACAGTCCCAAGACAGATGAAAGACTCAAATATTCGACAAGACTCAAGTGTGTCTCTGGGAAAATGGCCTGACCCAGTGAAACCCTGAGCACGGAGACAGCATGTCTTTGGGGAAGGAGGCTGGCTGCCCTGGGTCACATACCAGCCTGTTACGCTAAGCCCCTCTCTTAGATCTCTCTTCTCTGGGATCCCACAAGCTCCTCAGCAGACCTCCAGTGCTGAGCTCTTCCCCAAGGGGCCACTGATTTTTCTTACTGAATGTCCCCATCCCTTCAAGTCCATTCCAGAGTGGAATGATCTTCCTTCAACTCCCCCAGTGGAAGATGTATGGCAGGAGTGTGACTCCCCCGATGCCGTGTGGTGTGCCTGTGTCTCCGGGCTGAGATTTACCAGATGGTTCCACAGTTCTGTGGGTAGGTGTGGACTCCCTTGCGGGGGTGGTCATTCTGCAGGTCAGTCCCCCAGGGAAAGGTACAGGTGCTTAGAAAGAAAATGAACTCACAAGTAGGGCATCAGGCAGCACGAAAGGGGACTTCCCTCCCTCTGCACCGCCCCTGTCTTGAGAAGCGTGGACCTCTGTGGATGTGCTCCTGAGCCGGAGGTGCCAGGGTAGCACGTGCCACATGGAAGCAGCCTGAGGGCCAGAGACAGCTGTGTGAGATGGCATTTATATCTGATTCTCTTACCCAGTGAGATAATTAATTGCTCCTTTTTCTTTTATTTTTTGGACATGGTCTCACTCTATCACCCAGGCTGCAGTGCAGTGGTGTGATCTTGGTTCACTGCAGCCTCAACTTTCTGGGCTCAAGAGATCCTCTCACCTCAGCCTCTCAAGTAGCTGGGACAAGTGCACACCACCATGCTTGGCTAATGTTTGTATTTTTTGTAGAGATGGAGTTTCACCATGTTGCCCAGGCTGGTCTCAAACTCCTTGGCTCAAGCAACCCTCCTGCCTCGGCCTCCCAAAGTGCTGGGATTACAGGTGTGAGCCACTGCACCTGGCCTATTGCTCCTTCTTCTGTCTTCAAGTGTAGCCCAGTGGTTCTCGACCCTGCCTGCACATCAGAATCACCTGGGGCTTTAAAAAGCCACAGATGTCTGTGTTCCACCCAACCTCATGACTTGTCTGGTTTCAGATATATTATGGGTCCCAGTAAGGAAAGGGCCTTGGGGGACTATACTTGGGCCAGAATATTAAACGGGGTGCAGCACCAATTCTTCATTTTTGCCACCTCACAGGGCTGTGGTGGTAGCTGTGGTGCCTAACGAGAAATCCCAGCAGCAGGCAAATCTTCTCTGAACTGAGGCAGGGGAGGATGGCCACTCCGTAAAGAACTGTGTGGTACACTTCACAGAGTTTCATTTCATCAAACATTCAACTGAGGTGTATTTGTGAGTGTATGGTGTGTCACCACAACCGAGTTCCTGGTCTAGTGGATTAGAAGAATAAAATTTTTTTAATAAGGTGACTGACTATGATATAGATTCATCCTTCAATTTCCTTGTTAGGAAAATGAGGCACCTGCCACACAGATAAAATGATCATGGAATGAGAGATGTTATACTCTGTCAGTATCATTTATGCTCAAACTAAAATTGTTTGGGGAAGGCAAGAATTTTTAAAAATATGTTGATGTAAGAATAGCTTACCAAATTGTTGAAGTAACCAAATTGTTCACGAAGCCCATTGCCTGTCACCAAACTAAGTTAATGCTCTGATTTGTGACCCAGAGGCACTTTCAGTTAGGTAACGAAAAAGCCCCAGGGCCATGGCCTTCGGCATGACAGAAATTAGAAAGGCATGCAGAGGAAGGTCTTCCTCTTTGACCTTTTAAGTTTTCCACAGTTCAAACCACTTTTAAATTCTGGGATATTTTAGGAAAAACAAATTATTTTTAAAAATTTAAAGATGAAATAATTTGGCATTTTAAAATTATTTCCTCTCTTATAAATAGGCAAAAGTCTACCTTAGAGATTCATTAAAAAAAGAAATAGTTTTTGAAATAGAAAATAACACAATTGAAATAGAAGACAACTTAATTCTTCAGTTTTCACTAAAAGAAAGCATTTTAAATTATCTGGCTCCCCCCAGGCTTGCTCCCCAAGTTGAAACTTGGATAAAATTGTCATGTCTAAATTACAAAATTCTGGTAACAAGAACTTACCACTGAAAGGCTTAAAGATGGCAAACTTGATCGAACACATTTACACTTCAAATAAAGCGTCTGCGCCAAACAAATGACTACATGCACTTAAAATGCTTTACATTTGAGATCGTTCTCCTGCTGCGAAAACACTGCGATTGGACATTTTCCTTAACTAAACCACTAAATGCAAAAACTGAGACTTCTTCTGCCTACTTTTATAGGTCTGAGGTTCTATTGAGGCAGCTGAGATACTTCATTCTAATAGCTAGTCATCTGGTCTGGTCCAACCCCACAGACCGATGGTGGAGGGTGGGAGAGGGGTGGTATTTACATAATCATGGCAGTACTACTGATTTCAGAACCAGGTTTGGGAGACAGGATGGTTGGAATAGCAACTTGCCTTTCCATTTGCTCTCCTACAAGCCCCCTAAAATGCTGTGTGTATATGTGGAAGGGAGTGTTGTGTGTGTGTACCAGCTGTAATTTTTAAAAATAGGACAAAGTATGTTGTAATTCCAATTCTGGATGATGAGCTTTCATACAGCAAACAAAAATACACAGCAAGATTGAAGAAAGAAAAAATGAGAATACAAATCTCCTTAGAAATTTTCTTTGTTTTCAAACAAAGTACATTTCAAAAGGGAATCTGTCAGTTTTGGAGATAACTTTTTAAAATCAAAGTACAGCCCATCACCTAATCTGACTGATCAACCGCTGTTGGAAATGTAAGACAGAGAAACTGTCGCTAGTTGTCCTCAGGTTATCTAGACGAACAATCCCACTCCACTGGTCTACTTTTCATTTCGCTTATTTTTTATGTATCTCCCAAATGCTTTGAAACGTGATTTGAGGTAAGAAGCCTCTGGAGGTCAATGGTTGTGTCCCCCGGGTTATTGCTGAGGCCCCTCTGAAGCTGTGCCGCACACAGGCACCCTGGGTAGCGGCGCTAGGGTGGGAGGGGGGGCCAGACAAGTGACTGGCTGGTTTGCCCATGGACTTGGTGTCATGTAGGGACTTAGCTTTTTTTATCTGAGATGGAGTTTCGCTCTTGTTGCCCAGGCTGGAGTGCAATGGCGTGATCTCGGCTCACTGCACCACCATCTCCCGGGTTCAAGTGATTCTCCTGCCTCAGCCTCCCGAGTAGCTGGGATTACAGGCATGCACCACCACACCTGGGTAATTTTGTATTTTTAGTAGAGACGGGGGTTGCTTCATGTTAGTCAGGCTGGTCTTGAACCAGCCTGACATCAGGTGATCTGCCCGCCCCAGCCTCCCAAAGTGCTGAGATCACAGGCATGAGCCACTGTGCCCGGCCAAGGACTTAGCCTTTAATCTTAGGGAATCTTAAAGTCCAAACTGGCTACAGTAGATGTTTCTAACAAGAAAAACAAACACATATGCAGTATCGTCACCAGCAGCGTTAAAGACAGCAATGACTACCTCTTAGGTTGTAGATGACACATTTCTCTAAGCCCCTGGAATGAACCATTATTCTGTCCACTGTTTAGCTAAATTTTAGACTTCAGTAACAATACATCAATATTAGCAGAGCTTCACCACAGTATACTAATATTATCCCCATGAGACTTTATATTATGTTAATCAAAGAATCTCCATTCCACCTTCAAAGGCTTGAAATGGTTTTGTGCTATGTCCAACAGTTGAGTGCCTACTAGGTACTAGGCACTTTTCTAGTTAGGTTGTATACAGACACTCTATTTTCCAAATTTAATGAGAAAAAAAGCTCTGGGAGTTTAATTTGTTAGCTGGTATGCAACTGCTGAATGCAAGAACCACAAACTACGTAAATGACAGGAACTCAAATAGACATGTTAACAGCTAAAGTTCATTTTTAAAAAATGAATTCAATATGCTACACTGCAAGGAATCACTCACACTGCAATCATCATTTACAAATCAAAGTACAACACACATACTCATGGGGGTATATACAACTAGGTAGAAGTGTGTGATTATGGACAAGTAGACTGAAACTGTAAATTATGTAACTGTCTCTTGTAATTACCCTGCTTGAGAACTGAAACAAACTTCCTGTATAATTTTGCAAGAGAATGGAGATTGAGATACAGAATTGCTTTTTAGTTGGTTTTAACCCTTCCACAGCTATTTAATTATGTGTGATGAGGTCAAAGAAAGTTTATGCTTAATTTATGAAAAATTGGCAGGGAGGTATTTCAAAGTAAATCCTCTAAAAAGCTTCCGATTATTAATTAAATCTGGTAATTTCTCTTCCTCTTCAAGGAAGATTTATATAAATTATTAGGTAAAATAAACAATGTTTAAAACAAATTCACGGGCATCATTCATTTTATTTCCTCTCTAAAAACATTCATTATGTTCTGTAAGTTTTTAACTGGATGCAACTCAAAGGCTACAGGGATGAAAGGCTGTCTTCAGAGCATCTTCTGCTTCGGTAGAGAAAAATCTTATTAATGTCCTTAACTTCATGGAGAAAAGCTCCAGCACTGGGCGAACCCCAGGGCAGGACTCCTAGTCTATGAACAGAGAATCACCTTCTTAAGAATAAGGAAGCCTGTTTTTCCGATAAATAGCAGAGCCTCATTTCAAGACATTTTAAGTCATCCTAGCCTTTTTCTTCCCTTTCTTAAAAATCTAACTTTTAACATCTTTTCTCTAAGTTCTGTTTCTAGTGCCTAAAGATCTACCCCAAATTTTAGAACTGCTCAGCAACCTAGGAGGAGGAAAGGGCAATTTTCCTGTACACATCTTACAGTGTCTGCTGGTGCTATTCTTCCCACAAAAAAAGAAAAATGGGAAAACAGTTCTCATGCTGCAGTGTCTCTTTTTTCTCTCCTCGGGCTCACAGTTAAATATTTTCTCTGTACTCCATCCTCACTCTGCATCGCCATTCCTTGTCCAAATCCTCCATTTCATCCTCATTCTGTCAACGCACAACCCTTCAATTATGTTTTTCTAAGTTTAAGAGTGAAAGTGAAATTTACAGGAATGCTGTTCTCTAATGAACTAGACTCAACACTTCAGAGGATTTGATTCAAGTAAATTTCAGTACATTTCTTTCACATAAAAATGGCTCTGCAAAGGCTGACATGGAGTTGATGCCCGTACACTAAATACTTGTGCACTCAAGTTTTCATTTTCAAGCAGTCAAGGTGAAAACTGTGTCTCTCTTTAAAACATGACTAACAGGATGCCACCAATAAATCGAGTAAGTTTTCAGTTTTAAGAGTTACAAAAACCCAAGCACTAAGATACTATAGGATGTCACCTCCCATTTTAAGATGATCTCTTTCTAAAAAACAAAAATAAAACAGAGACACAGAAAATGACAAAAAACAAATATACAGCTTAATGGATTATTATAAGGCAACTGTCCTTGTAACTATCACCCAGGATCAAGAAATAGAAGTTTGCTGGCTACTCCAGAAAACTTTCTATCTGCTCCAGCCAATCACCTCTGCTTTCTCTCTCATAAGTAACCGCTATCCTGACTTTCACAATAATCTCTTGCATTTTTTTAATACTTTCATCACCGAAACAGCCCAGGCACTAGAACAGTCTTGCCTATTAAAAAAAAAAATCTTAATGTCATTTTAATCTAAGGGTTCCACCTTCACCCCTTTCTTTTCCTTGTAATCTATCTGTGGATGAACTGGGGCCCCTTGACCTATACTGTCCCCACTCTGGATTCTGCTGATCTCCTACTTGCACTGCAGCTCAGTATGCTTCTCTTTACTCTGTATCTCTTGCAAAATAGTAACTAGATCCAGTGCTTGCTTGATTAGACTTGGGTTCAATCCACTGGCAAGACTACGAATATCCTTGATCAGAAGATACATAATTTCTGGTTGTCCTTTTTGCAACTGTTGATGTTGTTCATTGTCTAGATCCATTAATTCACGGTGGTGGTGGGGATTACAAAATGGTTATATTTTAATTCTGTCATTTTCTTTTCTTTTCTTTTTTTTTTGAGATAGAGTCTCACTCTGTTGCCCAGGCTGGAGTGCAGTGGCATGATCTCAGCTCACTGCAACCTCCGCCTCCCGGGTTCAAGGGATTCTCCTGTCTCAGCCTCCCAAGTAGCTGAGACTACAGGTGCATGCCACAACACCCGGATAATTTTTTGTATTTTAGTAGAGATGGGGTTTCACCATGTTGCCCAGGCTGGTCGTGAACTCCTGAGATCAGGCAATCCGCCTGCCTCGGCCTCCCAAAGTGCTAGGATTACAGGTGTGAGCCACCATGCATTTTATTTTCATTGGTTAGCTGGAATATGTTTATAAAAAGATGTTTCTGGCCAGGTGCGGTGGCTCATGCCTGTAATCCTATCACTTTGGGAAGCAAGGCAGATGGATCGCTTGAGCGCAGGAGTTCAAGACCAGCCTGGACAACATAAAGAGACTACAGAAAGTGAAAAAATTAGCTGGGCATGGTGGTGTTTACCTGAAGTCCCAGTTACTCAGGAGGCTGAGGTGGGAGGATCTCTTGAGTCTAGGAGGTTGAGGCTGCAGTAAGCTGAGATTGCATCACTGCACTACAGCCTGGGTGACAGAGCAAGACCCTGTCTCAAAAAAATTTAAAAAATTTAAAAAATAAAATGATGTTTCCCCTCCTTTACTACTTGATTACTTTACTGTACAGTTTATATAAGAAAGGCAGGACAAATGCTTTAATTACAATTTTTGCAGTTTTCAAGATAATAAACTGGTTCCTATTATCCTCTAAATCAGTTGGTTTTTTAGTATCATTATGAACTTGCGAATTTAAACATTTGATAAGTTGCAATAAACTGCAATTTTTTATCTTTATTATTATATTTATTGTCTGGTCAGAGCCTCTTCAAATCGACTCCTGAGTCTTTTTGACATGACCCTAACAATTTTTGCTTCCTTGCTGTCTAGTATGACAAGGAGGACTTTTGTTTTGTTTACAGAAATAACTCTTCGACTTCATTTAAAATGATGACTGTATTTGTTCCCAAAAAAGGACATAAGCAAATTTATTGTGGAGACTGACGTCCACCTGTACTACATTTTCTCATGATTTCAGCAACACCTTTTCGTACCTTCTGCCGTGTAATTGTGCTGCATATTTATTTCCATGTGGACGAATGGTTACATGTGAAACTGAATTGCTTTTAATCCACTCAACCATTTTTATACACTTTAGAAACATTAATTTAAAACAATTTTGCTGAAAAAAAGAGTTCCTCTATGATGTTAACTCAAAGCAGGACTCCATATGAATAATTACAAAAAAGAGGTTTTTATATTGGTAAACATGAAAATGTAGCATGAATATTAGAGTACAAACATGCTAACCACAAATCCATGGGGGAGAAAAAAAATCAGATTCCTAACTAGTATTTTCCTAAACAATTCTAAACAAGTTAAGGAAAACCTTTTGTTTTACCCAATATGAAGTTATATTTAAAAACAAACAAAAAACCAACAACCAACCAACCAACCAACCAAAAAACTACCTTACGACCAGCTGAAGTCATAATCGTGTTGTTTAGGGCCAGGCGTGGTGGCTCATGCCTGTAATCCCAGCACTATGGGAGGCTGAGGCGGGTGGATCGCTTGTACTCAGGAGTTCGAGACCAGCCTGGGCAACATGGCAAAACCCTGTCTCTACTAAAAATACAAAAATTACCCGGGCATGGTGGCGCATGCCTGTGATCCCAGCTACTCAGGAGACTGAGGCAGGAAAGCTGCTTGAACCTGGGAGGCAGAGGCTGCAGTGAGCTGAGATCGTGCCACTGCACTTCAGCCTGGGCAACAGAGCAAGACTCGGTCTCAAAAAAAAAAGAACAAAAAAACGAAATGCCATCATGAGAGGGGTAAGTGGAAGCAAACTTTTATCTTAGAATATTCTATCTCAAACATAATGTCTCTTACAAGCTGGAAAATATGTTCAAGGGGGAATAGTTCTCTTGAAACCTGAACCAGGTATAGCACTAATTTCAACTAAGCAGAGCAAAATCTTTCTTGATCTTGTTTTAACAACAGCTCAGGGCATAGTGGCTCACACCTGTAATCCCAGTGCCTTGGGAGGCCGAGGCAGGAGGATAGCTTGAAGCCAGGAGTTGGGAACCAGCCTGGGCAACAAAGCAAGAGCCTGTCTCTACCTGACCCCCCACTCCTCCCCCTGAAAAATGGCCAGGAATGGTAGCATGTGCCTGTAATCCCAACTACTTGGGAGGCTGACATGGGAGGATCACTTGAGCTCAGGAGTTCAATGCTGCAGTGAGCTAAGATCATGCCACTGTACATGCCTGGGTGACAGAGTGAGACCCAGTCTTTAAAAAGAAAAGCAAGGAAAAATGCGTCTCTTCTCTATATCTTAACTGGGTAAATGGAAAATAGAGTTGGAAGCATTTCCTCCTCTGCACTGCCACAGCCTCTCTCACATTTGAAATTGCAGGGCTGGGAAGAATTTTGTGTCTGACCCTCTACTACCCTATAGGCAAGGATTAAATCATTCATCCTTATGCCCTCATCACCTAGACCATCCCTGGCACAGTGTATTTAAAGCATGTTTGCTGAAGGATGGGACGAAGGGATAAATAAAGTGTAAAAAACAAAGACTGAGAGGAGATCTGAGTTTAAGCACTATTGGTCAAAAGCTAGCTGGCTGCATCTGGCAGGTGTTGACACTCATACAAAGAAGTGGATTAACTAGACTCAGGCATTCATTGATTTCTCCCAACAATCCTTTATTGTGTATCCTCTATGTGCTAGGCACTGTGCTCATGGCTTGGAGTTTAGCAATGACCAAGTTCCTGCCCTCTTGATGGTCCCACTAAGGTTTCATTTTGTTCCAGTTCTGCTGAAGATTAGGTTATTCTCATACCAATTATTTGAATGGAATTTGTCCAGTAGTGGATTTCAAAATGACTCAATGCAAACGCCAGTCAATGTTAGAAATCCAAACAGACAAAAAATTTGTTTGGAAAAAAAAAAACAACAACCACCTGCATGCCAAAACTTGAAAAAATTCTGAGCTATGTAAGGCAAAACACTAGCTTTCAGAAAAAATGAGAGAGACTGCAGACCGTATGTTTCATATTTACAATGTTTTCATTGAGGCAATGAATACAAACTATTCTATAAGAGCTATTTATTTGCTCTTATTTATGACAAGCTTAGCTTAAAAAAGATACACAAATAAATCGTTAGCCGCACTGTCTCATGCAACTCATTTCAGTGCATTCAGCAACAGTCAACCTCTGAATAAATCACTGAGAGCTCAATTTTCAACCTTGATGTTATCTTTAGCATATTAAAATATATTGTACCTCAGACCAATGTAATAAAACAGTAATGGCAAAAGCTTTTAGTGTAACATATTATAATGAGAAAATAAGGAAAAATAGCCATTTTCCTTATTATAGTACAGACTAGAATCCTATTAAAATAAATGTCATCATTATACTTGATTACATAGGTCAAAACGTGTCTTCCATAACCCAGCAAAAGCCCAAGGATACAGCTGCTGGTCCAGTATTTTCCAACAAGTGTCATGGGGGCAAAGGTGGGAGGCTCCTTATCTTAGAAAAGGCTATGAAGTACTTGAGCACCATTTCAAAAGCATAACTTATTATTCTTTAATGATTGCCTTGACCGCACTCACCCAGGAGCATAGCTGCTGGGAAGGCTAAGCAAAGAGAAGCTTTCTTGACAGCTTCTTATGGCTAAAGCTGGAATTTTCCTTTCAAAATAAATGCAATCAAGAAATGAATTATCTGATAAGAGAAACAGTAAGCAAAAGATAAGTGTCTCTTCAACCCGCTATGTACAAATGTGGATTATGTCACAGCTCTGCTTTCTCCGCCCAAGGTTTAGAGCAGGCAGTGACATCTTCTTTCTGATGCAACTGAAATGATCTTAAGATAGGGGCAGCATTTCCGCAAAAATACCAGACCTCGAAAGAAGACAGGGCATACCTGGCATCATTTGGAAGTAAGTAAACCAGTGCTGATGGTTTATGTTCTAATAAAATAAAATTCTCCCTAAGAATCACACACAAGAAGGGAAAGCACATTTTAAAAGTTCTTCCCATCATAATTAATTTAACATTTGTTCAACAATTAGCCCCAGGCTCTTCTAGAAGATCAGAATGCAGCAAAGAGCAACGTCCACACTCACATGAAGCTTACTTTTGGTGAAAGACATGGGCAATCAACAATAAATACAGTCGGCCGGGCGCGGTGGCTCAAGCCTGTAATCCCAGCACTTTGGGAGGCCGAGGCGGGCGGATCACGAGGTCAGGAGATCGAGACCATCCTGGCTAACACAGTGAAACCCCATCTCTACTAAAAATACAAAAAAATTAGCCGGACGTGTTGGCGGGCGCCTGTAGTCCCAGCTACTCGGGAGGCTGAGGCAGGAGAATGGCATGAACCCGGGAGGCGGAGCTTGCAGTGAGCTGAGATCGCGCCATTGCACTCCCGCCTGGGAGACAGAGCAAGACTCCGTCTCAAAAAAAAAAAAAAAAAAAAAAAAAAAAAAAAAACCAATAAATACAGTCATGCACCACATAATGATGTTTAGGTCAACGATAGACCACATATTCAATGGTAGTCCCATAAGATTATAACAGCATATTTTTATTGTACCTTTTCTACGTTTAGATATGTTTAGATACAAAAATACCATTATGTTACAACCACTAACACCTACAGTATCCAGTACAGTAACTACTGTTCAGGTTGGTCACCTAGGAGCAATCAGCTATGCCACATAGCCTAGGTGTGTAGTAAGCTATAGACTTAGACTTAGGTCCGTCTAAGTACATATACTATGATGTTCACACGACAATGAGGTTGCCTAATGGTGCATTTCTCAAAATGAATCTCAGTTGTTAAATGATAAATGACTGTATATAAAAGACCTATGCAAGTTTATAAATGGCTCTGCACTTGCTTAGCCTAGTTTGTTGTTGTTTTTCTTTTTGGTTAGTGCCACTAAAAAGAGAGAGAAAGAGAAAACTAAATAACACAAGTCCCTAAGAGATGCTGCCATGGTCCCTCCAAACACACCTCTGAGGCTCGTTTGTGGGGCCTGTAAGTGGGGAAAGTGGAATATTTACTCTGCAGCCTCCCCCAGACAGACTTTATGATTCAAGTGAGTGCTTCATGACCTCCCTCATCATGTATATGACAGAATTTACACAACTCCTGAGGCTGCTAGAGGTGAGGTGACAGGCACTGGAGCTCTGGACACCCAGGAGCAAAGGGAGCAATATCTCTGCTACCCATACCCATCCTCAGGTCCTGTCTTGGGAGGCACAGCCCTAAGCTGACCACACGGTGCAGAGACGGCCAGAGACCCTTGCTGGAGAGTATAGTTTCTCACCAGGGCCTTGAGGGCCGGGATGCAGCTCCTGAGGGTAAGCCGTGTGCCCTGATACTGTGCTCACCCTGCCCTCTGGGAGAAGCCGGTGGCTCCCGCACAGCCCTGGTTCCAGGGGGCGTAATACAGTCAGGTGAAACGGCTTACTGGCATCCAACCAACTGGACTTCTAAATGAAAACTCCTGTTTTCCAGAGGAGATAGGCCAGTGGGTATCAAATATTTATTTCAAGAAGGCAATTTTCAGGTAGGATGAAAACACTCAGTCTCTGCTTAAAAACACTCTTAAGTTTCACTTAAATTGTATTTTGAAAAGCTTGTAAGTGGAAGCTCGTTTAAACAAAACAGTCCACTGAAGGCAGACTGTGAAAACTAGTAGTAGCTGGCAACCTGAACTACTATGACATGTACTTCTGTATTTAGCCATCATATAATACAACATTTAAACCAGTAGCTTGCATCTAAGATTCTGGGAAGAAGCAGCTTTCTCTCTGAGAGAGTGGGTATGATTAGCCTCCTGACATGATACCCCTCTAGGTAGAAATGAAGTATGTGGCTTTCTTCCTAATTCGCTTTATGGACTTAAAAGGGCAGAGAAGCAGGGAGCAGGAAACCAAAGAGAAGATGCTTTTCTCTTCCAATGCGGTGCTTCCTCAAGAAATCAGCCAAGAACTATTAAGAGGCTAAAGGAGAGACAAGCCCGGGGATCTCTACAGACGTGGGTGGTTGTGGCACCTAAAGAAGAAATCTCTGTCATTAAACTAGAGGAGGAAAGAACGACGGTGCAGAAAACCACACTGATTAATACTCAAGTGGGAAAGGAACTAAGGTACTAAATCATAACCCTAAAGCATCTTTCCTCAAAAGTTTATTGTAGTTCCTGCTTTCCTTAAATCTGGTTGGCTGTATATGTGTGTGTGGGGGGAGCAGGTGGTGGTGGAGGGGAGTATCATTTCTAAAAAAGGGGACATGTGGAAGGACACTGCTAACCACACTGAAGACAAGAGCCAAGTTCATAACCTGGAGGCACAAAACTGGGCCATTTGCACCATCTTCTAGCAGCGCTGATTAATTATAGTCTCAGTTTTTAAATAGCACACGGACCTCACAAAAGCTAAGGTGAAATCCTCAACATATGAAGAGCCAGCAAAGGGGATTCCCCGAAGTGAATGCTGAATTCATTCAATCACTTCTGCTTCCTATGGTTACAGCCTTGTTCCATGAAGGACTGCCCAATATTTTAATATTGAATAAAGAAAGCCAAAAATTGAACCTGCTGACACATCTTTATGATTATTCCACAAACATACTAATTTTAGAAATGCCTGAATGTACAGTTGATATTTAACTTAACTGACGAACTTGCCATTAATATTAATTAATTAATATTAATATTAATGGCAAGTTTATCTGGTCTCGAAAAACTATAGAGGTAAGTTTGTAGACTTGGATCCAGCTGTCCTTTACCCTTTATAGCGTTAGTTACACGTCCCTCCGTCCCCAATAAAAAAGAAAAAGTTAATCTGAGATTTAGAATCTTTATAGTTCTAGTTAGTAGGTTTAAGTATTTTAATTAGGAGAGAATGTTGAATTTCATCAAATGCCAGATCTGACTTTGTAATAAACCACCTGCCTGGATGTTGCTTTTTGTTTTCCCCTCAATTTTTTCCATCAGCGCTGCTCTTTCTTCTCCCTACTGATGTACATACACATGCTCCAGGGTCTCCAGCTTAAAAATAAAGACAACCAGATTCCTGTGTCCCCAGCCCTTGACGGTCAAGCTTTTGTTTTGTTTTGGTTTGTTTTTAAAAAAGAAAAAAAAAAAAGACAGAGTCTTGCTCTGTCACCCAGGCTGGAGTACAGTGGTGCGATCTCAGCTCACTGCAATCTCTGCCTTCCAGGTTCAAGTGATTCTCCTACCTCAGCCTCTTGAGTACCTGGGACTACAGGCACGTGCCACCACATCCAAATTTTTGTATTTTTAGTAGAAATGGGGTTTCACCATGTTGGCCAGGCTGGTCTTGAACTCCTGACCTCAAGTGATCCACCCACCTCAGACTCCCAAAGTGCTGGGATTAGGGGCGTGAGACACTATGCCCAACCAAACAGAAAAAACAGTCAAGCTTTTTGAATGTACTTCTTTTAATCGCACTTAATATACAGTTGTCCAAAGAATACTTCTTACGACTTTCTCTCTGGGGCACTGAATCTCTGGGGGATGATCTTAGACAAGTCTCTTAGTGTCTTGTCCCAGAAGAGAGATGGTCACAGTCACCTACCCCATAGGGTCTCTGTGAGGACTGAGTAAATGTGTGTAATTCCGGTAACAGTTCTGACATATAGCAAGGGCTCTAGAAGTGTCAGCTATGATGATTATTGTGACTGTTACTGTTGAAATACTGACCTCTTCTGGTTTTCCTAACACCATTATCTCCCAATTTTCTTCTGACTTCTGGGCCCTTTGCAATTTCCTTGGCGAGCTCCTCATTCTTTATTAGTCCCTTAGATGTTAGACTCCAAGCACTCCACCCTCAGCCCTGTTTCCCTACACACTTCCCCCTGGTTGTCCTCACCCACATCTATGGTTTCAGCTACCACGGCATGTCCACGACTCCCGGCTGTTCCCTCTAATGCAGACCCCCTGCTGAGCTCTGACGTCTGTGCAAAGTGCACATAGACATCCAAACGCACAGTGAAGGCTACATAAACAAAGCTGCGCTCACTATCTCTCCAAGCTCAGTTATGCATTCAATAAATACCAGTATTTTCTGAGCACCACTCTGCACCAGGCATGCTCCTGCTACGGAACTAACAGGACCTGCCTCTTTTCCATGCATCCTCACTGTCAGGCCTCCATTGACTCCAGCCTCTTTTCTTTTTAGTTACAGCAAAAAGTATAAATAAGAAAATAAAAAGTATCTGTAATTCTAATTCCAGAGGTCATCTAGAAATGTATTTGCTTTGCTTTGCATATTTTTTACATAATTGAGAACATATTACATATATAATTTTGAAAGCCACTTGTTTATCATAAGCATTACAAATTCCCAGATAACTTTTTTAAGAAACAGGGTCTGGTTCTATTGCCCAGGTTGGAGTGCAGTGGTGCAATCATAGTTCACCGCAGCCTTGACCTCCTGGGGTCAAGCCATCCTTGATGGAGGACTCAGCCTCCTGAGTAACTGGAATTATAGGCACAAGCCACCAGGCCCAGCTAATTTTATTTATTTATTTTTGTAGAGATGGGGTCTTACTATGTTGCCCAGGCTGGCCTCGAACTCCTGGGCTCATGTGATCCTCCTGCCTCAGTCTCCCAAGGATTACAGGCATGAGCCACTGCACCTGGTCAGAACATAATTCTCAGCAGCTAATAATATTCCATTATATGGATGTGCCATAACTTTCTTATGGGAATGGTTCTCTCTTGCCTTTGAAATATCAAGTCTGTTTTAGTTTTTTTCCTGTTGTAAATAATGAGTGTGAAGGACAAATATACCAAAACATTAACTCTTTGGGTGACAAGACTGTGAGGAATTTCATTTTCTTCTATTATTACACCTATTTTTTTTAACTTTCTACTATGAGTCCATATTGCTATAATCAGGGGCTGGGGGAAGGAGGCAAAAAGAGAAGTCCACTATTTAAAACATATTAATATGAAACAAAACAATGTTGCTATATTAACTATGAAAATAATGTTTGTTGATTAAAATATGCTGATGTCCCTAGAATGAATTCCTTTAGAAAATAACCACTGGAGGCTGGGCACGGTGGCTCACACCTGTAATCTCAGCACTTTGGGAGGCCGAGGCAAGAGAAATGCTTGAGCTCAGGAATTTGAGACCAGCCTGGGCAACACAGCAAGACCCTGTCTCTATTTTTTATTTTACTTTTTGAGATGGAGTCTCACTCTGTCGCCTGGTTGGAGTGCAATGGCACAATCTCAGCTCACTGCAACCTCCACCGCCCAGGTTCAAGTGATTCTCCTGCCTCAGCCTCCCAAATAGCTGGGATTACAGGCACCCATCACCACGCCCAGCTATTTTTTGTATTCTTAGTAGAGACAGGGTTTCGTCATGTTGGCCAGGCTGGTCTCGAACTCCTGATCTCAGGTGATCTGCTTGCCTTGGCTTCCCAAAGTGCTGGGATTACAGGCATGAGCCACTGTCCCCAGCCTACTTTTTAAATACATAAAATTTTATTTTAAAAAATAACCATTAGATGTTTTTGATACACACTGTCAAAGTTTCAGAAAATGCCTACCAATATACATTTCCTTCAGTGTAAATAAGATGTCCATTTTCCACCAGCTTAGTTAGATTTGGTTAAGTTGTAAACTCTTGGTTAGTGTGGTAGGCAAAAAATTGTAATCTTGCAGTTACTAAATTTGCATTTTTAAACCACCAACAATTTTTTTTCATATTTGAATTAGCCATTATACCTGAAGGACTTTGGAGTGGAGTGGCTAACAGTTAAAGTGCTTGGGTTCAATTTGCAGCTGTGCAACTTATGTGTGTAATTGTGCCTCAATTTCAACACCCATAGAATGGGGCTAAAAGCACATATCTCAACTGTTGCCGTGAGGACTGAATGAATCAATCAATAAATGCAGGACTCTTAGGAAAGGGGTTGGCACATGTTACTCACTCAGTAAATGTCAGCAATGTTGTGCCCACCAGTGATTTTCCTTTTCTGTACATTATGTGTTCCTGTCCTCTGCCTATTTGTTTATATATTTATTGAGAGGCAGAGAGAGAAGGAGGGGAACAGGGGGCGGGGAGAACAGAGAGAGAGAGAGAGAGAGAGAGAGAGAAAGGGAGAGAGATGGTCTCCTTGTGTTGCCCAGGCTGGTGTTGAACTCCTAGGCTCAAGTGAGTCTCCTGTCTCGGCCTGCCAGAGTGCTGGGATTACAGGTATGAGCCACCACAGCTGATCCTCTGCCCTTTTCTCTATTAGGGTTTTTGTTTTAATGCTACCAAACTTAAAAGTATATATATATATTTATTTAAACACTATAGATATTAAACTTTGCCTGGCACGTATGTTGTAAACATCAAACACTTTCTCATTATGTTTGCTTTAAATATTAATACTTTTTACTAGATAGAAGTTTTATATTTTTATATAGTCAAGTCCATCTGCATATTCTTTCATTGCTTTGATGGTTATGATGTCCTTGACCATCCAAAGATCAGATAAATAATTATACATAATCTCTCCTCTAGCTTTTTTTTTTTTTGAGACCGAGTCTCACTCTGTCGCCCAGGCTGGAGTGCAGTGGTGCGATCTCGGCTCACTGCAAGCTCCACCTCCCAGGTTCAAGTAATTCTGCCTTAGCCTCCCGAGTAGCTGGGACTACAGGTGTGTGCCACCATGCCCGGCTAATTTTTGTATTTTTAGTAGAGACGGGGTTTCACCATGTTAGCCAGGACGGTCTCGATCTCCAGACCTCGTGATTTGCCCGCCTCGGCCTCCCAAAGTGCTGGGATTACAGGCGTGAGCCACCGCACCCAACCTCTCCTCTAGCTTTTTAAGTGTTTTTGTGTGTCTGTTTTTTGGTAATCAAGTCTCTAATCTACCTGGAGTTTCTGCTGTAGTTACCCAGGTATGTAACATGCTTCCTCATGCAGTCATGCTTGTGAATATGCTGCTCCCCTCTGCCTAGAATGTTTTCACTTCAACTTCTTATGAGCTCTCAAAGCATACTGTCCAAAATACTATGCAACATTTGTTGATTTGTCAGTGAACTTGACAGCCCAGCAAGAGCTATGTCTTCTTCCCTTTTGGTTGCTGATGTTTAGCAGAATGTAGAGTGTGGTATCCCAATCAATAAGGTTGAAGTAAAGAGGTAAAAAAATGAAGACATGACTCTTCGCATCTTCCTTTATCTTCCAGTTTGGCATCAGATAAATGCATATACACAAACACACATGTGAGTGATGGTGCCACCTCCCTCACCACCATCTGGCACTTGGTTCTCTCACCTACTGCTGAATCAGTTGGTGTTCCCTGGGTCTCTCCTGGGTCAGAGCCCAGGAGAATGGATTTTGTATCCTGCTCATCAGCCAGGGTTCTGGCTCTGCAGGCCTGAGTAAAACACAATTCATTATCTGCTCACTTATTACCTAGCCAAACAGAGTCCTAACAACTGAAAGGATATCTGACATACAATAACTGCTACCTAAGTATCTATCAGTCAAAATATGCCCAAGATTACTCATGACACTTTTTAAATTGCAAAATATTGGAAACAACCTATACAGCCATACATAGCAAAGCAGGTAAGCAAACTATATACATGCATGCAATGGAGTAGAGTGCAGCTGTCAAAGAAAAGAAATCTCTATGAAGCCATTTCAAGGATATACTGGAAAAATCAAAATGCAAAAGACTACCTATAGTATGCTACCTTTTGTGTTAGAACGGAGGAGAAATTAGAAAAATGCACATCTATCTGCTCATTTGTACACAAAGAAACACAGGAAGGATAAACTACAAGCTAATGAGAGTGGAGACCTGCAGGAAAGGATGAGGGAAAGGGAATGGGTAGAGAGGGCACATTCACTGAGAATACCCTTTAATACAGCTCCACTTTTCAAATCATGTTAATGTTTTACATTCTAATTTAAAAAGGTAACAAGTATAAAATAAAAAACAAACAGAAACAAATAAGCCTAATTGTATTCCAATGAATACTACAGTAACACTGAAGGGGGAGAAAAACTAACTCAAGTAACAGTTAAACACAGTGTTTTGACTAAATACACTTGGGGTAAAGCCAAAAGGAACCATATATAAATATTGACCTCCACTTAAAAGGTTTGTTTTTCACAATGGCATGAGTCAGCAATTCTAAAACTACTTACTGTGTATTCTAGGGTGTAGCACATAAGTATATTGTGGGTAATGGAAGTCAGGGTTCTCATTGTCAGAGAATGGAATTACATGGGAAGCGGGGAGGACAGAATACAACTGTATGGTGGCGCGGATCTGGAATGGTCTGAACTCATGAAGGGAGTGTGTGTGTACACGCATATGTGTTTATAACACCCATATGTATATGTGCACATACATGGATATAAATATGCATGCTATCCTAGCTCTGTCCTCTGAGAGGGCTAGAAGCAGTGACACCCAAGTAGCAATGGGCACATTTAAGTGATCAGAACTTGGTTTCCTCTTTTTTTTTTTTTTTAAGACAAAGTCTTGCTTTTTCACCCAGACTGGAGTGCAGTGGTGCAATCTCAGCTCACTGCAACCTCCACCTGCCGGGTTCAAGCAATTCTCTGCCTCAGCCTCCCAAGTAGCTGGGACTACAGGCGCCTGCCACCACGCCCAGCTCATTTTTGTGGTTTTTTTTTTTGTAGAGACAGGGCTTCACCATGTTGGCCAGGCTGGTCTTGAACTCCTGGCCTCAAAAGATCCGCCTGTCTCGGCCTCCCAAAGTGCTGAGATTACAGGCATGAGTCACCGCACCCGGCCCAGATCCTGGTTCCTAAATACTGTTCTCTACCATAAGGAACCACGGCTTGGGAGAAATGGATGATTCCAGGGGTGGCTTAAGAAAAGGATAAGCTAAATCTGGAACATCATGCTGTGGTAGAAAGGAAGGAAGAATCCACAGGATGGAAGCATGTGGAAAAGGCACAAGAACCCACTTGAAACATTTGCTGCTAAATAAATCTGGGACAATTTGATGTTTGGGGAACAACAAAATCAATCATGGTAATGACAAGTTATAACCTATAGAATAAAATTAAAACCCATAATTATACAAAAAAATTAAATAAAAGGGGAAGAAGAAACAATTCTTCCTTATAGAATGCCAATTAGTAAGTTGTAGAAAGAATGCAAGTAGAAAATTACCATTTGGTAATTATCACAGTAATAGTTATTTTAGGTAAGAGCCATAAGTGAATGGTAAAACTAGGAGGTGAAAATTGGATGAGAATTGATATTTATATAATCCCAAAGTATCTTCTCACCAGATGCTTACGGATTACAAAGCGAAAAATGGTAATTTCACAGTGAAGAAGCCTGGCAGTTACCACCTTAACCCAGTGATGAGACAAATGTATTATCATATGATCCTGATGAAATGCACTGGGAAGGACATATGGTCACTTCTATGGTATTCCTGCCAAAAAATGTACAGCCTAAATCTAATCATGAGGAAACATCAGATAAGCCCAAATTGAGGCACATCGTACAAAATAAATGGCCTGTATGCTTCAAAACTGTCAAAATCATGGAAAACACAAGGCAAAGCAAAAAAAAAAAAAAAAAAGCAGGTACTATTCCAGATTAAAGGAGGCTCCAGGGACATAACTACATACTCCATGTGATCCTGGAGTAGGAGATTTTTTTTTTCCTCTAGAAAGAACATCAGTATAATCTGGCAAAATTTAAAATTTGAACAATGTGCATAGATTACTTTAATATCTTGATTTTAATAATTTGTATTGTGGCTATATATGAGAGTATCTTTGTAGAAAAACTGCAATATTTAGGGGTAAAGGTACAACACATCTTCAACTTACTCTCAAATGATTCTGAAAAGAAAATATGAGAGAGAAGAGAAACAAAGGGAGAGATTGAGAATAATAGAGCAGAAAACAGATGTGATAAAATGTGAACATGTGCAACAATGTACAGGAAATTTTGGTATTATTCTTAGAGCTTTTCTCTAAGTCTGAAATTATTTCAAAATTAAAGAAAAAAATAGTGAGATGGATAAGGCATTGCTGGGCAGCCCCAGCAGCAGAAGCAGTCCAGGGCTTGGGAGGGAGCACTCTGGGCCCCCAGTGCTCAGCAGTGGCTGGGAGAAGAAGAGCTCCTTGCCTTGACGGTGTGAAGATCCGAAGTAGGAACTGCAAATGTTTTGTGGGCAAGGGAGTTCTCTGAAGTACTGAGATGTCTGGTGGGGATGGAGGGAGAGAGAGATAGAAAGACTTTATAGACAGAGATGGGGGAAGACTTTCAAATTTTCTGATTGAGAAAGAGAGGGAATCCTAGAATCCAAGAGGAAGGAATGTGCTCTCAACCAATCCATGATAGTCACTCTCTCCTCCACCCATTCCAATTGTGGGCAAAGAGTCATAAAACCCACTAGGGAGTTTATGAGCAAATTGGGAGTTGGTGCCCTTTAGTCACTCTGGCCAAACTCTGCAAATGGCCTCCTGGGGAGCCTTGCTCTGACAAATCCCAGAGAAGCTGGTCTAGGAAGTGACATACAAATGACTTATTCTGCAAGCAGCACATGGTCCCATGGATGACCATTCCACCTCACTCTGCTGCCCTGAAGAACAGTGTTCAAAGCCCTGCATTTGCAGTTCTTTATACAGACAGTCCCTGGCTTACAATAGTTCAACTTTACTATGGTATGAACAGTAAAAACCACACTTGATCGTTTCCTGGGCTAGTGATATGTGGTACAACACTCTTACATGAGATATTCAACACTTTATTATAAAATTGGCTTTGTGTTGGATGATTCTGCCCAACTGTAGGGTAATGTAAGTGTTCTGAGCACATTTAAAGTCCAGGCTAAGCTATGATGGTTGGTAGATTAGGTGTATTAAATGTATTTTTAATTTATGACATTTTCACTTTATCATGGGTTTATCAGCCCATAGCCCCATTGTAAGACTAGGAGCGTGTATATACACACAATGCATTACATTCCACCCATGTCTGTGATCAAGTGTGCAAGTGGGCAGCTATATCTTTCTCCCTGCTCGTATCGTGTTTCAGCTTACTAAACTGGCAATTATAAAGATCTACCTGATTTACAACCTCATTTGACTTAATGAAAATACATCCCTGACCAAAAGACCCCAGGCTCATGTACAAAATAGAAATAAAATAAATTTAACCATTAAAAAGTCCTTTAAAAAACCAGGGCAGATTTTAGAAAACCTGTAACCCTAGTTAGCTTTCTATCCTGGGCTCCAAATTATGAGATCAAAAATGATCATGAGAGGTCATGTGACTCATCCCTACCTTCAAAGGCTGGATTTCAATCATTCTGGAAAGATATTTATCTACTATTACTTTAAGTAACTTCCAAGAGAAGGTGCTATTAATTTCTTCAGCAGCCTACTCTATCTTCCTTAAAACTTTTATAGCCAAGAAATTCTTTTGGTTTTAAATTGAATTTCTATTGGGTTTACACCAGTTCCCATTTTCTTTGAGTGCTATAAAATTCTTACCCTAGTTTCCCCTTCTCTGAGGGAATAACACCAATCTCTTTTCAACTTGATTCAAATCTTTCACTGCACTTCTTAACCCACTCCAGTAGGGGCAATGCTAGGTGTACAGGAAAGAGAAAATAAAAAACCACACCCTCAGCACTGCTTTGCCTGGTCACATCCTGGTGGACAGCATTCATCATGGTGGCCCTGAGCCACTGAGAAAAGGTTTCAATGTGTTCTGTAGTTTAAAAATACAAGGTAGATTCTAGTAACAGTTTTCACTAAAATGGTTAAAAAACAGACATAGCATTTGAAGATAATGTATTTGCTACCCAGATTATTCTCTTATGTAGAAGGCCTTAGTGCCAGATCATGCTGTACAAATAAGATGCTACTGAATTTAGAGCTTGAACTTTTACCTAGTAAGTACCAGTTCCTTTTTAATTTTAGGTAGACAATGATTATGGACAGCAACCATATCAATTTGGAAATTTAGATTATATCAATAAAATTTAACTTATATCATGTAATACATATTATTATAAAGGCAACTGTCCTATTGGATACAGAGAAGTTGGAAGTATGACACCTCCATCAATAATTATCACAAAACGGTGAACAGAGTGTAAGTGTGATACCATATAGAATACTGTATAAGATAAAATAAAGGTATGAGATAAAATTCCAGGAGGTGGGATCAAAATGCACAGATTCTTGAGCTGGCTCTTAACAATGGGCAGGATTTTGAACAGACAGAGTCTGGGAAAGGAGGAGGTGATCATTTCAAGGAAGGGACTGCATAGACAAAAAATAGAGGTATAGGACCATGCTCAGACTATTTGAGAAAAAGGAGATTAGTAGATGAAAAAGCCTAAAGGACAGGCTGGAACTAGATGTTGGAAGACGTTAAATATTGAGCTAAGGAGTTTGCCTTATTCTGTAGGCATACAGATATGACCAAAAATTTAAGGCTTGAATGGCTGCTATGCATACCAGAAACTATATTTATGAACTACTTATGAATGGTAGCCACCCAAAACTAGAGAACAAGATAATTGGTTTTGCCCTCAGAAATGATTACAGCTAGGACTCTATAAAAATAAAAATGGTACACTGCATTTGGTAAGATGGCCCTCCTTGGGATTACTGGTTTCATGGATAACTAGGTCAGGAAAGTATAGATAAGACTAGGGTAATTAATTAATAACTAAAAATATTATCTAAAAAGAGAAAAAAATCAAAATTCTTCTTTTAAAAGAATCACATTCTTCAATGTCAATAAATCATATAAATCAGTCCAAAACTGCTATTCAGTTATTTTATACTTTAATCAGAACTTAATCTTTTAATACCCAACAATATAGATTTAGATTCACTATATTTCTTTATGGTTTTCTGTGAGCACATTTACATTGTGGTTTTTGCATCTGATGTAGCTGATGAAGATTGTGCAAAGTCCTAAATTTTCCTCCTTTCAGTTAATAACCAGACAAACTGCAATCTGGTAATCAAGAAGCACCTGGTTCCTAGTGACAGCTTTTTTTTTTGCGACAGAGTCTCTCACTCTGTCGCCCAGGCGAGTGGCACCATCTCGGCTCACTGCAACCTCCAACTCTCAGGTTCAAGTGATTCTCCTGCCTCAGCCTCCCTAGTAGCTGGGAGTACAGGCATGTGCCAACACATCCAGCTAATTTTTGTATTTTTTAGTAGAGATGGGGTTCACCTTGTTGGCCAGGATGGTCTAGATCTCTTGATCTTGTGACCCACCTGCCTCGGACTCCCAAAGTGCTGGGATTACAGGCATAAGCCACCACGCCCAGCCAGTGACAGATTTTTACATGACCAGAAATGACTATTATCATGGGATATCTGGTCATCATGTTATCTAGATATTTTGAATCAATTCTCCAAACGTACCCCTAACACAACATTTACACATCCAGTATAATATAAACAAGGAGAAAAAAAAAAAACTACCATTTTTAAAAACATTATCCATATGCATACTTTTATATATTATGCCGGTTTTAACTGAGAAGGCTCAGAAGATATGAGTGCATATAAGATAAATATTTCTTGGGAAACCTCTAGATACAAACAGTGTATTAATTTCCATAATAGAAAAGGGAAATTAACAAAATAAGGTAAGAGTTATTTCTGCTAGCAAGGCCTAGGATAAGCTGCCTAGAAAATTATTTTTCTAAATGGAAATATACCTTTTCTGCTTTGTACTGTACAAGATTATAGGCAAAATTTTAGAGAGCTGAAAATCCTTTCAAATAATACTTTCTTTAGCTTTAATCACGAATAATTGCCTCTTTTGGTGCTAATGAGCATGAGCACCACAAAATGGAATGTAATTCTGTCGGTTCATTCAGGGTAATGGCTTTGTGCATGAGGCCTGCTGCCGAGAGATCTAGTCTCAATTTCCTAGAGTACAATCACTGAGCAGCAGTACATTTTTCACTTGAGGATGATGTTCTAACCTATGTAAATATAAACAGAAAACCCACTATCTATTGATAAAAACAACAATGCAGGTTAAGTAAAGTTTTATAGGTTACTGTTTCCTGTAACAGCCATCAGCTTCCTGGATCATGAAAGTAAATAAAGTACTTCACTTACTGAAATCAATGAGAAACCGTCCAAATCCTTGCCTTTGGTGCTGGGGCATGATCATTATGCAGGAGACATTATACTTCTGCTGGCAAAGCTTTTCCTGAGGGAAGAAGAAACAGATCAAGTATGTCAGAGCCCTGCTGAAGTGGGCAATTCCCTGCACCTGCCACTGTCCTTGTAAAACTGTCCACTAAAGAAAGCCAATGGGTTAGGTCAGGATCAAGCAGAAAAATCCTACTATATTAATCAATCAAACTATCAACTAACAACAAACCATCGACTCTGGCATGCCTCTCAACGACATCTTTATTCTTGAAAGTCAGTGCCATAAAATATGCATAAAGAATCCAAGGAAATATATGAACCAAATAAAACAGAATATAGACTGTATAAAAGAAATGCCTTCCTTGCTCAAATAACTTCAGAGACAGAGAAAATAACATCCCAGGGAGTCACCCAGCGGAGTAAGTTAGGATTTAGCTGGCTATCTAGCTAAATATAATAATAATCTACAACTCTGCAACAGCAATCTGTCTTCTGCCTTTGGGCAAATGCCCCAGTGAAACTAAAACAGTATCTGTGTGGGTAGATGTGCAGACACATATTTCTCCTATGAATAAAAAGTCAATGTAAAAAGCTAGAGAAATAATCTGCATTTCAAACCAAGAAAACAAAATAAAAAGAAACAAAAAGACAACAACAAGAAACCCTAAAGCCTCCAAACAAAGGTTAGACCAAAATATTACCAACAGTTTGAAACCAGGAGGAAGATCGGGTAGAACATGGTAAGAAACAGCCCTTACAGTTAAAGAAGAATTTGCAACTTTCATGGGATGTGGTATCAGGGCAGCATTTTTTTATTCAGAGTACACAGAAGTTGCCAAAACCTACACAGAGATCTGGAAAAGGCTTTTGAGGTCATGGATGCTCTGGCCAAATATAAACCACAAATAAGACTGACCACAAATGGTACCGACCACACCAAAGAATTACTTCAGAACACCCAGATCTTTAATGAACCAATTTGAAAGATCACAGGAGATGGTTGTGGAAAAAACCCTACAGGGCAGAATTGAAGATTTCTTTGTGAAAAAGATGTACTCCCAACTTTTGCACATTTGTAGTTGTCTATGGAGCCTCTAAAAAATGAGGAGGAAGCAATGTGCATCAGTTTTTCTAAGAAGATGAATTGTCCCTCACTGGATGTGCACATCAATGGCGAAGGTTCAAGTAGTTCGTCTATTTTGCAAAGTTAGACAAATGGGTCACTCTCTCTAAAAAGAAATGTACTCTGGGTTAAGAGAATTCATCCTTGATGCATTCCTTTCTTTGTCCAGAACCATTTCCACCTTTTGGAGTTTTTTGAGATCCAATATAGTAGTGATCCTTCTTCCCCCGCTGTGCAACTTAACATGTTACTACAGCTAAATTCTGAGCTATGAATAAAACTAATCCTTCTTTCCTTTCTGTTTACAGCCATCTATTATGTGCTTGGAAAGTCATATGCATGTAACAATTTGCACTGAACCTTTCTAGGTCATTCCAGCCCTTCTCTGGCTATCCTTGAACTGTCGTTCTAATAACCTTTAGAATTTGGTTCAAGAATAGCCCCAAAGGGCCAGAGTCCTCTAGATTCCAACTGACACATGAGAATATGGTTTAGTTTCATCTAGTCTTTTTTTTTTTTGAGATGGAGCCTTGCTCTGTTGCCAGGCTGGAGTGCAGTGGTGCAATCTCAGCTCACTGCAACCTCCGCCACCCAGGTTCAGGGGATTCTCCTGTCTTGGCCTCCAGAGTAGCTGGGATTACAGGGCGCCACAATGCCCAACTAATTTTTGTATTCTTAGTAGAGACGGGGTTTCACCATGTTGGCCAGGATGGTCTCTCGATCTCTTGATCTCGTGATCCGCCCGCCTCGGCCTCCCAAAGTGCTGGGATTACAGGCGCAAGCCACCGCACCCGGCCTCATCTAATCTTTTAACATGCTTATTTTTTAGATTAATTTTTGTTTCACTATACTGCCAAGGCATATTAGTATTCCAGAATAGTAGGAAATAACAGCAGCTGCTGCCATGCTATAGAAGAAACTGTGACAAAATGAGAAAAGTTGAGCTAGTTCTGAGTAAAATGTTGGGTACTCTGGCAGGAAGAGAGGCAGAAATTCAAACCTCAAGAATCACCACCAACTCTACACATGGCTGCTACTCAGCAGCCAACACAAGACCCAGGAGTGGGATGGTCAGTGCAGCATGAGGAAGGTGGGCACCGTTAAGCCTATGTTTAAATCCACAGACAATGAAAGAAACACCATTTTCTAACAGCAAGGACGCAACCAGTATTCTTTTTAAGTTTCTGGAGAAGAATGATCTTGACAAACCAAATAAAAGGTAACGTGTTTTATTTATTAATCATATAGATTTCCTATTTATTGTTTTATTCAGTGTTAATTCTCTATCATCTTTTGAATTTGTAATGTGCAAATTAACTTTCTTCTTTTTCATTTTAAAGCTTTACCAAATATGTGGATTAAAACACTGAGACAGTTTTCCATGAATGCTGTTACTTATTTTTGTTTATGATCTTTGGGTCGATTCTTAAATTTAGGATAGCTATAGTTTGCAAGTACCTTCACATATATTCTATCTTTTGAAACTTCATTAAAATGGCACTTCTATAAAGCATCCCATTTACAGTGTGCAAGAGCAGATTCATTAAAATTCATGTATCATCTAATATAAAAAATATATCATAAAATAAATAAGAGATAGAGTTTGGACCTTCTACCTAAAAGTCTCATAATTATTGTCTCTATTTATGTACCATCCTGGTACATTTAACTATTTCCTAGTGCCTCAGAAAAGTTAAGGTCTTTACCTGGTAAACATCTCCAAACTCAGTTTTCCTTTATTGCAAAGGAGTTATTGTTTCATTTTTTTTTTTTTTTTTTGAGACGGAGTCTTGCTCTGTCGCCCAGGCTGGAGTGCAGTGGTGCGATATCTGCTCACTGCAAGCTCCGCCTCCCGGGTTCACGCCATTCTCCTGCCTCAGCCTCCCAAGTAGCTGGGACTACAGGCGCCCGCCACTACGCCCAGCTAATTTTTTGTATTTTTTTTAGTAGAGACGGGGTTTCACCGCGTTAGCCAGGATGGTCTCGATCTCCTGACCTTGTGATCCGCCCGCCTCAGCCTCCCAAAGTGCTGGGATTACAGGCGTGAGCCACCGCGCCCGGCCAGTTATTGTTTCTTAGAAGCCTTTGAGCAGAAGAATGTGATGAACTGCTCTGAACCAGTGAAGAGGACAAGCTATATCCCCTCAATATGTTGATTGTTTTCCCCACTCAAACAGCCAGAGATACTTAGGCTTTCTTTGTTCTTGTTTTGTTTTGTTTTGTTTTTGAGATGGAGTCTCGCTCTGTCGCCAGGCTGGAGTGCAGTGGTGTGATCTCGGCTCACTGCAACCTCCACCTCCCGGGTTCAAGTGATTCTCCTACCTCAGCCTCCCAATTAGCTGGGACTACAGGTGTGCACCACCAGGCCCAGCTAATTTCTTGCATTTTTAGTAGAGACGGGGTTTCACCATGTTGGTCAGGATGGTCTCTACCTCTTGACCTCATGATCCGCCCACCCCGGCCTCCCAAAGTCCTGGGATTACAGGCGTAAGCCACTGAGCCCGGCTGATACTTAGGCTTTCTAAAGGTGAGATTGCTTTAGAACTTAAAACCATAGCACAGAGAATAGGAGACAAAAGTGTAAAAACAGTCATTTTATCAGCGTGACTGTCCAAATGCCAGCGTCCTAACTCACTGAGATACAGTTGACCACAGAGGGAAGGCAACAAGGAGAAAGGAGAATTCTCTCTTAAATGCTACACTAAACTGAAACCTTCATGTTGACATCACTTAAAGGGAAAACGGAAATAAGCTAAACACTGAGAAAATCGAAGATGCTAAGTGGTCCACAAGGCAGCAATTAGAATGTCATCAAGGCGGCACACAGTGCCGAGGTCCTTTACACACTTACTAGGCACCATGTTTTTTGTTTTCATCTTTTAAAATGAGCTCTGAACAAGAACCTGAGCTTTTCAAAAACACATGTCACTTATTCAAATTATAGTAATGAAAAAGCCCTGTTCAAAGAATTGGGCTCTACCAAAAACATTTTGAAAAAGAAAATGAAGGTCATGCTGGCTCTTGTTTTACCTTAGAGAAGTATCCAACCAGATGACAGCCCTTTTCATCATTTTTTGTAAGGACATAAAAAAGGAATGGCTCGACATCATAATACAACGTTTTGTGGTCCAGGAAGAGCTTGGCTAACAAGCAAAGGTTTTGGCAATAAATTTTGCTCATATTCCCATCAACCTAGCAAAAAGAAACAGACAACATTATTTAACATAAAAATACTGCACCATATAAAATTGTTTCTTCTATATGGTATTTCAGAAAGTACATCATTTTATTTCCAAATCCTAAACTGAGAGATTAAAACACTCTATTAAGCAAGTACAGCTTTAACCAGAAAACAGCTGTCACTGGCAAATCAGAATTCCACATTTTCTCTTAAATTAGGGTACATTTAAGGTAGTTAAAATTTCTCTTTAAGCTACCAAAGAAGGGCCCAACCACTAGTAAAGGAGTTAATTTTTACTTGTAGTTTATTCTGAGCTAAAAAGGATCAGGCATGTCCTCTCTCTTTATTTTAACGAAATAAATCTGTATTAAGGAAATATAAACAGATCAAAATACTTCTCAAGTTAAACTTTATGTTGTTTCAAAAGGGTTTCACATAAAACTAAAATAAATGAACTGTATTATTCTGATTCCTCAGAAGTGTGGATTAGCAAAGAGTTTTCCATTTTGGTTTTATCCCAAGCATCATCTTAAATATAATTGGAAAAGATAAAATATCTATGTTGGGAATACTTACAGAGAAAGTGATATGAATTTCAACCTACAATAAGCACTATGATTACAGTCTACTTCTCTTCAAAATAAAAGAATCAAGCTGTGATACTGATGGCTATAGACAGGAGGTTAGGCACAGATGCCAATTTCTTTGATCAAGTGTAGTTACTCTTCGAAAACAGAAAACACAGCAGATTCAAGAAGAATTTCCCTAGCACTTTTCTTAAGGGAAATGGATATTTGCTAACCAGAGCTCTGAAACAATGAACTTGACCATTCTCAGGTCTCCTGTGGACCATACAGGTTCTCATCTTGCACAAATTATTTTTAGATTTCATATAACTATTTCCCTTGGATGAAACCTAGGTCCCATACATAGCAACACAATCAAATATGGGCAATGGGCACAGAGGATACAATTCTCCCTTTAATTAAAGGAAGTTTACATGTATTTGAGAGTATGGCCCTTTTGGAAATGGTAGTATATTACAAAAAGGAAAAATGGAGATATACATAACTGTGAACCAGAAAAATAGATGACAGTGCTGAAGAAAATTCTGATCAGTTGTGAATGGTGTAAGAGGAACAAAGAAAGGGAAGGCCGGAAAATCGTAATGTGTGATTATTCATCCTTTATTTTATAAGTTTTGTAGGAAACTGCTAGGAGAAAAGTTGCCCAAATGTTATACTCTATTAACTCAGATTCTAGAATAGGGACCTCGGTACTTATCAAATCCAACTCCTTATTCGTATAAGTGAATTTTACATACATGCTTCTGATGTCTCCCCTCTCATCTCTGGATGGTCCAAAAGCACCTGCCCTGAAAGAACAGCCCATTCTTACCATCCTAATAAGACTGATTCCCTTGCCCCTGAGAAGACGTTCCATGGATTTATGAGCGCTTCAATCCCAATGCTGACTCATGCTGATTTAGTAAATAACTACTTAAGGCCAACAATGTGTTTTGAGCTTTGAGAAACAATGTTTTGGTTGGAAGAAAAGATCTAAGGCATCAAGGAAGGAGCCAATAGGAAAGCTGAACTTGTGACATTAGCTAAGCTTCAACTGTGAGCAGCTCTGTCACCTCAGCTGGCTGGGGCTGGCAGGATAGCTTATCAACAGGAAGGTCAGGCAACATGTATTCAGCCTTCCTTCTAGCCCACTGGTTCTTAATGAGGGTGATTCTGCCCCCCAGGGGATGTTTGGCTATGTCTGGAGACATTTTTGGTTGGTACAACTGGAGGGGGTGGTGGTGCTACTGGCATCCAATTAGCAGAGGCCAGAGATGATGCTAAACATCCTACGCTGTATAGCATAGCCCCTACAACAAAGAACTAACCAGCTTGAAATGTCAATAGTGCCCAGATTGAGAAACCCTATGCCTAGCCTTTAGTAAGAACTAATATATCAGCTAATCTTCCCAGCAACAATACCCTTCTTCCTCCAAGCTTGCTGAAAGAGCCTGATAGAAAAGAGAAAGCTTTAAAAAAATCATAAGACACAACTGGAGTTTCCTGTGTTCTCTGATCAGTCTTGGGGAAAAACTAGTGGGCCCAAAACTGTCTGAGAAGGAGCCTGGCCCATGCGAGAAACCTACAACCTTCCCTTTATTTAATAGGATGGCAAGACACTGCAGGCCAGAAATAAAGAGAACTGTAAGGCAGAATAATACGTTCCAGCCTGAACAATTCAGAAAAAGAAAATCCAGAAGTGAAACTATATTCCAGAGAAAGAAGACATCAAGTTTGCTGTACAAGGTAGGCTTGTTTCGAGCACCCAGGAATGAGCACCAATGCACACCATGATGGGTCAAAGAGGAGAAAATGCAGCAGACAACAGAAGTGTGCAAGTGGAGGGAAGAGCATAAAGGAGAGATGTGAAAAGCCCTGAAGACAGACAGTAACCTGGGAGAAAGGCATGGTCCCCTCAAGGTGAAACTGACTCAGCTTAACTGAATCCCTGAAACTGACAACAGATACATAATTAAACAATGCAACTATATAGAGGCAAGGCCTGCTACTAAATCAATTCTGGAAATACAAAATGTCTTCAAGAAACCCACAATGACAGACATATGGCCACAAGGGGTTCCTGTGAACAGCAGAGTTCTTCAGGGGTGGCCATCTACCCAGATGGGAGGGAGTCCCAACATCTGCTAGGGTCTCACCAAAAGGATTATCCACCCTGCCAAGAAGTGGATGGAAACACAGGTGGTTGTGTATTGAGGAGATATGTACAGCTGCTCAATTCCCTGGAAGAGTGAGCACCTGCCAGACATTGGCTGGAACTGCTGAACAAAGCTCATTTCTCCTGCCAAAGAAAGTGGAATTTACAAAGAGCTGAGGAGATCATAAATTCACTGGTGAATATATCTAGTGTAGACAGGGATTTTGGGGAAGACAAAAATGTTAATGTGATGAAGTAGGGATTCTTCATCAGTCTAAATGGTTGCTTAATATGGTTAGATAAACCTTCCAAAACATGGAGATGTTTTAAAGGGCAGTCTGAATTTCAGTGCCAAAATTAAATATACTTTGCACCTTCTAAACACAAATCAGCACATAGTCAACAATTAGGAGTACTACATTTCAAAAAGCTGAATTTTTTATTTACACGTGCTTACCTCAAATACTGAAAGGTCTTTCCTTCGGTAAATTTCATTTGCTGGAGGATGAAACCATCCACACTTCTTGGAGTGTCTTAGCAAAATATTTTTACTTTTCATATATTTAAGACAGAATTCACACAGGTAAAGCTTTGGTAATCTGTTAAAGTTTAAAAATCACAGAATCTATCAGATAGATTACACTGTTGGGGGGGAAATTAAATATTGTTCAATTTTCTCTACATCATAAAAAGGCTGTATAATAACATTGGAGGCTGGGTGCAGTGGCTCACGCCTGTAATCCCAGCACTTTGGGAGGCCAAGGCAGGCAGATCACCTGAGATCAGGAGTTTGAGACCAGCCTGGCCAACATGGTGAAACCTCATCTCTACTAAAAATACAAAAATTAGCTGGGCATGGTGGCACATGCCTGTGGTCCCAGGTATTTGGGAGGCTGAGGCAGGAAAATCGCTTAAGCCCATGAGGCGGAGGTTGCAGCGAATCGAGATCGCACCACTGCACTCCAGACTGACACTGTCAAAAAAAGAGTGAGACACCATCAAAAAAAGAAAGAAAGGAAAAAAAGGAAGAAAGGAAAGAGAAAGAAAGAAAGAAATAAATAAAGAAAGAAAGAAAGAAAGAAAGAAAGAAAGGAAAAGAAAGCAAGCAAGCCAATAGTAAAGAGACAATGTAAAAACAACCTTACATTATTTTTTAATATAATCCATAATATGTGCTCCCTTTACTTTGTGAACAAAGAATTTGTTTCCTTAAAAATATCCTATATAAAGAAAGCTTTACAGATATGGAACCACCACCCTAAAAATCAACTTAATAAGGATACTAACCTGTCAAGGGACCAAGCATATTTTTCAAAATTCACATTTACTATCTTATTTCCAATTATATATGGTTAGTGGTATAGCTATAATATCTTACTCAGAAATGAATTTATTATTTTAAATAATCTGCGTATATATGAGGCTGAAAAGTCCTCGAACTTAGTTGTTACCATTTCCACTTCTGGAAGAGGTAACTTTAAAGTTATTATCAGAGATTTACATATGGTCTAAATGCAGTAAATAGCAGGGCTGAAAATCAAAAGATCTAATTTGTTTTCTACCAATTCCACTGTTACTTTGAGTAAAAGACAAATACCTCTCTTCCCTGCTGACTTTTTCTCCACCTTAAAAATTAGAACACTTTTTATTTCCATATCTTAATGAACATGGCTGGTATTTATAAGAAAATGTTTAGAAGCACTTGCAAGATCTTTGGAGTATAAGAATGGGGAAAAAGGTTTTCGAGAGAGAGGCAGACACGGATGAGACTACTTTCAAATCTTGCACTTATGTACAAATTTTATTCAAATCTTTCAGAGAACATGGCTTATGATTACCTATGCAAATTAAAGCTCATAGTCATTTAAAAAAATTGTTCAAGAACACACAACCAAATGGTACAAGCTAGGAGGAGAAACCAAAATTATTGACTCTTACTTTTGTCACTTAACTTTTAGAAAACACTTAGCATTTTCTCCAGTTACGTGATTGGCCAGACACTCACATGCTAATGAAAAAAAATAAGATCTATTCTATAAGAAAATCAAGTTTATAAATACTGAAAACTTTGCAGACTAAAACATTTTTGAAGATACTAGTAAAGTGTACCCTGACATACTTCATGGAAGAAATCTATTCTCAATGTACCCATTTTGGGATATATTCGTTCACAGGCTAATCTTGAGTTCAAGACAAACAAAAACTCGGCTACCATTATTTTCTCCTTTTTATTTTTTGAGATGGGATCTCGCTCTGTCACCCGAGCTGGAGTGCAGCAGTGTGATCTCGGCTCACTGCAACCTCCACCTCCTGGGTTCCAGTGATTCTCCTGCCTCAGCCTCCCGAGTAGCTGGGACTACAGGCATGTCCTATCACACCTGGCTAATTTTTGTATTTTTAGTAGAGATGCGGTTTTGCCATGTTGGCCAGGCGGGTCTCGCAGGCCTAACACCTCAGGTGATCCACCCACCTTGGCCTCCCAAAGTGATGGGATTACACGCGTGAGCCACTGGGCCTGGCCTTCTCTTCGAAGTCACAAATGGTTCTAAAAGTAAAGATTTGGGGAAGGGTCTCTTAAGACTACCCGTTCCCACCTACTTTCTCCCATTTTTCCTTCTTTTGCTAAATTTCTATTAAAAACTTGAAAACAAAATGCCAGAAATCAGAGATAAAACTAACAGGCCTAATTAAAAAATATAAAAGGCAACTGGAGAAGAAAGTCTACCCAATAATTCACCATGGCAAATTTCTTTTTTTTTAATTTGGTTTCATACAAAACCAACATTTCCCCAATTAACCAAAGAAAGAAAGCACAATCTAGAAGCTAAATGGCAAAATTTATAATGCCCGTGTCACTAAGGAGCATAAGGAATTTACTGAGAACAAGGAATACTATAAAAAGGTGCTGGCAAAAGCAATAGTTTGGGAAGCACTTGGCATTGACTATCAAAATTTATTTCCTAAAATCATCCCTAATTCCTGCTTTAGAATCAAGAATTTTCTTTTCTCACATATGCGACATTCAAGTTATACACCTGCCAGACTTATTCCATTACCTTGCATATTCCTGTGGGTAAGGCGAGGAGTACCAGGTTTGGATTTCATATTTACCAAATTCAATCACAGAAGGGTACCGGCCACAGTCTTCCACCCCACTCTCACACTCTATTTTCTGTCAAATAGAAAAAAAAGGAAAATAATAATATATATACTTCACTTACATTTTGGTTCTTTCACCAGTGATTATCAAAACTTATCAAGATCAGAACACTAATCTTAATTGTGAATTTGCATGGCCTTAAAACACTACAGACCCTTATGAAATAGGTTGGTGCAAAAGTAATTACTGTTTTTATAATTACTTTCAATGGCAAAAACCACAATTACTTTTGCACCAACCTAACATTACCTTTGTGTAAGATTCACAGCAAACGAATACCCTAAGAAACAATATAGCAAAGGAAATAAGTATGGTATAAATACATACAAATGTCGATAGAACTGGATTTAACAATCCATTGTAACAGATTAGAAATTAGGTGATTATAAATGATGTGGCTATTATTATTTATTTATTTATTTATTATTATTATTTTTTTTTACTTGAGACGGAGTCTCGCTCTGTCGCCCAGGCTGGAGTGTGCAGTGGCGCAATCTCGGCTCACTGCAAGTTCCGCCTCCCGGGTTCACGCCATTCTCCTGCCTCAGCCTCTCCGAGTAGCTGGGACTACAGGCGCCCGCCACCACGCCCGGCTAATTTTTTTGTATTTTTTAGTAGAGACGAGGTTTCACTGCGGTCTCGATCTCCTGACCTCGTGATCCGCCCGCCTCGGCCTCCCAAAGTGCTGGGATTACAAGCGTGAGCCACCGCGCCCGGCCTGGCTATTATTATTTATTACAGATGCTTACAGTTTCCTATTCCTCCACGAGGTAGTATTTATCACAACTGTAATTAAATAATCAATTGTGAAATCTGCAGCTTAGCATTTGTCTCCTCTTATTTCCTTTATTTCCATGTAGTAAGCCATATGAGGTTAAGAACTCTGCCTGCCAGATTCACTGTGGTATCCTGGTGTCTGGTACAGTGCCTGACACAGAACAAGAATATTTCTTGAATAAAAAAAGCCAGTTTTACCATGTTGGAATGAAAAAACTTTAGAATTAGCAGTATCTTTCAGCTAATGGCCTACTGTTCATGTTTATATATGAATGTCAGAAGTAGGCCAAAAAAAGATAATATTTAAGGACTTTGAATCTTTTTTTAAAAAGAGGTGGCATCCTGCTGTGTTGCCCAGGCTGGAGTAAAGTGGCTATTCAAGGGCACAATCCCACTACTGATCAACGTAGGAGTTTTGACCTGCTCCATTTCCAACCTGGGCTGGTTCAAGGACTTCCAACCTTAATAACTGGGGGAAATTTGACATCTATCTTAGCCAAAGGAAAGCTGATACAAGGCATCCTGATAGATCAGGGCAGAATGAGGGTTGGAAATACCCAATAGCTCTGAAGGTAGAAACTGTCAGGAGTATTTAGCCCAACTGGCTGCTACTAAAAATAAAGCATTAAGAGCCTACAGAAAACCCCTTCCCCACAAAACAGGAAGTGGGGTTGGGTAGGGAGTCTACCTGACCACAATGGTCATAGAAACCGAATGTAGTCACTGACACAACAAATTCACAATTCATAACAGATTCGTCTTTGAGAAGTCTGACAGCCTCACCTGTCAATATCTGGGTGGTAATAACTTAAGCAGAATTAAAGTGGAATCACTTAAAGAAATTACTGGAAAATAAAAATAAAACTGACTACAACTGATCGTGAAACAAAATATTGTTTTCATCAACGCAAAAGAGCTAAAAATATGAGACATTTTTCATATGGCTGGCCATCTGTGTTGGAAGAAACATCGGTAAATTTAACAGCGATGTTCTTCTTTTTGTTAATGATTTTAAATTGTTATTTTCTAAATTTAGGCAAAACTCATCAGAAATCTATTCCTTCACACCTAGAAACGTTTTCCAAAATCTGCCTCAACTAGTGCTATTCTGTTTTATTTTGTGAGACCAGCTGAGCCCATACCTACTTTTAAGAGTGGAGACAATTCTACTAAGTCATTGCTTTTGAATGTACCGTCAGTAAAAATGGACATGATAATGGCTAAAGAATCACAAAGGATGTTGAAAGGGATTCTCTATAAAATCAACACAGTAATTCCATATTAATAGTTAGAAGCCACATTTTATACTTGCTACTACAATGTGGGATCCTCGCCTTACCTCCCAAGAAAGTTCCTGGGCCTGCTTAAAAACATCCAAATCCTCTTCAGTAACGACATCCTTGTTTCCAATCACATTTACATCTGCACTTTCTTGTTTGATGTTTATTTTTATTTCAGTATCTGTCATTTAAAACCAGCAGAAAGTGTATTCACTGACTTGAATCATGAGTAACCACCATATATTACCAAAATGGCACCAAATTAGCATACTGGGCAAATAGGGATTTTTTTTTAAAAGCTTTATAAATAAGCTTTTACATCTAAGCACTGCTCATAGATCCAGCAGTATCCTTTCCCTGCTATACTCAAATTTTTATTTGAATTTATCACTGTCATCTTTTTACAGCTTTAATAAATATATGAGGGAAAGTAAGAGCAATACAAAGCGAAATCATATTTTTCAACCAAGATTAGAAGTTTTATCAATGTCTAGTTATAGCATTCCCATTATCAGTTTTGAGATAATAAATTCTACCACTTTGTCCAAATGACACATTTTCGGTTTTTGTTTGATAAAGGGTAGCAAATGTAATGGGCCAATTTGTTCAATGAAATTATGAAATCCGTTTTCTCCCTAAGGTGGATACACACACAGACACACTCACATCCAAAAGCACACATCACAGAGTAACAGATCAGGCTTTGCTGAGACGGAAGCAGGATGAACTTTGTCATGAGAAAGCAATGGAGCAGAGGGAAGAGCTGAAACTCCCTCTGTTGGAAGCACTGACAGCACACGACCGAACAGCGCTGTGGCCGCAGAGGCGACATGGGGGAAAGCATGGCAGAAGCATGGCAGTGGCTACTCATGCGGGACTACAAAGCCATAAGCAATGCTATGGAGGCATCTGGGGGTCCTAGTGTCACTACGAATGGAAATAAATAATAAAAGGTGGGAGAGTATTAGTTGGAAAAACAACATTTTGGAGGTTTAGTCAGCATTAGAAAAAGGTCAAAGTTTCACTGCTTCTGTATGAAAGTGAAGTGAGAACAAGAGAAATAGCTAAGACCTATGTGACAAATAGGAATTGATTGGTTGATTTTTTTCGGGGTTGGGGAGAAAGGGACGGGACGCAGGTTTGGTTGGAGCTTTGACCTTTTGCTTACCATCATCCTGATCAGGTTTAATCCTTCCGTCTGTCAAGCTCCCCTTCCCTGGTGAGGGGGTCCCCATCTGAGGGGTCACTTTATATTTTAATCTGCCTAGCATCCTGTGCTTTTTAAGGAAAGTTGTTCGCTTGAAGTGAGCAATTGCTTTAAAAATACTTCCTCTAGCCATCCCCCAGCTAGAGGAGGAGGAGTGAGAAATAAACCGACTTCTAATATCTCTTTTGCCAAAGAAGTGGGCTTTAGATTTTGCCGTGGAAGATAATTCAGTTTTACGACGCATACGTTTGGGTGGTGCATAACTCGGGTGTCCCTTTTTGCGAGACTGTCCCTGAGTGGTATAGATATGAGAAAGCCCATCAAAGAGTGCCTTCAGCTGGCTGTTAGTGGTAAGGCTGCTCAGGGAGGGCACACTGCACTGGCTGGAAGAACTCTGGGGAGAGGGAGAAGTGGCCGTGCTGGACTTTTGTGAACTGGGGCTCTGACCGGAGATGGGGGTTGGGGGTGGAAGTGAAGAAGGTGGAGGTTTTAGCTTTTGTGTGGTACCTGTAGCCAACACATGAGAAGTGCATGACTGTTTCTGAGAGACCTTTTTCCTTGGACGATAGTGCTTTGAAAAGTCTATTATTTCACCTCGTGATCTGCGACCATCAGGTGATGGTGTAAAAAACTTAGTAAGGCCATCAATGAGCCCTTTGGTTTTCTTGTTAACTTTAAGTGTAGAGGCAGAAATGTAGGTGGAGGTGGTGGTGATTTTGGTGGTGGCACCAGGCCGAGTGGGGTCTGTAACAGCCAATCTGCTGCTTGAGTCCTTCCCAGATGCAGCATGACCAGATGAAGGTGTGGTACAGACTTTAGTCTTTTGACCCCTACCAGGTGACCCCCTTCCTGTGAATGCATTCATGGATCCTTCATCACTGGTTACAGACCTAGGCAGAAATTTAGAGAATAGTATCAGCATTTAATAAATAGAATTATAAAGGTATCTAAAAACAAATTTATTGCAACTAGATGCATTCAATGGGCTTAAACTTAAGAACTGTATTTTTTGTGTGTGCCACCACCTAGATGTTTCTCTGTTGGAAAGGCAGCAGCAACTGCATTTGCATGTCATGGTTCTTCCAGGGCCCATCCACCAGGTACTGGAAGAATCCATGTGGACCCAAGGGCAATATAAGCAAGAAAAATGCCGAAGAGACTAAAAGAACACCAAATGCTTTAATTATAATTAAATAAAAACAAGCTATCCTTTGGTGTTGTCACAGTAGTTATGATTTCCTGAAATGTCTTTTTTAAAGGATTAGGAGGAAATAAGTCATATGTGTTATCCAGAAGCAAAAGAAGAAGCTTATCTAATCTCTAGTTAAAAGTAATTTTTAATTCAATTTGCAAACATATAAATAGAGTTTGGATATGGCTATAAATTTGTACTTTTTTAAAAGAAAACATAAAAAGACATCCTCTTCCTCTCAGCAGTTTGTGCTTAGGATGGTAAGATAACCAATAATACTCTCTTAGGAGAGAAGACAATTAACTACAGCATAAAATATTGCTGAAAAAAGGACAACAATAGCAAAAAACTGAAGAAATGATTAAATAAAAGCTACAGCGGGTCAGACATGACATGGAGAGTCTGGTGAAGAAGCGGCACATTTACCATGGTCATTATCAGACACTTGGCGTCAGAATCTTTGTACCCCGGTTCTGCCCATACTGTTGAGTAGTTCTAGAAACTAGAGGTCACTCGCTAACACAGCTGCTTACATAAACAGCAGCCGACTGTCTTCACCTCAGGCTAGGGTTTGCAAAGCTACCCATTTTGTAGCAGAGTTTTATACAATAGAGAAACATTTGCAGATGAATTATGACAATGCTGGGGCCCAAGAATGTACTTTCAAAATGATCAATTTAGCTGAAGGTGAATAATGACAAAATGAAACCCTTAAAAAGATACAATACTGAATTATAAAAATATCTTAAGTAATTACAAATTAAAGAGTATATTTTAGTGATCATCTTGTATACAAAGATTTAATGACCAGATTTCAGCTGTTAGCTGAAGGGGAGGTAGGTGCAGCTACCAGGCTCATCTGGGGTGGCTGTATTGCCAGGGACTCTGCCTGGCACCACCAATTCAGCCAAGTCAGGTGAACGCTAGAGATCTCTAGTGTCACTAGAGGCACAGTGAGAGTTACCAACAAAGAACTTGTCCAGGCTAAAATGTTTCACATCAGAACGCTGCATTTGGATTGTATCTGGGATCGATTGCCCAGAAAGGATAATATGCTTATAAAGCACGTAAAAAAGGAAAACTCCCTAGACTGTCTTAAAAATTCCTAAGCTCAAAGGACAATTTTGGACAAACAAAAAGTTAGGATTGGTGCCAGAGGCAATTTTCAGCTGTGTCCTTTGTTTAGAAAGTTTATATCCTAATTTGTTTTTTTAAATTGGGCCCTGAGGATATGGTCCCATGTTGGGAACAATGCTTATGCAGGATGAATGCAAAAACATATAATTTCTACTTCAAATGATACTACCATGAAAGATCTTATTCATAAATGTTTCATGTTTGCCTCTAGAAATTTTTTCAAAATCTATTGAAAATGTCTACTGGTTAAAGCGTTTTCGCAAAGTTTCAAAGAACACTCTAGAAAGGAGCCGGCACTTCTTACTTCTTCTTAGGAGATAAAGGTGCGGGAGAATACTATTTTTCTGAGAGCAAGTAAGATAGTGAGAACTGCTTCAGATAAAATTAGGGGAAAAGGAGTAGGCAAGGGAGTGAGATTCTTGGTGTCTGTTCAAGGTGTGTGCAGAGCATGATTCTTTCTCCATCACAATGACCCTTTCACTAAGCCTGAAAAGATGGTGGTAGTCTGTTGGTAGAAATGCTATAGATGTGCAAGTCTACTGATTCCATTTGTAAACACCTGAATGCTGATAGTCAAATCTATACACAGGTTAAAATAAATTCATTTCACCTCTTATCTTTTCCCCGCTTTTCCAACTAACTCCTGCTAAATGCTCTACTGGGCTTTAATGGCAATTATATGGCAACAAGATAGTGAAAATGGGGTTATCATAGTAGATTTCCAGGCCACTGTGAACCTATTATTTTACATATATGTCTGCACAAGTGCAGTTGTCAAATAGTTCTGTCTAACTCTTCAGAGGGAAATGGTCATCTGCAGGTTTTTCAGAAGCTCCTATTTCATAAAAGAGATCTTAAAAAGTGGTAATGCTACATTACTATCAGAAGAGAGAGGTATTTTTCTAAAATGTTATCTGGAGTGACAAAAGAGATTTGCTATAGACATGGACAAATCCCTCTCGTTTTAAAATTCCTATGAAAATATTTACATAATTAAGCTCTTCTAATGCTCAGCCAGTAATAAAGTAGGCTGAATGACTGTTTCCAATTCTTACATTCTGCTTCCATCCTGCTGCTTGAAAAATGTCACTTAGTATCACAGCTACTGCCAACAGAAGACCCCAAAATGCCAATGGTAATTAAAAATGTTATTTTCAAAAAATTTCCACAGCTTATGCAAAAGGAGAAGTATTTTTCAACCCTTGAGTTTGAAAAAATGATGCCAAAAAACCCCTAAAGGAATCTAAGAGAATAACAATCACCTATATTTTAAAGCAAAACATAAAAGATTTCTTTTGATAAGATCTCAACCTACAACAATCGTTGCTTTAATTTATTTTTCGGTCGTCCAATGGGTTTTGCATATCGTCGTTTTATTTGTGCAGCTTTCTCATGAAGTAGTTTTCTTCCCTTTTTCTTTGGTCTGCAGACTTGGCAAATCCACATCCCTGAATTAATATATATATGAGAAAAATATTTTAATGTTTCATTTTAAGAGAAGATATTAAATATAAGTTGGCAGCTGTAATAAGCTGCTCAAGGATGCCTGTATGCTGAACTTTACTCCAAAAAATGTGTCATTCCCTTTTGTCATTTTCCTTAGGAAGCCATCACTAAGGTCAATTTCCCCGGAGTGAAGGTGGTGAGGTGGCCCCTCTCTCAGAATCCTTCCATAAAGCTGTTCCCAACATGTCATTAAGCCTCTCACCAACATATAAACACACATGAAAACTCGCCCCTGTCAGATATTATATCTTTTGATTTGAGGGAGACATTTTCAAATCAGTCCATTTTTGGAATTTCTAGAAGAAAAAAAAATTGTCTTATCATCTCTCTGGAAAGTTCCAACACTAAAAAAAAAGTATCAGTATAAAATATAATTTTAAAATTTAAATAAAAGTTTTGAGTACTACAGAACTACAATGATTCAAACTATACATCTAGCATAGAGAAATAGGTCAATGGATAAGAATGGAAAGACCAGAACAACCAAAGCCTACAGAAAAGTTTAGCACATCAAAAGGTCATATTTCAAATCAGTGGGGAAAGGATGAAATGATTCAATAGGCGTGACAGAACAAATAGCTATCTATCTGGAAGAGGAATTATTTCCTATCCTTTACAAGAATAAATTCTAGACAGATGAATATTGTAATATGAAAAAATAAAATGTTATAAGTACCAGGAAAGATATGTGGATATTTATATAATCTAAGCATGACTGACATTTAAAACTGAAGCCATAAATAAAAAGATTCATGAATATGACTACATAAAAAAAAAGAGCTTCTGCAAATCAGGAAGAAAAAGGTAAAAATCCCAAGGGAAAATGATTAATGGATAAAAAGAGGTACTTTAGAAAAGATGATATACAAACAGCCAAGAATAAAACACAAGAAATGTTCAATCTGACTACTTAAAAAGAAATAATCAGACATATTTCTATTATCAAACTGGTAAAATTTTAAAAATGATAATACTGTATTTAATCAAATCTAAGATACTGTATGATGCATCTGACTTCAAAAATATTAAAACATTAAAAAAAAAAACATGTGACTTAGACTCAAAGAGATACAGTAACGGTGAGTACTGGTCACAATACAGGAAAATAGGTATCCTCATATACTGCTGGACAGCCTGAAAACTGATGCAGCCTTTCATGTATCTAGCCTTTGATCCAACAGTTCCTCCCCTAGGAATTTATTTCAAGGAAATAATTGTGGATGGAAAAAATTGGAAACATTTGTAATATCCACCCTAAGGGATTGGTTAAATAAATTACAGTTCATTTATATAGGGGGTTGGAAAATCAAATACCTCCAGGAAGGACCTAGATTGTAAAATATATGTGACTGAAGCAAATTGGAACGTAAGACAGCAGGGAGTAGTGAGATTGTGGCAAACTGGAGCATGCATGCACCACCCAGAGGACTCAGATTCAAACTTGTAAAAATATTGTGCCAACCAAGCATATCTGTGACCCACAGTTGCCAGGTTTGTAATCCCTGCTCTATACTATGGAGTTCTACATACTTATTAAAAACTATGTTTAGGAGAATATTTAATGATGTAGGGGGTGCTTATAATCTATTAAGAGGCAGGAAAAAAGTACATTACAAAAACATGTACAGAATGTTCCATTTCCCTTCAAAGGGTATGTGAAGGCAGAGAAGGAAATTTCCAATTCATTTTTATTTTTATTCCATTTGTCTATCTGTACTTTTAAAATCTTCCACAATGTAAATTATGGATTTTATAATAAGGCAAAGTTATTTTTAAATGTTTAATATATTGCAAAATGAGGGGAAAAGGCTGAGCTTAGCTGATTTACACAATAAACAGAAGAAAATCCACATTCCATCAGACACAATCAGCTATAAGATCATTCAGGTGCTCGTGTTCAAAATATCAACTAATGGCCAAGAAAATGGTGATGGCTTCCTGTTGTAGGACTTTGGAGTCACTATCATCCTCAAAAATATAAAATTTCTTAAGCTCTAAACACTGTGCTGAATAATATGGAAAGTGTTCTAAACTTTTGACCTACAGAATCTAATCTTATTCTAATAGGGGAATGGTTTGGAGAGAGAGATGATCTTTTCATCCCTGGGTCTGAATTAGAGCCTTTATTTTATATATATGTATGTGTATGTGTGTGTGTGTCTGTGTATATATATATGTGTGTATATATATATATATATATATGTATGTATATATATACACACATACATATATATGTATTTTTTTCCTGTGCTTTTATACTCCTCTATTCACAACCTGTGCTAAACTTAGAAGTATAGGGAAGGTGGGAGGGATGAAAAAAATGCTTAAAGAACCTGTATACCTCTGAGCTGTCAGACCTCAGGACAAAGCTAACCAATATGTAATAAAATACATTTTTAGTACAGTTTAAAAGTTCACCTTTTGGCATTCTGGAAAGTGGTGGGTCACAGCATTCCATATGAAATCCTCTATCACAGGAATCACAAAAAAGCATATTATCCTGTAATATAACATATTAGAGACTAATTGAGACTGAAACCAACTGTAAAAGGCCAAAAATTCTTTTGTTACTGGCTTAACATTAATACAATATAAGCAAAGTGCACCAAGATCCTGGTTGCAGTTTGACATCACATGTATTTAAAACTTTAGAAAGACAGTAGCCATGCTCTATAAAAACAAAAACACCTTAACACTAGAAATTAGCGAGTTACCTGGAGGCGGATTACGGGAGCCATACTTACAGCATTTCTGCCTTGGACTCTACAGGCACTGCATGTCTTGCATTCGATGCACTGCCACCTTAAGGCCTTTACATTTGTTGTTAATTCAGGACAAAATTTCAAACAGGATGGGTGTCCTATGAGAATAAAAAGCAAATTGCTTGATGGGAATGGTGCTTTTGACTTTTTTAAACTCCCATTCCCTAATATTTAATAGATAGCTGATGAGGCTAGCCAATGAACCTTAGGAACTTGAAAATGCCAACAGATCAGAGAATCCAAATTACAGATTTTCCTTTCTGCCTTTTCCTCTTGCCTTCTTTCCCTGTATGTAACAAAATGACTGTACAAATGTTCTCCCTAAGAGAACTTAATTTATACCAATTCCAATCTCAAGCCTTTGAGAACTTGAAGATAACACAGGCTCAGGTGTTCTTACTCCTGCACCTGTACTTGCCATCTTCATCAACCACCATCTACCCAGGGGGTCCTGGTTTGCCACACACTGAGGGGAGTTGCCAAAGTTCAAACAACTCCTGCTCTCTGTGTGTGATGAAATCATAAAACTCAACAGATAACTAAGTAAAAAATTGAGGCTGCTTAACATAACTATAGATGCCCTCCCCTACCCAAATCCAATAGTACACAAAGAACATCCCATTGCTGGGCTAGACAGAGGATATTCCATTGCCATCTTGCCCCTGGGTCACTGAGTTTAAACTCTGGATGCAGGAGCAGAAACAGTGAATTTGAGAGACAGAGTTCAGAAGCTGAGAGATCCAGGTTAAAAGGGACCCACCAAGAAGTGCAGCCTCAGCAGGTTCCCCCATTTTCCTGAGCATTGAGTTTTCTATACTGTTTGGGGCACACTTTTCACCTAGCAGCGCTCCATACACCAGGTCTTACTGCTCACTTCACAGAGGAAAACTGGAGACCCTGAGGGGCAATGCCATTCAAAGGAGCCAGCCATGAGCCAGTGTGTAATAGATTCCTCCAAGAGGTGTGGGGAGCGTGAGCCTAGATTCTTTGGAAGGCTGTACAGTTTAAAATCTCATGGTCTTTTATCACATAAACCTGAAGAGATCTCCAAACTCGATTTTATTTTTTTAAACCTGGTCTTTAAATAGTAAGAACATTAGTAAATCCCATGTGAAAGAACTTACAACCAAGCTGCAAAGGAAACCTGAGGGGTAATAAAAAAAGCAGATTCTGCAATTTCAAAACTGTTTTATAATTTCCTGACTTTGGCAGGCTCATTGTTTAAATATGTATTTTGGATTGCTGCCAAAAAGGTCCTCCTCCCTAAAGCTTAACAGGTGCTTCATAAAATTCCACCCACCAGGAGATTTGGCTTTTTGAAGTAAAAACATTCAAAATCAATCACCAATACCGTTAATAAAAGCACACTATTCCTGAGTTAAAAAAAAAAAATTCTAAACATCTGTATTTAAGATGTTGAGAAAATAAAATATTGTCACAGGATTATGACCTCAGGCAGGAGAGACACCCAGGCAGATGCATTTAACCTGTGACACTGTTCTTTTACGAGGCTTCTCTCATTCAAATGAATGCAAGGAAAAAGTCTGAATAGATAAAAATGGTATCAGTCTCGTCTTTCTGCTCAGCAACAGCAAACAAAGACAGCCTGCTTGTCGACTTTTAAGAAGCACACTGAAGCGGGGAGGGGAGAGGTCTACTTTGATCAGAGCCCTCCCCTCTGTCCCCTTATATAGTAAGGGGGGTAAAAACTTAACTTTTAAAGAAAAGTAATTTAAATTCCACCCTTAAAATGGGTCCCATCAGCTTAAAAGTATACCATTTACTTCCCCCCTCTTTTTTATTACTTCCTGTAAGGCATACATCATGGGCACATATGACCTCAATTTCAAGCACTGAATTTTTCTCTACATTCAAATCTGCTTTTGTACTTTGTGACTTAATATTCAGTAACTAAGGTAATTCACATCATATTACATTACTATTTATTCTCACAGGTATCTTATGAAAGACAGACGTTTTAATTATACAGTTTGAAAATTAGTGAATTTCAGCCATTTTCAATCAGGGGCAAGGAATATTCTTTCTCTTAATGGTTTCTCTCACTTTAAGCAATACTGTATCTCAACTACTACTATTTAAGCTACCCTATCAAATTCTAAAATCTTCAGCCTATCTTTCCTTTAGGCAGCAATCTTACCTTTATTTAGCTCAAGAGAACTAGCCATAGATCCCTTCCAGTTCTAAATTTCTAAGATTCTGTAAAGGATGCTGAGGGATGAAGAAATATTTCCATTTTATTTTCTCATGGCCAACTTTAAAATAACACAAAAGACCGTAACGTGTCTTGATATACTACTACCCAATCTATAGTAATTAGATAAAGGAAAACAATGCTACTGATCAAGTAATTCCTTACCTCTGGTTTAGCGATTTCATAAACTCAACAATTTCCTCTAACATTTTAACTTTTTTTTTTTTTTTTTGAGACGGAGTCTCGCTCTGTTGCCCAGGCTGGAGTGCAGTGGCACCATCTTGGCTCACGGAAAGCTCCACCTCCCAGGTTCGGGCCATTCTCCCGCCTCAGCCTCCTTAGTAGCTGGGACTATATGCGCCCGCCACCACACCTGGCTAATTTTGTTTTTGTATTTTTAGTACAGACAGAGTTTCACCATGTTAGCCAGGATGGTCCTGATCTCCTGACCTCGTGATCCGCCTGCCTCAGCCTCCCAAAGTGCTGGGATTACAGGTGTAAGCCACAGCGCCCGGCTTTTTTTTTATTTTTGAGACAGGGTCTTACTCTGTTGCCCAGGCTGGAGTACGGTGGCATGATCACGGCTCACTGCAACCTTAGCCTCCCAGACTCAAGCAGTTCTGTCACCTCAGCCTCTCGAGTAGCCGGGACTACAGGCACGCATCACCAAGCCCCGGCTAATTGTTTTGTATTTTTTTGGTAGAGATGGGGTTTTGCCATGTTGGCCAGGCTGGTCTTGAATTCCTGGTTTCAAGAATCCACCAGCCTTGGCCTCCCAAAGTGCTGGGACTACTAACACACCCCACCATGCCCAGCTAATTTCCTCTAAAATTCTTGTTCTCTCTGTTGACACATTTTACGGTGCTTTCTCTTTCTGGAGTTTGTTTTACTACTGTATTTTGCAATTTCTCAGATTTGAGAGCCATATCACATATTCATTCACTCATTCAATTTTACACAAATACATTATCAAGTACTAGTAGCCTACAATAGTTTTATCTAGCAAAATCAAAGGAATACTATTTAAAATTAAACAAGTACCAGTGGAACTACAAACCAGTGGAAAAGCTTTTTGGAGAAAGTACTGAGGAAGAAAAAACACAGGCTCTGTAGTAAGCAGAATAACAGCTCCCCAGCCGTCTGTGCTCTAATTCCCACAACCTGTAAACATACTATACCTGTTGTGGCAAAAGGAACTCTGCAGAAGTGACTACGGGTACAGACATAGAGATGGGGAGTTTATCCTGGATTATCTGAGTGGGCATGATTGATCTAATCACATTAATCCTTAAAAGCAGAGAACCTTTTACGGACTGGGTTAGAAATGAAATGGGAAAAGGAGGAGGAAGGGTTCAAAGCATGAGAGAGACTCCACCTGCTATCACAGGCTTTCAAGATGGCGAGGGGGCTGCAAGCCAGGGAATGTGGGTGGCCTGTAGAAGCTGGCCATGACCTTCACCTGACAGCAAGAAAACCAGGATCTCGGTCCTAGCAACACAAGGAATTGAATTCTGTCAATAACGCAGATGGATAAGAACATGGATCCTCTCCTTCCCAGCACTTTGGGAGGCCAAGGCGGGTGGATCACGAGGTCAGGAGATCGAGACCATCCTGGCTAACACGGTGAAACCCTGTCTCTACTAAAAAAAAAAAAAAAAAAAAAAAAAAAAAATACAGAAAATTGGCCGGGCGTGGTAGCGGGCGCCTGTAGTCCCAGCTACTCGGGAGGCTGAGGCGGAAGAATGGCGTGAACCCAGGAGGCGGAGCTTGCAGTGGGCCGAGATCATGCCACTGCACTCCAGCCTGGGCAGCAGAGCAAGACTCCATCTCAAAAAAAAAAAAAAAAAAAAAAAAAAAAAAGAACATGGATCCTCTCCTAAAGTCTCCAGAGAGGAGCTAGCCCTGCTGATACCCCGATTTTAATCTGGTGAGACCCATGATGGACTTCCAACCTACAACTATATGATTAAAAATGTGTTGTTTTTAAGCCACTAAGTCTGTCGTAATTTATTCCAGTAGCAATGGAAAACTAATAACAACTCAGACACTAAGCCCCTCAGACTGGCTATCTGACCATCCATCTGTCCATCTCTCCTTCCTTCAACTAATATTTAATGAGCACTGGATACAGTGAGGAAAAGGAGAGGCATGGTTCCCACCCTTTCAGATCACATAGCCCAGCAGGAAAGACAAACATTAAACAAGAATAAGCATTAATGCCTTACAATGGGGTGGCTTAGGGATATGGGAGAATCTAGCAGGAAGTTAGAGAAAGGCCTCCCTAAAAAAGAGACCCAAAAGATGAGTATGATTGGATGGGACCAGATGAGGGGAAGAGCAGGGAAGATGGCATGAACAGAGGGAGAGATGAACGAGGTATATCCAAGGAGAGAGAAGTTGTTCAATGTAACCAATGTGCAGAATGCGAACAGAATAGTGATGTAAGATAGGGTTAAACCAGAGCCCAATCCAGAAGAGTTTTTGGGGGCTATATTAAAGAATATGGATTTCTCCTAAGAGCAACTGATAGCCACGTATGAAATTATGTGATCAGATTTATAATTTAAAAAGGAAACTTAGGCTATAGTATGGAAAATGGATTGAAGGAAAAAGGGTGAAGCCTAGATTGAGGTCATTATAATAGCAGATCCGAGTGGGGCTGGCTGGTGGGGATGCATCGATAAATTTAGCATTCAAGATATATATTATGATTTAGAATCAATGTGTTTTTGGTGATTCCTTGGTGTGAAAGAATAGGACAGAGGATGGCTCCAAATGTCCCGTTTGTGTAACTGAGTGAGTAGCGAACGGTGTGCCATTTGCTGAATATAGGAAATCCTCCAGGAGAGGTGGAATACTGTTTGTTTGCTGGGATTTCTGTTGTTATTGTTGTGGCTGTTGTTTTGGGTGGAGGAAGCAGTGCAAGGTTGATGAGCTGTTCTGGATATTAACTTTGAGGTGCCTCAGCAGTAGACTCGTTGGAGAAGCTCTATAGTTGTTTGTATCTAGGGTCAGAAGCTCAGTAGAAGCTACAAGGCAAAGTAACAAACACAGGGCCACGACAGACATCTGAAGAAACATTTAGGGAATGGAGAGAGGACCAAGGGGCTAACAAAAATATGTGGAAAGAAGTGGTAGAGAAAAAACACAGATAATATGGTGTCACAGGGGCCAAAGGAAAAGAACACTTCAAGAAAAAAGATTCTCTACAAGATCAAATACGACTAAGAGAAATTATTTGGTGTGGATTAAAAGATACCGATTAGATTTTGATAACACTTAAAAACGATCATTAGATTTTGCTACAAAGAGGTCACTATTACTCAGACAAGCACAGTTTTTAATGAAGTTACATCCCTTTGCATGGTCAATCATGCTTTGGGCTTTTGCGGGGATGGGGCTCACCTTCCCCCACCCCCCATCTTTTCTTCTTTGTTTTTTTATTTTTATTTTTTGAGACGGAGTTTCACTCTTGTCATCCAGGCTGGAGTGCAGTGGTGCAATCTCGGCTCACCTCAACCTCTGCCTCCTGGGTTCAAGCCATTCTCCTGCCTCAGCCTCCTGAGTAGCTGGGATTACAGGATGCACTACCATGCCCGGCTAATTTTTTTTTTTCCTTTTTTTAGTAGGGATGGGGTTTCACCATGTTGGCCAGGCTGGTCTTGAACTCCTGACCTCAGGTGATCCACCCGCCTTGGCCTCCCAAAGTGCTGGGACTACAGGCGTGAGCCACAGAGCCTGGCCTCTTTTCTTCTTTGGATCGTATCTTTAGGTTTCTTTCCAGTCAAGAGTCTTCTTTCCAACCTGATGATTCAATCTGCATCTAGTCAATGTGAAACTGGATGACTAAGCAACCAACTCCTGGGGTGACCTTAAGAAACTAGTGGTCTTTTAAAATATTTTTATATGTCCATATATCCATACACTGCCCCTACGAGTTCCCTCCACGAGCATGCAGGTTTTGTTCAGGGTTAACACACAAATAAAGACAAACCCAGCAAAGACTTCAGGTCTCCCGAGGGTGCGCTGATATTCTACTCCACGGCTCTTGCTCCCTTTATTGTACAAAAGGGATTTCTCTCACTCACCCAGCTGCATCACAGCAGCCTTTCTTCTGTCTCCTGTTTCAATGAGCTTCCACTTAGAATGATGCTGTAATTTTGAACTGTACACTTATCTTAGATTTGCTAATTTGAAAACACACTTGCACACAACTCATCTGTAAGTAAGATTTAACCACCCAGCAATCTGAGCAGCAGACACAAAATTTCATTTGGTATAATATCTAATACTTATGTGAAGCTAATTAAAGATAATTTGGTCTTAATGAGGCAAAGAGAATATAACAGTGTTAATTTCAAAGTAGGCTGATCCATGAAAGTCAAGTAAAATCATTTCTAACACTTCCACAGACCTGGACTATCAGATGATTCCCACATTCCTATTAGTGGTTGGAATAATCCTTCACATTTGTCTCATGTTTTACAGTTACTGATCATCTTCTTATCATTTTCTCACTGGATCCCACGCTAGCTCTGTGGATGCAGGGTGCAGACATTCTCCTTTACACCACACAGATGAGGAAAACCAAAGTTACACACCCAGCAAGTGGCAGAAGAGAAATGGAACACAGGCTAGGGAACACCATATTCAGGGCCGGGCACTATATACCTCACCTCACGTTTTTACTACATACAAACTTGAATGATTTTTTTTTAAAGAATTTTTAGTGGAAAAAAAAAAAACTGTTAAAGAAAATATTGCCCATTTAAAGCATCGAGCCCCTTTCAAAACAGATAAATTTCTAATTGGCTTTACTTTATGATATAAGCAGAAGGAAACATTTATTACTCTCATCTATGAAATCTAAGCGGAGTCTAAATGTGACATCATATGAATGGTACTTCAGATAGGGACGACTGAAAAGCATCAGGCACATATGGGAAACACATTTAAGAATGATCCTCCCTACAGGCTGCCATCTATATTTCCTTTTTCTGGTTTTATGCTGCTATGGGTATTTTTTCCATAAACAACTTACATTTTAGGATCCCTTTGATCATTTTGAACAGTCTGAATTCAATCCCAGAACCAATAGACTCTTCTGAGAGTGAGAAGGCAGCCATTTCCATAAGGTCAACTAGGAGTCCCAACTAATCTGTAATTCCCACTTGAAATGTTGTACTGTGACAACAGGGCTCTCGCCATTATTTGAGGACACTGTTGAGGTATGCTGGCCTATTGTTTTCTTTTTTCCTTAGAATTACCAAGGTGTCAAAACAGAGCCTTAGAACCACAAGAACCCCCAAACTCCCTAAAATGAACTATATTTTATTTTGACCCTTCAATTTAAAGAGGAAAAAACAACAAAGTCTATTCTTCTGATCTATCGATGAATAAATATCTACAAAGCATTTCCCTGAGTTAAGAACAATAGTTTTGGCCGGTCGCGGTGGCTCACGCTTGTAATCCCAGCACTTTGGGAGGCCGAGGCAGGTGGATCACGAGGTCAGGAGATCGAGACCACGGTGAAACCCCGTCTCTACTAAAAATACAAAAAATTAGCCGGGCGTGGTGGCGGGCGCCTGTAGTCCCAGCTACTAGGAGAGGCTGAGGCAGGAGAATGGCGTGAACCCGGGAGGCGGAGCTTGCAGTGAGCCGAGATCGCGCCACTGCACTCCAGCCTGGGTGCCTGGGTGACAGAGCGAGACTCCGTCTCAAAAAAAAAAAAAAAAAAAAAAAGAACAATAGTTTTTTTGACTAAAGCAGCCAAATCCAGGCTGGCACAGCATACTCAAGGGAAGATTAAGTGAACTTCAACACTAGAGCCAGATCCCATTGCAGAGTCCAGAGAAGCACTCTGAGGCATCCTCTATCCCCAACAAAGAGACATGATGACCCCAGGGCTTGAATTTCTGCCATGACCCATACCTTGGCCCCAAAGCCTCTGGCTCTCTCCACTTGAAGACTGGCTCACAAAACCATGCTAGCCACATAAACCCTCTGGACAGTATCCTCAAGTCATTATTCTCCATTTGTTAAAAGAGAAAACAAGAGGATATTTTTGAACAGAGAAAACATAACACTGTACCTAAACACCCCTGGCTTTAGCCTGAAAAAGTCTGAGCGAAAAGTAAGAAACACCAGGGGAAAGAAATTTTCAGTGACCTCAAATATAAAGGAGATCAACCTCCCGTCTGGCAGGTCTTCAATCCGGGAAAGACAAAGGGAGATTGATTACATCAGAAAATCTAAGATCTACCTGTTTAGAATTACACCTTTATACTCTGTGAAGGAGGCCCTGAAGTTATGATCTAGAAGATAATGATCTCGAACTTCTTATCAACTCAAGTAAGTGTATCACTAGAGGTAAGGAAATATATGAAGGGAACTTTTCTTCCCACATTTAAGTACGTCTTTAATCTGTCTAGGCACCCAGACAAATAGATCCTAAAGAAATAAAAACAGGGAAGGTGTTTTTAAAGTACTACCTTAAAAACCACAAAGGGTAAACCCTAGACAAGTGAACACCACTAAATTGATCAGGCAGTTACACAAAAGAATAATTCATTCAGAATGAGCCTCGTGAGAAAACCCAAAAGATAACGACAGAGTCAGAACTGATGAGTGAGGCACTACCTCACCAGCATAAAACAGGGATATCGTGGGGCTGAAATGTATTAAACTGAACGTACAGATAATGTTTCCATGCCCTTTTGTCACTATCCATGATGCCATGGCCAGGTAAAAGAATTTTAATGAATCTGTAAAGCCCATCAAAAAGACTGTCAGAATGCATTTTTCAAGCAGGGTTTGAAATGTCTTATTTCCAAGCTCTCCCTTCTAGTCAGCACCTGAAAGCTGCTGAACCACAAAGGGCCTATCAAGTTAAACCTTCATATAAGGAATAAGAATCATTACACAACACTGTCATTCCTCAGCATGAAACATTTCTTCTATCCAACCATCAAGCAGCTGTCATAAGTGATGATAAGATTTTAAATTACGTGCAGCAATCAAGGATAACAATATCAAACATGCTAAACCATAACACGGCTGACATTTGTAGTATACTTGCCATAGTTCGGCAGACCTTGTGCCGGGCTGTTTACTTGTGCCCTCACATTTCATTCCCATAAAACCCAAGAGGTTGGTGCTGCCATTATCTCTAATTTTCTAATGAGGAAACAGGGGCTCAGAATGGTCAAGTAACTAACTCAAGGTAGAGGAACTGGGCTATGACTGGCTCTTGAGTTTGCTCCTAGCCAGTGTATCTCAAGATTTCCCAAAGAAGAATTAGCTATGGTGTTCTGTCGATTTTTGTTTTTGTTTTTTTTTAAGAGATTATTATAACTAGAGAAATAGTCACGAATTTTAAAATAAGAGAAAAATTGGAGAAAAAAGTTTGGGTAGTCTGGGGAAAAAAACTGGAAGATTAACAGAAAAAGCTTAATTTTTACTTATTTTTTGCTATTAATTTTTAAAGATGGGGTTGTACTCAGCTTGAAAGCTTAGAATTCTCTACATTGAATTTACCTATAATGTAGACATCTCCACACTGAATTACCAATGCTGGTATAAAATAAAAGCTTAATCATAAATATGTATAGTATTATATAAGCATATATAATATCCATATGTCAGTACTAACATACTCATGCTTTTTTCTCTATTCCTTACTTTTTCTTTTAAAATTAAAGCCTATGCTATTACCATATAATTGCCTTAAATAACAATACAGTTTTAATAGAGAGATAAATAGCATGAAGCTATGATAATGGGAAGTCATTGTACAACACATAGGAAAAACACAACTTACCACTACTGCCACAATCTGCACAAGAGAGGAGTTCTTCTGGTTTCTTTTCACGATTTGATTCTTTAGTCCCCAAACAGAAGCTACATATTGGAATGGGATCAGCACGGGGCTATGACAAAATTAAAATAAAAAATACTGTCACTTTTCCATTTCAAAATTAAAAACATTAAAATCAAAAGCTTCTTACATTTTTCACTTAAAGCTTCTTCTTTCTTTAACAAAGAAAAACTGCTAAATAACATATTTAAATAAACACTTTCTGCTAGTAAAAAAACTCATATTATTTTTGAGACGGAGTCTTGTTCTGTCGCCAGGTTGTAGTGCAGTGGCACAATCTCGGCTCATTGCAACCTCCACCTCCCGGGTTCAAGCGATTCCCCTGCCTCAGCCTCCCAAGCATCTGGGATTATAGATGTGCACAACTATGCCTGGCTAATTTTTTGTATTTTAGTAGAGATGGGGTTTCACCATGTTGGCCAGGATGGTCTGGATCTCCTGACCTCAGGATCCACCTGCCTCAGGCTCCCAAAGTGCTGGGATAAATCTCTTAAATTATTTGACACTAAAGTATTACCTGAATACATTTCAGTATAATGTATGACTCAGAAGTCATTTTTATTAAACCAGTGAAATCTAATACCTTTATGTGTTATATAGCTTGCCTGAAATGAACATAATTAAGGATTCATTGGACATCTCAATTGTTTCTATTATCTACATGCCTACAATAAATCATCCGTTCAGCATTATAGTCTATGAATATCATGTATAGACTGTTTAAACCTTATTAAATATTGTAGCACAGGTTGCTATTATTCATCTACTAAATATTTGACATAAAATATCTATATGTTTTTAGGTGACAGAGTAATAGAATGAGCAGGATTCTGTGGGACACTTGAAAAGTGTTGTTATTAACAAGGCTTTTGTGGCACGAAGGTCTTCAAAAGTAAACCACACCATACCAAACAAAAAAGATAAACCCTCAATCTCTGACATTCCCACCTTATTTATTTATTTATTTATAAACAGAGTCTCACTCTGTCGCCAACCTGGAGTGCAGTGGCGTGACCTTGGCTCACTGCAACCTCTGCCTCCTGGGTTCAAGTGATTCTCTTGCCTCAGCCTCCTGAGTAGCTGCGACTACAGGCGCATGACACCACACCCGGCTAATTTTTGTATTTTTAGTAGAGATGGGGTTTCACCATGTTGGTCAGGATGGTCTCGATCTTTTGACCTCATGATCCGCCCGCCTCGGCCTCCCAAAGTGCTGGGATTACAGGCGTGAGCCACTGTGCCCGGCCTGACATTCCCACTTTATATAAGAAACAACAAAACATTTGTCTAGTCCCCTAGCACCCTTTAACTCTCATATGAAAATTGCTTTTAACAATGTATAAATCTACATACATTTTAGTATCTCCATTGTTATTTACTACTATCAGCAATGCTAGTATTCCCATCCATAGGAATAGCTGACTGTGCCTACAGATCTGGTCACATTATTTTCAACAGCCAAAACTACGAAAACTGTAATTTTACCGCATATTCCAAGCCTTCACACATGTTGTCTGCTAGCCATCTGAATGTTACTATGATGTCTCTGTATTTGAATCTCATGAATCAAAAATTCAGAGCTAGAACACCCAACATAATCACAAATGTTTTTAAATGTAAATTAAAAACAAGATTTTGCTAGGTCTAACTCTCTAAATATACATCAGCATAGAATAAACTTCATTTGTTCAGCCACTCTAGCCCAAATGCCTAATGCATTTCCTGGTACATAGTAGGCACTCAAAATATATCTGCTAACTGAATACATGAAGGAAATATATCCTAGTTAAGAACAAAAAAAATCAATGGTTATAATGATTCCAACAAATGCCTTAGTTCCTTGGGACAACATGTCATCAAAAACAAAAAACCATCTCATGACCAAACATTCACAAAATTGTTTAATATGACTGCTAATCTCATCTTACAAGGGCATTCATTATCTTCCCTTTACTTTCAGCTTAATTTGTTCTTATAATATGCACAGGCTTTACGTTCTGAGGTAGCTATGCAAATGTATTTCTGTAGCCCCAGTTAAAAAGTAGATTATAAAACATTCTGTACTAGAAAAACCAAAAGAGACAAGCTATAACAAATTGGTCACTGACTCTAGCCACAGTTTTTTAAATGCCAGATAATCAGCACTGCATAATTATGGATCCATAGTTATTACTTGCAACTGCTCAACTGCAGTACCTTGGGAACACTTTTGTTCCTTTAAATAGCAATTAAAAGAACAATCTGGCTTTAAAGTGACAACATTCCCCTGATAGATTTGAGCTAAAACCCGGTCCTCTTACTAATGGGATTCCTGCTTTCATTTGATGTAACAATGTTCAAGCTACTGCTGCCATCCTTGCAGTGATAAATAATTTACAGAATGTCACATATCATTCATGCAATGAAACAAATCCAAATCTCCAAACCCATTTTTCTTTCCCAGATGAATTTTTAGCTGTGAGAGAGACATGGCCATCAGCCAGCATTCATGCTCATTTTTCGTTTTTAACTAAAGGTAACACAAAGGACAAAGGTTGCTAGCAGTTCATGGCCAGAAAGACTGATGTCCCGCGCTCTGCCCAATAATAGAAAGCATAGATGTTATCACTTCACGCTACATTCAAGTGAACCCCGCCATGCTGATGTATGCTCACAACCATTTATTTTAAGGATAACTATCTCACAATACTCTATAAAACCACTGCATTATACACAAATGTCTGCCCTGCTGAATTATTGATAATTCAAAGCACTTTTTGCTAACCTCCGTGTAGCCAAGTCTAATTAACTTTAAAAAATTGTCACTTGTACGAAATGAAACTTTTACAGTAACACATGTAAATGGGTCACAGGATTATTATGATTCACTATTCACTATTATATCAGACTACATATAAACTGTTTTTTAAAAAATCCCTCATTATAAAGTAAAATGGATTCCAGTCAGAAAAAGGTCTGAGTAAATGGCAACTTGATTCTATACAAATCTACTACAGGTAAGTCATATTTAAGATGTCTGAAAATGATACCAAAAATCTCCAAATTCTTAATTCCTTTCTTTGAAATTTCACAAAGGCACCTAACCTGTTGATCACATTTTCCCATCAACATGCCTGAATATTTTAAACTAATCCCAAGAAGGAAGGCTCATGAGTAAGTCTAAAGATGAATACATCCAGCAAACTGTGCTCTGGAAGGATCTCCTTGTCTCCCATGCAATGGCCCTGGGGCAGCTGCTAGGCTAGAGGCTGCTCCTGTACTATCTCATTTAATCATCTTAACGATCTTGCCCGGTATGAGTATTATCTCCATTTTAGAAAAGAAATTGAGCATCTAAGAAGTTAAGCAACATTTTTAAGGTTGCATAGGTTCAGGTGTAGAGCTGTACTCAAACACAAGTCTGTCTTCATGAGAGCCCATTTCTTACTTTGCTACCTCCCCTCCATTCCTCAGAATAACAAATGTCTAAAATTATCTTTCCATCAGTGGCAATAACTCTTTACTAATGTGTTCATAATCTATCCCATACAATTTCTCCCATGACCAATGGCATATGGTTTTTAAAACTATTAAAAAGGTAACCACTAAACACCATGGATTATTTATTAATTACCATGGGGAAAAGGTACCTTTACAATGGAGAAATCTGGTGGACACTTTATAAACGAATATGGAACAAAGCGACATCATGTGCCTTCCAAGTGCCTATCCTGAAGGACTGAGCACCGCCTATATAGTATTCTTGCCAGAAACATTTATCCTGAGTCCAATCAGGCAAATCCAAATTGGGGGATATTCTCTGTAACAACTTTTCTGTACTCTTGAAAAAACGTCATATAATATCCAAAAAAAGGCAGGACCAACCTGGGCAACATGGGGAGACCCCATCTCTACAAAATAAAAAAATTAGGCAGGCATGGTGGCACATGCCTGCGGTCCCAGCTATTTGGGGAGTTGAGGTGGGAGGATGGCTTGAGCTGAGGAAGTTGAGGCTGCAATGAGTCGTGATTGCACCACTGCACTCCAGCCTGGGTGACAGAGCAAGACCCTGTTTCTCAAAAGAAGGGAGGCAGGGGGCAGGACCAATTAAGGTGACTAAAGAGGCATGAAAACTAAATATAAATATAATCTGTGATCCGTGGTTGGATTCTGGATTTTTACAAAATATCCACAGCTATGAAGGATATTATTGGGATAATTAGGGTAATGTGTACTCAGAATTAGGCAATATATAAACTAAATATAATACAAATTTATTGAGTGAACATAATTCTGATTATGTAGGAGTCGTTTTTAGCAGATATATGTTGAAATATAGAAGTGTTATGATGTCTTTATGTTGAAATTTACAAGTAAAGTGTTATGATTGGAGAGTAACTTACTCTCCAATGATTCAGAAAAAAACAAACCTAAGTGTGTTCATACGTTAATGTGCACAGAGAGAGAGAGTAAACATGACACAATGTTAATGGTTGGGGAGTCTACGTAAAAGGCATATAGCTGTTCATTATATTATTGTATGTAAAAGCCATATGGGTGTTCATCATATAATTTTTCCTCATCTTTACAACTTTTCCAAACAAAAAGTTGGGGGGGAGGGGAATAAAATTGTGCACCTTTACTCTCAAAAAAGATCTAGACTGAATTATTATTTTCAGTAGGCCCTCTATATCTGCGGGATTAAAATCTGTGGATTCAACCAACCATGAATGCAAAATATTTGAAAAGAAAAAGGATGGTTTTGTCTGTACTGAACATACATGTTTTTTTCTTCTCATTATCCCCTAGACAATAGAACGATTCATGTAGCATTTATATTGTATTAGCTATTGTAAGTAATCTAGAAATGATTTAAAGTATATGGGAGAATGTACATAGGTTATATGCAAGTACTGCACCATTTTATATAATGGACTTGAGCATCCACGGAATTTGGTATCAGTGGTGGTAGGGGGGTGAGGGAGGGATCCTGTACCCAATCCCCCACAGATGCCAAAGGATGACAGTAGTTGGACTACAAACATTTATAAATCAAGGTCTCTCAAGCCAATTACCGACTCAGAGGAAATACAGAGGACAGAGGAATATGTTAATCTATAGAGTGGGGAGATGCTAGTACCAAAACTCTAGGGAAAAAATGGCCCAGTTTCTTCAACAAATTAAACGGAGACAAAGTGAATAGGTGAGCAAAAAATAGATACAGAAGAATTGCTAGATTAACAGACATTTAAAGGGCGTATCAGCCAATCACAATATGTGAACCATATCTTGATCATGATTCAAACAAAGTGTAAGTAAAACAAAACAAAATATTATGAACTAGTGAAGGAACAAAGGCTACTTAGCTTTAAGAGACTGTTTAGGGTGGACACGCTGGGTGTCTTCATCCAGGTGAAAGGGTTAGATTTGTTCTTGTGGTTACAGAGTACAAAACTTACACCAATAGGAGTCATAGAGAGCCTTTCCAACAGAGCTGTCCAGCAATGGAATGGATTCTTTTTTTTTTTCTGCTTCATTTGCTTAGTTTTTATTTTTTTAATTGTGGTTCAAATGGCATTAAGTTCACAATACTGTGCAACCATTACCACCATTTATCTCCAGAACTCTTTTCAACTTGCAAAACTGAAACTCTGTATCCATTAAACAATAATTTCCCATATTCTCTTCCCCCAGACCAGGAAAACACCATTCTACTTTCTGTCTCTATGCATTCGACTACTCTAGCTACTTCATATAAGTGAAATCATACAGTATTTGTGGAATGGATTATTCTTGAGGCGATAAGAGGCCTCTATAATCAAGAGGCCAAGGAGAGACTGGATGGGCCCCATCAGGATGCTGAGGACACAACAGTATACAATTTCACCTCACACAATTTGGGGATCCGGGACTCTTCAAAGGTTCCTTCCAGATCAAATATTTTAATGGTTCTAGAGTTAATCTCTAAGGCCTTTCCCAGTTCTAATTTTTATTGATTCTATAATACTTTAGAAATTTTAAGAGTCTTCAAGACCTTTGATCTCAAAATAAGATAGCCTTTTCTAAGGAAATATTCTTTAAATCTAGGACAATGCATTTTTAAGAAGCTTTATTTTACTTTATGATTACTTCTGTTTCTGCCCAGAAGGAAACTATATATTTGTTAGCCTTAGTCTATCTAAGTAACTGGACAAAAATAAATGAAAATTCCTGCACGAAATCAGAGCCAGGAGCATTTAGACTCATATCCTCCTCCTGACAATGACACAAAAAGGGGTTTTGTAAGCCATTTCCATGGTATCTGTTCACAATGATCAGGGATATATAGCCCTCTCTCTCCATAATCCCCTATAGATCCATACTTCTTAAGTCATCTACATCTTTCATGAGACTGCTTAAAAAAACATACCATTTTAGTAATCCCCAGTGTTAAAAACAAAACAGTTCAGCATTTTTCATTCATACGTTCATACTTGCACCATAGAAAGACCCAGATTTAAACGCTGCTTTCTAAGCCTCAGGTTTCCTCATCTGTAAAAGTGCACAATAGTGTCTGTGTTGTCTAGCTCTTGGGTTGTTAAAGTTCAAATGTGAGTGAGTGTGGAAAGTATTTTGTAAACTACAAAGTTCTACTCAAATATTATTATGAGTATTGCAAAATTTTATTTGGCTATAAAAACAGAAAGAGCAAACAAACAACTTCAAGTCCTTAATAAACATCAGAATAAATGAATTATTCTGGAGTTCAGAATTACTCTATAAATGACTTTCATTTTCTGAGCCCCCCACGATGAATATTAATCTTAGAGGATTTTTTCAAAAGAATGAATTAATCAGGGAGTACAGGAACAGAGTAGAAAATGCCTCCACTGAGAGCCAAAAGGCCTGCAACTATTTAATAAAAGGAAAACTCAAACTAAATGAAAAGAAAAAGATGTCAGAGAAAGAAAAGCAAATATAAAATCTTAAATGAATAATACTACAAAAGCAAGCAAAGATGAATACTGGCTGGGCATGGTGGCTTATGCTTGTAATCCCCACACTTTGGGAGGCCAAGGTGGGCAGATCACCTGAGGTCAGGAGTTCGAGACCAGCCTGGCCAACATGGTGAAACCTCGGCTCTACTAAAAATACAAAAAAAAAAAAAAAAAAAAAAAATATTAGCCAGGCATGGTGCCTGTAATCCCAGCTACTCAGGAGGCTGAGGCAGAAGAATCGCTTGAACCCAGAAGGCGGAGGTTGCAGTGACCGAGACCGAGCCACTATACTCCAGCCTGGGCAACAAGAATGAAACTCCATCTTAAAAAAAAAAAAAAAAAGACTCTTCTGTGTCTCTTTAGTTTGCTCTCCTGTTATACTGTACTGAAATGTGAAGTTTAGGTAATGCTTTGCTGTTTACCACAGTGCTTTTCCCAAGTCCCAAATACGAATGCTATGCTACAAGGCCACCTCTCTAAGGTCACCTAACTAGTGAGATGGAGGAACTTCCAGCCTGCTGATGCCAAACCCTTCACTCTCTGGCTTTCCCCATGGTTTGTCCCTCCTTTCACTTGGAGCTTGATATACCTCAGCAGAAAGGCTGTCCCTGACCATCCTCTCTGAAACTGTACTCCACTGGCACCACTCTAGAATCTCCATACCTTTTTTTTTTAGGAGACACCACTCACTTTGTCACCCAGGATGAAGAGCAGGGGCGTGATCAAAGCTCACTCCAGCCTCAATCTCCAGGGGCTCAAGTGATCCTCCCGCCTCAGCCTCCCAAGTAGCTGGGACTATACTGGTGCGCTACCACGCCCAGCTAATTTTTTAACTTTTCATAGAGATGGGGGTCTCGCAACATTTCCCAGGCCGTCTTGAACTCCTAAGCTCAAGCAATCCACCCATCTTGGCCTCCTGAAGTGCTGAGATTACAGATGTGAGCCACTGTGCTCGGCTCCATACCTTGGCTTTATTTTTCTTCATTGCACTCATCATTATCTGAAATATTGCATATCATTTATTTGTCTGTTTCCCTTACTAAACCGTAAGTTCCATCATGATGGCAGAGACTGTTCATTGCTGTAGCCCCAGCTTCAAAGTGTATCTACTGAATAAATGAATAAACAAATGAATAAACTGCTCTGAAGTTGGGAACTGGTTTCTCCAATTCACAGGTCCCAAAATATTGCCAACTGTCTTTTATTTTCATGTATATCCTCAATGACCACAAACATGACATGTAAAGAAACCATCAATGGCAAGGTGGGTTCCACCATTGTCTAATCTGAAGCCGTTTTTACTCTGACACACGTAATAAACGACATTTATGTTTGCTATATACTTCCCTGGGCATAAACTGACAAAACGGGACCAAAATTTAAAAATCAGTTGGGAGGAAAATTATCTGCCCAGTATTAACTATTAGGGCTTGCTCAGTAATAGTCACTATGTAAGATAGATTTGGGGCATGACCAGTTGCCAGCACCTAGTTGTGGTGGAACTCCCCCTCCCCAGTCCCGTCATTTCTTTCCATCTCTAGAAAGAATACAAGGTTATTAAAAGAAAAAAAAAAAAGAGTCACTGGGTGTGGTGGCTCAGCACTTTGGGAGGACAAGGCAGGCAGATCACTTGAGGCCAAGAGTTCTAGACCAGCTGGCCAACATGGTGAAACTCCGTCTCTACTAAAAAAATACAACAATGAGCTGGGCATGGTGGTGTGCACCTGTAGTCCCAGCTACTCTGGAGGCTGAGGCAGTAGAATCACTTGAACCCAGGAGGGGGAGGTTGCAGCAAGCCAAGATCATGCCACTGCACTCCAGCCTGGGCAACAGAGCAAGATTCTGTCTCAAAAGAAACAAAAATTAAAAATTAAAAAAAAAAAAAAGAAAAGGAAGCCAAGTAAAATGAATAATGTTAATAAGATTGTAACAAGACTATGTATTGGTTTAGTCTTTTTAAATTTAATTTTCATTTCAATCTATATTTATTTTGAGACAAGCTTTTGAGACTGGCTAATATTTTTTTACTTTTGGTAGAGACGAGGTTTCACCATGTTGCCCAGGCTGATCTCGAACGCCTGGGCTCAAGCGATCCACCTGCCTCGGCTGGTGTTGGAATTACAGGAATGAGCTACCATGTCTGGCCTGTTATGGTCTATTTTTAAAAGAAAAATATTTTACAAATTTTGGTGCCTTATTACTGGTAATGAATTATTGTCCACAAACTTCACAACTGATGGCACTGCAACAAAGGCTGAAAACTGCTTCCTGTTGTTACTAAGGTTTTTTTGTTTGCTACTTCAGAACTCATTTGACACTTACCTAATAAAGAACTAGACTTTATTTCTTGCCACTTAACCCACTTATGCAACTGATGTCTGTCGGAACAGATCAAGCTTGCTCCTAATTAGGATAGAGATCATGCACACTCAGGATTTCCCCTCACAGCAATCTGCTTCAGATATGGTCTTCGGAAACACACTAACTCTATAAGTAGGGATTTCCTATGATGATCTAAATCATCTTATTTTTTTTTCCAGAGCGTTATTTTGTTCCCGTCTGCATCTGCAGTAACAGTAAGTGTGGTCAGGACAGCCATTCCTCCGCAGGGAGGTTCATGCCCAGCACTCCCTCAGAGCAGCCCTGGGCCTACTTCACATCCTTTGGGGTAGAACAGAACTCTGTTTACGACAGGTCTATCACCATTTTCTCTACATTCCTGTAACCTTTTGTTTTATTCCAAGGCTATTCTTGCAATTTCATCATGAATTGGACATAAGTAGACATCAAACAATTTTTTTCCAAAAGATAATTGCAGATATACTTACTCTAAGACTTTACACAGGCAACACTGTCATCATAATTCTACTCTCCCTATATAGATTTTTATTGTATCACCTCCCCTGCTCATTATACTTCTCTGTGGGTAATTGGTTCTGTGAGGGAGCACTATATCATCCCCCCCGGTTCTGTGGATTGAGTATCTGTATTACTCTGGGCAAAAGGATTTATTATTGTTAATGTATGGAGATCTTGAATGTGACTGCTGTATTTTTACCTCCTTGTCACAGGAATGAGGGTTCTCCATATTTTAAGTGACAGTAAGGAAGTAGGAAAATCTAATAAAATAAAAATATTCAAAAGCATCCCTATATATATCCCTAAAATACATCACTTCTTTTTTCATTTAAAGAAATCATTTAGAAACAAAAAAAGATATCAATGACCACACAGTGGGAAAGTCCCATGATCAAAGGCTGACTCAGAAGTATAAAATAATAAAGCTTAGCCATAACGGAGTAAGAAGAGAGATGGAAAGTCTTTCTAAGAACATCAACCACAACAGTTTTTAATTGTGTGGAGTTAATTGAAATGCTCACACTGTATCCTGTAGTCTAGAACTTGTTCTAATTAGGCAGGTGTGCCATTTATAAGAGTGCTGATTAAGGAAAGTGATTCTATTGGAAGGAAACAAATCTAATCCTGCACACTGCATTTAACAATAGCATCTCATTTGTGTGATGTGTGTTGTTTTTTTTTTTTTTTTGAGGTCTTTTTTTTTTTTTCCTGATAGATGAAGCCTACAAATTTCTTGGGGGGCGGGGGAGGGTGGGGGAAAGGACATTCATTAAACAATTGCTTGCCCCAGGGCCTTCAGTTTCTTATCTGGACAGGGACTTTCTCTCCTCCACTTCTGCCATTAGAAACTGCAGATATTGCATTTATCTTCTTAAGAGGGACCAAAGTCTGATTCAACACAGCTGGAAATTCAACACATGGTTACAATGTGTTTAGGATTTACAAACTATTCTCTTTGGCAAGCATATCATGATATTAGCAATATAAACCCTACTCTGGATTTAGAAAAATGGAATTTTAAAATCAACTTACATTCAAGTGTCACAAATCTTTAGTCATTCCTTTTTAAAAAGAAAATTAACAAAGTGCCTCTCTAGTGATTCCCAACTTCAGTGCTGTAGGAACCTTGACTGGAGCAGGTCCAAACTTCAAGACTATAATTTATTTAGGGATACAAAAATCGACAAGGATGTAAATAGAAATTCTGTCTTAAAGACGGCAAGAAAAACAGAATAGGAAAACCTGGGCACTAGATTCTGAAAACAATGCAAGTACTGCCGTTGGTAGAAATTCTGTATTGTAATTCATCTCTATGACTTGGGAATGTTTTCCAAGTGAGGCTAGAAGCATAATAGTAATGCATAGATTAAAGGATAGGCATAACAATAATTTACAAGAAACACAAGCAAGAGCTGATACTTAGTAGAGCTGCGTATCAGCTAGAGGCAGCTAGGAGCTTCTGCAATTGCCCCAATTCATTTTAATTTAGATACGGTGCTACAAAACCCTGCCTAGGCACACTGTGAACTGAATGTAGACATTCTTACTATTAATCCTGCCAAGAGAAACCTGCTCTAACTGCTCAGGAGACACAGGCAACTCAATTGAATGTAATTAGATCCAAACAAGAAAGTACAGTGAGGAGATGGGACATAGGTAAGTGGTTATTAACAAGCTAGAAAAGTCAGACACTAGTCACTTTCTCAATAATATTATCACCACCACCTTTGACAATGCCCTGCACTCACAGAGATTTACATGGCAGTTGAGATGTTATGTGCTATTCAATAAGTACTAATATTTACTCAGCACCCAAAGTATGCCATGCAGAATATAATTGGTACTCCAAGTGCTTGTCCTCACAGAACCAATAAAAGTAGTGTAATTCCATTACTACACTTAATTCTCAATTGCCCTCTGGGCACACAAACCATCTGGTGTGCAGAATTTCCATGCTCCTGACTTCTTTTGTTTTCCCTGCTTTCAGACTACTTCTGACCCTTTCAAATGCAGTATTCATAAGCAGTAGGAAAAGAGGATTATGTGGATAATTACTACCTGAAGGTCAAGAGCCCTGACCTTGTTTTTTGGAGTTAATTCTGTGTAGCAGAAGACTCATCCTTAGACCCCCTTTGTGGTAGAGAGTTTCTAAATCTCCTTATGCTTTAGGCCAGGCACCACCCTGGGCACTTCCGTGAGCATTATCTCGGACGGACTCTGCTCCCTGGCACCACAGCTTCACTGGAAGGTGTGTTGGAACTGCACAAAACCGAAGCCCCTCCCCGCATACTAATACAAGCTGCAGCAAAGCCAGGAGAAGAAATGCCAGGATAGGCTTTTCCCTGAGGGTGAAGGCTTTCCCCTGAGGGTGAAGATTTTAAACTTAATTTACTAGGGTAAACAGTAGGAAGCCTACTAAGGGTAAACTGCAAGAAGAAGGAAGAAAAAGCCCATTATTTCAGTGACATTGGTAAAATTTTGCATATCTTAAATAGCTTAGTACATGGTGAGCTCTTGGAAGGAGATCCTTGTTTGGTTTATCTTCATTACTATATATAATAAAGAATTATACACACAGAAAATGTTTGATTAATATCTGTTGAATATACGAATGTAACATTTCTCATACTTGGTACTTTCTTAACAGTTTCTATTCTTACTTCAGCATATAAATGGTAAATAAATAATAATAGAACAGCACATGGTTATGGGGGGAAATACACATTTTAAATGTTTGCACATTTAGAACCTTCACATCTTCCCATTTACAGTTGTTGTTTTTAGTTTGTTTGTTTTTGTTTTTTCAGCCGGGAGTGGTGGCTCATGCCTGTAATTCCAGCACTTTTTTGGGAGGCCAAGGCAGGCAGATCACTTGAGTTCAAGACCAGCCTGGCCAACATGGCAAAACCCCATCTCTATCAAAAATACAAAAATTAGCTGGGCATGGTAGCACACGGCTGTAATCCCAGCTACTAGGGAGGCTGAGGCAGAACTGCTTGAACTCATGGGGTGGAGGTTGCAGTGAGCCAAGATCGTGCCACTGAACTCCAGCCTGGGCGACACAGCAAGACTCGTCTCAAAAAAAACCAAATATAACAAACAAAAAGTTTTTTTTTCAATTGTGGCAAAATATAAATAACATAAAATTTACCATTTTAACCATCTTTAAGCATACAGTTAAGTGGCACTGACTACATTCCCATTGTTGTACAACTAAGTTGAGGCATATTTTACATACAATGAAATGTACAGTTTGATGAGCTTTGAATAAATGCATACACTGGTAACCCACACCCCTTTCAAAATACAGACCACTCCATAACCCAGAAAGTTTTTTGTATATTTAGTAGAGATGGGGTTTCACCGTTTTAGCCAGGATGGTCTCGATCTCCTGACCTCGTGATCCACCCGCCTTGGCCTCCCAAAGTGCTGGGATTACAGGCGTGAGCCATCGCGCCCGGCCTAATTTGCATATCCTTGATGACTAATGACGTTGTTCATGTGCTTAATGGCCATTCATATATCTTCTTTTGTACAGCTTCTGTTAGAATCTTTTGCCCATTACAATGGTCACTGCAATATATTGTCAGACCCTCTTTCGGTGAAAAACCTATCGTCTCTGCTAAGAATGCTATGGGAAATCAGTACTCAGCTATCACTCCCTCCAGGGATTGCCTCAAGCTGCAGAGAATCACACTCGCCAAGATATATCCTTCCTAGCATGGGCCATATCCAGTGATACAGGCCCACATTATTGAGTGATGCAGAAATAAAAAGGCACCATCAGGGCCCAACTCAGGGTAATTCCGAAGGTCCAGTCCAGCTTCAGAGCGATCTGTGAAGTCATCCAAGGCTGTTCCTGGGCCGCGTCACTGCTCAACATCTCTCTCCATCCAGTGCTGCTTTGTTGCCCTCCTTCCCAAAAGCCTTAATACCAAGGGCATCCCTTACTAAATATCCCATACCTGAGCTTTATCTGTAGATGCTTCCTGAGGAACACAACCTGTAACACCCATTGTTTAATTGGGTTGTTTGTCTTATTTAGTTGTAAGAGTTCCTTACATATACTGGATACAGGTCTTTTGTATGTATGTATATAACACATAAGATATAAGTGTGAATATTTTCTCCCAGTTTGTGACTTGCCTTTCCATTTTCCTACCAATTTCTTTTGGAAAAACTTCAGTTTCTAATTTTGACAAAGTGCCATTTATCGATTTTTCTACTTTTTGTGTTCAATCTAAGAAATTTTTATCTATCCCAAAGTTGAAATGGTTTTATCCTACATTTTCTTCTAGTTTTATAGTTTTAGTTTTTTATATGTCTATACACCATTTTTAGTATATTTTTGTGTATGAGGTGAGATAAGGGTCAAGGTTCATTTTTTTTCCCCATATGTATAACCAGTTATTCCAGGATCATTTGTTGAGATTTTCTTCTTCCCACTGAACTAGTCCTTCAACTTTGTTGTTCTTTTTCAAAAAATTTTTAAACTATTTCAAATCCTTTGTCACAAATTTGTTCATCAGCGTCCCAATTTTTAGGGAAAAGCTTGTTGGGATCTTTACTGGGCTTGTTTTGACTCTATAAATCAGTTTGGGAAGTACTAACATTGTAACGTTATTCAGTCTTCTATGAACATGGGACACTTCTCCATTTATTTAGGGCTGCCTTAATTTCTTTCAATAATGCTTTATAGTTTTGGGGGACAGGCTTTGCCTATATTTTGTCTAACTTTATCCCTATATATTTTCATAGTATTTGATGCTATTGTAAATGTTATTTCAGGTTCTGAATCTTCATTGCTACTATATAGAAATGCAACTTTAACAAAAATATTCATTTTGTATCCTAGGACTCTGCTAAATCCTCTCTAGTTTTAGCAGCTTTCTTAAAGATTCCTTAGGATGTTTGATATAGATGACCATACGGTCTAAAACTAGAGACACTATTAGTTCTTCCTCTCAATCTGCATGCCATAAGACATAGTATTTGTACTATCATTAATACTTAATACTGTAAGAGACATTATTATTCTTCCTCCCAAACTTTCATTTCTTTTTCATACCTTGTTGCACTGGCTAGAAACTCCAGTACAATGCTGAATAGAAATGATGAAAGGTGGATATTCTTGTCTTATTTCTGACCTTAGGAAGAAAGTATTTAGTCTTTCACTGTTAATAATGACATTAGCTATGGCTTTTTTTTTTTTTTTGCGACGGAGTTTCGCTCTTGTTGCCTAGGCTGGAGTGCAATGGCGCGATCTCGGCTCACTGCAACCTCTACTTCCCGGGTTCAAGCGACTCTCCTGACTCGGCCTCCCAAGTAGCTGGGATTACAGGCTTGTGCCACCACGCCCGGCTAATTTTGTATTTTTAGTAGCGATGAGGTTTCTCCATTTTGGTCAGGCTGGTCTCGAACTCCTGACCTCAGGTGATCCGCTTGCCTCAGCCTCCCTAAGTGCTGGGATTACAAGTATGAGCCACCATGCCCAGCCAGCTACAGCTTTTTATAAATGTCTTTTATCAGGCTGACAAAAGTTTCTTCTATTCCTAGTTTGCTAAGAGTTTATATCATTAATGGATTTTTAGCTTTGTTGATTGTTTTTCCTTATCTTAATAGGATGATCATATATTTGCTTCATGTCACAATATTAAACCAACTGTATTTCTGGATAAACCCTTCTCTAGGTAAAACTCAAAATGTATTATCCTTTTTATATATTTCTGGATTAATTTGCTAATTAAAAAAATCTGTGTTTATGTTCACAAGGAATGTTCCATAGTTTCCTTTTCTTGCAAAGTCTTTGTTTAGGTTTTATTTTATTTTTTGAGACAGAATCTCACTCTGTCGCCCAGGCCAGAGCGCACTGGTGCGATCTCAGCTCACTGCAACCTCCGCCTCCCAGGTTCAAGTGATTCTCTTGCCTCGGCCTCCTGAGTAGCTGGGATTACAGGCACCTGCCACCATGCCTGGCTAATTTTTGTATTTTTAGTAGAGATGGGGTTTTGCCATGTTGGCCAGGCTGGTCTTGAACTCCTGACCTCAAGTGATCTGCCCGCCTTGGCCTCCCGAAGTGCTGGGATTACAGCCACAGCACCTGGCCAGTTTTTGGCTAGTTTTAGTATGAAAGCAAAGCCAATCTCATAAAATGAAATGGGATGTGTTCCCTCCTCTTCTATTTTCTGAAAGAATTTAACATTTGTATTGTTAAAGGTTTGATAGATTTCATCACTATTATGTTGTCAGTTGTCTGAGTCTGGAGTTTTCTTTGTAGCTAAGTTTTAAATTATGAACTGAATTTCTTTGCTCGCTATAGAACTATTCAGATTGTGCATGCGTGCATGCATGTGTGTGTGTGTGTGTGTGTTGGTGGTAATTTGGGCATTCCAGAAATTCTGATTTCATCTCAGTTACCCAATTTTTTTAGCATAAACTTGCTCATAATATTCCCTTATTATCCTTATTATGTCTTCAATGCTATCTCCTCTCCCGTTCCTGTTACTGATAATTCTTCTTTTTCTTTTTTATTAGTCTAGCTACAGATTTCTAAATTTTATTGATGTTTCAAAGGACCAACTTTTGATTTCTCCTATTTACTTGTAATGTTATTGGCAAAAAATGTTGGTTCTAACACAGACATCTTATTTGGTATCATCTCTGTCATTACCATTATTATTCTAATTCAATAGAGAGAACCATGTGACTATTCAGAGTAACATTCCCTTTTCCTTGGATGTAGAGGATCTGCTCATTCAGCCCTGGTGAGGTGCCACATGTACATCACTCCTGGGATCTGGGGGTGCGGGTGCACAGACAACAGCTGGCATTTTAGTAGAAGAAGATTCCTACCAAGAATTGCTCTCTAGACAGTGGTTTTTAACCAGGTGCGAAGAATCTTAACCTGATTCTGATGAATTACCCATGGATCTTCTAAAAAAAAATGCACATGCCTAAGTCACACCCACAGACTTTGACTCAATAGGTCTGGGATTAACTTAGGAATCTTAATTTGTAACCAATCTTCAAGAATTCTGATGGTACCCCAACTTTAGAATCACAGCTCTGAATCATCAGAACACTGTACAGTTTACGCTAAGAAGAGTCTAAGGAGTTGGAGAGAAAATACACAGCAGTGAGGTGACCAAGAATTTGTTGCCTACCACCTAATTTAGGGACCCAAAGGCATGAATGAGCTTAGGTACATAAACATGTTTTAAAAGTGGGTGAAAGGCTGGGTGCAGTGGTGCACACCTGTAGTCCTAGCTATGGACAGACTGAGGTGGGAGGATTGCTTGAAGCCCAGAATTTTGAAGTTACAATGAGCTGACTGCACAACTGCACTCCAGCCTCGGCGACAGAGCAAGAATTTCTCCTAAAAAAAAATAAAATAAAAAAATAAAAAATAAAAAACAAAGGCCGGGCGCGGTGGCTCATGCCTGTAATCCCAACACTCTGGGAGGCTGAGGCGGGCGAATCACGAGGTCAGGAGTTCAAGACCAGGCGGACCAACATGGTGAAACCCCGTCTCTACTAAAAATACAAAAATTAGCCCAGCATGGTTGCACGTGCCTGTAGTCCCAGCTACTCAGGAGGCTGAGGCAGGAGAATCACTTGAACCCAGGAGGCAGAGGTTGCAGCGAGCTGAGATGGCACCACTGTACTCTGGCCTGGGCAACAGAGCGAGACTCTGTCTCAAAAAAAAAAGGGGGGGAAAAATACGTAAGTGTAATTATGAGTATATATAGCTTTAAACTCCTCAATGTGAGCACTATTTTGTTGATTTTAAAGTAATATATACATACACATGGTTTTCTTAAAAAATTCCACACAGTACAAAGACATTTTAACAGAAAGTAAGTGTCCCGCACATTTGAAGGTCTAACACCTTCAAATCCTGTCTCCAAAGGTAGTTATTGTAACCGGATTCATTAAGACACTTTCATTAATAGCCCCGACACACACACACAAATAACACCTTAAAAAAAGAAGTTGCAGCATACTATACCCAGTCCCAGTCTCATCCTAATTAATATTGATGTTATTACCACTCATTTGTTTCTACAAAAAAATGTACACATGTACACTTCCATGTGCAAATACATCTATAGGATAAACTCCTACAAGTGAAATTGCTGGGTAACGGGAACAGGCATTTTAAATTGCGACAGGTTATATCACTGTATACTTCCAACATATTTTATCAAATTTCTTCCCTTTGCCAATTTAGTTGTTTAAAATCATAGCATAAACTTGTTTCTCAAATCAACTTTAAAAAACTGACTCCGGCTGAGTGCAGTGGCTCACGCCTGTAATCCCAGCACTTTGGGAGCCCGAGGAGGGCGAATCATGAGGTCAGAAGTTTGAGACCAACCTGGTCAACATGGTGAAACCCTGTCTCTACTAAAAATACAAAAATTAGCCCGTCGTGGTGGCACGCACCTGTAGTCCCAGCTACTCGGGAGGCAGAGGCAGAGGCAGAAGAATCATTGGAACCCAGGAGGTGGAGGTTGCAGTGAGCCAAGATTGTGCCACTGCACTCCAGCCTGGGCAACAGAGACTCCAACTCAAAAAACAAAAAACAAAAAAACAAAAAAAAACAGACTCCAAGGTCATATTTTAAGTCAAAAAGGGGTAATTTTCCTTAGCCCCTAGTATGTGATAATACAAATAACGCTGTACCTCCACAAGCACCCATAATTCATAGTTAATATCAAAGATTAGTGTTCCCATACATCCTCACAGCCTTTACATTGGAAGAAACAACTCAGTGGTAGAAGCACTAGCAAACAGGCAGAGAGTAGTAAACCAAACTCTGCTCTCCTATCCAGTGATCTTTCAGGATCCTCATGGGAAGCACACCATCTTCACACTAAAAAGATAACTAAAGCATGAATACAAGGGGACTGGTTGTGTGTGTGTGTGTTGTGTTGCGTGTTAAGAAAATAAAGGGGCTGGGCACAGCGGCTCACGCCTGTAATCTCAACACTCTGGGAGGCCGAGGTGAGCAGATCACCTGAGGTCAGGGGTTCGAGACCAGTCTGACCAACATGGTAAAACCCTGTGTCTACTAAAATTACAAAAATTAGCCGGGTATAGAGGCGGGCACCTGCAATCCCAGCTACTCAGGAGGCTGAGGCATGAGAATTGCTTGAACCCAGGAGGCAGAGGTTGCAGTGAGCCGAAATTGTGCCACTGCACTCCAGCCTGGGTGACAGAGTGAGACTCTGTCTCACAAAAAAAGAGAAAATAAAGGGTGCATAATTTATTTGAGACTATGAGTTAACAGGAAACTCTCCATGTATGTTTGACAGATCATTGGAAATTACAAGGGCATGGAAATTTTTTACCAGCCCATAAAATTTCAGTATTCCTTTCCATATTCAGTGTCACAACAAAGAATAATCTAAAGACTCAAAGAATAATCAGTAAGCATAGACCCATCTATACAAGTAAAATATCAGTATTGTCAGGCATGGTTTTTCTTCCTCTCTCCCTTCTTTCTTCTCTTTTTCCACTTCATCTTCTCTTCTTTCCAATTACCTGCCCTATCTACTTTGAGCACCTGGCTCACATGATACTGCTGGTAGTCTATGTAGGGAGTCATCCCTAAATTATTAAGACGATTTGGGGGATAGCTGGGGGGTGGGAAGGACGGTGTAGATCAGTGCTTCTTAAACTTTAATATGCAAACAAAACATCTTTTAATGTCCTGTTAAAATGCAGATTCTGATACAGTGGTTCTAGGATGGGGCCTGAAATCCTGCATTTCAAACAAGCTCCCAGGTTACATTGATGTTGCTGACCTGCGATCCACATTTTTGAATGGTAAGAATACAGGTTATTTAAAAACAACGACAACTGGCCGGGCGCGGTGGCTCATGCTTGTAATCCCAGCACTTTGGGAGGCCGAGGCGGGCGGATCACGAGGTCAGGAGATCGAGACCACGGTGAAACCCCGTCTCTACTAAAAATACAAAAAAAAATTAGCCGGGCGTGGTGGCGGGCGCCTGTAGTCCCAGCTACTCGGAGAGGCTGAGGCAGGAGAATGGCGTGAACCCAGGAGGCAGAGCTTGCAGTGAGCCGAGACTGCGCCACTGCACTCCAGCCTGGGCGACAGAGCGAGACTCCGTCTCAAAAAAAAAAAAACAAAAAAACAAAAAAAACAACGACAACAACAACAACAACGAAACAGCCAGGTGAGGCGGCTCATGTCTATAATTCCAGCACTCTGGGAGGCTGAGGAGGGAGGATGGCTTGAGCCCAGGAGTTTGAAGTTACAGTGAGCTATGATCTTGCCAAAACAACTCATATTCAACTCTGGGGTATGAGGATTCACCAAAGAGTGAAACCCTATAGTGAAAGCCCTGGAGGAGGAACTGGAATAATAGTAATTGTAGTGGTTGCTGGTGACAGCGATTGCAGTAGTTAGTAGTAGTTATCATAGCAGTAATAGCAGAAGCAGCGATAGCAATAATTTAAGAGCAAAAGCAAACATTTAAGAGCACTTACTATGAACGGATATTCTGGTAAGCACTTAGTTAATGATTAAAATGCAGGAAGAGAGGTAACATTATCTCCATTTACACATGAGAAACTGAAGTTAACTTTCCCAGGGTAGCCAGGCTTTAGAACCATTGCATTACCCTGTCTCTAGTTATCTATCAAGTTCACCATCACTGTATTATTAGTAATGGAGGTCATAATTTCTCAAGCTGACACATAGGAGGAGGCAATTATTTAAAGACCTTCTTTTTCTCACTCCTGTAAAGTCCAGCTTGGATAAATAAATAGATCATTATAACTTATCAGTTTAGGTCAAGGTCAAGAAGATTTTAAATTAATATTTGACAATACAGTGCAGACAGTGTAGCTTTGGGTAATGAAGGCTGGCTGTGCTTTCAGAGACTATTATGATGATGATGTTGTTTTAAACCTCTTGGCTTTATTTGTTAACTAAGGTGTGAGAGTGGAACAGCTTGCTTTTAAAGTTATCCTAAGATTAATTTTGGTTACAATATGAATTCCAGCATATTTGGCTCCAAAGCTACATTTTACGCTTTTTAGAGATTAAGCTAAACATACAATTCTCAGTCAAAAAGCCCTGTGGAGTAACCCGATCTGAGCAGGGGCACTTTAACTCACTGCCAAATAAAAAGCATGATCGCCTTATTCCACACACACAAATACCATTCTTGGATAGGGCAATTAATCATGAATATAACTTTTCAGACATTACATAATTTCACATAGACTTGCTTCTAATGCTTGCCAAAGAAAACATCAATTTCTATCACTAGGAATAAATGTACACTTGAAAAGGAATGAAAGTTACAAACATGAAACAGTGAAACTCTGGCCACCCTTCTCATGCCATCCTCCTTCATAACTTCTCTAATAATTTTATTACACAAAACTGGCATTAATAAACAACCTAAAATTACATAAGCTGTAAAAGTGCATAAACAAAATAAAAATCGAGAAATCCAAGTAAGTTTTATACCCATGGAAGTGGCAACCTCTAAGATACGGTAGAAAAATAAAGTCATATACACACTGCACACTCCTGGATGCTCCAATATTACACACATACACACAAAAACCACATATTGATATATTAAATCACCATTACTTTTTAAAGATTCAATTTTCCTATCTAAAATTATTTGCTTTCTAAATAAACATCTCACTCATCCCTGGTCAATCAGGAATAAGTGATTAATTTGAAAGTAATCCACCAGTATCTACAATCAACATTTTCAAATATAAATAATCAACATAAACCTGGGAATAGTATATTATTTTTTTAAAATACCTATTGGCCCAGGATTCCCTTCAGTATGTTTTACAAAATTTCTTTTTTTTTTTTTTTTTTTTTTTGAGACGGAGTCTTGCTCTGTCCGCCAGGCTGGAGTGCAGTGGCACAGTCTTGGCTCACTGCAACCTCTGCCTCCTGGGTTCAAGTGATTCTCCCGCCTCAGCCTCTCGAGTAGCTGGGATTACAGGCGCCTGCCACCATGCCCGGCTAATTTTTTTGTATTTTTAGTAGATGCAGGGTTTCGCCATGTTGGCCAGGCTGGTCTCAAACTCCTGACCTCATGATTCGCCTGCCTTGGCCTCCCAAAGTGCTGGGATTACAGGCATGAGCCACCGCGCCTGGCCCAAAATTTCTTAACAGATTATTTACAAGCAACAAAACTTGGAAAACAAGAGCAACAAATCATCTTCACGCTAAATAATGGCTGTACTAAAGATAGATTTTAAAGGAGGTATGCATAAACTCACTACAGATTTATCTGAATCATCCTCTTCTACAAACATTTTTAGGGTGTTCTTCACACTATCCTTTTAAAAACAAAATTACTTCCTCACACTATCCTTTTAAAAAATTATTTTCTATTTACTTAAAACTGAGTAGATAAGTGACTACTTTTGAAACTTTCCTAAGGGAAATCTCTCACCCTAATCATCATCACTGAAAAGCATGCAAGTGTCCATACATACACATGGTGCTCTATGCTTTTAAACAAAGACCAAGCCATTAATGCCAGATCTTTCATAGGTGTGTAGAAACAACTGATACAGTGCTTCTCCGCCCTTGTTTAAACTCTTGCCTCACCAGCCAGGATTCTGTTCAACTTTACTTGGTATGTTTTGCATTTAAAAAGATGTATTTTTGGCCAGGCTCTGTGGCTCATGCCTGTAATCCCAGCAATTTAGGAGGCCGAGGCAGGAGGACTGCTTGAAGCCAGGAGTTCAAGACCAGCCTGAGCAACAACATAGCAAGATCTCGTCTCAACTAAAAGTTTTAAAAATTAGTCAGTCATGGTGGCGCATGCCATTGCACTCTGGTCTGGGCATCATAGCAAGACTCTGTCTCAAAAAAAAAAGGAAAAAAAATATATATTGTTTTCATTTTCTAAAAAAGATATAATTCTAAATATTTTTCCAAATTACGTAGCTATATATGAGTACGCAGATGTGTATATATATGTGTGTGTATGTATATGTATGTACATATGTATAATATGGGGTGTGCTCTTCATTCTCTCCAATTAATAAATAACAGTAAATGTTTATTGCATGTTTACTACATGCCATGTACTGTGTTAAGTGCTTAAATTATTTCAACAATCCTGTGAGGTCAGTGTTACGTTCAAGTTTTACTGAGGCACAGAAATTGTTCAATAATGGGCCCAAAGAGTATAGCTGCAAGTGACAGAGCTCAGAATCCAGCTCAGGCAGTTGAGCTCAGAACCTGCTTTCTTCACCCCTGTGTGGATCTCTAAATTAGAAACAGTAACCAGGATAGGGATGGGATTCTGTCAGTACATATAAGTCAAGAGCAAGGGTCATTTTGGAAGTGGGAAGCAGAGGTGAGTATAATTGGGGTGGATGTTAGAGGAAGAAGCTATGGGAGGTCTATTATTGACAGACCTGAATGAAGAAGAGCCCATCAGCAACTCTCTACTTAATTCAAAAAGACTTTTAGGGAAGACGGGATTTCAGGAGTTACTTGGAACAGAAGGAAAAAAGAGAACAGAGTCTGAGAAAATGACAGCTCTTGAGAAAAGGCTCAAGGAAGAAGGTGCTGCCTAGAGGAACTGAAAATGAATGAATGGAGGGAGAAGACTGGAGACCCACGCAGCGGATGAGGGAAATGATACTCCAGAGCCTGCTGGCGATCGATTCTGATGTGTGGCATGAACAGCCAGAGTAGATGCAAAAGGAAATGAGAAGCCACTGTAAAGATTTAAGGACGCAGCCGGCATGGTCAGTCAGGAAGTTCACACGGCCTATTCTAGGAATTTGGAAGAGAAGGCAAGGAAAGGAGAAAGACAAGCCTAGAAGGTACTGAGTTTAGTGGATTTTATGAAGACTGGTCAATGTCTGTATTTTGAGAGAAAAAAGTCAGCCAGAAATTGTTCTAAATTCAATAAAGTTTTCAGAAAAAAATTGCCAAGGCTGAAAACTTGGTAGTGACTCACTCTAATAGTACAGCTAATTGATTAGCAATTACTGGCCATGATTATAACAGAGATTGCAGGCTTTTTTTTTTTTTTTTTTTTTTTTTTTGAGACGGAGTCTTGCTCTGTTGCCCAGGCTGGAGTGCAATGGCGCGATCTCGGCTCACTGCAACCTCCGCCTCCCGGGTTCAAGCGATTCTCCTGCCTCAGCCTGCCGAGTAGCTGGGATTACAGGTGCCTGCCACCACGCCCAGCTAATTTTTGTATTTTTAGTAGAGACAGGGTTTCACCATGCTGGCCAGGCTGGTCTCAAACTCTTGAACTCAGGCAATCTGCCCACCTCGGTCTCCCAAAGTGCTGGGATTACAGGCATGAGCCACCGCACCCGGCCAATTGTAGGCATTTTTAAACTCTTACTCTGTGAGGATCTATGTCTCAATCCCTTGAAATTTTTATTAGTACTTAGGTGTGCTCTCAGCAAAGTTGTCTACCTATGTCACCAGAATAAAGATAATTTTTCAAAGAAAATTGTTGTGTTATCTCCTCCATTAAGCCATCGTTATCCTCAGCGAAGATGTGTATATGAATAATTTATACTCACCTGGAATGGCTAACATATGAGCATATTGTTCCAAAGATACAGCTAGTTTTCTTAACGGCCAGATCACAGAAATTCTTAACAGCCTTTCTCACTTAAAGGGATAAAATACAAAACATTTATTGGGGGAAAACAACTTTAGTAGTTTATTGATTTACCTTTAGGAGTATTTCACAGCTGACTCCTTTTTAACAGCATACAACCAGGGGCATGTGTCTAATCAATACTGAACATCTATCTTGCAGTTGGGGCTCATGAATTAATCAACATCTACTCAAACTCAAAAACCATCAGGCAAAAATCAACGGTGACCTACGTCACTTCGAACACCACAGAACCACCCAAACAATGTTACTGTTTAAAATCACAACAAACTCAAAACCCTAACTGCACCAAAACTGGTAGTTTCTACTCATGAGTTACTTCTGTCTAAGCTATGTCTTTTTTCCAAGGAACTAATAGCAGGCACTAAGGTTCTCATAACATCTCCTATATGGCTATACTAACCTCATCATACATAATGCTACAAAAGTTTAGAGGGGGCAGGAGACTACCTCAAGGACATGCAGCAATCTGGGGGGGGTATGGGGAATCTGGCTCTCTCCACTCTATTCAATGGTGGATGATTAGGCCAAGCGACCTGTTTCCTGATCAGCATGTGAAACAACACAGGAAAAAATGGCGTGTAAGCAGAAAGTCTTTCCTTGTGAACTCAAACTGTATAAAGAAGGTTTTATTTCTAATTATGGTCATATAATTACAGACACTTTAAGGAGAAGAGCCTGTTTGTTCTCCCTGGTGTGAGCAACTCACTGATTCAGGCTCTTTTGAAGCCAGCAGCCAAGTGGCAGTGGCACGGATCCAGGAGTTCCTGGAGGAGAACAGATGGACAGCTATCCCAGAAAAGAGCTCCCTGATGTCACCCAGCAATGAGATGTGAGAGCTCATAAATATACCATCCTCATTCAGGTGGTACATGTATAAAATAAAAGAGTTCACAGCATAAGTCGATATTTTTCTCACCGGGTAGCAGACAACACCATGCTTGGCCCCCCATTCCCTCATTTTCTAATGAGGCCCTCCCAAGACTTCCCATTTAGCATAAATCTGCTCCATCTAATGATTACTTTTTTAGTTTTCCATTTAGTTTAAGGGAAAATTCCTATTTCATCTATGTTTTCAGAACTTGTTACAAAATTTTCTGAAAGGTTACTGATCCACCAGGCATGGGGTACAGGAGTCAAGGGTGCAGAATCTGGAATCAGACTCACTGAATTTGATTCCTGTCTCTACTTTCCTAGCTCTATCATTTCCTGGTTGTGTGATCTTGGCCAAGTATTTGACTCCTCTAAGTTTTAGTTTCTACATCTGTAAAATGGAGATAACTATAGTTGTTGTGGGAATTACATGAGATGACATGTATAAAGTGCTTAAGACAGTGTATGGTGCGTGTTAATTGCTCAAAAGATGTTAGCAGCTATGAGTCATTACTGTACTTGATGTAGATATTTTGGCCAATCAACATTTTTTGAGAGCCCACTACTTACTTCAACTGGACAAGAGCACAGACTTTCTATCCATTATGCCATAAAAGATTCAAAGAATGAGAATGTAAGACCCAAGCCTTGGAGGGTTTACAAATCACATGGGGAGAGAACACACATATACATTCAAGAACATGCTTTCAGCTGGGCGTGGTGGCTCACGCCTATAATCCCAGCACTTTGGGAGGCCGACACAGGAGGATTACTTGAGATTGGGAGTTCGAGACCAGCCTGGCCAACATGGCAAAACTCTGTCTTTACTAAAAATACAAAAATTAGCCAGGCGTGGTGGCATGCGCCTGTAATCCCAGCTACTTGGGGAGGCTGAGGTAGAAGAATCGCTTGAACCCAGGAGGCGGAGATTGCAGTGAGCCAAGCTTGCGCCACTGCACTCCAGCCTGAGCAACAGAATCCCGCAAACATACATTTCTTGCTTTCTTCAACGGTATACTCTTTGGAAGGCTGGCAAATCATATTCGAAAAGGCCAGATCTTCCATCCCTTTTAAAAGAAAGGTATGGTAAACAGCTTTAAAAATTAACCATCTCAAGAATTCCACTATTTTCTAATGTAAGTTCACATGGCTAAAGAAATACTTGAGCACTTATTATATGCGTGGCAGCATATTTAATACTAACATTCAGGTTTTTGAAGTTTTATTTCATTAAAGCTATATAGATGGGTCAAAAATCATCAATAGAAGGGTAAAAGCTGGGTATAGTCCATCCACAGGGCTTCTCTAAGGAGGTGAGTCTTGAAGGGAATTTTAACATGGAGAGTGACAGAGATTTCAGTCAGTTCAGAAACAAACTGCAGAGGAAAAGGCAGTAGATACAGGTGGAAAGGGGAGGGGTGATGGCTGTGATGAAAATACAGGGGACTTGAGCAAAGATTCGCCCAGGGACAGGAGAGGAAAGGAGGCCCTTCAGATGGAGACGAACCTCAAACAAGGAAAACAAAGCCCCCTTCACTGACCGCCCCTACCAGCCTCACCAGCCCAGAGCTCTTTAGTTCCCCACAAAATCCTCAACACTAGTGGCAAATGAGCTATTGTCTAGGGCACCCATGCACTTCTGCTTCCATCTGTTCAGTTCTGTGCTTAATTGTGCTTATTCTCAAACCTGTTTGTGTCAGTTATGCCTGTTACTATAATCAAGAACCTTAATTAAATATTTTATCCAACATCCAATAAGCTATGTGCACAAAAAAAGACTTGCAGTCTCTATGGACACGTAGCTGAATGCTTTTAGATGGATTTGATTAACAGTGAAAAAAACTGTACAAGGTCGAGGGGGAAATTACAGTCTAGAAGAATTCTACATTCAGATTCTTCACAAATGCCTTTAAAGAAACTGAGACTGAAAATTATTGAGAAAAAAGATGGAAACTCCAACCCATGCTCAAAGAAAAGCCTGGAGCCTCCATCAAACAAGTGGCAAATATACATACATGATATATTTCAAAAGTTAAAATATTAATAAATATTTAACACATACAGAGAGTGGATGCACATTTTTATTCCCTGCTTTTAACCAACTTTCTTGACTAACCAATCAATTCCTGTCACATCAAATAAAAGAACTAAAATGAAATCATTTTCTTTCATTATTACAAAAAACTACCTGCATACAGGTGGAAAGATTTCTACTGAAATACATACATATTTAAATCTGTACTTACTATGTTTCATTTCAGCTAAGTCTATGTGAGTGAAAATCACAGGTAAGTTAAATACAATTCTTGTTAAATATTTTGCCCACAAAACTCCAATCTGAACACTGAATTTAAACAGATATTTGCATTGGGTACACCCAACTTTAATACATTGTTTTCATTTTCTCTAGACCAAAATAAATATATCTGGTACAAAAGAGGTCTGGTCTAGATAAGTATTAAGTATTTTCAAAGTATGTTAAAATAATAAAAAAGAGGCTGGGCACAGTGGCTCACAGCTGTAATCCCAACACTCTGGGAGGCCGAGGTGGGTGGATTACCTGAGGCCAGGAGTTCGAGACCAGCCTAACCAACATGGTGAAACCCCATCTCTACTAAAAATACAAAAAAATTAGCCAGGCATGGCGGCAGGTGCCTGTAATCCCAGCTACTCTGGAGGCTGAGGCAGAAGAATTGCTTGAACCCAGGAGGTAGAGGTTGTGGTGAGCCGAGATCATGCCACTGTACTCCAGCCTGGGTGACAGCTCGAGACTAAGCCTCAAAAAAAAAAAAAAAAAGGAAAAATAATATAAGGATAATTTAGTCTGTGAAAAGCAATCATTTTTCAAATAATATAATTTGCCTCTGACTGATTTTAAGACCTAAATAATGTTACCATAAAGAATGGTGGCTATCACCTACTTGTGTTTACTTCCCTTGAATAGCTTAAAAACACAAGTAACAATTAAACCTAGAATGTAGTCATAAAGAATTACTTGGTATAAATTCTTTTGAATACACACTGCTTATATATCTGAAACTAGCAGCCCGTTAGAAGCCATATATATTTTCCCATTAATTAACCATAGCAAGTTATTAATCATAATTGCAAACAATTTGCCCAACTGATGGTTCCTTGGTTTTTTTTGACATGACCATTTTACAGATAATTAGACTACAGAACCACTAAATAGGGATTGTGTCTTGGACTATGTCCTGTATATAATGATAAATAATACACTGGTGGCACTCGGTCAATGTATGACTAATACTGCCATTCGTTTATTTTTTAAATACTTTATGTTCACTGAAAAATATTTATCACAAGATTTCACTGTACGCAAGAGCATCTGTAATACAGGGTAGAAACGGAATGTTTTCAAAACAGAGCACCTGGAAACATTAGCCAGAACTCAGGCGGCCAGTATTTTGGGATTTTTTTGGCAGGCACATAAATAAATCAGACATTCTGGTTAGAAAATGAAACTCCCAGCTCTAGGCAGAAAAAACTAATTTCAGTCAAGATAAATAGTTACTTTCAAATTTATTAAAGAGGAAAAGAATCTTGGTGGAGACAGGCATAAAACCTGGAAGCTATGTCAGATATAAGCAATGAGGCCCAAACCACTACCACGCAGTCTTATGTAGCACTTCCCAGTACAAAGCCCAAAAAGCTTTGCGTACTTTTATCTAATTAATTATAAATCACTAAACAAATCTTGACCATGGTGAGAATGCTACTTGGACAGAAACAGTCTGAGCATTTTGAGCTCTAAATTCTACCACATAACCAAAGAGAAAAATATTCAGCAAGAGAAAACAAAGGTTCTTGGCTAAAACCTCAATTCACCATCTTGTACTTATCAAAGTCATCTTAGGCATTATTTCAGGGTTACTTTACTGTTGTCTAAAAACTAAAAAATGTACATGCCTTAGACCAAGGTCAATGCTCAATAAATACTTGCTGATTTGATGTCTTAATTTTTTCAAGAAAAGGGTTATAAAACCTTTAAAGTCTTAAAAACTATGTATAAAAACTAAGTATTTCTTTCTCCAAAAAGTTCATATGACAAATGACATAAGTGAGCTAAGAATTTTAAGACACAGACTAAAAACCAGGCTCTCCACCAGCGATTAAGCCAATGATTCAAACTGTTCTTCCTGATAAAATAGAAAATATTATAAATATTTATTCTGTAGTAGTGGAGTTCACTAAATATTATTTATTTTTCATCTCCCTTCCTGCACTCATCACGCTTATAACTAAAATCACATACTATTACACTTGATTACCACCCAAAATATCTAGCATTCTCTGTTTCACATGCATAAATCTTATGCATCCAATCATACTGCTAGTTTCTTGAGAGAGGGGACTGAATCTTGCACCTTTATATTCTCTTCAGGGCCTTAATGTACCATCAGGATATAAGAGATTTTCAAAAAATTACTTAGCTATCAAGTAAGTGATAATTTAACCAGAGAAAGAAAAAGTTAACTCCTGCATCTGGCACAGTCAAACAATGGGTACTTACTTTACTCAAATATCCTAATTTATAGAGTTGGATTAACAATTTCAAGAATTTTGAGCAGAGTAAAAAATGTTATATTACAGCTACACAAAATGAAATTTACTTTTCCCTGAGTTTTGCATTGTAGACTGATTATTATTACCCTTGATGAAATAGAGGATCGACCGTTAAAATAAATTTTCAAACAATAATATGCCAGGTAGACCATTTCTTTTTCCTGGAGCACTTTTTGTTGATGAGTTCAGATGTCTGACTCATAATCTGGTTTGGCTTACATAAGCCTGTGGAGTATTCTCTTGTGAGTTTAGGGCAGCTCAGAGGGTCTTCTCTATCCAGAAGCACTGGAGAGTCACACATGAGTACTTGGTCTGAATACTTCCTAGGCTGGAGGGAATAGGGTTCAAGGGCAAAGATCACTGAGGAAGCTGCCAGTTTCCTGACCCTACTGCAGCGGTGGTGGATGCTTATAAACAAAGGCAACTAGGTAGGAAATACACTACCCATTCCAAGCTAGCATGAGAGAGAAACCTGAGGAAGGGTGAGGGGTGAGGGAGATGGGGTACTGAGATAGCCCAGAGCCCCTTGAGGCTGCCCCATTTCCCGCAATCAATAACCTAGCCCTTCACTACTTGCTGAGATTCTGAATCAGAAAGGATTTTAAATTATCTGGCATTCAAACAGGAGATTTTCATTTTCCCCAACAAGCCTGTCAGAGCCAAAAAAAAAAAAAAAGGTTTCTTGCAGCAGGCTCTGGTTGGCCAAGCAGAGGCACCTCCTGCTGAGCAGATGGCTCCCCAGTTCAGATCTCCTGATCATTCAGGCTCTCCCGAGAGGTTCTTTATACCCACAGAAACAGTGAGGCCCCAACCTGCAGGGATCTGCTCTAGGCAGTCCCTTGCCAGTCAAAAGATATGACTCCTAATTCATTAGCAGTCTATACTAAGGGAGCAAAGGGAGGGGTTTGAAGTAACGCACAGAAGTCTGAATAGGGCCTTTGTCAAGCACCTGTGCTAGGCCAACACACTAACTGATAGAGAACTGTTCATTACATCAACATCTAGGTCAAACCCAGAACAATGACATCCTCAGTGAGATTTTGTGATAATATTTCTGGACCGTGTATTACAAGGAACTATAGTGGTGCAGTAATAATAATGTTGATTGTGATGATCAACATTGTGATGATTCCACTGCCTCCCTTTATTGAATATGCTTAACTCTTACATCATTATTACATTTGATCCTTATGACCCTGTGAGAAAAGGAAGAAAAAACATCCGAAAATGAAGGATTGACACAGAACTGACTTGATTGGAGGTCACTCCTTCAGCTGTTTCCTGGGAAAGCCAGAATAGGTCTCAAGAGTGCACTGAAGAAGGAACTTAAATGGATACATTCACTCATTAACAAAACCTCTGTCCCATGCCTCCACGTGAAGTGGTAGATCAAGCTCTAGGGTTTCACAGATGTAATTTGGTCCTTGCCCTAAAGAAGTTCTGTGATTACATGGAGGGAACAAGGTGGCATTTAGGCTGGTCTTAAAGGGTGGGTGTGTCTTGCTAGTAATGACAACTACAACATGCCCAACATGTGCAGAGGCACGGGCCCAAGAAAGGACCTCTGCCAGGTTATTTAAAATGATTCAACACATACATAAAATAAGTGATCTGCATTTTCTCCTGTAGGCAATATGGATACAATGGTGTTATTTTTGTTGTCGTTGTTGTTTTTTGAGACAGAGTCTCAGTCTGTTGCCCAGGCTGGAGTGCAGTGGTGCAATCTCGGCTCACTGCAATCTAGGCCTCCAGAGTTCAAGCTATTATCCTGCCTCAGCCTCCCAAGTAGCTGGGATTATAGGCATGCGCCACCACACCCGGCTAATTTTTGTATTTTTAGTAGAGACGGGGTTTCGCCATGTTGGCCAAGCTGGTCTTGAACTTCTGACCTCAGGTGATCCGCCTGCCTCGGCCTCCCAAAGTGCTAGGATTATAGGCATGAGCCACTGTGGCTGGCTGGATACAATGGTGTTTTTATTAAAATAATAACATATCCCATGTTTGACTAGTCTAAAATATCAAGTGTTTAATTTCAAAGTCAAATTCAACAATTATTGAGGATTCACAATACACATATGAGGTCTATGTATTTATGTAGGTAGGGGACAGTCACTGTTCGTGTGCATTTTGGCACTGTACTGCACGGTTATCTGTATCTTGTTTGCTGGCTCCCCTGCCCCCCGCCCTGCCATGGGCTGTAAGCACATGCGACACAAGCTGCATCTGTTCTGCCGACTGCTCTGGCTCCTGCACACACTCTATTTCAAGCACATAATGAGCACTCAATATATTATTTCAAGGAATGAATGGATGCCTATCAGGCACTGTATTATAAAAGAATTCCCAGTCTAGCAGAATGGAATGATGCCTAAACAATAGTGATAACACTGCTATAAGTGTTATAAGAGTTACTGTTAAAGAGCTTTGAAAACACAGATAAAGGAGCAACTAATCCAGTTCAGATATCCTCCTATACATCAACTTGTATAGACAATTTCCACCCCTTAATAATTTGCTTTCACAACAAATACTCATCCAACAGAACCTATGTTTTTCTGTGACGAAAATCTAAGCAATAAAAAGTGACTCAATTTCCAAGCATAGGTTTTACAAAATGCTTCTGGATTATGGAAAAGAAATGTTCTTATAAAGATAGACTGTAACAAAACTAATCCTAGACCAGCACAGGAAATCATCTTCACTTGTGGGGGGAAAATGGGGGGGCAGGGATGGGGACTAGAGAGAAGGGAGAAGTATGGAATGATTATCCCACAATAAAAAAAGAAATCGGCCAGGCTCAGTGGCTCACGCCTGTAATCCCAGCACTTTGGGAGGCTGAGGTGGGCGGATCACGTGAGGTCAGGAGTTCAAGATCAGCCTGGCCAACATGGCAAAACCCTGTCTCTACTAAATAATACAAAAATTAGCCAGACATGGTGAAGGGCACCTGTAATCCCAGCTAGTTGGGAGGCTGAGGTAGGGAGAATTGCTTGAACCCGGGAGGCAGAGGTTGCAGTGAGCCGAGATCGCGTCACTGCACTCCAGCCTGAGCGAGACTCCTTCTCAAAAAATTAAAAAATAAATAAAAGTAAATTTACATTTTGGTTTGGATACAGAGACTAAAAGGTCTTCTCTACCACCCCATAAATTCCAGTATCAGACCTTTAAACTTTCAGATGTTAAGAATTAGTTTATCCCCCAAAGGTTCAATTAGAACACAGTTGAAAAAAAAAAATTCAGTATAGCAAACTGACTGATTCCATGATCTGATTTCCTCACCGAGCAGTAGGAAGCATTTAGCTGGTCTATAGAGAGAGAGATGTGTGGTTCTCTTGGCTAGAAGGCACAAAATCCAACTTTCTGTTCTTTTGGCAAAAGAAGGAATGTCCAATCAGCATAGTAGGAAGTAAGTAACAGAATTTCTAATTTTACAAAGTTAGTCAATTTCATGGTTAAGAAGTGCTGTTTTGATGGTAACCTTTACATTTTTACAATCCAATTATGAGTATTAAGTAGGGAAGATCCAACTAAGATAGCTATTTCAGGGGTAACGTCCCTTTCTCTCAAAGTTAAAACTCTTAATATAATTCACTTGGCTTGTAACATGGTATTTAGTCATTCTCATTCTTTGAATTGTTGCCTAATGCAAGCTTTCATTTGGATACACCACTCCCGCTGATGTTTATAGGACTGCCTTGCTATTAACCTCTAACCCAATTAGTCACCAAACTGACAGCATGCGTTGCTATTTGGAAGCCAACTGCTTATGAAGGAATTTTTTTTTAGAATCTGAACAAAATGAGCTGTATTATGGCCACTTTATTTATAGTTTTTAACGAAGTATTCCAGGATATCTACAGTGACAAACTCAGGGTAAAAGCAAGTCAGGTCCTTTGTGTGCACTGGGCCAGGGAGTGAGGGCTATTTTAAATAAAAATATGTTTTAAAAATTTAAAGGTGCAATCCACCTTCTACCATGGCCATCTCTCCCCTTTACTTCTGTTACCTCTGTTTATCTCAGTGATAGATAACTCCATCCTTCCAGTTATTCAGGCCAATAACCTTGAAGTCTTCTCTTTTTCTAACACTCTGCATCAAGTTCATCAACAAATTCTGTGGGCTCTACTTCAAAATACATCCAGAATCTGTTCTCTTCTCACACTCTCCACCATTACCTCTGGCCTAAACCATCATATCTCTTGCTTGTTTTGTGGCAATACCCTCCCAGCTGCCTCCTTGGTGCCGCCTACAGCTTATTCTCAACACAGCAGCAGGAAACATCTTGTTAAAACGTTAAGTCAAATCATGTGCCTCCTCTGTTCAAAACCCTGCAAAGGCATCCATCACTCTCAGCAAAGCCAGAGGCCTGGCCTGTGCTGAGACCTTCCTCCCATCTGCTCTCACCTCTTACTACTCGACGACTCTCCCCTCTCTCTCCACGCCAGCCACACTGGCCTCTTATCTGTTTCTCAGACATGTCAGGGACTCTTTGCACTTGCTGTTCCCTCCATCTAGAACACTCCTTCTCCATGCCTGGAGTGCTCCTTCACTTCCCTCAGAAGTCAAGTTAAATGTCACTTTCTTAGAGAGGCCTTTCCTCATCAAACTATTTAAAAAAGCAATGCCTCCCCATCCCATCACTCCTTAATTCCCTTACTCTGCTTTATTTTTCTCCATAGCATTTCTCACAGCTGACATGCTATATACTCACTTATATTATTTGTCTCTTCCCATTAGGATGTAAATGAATTTCATGAGGGCAGAGACTTGTCTGTTTTGCCTCCTGCTGTGTCCCCAGTGCCTACAACAGTGCCTGACATACACCAGGTGCTCAAGAAATAGTGGTTGAATTAATGAATAAATAAATGAATGAATGCTAGACTTCCTCCCTTCTACTTCTCCTACTCCTTTTCTATACTACTTCTAATAATAGAATTGTTTGCCCATGACTCATTGATAAAGTTGTCTTGCATTTACTTCTCTAAGATCTATTTCAAACTAACTTATCCTGAGCCCACACCCAATAAATAAACAAGAACTTAAGAAACCAGCTTACTTACCTTCTAGCTAAACATTAGGTGCTTGAATCTTTCCAATAACCTCTACCTGTTTCTAAGGGCCTATAATTTCTTCTGCCACAGTGTATAATTCAGCCAGTGTTTTTCAAGCCTCAGGCATTCCCAGATCATCCACGGCAATTTTGCTTCATCTGTGTATCACCTGTGCTATTATTTTCTTAATAAGTTTTAAACTTGGCTCACTTTCATTCTTAAAAAAAAAAATATGACTACAGAAATGAAGTGTTTGTCCATGAACCACCACCAAGGTTACATATACCAAACTCTGGATTCACTTGAGCCAAAAAGTTTACCATGGGGCCTGTAATACCTTTAGGATGTAAAACAAACACACATACATACACACACATCCTTTTGCTTAACACTGTGTAAGTTAAAAATTGAAGTCACAATAGAATCAGATCATCTATGGACTCAAAATATATCATGAAGAAATGTCTAAATTCCTGGTCGGATTAATTCAGGCCATCAACACTAAGTTCCTAAAGAGAAAACCTGCCCAATTATCTGCTGGGTCCTTTGTCAAATATTACCTGCTAAAATGCTCTGGTAAAGAGCACACTGGTATGCTTTTCTAGAAAAGTTCTTTTTTTCTGATCACTACTCCATCTACCTAGCCATCTTTCTTCTTTTTTTCCTTTCTTTTAGGAGGGGATTGGTTGGGATGAAGGGCTCCTGGAGGGCACTTCCTAAATTTGACAGGTTTCTTTATAACAGCAATTTTGCAGTTGTTTTCTAGAGCTTTACCAAATTTGACTTCCAAAGCTCACTTTTCTATTTTAGAGAATGATATTAAGAATCCCTGATTAAGGACAATAATCTTTACAAACTAAAAAGCCATCCTTACATTCAAACATGCTTTAAAATGTGAACAGTATTCTAAACTTGCTGCAGACAACCCATACAATCACATGAGTTATTTTAAGAAAAAGACTCAGTTAGACACATGTACAGAAGCTAATACTAATGTGCTGTTCTTCCAATGAAAAGGTTACTGACCTATCAGTAGGAGTTGTCTTTTCTGGCAGAGATGATAGATTTGCCTTGTCTTATCTCCACCCCCTGCTCTGTCCCCATAATGAGCCATAGCTACATGTGCAAGACAGCTGGCAAGGGGGAGTCAGGGTCTGTGGCCATGGGCCAGAGCAAAGCTTACCAGTCAACCCGGAGCCTGGACCTATGACCCGTGTCTCATTAACACCTTGCTCTAAGCAACTGAGCTGCCACAAAAATCAACAGTGACTTAAGCATTTTGTTTACAAGTGAAACAAATCAGGTCAATCTGACAACCAATAGTTCAAGCAGCCACTAGAAAATTGCCAAAAGGATGCAAAAACCAATAGTAAGCAGGAGTGATAAGGGTCTTGCAGTCCTAGCTTGGGAGGTAGCCACACAAGCAAGGATGAGTATGGAAGGGAATGAGACTATAATAGGCAGATCTATTTCTAACATACCAGGCAGTCAATGCATGTTAATTAAAGACAAAAAGAAGAAAGGTATAGCTACAACCCCCTTAGTGACAGCCTTCTTACTTACTGGTTAGAACAAATTCCTTGATAGATGCCCAAAAAACAGCAAGGGACAGTTCACACTCAGAAGCTACAAGCTTAAAAACATCTATACTTTAAAAATATTTAGAGGCCAGGCACAGTGGCTCACGCCTATAATCCCAACACTTTGGGAGTTCAAGGCAGGTGGATCACCTGAGGTCAGGAGTTCCAGACCAACCTGGCCAACATGATAAAATCTTGTCTCTACTAAAAATACAAAATTAGCGGGGCATGGTGGCAGGCATCTGTAATCCCAGCTACTCAGGAGGAGGAGGCAGGAGAATCACTTCAACCTGGGAGGTGGAGGTTGCAGTAAGGCAAGATCTCGCCATTTAACTCCAGCCTGGGCAATAAGGGCAACATTCCATTTCAAAAAAAAAAAAAAAAAAAAATTTAGACTACAGTGACCTATACACATTAGGAAACCATTTGATCTTAAGCCAAAATAAAAGAAAAAAATCCACAACAAATCAAGCTCAAAAGAAACAATTATAAACATATTTCCATCACCAAAATTTTGTATTTATAAGCAAGCCAAATAATCTTTCCTTTTAGAGTACACACAAATTAATATGAAGAAAAGCTCCCTGGGCACCATTTTATGCCCAGGGTTTCAGTGGTTAGTCTAATTGGGGCCATCCCACCTTGGGATGGAACAGCAAGGAAGAAAAGAAAAATGGACACAGCCACTATTAAATTATAACAAGTCTCTTTGTTGGGGTATAAAAGCAGTCTTATGAATGAAAAGGAGAAATCATCAGAGTTTGGAGCATTGTCCCTTGATCAGTCAACTGGCCAAGAGAACCAATTATCCACCTATCACTGTATTAAATGCTATATGAGAAGGGTTAAGAAACAGCAGACAGGGACCTTATCCACAAAGTTTATGATCTGGTTGAAAACATATTATTAGCAAATGTTTAAAAAAATCAAACTAAAATACTCAGCTGTCATGTTTAGGCAATAAATGCTGGAGGCACTCTTCTAACTATGACAGAATAGGTAACTCAAAGAGCTAACAACATAGGGTTGAATTCTCGGTCAAAAATTGGTGAAGACAGGAAGTCCAAGAGATAAACCCAACACTCAGAGCCACTTTTATCATGGGGTTATATTTACCAATCCAGGAAATAAAGCTGATGTGAAATTTTGGTGACATCTGGAGCCTAAGCAGGTGGGGTCTCAAGGATACTAACCCCTACTGTAAATGGGGCTACACAGAGGGAAAGTGAACTGTAAGTAACCAGCCTGCACACAGGTTTGCAGCCCAACTCACAATACCTGAATCATGAACTTGGCTTGAGGAGGCCTTAAACTGTACAACCTAGGCAGAAGGCAGAAGCATATGAAAATTCTCGACCTTAAATTATTTCTATAAATACTTTTTCAAAAACAACATCCAGGATGTAATCAGGCACAGGAAAAAACAAACACCATGAGTCAGAACCAGCAGAAACAAGAAACTACAGAAGAAGACCCACAGGAACTTCAGATATTGAAAATACAGGCAAAGATTTAAAAACAATGACATAAACTATATTCAAAGAGATAAAAACCAAGCTAAATGGTTTTAACAGGGAACTATAAACTATAAAAGATGACAAATTTGATAAATAACTAAATAAAAATTCTACAACTAATGGCAGATTAGATATGGTTGAAAAGAGAATCAGTAAACTGAGTACAGCTCAGAAAAAGAAAAAGATGAAAAACACAAAAGAGGGTAAAGACATAGAGCACACAGTGAGAAATTTTAACATATGTTTAATTGGAGACTGAAAATGAGATTAAAAGAGGATGAAGCAGGCCGGGTATGGTGGCTCATGCCTGTAATCCCAGCACTTTGGGAGGCTGAGGTGGGTGGATTGCCTGAGGTCAGGAGTTCAAGACCAGCCTGGCCAACATGACGAAACCCCATCTCTACTAAAAAAATTTAAAAATTAGCAGAGCGTGGTGGAGCACACCTGTAATCCCAGCTGCTCGGGAGGCTGAGGTGGGAGGATAGCTTGAACCCAGGAGGCACAGAGGTTACAGTGGAGCCATGATCACACCACTGCATTCCAGCCTGGATGACAGAGCAAGACTCCATCTCAAAAAAACAAACAAAAAAAAAAGGATGAAGCACAAACAGTATGTGAAGAAATAATGGCTGAGAATTTTCCTGAACTAAAATACCAATCCTCAGATACCTAGCAGAATAAATAAAAATAAATCTGTATCTTGATATATTGTACAAAAACTTCAAAAATAAAACCAGAGGAAAAAAAAATATATATATAGATAGACAGATACGGAGTTTTGCTCTTTTGCCCAGGCTGGAGTGAAGTGGTGCAATCTTGGCTCACTGCAACCTCCGTGCCCCAGATTCACGCAATTCTCCTGCCTTAGCCTCCCAAGTAGCTGGGATTACAGGCACCTGCCACCACGCCCGGCCCATTTTTTTAATATATTTTTAGTACAGATGGGGGTTTTGCTATGTTGTCCAGGCAGGTCTTGAACTCCTGACCTCTGGTGATCCACCCGCCTCAGCCTCCCAAAGTGCTAGGATCACAAGCGTGAGCCACCGTGCATGGCCCAGAGAAAATATTTTTAAAGACAGCCAGGGAGAAGACAATTACCTTAGATTGACAATTGAAGTCAAAAGACAATGAAATAATATCTTCAAAGTGTTCTAACTACCTAAGAATAATCTCCAAGAATGCATATGAAATAAACAAAAATTACTCGTGCCAGCAAACCTCTATTCGATGAAATTCTTTTTTTTTTTTTTTGAGATAGAGTTTCACTCTTGTCACCCAGGCTGGAGTGCAATGGCACAATCACGGCTCACTGCAACCTCTGCCTCCTGGGTTCAAGCAATTTTCCTGCCTCAGCCTCCCAAGTAGCTGGGATTACAGGGGCCCGCCATCACATCTGGCTAATTTTTGTATTTTTTGAAGAGACAGGGTTTCACCATGTTGGGCCAGGCTGGTCCTGAACTCCTGACCTTAGGTGATCCGCCCGCCTTGGTCTCCCAAAGTGCTGTGATTACAGGCATGAGCCACCGTGCCCAGCCTGAAATTCTTTTCCTCCTTCAAGACCCAGTCATACATCTATTCATTTTTTTAAAATCTGCTGAGCATCTAGATAACATGCTAGGCAGTTAACATTTGACTTGTTGACTGAACTACCATGTTAGTTCAAACATATTGCAACTAGGACCACTAGAATATATTAGAACAAGAGCAGGAGTTTTTCTCTTTTCTTTGCTGCTATATCTCTCTCACCAAAAACAGTGCCTGCCATATAATAGGTGCCCAATAGGCATTACAGAATAAATTCATATTCTTTATTAACAGAACTTAAACGCTATTAGATGCTATTGCAACAGCTAAGCATAATTATTGGTTCTCTTTTTCTTTCCAAAAGTACAGTAACAATCTTAATGTTGTGCAGTTTAAAACTAGAAACACTGATTACAAATTAAATGCTCATTAAGTATGAATAACGAGATTTAAAAAAAATTTAAGCCAAAACTTACCCTACAAATATGAGGATATATTTATTAATAAAAAGTAATGAAAAAAGGTAGCTTTGTAACTACTCTTGTAGTTTCATGTCTCACTGTGTTCTTCACATACCCTATGCTCCATTCCTATCAAGTGATTTGCCAGTCTGCAAACAAGCCAGTCTTTCACACTTTCATGCCAAACGCCCCTGCCTGTCCATGATGAACTCCTCTTCCACTCCAGTTCTCCACAAGGAAAAGTTTCCCCATTCTTTAACACCCAGATCAATGTCATTTCTTCTGAAAATGCTGCCTCAACACTGTTATTCAGTGAGTCAGCAACTCTCTCTTCTCTAGGGAGATAGTACAAAGGCCTTTTAAAGGCACTACATTGTTTTAGCATTACTTGTCTATGTGTTGGCTCACCTCATTAGGTAAGGGCCACGTCTCATCCATTCATTTATCTCCCTACCCTCAAGCACCAATCTCAGTGACTGGTATATACTAAGTATGCAAACAAAACTGTTTGCTGAAGTCATGAAAGACAGAGAAAGGATTAGAATCTTTAACAGATTGCAGGAAATAAAGGAGAAACAACAACTGAAAGCAATGTGGGATCCTGGATGGGATCCTGGGACAGAGAAAAATACAGGAGGTGAAAAACTGGTAAAAGTCAAAAAGGGACACAGTTTAGTTAATGGTATTATACCAGTGAATTTCCTGATAATTTTTTTTATAACTGTGCTATGGTTATATAAGTGGTTAACAGGGAAACTGTAAAAGGGTATATATAATTAACTCTACCCTATTTTGACAACTTTCCTATAAATCTAAAATTATTTCAAAATAATTTTTAAAGTGCTTGGCTGACTTGAATTATTCTGTCAAATTGTAGAAACATAACAAAGAAGTATTCAGGTTTTTTGAGACAGGGTCTTGGCCTGTCACCCAGGCCAAAGGGCAGTGGTGCGATCTCAGTTCACTGCAGCCTCCACTTCCCAGGCTCAAGCAATCCTCCCACCTCAGCCTCCTGAGTACCTGGGACTGCAGGTGTGCACCACCACACTTGGGTAATTTTTGTATTTTTTTGTAGTGACAGGGTTTCATCACATTTTGCCCAGGCTGTTCTCAAACTCCTGAGCTCAAGACATCCACCCACCTGGGCCTCCCAAAGAGCTGGGATGACAGGCATGAGCCACCGTGCCAGGCCAGTGTTTAGTTTTTATACAAAGTTCCCAGATATATAAGGTAAATAAATAATTGGAGGGGTTAAAGGAACCACTGCCATATCTATACTATCTGAATTTTTTTAACCAAGAATGAATTTATGTATGCACCCATCAAGTATAATTAAGAAGAATGCCCACCAAATCAATTGTGTGAGAAGTACAAAGCAAATTTAATATACCTACAAATATGTCTATGGCCAGTACAGTCAAGAGCAATACACAACCCTCAACCACCACTATAAGCATTCTCTGGGTAATATAAAACCAGTTGATATACAGAAGAAAATGTAAATCATAATACATGAAATTCAATACCACTGGGCAGATATTTCATTCTGACACATCACAGCACATGAAACTAAGCTCTACAGAAGGCACTGTATTATGCTATAGAATATAAAAATATGTCCCTGATAAAACCGTTGAGATTGTAAAAATACAAACATGGGATGAGGTCAGTTTACAACTATGAATTATCAAATAAAGCACAATTCAATAAAACATTTGGAACTATAGACATAAGTGAAAATAAAAACAAGACAAGCTATCATTAAGGCATTATGATGTCTCACAGGGTCACTATAATAGCACATGAGTATAAAAATTATAGATTTTATTTATTTTATTTATTTTTTATTTTCTTCAAGACAGAGTCTTGCTCTGTCGCCCTGGCTGGAGTGTAGTGTCACGATCTCAGCTCACTGCAACCTCTACCTCCGAGTTCAAGCAATTCTCCTGCCTCAGCCTCCTGAGTAGCTGGGATTGCAGGTGCACACCACCACGACCAGTTAATTTTTGTATTTTTAGTAGAGACAGGGTTTCTCTACTGTTGGCCAGGCTATTCTCGAACTCCTGACCTTGTGATCCACCTGCCTTGGCCTCCCAAATAGCTGGCATTATAGGTATGAGCCACCACGCCCAGCCAAAATTATAGATTTTTAAATACCACCATCACAAGCAACATAACTGAATTTTAAATCATCTTCAGGGCATCAATAACAGTGGCAATGAGCAGCAATATGGGAGCTGTGGATTTGAACTGGTCCACCAGCACATGCAACCTTTTGAAATTGTTTTAATTTAAGACAAAGGTAACTAGATACTTCTTTATCTGAAAGATGGATGATGAAGGATGGAAGTACTCTTTCATTCTAGAAATATTAACTGCAATTTAACATGCACCAGGCACTGTGGTAGCATTGGGGATACAGAGAGATACAGTTCCTGCCTTACTGGGGTTTACAAAGAGACAATACTAATAAATGTGATGTCGTTATGTCAGTGAAAAACAGAATGCAAAGGAAGCTCAGAACCTAGTCAGAAAGGCCTTCCAGATGCAAGTGACATTTCACTGGGATCTAAAGGATGAGGGAGCGTTGGCTAGACAAAGGGAGGAGAGCTATGGCAGGGGTTCTGGACAGATGAGGCACCTTCTGTGATGGAAGATCTGCAAGTGCATGGAACATGGCATATTCAAGGAAGTGAGAAAAATTCAGAATGCTGGATGTACAATGCGGTGAAGAGAGTATGCATTTATCAGCCTATGGAATGATTCTTAAAACCACAGAAAAACTTACATGGATACGTTAGACAACTGATTCTTATAAGCTGCATATAGTAATAGTTTATCATTATGATTATCACTATGAAGAAACATATACTTTTGCCAAAGTAAGAGCATGTTTTAATAAAAAGTTTTTTAAAAAAAAAAAAGGAACAAGGTTTTGCTCCATTGCCCAAGCTAAAGTGCAGTGGCTCAATCATAGCTCACTATAACCTTGAATACGTGTGCTCCAGCAATCCTCCTGCCTCAGCATCCTGGGTAGCTGGGACTACAGGTGTGGGCCACCAAGCCTGGCTATTTTTTTTTAATTTTAAAGAGATAGAGTGCCTGTGTTGCCCAAACTGGTCTCAAACTCCTGGCCTCCAGTGATCCTCCCACCCCAGCCTCCCAAAGTGCTAGGATCACAGGCATGAAGTCACCGTACCCAGCCAAAAAGCTGGGATTTTTAAAGATATTTTCTTTGCTTTTAAGAGAACACTATAAACTAGTCTTTGAAAACAAAGTAGAATGTGTCAACAGAAAAAATATCAATTTGCACTGAGGGGAAACTGGAACCATATCCTAACTATGCAGCCCTTTTAAATTGTTGAATTCAAAAAACGATGGCTCATTATTAGAGAAATTCCTAATTTCTTGAGTCAGTTGCTTGAAAAAGTTGCCAATTTTGGCTGACGTCCCTCACTCATAAGATCCTAAAATTTTCCAGAAGAAATAAAATTGCTTTAACCTTTGTAGTAAATAAGAATTAAATGTGATAAACACTGAATTAACTAAATCCACATTAGTTATAAGCATCTAATATTGAAAAAATTATGTTGAAAGCTACCTACATAACAATTCTTCAGTTAAAAAAGAATTAATTTAAATAATAAGATGGAATTTCATTTCTCATATTTTGTGACAATAGCATTTGTTTTCTGTCACAGGACTTAAAATTTCTAGATTAAATAATTACACTTAGAAACAGAAAAGCACAATGATACACTGTGTGAACAAAATGCTATGGACTTACTAAATAAGTAATACTTTTTTCTTTCTTTTTTTGTGGGGGATAGAGTCTTGCTCTGTCACCCAGGCTGGAGTGCACTGGCGTGATCTCAGCCCACTGCAACGTCCGCCTCCTGGGTTCAAGCAATTCTCTTGCCTCAGCCTCCCGAGTAGCTGGGACTACAGGCGCCCGCCACCATGCCCGGCTAATTTTTTGTATTTTAGTAGAGACAGGGTTTCACCATGTTGCCCAGGCTGGTCTCGAACTCCTGAGCTCAGGCAATCCGCCTGCCTCACCCTCCCAAAGTGCTAGGATTACAGGCATGAGCCACCACGCCCAGCCAGTAATACTAAAGGCTCATGCTAGGCTTGAAAACAGGTCTACTGTACTGGCATAGAGAAACAGGTAAGCATGAGACCCCAGCACTGGGCACAGCTCTCTGCTGGGGAAACCCTGGGAGATGGCTCCCCTGCAGGGCGGGTTACTTCTGGCCTCCAGAAGCTTATCTGTTAGTGGACCGTGGGCACACAAGTTTTCTTTCACCTTTGTATACTCACCCTCAAAAGGGCAAATTTCTACACTATAAGTTGTTGCTGGACTAACATCGAATAATAAAGTACTTCTTTAGCAAGATTCAAGTTTAATTCAATCCTTGTGAATTCTAGAAGCAATTAACATTATGAGAATACAGTAGTCCCCCTTTATCTGAAGTTTCACTTTCTGTGGTTTGTTATCCACAGTCAACGGCAGCTCAAAAATGGGTGAACACACAGCACAACAGGATATTTTGAGAGAGAGAAAACACATTCACATAACTTTTACTAGAACATATTGTTATAACTGTTCCATTCTTACTTATTTTTGTTAATCTCTTCCTGTGTATAATTTATAAATTAAACTTTATCATAGGTATGTATTACATACAGGGGAAAAACATAATATATAGAGACTTCAGTACTATCAGTGGTTTCAGACATCCACTGGAGATCTTGGAGGTGGATAAGGGGGGACTACGGTGTTTCAAAATCTTGTTTGGAGTTTACAAAGGGAATGACTAATTTCTGATTTATCTAACAAAAGATACTTGCAGACTTACCTGTCACACAAAATAACCACACTGAATAATAGCTTGTTATAGCAAACCTTCCCCTCCAACTACTCATACCCCTTTCTCTCTCTTCAAGTCCTAAATTCAAGTAATACTTCACTCGACACTTATTTATCTCCAGGATTATCATATAACTATCATTGACAGTTAGATCCACTTTTTTGCAATTGACTGAACAACCCAATCAATAGCAACAAGGACACTCTGCTTTCACAAGATGACAGCTGCTCCAGCTGCTGGCTCCCTGGGGCTGATGTTGGGGAACCAGGCCAGCACAACATGACACATTCACAGGGACACGGACACCAGGTACAACACTAAATCTACATGGGTCATTAGCTTGACTATAATTAGGCAATGCCACGAAATAAGAAATGAAGAAAAGTGTCCCAATTTGTACAAAATATAGGACTATGTATTATATCCTCCTTTGTATTGTGATTTTGAAAGCCTAAAAACTGAATATGGCTGCTCCTATTATAAACTGTATTCACAGCTGTTATAACTGATGTTAAAGAAAGAGGGAGGGATAGGAGAAAGCAAAGTGCTCACATAATAAATAAGCTTTCTACAATACAGACAGAGAGCTAAATACAAGAGACATGGATGAACTTTGGCTAACAATATAGGAAGTTATATATATGAATGACTGCTTGATAGAAAATCTACTGGAAAGCTGGAATTCCTCCTCCAGCCCTACCCTTCAACCTTCATCTATCTATCTATCTATCTATCTATCTATCTATCTATCTATCTAATCTATCCATCCATCCTTCAACCTTCATCTATCTGTCTATCCATCCATACATACATACATACATGAGACAATCAATTAACATTCCCAAACAACCTAGAAATTAGGATATTTGCAGACTGAACTCGATAGGAGTTGAAGAAACGTTTAGGAGGAAGCCAGTCTAAAAGTCCTTTGTAATATTAAAAAAAAAATTCAGCATAATTTTTGAAAAGCACAGCATCTGCTTTTAAATTAATCATAAACACTTACTGCACGTGGCTGTGATAACTCACACCTATAATCCTAACACTTTAGGAGGCCAAGGTGGGAACATCCCTTGAGCCCAGGAGGTCAAAACCAGTCTGGACAACACAGTAAAACCCTGTCTCTACAAAAAAATTAAAAATTAGGTGGGCATGGTGGCATACGCATGTAGTCCTAGCTACTCAGAAAGCTGAGGTGGGAAGATTGTTTGAGCCCAGGATCATGCCACTGCTCTCCAGCCTGAGCAACAGAGCAAGACCCTGTTTCTTAAAAAATATAATAACAAAAATAAATAAAAATAAATTTAAAGATGAAACAGTGCATTTTCCCCCACGTGATAAACACAATACACTAACATTCTAGAAAACGTATCAAAATATTTTTCAGGAAAAGTTAACTTGACATGGATATAAAAATCTCAAATATTACCAAGTATTAATTTTTAAAATCATGATGAGAAGAAAGACAGGGGAGGCATCAAAAGAAACCAACAACATGCTTTCAATAAACATGGCATGGAACTGTAAAAACAGAAAGTAGACTAAAGGCTGGGCACAGTGGCTCACACCTGTAATCCCAGCACTTTGGGAGGCTGAGGCAGGCGGATCACTTGAGGTCAGGAGTTTGAGACCAGCCTGGCCAAAATGGTGAAACCCTGTCTCTACTAAATATACAAAAAATTAGCCAGGCATGGTGGTGGGCAACTGTAATCCCAGCTACTCAGGAAGCTGATGCAGGAGAATCATTTGAACCTGGAGGAGGTTGCAGTGAGTCAAGACTGCGCCACTGCACTCCAGCCTGGGCTACAGAGCAATACTTCATCTCAAAAAAAAAAAAAAAAAAAAAAAAGAAAGTAGACTAAGGTTTAAAGTGAGTGAAGACAGCTAAAAACTATGTTCAATAAATTTTTTAAAGCATGTTTACACACACAGAATCACATGCATATATATGCTGTCATCTAGGAGCACAAATCCCAGAGGAATGCAAGCAGTGTTTATGAAATATCCTCATGTGTATCACTCTGCTAGACTACCCATAGAAATCAAAGAGAGGCAAAGTTACTTTGAGGATTTTAGAGGAAAGATGTTTCACAAAATACTCAGTATCAAAATATATTTTTTAAAATATATTCTTCCAAGAAGGAAGAAAAATACACAAGACACTCTATCAAGCATCAAAGAAAAAGATCTTGAAAATGGCAAGGGTATAGACTAGACTAGATAAAAATACCTCAATCCCAAGATCGGGAAAGAAATTTAAGAGAATGCATATAGCTGTTATGTGCTATCTGTATTTACTCCATGCCTTCTTCCATTAAAATGAGTGGTGACATCTGTTTTATACAAGTTCAAGTTTCCAGGCCTAGACAAACTTCCTCTCAAACCCAAGAGGAATTACCAGGGAGGCTGCAGATCTGTAGTCCATGATGTTTGAAAAATCAGGGAGTGAGAAGGATGCAGATAATGGAATATGGACAAATATCACCAAAAAAAAAAAAAAGAAGAAAAAATGTGAAAGAAGAAAAAATGTGAAAGAAGAAAACTCAGGAAATTAAAATCAAGAAAATATTGCAATGACCGTCAGCAAAAGGTTTAGAAAAAAAAATTAAACATATTATTTGTGGGTGCCCACAGTGAAGTTATCTCTAGAAGCCAAGACTGAGTCCCTAAGCGCTAAAACTCAAAAACTAAGCTCATTTATCCTCCTGATAAGGCTGTTGAAAACTTCAACATAGGAAATGCCATGAGAGGGTACTGGGATTTCGAAAAGGCACAGAAAAAATTCTTTTCATCCCATTATTATTGAGAAAAGAGAAATATTAGTTTAGTTATTTTTTGAGATGGAGTTTCGCTCTTGTTGCCCAGGCTGGATGGAGGGCAATGGCAAGATCCTGGCTCACCACAACCTCTGCCTCCTGGGTTCAAGTGATTCTCCTGCCTTAGCCTCCCAAGTAGCTGGGATTACAGGCATGCGCCACCATGCCTGGCTAATTTTGTATTTTTTTTTTTTTTTTTTAGTAGTGATGGGGCTTCTCCATGTTGGCCAGACTGGTCTCAAACTCTCAACCTCAGGTGATCCACCGCGCCAAGCAAGAAATATTAGTTTAAAGGCTATTAGGGGAGGTTTTTCCTTTCAATAGACATCCTATTCAATAGACAAATGACCTCAAGAAAGCAGGAAAGATGAAAAAGTGAGAATGTTAGGGAAAAGAAGAGGCAGCTGACCACAAAAATGTACTCACTCCTCCCTTGACATACATGACTGAGATCTAAATGGTTTGGGGTGGGGCATGGAAACTGGGCACTCTGCTTACCCTATAGATACTACAACTGCTCCATAAGATTTCCTTCAGAACTGAGAATGGGTAATGAGTGCTGAGTACTCTATATAGACAACGAACTTGGGGGAAGAAATTTAGGTCTGCTGTAGAACCTAAGCAGGTCCTAAATTATGTCAAAAACACCTTTTGCCAAAGAACCCCCTTCTCACCCAGAAGGCCAGTATCCATCCAGAACCCGAGAAAGCTAAGGGAAAGCAGCGCACAGCTGTGAGGCAGAGAAGGTGAGCCTGGAGCTTATGCACAAAGGAAGATTATCCAGGAAGATGTGGCAGTTCTGTTAATGCAATGCTAACCCAAACTGAGGAGTTCTGCCTGCTATCCAGCCCATAATAAGCTGGACAGGGAACAATTTTTCTGTATAAACAAGGGTAAACCCTAAAATAGATTTTAGGGAAAAGGCCTTGCCTTACTTACATTTTATTTATTTATTTATTTATTTAGAGATGTTGTCTTGCTCTGTCTCCCAGGCTGGAGTACAATGCTGCGATCTTGGATCACTGCAACCTTCGCCTCCCAGGTTCAAGCGAATCTCCTGCCTCAGCGTCCCAAGTAGCTGGGATTACAGGCACACGCTACCATGCCCAGCTAATTTTTGTATTTTTAGTAGAGATGGGGTTTCGCCATGTTGGCAAGGCTAGTCTCGAACTCCTGACCTAAGGTGATCTGCCCACCTTGGCCTCTCATGCTGGGATTATAGGTGTGAGCCACCATACACAGTCTTACTTACATTTTAATAAGGCTAAGATGGCCATTTCTAACTATTACTTTTCAGATTTCTCACGTCCCCAATGGTTACTTTTCCCTCAACCTCTTCACATATAGACTTGTGGATACTCTAATTAAGAAATCTTGGTTCAGAGACCAAAAAGGAGAGAAGTTGCGGAACAATTCGCAGTTGAGTCAGGGAAAAGGAGTCGAGGCAGAATGTGGGCTTGCAGTAAGCAAGTCTCAGGGGGCTACCAGAGGAAAGATACATATAAAGTAATTTTTAAACTATAAAGAAAAAAAAGGAACAAAGAACTTATTTCATGATTTAACTGACAGGAGGTTATTTAAACTACAAAAGTATATAAGCTGGAAAAGCACAGAATCAGGGGGAATATAGTAGGTTGACCCACATAAAATTCCCATTTTTATAGGCTAAAACAGTCTTAGTTCATTTTCTATTGCTTATAACAGAATGCCTGAAACTAGACAACTTATAAAGAAAAGGAGTTTATTTCTTTTTCTTTTTTTTTTTTTTTTGAGACGGGGTCTGGCTCTGTTGCCCAGTCTGGAGTGCAATCTCGGCTCACTGCAACCTCCGCCTCCCGGGTTCAAGCGATTCTCCTGCATCAGCCTCCCGAGTAGCTGGGACTACAGGCACGCACCACCATGCCCAGCTAATTTTTGCATTTTCAGTAGAGATGGGGTTTCACCACTTTGGCCAGGATGGTTTCGATCTCTTGACCTCGTGATCTGCCCACCTCGGCCTCCCAAAGTGCTGCGATTACAGGCATGAGCCACTGTGCCTGGCCAGGAACTTATTTCTTATAGTTATAGAGACTGAGAAGTCCAAGTTCGAGGGGCCTCACATCTGGTGGGGACCTTCCCACTGGTGGGGAAGAATCTGCAGAATCTCATGGTGGTGCAGGGCATCACATGGCAAGCAGCTGAATGTGCTGGTTCAGGTCTCTTGTACTTTTCTTATAAAGCCACCAGGCCCACTCCCATGATAACCCATCAGTCCATTAATTCATGAATTAACTCATTAAACTAGTAATCCATGAATGGATTAGTCCATTCATGAAGGCAAAGCCCTGGCGACCCAATCACCTCTTAAAGACTCCACCTCTCAATACTGCCACATTGGGGATTACATTTCAATGTAAGTTTTGGAGGAGACAAATATTCAAAACATAACTATCAGTAATTTTATAAGGTTCAAAGGAATAAATATTACAACGTTTTGCATTGGAAAAGCCATCATGGCCGGGTGCAGTGGCTCACACCTGTAATCCCCAGCACTTTGGGAGGCCGAGGCGGATGGATTACCTGAGGTCAACAGTTTGAGACCAGCCTGGCCAACATGGTGAAACCCTGTCTCTACTAAAAATACAAAAATTAGGCGGGCATAGTGGTGGCCACTTGTAATCCCAGCTACTTGGGATGCTGAGGTAGGAGAATTGCTTGAACCCAGGAGGCAGAGGAGGTTGCAGTGAGCCGAGACCATGCCATTGCACTCCAGCCTGGGCAACAACAGTGAAACTCTGCCTCAAAAAAAAAAAAAAAAAAAAAAAAAGAAAGAAAAGAAAAAAAAAAAAAGAAAAGCCATATGAAGCAAATGACTGCACTGAAGAAAAGCCATCATGAAGCAGTGTGACTGCACTGAAGAGCACCAGAATGAATGGAGGTTTTGGGCTCAATATGAAGGATGTACTGCTGACAAACAGGACAGCCAAATCAGAAACTGGAGGTGTCCAGAAGGAACACAGTAACACCCTCTCAAGAGATTTCTGTACTGGCTAGTCTCTAAGACCACCCAATGTTCTGAAAAGTTCCAAATGTTCTGAAAGTTCTTGCCCATTATGTCTAAGCAAATCGTGGTGGGTTTGGCTGGTTCTGTTTGTAGTGACAGCAGACAACTCTCTGTGGTGAAAGGAATGTATCCTGAAAACAGAATGGAACAAGAGAAATTCAGGAAGGCAAGAAAATAACTATTTCTACCACTTGCAGCCCACCTGCTGCAGGACTTAGATATCCTGCTTTGATCACAGTGGAATCTCAACTGACATCTGCAGGCTGGAAGAATGAGCCCTACAAACCAGTGACATAAATTTAAAGGAACGATTGACAACACTGCTGAAATGCAGTAAAGGGGTCCAGAAAGGAAGCAGTCACTGGGATGTGGGGACTTAAACTGTGAAGCTGTGACCAGGTAGGTGTGGGATGGGCAGTTTGGGACCTCAAGAGCAGAGGGCACTCCAGAGGCTGACACTCCAGAAAGGCCCAGCAGGAGCAGGAGACAATAAATTTAGCTGGAAAGGGGTGTGGATGTTGAGTCAGAAAAGTGGACTGAAGCCAAGACTGTAAACCATCCCAACTCCCATGCTTAGGTTTTCACGAAGAAGTCTGCTCACTCTGGTCTCTTAAGCATAGTTTATAGAGGAAACAGAAGACCAAAGTAAGAAAAGGGGTGATTTCAAAGTAGGAAAAGGATGGAAATGATTATTTTCTTGCCTTCTTGATTTTCTCTTATCCCATATTCTTTTCACAATATATTCTTTTCACATCTACCATTCTTCTCTACTCTTACTAGAGAGAACCAACCAAATCCACCAGAATTTGCTTAGACTAAATAGGCACATCTTTGAAATGTCTCAATATTTAGGATCCAGACAAAAATATAAAAATGGAAAAAAAAATTTTTTTTTTTGAGGCAGAGTCTCTATCACCCAGGCTGGAGTGCAGTGGCACGATCTCGGCTCACCACAACCTTCACCTCCTGAGTTCAAGCAATTCTCCTGCCTCAGCCTCCCGAGTAGCTGGGATTACAGGAGTGCGCCACCATGTCCGGCTAATTTTTGTATTTTTAGTGGAGACGGGGTTTTACCATGTTGGTCAGTCTGGTCTCGAACTCCTGACCTCAGGTGATCCACCTGCCTCGGCCTCCCAAAGTGCTGGGATTTCAGGCGTGAGACACTGTGCCCAGCCAATCCTATGGTTTTCTATTAATCAGTTATTGCTACATTTTTTCCTATTTTTCAGACCAGATTTTGCTGTATTTCACTCTTAATGGTGTACAAACCATACTAAAAAGTCTCATCATTTTTATTAAACCAATTTTTTCTACATAATCCTCTTTAATGAAAATATACACCTCAGCTGAAATGCGAGAAGGGCAACAACAGCACACATTTTTGAGCCCTTATGTGCAAGACAGTGGCATTGCAAGGCATGGATGGAAGGAGTGGTCCATTCAGAGTGCAGGCAATAGGGAGGGCCTTGCCAGTAGGGAATTTAAAAACAGTAATAAACCGACCAAGAGTCAGTTTGCTTTTTATTATCACCCTACACCGGCAATTCCAGACAATTCTAACTCCTGCCTGCTGGGGCTGACAGCTCCCATCACAGCCCTCTTCTCCTTAATCCACCGCTAGTGCCCAACAAGTATTAAATGCTTTACAGAGACTCTCTTTTAACCCTAATTTTACAGACAAGAAAACAGAGTCTGGGAGACTGAGTTAAATGGGAGAATGAGGATTTACTCCAGGCAGCCCGATTCCCAAGCCCGCCTGTTTAACCTTCAGGCCACCACCACTCAGGGAAAAGGAGCAAAAGGCAGCAGAAGCCCAGAGTTGGGCTCAGCTGAGAGGCAACAGCTGAATTTGGATGTCATCGTCTATTAGCCTACCGCCTACCTTTTCCATCAGTCAATCAACAACTGCCTGGAGCTCAGAGAACACTTTCTACTTATTAATTTATTGCCCATTTCTTGACGGTTTCCCTAGAGAGCAGGCAGGTTAACTCTGCCACACACCTAGTCGCTGTGGCCTGAGGCAATGATCTCTCACAACTGACAGGCAACGGCAAAAAACTACCTCATGAAAATATTTTGGACTCCTTGGTGTTCACTTTAATGGGCAAGGACATCTGTGTTTTTTTGTACTGTCAAATTCCCATAATAGAAAAATTTTTAATTGCTTTAATTTTAGACTACGCCTTTTACTGGACATCATCATATTGAGAGAAGGCAGGATATAAATAAGAAATAAAAACCTTTCTTCACTGGCTAATAATTTAACTGTGCAAATAACTCATTTTGTCTCCCCAGTTTCTACATCTAGTAAGTATAATTTTAAGTTACATCTTCAAAATTCTATTGAGGGTAGAAGTTCTCTAATAATCTAAACTCCTTAGACCATCAAACTACAAATAGAGGCCACTGCTGTGAAGACCTTCGAAACTAAGATGAAGAAATTCCCCCTCATCCCATTCCGCAATTACTAAAGGTGGGAGGATCACAGAAATAAAAGTGTGATTAAGTTCACAAATTTAAATTTTAAAAATCAATACATACTGAATGTGAGAAGAACTATGTAGTCACTTCAGAGATGTGAAATATCCAACCAAGCCTGGACTCCCAAAGACTGGATATATTAACACAGCTAAAGAAAGGAGGTGTTAAATAGCAAGCTGGCCAGTCAACAAGGGATGCTGAGTGGAAAGCAAGTGTGGGAGCAGAATTTTACAATGCCCTCAAGATTTGGGCCTCTGTACAATCTCTCCCTATGAGCATACACAGGTCCAGGCTTTTAAAGGGGGTCAGAGATTGTAAAGACCAAAAGTGTGTGGGAGATCTTCCAGCTGACCTTGAAGAAGCAAAATGCTACGTTGTAGAGAGGGCCATGTGGCAGGGCAGCCTCTGGGAGAAGAGGACCTCAGTCTTACAACCATAAGGCACTGAATTCCACCAACAACCAGTGAGCTTATGAGACCACATCCCCAGCTGACACTTTGATTTCAGCCTAGTGAGTCCTTGAGCAGGGGACCCAGTTACCTGTGCCTGGGCTCATAGAAACTGTGAGATAATATACTTGTATTGTTTTAAGCTGCTAACTTGTGGTTATGTGTTACACTGTAATTGAAAACTAATACAGTGAGTCTCCAGAGAAGCTGGCAGTACCCATCTAAACACTGTCCAGACATAGAGAAGGCCATCCCTGTTGTGAGACAGGTGTTTGATGCCATGGAAACTGTGCTCACCTAACTCATGGTTTGGATGCCATGCTCACTAATACACGCGCGGCTTCCTACACAGGTCTGCCTTAAGGGAGATAATGTACTGACCATCCACATGGAGTATCTCAGTCCCTGGAACATTTACTTTTCAGGTAAATAAACAAATAAATATGCTGGCCTCCTGATTCCATACACCAGTTTCTTCAGCTAGGCTCCCGTAAGTCTACCCCGAGAGACAGCTCCACCCTTGATATCCACAGAAAATCAAGTTAAATTTCTGACAAAGCTAAGAATTAGCCAGACCCTGGACTATTAGTCTTACTGCCACAAACAGTGGCTTAAAACAACACCCATTCATGAGCTCACAGCTGAGTGGGTCAGAAATCCAGTCAGGCTCAGCTGGGTTCTCTGCTTAAGGTCTCACAGAGCCAAAATCAAGGTGTTGGCCAGACTCTGCTCCTATCTGTGAGCTCTTAGGAAAAATTCACCTCCAAGCTCGTTTAGGTTGTTAGAATAATTCGGTTCCTAGCGGTTATAGGACTGAGGTGCCTGTTTCTTTGCTGGCTGTCAGCTGGGGACCGTGCTCAGTTTCTAGAAGCTACCCACATTGCTTGGCACATGGTCCCTTTCATCTTCGCAGTCAACATCAAATCCTACTCACGCTTCAGATCACTCTTTCTTCCCACCTGCTGGAGAATATGGTTTCTAAGGGGCTTGTGTGATTAGATCAGCCCACCTGGATAGTCTCCCTCTGCCAAGCAAGGTAATAGAATCATGGGTGATATCTCAAACATGCATAGGTTCCACCTATACTCAAAGGGGAAGGTATAATACAAAAGGCAGGGTCACTGGGGGTCTCTCAGGATTCTGCTACCCACACTGGACCATGGCAATCCGACAAGGTAACAAATGCCACCCTGGGAGGGCTCCTAAAAGAGACGAGCCAGTCAGCTTCCTATAGGAGACCCTTCATATACCACAATACTGCCAAAATCCCTGTTCATTTTAAAGCAATTAGCATATTTCCCTGTTGTTTTCCCATATTCTTAGTGCTATACATTGTTACTTTTTCCTTCTTCTGAGCTGGAACCTTATGAATGTATTTTGCCCACTCACAGAAATCAAGTTTCATAAAAATTAAGCAGAAACCATACACCAAATACTGAACATCTACTAAGTATGAGACAGTATGTCAAGTACTGTGAAATATGAAAATAATATTAACTCTTCTCAAAGGAGTTGATAAGTAATGCAAGCCAAAGTGAAGATAATATAACATGATTAATGATGCCACACTTAATATTAGTCAAAAGGCAAGAATTAATAAAAGATTCACACGAAATTACCACAGTTTTTAATGCAGGCCAGAGTATTCCTACAGATGCCACTGGTAACAAGTAGATATGAAGATCTTTAAAATGTTACCACTATGATTCTAAAATTTTGGGATGTTTAATGTGTATATTATGTTTATGTATAAACAAGCAAAAAAAAAAATCAGAGGAAATACACCAAAGTAGTTTAGCTATTTGAATAGTCGGTTTACAGGAGATTTTAACTGTATTTTTATTAGTTTTTAAAATTTTCTCATTTTTTCCCCAGTAAGCATATGGTACTCTTAGAACCAGAAAATATATATCTACACGCATTTATATTGGGCAAATCATGGTATTTGCCCCAACTAATCTTTGCTTCAAGCCAAAAACTGTCTCGTCCACAGCTCCCCCTGCTTTGGAAGGCATGGGCAATTTGGATATGGCACAAAAAAGATCAGGGAGCCATTCAGACCTAGCTAACTGGAACGTGAACAAGGAAACAAACTTGTTGACAGCAAGACTTAGAGCCGAAAGGATACAAGAGAGCTGAAACTACCAAGAGCCCCTGCAAACTGATGGCATGAGAGAACAGAAATGATGAGTAAAGAGGAGCTACGGGCTAGAGAAAAGGACACGAAACAGAGATTGAGGGAAACAACAGAAGAAAGGAGAGAGCAGACAGGCTACTGTGCAGAGGACGCCCAAGACAGAGACAGAGAAAAGCAGGGACGGATGGGTGGCCGGATGGATGGCTGGGAGGACGGATGGGTGGGCGGATGGATGGCTGGGAGGACGGATGGGTGGGCGGATGGATGGCTGGGAGGACGGATGGGTGGGCGGATGGATGGCTGGGAGGATGGATGGGTGGGCGGATGGATGGCTGGGAGGAGGGATGGCTGGGAGGAGGGATGGGTGGGAGGAGGGATGGCTGGGAGGAGGGATGGGTGGGCGGACGGATGGCTGGGAGGACGGATGGCTGGGAGGAGGGATGGGTGGGCGGATGGATGGGTGGGAGGAGGGATGGGTGGGCGGATGGATGGCTGGGAGGACGGATGGGTGGGCGGAGGGATGGGTGGGCAGATGGATGGGTGGGCGGAGGGATGGGTGGGAGGACGGATGGGTGAGAGGAGGGATGGGTGGACAGAAGGACAGGGAGAGCCAGAGTGAGTATGCAGTCCTCCTAGCACTTCTTTGATTTCTGACAAGTTTCCAGCTCTCTTTTTAACAAATGATTTTCCATTCCTTTCAACCAAAATGAGCCTAATCAAAATGACATTAAAAACATTACTTCTATAAGACTAAAAATTAAAATAAAAGATAAGTTTTTAAAGATCTTCTAAAAGACAATTTCTTAATTTAGATTTGTTTTTACTTCTTCAAATCCCAGTTCCTCCCCACAAACTGATGAGAATCTCTGAATCTCTCCATCCCCAGCACTCACAAACAGAACAATCCCAGTCAGAAGAGGATTTGCCTATTAGCGACGCTATCTCCACCAAGACAGCAGCCTTATTAAATTACAACTGTTTGAACAAGGTCAAGCGCTCAGAGTTTAATTCAAAGTGTTTCCAGGTATAATGCTGTCAGGTCAACTTAAACAAGCCAACAGAGGCTTGGAGGCTGATTAAATATTAAAACAGAATCTTTCACATCTGTTTTTACCCAAGGATGAAATTACTGTACATCACTTCAATCAGCTCATTAATACACTACACACACATCTTGCCTCAAAGGTTACAGGAATATCAATGCTTCAGAGGCCTGCAGTGAAACCTGCCCACACAGCCAGAAGTGAGGTCACTGCATACTTTACAGAACGTCAATATTTCTTTATAAAATGTGAGAGATAATCAGTTAGACATAGACACATTTTAAATTAAAGGATGAAAACCTCCATGAAGTTAAGCCAGTTGCTTTTGATCTGAACCTTTTCATCATTCATTCAGTTGGCTTTGACAGGTAACTGGATAGCATACGTTGAGCACAAATTTTGATTCAACAGTAATTATTTTATAAAATGGAGGATTGTCACATCCAAATAGAGGGTCATCGTGATCACATTTTTTAACTTACAAAACCACAAATATAAAATATAAAAGATATTTTAAGTATAAAAGATATTTAAGATTTTATACTTAAAGTATCTTTTATATACATAAACATTTCAAAGGATACACACTTAGGACACTCAAGAATATATACTTTCACGGAGTATTAGGTGAATGAGCAGTTGAGAATTTTCTGCTTTTAAAACTCCTGTAACAAGGAATGACACCTGGACAAACAGTCAAGAATCACTTAGAATAGGTCTCTGTTTAACCCCCACTCCCCCAACATTTGCACTCAATGAATAATTCTTACACTGTTTTGTAGCACTATGTGGTAGGCAATGATAGCTATTAGCTGGGACTGCTATGCGCATTTCCCACCCGTGCCTCTTCTTCTGGTATATCACACCCTTTCATCTGGGGACCTCGCTAGTCCTTGACAGTTGTCAAACACAGTGCCCTCACCCCCTAGCCAGTTGAGTGAGCACACTCTTCAAACTACAGTCCTCATGACCTGGGTGACAGTCTAAAGCATGGGCACATGCCTCCAACAGGCTGCTCCTATACGTGTGCTGGAAGAGAAAAGTCTTTGGGGTTGCCCACCTGGCAGAAGGTATGGGCAGCCATTTTCCCACCCCCAACAAGACAGCCAACAGGCAAAACGCAAAACCTACTCACAGACAGAGTGAGCAGAGCCCAAGATGTACAAAAACAGCGCTGACCACATCCTCTGAGCAACTGGAGCCAACTGGGCCCAATCCACCTCTACTTTCTGTTTTGAACATTAGGTGTCTCTAGCTAAGTCTGATATGAATTAATTAATAATATATTTTAATAAGATATTTTAAATTAGTTCAATATAGACAAGGATGACAAATTTTAAATATTTAACATTTGACCAAAAATAATTATGTTAGTATCAATGTTACTTGTGAGATCTGTTTCATTGTGATACTGCCCTAAGGTCATTTAATTAATGTAAACATTATCTATGTTTAGGTATGTTAGTAATAAAAAAAATCAGAAAAGTTATTCTGATCCAAAGTACAGGTAAAATCACACTTGCTCTAAGAATCCTACTGACCTCTCTTTTTTCTGAAGTTCTACAGAACTTACTTATACACTATAGAACACTACCTACAGACTTTAATCTTGCACTGCTTTCTTACTGTTTCATGTGTAATTGATTTAAAGTTTTATTAATTGTTTTGCTATGTTAAAAACAATAAAGTTTGCTTAAATATAAAGTATTTTAAATTAGTTCAATATAGACTAGGATGACAAATTTTAACTATTTAACATTTGATCAAAAATAATGTTGGTATCAATGTTACTTGTGAGATCTGTTTCATGGTAATACTGCCCTAAGGTCACTTACTTAGGAGTAGAGGCCAAACTTACACCCAAAAAAGGGTGACTGTCGAGTAACAAAACCTTCAAAACCCAACTTAAACACTGCAGGCTAAGGAAAAATTATTCAAGAACCATTTGTGAGATGCTGAAGTTTTAAAAATTCATTTAGAGGTCGGGCATGGTGGCTCACGCCTGTAATCCCAGCACTTTGACAGGCTAAGGTGGGTGGATCACTGGAGGTCAGGAGTTCGAGACCACCCTGGCCAACGTGGTGGAACCCCATCTCTACTAAAAAAATACAAAATTAGCCGGGCATGGTGGCAGGCGCCTGTAATCCCTGCTACTGGGGAGGGTGAGGCAGGAGAATTGCTTGAACCCAAGAGGCAGAAGTTGGCATGAGCCGAGATTGCACCGTTGCACTCTAGCCTGACTGACAAGAAACTCCATCTAAAAAAAAATAATAATAATAATAATTCATTTAGAATTTTAGAAATAGTTGTTTCCATGAATACATGGAAAACATTTTATTTCTTTAAATTCACTGATACTATTTTTTTTTTTTTTTGAGACGGAATCCTGCTCTGTCACCCAGGCTGGAGTGCAGTGGTGCAATCTCAGCTCACTGCAACCTCTGCCTCCTGGGTTCAAGCGATTTTCTTGCCTCAGTCTCCCAAGTAGCTGAGATTACAGGTGCCCGCCACCATGCTCGGCTATTTTTTTTTTTTTTTTTTTTTGTATTTTTAGTAGAGACAGGGTTTCACCATGTTGGCCAGGCTGGTTTTGAACTCCTGACCTCAAGTGATCCACCCACCTCAGCCTCCCAAAGTGCTAGGATTACAGGGATGAGCCACCGTGCCCAGCCGGTTGATTCTAAATAAAGGAATGATTTGGGAGATGAAACTCAAAGTTTCATTTCCCCTCCCCCAGGATATGATTACATTTGAAACTGAAGGTGACTGTAAGCACAGAACTGTCTTAGCCTTCTTTCTTCTGCTATAGCAGAGTAATAGACAGTATTTCAGTAGGAAAACCATGGGACACAGAGCCAGGACACCCAAGTGGAAGTTCTTTCTCTGTCACTGACTGGCCTTGTGAAAATAAAACAGACAGTTCAAAACTTCTTTTGAACCTGTTCTCTTAACTGCATGAGACGAACGCCCACCTTATCCACTATATAAGAGGGCAGTGAACAGGAATTTGAGGCTATGGTGAGCAATGATCAGCCACTGCGCTCCAGCCTTGAGCAACAGAGTAAGACCCTATTCCCTTAAAAAAAAAAAAAAAAATTTAAAAAGAAGGCAGTGAAGACCCACTGAGACAATGTGAGAAAAAACAAAACCAGTATCATGAGTTTGTGTCATGTGCTATGTGCAAACATGATCTGTCATCTTCTAAGGAGAAAACAAAGCTCAAAAAGGCTACTCCTAACTTGTGCAAAGTCATAGCACAGGTAGAAGCAGCAGCTCAGTCCAAAGCCCACATCCTTCCGCTCACCACACTGCCTCCAGTAACTGCAGAACAAGGAAGCTGTACTCCTGAACCCATTGAGGATCCAAATCCTAGGTGCTTTTCTCTTTTTATACCAATGCCTTTCACGTTTGTTCAAAAAGTAAACATTCTACAATAAACACTTTGTTGCTGGTTTTTTTTTTTTAACTAAAGAAACATATAGATTTATTGTTGACAAAGAAAAATTCCAGCAAACACATATAAGGGCCTATGGTGTTTTGCTGAACAAAATAATTTAAAAGTGTGTTTGTCTGTTATGCTTGCTATGGCTAAAAATCCTAATTTAACATGGCAAAAATAATCCGCAAATGAATTATAGCTAATTGCCTATGGCGTTTTCAAGTTCTAAAGAATGAAACAGCCCCCAAAATTTCAATTTTTAGAGCCATAGATTCCTGTTTATAGATTCCTAGTGTTCATTTACTGAGCGTAAGCAGTTATGAAGACATTTAAATTTTTAATAGAATGTATTTCTTTAAAGAAAAGCTGAAACTTCCTGTTTAGTGATTTAATCATGACACAAGGTGAAAGTATTTAAAAATCAAGTACCTACTGGATGAAGTTCACTGCTAAGATACAGAATAGATGCTGGCCCCATCTTTTATATTCTGTAGGATGCAAACTACATGCCTTGCTAGGGGGTAACATAAAAAAGAAAGTCGCCTGGTAGTGGTGACTTACTGAATTTTCTCTGCCCATAAAGTTTAATGCAGGTAAAATGACTTAATTAACTAATGGGGCTGAGGGATAAGGGTTGTGCCCTTATCCCCACAGTGGAGAGGGCACTTTTGCCACCGCTCTAGGTCCAGCAGTGTGCATTCTTCCCCAGGCAGAAAACAGGTACTCTAGGTGCACAATCAGATTACTTCTGGGACAGACACTTCTTGTCATGTTAGAGTGGGGAGAGGGGGAGGGGAAGAGGGGGTGCACGTCAAGATTTGCGTCTGTGCCGGGGCTTGTTTCAAGGCTGGAGAAGGATGCAGTGAAACCAGAAGAAGGTTAGGTTCAGGATTATAATAAAAGCTTTCAAATACTTACAAAAAGGGCTCTCTGAAATCTTAAACCATTAAATTTAAACACTGGCAGTTAATAAAACACAAAGCTATTTGTTTAACAGAAAATAGAATCCCAATATGGCATAATCTTATACCATACACAAATTCACACTTGAACAATATAATCAAGTAGAGTAAACCATACTAAATGTAAAGTCAATAAATTCTTTTTTTGATTGTTGACCCCACACACACACCAAAGAAAAGCCTATAAGGGATTTAACAGAAGGAAATTAATCATCATAATACTTTGGTTCAATACTGATCTAGGGTGAGATAATTTGGGCATTAGTACAGTTTACGTGAAATAAGATTTAAAGCAGCACATTTGAAACAAGCAGAATTCATTAAACAACCTCTCAAAAGGATCATTTCCTCTAATTATTGCTTTTATAACAGAAGACAAAGGCAACCCAATGTAAGTTCATAAAATCTGCAATTAGCTGCCAAAATCTTAGCAGATAAAATTGGAAGAGAAAGCATATTTGGAAGCACAACTGGTAAAAAAGTTCTGTTATCTTATTTCTAAAAAGGCATTTGCTCTTTCTTTCTACCCATAATTGTTTAAAGTACACAAATATGCCGGGTGTAGTGGCTCATGCCTGTAATCCCAGCACTTTGGGAGGCCAAGGCAGGTAGATCACTTGAGGTCAGGAGTTTGAGACCAACCTGGCCAACATGGTGAAACCCCGTCTCTACTAAAAATACAAAAATCAGGGGGGCATGGTGGCGCGTCCTGTAGTCCCAGACACTCAGGAGGCTAAGGCAGGAGAATAGCTTGAACCCAGGAGGCGGGGGTTGCAGTGAGCCAAGATCGCGTGCCACTGTACTCCAGCCTGGGTGATGGAGTAAGACCCCCATCTTAAAAAATAAATAAATAAATTAATTAATTAATTAATTAATTAAATAAAATAAAAACTAAAGTACACAAATACTATGGACTAGATATTATGGTAGGCCCATGACAACAGAGGAATAAAAAGGCAAAGCTAAGCTAGGTGATCTAGCAACATACAGTCCTGGAGAGAGGGGGTTCATAAAAGTCCTCACAATACTTCCAGACAAGTGTGCTAACCTGGGCTGTACCTAAGAAGCTATAGGAGAGAAAAGACTGGCTGACTGGAACATTTTCACATCTGGGCTGAGTCTTTAAAGGAAAAGAAAAAGAAGGAGTCTGAAAAACAAGGTTAAACAAAAGGGAAAGGTACATATCCCATATTCCAGGCAAAAAACAACAACAACAAAAAAGCAGTGTGTGGAAGGGTACAGAGCTAGAATATTTTTAGGGAATCTTTGGACAGAGGAAGGGGATAAGAGGGAGTCATGCTGGGGAAGGTAAAGCTGGAAAGATTGATAGGAACAAGATTAAGGGCCAGGCATGGTGGCTCATGCCTATAATCCCAGCACTCAAGAGTTCGAGACCAGCCTGGCCAACACGGTGAAACTTCATCTTTATTAAAAATACAAAAATTAGCCAAGCATGGTAGCTCACACCTGTAGTCCCAGCTACACGGGTGGCTGGGGCACGAGAATCACTTGAACCCGGGAAGTGGAGTGGTAGTGAGCTGAGATCGCGCCACTGCACTCCAGGCTGCCTGGGCCACAGAGACTCTGCCTCAAAAAAATAAGGAATAAGATTAAGAAGAAGAGCGTTTTGGTGAAACTACGGAATTAATTCAAGCTTTTTATGCCTTACTCATAGGGCCTATGGGGAAGATATTTAAGACCTATAAAAATCTGTCATATTATTTCCTAAACTTTTCAGTATTATACAATTAATGTTTTAACCAGAATAATAATAATAATAATAATAATAATAATAATGATTAAAGGGCAAAGTGAAAAGGCAACTTATGAATGGGAGAAAATATTTTCAACCAAATATCTGATAAAGCATTAATACCCAGAATATATAAATAACTCCTACAAATCAAAAACAACAACACACTAATCCAATTAAAAAATGGGCAAAGCACTTCAAAAGACATTTCTCCAAAGAAAATATACAAATATCCAAGAAGCACATAAAAACATGTTCAACATCACTAATAATTAGGGAAATGCAAATCAAAACCATAATGAAATATCACCTCAGATCCATTAGGATGGCAAAAAAATAAAACAAGTGTTGATAAGGATATGAAGCAATGGTAACCTCTCTGCACTGCTGGTGGGAATGTAAAATAGCATAGCTGTTATAAAGAACAGTTTGGCGGCTCCTCAAAGAATTAAAAACAGAATGATGATCCAGCAATCCCCTTCTGGGTATATAGCCAAAAGGATCTCAAGGAGATTTTTGCTTACCCACGTTCACTGCAGTAGTGTTCAAGGAGCCGAAAGGCAGAAGTACCCTAATGTCCACCAACAGACAACTAGATAAAGCAAATGTGGTCTATCCATACAATGGAATATTACCCAGCCTTAAAAAGAAGGAAATCTTGTCACATGCTACAACATGGATGAACCTTGAGGACATTAAGCTAAGTGAAATAAACCAGTAAGAAAAAGACAAATACCGCATTATTCCACTGATGTGAGTTATCGAAAGTAATCAAACTCTTAGCAACAAAAAGTAGAATGGTGGTTGGTAGAGGCTGGCAGAAGCAGGGAATCAGGAATTGCTTCCTGGGTACAGAGTTTCAGTTTTACAAGATAAAAAAACTCTAAAGATCTGTTGCACTAACTGTTGCATATAGTTAACACTACCGTACTACACACTTAAAAATGGTAAAGATGGTAAATTTAATGTTATATGTTTTTTTTTAACCATAATAAACAAACAAACCAAAAATAACAACATGGCCGAGCGCGGTGGCTCAGGCCTATAATCCTAGCACTTTGGGAGGCCGAGGTGGGTGGATTACTTGAGGTCAGGAGTTCAAGACCAGCCTGGTCAACATGGTGAAACCCCGTCTCTACTAAAAATACAAAAATTAGCTGGGCGTGCTGGCGCATGCCTATAGTTCCAGCTACTCAGGAGGCTGAGGCAGGAGAATGGCTTGAACCTGGGAGGCAGAAGTTGCGGCGAGCCGAGATCATGCCATTGTGCTCCATCCAGCCTGGGCGACAGAGGGAGACTCCGTCTCAAGGAAAAAAAAAAAGAGAGAAAAATATGATTAAAGGCTGCAAAGTTTCAGGCTAATTCATAAGGGGTCCCTAATGCCAATATGGGGACATGACCTTTATTATTAGCTGTATGTTACATCAGCAAATTTAGTGTTCAAGCTAGTAAAATTTCAAATTTCTCAGCCAACACAGTAATTGCTGGCAAGTTGTATGCTTGAAACCTGCAGAGTATAAATAAGGGAAAGTGTGCTAAATTCCAAAATCCACTCCAGTCTACTGGGGTTGAGATTGTTGATTGATTTTGTCATCATGGAAGGCTATTTCAGGATTTAGTAACATTAAAACCACTAATTTTGGCTGGGCGTGGTGGCTCATGCCTATAATCCCAGCACTTAGGGAGGCCAAGGTGGGCAGATCACCTGAGATCAGGAGTTCGAGACTAGCCTGGCCAATATGGTGAAACCCCGTCTCTATTAAAAATACAAAAATTAGCCGGGCATGGTGGTGCATGCCTGTAATCCCTGCTACTCGGGAGGCTGAGCCAGGAGAATCGCTTGAACCCAGGAGATGGAGGTTGCAGTGAGCTGAGATTGCGTCATCACACTCCAGCCTAGGCGACAAGAGCGAAACTCTGTCTTAAAAAAAAAAAAAGAAAAAAACCCACTAATTTCTAGCCAGTGTTTTAAAAAGAAAATATTATCTTAAATAAAGCCAAACTTTCAGTTATTAAAAAGTCTATTTAGTCTAAATCCAAATTCATTTTATCCAATGTCAAGCTTTTCCCCTAAGGACAGCAGTGAGGAAAAAGAGAGGGGTCCAAAGAATGAAAGGGGGCAAGTGTGAGGAAAGGGAAAGGTCTACCCACTTGTCTGTGGTCCGGTCCTACAGCCTGTAAAATATCTTCCACCATTTGCAGGAGTCCACATGCCAGCTCTCTCTAGTGAAACCCCTTTGCTGGGACTTCCATGCTGCCTGATGCAGGCAACGGGTGCCCTTTGACTCAGCTCTCAGTCTCCTCTCAGCTCCTGCCTCTGTGGTTCACTCACAACCTCTTTCTGCTGGGGGCCTAGCCCTAGCAGGCAGCCTTCCCAGGCAGGACAAGTCTTTCAAAAAGACTCAGGCCAGCTGTCCTCCATGTAGATCACCAAGCCCACAGGAAATGTCAAGCGTTTTTGCTGCCCTCTGTCCATACACTGTCCCCAGGGGCAGCTCCAGCCACATGGGGGGCTTTCAGATGAGAGGAAGATACCTGCCTCTGTATTCACAGACATCCCCAAACTCCAGGAAAGCCACACCACACTCACTCAAGAACGCTTTCTCAGGAGTGCATTCTAATCCCACAGCAGCACCTGGCTGGTACCTCTGTGCAGCTCAATAAGATGTCAATCTACCCTCTTGCATTCAACCCTAATCTCTGAGTTATTCTCTTGAGGCCTTTCTCTAACGACTAGGGGAGGACAGAAAGAGGAGAAACCCCCACCTCCCCCAGGATAGAGCTCCCTACCCCTAAGAGTTCCTTGCAAGCAACTGACTTATACTCTTCTCTTACACAGGTCGGTTATGCCATGGGGGGTATAATAGCTGCTATGTGCACAAAAGGTGGTTAGAGGTTATCAGTGCGAAATGTACAAACGTAAAGGCTAAGTCCACCTATGTTAACACTGATGTGTGCATCCAGGACTACCCAGGAAGAAAATCTTGATAATTTTAGTAACTCTAGTGCCACTACTAACTGTCGCTGTCTTTATTTTGGAGACAGGGTCTCTCTTTGTCCCCCAGGCTGCAGTGCAGTGGGGCAAATATAGCTCACTGCAACCTCAAACTTCTAGGCTCAAAGGATCTTCCTACCTCAACCTCCCAAGTAGCTGGGACTGCAGGTGCACACCACCATGCCTGCCTAATTTGTTTACTTTGTGTAGAGATTGGGTCTTGCTTTTTTGCCCAGGCTGGTCTCGAACTCCTGGGCTCAAGTGATCCTCCTTCCTTGTCCTCTCAAAGTGCTGGGATTACAGGCGTGAGCCACCACACTCAGCCTGTCCCTGCATTTTCTTACACTGTTTAGATTCAAACTCCAGGTGGAAGCAGTCAACAGGCTAAGCCTAAGAAGCATGTCCACCCCTGCAGTTCCCAGGAGGCAAGAACAGAAAATGCCCATTTGATCTCTGCTGGCTTCCACAGCAGAAGGTAGAACCTACTAGGACTCATTACTGGGCAACCTATAGTGGACAGCAGATGTCCATTACAGACATTCCTTATCTGCTTCCTTAAAGAACTGAGAATATCTGTCAAAACAACACTGGCAATGATAAACAATGTTAATTCTGCCAGTCCACGTTACATGCCAATATTGTTCCAACTAAAAAATAATTTATAAAAGCATAGCTCTGATCACTACCACAATCTGCCACCATCAGTCAGAGTCAACAAAAAATAAAAGCTCCCAGAAGGGCTAAAATCCTTAATGCAAGGCTGATGGCAAAGACGGCAGGAGATTATTTAATTTTTTAATGTCAGATCACGTTAACTGCCATGCTTAAATTTGCAAATTGTTGCTTGTTAAAATATCCATTTACTAAAATGATAAATAATACATGTTGTGACACATTAGCGAAACTGTTATTTTTTAAAGCATCACAGACACAGATGAATTACCATTTCGGTGCAAACCCTTGTACCATTTAGGGAAAAACAAGAGGATCTGTTAAGTTACACCGTGGCAGAAAAATCAAGAGTTGCCACCACATTTCCCTACGCCAAAATGACCCTCCACATTTCAGATTATTAAGGTCTTCTCAGCAAGGCATGTGCAGAGCCAAAACCAGAGCCCAGAAAGTTGGCTGAAGGCTTCCTGCCAAAGGCAGCCCTTGCAGTAGCAGCACCAGCTAACATCAAGGTTGAGCTGGCAATGGAAAGGTGGCCAGGTTTAAAAGAAATGCTGTCAGGAATTGCCAGGAATAAAGAAGCCATTCCAAATTGCACTATAGCAAAGGTAACAAGGATCACAGCTTTCCCCAAACAATGTTCATCCATTTCATCCCCCACTAATCTTGCTCAGTAAACCTTTCATGTTCAATTTTACCTCTTATTCATATAGAGCTCAGCTCTTTGCTTTTATTGAATGGGCATACATACTAGAATCTCCTTTGAAAGAGAAATGGTTATTTGCAAATGCTGGAAGGCAGAGAGTAAAAACAAAGTTTGTAACACAAATATAATTTTGAAATTCAACCATTTATATGCCAAAAAAACCCAAACTGTGTTCCACTTACCTTTAACTCAAGATTTGAACACATATCATAAAATCCTTAGAAAACAAAGTGACTGTATTTTAAAAATCAAACCAATGACGGTACAAAAAAAATTTGGTAACCAAAAGATTAAATGTAAAACATGAGTTCACTGACTCATGGTCAAATTTCTAAACTTGGCATTCTCAGCTCTTCATGGTCTGGCCCTAACCTACCTTTTTCTATTTTACTTCCTACTGCTTCCCTTTAATAGACGTGTCCTCCGAGAAAACTGTACTACTCAGTTCCTCACATTCTCCTATGTGCATTTTTGTTTGTTTGTTTGTTTGTTTTGAGACGGAGTCTCGCACTGTCACTCAGGCTGGAGTGCAGTGGCCCAGCTAATTTTTTATATTATTAGTACAGACGGGATTTTGCATTGTTGGCCAGGCTGGTCTCAAACTCCTAGCCTCAAGCACTCTCCCTGCCTCAGCCTCCCAAAGTAATGGGATTGCAAGTGTGAGCCATCATACCCGGCCTCCTGTATACATTTGTAAATGGTGGGCTCACCTCCCTTTTCTTCTGAATATCTCCTTAAAAATTACATGTCCAGGCCAGATCACTTGAGGTCAGGAGTTCAAGATTAGCCTGGGCAACATGGCAAAACCCCATCTCTACTAAAAATACAAAATTAGCCAGGCAGCTGGCATGTGCCTGTAGTCCCAGCTACTGGGGAGGCTGAGGCAGGAGAATCACTTGAACTCGGGAGGCAGAGGTTGTGGTGAGCCAAGACTGCACCACTGCACTCCAGCCTGGGTGACAGAGTGAGACTCTGCCTTAAAAAAAAAAAAAAAAATTACATGTCCAAATTCTTCCTTTCCTACAGTGGCCAGCTCAAACGGCATCTTGGCCGAGCGTCCTCTCCTTCCTCTGCCTCCCACAGCCCTGGCAATGAGCTACACTCCATACACCTTATCCCTTCTTGAAGAGTCATCTTTGGTCAAAAAGTCACTACTAAACTGTGAGTTCATCTTCACAACACAGCTCTTACTTATGGAGAAACACTCACACTATGCCCTGTTTACACAGGATCCAAGCAGAGCCTGCCTCCAACCTATGGCAGGTCATCTCCTGCCTGCCTTGTGTAAATTCCTCAGATTTAAAAGCCCATTTATTCCTTTGGCTCTTTCCCACTAGGGCTTAGCTCTCTCCCAAAACAATGAATTTTCCTTTCAATGACATTGGATAAGGCTCCTTGATTTGATCTATTTTCTGCCTCCCATCCACTAAGCCTTGCTCCAGGATATGCCCAGTCCAGTATAAGAAGCCTGGCACCACCTTGTAGGGTGAGAATTTCAACCTCTTTACACAGATGCAAAGTTTCCCATGAGGCAACTGGCCCTGAGTTCTGGAGTTCGGCTCCTCTCTTCTCTTGGACCTCAGTTCTCAATTCTCTCCCACTGAATCTTCACAGCTACTTAACTTCTTAATGAAGCTGAACGCTCTATCAACCATCCAGGCCTTAAAGTTCTCAAAGCTGAATATCAACCATAATCACCCAAGTAGAGAAATGGATCAGACATCAGAGACATCCAGGCAACCTTATCTTATCTAAAATTATATCTTGTCTAAAAAATATAAATATGTATTTTTAAAATTTTTCATTACACAATAATGGAATATAATTTCACTGTAAAAAAAATTCGACAACATAGATGACACAAAGTCTCCACTGACACTTCCTCAATCTCATCCCCTGTCTGTCTAAGAGTCCTTTATCCATGTATTTACATATCATCCTTCATCAAATCCAAGATCTTATCACTTGTAATGTGCATTATGCTTCACTAAGAGTTTAAATTAGTAAACTATGTCACCCATTGTTAGATATGCTGATTTCAGAAATGTTAAAAAATCTGAAAAGCATGTTTTAGAATTTGCAAATATATATAAATTTTGAGCTTTACAAATATAAATGTAATAATTTTATATTTTTTCTCACTAAAAATGTATCTGAGAGAGCCTCCCACATCAGCTGCATAAAGATCTACACCACACTCTTATACACTTTTTAGGTATCACATTCTATATGCTGGCTGTACCACTGTACATTTAATCATTCCAATATTTCACCATTCCAGTGCTGGAATGAGCATGTGTTCATGTGTATTTCACTAGACACGAAATTACCAAATTAAAAGTATGTGACTTTATTTTCAAAGATACAGCCAAACTACCTTCTCCAAAAAGGTCTGAACAATTTATATGCTCAGGATATGAAAGTACACCCATTTTTCCTCATTGCCGCCAAAGAATATTATTCTCTTTAATTTCTGCCAATCTGATGGGATAAAATCATATCTGGTTGCTTTAATGTGTAATTCGCTAATTATTAATGAAGTTAAGCATCTCTTTGTATTTATTGGCCATTTGTTCCCTTTCTATCAATGCCTTTTTATATCTTTTCCCCATTTATTCTAGTGTTTTCTTATTAATATGCAGAAGCTCCTTTATATACTCTGTATTTATCCTTTGTGTATTGCACATGGCCTATTTTCTCTTAGTCTGTTATTTGTCTTTTAATTATATTTGTGATTTTGTCTTTGGTGATACAGACATTACAATCTTTTAATGGTCAAATTTATTCATCACTTCCCAGCTATACCCAAGATTACTTACATGTAGGTAATACTTTATTCTAACATGAAACCCATTCTTTGCAAACTCCACTGGGTTCTGGCCTGGCAGTGCTTGAAGGGATATGAGATACACTCCTACAACCCACACACTGGAGAATTTCCATACAGCTATCCTGACCCCACCTCTGAAAGAGGCAGGTGTCAGTCAGTGCTCTGCCAGCCTGTGGGCACTATTTCAGGAAGGACCAGCCAGTTCTCTTTTTTTTCCAGACAGGATCTCACTCTGTCAACCAGGCTGGGCTGCGGTGGCACAATCATAGCTTACTGCAGTCTCAATCTCCCCCAAGTGCCTCAGCCCAAAGCACTGGAATTATAGGCGCATGCCCCACACCAAACTACCTTTCTTTTTTGAGGTGGGGTCTTGCTATGTTGCCCAGGCTGGTCTCAAACTCCTAGGCTCAAGCAATCCTCCTGGCTTAGCCTCCCAAAGTCTTGAGATTATGGGCAGGAGCCACTGCACTCGGCACTAGTTTCCTTTCTTAACATCAAAGCCAGAAGCCTAACCCATTCCAGGCTACATGTGCCAGCCTGGTCAGCCTGACATCATGGCTCAAAACCAGAGACCAAGCCGGGCATGGTGGCTCACACTTGTAATCTCAGCACTTTGGGAGGCTGAGGCAGGTGGATCACCTGAGGTCAGGAATTCAGGACCAGCCTGGCCAACACGGTAAAACCCCATCTCTGCTAATAATACAAAAATTAGCTGGGCATGGTGGCATGCACTTGTAATCTCAGCTACTCAGGAGGCTGAGGCAGGAGAATTGCTTGAACCCAGGAGGCAGAGGTTGCAGTGAGCCAAGATTGCGGCACTACACTCCAGCCTGAGCAACACAGCAAGACTCCGTCTCAAAAACAAAAAACAGAGACGAAAGCCCTGCCACACAGAGAGGCAAGCATCCCACCATCCATGGCTCAGTCCCTGGGCCAAGAGTGTCTGGACACCCTGTGGAAAGATTGTCACCCCGCCCCTCTCTCCCGTAGTCTTAGATGTAACATACTGCCTGCAGAACTGCATCCCTGACCTGGTACAAACAAACCCCAGGGCACTGGGTAACTCTGATGACTAGATCCTGGTCTGACAGGCCCAAATGCCAAGGTGTAGTCCCTGTGAGACAGTCCCCTGTCCCCAGAGAGACGGTGGAGAAAGGCTGGCTCTTCTCCCTTCACATCTGCACTATGAGATCAGGTCTTTGATTCCTCTGCATTCTGCTCCCCACTGCTGACATGGTCTCCCTTACAAGATATGCCATAACCTACTGCCCAACCTGTCCGAACCTCACGTATCAGGCCCTCAGTACTCACCCAACTGCCAGAAAGAGGGCCCGGGACAGTTATGTTCCAAGTTCCCTGACTCCAAGCAGGGCGAAGTGAGCTCTGGTTCCTGGGTCAGTGCAATACACTGGGTTATGGTTGGGTCAGAGGTTGGTGGGAACACATACCTTCCCTCTCTGCGATACATGAATTATTTAGTCAAGAACATAGCACTTAATGGGCAGGTAAGGTGGAAGCAGAGTAGGAGCAGATGCAGCCTATGTTTCTGTGGCTTGTCCTTTGCCCCTGAGTTTCCACCTAAGAGCATCAGCCAACTATAACACCAAGCTCAGGTGGGGTCCTCCCAGATGTGGGGCACGGCGGGCGGGGGGCGGAGAGGAAGCTGAATCCTTGCTGTGGCTTTTAAATACTCTGGCTTATCTACTCATCTCTATACTTACGTTTAAAGGAATATTTATATACATTAGATACTCCTGGTTGGTGGGTCAAACTTGGCATTTTCAAGAATTCCTCCTCACCTGGGATGCAGGTGGGGGTGAAGAAGTCTCCGTGTCCAGGTGTCCCTGCCTCCAGCTTCCCAATCTTTGGAAAGTCCATCTCCCGGAACTGCGATGGCCTGAGAGGCCTGCTCCAACACACGTGGAACTCAGCAGAACATCGCAGGGCATACCTGGGAAAATCCCAATCCCACCTCAACCTTCTCTCACCCAAAATTAATCTTGCCTGTCAGAGCCAAATGTAACCTAATGTTTCCCTGATGTAAACAGCTCCCCCTAGTGCTGTTATAGCCCCAACCATCGTGCTTGCACAAAGCCAAATCCTACTGTTTACAGCCTGATGATAACCCAGTTGGCATTCTGTGCTCTAAGCTACTCCCTTAGAAAGAGCTTCCCCTGGCCAGGTGCGGTCGCTCACGCCTGTAATCCCAGCACATTGGGAGGCCAAGGTGGGAGGATCACAAGGTCAAGAGATCGAGACCATCCTGGCCAACATGGTGAAACCCCATCTCTACTAAAAATACAAAAATTAGCTGGATGTGGTGGCATGCGCCTGTAGTCCCAGCTACTCAGGAGGCTGAGGCAGTAGAATCGCTTGAACCTGGGAGGCAGAGGTTGCAGTGAGCCAAGATTGTGCCACTGCACTCCAGCCTGGCGACAGAGCAAGACTTCATCTCAAAAAAAAAGAAAGAGCTGGCCGGGCGCAGTGGCTCACGCCTGTAATCCCAGCACTTTGGGACGCCGAGGTGGGTGGATCACGAGGTCAGGAGATCGAGACCACGGTGAAACCCCGTCTCTACTAAAAAAATACAAAAAATTAGCCGGGCGCGGTGGCGGGCGCCTGTAGTCCCAGCTACTCCGGAGGCTGAGGCAGGAGAATGGCGTGAACCCGGGAGGCGGAGCTTGCAGTGAGCTGAGATCGCGCCACTGCACTCCAGCCTGGGCGACAGAGCGAGACTCCGTCTCAAAAAAAAAAAAAAAAAGAAAGAGCTTCTCCTTGACCTTTCAAGGCCTCCCCAGCAGGACTCAAAATAGGCAGCCTCACTAAGTCCCACTCACCTCTGAGTCCTCCACAATATTTACTACACCTCTTTATCCTAGATAACATTTTCTAAATATTTGTTCAATTAATTATATTGGAATTATTTCTGGAATTAATTTTTGCCTTCCCAAAGTTCATATCTAGTATATTTAAGTTTGATAAACTTGCATCTTTATTAAACAAATCTCTCATTAGGCCTAATAGCAATATTATCCACTATCAACTTCAGATTTAACCAGCCTCAACTTCCCAACCAAAAAGAGGAATCTTGAGAACTTCAGATGGCATTATACTAAATGGAGATTTTCCTCAGATTCTAAATCTGTGCTGTCCAACACAATAACCACTAATCACATGCGACTATATAAATTTACATTTTCTCCTTTGGGAGGCTGAGGCCTGGAGTCCAGATCAACTTGGGCAACATAGAGAGACCCCATATCTACAAAAAAAATTTTTTTTAAATTAGCCAGGTGTGGTGGTACGTGCCTGTAATCCCAGCTACTCAGAAGGCTAAGGCAGGAGAATCACTTGAGCCCAGGAGGTCGAGGCTGCAGTGAACTATGACTGCACCACTGCACTCCGGCCTGGGTGACAGAGCAAGACCTTGTCTCTAAATAAATAAATAAATAAATAAATTTACATTTTCAAGAAAATTAAAATTTTAGTTTCTCAGTCTCAGCCACATTTTAAGTGCTCAATAGCCACATGTGGCTGGTGGTTACCATACCATATTGGACTGCGCAGATAGAGAAAATTTCCATCATCAAAGAAGGTTCTTTAGGATAGCGCTGCTCCAAATGCATTAAAAATCTTGAAAACTGGCCGGGCACTGTAGCTCACGCCTGTAATCCCAGCATTTTGGGAGGCCAAATATGGCAGATCATTTGAGGTCAGGAATTCGAGACCAGCTTGACCAACATGGTGAAATCTGTCTCTACTAAAAATACAAAAAATCAGCCAGGTGTGGTAGCCCGCGCCTGTAATCCCAGCTACCTGGGGGGCTGAGGCAGAAGAATCACTTGAACCCAGGAAGCAGAGGTTGCAGTGAGCCAGACTGCGCCACTGCACTCCAGCCTGGGCGACAGAGCGAGACTCTGTCTCCAAAAAAAATCTTGAAAACCTAAAGAATCCTTAGCTTACAGCTAGTATCAGATCTTCAAAGTACCATAATTAAATTTAAAAATACACTGCTTCTTTAATTAAAACAACATAAGGAAACACTCTCACTGATAAAGTAGGGCTTTTATAATAATAGATTTGTCTCATCACAATGAAAAATTTAAACGCAGCCTAAGTCTCATCTGTCTTCAGTTGCCAAAGCTAATAGGCTATGCAGAGGGCAATGCATTCTTAGAGTTGCATGAATCCTTTCTCCTGACAGATAAAATTTCTGGTTAACAGTCACTAAGGAAACTAATTTTAACATAACCCTTTATGTCCTGGGCTTGACTAGAGTATACAAACAACATCTAGAAAATTTTCAACCCAGGGATTTCAAAAGCTATGCATACAAAACCAAAAATACCTAAGTCTTCTATGAGTTCAGAATTTGATGCTAGGTGGAAGGTGTCTATGAATATGTGAAGTGAGTATGTATATTGGAATAAAGGAACTGTCTAAGTAGGCTGTGTCTTTTTCTCTCCCATCTCCGTGAAATGCCAGTGTCTCTTAGCAGATAAAATACATACATAAGGGAGTTAGAGAAAAGAGGTCTTCTATTCCTTTTATAGACTCCTAGGAGCACTGAGACTCATTCAACAGCACATGAGTACGAGTCCTGGAAAGCACAGCTTCAGCACCTCAATAGAAAAGTTTTTCCCCTCACAGTGAAGCAATGAGAGGGCTAAGAAGCACAGAATTTTTAAAAAATCAAAACAGAATTGGATGAGGATGGGCAGAAGGGTAGGCCTGGGGGCAGAGGACCAGGTCATCCAACAGTCTCCAGGTATAAAGTCTCAATTCTACACATTCACAGTGTGTATTTGTGATGTTCCCTCTGGGCTGGCCACCACACTGTATAATCATAAAGTGAGCTTTAATTACCCAAGACCATTCACTAGCTCTTATGAGATGTGTTCCACCTGAAGGACTGCTCAAGAAGGTCACAAATGCCTCATAATTTTTTTCTGCTGGATCTTAAAGCCTACAACTTCCTACTAAAGGAAAGGTCAAAGGAAATACATCTGTAAAATACTGCCAGAGGGCAGCAGGAGACGTAGGGGGCAGCCAACAACTGGGACCTCGGTGATGCCAACCTTAACTGTCATTTCACCCTTTCCCCTTCAAATCATCCCATGGTCCTAAAACCTTTATAATCCTTTTACACTTGACACTAGTGTCCCGGAAGAGCTGTTTGTCATCCTGAAATCAAACTGTATTTTCTCCTCTGGGAGCATGTACATTCTGTAACAAGACAGGTAATCCTCAGACAGCGGCAAGCAGAACCATACTAGGCTCTGATACTGACCTTGACTTTACTGAAAAATGTTAAGTAGTAAAAATTTCATCAAGGTAAGGGAAGAACAAAGGAAGAACCTGTTTCCATGTTTTCCCTTCCATTTTACATGTGCATTATTTCAACCCCATAGCCAACTGTTTGTCATCTCTTTATAAACTTTCGGGAACTCAAGAGAAAACAGTACATGAGTCACTCTCTCAAGAGCATACAAATGATGAGGAATACATTCCCATATATATATATACTATTATTCACTGAAATTTTTACATAGCTGTTTTTGATAAAGAAAACCATATGGTCATGAAAAATATACTATAGGCAAGTTACTGATTCTGACACAGCTTTCTTAAAATTCAGAAGAAACTATGTGAACCAAACAAACACGAACACATCAACCCTCAGGAAAGATGTTTAAAGAGCAATGCAAAATGTTTAACTGGACTTTATCAGGATTCTTAAATACTATAGAATTTCCTTACTGAGACCTTAGGGAAGAAATTAACTTTTAAAGACAATTGTTTAAAGTAAGCAATCTCACAAAATGTTTATCTAACAGAATCCAGGCATGCTGGCTACAGCATCTCTATTGACATACCTTTAAAAACCACAAATTATTAGGAAATAGGTCTGGAAAAATGTGGCCCATGTAGAAAAAGTCTTTAACAAAGAAAGGTTTATTTCCAAATTACATTAGTATTCACAAGGTGAAACAACTTATTATAGATGCACAGCATTAGTCTCATACACAATAATACCTTTACTAATAAAAGAATATGTCCAAATGTCACATTTCTCTTTTACAAAGCTTAATTACCAGAGGTGAGAACTGATAGGCACAGGAATGAGTTCCAGGGTATCAGATAAGAGGATGGCTGCAGAATGAAATTACTGTAAAATATTAACTAAAAGTCAAACATGCAAGAAAATATAAAATATGCATCAGATAGTTTGAGGATGAGGTTAAGGAAAAGAGGCAGTGAGCCAGATTAATATTAATAGTAAGAGGAAGAATAAGAGGAATCTCTGGTTGAGCAGGGAAGGGGAGACAGCAGGGAATAGCTTGAAGAAGGGGCAGAGCTTTCAGCTCTTAAGTAAAGTTAAAGTGGAAGATGGAGACTCCAGCAGCCCCAGCAGACACATCCACTTCAGGTGGAGGTGCAGCAGGAAGAGCAGGTTCCTTTTGACTGTATTCCCCCATCCCATGGCACCCACCAAGGGTGCTTTCTAGGTCAACCTCAGAAGGAAGCCTCTGGTGTCTAAAACTCCATCCCCAGCTGAGTGTGGTGGTTCACGCCTGTAATCCCAACACTGGGAGGCTGAGGCAGGAGGATCGCTTTGAGGCCAGGAGTTTGAGATGAGCCTAGGCAACATAGCGAGACCCCATCTCTATAAAATAATTTTAAAAATTAGCCAGGCATAGTGACATGAGACTGTAGTCCCAGTTACTTGGAAAGCTGACATGGGAGGATCACTGGAGTCCAGGAGTTCAAAGTTACAGTGAGCTACGATTACACCACTGCACTCCAGCCTGGGCAACACAGTGAAACCCCATTTCAATCAATCAATCTCCACCGCCATCTGTGTGCTGGTTAGTGGCGTCCTTGCAACATAGGGTTTAACATGAAAATTCTGCATGAGATAACATGCAATTGTTTTCAGTATAATCAGTCAAAAAGTATCAATGAATGGTTTTAGATTCCTGTGTTTCAATGGAGGGTGGAGCACAGAAGGCATGGGTGTTTGGAGATGGCCAGAAGCCAAAGGCAGAAGGCAAAGGGCAGTGAAATCACCACTACTGAGTGACGTACAGGGTACAGGCCAGCACCTTACTTTATACAGATTACCTCAGTGAAGCCTTACAATAACCTTATGGACGAGGTGAAAGGAGTCAACTGGGGACAACTCTGATCCTTATAACCCCCAAATCTTAGAAAAACGAGGCTATCCAGTGAGAGTCCAACTATAAAACCAACAGGGGATGTTAGAGACATAGCCTCCTTAAGGAGGCTTAAAGATGGCTGGGCACAGTGGCTCACGCCTATAATCCCAGCACTTTGGGAGGCCGAGGCGGGTGGATCCCCTGAGGTCAGGAGATCGAGACCAGCCTGACCAATATGGTGAAACCCCATCTCTACTAAAATGACAAAAATTAGCCGGGTGTGGTGGTAAGCACCTGTAGTCCCAGCTACTCCAGAGGCTGAGGCAGGATAATGGCTTGAACCTGGGAGGTGGAGGTTGCAGTGAGCCAAGATTGCACCACTGCACTCCAGCCTGGGAGACAGAGTAGGAGTCTGTTTCAAAAAAAAAAAAAAAAAAAAAGTACGATAAGGCCAGGAACAGTGGCTCACGCCTGTAATCCCAACACTTTGGGAGACCGAGGCAGGAGGACTGCTTGAGCCCAGGAGTTCGAGATCAGCCTGGCCAACATGGTGAAACCCCATCTCTACTAAAAACATAACAATAAGCTGGGCATGGTGGCGTGCACCTGTAATCCCAGTTACTCGGGAGGCTGAGGCAGAAGAATTGCTTGAGCCTGGGAGGTGGAGGTTTCAGTGAGCCAAGATTGCGCCACTGCACTTCAGCCCAGGTGACAGACCAAAACTCCATTTCAAAAAAAACATCAGTAAGACACACCTGAAAACCAGCAATTCCACTGCTAGGTATACAGTCAAGAGAAGTAAAAACATGTGTCCACACAAAAATACATACACAAATGTTCATAGTAGTACTGTTCATAATAGCCAGAAAGTAGAACCATCAATGTCTAATGAATGAATAAATAAAATGTGGTATATCCATATAAAGAACTATTATTTGGCAGTTATAAAGAATGAAGTACTGATACATACTACAGCTTAAAATAACTTGAAAAATTATGCTCAGTGAAAGAAGCCAGAGATTTTTTAAAAAGGCCACATACTATAGGATTCCATTTATATGACATGTCTAAAATACACAAAATTATAGAGACAGAAAATAGATTAGTAGTTGCCAGAGTCTAAGGGAAGAAGGAAATGGGCAGTGATGCTAATGGGTATAGGATTTCATTTTGGGGTAAGAAAAATGTTCTGGAATTAATGGTGAATGACTTTGTGAACATGCTAAAAACCACTGAATTACACACTTTAAAGACGTAAATTTTACAATATGCAAATTATGTCTTGATCTTTTTTTTTAATCTACCTTTATTTTTTATTTTTTGAGATGGAGTATTGCTCTGTTGCCTAGGCTAGAGTGCAATGGCACGATCTCAGCTTACTGTAACCTCGGCCTCCCAGGTTAAAGCAATTCTCCTGCCTCGGCCTCCCAATTAGCTGGGATTATGGGCGCCTGTCACCATGTCCAGCTAATTTTTGTATTTTTAGTAGAGACGGGGTTTCACCATGTTGGCCAGGCTGGTATCAAACTCCCGACCTCAAGTGATCTGCCAGCTTCAGCCTCCCAAAGTGCTGGGATTACAGGCGTGAGCCACCATGCCCGGCCAGATCTATCTTTAGACAATAACGTATCTAAACACTGTCCATTAGAAGGGGAGACTAGTCAGCATCAGAAGCTTAGAAAGGAAGGAAAAAACAAAAACGACACTGTCTAGGGGAGAAGCTTCAGTAACAGGCGGACTAAGAACCCTGAGCTCAGATTCATTGAAAGGCTTCTCGGAATGGCATTAGCACTACAGAATTAATACCAAGCTGCTGGCAAAGCGAACAGAGCCCCCTGAATTTGGGTAATATAGTAGCCCTAAGACCTCTTGTCAAAATCTCACAAGCACCAAGCAAATCCCATGGAGCTCTTCTTCCAGTATCCTCCCCTGATCCAGTATCACTTATTTCTCATTGTACATTATTAAGCTGACTTTCAGGCCTTTTTAAGCCCAGTCAAGGCAGCTCCTATGTCAAGAAATGACCTGCTTCCATATTTTTGGACAACAGAGGATATGGGGGAAAGACTAGGATGGCCAACCATCCCGGTTTTCCTAGGGCTTTCCAGGCTATAGCACTCAAAGTCCTACAAAAAAACCTCTCGGTCCCAGGCGACCCAGGATGCTTGATCACCCCAGAAAAGATCCTGAACTTGGTAACAATACTAACATAATGCTGCCCTAACAAAGCAGATAATGTGTAGAGTGACTGCTGCAAACTGATTCCCACCATCTTCTCCTTTGCCTTCTAACCAAAGAGACTGGGAAGCTAAGTTCTTGACATCCCAGACTACTTGCCACTAGTGATGGTCGTATGGCTCAGCTCAAGCCAATGAAATACAAGCAGAAGCCTTGGGGAGTCCCTCATTTCCTGAATAAAAAGGAGGAAGTTTCCGCTGTTACCCTTGGCACTTTCCCTCTTTCCCCTGTGGGAATAGAGAGATGGTGCCTAGATATGAAGCAGCTATTTTGTGAGAATGAGATGAGCAAGTGAGCATGAGGAAGGCCTCTATGCTAAAGATGGTGAAGCAGAAAGACCCTGAGCCACACACTGGCAGGACACCACTCACCATAACCCAAACATGCACCCTGGTTCATACCTCTGATCCCTGTAGCTTGCTACTCCTCTACGTAAAATGTCTTCCCTACTTTCTGGTTGGACTCTGACTTTAAATCTCAATCTAGAAGAAGTTACCTCCCTCTGCAAAGCCTTCCCCAGCAAAACAAATGTCTTTTTTTTTTTTTTTTTTTTTTTTGAGACAGAGTCTCGCTCTGTCACCCAGACTGGAGTGCAGTGGCACGATCTTGGCTCACTGCAACCTCCACCTCCCGGGTTCAAGTGATTCTCCTGCCTCAGCCTCCCAAGTAGCTGGGATTACAGGCACATGCCACCATGCCCAGCTAATTTTTTGTATTGTAGTAGAGACGGGGTTTCACTGTGTTGCCCAGGCTGGTCTAGAACTCCTGAGCTTTAGGGGTAATTTGTTCACCCCAAACCCAGTCAGCCCGCAACATTAGCATTAGTTGTATGGTTAGTTACTAATGCACCCACTACAGTCTCCCTGGCTGACCACGCTGTACTACACCTACAAAAAGTACTCTATAAATGAATGAGTATGAAATATTTCATAAGTCACTGACTGAACAAGTCAACCCCCTTCCTCTTTGAGTTTCTTAAGGGAACAAATAGTATCTCACTCATTGTTGCATCCCTAACAGGCAAATCTGAGATGCCCAATACATGTTTGCTAAACACAAACCATCACAGCTCCTCACAAAAATGTCTCCATTGAGTTGTGATTTAATGCCATCCCTTTCTGTGGGCTGAGAAATGCCTACTTGGACAGGGGTTTAGCATCACTCAGGGAGACTGCATTTCAATACATCTATTTCTTATTTGTTTAAAATGTTTCTTTTTGTACAACCAGCATGCCTTTTTTTTTTTCTTTTACAATCTGGTATTTCCCTTTAGTGGGGAGGATGAAGCAGAATGGGAGGGAAGATTGCCAATGTTATTACTCTTTGATGATAACACAGGATTAGAACCCAAACATAAATTACTCCTAAATTCAGAAAGAAAAAATAAAAATAAAAAAATTATCTTTCTTCAAACTTCTATGCTTCCTTATTTGACAATAAGAATTTTATAAACCAACATCTTGTTCTTTTCTCCTTAGCTTCCAGGATGTTTAGAACTAAATTATTCATTCTAGACATGGGGTTTATCTGATATTTCATCTTAATTATTTTTCATGCTTTGAAAAAAAGATTAACCTATTAAACATATTTTAACAAACTAAGCAATGTAAAATTATTTTTTTGATCCAGGCATAGTATAACCAACATTCTCAACAGCTGAAATTAAGCAGAGTCACTTTCTGCAGCATCAAAACTGCAATAAAGGGAGTCTCTGAGCCTACTCTGGTTCAGAAGCTGCCTACAAAAAAATAAAGTATTTTTTAAAATTGCAGTAAAGCCTCCCAAATTTTGGCAAAATCAGCCCCTCTTTTCCTAAATTATTTCGATACATTTTAACAACCTTCAATTGAGATTTTTAAATCACTGAATATTTACACATCTTTAAAAGTTTTCTTGGCTGGGTGTGGTGGCTTATGCCTGTAATCCCAGCACTTTGGGAGGCGGAGGTGGGTGGATTATCTGAGGTCAGGAGTTCAACACCAGCCTGGCCAACATGGTGAAACGCTGCCTCTACTAAAAATACAAAAATTAGCCAGGCGTGGTGGCGCATGCCTGTAATCCCAGCTACTCCGGAGGCTGAGGCAGGAGAATCACTTGAACCCCGGAGGTTGAGGCTGCAGTGAGCCGAGATAGCACCATTGCACTCCAGCCTGAGCAAGAGAGCGAGACTTTTCTGAGACGGAATCTGGCCCTGACAAGGGCCAAGCAAACAAAAAAAAGTTTTCTTTATTTTCTTTATTTATTTTTGAGATGGAGTCTCACTCTGTCACTCAGGCTGGAGTGCAATGGTGCAATCTTGGCTCACTGCAGCCTCAGTCTCCCAGGTTCAAGCGATTCTCCTGCCTCAGCCTCCCGAGTAGCTGGGACTACAAGCATGTGCCACCATGCTCAGCTAATTTTGTATTTCTAGTAGAGATGGAGTTTCACCATGTTGGCCAGGCTGGTGTCGAACTCCTGACCTCAGGTGATCTGACCACCTCAGCCTCCCAAAGTGCTGGGATTACAGGCATGAGCCACCACACCCAGCCAAAAGTTTTCTTTTATCAAGCATTAGACTGCCCACATTAACACACAAAACCTCAGCTCTTCATTATTTTTCTCCCAGAAACCTTCTGACTGGCTTAATTTTGTCCTGGAATAAAAGGCCTACTTAAATTGAGAAATAATTCTGTGTAACTACGAAAGCAGTTAACTTCTCAAAATAAAATTTTGCCTTTCTACTTGGAGATGCCTTAGAAATAGTACTACGAAAAGCAACAACCAAAAAAGTGAAGATTAGCTTCTGAAACAAATCTTTGTAAGAAAAAAAAAGTAATGGGCCGGGCGCGGTGGCTCACGCTTGTAATCCCAGCACTTTGGGAGGCCGAGGCGGGCGGATCACGAGGTCAGGAGATCGAGACCACGGTGAAACCCCGTCTCTACTAAAAATACAAAAAATTAGCCGGGCGTGGTGGCGGGCGCCTGTAGTCCCAGCTACTCGGAGAGGCTGAGGCAGGAGAATGGCATGAACCCGGGAGGCGGAGTTTGCAGTGAGCCGAGATTGTGCCTCTGCACTCCAGCCTGGGTGACAGAGCAAGACTCCGTCTCAAAAAAAAAAAAAAAAAAAGAAAAAAAAGTAATGCCAGTCACAAAGAAAGAATACTTACATGTACCTGCCACATTCCTTACATAGGAGAGATGTGCTCCTAGAAAGTTGAAACCTATTTTTCTACTGCCATAGTTTAAAAAGCTGGCAGGGGTGGGGAGTGGGGGAAGAAGGAGGGGGTGATACATTTACATTTTCAGAGCTCTTCAAATAGTGGGCAATGTTGACATGAAGTTGCAAGTGTAAATATTTGTTCCCTTCTTGGTTTATAAATTTCATGATGATAAAACTCTGTGTATAGAGCCACTAATTAAAAAGGAATCTATTTGCCTTGTAGGATGCTTGAGGTTCTATGTTTATTCAAGATGAATAAAGTGGTGCACACTAGAAAGGAACAGGAATTAGAATTTTGAACTTCATTGGTTTAACAAGTTCCTCCTGGGAATGAAAAGAGATTTCATTTGTCAAATCTGAGAAGGCTTTTCAGATGATAATTTGTGTGAAGATGCAGCAGTACATACAGTAAAAATTATCTCCCCTGACCGTGAAAGGAAAGAAGGATGATATGTGATCAAGAAACAGCAAATTAAATGTTTGAGAAAAAGGAAGACAGGCCGGGCACAGTGGCTCACGCCTGTAATCCCAGCATTCTGAGAGGCTGAGGTGGGCAGATCACTTGAGTTCAGGAGTTCGAGATCAGCCTGGCCAGCATGGTGAAACCTCATCTCTACTAAAAATACAAAAATTAGCGGGGCATGGTGGGCGTGCATCTGTAATCCCAGCTACTTGGGTGGCTGAGGCAGGAGAATCTCATGAACCCAGGAAGTGGAGGTTGCCATGAGCCACTGCACTCCAGCCTGGTTGACAGTGCAAGACTCCATCTCAAAGGAAAAAAAAGAAAAAAAAAGGAAGACAATTTTCCACTACTTTGGTTTCAGGGTCACTTAACATTACCATTTAATGGTAATCTAGTAATGAGGTCCCCTCACTATTCAAGATTGCTTTAATGTGCTACACATGAGAACTAGCTAAACAAACCTGATTACTACATTACACGTACAGATGACAGCCAGGACTGCTATTATTTACTTACATACTAAGTGGAATCTAGACCTTAAGCATGAACAGCCACCACCACCACCACAAACAACAAGATCTTACTTTGCACTAGGAATGTTTAAAGCACTCTGTGTTTATTAGCTAATTTAATTTATCCAACATTTTGTTCTGTGAAATGACTATTATCCCCAATTTATCAAATAAAAAATATTTTTAAACATGTATCTCACACCCATAGAATATACAACACCAAGAGTAAACCCTAATGTAAACTATGGGCTTTGGGTGATAAGGCTGTGCAATTACAATGTGTCATCAGATGTAACAACCATTCTGGTGGGGGATGTTGATAATGGGGAAAATTGTGCATGTGTAGGGGTAGGGAGTACATGAGAAATATCTGCCCCTTCCACTCAAATTTGCTGTAAATCTAAAATTGCTCTTCAAAAAAAAAAAGTCTATTTTTAAACACACACATACACACACACACACACACACACACACACACCCCACACACACAAAACATAGATCCCACACAGAGAAGTAACTTCTCTAACCCTGCACACAGCCAGTACTCAATATTTGCTAATGGCAAGACTGGAAGTACAGGCTGACTATGAAATCAACTAAGAAAGGCCGGGCACAGTGGCTCACACTTGTAATCCCAGCACTTTGGGAGGCCGAGGCAGGTGGATCACTTGAGGTCAGGAGTTTGAGACCAGCCTGGCCAACATGGTAGAAACCCTGTCTCTACTAAAACTACGAAAAATTAGCTGGGTGTGGTGGCGCACGGCTGTAATCCTGGCTACTCGGGAGACTGAGGCAGGAGAATCCCTTGAACTAGGAGGCAGAGGTTGCAGTGAGCCGAGATTGCGCCACTACACTCCAGCCTGAGCGACAGGGCAAGACTCTGTCTCGGAAAAAAAAAAAAAAAAAAAAAAAAAGAAAAATCAACTAAGAAAACATTGACTTACAGCCTATCAATCACTGAAGAAATAAACAACATATGACAACCTACAGTAACCGCCCAAGTGAATATGTCTTTTGCTTTCTTATTCCCATGGGGACTACAGGACCTCTGTGATAACATAAGTTCCTTCTACAATGATCCTGTATGTGCCTTTCCAATTTTTCATAACTTCAAGTAAGAAATACGTTCACATTATGACCTAGTATACACATATATGAATATTAAACTAAAATAGAAGTTTCATGAAACATTACTTAAACTTTTACACAAGGCATGCTATGTTTTTATTCTGTTTCTTTTTTTTCTTTAATGCTGATAGGAACTCATTATGTTGATTTCACAATCAATTAATGAGAGACAATTCAGTTTGAAGAACACTGATTTCATGCCTATATTTTGGTTTTCTGGGTAGAGTAAAATTTCTGTCTGCACCTGATAACTCTGAATGAGTCATTTCATCTCCCTGAGTCTCACCTCATCTGTGAAATAAATACCTGTATTAACTACTCCTAGAGTGGCTGAATTGAGGAAAAGAGAGAGGGAATAAAAAGACCTTGGGGAGAAGATTCTATTGGAATTCAGTCTGCAACCATAAGGTGCACCAAGTGAGGAACATCTACCTCCCTCTCTCTCCCCTAAAATCTCATCCAGTCCACGAGCAAGTTCTGTTAAATATGTTCTTCAAAACATATTTCAGATCTGTCCTCATCTCTCCATCCCCACTGTCAAAACCCCAGTCTATGCCTCCATCCTCACAAAGGCCTCCTCCCAGGCCTGCCCTCCTCTATCCTTGCTCCTCTACAGCTACCCTGGCCACACAGCAGCCTCGGTGACCTTTAAAAAGTTTTATTTTATTTATTTATTTATTTATTTATTTATTTATTTATTTATGTATTTATTGTGCTGCTGCTCAGACTGAAGTGCAGTAGCACAATCATAGCTCACTGCAGCCTTGTATTCCTGGGCTCAAGCGATCCTCCTGCCTCAGCCTCCTGAGCAGCTGGAACCACAGGCACATGCCATCACATCTGGCTTTTTTTTTTTTTTTTTCATTTTCTGTAGAAATGGGATCTCTCTGTGTTGCCCAGGCTGGTCTCCAATCCCTGGCCTCAAGCGATCCTTCCACCTCAGCCTCCAAAGCACTGACATTACAGCCGTAAGCCACCATGCCTGGGCAAAACAGTTTTATTTTGAAAAAATTTCAAACCTATAGAAACGTTGCAGGAATAATTCAGTAAACACCCACATACCCTTTAAAATTGGCCACTTTTGCTTTATCTCTCTTTTGTGAATCATTTGAGAATAAGTTGTAAAGACCATGATCATTCACTCCCCTTAAGAACAAGGTCATTCTCTTCATTTCCATAATGTATTATCACACTTAGGACACTTAACATTGATATAAGAGTATCATCTAACCATCAGTACATATTCCAAATTTGCCCATTTTCCCCAGTACTGTCCTTTATAGTAACTTTTTTCCTCCAACCCAAGACCATTTAGTTTTCATGTCTCTCAGTGACTTTAAAACATAAACTAAGACAGGTACAGTGGCTCATGCCTGTAACCCCAACACTTTGGAATACCAAAGTGGGAGGATCACTTGAACCCAGGAGTTCACCCAGCCTGGGCAACATAGCAGAACCCCATCTCTACCAAAAAAAAAAAAAATTAATTAGCCAGGAGTGGTGGCGCAAGACTATAGTCCCAGCTACTCAGAAGCCTGAGGTGGGAGGATCGCTTGAGCTCAGGAATTCAAAATCAGCCTGGGTAACATAGTGAGACCCTGTCACTACAAAAAAACTTAAAACTTTGCCAGGCATGGTGGTATGCAACTGCAGTCCCATCTACTTGGGAGGCTGAGGTGGAAGGATCACTTGAGCCTGGGAGGCGGAGGTTGCACTGAGCCGAGATCGTGTCACTGCACTCCAGCCTGGGTGACAGAGTGAGACTGTCTAAAAAAAAATAAACTTACAGAATCTCAGGGTTGAAAGAGACCTTTATTTAAGCCATGTAGCTGAGCCCATGCTACTGCAGAATCCTCACAAGTTGTCATGCAACCTCTACACCAGCTGCTGCAAGGATGGGAGCCCATGTGCCTAGAAGCCACTTCTGTTGTCTTCAGGTTCTGTGAGCATGTAATACTTGCGTATTTTGAGCTGCTCTCTGTCTGGGTTCAAACAGGGCTGAGCAAGTGTGAGAAGGGAACTACTGAGTATCTAGTCTGTGCCAGACACAATGCCGGGCATTTCCCTTAGGTTACTGTTAGTAAAGGATAATTTATTGTTGCTTTCGTAGTGCCATAATTCACTTCTATCTCACACCTGTCCAGGAGCCTGTTTTCCTTTGATTTTTAAAGGACCTGCTGTTCACTGTCTTTCCTGAGGCATCCTGTCCTCTCAGGTGGGCTGAAGAGTAGGTTGTTATCCTTATTAAACATATGAGGAAATTGAGGTCTAGAGAGAGTTAGGACACCACACATGGGAGCCAGTCTTCTGACTCCAGCTCCAGGCTTTCTTGTATACTGTTCTGGGCGTTCCTGTTTGAGCTGAGGATGTCTGTGTTTCTAGCACCTGAAACTTCCTTGTCCTGGCATGCTAAACCATATTGTTCTTACTCATCTTGGTATACCTCACAGTGTTCCCCTTAGAGTGAGTGTTGCAGCCTATTTTTAAATTTCTTGTAGAGACACAGTATCTCTATATTGCTCAGGCTGGTTTCAAACTCCTGGGCTCAAGCAATCCTCCTGTCTTAGCCTCCCTAAGTGCTGGGATTATAGGCATGAGCCACCATGCCCAGCTTGTTTTTTAAATTGAATCAAACATGTCTTAAGTACTCATAAACCATATGAGGGCCAGGCATGGTGGCTCACGCCTGTAATCCCAACACTTTGGGAAGCCAAGGCAGGTGGATCACTTGAGGTCGGGAGTTCGAGACCAGCCCGGCCAACATGGTGGAACCCCATCTCTACTAAAAACACACAAAAAAATTAGTTGGGCGTGGTGCTGGGCACCTGTAATCCCAGTTACTTGGGAGGCTGAGGCAGGAGAATTGCTTGAACCTGGGAGGCAGAGGTTGCAGTGAGCCAAGATCATGCCATAGCACTCCAGCCTGGGTGACAGAATAAGACTCCAAGAGGCTGAGGCAGGAGAATTGCCTGAACCCAGGAGGCGGAGGCTGCAGTGAGCCAAGATCCACCACTGCACTCCAGCCTGGACAGCAAGAGCAAAACTCTGTCTCAAAAAGAAAAAAAAACTCTTTCAATAGACAATTTATATTTAAACAAGCAAAATGAAAATGAAAAGATCAAATGGATCTATTTGAAATTAGTCAGTATGTGACTGGGAGACTTGTTGGTCATTATTAAATAAAGACATCCTTGTTGCTGCTCATCCTAGATTAAGATGTGGAGCAGCCCAAGTTAAGAAGCTACTCAACTCTGAAGTGCAAACCAAGGTCTGCCATCTTGATAATCTGCCCTTGGGGCCTTCAATGTAGGTCTCATGGTCTCATATTTGGTTTTTGGTGGGGTTTTTTGTTTTTTTTTGAGACAGAGTCTTGTTCTATCTCCAGGGCTGGAATGCAGTGATGCGATCATGGCTCACTGCAGACTCAACAGACTCAACCTCCCAGCCTCAAGTGATCGATCCTCCTGCCTCAGCACCCCCAAGTCGCTGGGACTACAGGGGCACGCCACCACACCTGTCTAATTTTTGTATTTTTGTAGAGGTGGGGTCTCGCTAAGTTGCCCAAGCTGTTCTCAAACTCCTGGACTCAACTGATCCTCCTGCCTCAGCCTCCCAAATTGCTGTGGTTATAGGCATGAGCCACCGCAACCAGCCAGATCTCATGTTTGAAATTTCTGTATGTTATCTCAGACACAGGATCAGAAAACATATGTCATGTGTCTCCTGATCACCACAGATGCCCTTCAAAAACCTTCCAAGTCTGGTGAAAATCTGTCCAACTGTTTCTGACAGATGAGGTAACAGATAAACAGAAGCTTAATCTTAGTTAATAAATAACTGCTTGCATCCATACAGCAGAGGTGAGCAAAGAAATAAGGTCCCTGTCTTCATGAAGCTTTTCCGTTTAGAGGGGACAACTTAAGTTACAAAACAGCCAGACAAATAAATATATAATTACAGACTATAATAAAGGCTAATAAGAAAATGCATATGGTCCTTTATTAGAATTATAAAAGGGACCTCATTGAGATTGGGAAATTCAAAGAGGTGGGAAAAGTCTTTTTAAAGAACAACATTTAAAGCCAGGCGTGGTGGCTCACGCCTGTAACCTCCGCACTTTGGGAGGCCCAGGCGGGCAGACTGCTTGAGGCCAGGAGTTCGAGACCAGCCTGGCCAACATGGCAAAACCCTGTATCTACTAAAAATACAAAAATTAGCCAGGCATGGCCAATCCCAGCTACTCGGAAGGCTGAGGCAGGAGAATCACTTGAACCCAGGAGACAGAGGTTGCACTGAGGGGAGATCGCACCGCTGCACTCCAGTCTGGGGGGGCGACAGAGTGAGACTCCATCTCAAAAGGAAAAAAAAAAAAAGAACATTTAAAAAGAAAATATGTGGCCAGGTGCGGTGGCTCACGCTTGTAATCCCAGCACTTTGGGAGGCTGAGGCGGGCGGATCATGAGGTCAGGAGATCGAGACCACGGTGAAACCCCGTCTCTACTAAAAATACAAAAAATTAGCCGGGCGAGGTGGCGGGCGCCTGTAGTCCCAGCTACTCGGAGAGGCTGAGGCAGGAGAATGGCGTGAACCCGGGAGGCGGAGCTTGCAGTGAGCCGAGATCGCGCCACTGCACTCCAGCCTGGGTGACAGAGCGAGACTCCGTCTCAAAAAAAAAGAAAATATGTATAAAATAACACTATGTTTAAAAAAAATGCATAGCTGTATGTATGCTTTGATTATAGTTGTGTGAAAGGACATGCGCATAAACAAATCTGGAAGGAAATAAGCAAAAACAAATCAGTTGTATTAAGGTGGCAAGAGTCTAAACAGTGTTTCACCCTTCAAAATTTTTCTTTAATGTTGTTACATTATTTTTACCATTAATAAGACAAGCATAGACATAGAATCTGAAGCCCTAACAGATAACTTGAGCATTTTCAGTTTAATCTTAAGCTTCATTGTAAAACTGTGGTTCAGAACAAGGCTGATCTTCATTAAAACAGCAGCAGGGCAGAAGGGAGCATGAGCCTGAGAGTCTGAAGGCCCTGGACTCCAATATGGCCCAGCCATTAATTATCTGTATGACACCAGAAAAGTGAATGAATGTCCCTGGGAGGCTGCTGTATCATCTCTAACATGGAGCTAACAAGACCTGCCTCATAAAATTGTGGTGAGGACAAAATGAAAGAGCACATATAAAGGGCGACACCCAGCACAGAATATGTGCTTAATAAATACTGGTAGGCATTATGATAGTTACTAGGATATAAATCCAAATGAAACAGTGAGCTCTGAATCGAAAGGCACAACTGGCAGTGTGCAGACATGTCCTCGTCGTGTCCCTCATGTCAATGAAATTTCTCTCTTAGCAACAGCTAAAAAGAAGCTGAACTTTCAGAAAATCTCAAGATATCACGATCCAACAACTTGTTAGTAAGTTATTTTGAGTGACTAAACTGGAGAAATTAAACAGTTCCTCATCAATCACTGTTAAATGATTTCTCTCTGACAATAAGCAAATCAACTAGTGGCTAAAGTCACTTTCTCTGAGGTTACCTATATTGCACCTTCAGTAAAACCAAAAGGATCAGTTCAAGAAAAAAATCTCCGAGAAGAGAAATGAGCCATACAATTTCAGCAATTTACCAAAAACAATTAAGAACCTCTTTATTTAAAATGAAGCCTCCTGAAAGAGTTTCTAGAAACTGAGATGGAAGCCATATAAAAAAAATATGGCAGATTTATTCCAGTTATTTGGGAAGCTGAAGCAGGAGGACTGCTTGAGCTCAGGAGTTCAAGATGAGCCTGGGCAAGATACGGACACCGTCTCTTAAAAAATAATAAACAAACAAAAAACTGATCTTAAAACAACCCTACAAACCAAAAGTTATACAGCTAGTATTTGTTGAGATGATGTTATTAAGCATGCATGATAAAAAAGAATGCTTTTTAGTTTCTAGATATTTGTAAAAATAAACTTTAAAAACTCTACCATGTATCTTTCAAACATAAGACTGTGCCATAAAATTAGAATGTTTCTGACACCAAATATTATGAAAGTGTATTTTCTTCAACTTAAAGCACTAGGTTAAAAAAATTCTTATTCGGCCATTCCATAAACCTTTGCTTCAATCATTTAGTTAATTGAGCAAAAAGTAAAAATATTTTTGCTCATTCACTTCCATCAGAACAGAAAACAGTGTCAAAAGGGGAAGAAGGCTTTCAATATTGCTTTGTTGAATACCTGGATTAGACTGACCACCCTTTAAGATAGTTTTTGTGTACTTCAAAATCCAAACCAAGCCACATGGAGCAGCTGCTCACTGACCAACTGGTCTGCAGAATTCAATGAATGACAAAAGGTTACCTTAATTCAATAAGATAATCAGCATACATTCACCCACCACCCAGAGTCTAACCATCTGCAAGGCGGCAGAGCCAAATGCCTCTAAAACAACTGGCAGTGTGCAGACATGTCCTCGTGTCCCTCATGTCAATGAAATTTCTCTCTTAGCAACAGCTAAAAAGAAGCTGAACTTTCAGAAAATCTCAAGATATCATGATCCAACAACTTGTTAGTAAGTTATTTTGAGTGCCACTGAGATTTCCAGGCCAGATGGGTAATATGTTTTATTCAATTGAGTCTTGTACTGGGATAACAAAATGTGAGACAGACACGATCTGGATCCTTTCATTGTTCAAGAGGCAAAATGTCCTAGTGCCTTCCAAATAACAGCAGGAACAATGTAGCAAGAAAAAAAGAAGGAAAGAAAAAATATATATAGCAAAAACCCACTACAAGAGCAACTTCAGAGTAAGAAATCAATAATAATTAATTTTTTAAAGACCTCAATTGGCTTTATTTTGCTTCGAGAGTCAGGCAACACTGCAAACCATAAAACAGAATAAGTATTCCCCAACAGCAATTTAGACTGCAATATCTGACATCTGCCCTAAGCCAGGACACCATGCAGCTAACCATGCAGCTAGCTCTAGTTATCGAGACTACCAAATAATAATAATGATGATGATAAACCAATATACAAGGTTTAAAAAAGACATAATGGGCGCTATAACCAGTATTTAATACAGAAATTTACTTTCATTCTAACACATTACACTGAAATCACCTGAAACAGTATTTCCCAAAGTGTGGGATTCTATCACTAGTGGTACTCAAGATGCCTTGAGGTGAGACTTGAGATGTTATGAGGTGAGCTGAATCACACAGAATGAGAAACTTGTTCCCTTTTCAATTTTCTTTCATACCTTCCCATTAAGTCAAGGAGAAAGTCTCAGTTTGGTGTTAATATTGTGTTTAACGCCTCTAATGCTTGTTAATCTTCTTTTGAGAGAGCACGCCTCAGGCTCAGAGTCTTGGCAGACAACAATATCCAGCTGAAACTTTTTAAAATAATAACTTTTACAGTTATCTTCTATTTACGGCAAGGAATGCTTGTTTTCCACTTACAATAACGATATAGACTCCTTTTTTTAGTAAATCTACTAAGATAAAGAAAATGAGGCAATTTAATTTTAAATAAATATTCTAATTACATTTATTTTTCCAAGTTTACACTTTGAAAAAATTTCAGCCCTACAGAAAAGTTGAAGCAGCATAATGAACACTGGTATGCCCTTCACCTAGATTCAACAATTAGGGGTCCTATCTTTTGCCTCATATCTTTATCTATATCTGTCTATATTCACACATATAATACATACATATTTTTAGTATGATTTTTGCTGAACCATTTGAAAGTAAGCTGCAAACATCAAGACACTTCACCATTAAATACTTCGGAAGGCATCTCCCAACTCATAAAGACATTCTAGATAATCAAAATGCCATTAGCATACTGAAGAACAATAACATTAATGCCATTAAGTTCCCTTAATATGTAATCCAAATTCAAATGTATCCAATTATCCCCCAAATAAGTAATTTTTTAATATAGTCATCCCTTGTATACATGAGGGATCAGTTCCAAGACCTCAGACTATAACAAAATCCACACATACTCAAGTCTTGCAGCTGGCCCTGAAAAACCCACCGAGACAAAAAAATCAGCCCTTTGTATATGTGCATTTTGCATCCATGAATACTGTATTTTCCATTTAGATTTAGTTGAAAAAAATCAGCACGTAAGTTGACCAGCGCAATGCAAACCTGTGTTGTTCAAGGGTCAACTGTACTGTTTTCCATGCATGGCATTTGGTTACTATGCCTCTTTAGTGAGGTAATGTGAAAGCAAGTATTAAGAAAATAATACAGGGGCTGGGTGCAGTGGCTCATGCCTGTAATCCCAGCACTTGTGGCAGGCCAAGGCATGAGGATCACTTGAGGTTAGCAGTTCAAAACCAGCCTGGGCAACACAGTGAAACTCCCTCTCTACTAAAAATATAAAAATTAGCCAGGCGTGGTGGTGCACGCCTGTAATCTCAGCTACTTGGGAGACTGAGCCAGGAGAATTGCTTGAGCCTGGGAGGTGGAGATTACAGTAAGCTGAGATTGTGCCACTGCACTCCAGCCTGGGTAACAGAATAAGACTCCATCTCAAAAAAAAAAAAAAAAAAAAAAAAAGAAGATAAAATAATTAATATAGATAGTATATAAAACTGGTAAAAATTGTGAGGAAGGCACACTTTGGTTTGGGAAACTGAGCTTTTGGCTTGAAGGGAGTAGAGAGGAAGCAATCCAAATAATTAATTTAAAAAAGAAAGAAAATCTCTGCTATTAAACTAAACTCATATTTACAGCATACGAAGCTATGAAGGAAAACATGTAAGACTCTCCTTTTCTTCTGTAAGACCTTGAAAAAGGACTGAGCAAATCAAAAGATCATTGTCAAACTATACAGTAATATACCAAAATGCTCTTCATTAAAAATTCCAAAGCTGATACATGTTCAAAATAACTAGCTAATTTTTGTAATTGAATAGGCACTGTGTTAGGCCACCTAAATGCATAATTTCATTAAATTCTAAATAACAACCCTATGAAGAATATATAATCATTCCCACTTTACAGATAAGGTAAGTGAGACTCAGGGAGTTTGTGTGAGACTTTCCTTTCTTTCTGCTATTAGAACTTTTTCAAGAAGAATGTACTCATGTATGTCTTATATATCTAAAAACTTTTCAAAAGAAAAAATACCAAAAGTCTGATCCCAATTTCTGTTAGAAGAAATACATACACGTAGGTATAATATTAGCTTACAAGTGCTTTAAAAAGCCCTGTAAGAAGAATACATACAAACCACCAAGTGTGGCTGCCTTTGGAAAGCTGTTTTCAGAGAAGAACACACAGCGCCAATGAGGTAAAACTTTTACTCTTTATATACAATTGGACCTCTGTATGTGTGGATTCAACTAACCTTAGATTCAAAACGCCTGGGGTAGTCGAGGGTGGGGGTGGTGCCCACGCCTATAATCCCAGCTACTCAGGAGGCTGAGGGGGAAGAAACACTTGAACCCAGGAGGCGGAGGTTGCAATGAGCTGAAATCGCGCCACTGCACACCAGCCTGGGCAACAGAGAAAGACCCTGTCTCCAAATAAATAAATAAATAAAATACCTGAAGGGGAAAAAGTGGATGGTTGTGTCTTTACAGAACATACACAGGCTTTTTTCTACAGACTTGAGGTCAGGAGTTCGAGACCAGCCTGGCCAACATGGTGAAACCCTGTCTCTACTAAAAATACAAAATTAGCCAGGCATGGTGGAGCATGCCTGTAATCCCAGCTATTCAGGAGGCTGAGGCAAGAGAATCGCCTGAACCTGGGAGGTGGAGGGTTGCAGTGAGCCGAGATTGCGCCACTGCACTCCAACCTAGTCCTAGCAACTTTGGAGGCTGAGGCAAGAGAATCGCTTGAACCCAGCAGGTGGAGGTTGCTGTGGGCTGAGATCATGCCACTGCACTCCAGCCTGGGTGACAGAGAGAGACCCTGTTTCAAAAAAACAAAAACAAAAAATTTTGATGGCTCAAGTGTGAATAATATTTACAAACTCATAAAAATATAATCACTGAATACATATACTTACCTACGTAAAAATAGTGTATATTGAGATGAGAGGGGCAAAGAGAAAGAGAAAAGTGTATGTGTATGAGGGACCTTTATCCTTATCTACACTCGCAAGAAGTCAATAGATAATGTCTACAATTTAAAAACAAGAAACAACAGCATAAGAATATTACAGACCTCCAACTTCCCTAAATGAGGTTGAAAGAGTTGAAGATGCTTATCTGCAGGGCATAGGAATAAGGATGGGGAAATAACCACAACATTGTTATTTAGCAATGGCCATTAATCATTTAAAAATGTCCAAGTCATTAGTAATCAAAGAAATGCAAAGTAACTCCTAAGGATCCATTCTTCCCTCTACTACATTAACATGACAAAAGGTAAGCATTAGGAATCAATTAGATGCCCACACTCCCTTATACTCTGCCCATAAGTATAAATTGGTACTACCTTTTTGGAACAGTTTTTGATAATATGCTTCCAAAGCTTTAGAAAAAGAATTCATAGTCATGCCTCAGTATTACCTCCTTTAGCAATCTATTCTATGGGAAATAATTATCCACGCATGCACAAATTTTTAGTAGCAGTATTACTTATAATAGTAGAAGATTTAGGAGCACCTTAAATTTTGAAGGATAAAGACATAAATACTATGCGGCTATTTAGTCAGCTTCAAATAATAATCAAGAATATGGGAAAAGGCTTACAACAGATATTAAATTTAGAAAGGAAGATACAAAATTATATAGCTCACACAGTCTTCTTTTTATTTAAATATAGCATACATATTTACATGTAGGAAAAAAGGAAAAAAGACTGGAAGAAAATACACACTTTCAACAGTAGTTATCTTTACAGTCAAATTTGCAGTGATAATGCATCATCTCCAAATCTTTCTGTTTTTCAAAGTCTGTACAAGGAGCATGTGTTACTCTGAAAATAATAGACTCCTTTTCTGATTACTTAAATAACATGAGGTGGGGTGGAAGGAGCCACAAAGAGAAACGGATTCTAGCCATTCTTGGCCTAGGAGAGCAAGAGGAGAGGAGGTCTTCATTAGAAGGTTACGAGGACATCAGTTTACAGCTTTTCCTTCCCAAACAGTATGGCAGAATGGAGTGCCGGGGGCTGCCATCCCTCCACTGCCTTGGAGTCTGTTCAGCTGACCTTTCTGTTGAGGCTGAGGACAAACTCACCACCTCTGTAGCTCAGGCAGCAACTATCCCAGTGTGGTCGGTGCTATTATCATCCCTATTAGTCAGCTGAGGAAAACTTGGGATTTGAACCTAAGCATCCTGGCTCCAGAGCCACTTCCCCACAAAACTCCTTCAGAATGATCTCTAAAATCTCTTTTAGCAGGAAGCAGAGCCCTGACCAATTAACATCTGTAGATTGCTTCCTCAGCCACATAAGTAGATCCTACTTGTTCATCTATTAAAGAAGAAAGCATGTGATGCATGCTGGCATCACAGGGAAACTTCAAAAATTTCTAATGCCTGACTCCCACTCCAACATTTTTATTTAAGCAGCATGGAGGTGTGATCTGGGCATCTAACTTTTAAAAGCTCCTCCAGTAATTCTAATGTGCAGCAAAATTTGGGAACCACTGGCCTAGGTCAAATGACCTGCTGAAGGAGAGGAGGGGCAAGAAGCTCCAGAAAAATTACTCTTTTTGCATACAATTTCAGAGGTCTACAAACCCCAGAAAAAAGGGCTCCTTGAACCTTTTTAAAACCCTGGACTTGGTGATCTCCAAGATCTCCTGCAACTCTAAAGTTTTATACCACATTTAAAGAATTACATAAATATTACTAAATCAATACATAATAGAGACAAGGGGTGAATTCGATGATTTTTGGTTTTCTATTCTGAAGCACAAACTCCAAGTTTAATTAATCAATGGTTTCCCTTGGGATGTGTATTTAGAAGAAGTAAGGAAAGGAATTAGCACTATAACCTTACATCAGTACTCTTCAAACTGCTTAACCAAATGCAAAGATTTCTAGACAAGTGAATGGCTGCTATGAAGAGAAAGGCAGAGAAGAAAGGCCCGTCATCAAATCATCTTGGGTTAGGCAAGGTAAATTTTAGAACTGCTCAGGTACTGTAAATCTCAGACTATTATTAGCATCATTAATTTCTAGTAGAGTACTTCTTTCTTCCTCAGAACATCATTTGGGAAAAGCTACTTTAATGATATCATACTATAAATTTTAACAATCTTCTCAATGATGCCTATTATAAACACTAAAAAGGCACTTAAAGGCTCATGTTTATAAGAACCTAATATGAAACTATTTTCAATACCTTCTCATTAAAAGAAGTTTTCTTCATCAGGAAAATGAGGGGCAATGTAGTATAATGGTTACATGTACAGATCAAGGAGCTTATATGCCTGGGTCTAAATCCTGGCTCTAGCTCTACCACATTAATAGCTAGGTAACCTTGGGCAAGTCCTTTCACCTCACATGCCTCAGCTTCTTCCTTTGTAAACGAAGAATGAATAGTCCTACCTTACAAACAGGTTACACACAAAGCACTTGAAGTAGTGCCTGCCTCATAGTAAAGCATTTTATAAATGCTGGTTGTTATTATTCATTCTTAAAATTTCAATTGCTCTAAAAGTGATGATCACTCCAATGGTCATTTGAAAAGGAATAACAGCTGTATGTATTAGCATGTTTCTTTTTTTTTTTTTTTTTACCTTTGAGACAGAGTCTCGCTCTGTCGCCCAGGCTGGAGTGCAGTGATGCGATCTCTGCTCGCTGCACCTTCGGCCTCTGGCATTCAAGTGATTCTCCTGCCTCAGCCTCCTGAGTAGTTGGGATTACAGGTGTGTGTTGCCATACCCGGCTAATTTTTTTTTTTTTTTTTTTTTTTTTGAGATGGGGTCTCACTCTGTCACCCAGACTGGAGTGCAGTGGCGTGATCTCCGCTCACTGCAAGCTCTGCCTCCCGAGTTCACGCCATTCTCCTGCCTCAGCCTCCTGAGTAGCTGGGACTACAGGCGCCCGCCACAATGCCCAGCTAATTTTTTTGTATTTTTAGTAGAGACAGGGTTTCACCATGTTGGCCAGGATGGTCTCGAACTCCTGACCTTGTGATCCACCCGCCTCGGCCTCCCAAAGTGCTGGGATTACAGGCTTGAGCCACTGCGCCTGGTCTTTTTCTTTTTTTTTTTTTTTTTTGAGATGGAGTTTCACTCTCGTTGCCCAGGATAGAGTGCAATGGCGTGATCTCAGCTCACGACAACCTCCGCCTCCAGGGTTCAAGCGATTCTCCTGCCTCAGCCTCCCGAGTAGCTGGGATTACAGGCATGTGCCACCACACCCAGCTAATTTTGCATTTTTAGTAGAGACGGGGGTTTCTCCATGTTGGTCAGGCTGGTCTCGAACTCCTGACCTCAGGTGATCCACTCTCCTCAGCCTCCCAAAGTGCTGGGATTACAGGTGTGAGCCACCGCGCCTGGCACAGCTAATTTTTGTATTTTTGGTACAGATGGGATTTTGTCATGTTTCCCAGGCCGGTCTCGAACTCCTGGCCTCAAGTGATCCTCCTGCCTCAGCCTCCCAAAGTGCTGGGGTTACAGGCGTGAGCCACCGTGCCTAGCCTCAACTGATCACTTTTATTACCATTTAGATATGTGGTAACTTCCATATTATGTGCCTAATACAGTGTTTTATATATTACAAGAACTCACTAGGTATGTGTTGATTTCACCCGAAGAAATGAGAGGCAGAAGGTGATAAAGTGACTACACTACACTCTGCCTGTGCACCAGGATTGAAACACCAGCTCCAATACTTCCTGTGTGCTCTTGGGCAAGTCACCTTACTTGGCCTGTTTCTTCATCTGTAAAATTCAGTTAATAACAGTTCTTATCTCTCAGAGTTCATGCAAAATTATATTGTATATATTAAATGCTTAGAACATTACCTGGTATACAATAAGCACTAAGTATTTAATATTAATATCTTCTTGGATGTTTTCTGTACAGCCTTCAAATCTAGTATTAACTGCTTATAATGCACACTTCACAAGGCACAAATACACATTTTAACTATGCTTGTTTGCTTTTGCTATGTGTCACATACTAAATGGGGAACCTAAGTGGTCAGAGACACAAATCATGGATTTCAGCAGAGAGAAGGCACTTTCCACAAGATACACGTCAAAATAAAAAACAACCTACAAACCAACATGGCACACGTATACATATGTAACAAACCTGCACGTTGTGTGCATGTACCCTAGAACTTAAAGTATAATAAAAATAAATAAATAAAAATAAAAAAATAAAAACAACCAAAAAAGTGGTGTTCTCAATGCTAGCTCTTTATTTCATTCTGCTATAAAATTTTTAGAAGCGAGAAAAATACATACAATTTACACCTGATCAATGTTCTCCAAACTGCCTGCAGGCTTGTGTTCATACACTAGCAAGATTTACTGCTAACCAACATGGCATGCTAAATTGAAATCAAGACATTACACAATTTTCCAACAAAGGGGTGATTTTATAAGTTGGTATACATGCTCCATGAGGATGTAATTGTTGGCATCTTGCTACATTTCTGTAGCTGGTGGAAAATGAGATAAGTTAGGTTTATAGAGGGTCAGAAATCATCAGATGAAAAAATCATCTTTTTTGTCAGCTCTAGAAAACATATTTATTAAGCTAATTAGTTATTCTTCAACAATTGGATTAGTCAGAATTTCCAAAACCTTCCAACTAACTGTAGCTACTGCAGAAGACTCTGCTGAAAACATTGTGAAATGAAATAAAATGAAGAATTCTAGAGGCTCATTACCTTAAGTTTATGTTTATTTTTCTGAATTTCTACTAAAAACTAAAAGAATATACCTCCATCTGCATATCATTTTTCTTTTTTAAATGAATGAGTTTCTTTTTCAGCCTATTTAGACTTCTCTAATTGAGGGTTCTAATTTAAATTATAGATATACACGGGGCACAGTGGCTCATGCCTGTAATCCCAGCACTTCGGGAAGCCGAGGTGGGTGGATCTCTTGAGGCCAGGAGTTCAAAACCAGCCTGATCAACACATTGAAACCCCATCTCTACTAAAAAAAAATACAAAATTAGCTGGGCATGTTAGCAGGCACCTGTAATTCCAGCTACTCAGGAGGCTGAGGCATGAGAATTGCTTGAACCTGGGAGGTGGAGGCTGTAGTGAGCCAAGATCGTGCCACTGTACTCCAGCCTGGGCAACAGAGCAAGACATTGTCTAAATAAATAAAGACATAAAATTCTTCAGATGTTACTTAGTCTTTAAAATATCATCAAAAAGGCAGGGCACAGTGGCTCATGCCTATAGTCCCAGCACTCTGGGAGGCCAAGGTGGGTGGATCACTTGAGGTCAGGAGTTCCAGAGATGAAGTCTTGCTCTGTTGCCCAGGCTGGAGTACAGTGGCACAATATCAGCTCACCGCAATCTCCACCTCCAGGGTTCAAGCGATTCTCCTGCCTCAGCCTCCCTAGTAGCTGGGACTACAGGCGTGAGCCACCATGCCCAGCTAGTTTTTACATTTTTAGTAGAGATGGGGTTTCGCCATGTTGCCCAGGCTGGTCTCGAACTCCTGACCTCAGGTGATCCACCCGCCTCAGCCTCCCAAAATGCTGGGATTACAGGCATGAGCCAAAGAGCCTATCTTGATAAATCACCTTGTATTTTTCATGCACCCTGTGGGCATTTAAATGAAAGACCCTTCTCTATAACTTTAAATGTACTTCTCAAAAATCATTTTGGGCCAGGCGTAGTGGCTCTCACTTGTAATCCCAGAACTTTGGGAGGCCAAGGTGGGGAGATTGCTTGAGCCAAGGAGCTCGAGACCAGCCCGGGCAAAATGGCAAAACCCATGCCTATCAAATATACAAAAATTAGCTGAGCATGGTGGCACATGCCCCTGTAGTTCCAGGACCCTGAGGTGAGAGGAGTGCTTGAGCCTAGGAGGTCAAGGCTGCAGTGAGCCATGATCGCACCACCGCATTCCAGCCTGGGCAACAGAGCAAGACCCTGTCTCAAAAAAAAAAAAAAAAAATTGTCCATCCAAACTTCTATTGTTAAAAACTCTGAAGCTATTAGTGCCAAATCCATTCTTCAGTTCTTCAACTAGTGAGTAAAGGGACATGAAGTGGAGGCAAGAGGCAGCCCCCATTCCTGCTCTCCTGGAAATGATTCAGGATGTACCATGAGACTCAAAACTCAGGTCTCTTGACCCCCAGCCTTCAGCTAGCATTACTCCCATAAACTGTGATTAATTCCTTTCTGGTTATTTTTTCCTTTTTTTTTTAATTAAGAAATAGAGTCCTGCTCAGTCACCCAGGCTAGAGTGCAATGACACAATCATAGCTCACTGCAGCCTCAAACTCCTGGACTCAGGCAATCCTCCCACCTCAGCCTCCCAAGTAGTTAGGACTACAGTTCTGTGCCACCACACTTGGATAATTTTTTTAAATTTTTTCTAGAGATGGGATCTCACTATGTTGTCCAGGCTGATCTCAAACTCCTGGCCTCAAGTGATCCACCTGCCTTGGCCTCCCAAAGCACTGGGATTATAGATGTGAGCTACCTGCACCTGGCCCTCTTTCCTTTCTAAGCAGACTTGATCATGGTTCACCATAGCCCAAAACCTTCAGTGATTTGCAACCCCTAATGCAAAATTTGATTTAGGTGACAATACTGAAAACCCTGTGTGGCAGGCAAAATAATGGGCCACCCCAAAAATGTCTACTTCCTAATGCCCAGAACCTTACATGGCAAAATAACCTTGCAGATATGATAAAGTTAAGGACTCTGAGATAAGGGCATTATCTGGATTATCCAAATGGGCTCAATCTAATAATATGCATCCTTTAAAAGCCGAGAAACTGTCCAGGCTGTGGTAAGAGGGAGATGTGACTGTGAAAGAACGGTCAGAGAGATGCAACATTGCTGGCTTTGAAGATGGAGGAAAGGACCATGAGTCAAGGAATATGGGCGGCCTCTAGAAGCTCAAAAAAGCAAGGGAAAAGATTCTCTCCTACAGCCTCCAGAAAAGAACATTACCTTGCCCTCACCTTGATTTTAACCTAAGAAACCCATATTGAACTTCTGACCTACTGAACTGTAGGACAATACATTTGTGTTGTGTTAAACCACTAAGTTGCTGTAATTTGTTACAGCAGCAATAGGAAACTAATATACACTGGGTGAAAGGTTACTCACATGCTTTCAAAGTATCACTGCACAGATTACTTGTTAATTACAAAAGGGAAAAGGTGCCTTTATAAACAAAGATCTAGCAGATGCCACCTTAACCAACTGATAAACTAAGCACCACCAGTAATGAGACAAGCTGAAATTATTTATCTCCTGGTATCTCACAAGAAGAAATATACAACATCCCCCATACAGTATTTTTTCTTTTCTTTTTTCTTTTTGAGACAGAGTCTCACTCTGTCACCCAGGCTGGAGCACAGTGGTGTGACCTTGGCTTACTGCAACCTCCGTCTCCTGGATTCAAGTGATCCTTCTACCTCAGTCTCCCAAGTAGCTGGGACTACAGGCACGTGCCACCACGTCCAGCTGATTTTTTTGTATTATTTGTAGAAACGGGGTTTCACCATGTTTCCCAGGCTGGTCTCAAACTTCTGAGCTCAAGCAATCCACCCATCTTAGCCTCCCAAAGTGCTGGGATTATAGGTGTAAGCCACCACTCCCAGATCTCCACACGCTATTCTTGTCAAAAATGTTTACTCTGAATCTAATCATGAGGACACAGTCAGACAAATACTAATTGTGGGACATCCTACAAGACAACTACCCTAGACTCTTCAAAAATATCAATGTCTTCAGAAGCAAAAAGGAGGGAAAACTGTTCTCTATTAAAGGTGACATGACAGCCAAATGCAACATATGATCTTTGGTTGGATCCTGGATGAAAAGTCAAAAGTGAGCCAGGCGCAGTGGCTCACGCCTTTAATCCCAGCACTTTGGGAGGCCTAGGCAGGTGGATCACCTGTGGTCAGGAGTTCAAGACCAGCCTGGCCAACCTGGCGAAACCCCATCACTACTAAAAATAAAAAAAGTTAGCCAAGCATGGTGGCACACACCTGTAGTCCCAGCTGCTCGGGAGGCTGAGGCAAGAGAATTGCTTGAACCTGGGAGGTGGAGGTTGCAGTGAGCCGAGATCATACCACTGCACTCCAGCCTGGGCAACAGAGCGAGATTCCATTTCAAAAAAAGTCAAAAGTTATAAATGAGATTTTGGCGCCATTTGGGGAAATATGGACTGTCAGTTAACACTCATTCCACTGCTGAATTTTCTGCATAATAGTATAGTATATAAGAGAACATTTTTGATATATTATTATTTAGGGGTGAAATATAATATTCGTAATTTAGTTTCCAACAGTTCAGTCAAAATTGTGAATATATAAATGTGCTGTATATATAAGCACACCCATGTATAAAAACATATACATATACACACACACAGGAAGAGAAAGAATGTGGCAAAATGTTAAAATTGGTGAATCTATGTGAAAGAAATAGAGTGTTTACTGTACTACTCTTTCAATATTTCTGAAATACTCTAATTTTATAAATTATAAAGGTTAGGAGAGAAGTATCTTCCTAGCTCCCTCCATTCCTGCCTTTCCCAGGTCTGCTCACACACTGCCAGGAGTCTACCTGGAACAGCTGATGTTCTTCAAACAGCCAATACTCTTCCACTAGCAGATCCTGTTTTCTGCTGCTTTACTCACAACTCAAGGCTCAATACCTAAAGCTGGGTTTTGTTATAAGACAGAAGTGTTTACAATACTAATTTTGAAAACAAGTTGGTCAAATACCAAATGGGAGTCATCTTTTAATGGCCTTATTACTAGATTTTAATATGTTCTTAACGTTTCTCTTTCCCAATATAATGTTTATGATCTGTTTCTTAAACTTCATCATACCCATAGGGTGGCAAGCATGACAGAGAAACCTTGGACAAAAAGCAGGGCTGGTCACATCAGAAACTACTAACAGAAACAGTAAAGCTCTGCCTCTGGCTCTCAGCCCATATCACTCTGAACACCCCAGGCAGCCCAGACCAAGGCTCACCTCCTTCCTGCAGGCCTCACTGCTCTCCATATGGCAGCTCACTGACATCAAAGAAGACGGAAGAAATTATCTAAATTCACCAGGCTAGTCCCAATCCTTCCCTTGAACTGTGGAAGAGTCGCTGATATCTCAATTACCTCTCCTGCAATAGTACCTTTTTCCCTGCGTGCTGAGATTTTGCAATGCTAAAAAGGGGGGTGAGAAGTGTATACTGGACTAACAGACGGAAGATTAACAACAAAAGACCTACTTGATGGGGAAACAAAACTACAATGTTTGTATACCTATAATAGTAATACTGAGGAAGAGAAATTGAACTTGTAAGTAAAGTTAGGTTGCTCTTCGGTAATGCCTGTCGAGCTACAGACAGGAAAAGACCCAGCAGGGTTTCTGTGTATGCCTAGGCTGTTTCTAATAGAAAGGACAAAATAGAGCCAAAACATCTGTTAACCAGTTAAGTTTGTTAATGAAACCAAATTGCAGCTGGTTTATCAAAGATCAAAAGTGAGGCGAATTAGAGAAAGGATGTATGAACAAAGCTGGTTTCTAAAAAATAGTGGCTAAAGAATTCTAAACCCACTTGTCAAATTAACAAAAATCCTTCCTGGATTTTGCTTAGACCAGTGATTAGTATTTGTTTTGTATCTTTGCAGAGACCAGCCTCATAGTTTAAATCTAGTATCATTCATTCTAAAACTTTGTCTATATTGCTCATTTTGCAGATTTATCAAAATATCACCTTTCATTTAAAAAAACAGAAAAAACATACACTCTACATAATATTACACTAATTAAAAGATTCACTTATATAAGGAAAAAGAATATGTAGTTTGCAAATGTTGGAGACTTCTCTAGTAAAGTGCTTCTGCCCCAAGCAGAGGCATATGTACATTTAGCATTTCACATATCCACTGCCACAACTCCTTCTCTTACATGTACAACTTTCCATCACCACCCGAAGACAGAGAGATAAGCACACCCACTCACAAAAACATACTTCCCTCTTGGCCCTGCTAACTCAAAATGTCACATGCAAATTACATGGCTGACGCATTTGCTAACTTTAATTTGGTGAGCTAATTGATGTTTATGTACTCAGAAACATTAATAGATTGGAGAGATCAAAGTACCTGAGAAGATTCAGGTTCATATTTTAAATGCTAGTGTGATCAGAGAACAGTTTCACCTAATCTACTGTAGTTTAAGGCACAGGGCCAAGAAAAGGAAGTATATAAACAAACAAAAAGTCAAGAATTTTACAATCAAAACACACTGCTACTGTCATGATAAAACAAACAATGGGCCGGGCGTGGTGGGGCATGCCTCTAACCCCAGCACTTTGGGAGGCTGAGGTGGGCAGATCACAAGGTCAGGAGTTCGAGACCAGCCTGGCCCATATGGTGAAACCCTGTCTCTACTAAAAATACAAAAAAATTAGCCAGGAGTGGTGGGGCATGCCTGTAATCCCAGCTACTCGGGAGGCTGAGACAAGAGAATTGCTTTAAACTGGGAGGTGGAGGTTGCAGTAAGCCGAGACCATACTCCAGCCTGGGCAAGACAGCGAGACTCCATCTCAAATTAAAAAAAAAAAAAAATAGGCATTTCTTATATATTAAAAATAAAAGGCTGAGCACAGTGGCTCACACCTGTAACCTCAGTACTTTGGGAGGCCGAGGTGTGTGAACTGCTTGAGCTCAGGAATTCAAGACCAGCCTGGGCAACGTGGCAAAACCCTATCTCTACAAAAAATACAAAAATTAGCTGGGTGTAGTGGTGTGTGCCTGTAGTCCAAGCTACTTAGGGGGCTGAGGTGGGAGGATTGATCATTTGAGCCTGGGGAGGTCAAGGCTGCAGTGAACCACGATTACACGGCTGCACTCCAGCCTGGGCAACAGAGTAAGACTGTCTCAAAGAAAAAAAAAAAAAAAAAATTAGCCAGACATGGTGGTGCACACCTGTAGTCCCAGTTACTCAGGAGGCTGAGGTGGGAGGATCAAGGATCACTTGAGCCTGGGAGGTCGAGGCTGCAGTGAGCCGTATCAAACCACTGCACTCCAGCCTGGGTAACAGAGTGAGACCCTGTCTCAGAAAAAAAAAAAAAAAAAAGATGAAAGAAATAACACACAAAGATAACACATATAAAAAGAATATAGACCTTCATTTTTGAGAAACATTAAAACGTACATTTGCTAAATAATGTTTGAAGAGAAAGGATGAATAAAATATTTGTCATTTAAGACAAAATCAGAATAAATCAGCAAATAGTACTTAACTGTTAAATAACTTCAAAGCTATAGAATATAGATTTTCTTAGCACTGAAAGTATCACAAATGTAGGTGGGAATACAAGAGTAACTCCTGAAAGCTGCTGAACATTCAGGTCAGGATCATGTGTTACAGTAAAGGTATCACAACTATCAAATCTATCCAAGATCCAAAGAGTTAAAAGAATGTTTAACATTCATTTGAACAATCAAAAATCCTCTTGACATAATGTTTCTACTTTACCTGAAGCCCATTTCATTAGAAGTCTAGACAAGTCCCATCTTGATAAAAGCTCAAAAGTGGAACACGCTGTCATGCCTCAGAGTACAATAGAAAGACTCATTCACCCTTCATTTTTTATCTTTCCCTTGACCCAACTAACTAGTTTGAGACAATTCATGTGCTCTCTCAACAATGTCTCAACAACTGGTACTACCTGCTCACAAAAGCAGTCCTCAGACACTGCAATTCTGAAGAATTTCTGAAGCTTAATTATAAGAAGAACATGAACTGCAATTTTTTTTCCTTCCATGACCCTGGAACAGCAAGTATTTGATCCACCTCATCTTTCACATTACAATAGGTTTCTGTCTGACTTTAGTGATTCTAAAACTGACTTTATCCATACCAATTCCAAAATGCAGGTTATTCTGAAGAGCATATTTTACAATATTTAGAGATTTATTCGATTTTCAGTTAAATACACATAATCAAGCCCTCTTCGAGAAAGATGACATCTGCAACACAAAGGATACCAATTCAAAGGAAAACTAAGAAGGTCAACAGAGAGGAGGACATTCAGGCTCTATAATTAGCAGATAAAAAATATACAATTTCTGCCAAAAAAGATCCCGAGTTGCCTGAGACTATGAACAATTCCCCTAGGGCTGAGACACTTCTGGAAGCCGCATCCAAGAACAATATGGACTAATGAATGGTCCTTCATAAAGCACAGGCTATTGGAAAAGTTCCAGAACAGACAAGGAGGGTCTGCTCTAGGGCAGGGTTAAGGGGACTGAAGAGGAGAAAACAGAAGAAAAGAAAATCTAAAAATAAACTTATCTAATTCATGTGTGTATACAACTCAAGCAACTGCTGTAGGATATACATTTATCTTCTATTTATAGAAATATTTCATATTAATAACAGTGCCAAAAACCCTAACAAAGTATCTCTCTAAAAGGGGCAGGAGAAATAGAATAAACAACTGAATAAGCCAAGACCACACATGACAAGAGTCCTACGTTTGTCTTTCAACCCCATTTCTGATCATCTGAACTCCTTTTAAAAATCATTTTGTGGCCAGACACGGTGGCTCATGCCTGTAATCCCAGCACTTTGGGAGGCCGAGGCACGTGGATCACTAGGTCAAGAGATTGAGACCATCCTGGCCAACATGGTGAAACCCTGTCTCTATTAAAAATACAAAAATTAGCAGGGCGTGGTGGTGCACGCCTGTAGACTAGCTACTCCAGAGGCGGAGGCAGAAGAATAGCTTGAACCAGGGAGGCGGAGGTTGTAGTGAGCCGAGATCGCACCACTGCACTCCAGCCTGGCAACATAGAGAGACTCCATCTCAAAAAAAAAAAAAAAAATCATTTTTATCAGCCTGACCAACATGGTGAAACCCTGTCTCTACTAAAAATACAAAAATTAGCCGGGCATGGTGGCACACGCCTGTAATCCCCAACTACTCAGGAGGCTGAGGCAGGAGAATCGCTTGAACCCGAGAGGCGGTAGCTGCAGTGAGCCAAGATTGCACTACTGCACTCCAGCCTGGGCGACAGAGCAAGACTCTGAATCCAAAAAAAAAAAAAAAAAATCATTTTGATTTTTTTCTTATTGACAGTATCACTGTTTTTGTAATTTTGTTTATGTTTGAAGGTCTTTTGTAAGATTCTAATACAATCATTTCTTCAAGAGAAAAAACATCAGAAGCCCTACTTGATATTGAAAGTGTCCCACCTTCCAATTACGATGCCAGCCTAGAATGAGAATTCCCACATTATGTGCTATACTGGAAACAGACCAAGACTTGACACTTAATAAATTTTATGAAAACATTCTCACTAAAGTGAAATACTAAGAAATTTATTTTACATGGAACTAAACTGATTTTATAAAAATGCTAAAGCTCAAACGTTCAAATGGAATCTTAATGCTACAAAGGGCGCAGTGATAACGGAAGTCTCTCTTAGAATATGTGACTTTCCAAAGTCCTCATAATCTGACCTAATTGAGCTTTACGACTTTTAATGAGAAACATTAATACTATCCTTTAGGAGTTCCCTCACCAAGTCAAAGATAAAGTTTTATCTTCAGTGGTTTAATTCATTTCCATATCACCTCACCGAAGAGAGCTTTCTTAAATAAATACAAAGAATTTATGCTAAGAAGCCAGTGTGGTAATACCCAATTTGAATTCTAGACTATCAGAAGATGTGCAATTACATTTCAGAAAGGAAGGAGCCCTTCTATTTTAACTTGCATTGTATTCCTCCTAGCAGTCATGCATCGGAATGACGATGATGTTAAATCTAATTAGACACAGACTTACTACTTTCTCTACTGCCTTTCCATATTGCTAATATTATAAATAATATCTACTTTAAAAACTATAATAAGCTCATTGCATCTACCAAATTTAAAATGCTGGAAATCTATTTGTTGGGGCAAAACTGCTTCTAATCATTTGAAGCACTGGAAGAGATACTTTTACTGTTAATAAAAAGCCACCACAGGCCGAGGCAGGTGGATCACGAGGTCAGGAGATCGAGACCATCCTGGCTAACACAGTGAAACCCCGTCTCTACTAAAAATACAAAAAATTAGCCGGGCGTGGTGGCTGGCGCCTGTAGCCCCAGCTACTCAGGAGGCTGAGGCAGGAGAATGGTGTGAACCCAGGAGGCAGAGCTTGCAGTGATGCTGTGAGATCATGCCACTGCACTCCAGCCTGGGCGACACAGCGAGACTCCATCTCAAAAAAAAAAAAAAAAAAAAAAAAGCCACCACTGTTGACCAGTGTACTGCCCAGTGGTAAAGAGCTCTGAGGTCAGACTGTCTCATCAGAATCTTGGCTTCACCACTCACTAGCTCTATCAGTGACCTTCTTTATGTTTTAAGAAAGTTTACGAATTTGTGTTGGGCTGCATTCAAAGCCATTCAGGGCCACATCTAGCCCATAGGCCATGGGTTGGACAAGCTTGCTATAGACCCTAGCCATAGAAAAACATGTGGAGGCCGGGCACAGAGGCTCACGCCTATAATCCCAGCACTTTGGGAGGCTGAGGCAGGTGGATCACCTGAGGTCAGGAGTTCGAGACCAGCCGGGCCAACATGGTGAAACCCCATCTCTATTAAAAATGCAAAAATTAGCCATGCATGGTGGCACGCACCTGTAATCTCAGCTACTAGGGAGGCTGAGGCAGAAGAGTCACTTGAACCCGGGAGACAGAGGTTGCAGTGAGCCATGATTGTGCCATTGTACTCCAGCCTGGGTGACAAGAGCAAAACTATGTCTCAAAAAAAAAAAAAAAAGAAAGAAACGAAAAAGAAAAAGAACAAAAAAAGAAAAACGTGGATACACACGACTTTACACTCTATTTCAGAGGATTTGTGGGATACCCACCCAAGTTCATTTGTGGATCCCGGGCTAAGAATTTCTATTAAATTTACTTCGTGAGTTTACATGGTTTTAAACTATTAAACCACTTTTAATTTCAAAGGGTAATACATTATGTTGTAATTTTCTCACATTTTTTAATAAAAAATGCTATTTTATTTATTTATTTATTTATTTTTGAGATGGAGTTTCACTCTTGTTGCCCAGGCTGGAGTGCAATGGCGCAATCTCGGCTCACTGCAATCTCTGCCTCCCAAGTTCAAGCAATTCTCCTGCCTCAGTCTCCCCAGCAGCTGGGATTACAGGCATGCACCACCATGCCCAGCTAATTTTGTATTTTTTTAATAGAGATGAGGTTTCTCCATGTTGGTCAGGCTGGTCTCGAACTGCTGACCTCAGGTGATCCACCCACCTCGGCCTCCCAAAGTGCTGGGATTACAGGCATGAGCCACTGCACCCAGCTGGAAAAAAATGCTATTTTATTAAAGAATACAAACATGTTGCCAAATTTGTTTAAACTGATTTTTATTTATTTTTGTTTTTTAAGAATCAAATGATTACTTAATAGAATTAGTCTCCAAATTTCATCAAGTAAAAATTCTAGAAAACATTTCTCAGCTTTCCTCATTATAGCATGATGCTAACTAAACAATTTAAAGATCAGCATCATAAAAAGAGCAGTAACAATTGCCTGCTAAGTAATAAATTACTCTGCTCTCAATCCTAGACACTTTCAGACACGAATTTTCCTTTAGACTAAAAATACTTCTGTACAGATGCTGCCTGAAAAAAATATGATAAGGTTGGCAAGAAATGATGGGCAAGGTTAAAACGAAGGATCAGAAGAGACTGTGGAAAATTTGTACTGACTCTTCCATCACAAGTAAAAGTATCCCCTGGATCACAAAATTATTGAAATATACTATTAAATTGCCTAAAGCTGCCTGAATTAGTCCATGTACCTGTTCATTATAAAACCTTAACATACCTTAGGGTAGTGTATATATTTTTAAAAACAAAGATATCCAAATATATCAAGAAATGGCTCTATAGTCCCTTAAGGAATTTCTTCATAGTATAAGCTTTTATGAAAAATATTTAATTAAGGCTGGGCGCAGTGGCTCAGGCCTGTAATCCCAGCATTTTGGGAGGCCAAGGTAGGTGGATCATGAGGTCAGGAGATTGAGGCCATCCTGGCCAACATGGTGAAACCCTGTCTCTACTAAAATACAAAAAATTGGCCAGGCATGGTGGCACGCTCCTGTAGTCCCAGCTACTCGGGAAGTTAGGGCAAGGGAATCACTTGAACCTGGGAGGCGGAGGCTGCACTGAGCCGAGATCATGCCACTGCACTCCAGCCTGGTGACAGAGCAAGACTCCATCTCAAGAAAAAAACAAACAAAACAAAACAAAAATATATATATACATATGTATTTAATTAAAAGCAGAGGTGCCTAATTTGGCTGTGTCAGACATATGAATTAAGGATTTAAGTGGCTTTTTTGTATTTTCTTTTAAACAAATGTTATTAAGCAGAAAATCTGATAACTTTACTTCTTTCTTTAGGCCCACATTCTGTCACAGAGAACTAGAGGTTGGTTACACAAACACAACAACCACCTAAGGATCAAATAAATGTGGCAGAAGACTAACAAAATAAAAATATAGTTAACGAATAAATGTTGGTCGGGCACAGTGGCTCATGCCTATAACCCCAGCACCTTGGGAGGACGAGGCGGAAGGATGTCTTGAGCCCAGGAGATCGAGACCAGCCTGGGCAACATCGCGAAACCTCATCTTTACAAAAAGCACAAAAATTAGCCGGGCATGGTGGTGTGCACCTGCATTCCCAGTTACTTGGGAGGAGCACTTGATCCCAAAAGGTCAAGGCTGCAGTAAACCATGAATAAAACCACCATTTCTTTCTTTCGTGTTTTTTTTTTTTTTTTTTTTTTTTTGAGACAAAGTCTCGCTCTGTCACCCAGGCTGGAGTGCAGTGGCACGATCTCGGCTCACTGCAATGTCTGCCTCCCGGGTTTAAGGGATTCTCCTGCCTCAGCCTCCCAAATAGCTGGGACTACAGGTGCCCCCCACCACGCCTGCTTAATTTTTTTGTATATTTAGTAGAGATGGGGTTTCACCATGTTGGCCAGGCTGGTCTCGAATTCAGGCAATTGGCCCACCTCAGCCTCCCAAAGTGCTGGGATTACAGGCATGAGCCACCGCGCCTGACCAAAACCACCTTTTCTTTCTTTCTTTATCTTTGGGACAGGATCTTCCTCTGTCGCCCAGGCTGGAGTACAATCAAGGCTCACTGCATCCTCTACCTCCCATGCTCAAGTGATCCTCCCACCTCAGCCTCCCAAGTAGCTGGGACTACAGATGTGCTTCACCAAGCCTGGCTAATTCTTTGATTTTTTTGTAGAGACAGGGGTCTCACTATGTTGCCCAGGCTAGTCTTGAACTCCTAGGCTCAAGCGATCCTCCCTCCCTGGCCTCCCAAGGTGCTGGGATTACAGGCAGGAGCCACCTTGCCCAGCCAAAACCACTTTTCTATCAGCAATGATTAATGTTTTATAACATGTATTAATAAAATTAACTGATATCAATATATCTGCTCACCCAAAAGACAGAGAATAAACCCCAAAACTAGATATGAACTATAAATAACTTTCTGCTGCTCTACTTTGTGTTTAGTTTGGGAAGTAAATACAGTAGCTTTGAAACAGAAAAATCTTACTCAACCAAAAACTTAAAGTGGTAGCAGTAGTGTAAGGAGAATTCTGCCATATATTTATAAATACCATAGAAATAACATAAGGCCCAAGAAATCAGAGTATTTTAAAAAGATACTGTATGAGACAAAATAAACATTCACCTACAACCCAGAGAAGTGGACAATAAAAAATGACTTTATATTGAAATGAGGGATTTAGGTGACATATTAAAATAACTTCTTAAATGCACAGATTATCGGCCGGGCATGGTGTCTCACGCCTGTAATCCCAGCACTTTGCGAGACCAAAGCAGGTGGATCACCTGAGGTCACGAGTTCGAGACTAGCCCGGCCAACATGGTGAAACTCTGTCTCTACTAAAAATACAAAAATTAGCTGGGCATGGTGGCATGTGCCTGTAATCCCAGCTACTAGAGAGGCTGAGACAGAAGAATCACTTGAACCCGGGAGGCAGAGGTTGCAGTGAGCCGAGATTGTGCCACTGCACTCCAGCCTGGACAAAAAGAGCAAAGCTCCATCTTGAAAAAAAAAAGCATAGATTATCACCATTAAAATAAGAAGTCTAGCTGGGCATGGTGGCTCACGCCTCTAATCCCAACACTTTGGGAGGCCAAGGCGGGCGCATCACTTGAAGTCAGGAGCTTGAGACCAGCCTGGCCAAGATGATGAAACCCTGTCTCTATTAAAAATACAAAAATTAGCCAGGTGTGGTGGCAGGTGCCTGTAATCCCAGCTACTTGGGAGGCTGAGGCAGGAGAATCACTTAAACCTGGGAGGCAGAGGTTGCACTGAGTCAAGACTGTGCCACTGCACTCCAGCCTGGGTGACAGAGCTAGATTCTGTCTCAAAAAAAAAAAATAATAGTAAAATAAGAAGTCTGTAGATTCTTCTTTGAAAACAGTAATAAAGAGAAAAATATACAATGGCCTTTCATAGATTTCTGAAATATATATGACCCTGCCTGGATGAAGGAAGATCAATATTATCCTTCCTGGTCCCTTCAGGCACCAACCAATTAGCAATTAGAGCTTAAAAACAAACCACATGACTCTTCCATTAAATTCTTGGCCAACCAGTGAGGAAGTCCTCCACACAATGCAATACAATATATACATTTTAAAATACAAAAGCCTGCTGTAAGGCAAAACATTCAATTTTATCAAACTTTATTCGGAACTTTTGTCCACATAAAACTTAAGTGAAACTGTAGAAGACAGAAGGACAGTAGTGAGAATGCACGAACATTACTCCTTTGCTTACCTGGTCTTTCTCATGGGGTAGAAGGCTGACAGGTGGGAGTGAGGATGGGAATGCACTGGGATACTGAGGTGCCCCTTTGCCATCTAAGCTCCCATAATTGACCCTGTACTGCGGTCCATCTTTCAGTAACCTCCCATTATTCACAGCGCGCTTGGCCCCCAGTCGTAGCCGCTGCTGAAAGGCTGGGTTGTTGGTGGTGCTTGTGAGATCACTTTGACTTCTGAGATACTTCTCTATGTTCTTCAGGGAGGAGCCATTTGGCTCCTCAAGTCCTTCAATTGCTCTCCTTAAAAGTTTATTCCAATCCACATTGCGGAGATCATTACATGATCCTCTAGACCCCTTGGTTGACTTAGGAAAAGTGCTTGGTTTAACTGATGAAAAGCGCCCAGGGTTGTCTGGGTCCTTATAGGAGGCAAGGCCTTTGTTGGTGACTTTGAGAACTGAGCCATCCTGAACACTGAGTTCCAGCTGTTCAGAGACTGTCTTCTTATCCAACCCATGGGAAGTACTGACCGCATGGCAGATTCTCTCTTCAGAGGGCCTTTGCTTTTGCTTTTTTATTTTCTGTATAGCTTCAAGAATCCACTCTGTATAAAGTGGGTTTGCAAGTTTTACCATGGTTGACAAATGACTTCTTCAACACAAAAGTTACCCATAGAGGTTCTCTTTGTATTTAACAGAACTTGCACATTTGAAAGTCATTTACAATTCAACAAATGGATAGAGTATTCCAGACTGTATTAAGCAACATCTTACAAACATCCATCCTTAAGAGATTCAAAAGCAGACAAACAGGCAATGTTGATGGTTGTCTTATTTTACCAACAGGAAAGACTGCATTCGGGTGAAGAACATCTTTAACTGGGAAATCAAGACCTTAAAGGATAAAAAGAGGGGAAAGTCTCTTAATAATGAAGCTTACACAAATAAACTAAAAGATTCTTTAGCATGACTTTTTCAGACACAGAATGACCACAGAAGTAATGACAGGCAGATATTACATAACACAGAAACAGTGACTATATTTTTCAACAAGAAATTGGGTCACAGTCTGAGAAGAAATTGTTTTTAGAATGTTTCACTTCTCTATATGAAGTCATTTATGAGGCATAATCACATCTAAATTATACATTTAATTATCTTTATTGAAATTAACAAAATTATATGAAAGTGGTTTGAGGTATATGTCTGCCATAAACATAAAATACACATCAAAGAATAAGTCTATGATATAAAAAATCTGATGAAAGTACATTAAACTTATTTCAAGAAATCTTAAACTTAAAAAAAAGAGTAAATAATCCTGCTTTCAGCTAGGTATTGTATTTCCCAAGTCTCATACATAAAAATCTTCCTATCGCCGGGTGCGGTGGCTCACGCTTGTAATCCCAGCACTTTGGGAGGCCGAGGCGGGCGGATCACGAGGTCAGGAGATCGAGACCACGGTGAAACCCCATCTCTACTAAAAATACAAAAAATTAGCCGGGCGTGGTGGCGGGCGCCTGTAGTCCCAGCTACTCGGAGAGGCTGAGGCAGGAGAATGGCATGAACCCAGGAGGCGGAGCTTGCAGTGAGCCGAGATTGCGCCACTGCACTCCAGCCTGGACGACAGAGCAAGACTCCGTCTCAAAAAAAAAAAAAAAAAAAACTCTTCCTATCTAGCTCTACTTTGTGTTTAGTTTGGGAAGTAAATACAGTAGCTTTGAAACAGAAAAATCTTACTCAACCAAAAACTTAAAGTGGTAGCAGTAATGTAAGGAGAATTCTGCCATATATTTATAAATACTATAGAAATAAAATAAGGCCCAAGAAATCAGAGTATTTTAAAAAGATACTGTATAAGACAAAATAAACATTCACCTACAACCCAGAGAAGTGGACAATAAAAAATGACTTTATATTGAAATGAGGGATTTAGGTGACATATTAAAATAACTTCTTAAATGCACAGATTATCGGCCGGGCATGGTGTCTCACGCCTGTAATCCCAGCACTTTGCGAGACCAAAGCAGGTGGATCACCTGAGGTCACGAGTTCGAGACTAGCCCGGCCAACATGGTGAAACTCCGTCTCTACTAAAAATACAAAAATTAGCTGGGCATGGTGGCATGTGCCTGTAATCCCAGCTACTAGGGAGGCTGAGGCAGAAGAATCACTTGAACCCGGGAGGCAGAGGTTGCAGTGAGCCAAGATTGTGCCACTGCACTCCAGCCTGGACAAAAAGAGCAAAACTCCATCTCAAAAAAAAAAATGCATAGATTATCACCATTAAAATAAGAAGTCTAGCTGGGCATGGTGGCTCACGCCTCTAATCTCAGCACTTTGGGGGCCTACGGAATCACATCCCCATCCCTTTAACAGAGGTCTATGATACCCTCTAACCCACAAGTTGGAAAATTGAAAATAATATAGTAACATAACCCTTCACCTTTAAGTAGTAGAGCATTCCAGTTATCTTAATATCCAGTTAGCTCATTAAACAGCTCAGTACAAAGAAGGTATATACAAATCTGATTTCCAGGTGGACAGTGGTATTTGTTCTGAGAGATGCCTGGTATATATAAAAACCACCCTAGATCTCCAATCTGGTATTGAGTACATCTACAAAGAGCCTACAAGGAGAAAGAGCCTTGGCCTGGGAATTGGGCCAAACTTGAGCTCTAATCTTGCTCTCCAATGATAACATCCACTTCTTAATTCTTTTTATAGTTTAAACTGTACAGAGTGTGTCATATATAACCTGTCACTTAAACTGCAGAACAACTTTGTGGGTAAACTGAGGCTCGGGAGAAGATGGAATTCACCCAAGGGAAGAGTCAATAACAGATTTAAGGGTCGGACATCATTAATTTCTTTTTTTTTTTTTTTGAGACAGAGTCTCGCTCTGTCACCCAGGCTGGAGTGCAGTAGTGCAATCTCAGCTCACTGTAATCTCTGCCTTCTTGGTTCAAGCGATTCTCCTGCACAGCTTCCCGAGTGGCTGGAATTACAGGAATGTGCCAACACACCCAGCTAATTTTTGTATTTTTAGTAAAGACGGAGTTTTGCCATTTTGGCCAGGCTGGTCTCAAACTCCTGACCTCAGCCCACCTCGTCCTCTCAAAAGTGCTAGGATTACAGGTGTAAGCCACCGTGCCCAGCCAATTCTGAAACCCAACTAAGTCCATCACTGTTCTCACCTGAGCCACAACTGCCTGCTCTAGCTAGTTTTGCCTCTGCAAAGAGACCAACATGGGTCTGAATCCCAGCTCTACCACAATGTCCAGTGGAGGAACCCTGGGTAACTTAAGCTTCCACCACTTTACTCGTAGGCAATACTGTTATATCCCTTACAGACTATTGAGAGGATTAAATGAACACATTATCTAATATTCAATATATAGTTATCACTTTCATCAAATGCAATGTCTACATACTTTGAAATTTTTCTAATAAAATACAAAATTAAAGTTATCTGTGATTATTTATTTAGACAGACTATACCTAAGAGGAGAAAATAATATCTTTCCTTAAAAACTTTGGCCAGACATACTGAAGAATATAGTATTTGCTCTCAGAGATCCTGGAATGTTGCTGAAAAACAGTTGGGTCATTGAACTATACTTTTTCAAACAGTACAGTTTTAAATGCCAACCCAAAATGCCACCTTAAAGGAGGCAGTTTAAACAAGATTGTCCCTGTGATCAGTAAGCTGTAAATTCACTCTACTCATTTTCCCCTCAGATTCAGGAACTTGGGGCTGAAGGTCATCCAGTCTAACCTCTAGTTATCCAATAAAAGATCCCTGCCCAATATCCCAAATAGATGGGCAATGAGTCTTTACATTTTTAAAATACTTCCAATGATTGATAATTTGTCACTTTTTGAGGTAGCTCACCCCACTGTTGCACAGCTCTAACTAAATTTCTTGCTCAGAGAAGCAAAAATCTGCCACCCCATAACTTTGACCCACTAGTCCTATTCCCTGGAAGGATCCCAAGACAATTCTTAGTATTTCTTCAATATGAGAGGCCTTAAAATGTCCAAAAACAAGTACCTTTTGAAAACCACTACAACAAAACCCCATGCTACCTCCAGCCATAACTTAGACCACTCATATCCCAGTTCCTTAACCCTTCCACATATCACATTGTTTCAAAGCACCACCTTCTCTTGGTTGCTCACTAGTTTGGCTATTGGCCATCTTAAAATATGACAGTTCAGGCATTATCCAATTATAAATGTAACCCAAATTACAGGAACTTCCTCAATACCCCTGCCACGCAAGTGGCCATGGTGAGCATGCAGTCCAACTAAAAATCCCAGATCTTTTTTCAAAAAGTGCTGTCAAGTTGAGTCTTTCCACGCCTTTCCTTCTGCAAATTGAAATGCTGCGATTTAACGTTTATTACAGTTCAATTTCATCTCGTTGATTTAAGCCTATCTTCCAACCTGCTAAAGATTGTTTTGAATCTGGATTCTGTCATCTATGTCATCTACAAATCTAATAAGTACTCACTTTTGTTTCATTATATAAACCCTTGACAAAAATGTTAGACTTGGAACACAGTGTGTTTAGGAATGAAATCACTGGCTTTCACAGTGCAACCACTTTCAGGATAGAACACAGAATCATTCTCTGTCAGTAAGTTTAGAACAGGAAATTGATCTTTCCAAAGTAAAATGGTTTCAGGCAAAATTTCATTAGAAGATATTTCACTGTATCCAAGTAATTATTTAATCTTTCATCATTTATTCAGGATGAATCACAACTAATTTAATTTGACTGCACAAAATACAACTGCAGAAAGTAGAAGAGGTCACAGGAAAAGTGCCCAATATTGCCAAGTTGCTTTTAGCTGATTTGGTTACACAGGCAAATGAACGTACATTAAAACAAAATGCGTAGCCAGGCATAGTGGCTCACACCTGTAATCCCAGCACTTTGGGAGGCCAAGGCAGGTGGATCACCCAAGGTCAGGAGTTCAAGACCAGCCTGGCCAACATGGTGAAACCCCGTCTCCACTAAAAATACAAAAAATTAGCGAAGCATGGTGGCACGCGCCTATAATCCCAGCTACTCAGGAGGCTAAGGCAGGAGAATCGCTTGAACCCAGGAGACAGAGGTTGCAGTGAATCAAGATTACACCATTGCACTCCAGCCTCGGCAAAAAGAGTGAAACTCCATCTCAAAAAAAAAAACAAAAACAAAAACAAAATGTGTTTCATAACAAATAGATACCCAAAATATACCTTCATGACAAGCTTTTCCCACAATCTTTTTTTTTTTTTCTTTTTTTTTTTGAGACAGAGTCTTGCTCTTGTTGCCCAGGCTGGAGTGCAATGGCATGATCTCGGCTCACTGCAATCTCCACCTCCCAGGTTCAAGCAATTCTCCCGCCTCAGCCTCCCAAGTAGCTGGGATTACAGGCGCCCACCACCACGCCCAGCTAATTTTTGAATTTTTAGTAGAGACGGGGTTTTGCCATGTTGGCCAGGCTGGACTCAAACTCCTGATCTCGTGATCCACCCACCTCGGCCTCCCAAAGTGTTGGGATTACAGGCGTGAGCAACTGCACCCAGCCCACAAATCTTTACCCACAATCATTTATGTCCATAAAATAATTGTTTATATCCATTACCAACACATTTCAATAAGACTGTCATTTTATACCTTAAAAATGTAATAAAATAAGGGAAAGTACCAGAATTGGAACTTCAAACGTTTTAACAGTCCATGACAAAAATGGAGATTATCCAGGTCTTCAGGCAAATCTGCCAAAAGAAAAAAGGAAATGTTCATTTGGACATAAGGACATCCTTAAATTCAGCAACCATCCATGTATCTCCACAAGCATTCAAGACAAAAATCTCCAATGAGTTATTATACTACATTTGGTGATATAATAATTCTTTCAGACCACTGAAGGATTCTTATAAATATGGAACTTGAGACAGAAAATGAAGCCCCAAGGACCCAGCCAAGTGCCTAAAGAAGTAAATTTCATCCGTAAGCCCAGACCTGTTCAAATTTTAAAAATCAGGTTTGTGATAGATTCCTAAGAAAAAATCTCATCATGGAAAAACAAAAACAAAAACAAAAACCCACTACTACTCAAATAGCCAAACAGATATAACATTTATCGGAAAAAAAAGATAGTCAAAAGTTGTTTTAAGGTCAGCATTCACGTTCCTGGGCAGCATTCGCTGTTTGTCCCAAAGGCCACCAGGCACCTAGGTACTGAATGGACTACCCAGATATGACCAATAAGCTCACCTACAAGAAAAACGTACCAGTTTACATAATAGTAAATATGTATTGACACAAGTCACATTTTAGGACAGCAGTGATTATTTTTACTTGAAAAGTAAAAAATAAATTTAAAAGAACAATTGTGAATAATTGCATTTTGATCTTATGTAAAACAATCAAGGAACCTTGGATCCTCCTTCTCCCCACCCCCAGCCACGACACACATCCCACTCCTCAATTTAATCTCAAAATTAGCTCTCATCTGACACCAACCAACAGAGTTAATTAGGCAGAAGCAGATGTAACTCAGTAGCTCTTTGCTACAAGCAGAATCAGTGTTTAAAAAAAAAAAAATACACAGCTAGGAGAGGAACAAAATCAGAAGTCTCTTATCTGTAGCCAATTCTCAACTAAACACATGTATATTATCCACTTTGTATATTATCCACTGCAAATTTTTTAATCTTAGGCTGATTTGTTTCCAACATCCCACTGGCCCCACTGTAAATTCGTATAAGCAAGAGAATAGATTGAAAACCAATTTCATTTTAGCCTAAGCAGTATCTAACTGGAAAGACAAATCCACAGGAAAAAAATCACATAATTCATTCAAAAGCCAAATAGGAATGATTTTTTTTTTCCTGATTTGGAATTATCCACACCATTTCTCTTTTTCAGAGCACAGGGATTTGTTTCACATGTAGATAGGACATTCTATCACAAGCGAAAACCCTAAAATCATTATTCTCTTTTCATTTTTTTCTATAAAAACTTGAAAGTTAGATTAAAAGGCTATCAAAAAGGTAGCAAATCATCCTAAATTAATTCTGGGGATTTATGCTACATCAAATTAAATTATTCTATTTTCTAAGGTTGTGAATCATTTTATTTTTAACTACAAAATATCAGTAAATTATATGGTTGTATCATACAGTCTTATAATATAACACTATTTACATCATTCATTATAAATATTCTAAACATATCTAGAGAAATGCTTAGTCCAGCACTGAGCTTTTAGCTTCACTGGTATTACATAAACATCAACACTATTCAGAAATATTCATGTCAGCATAAGAAGAGTCAAAATATCCTGGATCATAAGTATTATGCGAGGCCTCCTCTAAGCTTTTACTAAAGCTGTGTGTGTTGTTTCAAAATCAATGTCATAACACTCGAGTCATGAGATTATGGATGAGCCAAAAAACAGTGGTAGAAAAAAACAAAGATTAATAACAGAGTTTACACTTTTGTCATCCTGAGTTTTACTTGCTAACAGTTATTTTTAACTCTTTTACTTTCATAAGCTCCTGGCTTTTTCTTTCTTTTTTTTTCCCCAAAGGGATCACTGTCGGAAAACCTGGATTTTTTCAAAGCCCATTGTGTAACTGAGTGAGCATCCACAAATCTAAGCAGTATCTTCCGAAACAGAACAGAACTGTTTAGGGGAAGGGACCTTGACTTATTTTTCTTCTATCAGCATACAGCTCAGGTTATTGGCAGAGTTGCTCAAAATAGTGTCCTTGGTTAACAAATATCTGTTGTCTGACAACATCAAACGCCATCCATATGGTGATATTTGTTATCTTTCAAATCCTGGATTCATCTATTTCCTCTGAAATCAATGCTTCAGGCCCAAAACATGTGAACTGGGAGGTGAGGTTATAAATACTAATCAAAGAAAAACCAACAAATATTTAGCGAGCTGATGCTCCCTGCATGCAGCCCTGTGGTAGGTACTATGGGGAATACAAAGCAAAGCTAGAGACAGAACATATAAGAAGCAATTAAGAAATAACAAAGCACTGTTTGGCAGTTACTCAAAAAGTTAAACACAGAATTACCATATGGTTCTGTAATTCTATTTCTAGGTATAGACTCAAAAGAACTAAGAACAGATACTCAAACAAGTACACATACACTCATGTTCATAACAAAACTATTCACAATAGCCAAAAGGTGTAAACAGCCCAAATGTCCATCAACAGATGAACAGATAAACAAAATGTGGTATATCCATACACTAGAATACTATACAACCATAAAAAGCAATGAAGTTTCGATATATGCTACTACAACGTGGATGGACCCCAAACACGTTATGCTGTGAAAGAAGCCAGACACAAAAGGCCACACATCATATAATTTCATTCATATGAGACATCCAGAATAGATAAATGCATAGACAAAACATAGATTGGTGGAGTCTCAGGGACATATCTAGAGAAGCTGCTTAATGGGTAAGGGGTTTTATTTGGGATCAATAGAAATGTTTTGGAACTTGATAGTGGCCGTGGCGACACAACACTGAATGTACTAAATGCCACTGATTTGTTCACTTTTTAATGGTTTTTTCATTTTATGTTATGTGAGTTTCACCTCAATAAATTGTTTAAAAAAAAAGAAATAACAAAGCACTAAACTATAATAATAATAATACCAACCATTTCCTGACACCTACTGTGGTCCAGGTACTTTACATAGATTATCAGTAAACCTTAAAACAACCCTGTAAGGTAGCATTGTTGTTTTTACAAACGGAAAACAGGCTTGACTTAACCAAGATCTCAGAGCCATTAAGTCATGAAGGATTTTAATTCAGATGCCAAAGCCCAAACTCTTTCTGTCTCTCCAGAGGTTTTCAAACTAGGCTCTTTGGATCTCTTGTGACAAGGGGTTACTTTGGGTATTTTCAGGTACCCCTTGTGGGTTAAACTTTGGGCCATCGCAGCACCTTGAACCCAACAGTGCAGCTCCACTTTAACTGTTTTACGTATATTGGTCTTCCCCATAACATTCGCTTTAAAGAAAGTGTTCCTCTGATTACAGAAGGAAGAAGTCTGGAAACAACTGTGACTATACTACCTTGCTGAAACCATGTGAAAGATGGATGAACATCTCTTGGATGGATGGGACTGAAACTGGACCTTGGAAGATAATGCTGAGCCTGGATAAGTGCCCCACCGTCCCTCTGCCCAAATTCAAATCCTTCATGGCCCAGTGCAAACAACAACTTCTCAAAAGCCCAAACATCTTTGTCTAACAGGAAGCTTTTAGCTTTTTTACTGTTTTGACATTCATTTCCCACTTTGTATCATGCTCACTTGTGTATTAACCTTGTCGCCCCTACTAGACTGTAAAATTCTTAAAAACAGGATTCATGCTTGATTCATCTTTGTATACCCTAAGATTTCGCAAGACCACAACTTGATCATAAGAGGGTTTCAATGCCTATTTGCTAAATAAATGTATCAGGGAATGAATGAAGGAAATCAAAGTGAAATAACAGAAGCTAAGAATGAGCTGTCAAACAAAAGGGACACCAAGTCCATGTGCCTGACTAGAACAGGTACATGCTCAAAAGAGATAAAGAAACTAAGTTGGGCCAGGCACAATGGCTCATGCCTCTAATCCCAGCACTTTGGGAAGTCAAGGCAGGAGGATTACTTGAGGCCAGGAGCTTGAGACAAGCCTAGGCAACACAGCAAGACCCCACCTCTACAAAAATAAAAAATTAGGTGGGTGTGGTGGTGTACCCCTGTAGACCCAGCTACTTAGGAGACTGAGGCAAGAGGATCTCTTGAGCCGCCCAGGAGGTTGAGGCTACAGTGGGCTATGATTGTGCCACTGCTCTCCAGCCTAGGCAACTGAGCAAGACTCTGTCTCTAGAAAAGACAATATAATTTAAAAATAAAAACCAGAAATAGGCCGGGCGCAGTGGCTCACACCTGTAATCCTAGCACTTTGGGAGGCCAAGGCGGGCAGATCACGAGGTCAGGAGATTGAGACCATCCTGGCCAACATGGTGAAACTCCATCTCTACTAAAATACAAAAAATTAGCCAGGCGTGGTGGTGTGTGCCTGTGGTCCCAGCTACTCGGGAGGCTGAGGCAGGGGAATTGCTTGAACCCCGGAGGCGGAGGATGCAGTGAGCCGAGATCGTGCCACTGCACTCCAGCCTGGCAACAGAGCCAGAATCCATCTCAAAAAAAAAATAAAACAGAAATAAAGTTGGCTGTGAAAAAAGCCAAGCTGTGGTGTGTGAATGTGACAGATGAATAGGAAGCCACTGCAGGAGCAGGTGACACCATAATGCACAGGGAAGGGCATGCACATACACACACAAACCTGTTGAATGTTTGAATCACTCTGGCAATAGTATCCATCTACTCTGGAGAGAAGGGTGATTGAAGGAAAAAACAAAAGCAACCAGTATTTCATCTCTCCAAACATCAATCTTGTTCAACTTATATTTATGAGCCTAACTCAGCAGCAAGCCCAGAGCAGGCACTCAATAAAACATTAGTTGAACTGAATATTTAATTCCTCATCTTTTTAGAGTAACACTAAGTTCTTTCCCACTACTCATTAACAAAGAGAGTTTTCAATTCATAAGCTAATAATGTTTTCCAAGGATTTCTAAGAGGCTAAATCACCATAAAAATTATCATTTCAACTAATACATATTATATTAATTGCAAGTTTAATTTTTCATGTCATGCTCTCCTAGTTGACAATATCCTTGTTATGTCATTAAACTATAATTGTGTAAATGTGATCAACAAACAATAACTGAACCATCAATAAACTATTATGGCTTCCATAATCCCTAGCAAAGATTAGTTTCAACATCATCATCATAAATTAGTAGAGACAGGTCCCAGATCTCCTGGTGAAACCCATGAATTAGGTTTGCATAGTTATCCCTGCATTTAAGTGCTCAATAGTTTCAGTCTCTAAAATTTAATCACACTGTTAGGAACCTCACAGGAAATGTGATCCCTTGTAAAACAGAGGAATTTAGAGACAAGATGAAAAGTCATTTGAAATCATCAGGCCTTTGGAGCCAGGGTACACTGATTAGTAATGATGTATTTTAACTAAGCACTTTCACTTAAGAAATAATCAACTAAATTTAGAGTGTCCTTTTTTGGCATTTAAAAATTCCTATTCATCCTAGATTTCTCCCTAATTACAAATTAGCTTTAGTTGGTTTTTGATGACAAAGACTGAGAATAATGTATTAAGGAAAAAAATGTGATTTTTTATTTTTATTTTTTTTGAGACAGAGTCTCACCCTGTTGCCCAGGCTGGAGTGCAATGGCGCGATCTCAGCTCACTGCAACCTCCACCTCCTGGGTTCAAACGATTGTCCTGCCCCAGCCTTCTGAGTAGCTGGGATTACAGGCACATGCCACCATGCCATTGTTTGTTTGTTTGTTTGTTTTATTTTTAGTAGAGACAGAGTTTTATCATGTTGGCCAGGCTGGTCTCGAACTCCTGACCTCGTGATCCAGCCGCCTGAGCCTCCCAAAGTGCTGGGATTACAGGCATGAGCCATCGCGCCCGGCCAAAAAATGTGGTTTTTAAAAAACTTTTTAAAATAGAGATACAAGGCCAGGCTCGGTGGCTTATGCCTATAATCCCAGCACTTTGGCAGGCCAAGGCAGGTGGATCACCTGAGGTCAGGAGTTTGAGACCAGCCTGGCCAACATGGTAAAACCCCATCTCTACTAAATACAAAAAATTAGCAGGCATGGTGGCGCATGCCTGTAATCCCAGCTCTTTGGGAGGTTGAGGCAGGAGAATCACTTGAACCCAGGAGGCGGAGGTGGCAGTGAGCCAAGATTACACCATTGCACTCCAGCCTGGGCAACGAGAGCAAAACTGTATCTCAACAAAATAAATAAGATAAAATAAAGATGCCAAAAAATCTAAATAAATAAATAAAAATAAAGGCGGGGGCCTCACTATGTTGCCCAGGCATGTCTTGAACTCCAGGGCTCAAGGGATCCTTTCACTGTAGCCTCCCAAAGTAGTGGGATTACAGGCATGAGCCACTGCACCTGGCTGAGAAAAATCTGACATCTTAACTTTTTTATGATTCTTTTGAAAAATAGATTATTACAGGATTCTTTGTTAACTGTATTACAGATGTCTTCAGACCAGATATCCAGATACCCTGAAAAATTCAGGATCCCTTGAGAGTTTCATAAATATTATAGCTCTACTCTAAAAAATAAGCACATGTACCCATATACACTGGTATACATTTTCAAGGGTTAACAGACATTCTGTCATCCACCCATGGACCGCTTAAGGTCCACTGGCTATATACAGAGAGGTATTTTATCCAGTTTCACAACAGTTAGCTTTGTGTGCTTTAGTTAAGACATGTTACATCAAGAGTAAGAAAGTTATTCTTTTTGGTTTTGGATATTATCAAAAAACAGGTTTCTGACATTTTAATCAACAAGTAGGTGTGCTGTGATGGGAAGTATCAGTCAGGGATCCAGTCCCCATTCTGCTAGCTACCTAGGCTAGGGGATATTGGACATGTTACTAAATCAATCTAAGTCTCTGTTTTCTCTTCTGTAAAAATGAGAATACTTCTCGGTTTTACAGAACCGTTAAGAGGAATCACTGAGATAACAAATATGAAAGCAGCAAGGATGATGGCAGACACATAGCAGGAACACAATAAAATGCTAGCTCATAAAAGGAAAAAGGGCAATACAGTCAGCTGGAGACCTGTAAAATCTAATCTGGCTGAACTTCTGTCTATATGACCATTTTCTCCTAAGAGACAGGAGAAGTCGGCACCTGGCTCTTAGTTATAGCCACAGAGAAGTAAAAATTCAAGACAGAGAATAGAAGAAAGTGAAGGAAAGCAAAAATAGATTGTAATGGTGACGCTGGGGTCAAGAAGAGTGTATTTTACTCATAGTTATACATTGTTTAAGGTCAACAAAGCTTTTAAAAGATAGTACTGCATAGGAGAATATCTTCTTGACCTCAGGGTAGGAAAAGTCTTAAAACAAGACACAAAAGGCACTAACCATAAAGACCAATAAATTTGTCTCCATTAATATTAAGAACTTCTGTTCATTAAAAGACACCATAAAGAGAGTGAAAAGGCAAGCCACAGTATTTGCAACATACACACATGACAAAGGACTTGTATTCACAGTAAATAAAGAACTTCTAAATAGCAATAAAGATACAAGGCCCAACTTCTAAAAGCAGAGTGGAAAAGACTTGAACAGAACTTTATAAATGAGGCTATCTAAATGGCTAAAAAAGCATACGAAGAGCTGGCCGGGCGCAGAGGCTCACACTTGTAATCCCAGCACTTTGGGAGGCCAAGACAGGCAGATCAACTGAGATCAGGAGTTCGAAACCAGCCTGTCCAACATGGCAAAACCCCATCTCTACTAAAAATACAAAAAATCAGCCGGTTGTAGTAGCAGGCACCTGTAATCCCAGCTGCTCGGGAGGCTGAGGCAGGAGAATCGCTTGAACCCAGGAAGCAGAGGTTGCAGTGAGCCAAGATCACGCCACTGCACTCCAGCCTGGGCGACAAAAGCGAAACTCCGTCTCAAAAAAAAAAAAAAAAATACGTATATATGAAGAGCTGTGCAATCTGATTACTAATCAGGTAAGTGCAAAATTTACCATATTGGCTAAAATTGTAAAAGCTAAAAAGGCTGAGATTGGAGAGGGTGAGAAGCAAGGGAATTCATATACTGCTGGAGGGAGTGTAACCTGGTACAATACTTTAGGAGAGTTTGGTACTTAGTAAAGATGAAGACAAGCATACCTTATGACTAGGTGACCATACAATTCATCATCTAAACCTAGATACTTTTGAAAACTAAAAGTGTTACAGTTACACTGGGAAAATAAGCAAAAACCAGGACAAATGGTCACCCTAGCTATAAACCGGCAATTTTATTCCTAGGTGTATACCTTAGAGAAACTTGTGCACATGGGCACCAGATGACAGGTATAGGAATGCTCCTAGCAGCTTTGTTCACAATTGCCCCAAACTTGAAACAACTCAAATATTCGGCAACAATGGAATGGATGATACGAAAATTGGTGTATTCCCTTTCTGGGGTGTGCGAGAAGACAAGTATCAGAAGATCATGGGAGTCCCATAAAAAGGTGCTTAAAGGTGCTTTGGAAATGCAAATTAAGGCATTACAGGCAAGAAATATTCCATCACCCCACTTCTCCCATCCATGCATCATTTACCATTCTGCAACAAAGACTGACCACTACAGCTCACACATCCCTACTTACATAAAATATTTCTTTCTTTTTTTTTTTTTTTTTTTGAGACAGAGTCTCGCTCTGTCACCAGGCTGGAGTGCAGTGGTGCAATCTCGGCTCACTGCAACCTCTGCCTCCCAAGTTCAAGTGATTCGCCTGCCTCAACCTCCCGAGCAGCTGGGACTACAGGCGCCCGCCACCACGCTCAGCTAATTTTTTGTATTTTTAGTAGAGACAGGGTTTCACCGTGTTGGCCAGGATGGTCTTATTTCTTGACCTCACGATCCATCCACCTCGGCCTCCCGAAGTGCTGGGATTACAGGCGTGAGCCACCACACTCGGCCACATAAAACTATTTATTTAATCCTAGCACTCTGGGAGGCTGAGGTGGGTGGATCACCTGAGGTCAGGAGTTTGAGACCAGCCTGGCCTGCATGGCGAAACCCCACCTCTACTAAAAATAAAAAATTAGGTGGGCACATGTCTGTAATCCTAGCTACCTGGGAAGCTGAGGCAGGAGAATCGCCTGAACCCAGGAAGTGGAGGTTGCAGTAAGCCGAGATCGTGCCCCTGCACTCCAGCCTGGACAACAGAGCAAGACTGTCTCAACAACAAAAAAAAAAACTGTTTCCTTTTCTCTCAATACAAATGTAGGCATGTGTAAGCACATGGAAAACTGAGGGTACACTGTAGAGAACTAGGAGACTGAAAGCCAGATCACTTAGTTACGTCTTTTATTAATTGATATGTGAAAGTCCATGAGAGCTTCTGAAGCACATTAAAATTATTAAACTTCCTCATCTACTTTCTAATACTCACGCTATTTACCTTTCATTCATGCTATGCCTCACATCTGACAGTTTCCACCCGATCTTCAAAAGCAGTGTGTGAAATAAACACATGCTATAATAGCAATGACATAATATCCAATCTACTCAGAAGCCTAAGTGTGGCTGGTAAGCAAAACTTCCTCTGCCGACCGTGTCATGACCATCAGCCATTCCCTAAATTCCTCCTTTAATGTTAAAATATTCCTCTGTCTCTATCTTTTCTTTTCTTTTTTTTTTTTAAACCATCACTTCACCTTCCCAACCTTTAACTCTCAGTAGAAGTTCTCGGAAAAGAAGAAACATGTGCATTTTCCTTTCCTTCTTAAAAACATAAAATACTGTCCAAATTCATTTTGATAAATGTGTAAAGAACTTATGAATGCCTGGGCGCGGTGGCTCACGCCTGTAATCCCAGCACTTTGGGAGGCCGAGGCCGAGGCGGGTGGATCACAAGGTCAGGAGTTCGAGACCATCCTGGCTAACACGGTGAAACCCCGTTTCTACTAGATATACAAAAAATTAGCCGGGCGTGGTGGCGGGTGCCTGTAGTCCCAGCTACTCTGGAGGCTGAGGCAGGAGAATGGCATGAACCCAGGAGGCAGAGCTTGCAGTGAGCCGAGATGGCGCCACTGCACTCCAGCCTGGGCAACAGACTGAGACTCCAACTCAAAAAAAAAAAAAAAAAAAATTAACTTATGAATAAGAAAAAAATAGAGTGTTTTATTTCAAGGCTATGCCAAAAAATCTAGGGTATACAAGTAAGACAGGAAGAATGCACTTAAAAAAAAAACACAAAAAAAACCTTCTTGGGGCCCCATAGAACTAAGACTGTTCGAACACAACTAATTCCCATTTGCTACTTCCACCTTCTGTCCATATAGGAGGGGTCTTCATATGCTCTACCCTGAATTTCCTTGGTACCTCCAACCCCAAACATACTTGGTTCATTGGTCTTCATTTCCTATTTCCTACATCTGTAATTCTTTATCACTACTCCTTCACAACTTCTGTCTAATACTCTCTTTAAGACGTCCCAACACCTTCTACCCATTACAGGGCTTCAACTCCTTCATGGGGCATAAGACACCATTTGTAATCTAACCCCTCCTCTGCCTTTGCCTGGTCATCTACCACTCCCTGTACTCTGCCCATAGCAAAGTACTAGCAAATTCAAAGCTATGCAAAATGTCCTATCCCAAGGTATGGTGCATGTCTCTTCCTGGGATACCCTGCTGCCCGACACTCCCTTGAAGACTCCAGACCAAGTTTAACATAATGAATCCAGCCTATCACGGGTCACCATAGCTCACGTCTGTAATCCCATCACTCAGGTAGGCAGAGGTGGGCAGATCACTTGAGGCCAGGAGTTCGAGACCAGCCTGGGCAACATAGTGAGACCCTTTTCTCATTTTTATAAAAAATAATAAATAAATACAGCCTATCAAACAACTTGTCTCCCAAACTAACACCTTTCTTTGCCCCATCCTCACCCCTGGCACAGTCCACCAAATCACATTCACTCAAAATTACTGTACAGCTCCACTCACTTTCTTCACAGTTGCCGCCTTGTCCCACCCCTACCAATCCCTTGACCCCAGATTTTCTGCCACAGATTTATTTTGCAAGTTCTAAACAGCTTCTCTCCCCTCCCTTCAAATTTAAGTTTGCTCTGCTGTCTTAGCATCATCTTTCAGAAACTCTCCCAAACACAACCATCCATCCTTCCACGTTTTTAAAAATACTTCATACCCCAAAGCTAGCAAACCTCCTTCTTATTCCAACATGCCGATCCACCCAGATACCTCTTTCCCGTCACTGCAATCGTACCTGCTCCTCACATGCGCCTCAATGCCTCCCCAAACCCAACACTCTGCACCGCTTCAACTCTACTCCACCTCCACCACACCCAAATCCACCTACTCTGAGCCCAGACAACTGCAATCTCGCCTTCGGCATCCTCTCACCTGCCCTCACACACCCCTCGGTCCACCTTCCCACCGCTCCTACCAGTTCACTCCCACTCAGAAATTCCCTCTCAGCCCCCGCCTTCCGACTCCCCGAACCCCGCCCCTACCCGGTCCCGCCCCGCCCCCTCCGCCCTCGAGCCCCGCCCCTTGCCCTAGAGGCCCTGCCGAGGGGCGGGGCCTGTCCCTCCACCCCTTTCCCCCGCCCCCTACCGTCACGCTCAGGGGCAGCCTGACCCCGAGCGGCCCCGCGGTGACCCTCGCGCAGAGGCCTGTGGGAGGGGCGTCGCAAGCCCCTGAATCCCCCCCGTCTGTTCCCCCCTCCCGCCCAGTCTCCTCCCCCTGGGAACGCGCGGGGTGGGTGACAGACCTGGCTGCGCGCCACCGCCACCGCGCCTGCCGGGGGCGCTGCCGCTGCCTGAGAAAGAAGCCGCGGCTGCCGCCTGGAGGAGGTGCCGTCGCCTCCGCCACCGCTGCCGCCGCCGCCAGGGGTAGGAGCTAAGCCGCCGCCATTTTGTGTCCCCCTGTTGTTGTCGTTGACATGAATCCGACATGACACTGATTACAGCCCAATGGAGTCTCATTAAACCCGAGCCGCGGCCCCGCCCCGCCGCTGCTCCATTGGAGGAGACCAAAGACACTTAAGGCCACCCGTTGGCCTACGGGTCTGTCCGTCACGCACTCACTAACCACTCTGCAGCCCATTGGGGCAGGTTCCTGCCGGTCATCTCGCTTCCACATAGACACACCCCTCGACCCATCATTCCCCCCTCCGGCACCACCCCGGGGGAGGGTCCACTGCCAGTACCAATCAACAGATCGCTGGGTCCGCCTCTTCCGGGCACCTATTGGTCCAGCCCTTTTTCTCTCTCCTAGATACCGCGCCACCTCTACTTCCACCTACCCGCCCCCTCCACCTCTAGGAAAGGATTGGGTCTACTCGCAGCAGAGGAGCTTGGCCTTATTGGCTGCAGACGACGCCAATCAGGAGGCCTTTTCCCTCTCCCCTCCCCCACTCAACCCCAAACCCCCTAGCCCGCAGCTAAAGTTTGTGTGAGAGCTGATCGCTGGCGGCGGCCGCAGGATTTAGGGGTGGGCGCGGGCGGGCGCGCGCGGGCGGGCACGCGAAGTTAAAATTCGAGGTTCTCAGTCTCCAGCTCCTTCGGTGGAGTGTGCGGACGGGCGCGCCGCCCGGAGCGTTCCATCCCGCCCCCTCCTCCACCCTCTCTCCCGTCCCGTCCCGGGCGACTACTCGCCCGCCCCCTGGCTCGCATCCTTCCCCCCCCAACACATCCCTACCTTGCCAGCCCCAGGCCGGGTGCAGGCAGAACGATGTCGCTGCAGCCTCCTCGCCATCCCATGCCGCGGGGGAGCAAGCCCCTACCCACCGGGCGTGCACCCCCCGGCTCCACACTCGCCCGTGTCTGCAAGCACGTGCACCGTTCGCCGCTGCCTCCGGCCACCCCGATCCCCGGCTAACCTCGCCTGCAGCCCGGCCAATCGCTCGCTGCCCTTTGTTGCTGCAGCCTGGGTCTCCCCGCTGCCTTCCTCAGCCTCCGCCTCGTCCTTTGCCAGCCGCCCGGGTCCGCAGCGCCGCGCTCCCCCCGCCCGGGACCCACCGCCGCCGCCTCCTTCTCCTCCTCCGCCTCCTCCTCCTCGGCTCCGGGCTGCAGCGCACAGAGCCCGAGGCAGCGCCGCCCAGCCCCGCTCCCCCCGCGCCGCCCGCCAGCCCGCCCGGCCTGGCCGGGGGCGCAGCCCGGACCCCGCCCGCTCCAGTCTCCGCCCCGGGGGTACCTGCCTCCGCCCCGGGGGGCTCCTCTCGCCGCCCTCGGGGGAGGGCGGGGACGCTGGTGTCCGCGGGAGGATGGGGACGCCTGGGCCGTTTGGGGCGGGGAGTGTGCCCGCTGGGGCTGGGACTGAGGTGCGGTCCTCGCCAACGCGCCCCCCCTCCCGTCGCTGTGGGCCCCAAACTTCGTCCTTCGCCCAGGCTTTGCGCCCTCGGGCGATCGCGGCAGTTTTGGGGTGGGGGACGCCTCGGGAGCTGTGTCTACCCTGATCGGGAGGAAGAGGGAGCAGTGACATTCAGCGACTGCGGACAGGGCACGGCGGCGGCATCCTTGGGTGGGAGTGGGGATGTCAGACGCGGGCTGGAGAGGGAAGCTGCCCCCCAGGATGCCCTCTCCCTGCCTGCGAGGAGCTGGCGAGCTCAGCCGCGTTCTGGGTGCTTTCTTGGGCGGTGCAGGCGAATGGTAGAGGGGCTGAGGCGGGAGGGGGGCGGGGAAGACCGCTGGGGGGGCCCTTCCCCCCCTCTCTTTTAGCCAGCGCTCTAAGGAAGGCTGATGGCGAAGTTCGGTTTTCCAGTCTTCCTCTGGGCCCCCCGAGTTCCTGAGGCCCACTTGAGGGAGACTGGGGGCTCCTCTGGACGCCCAGGCGAGGCCACTCTGACGCTGCCCATATGCCTCCCAGAGCTCTCTGGACTCTGAAAAGAGCGCCCCTGGTTCTTTCCGGAGGTGAATGGGATGCTGGCAAGGGAGACTTCAGAAAATAGGAAAGGTGGTCTGAGAAATGGCTCCTAGAGAGTTTGAGCACGAAGTTTCCCTCCCAGGCGCCATTTCTTTGAGAGGGGGAGGAGAACTATGGCTTTGCAAAAGAACCAAGTTTCAGGCATGGTGGCCTGGGTGGAAAACCACCTGTTGCCTGAAGTCTGTCCCTGGAGTCAGAGCCATCTTGGGCCTGGGCATGGCGATGCAGGGTGCCAGGGAGGGGAGGCCTCAGGCTTCCTGCCCTGGTTGACTCCTGCAGCCTCATGCCACTGACACTGCAGCGGCATCTTCACCTTCCTATTAGAAACCACTGTACAACTAGATAGGTACTTTGTTAGGACAACTTATCTTCGTCCTTATCTCAGACAAAACAAGCAGCACACGCAGCCCGCAGCCCTGTCTTCAAATGCAGACCACAACACACACTTCATTTTTTAAAGATGGTCTGCTGCTTTGGGGTGTGAGCTCCCTCTCCTCCTGAGCTTCTTGGCAGCAAGGTGAGAAAGGAACTTAGACAAAGGGCACAGAGTTGGATGAAAGGATAGAGAAAGGTCGAGGGGGAGCAGAAGAGTTGTAATACTACACTACAAACTGTCACCGGTTCCATTATAAACAGTTTTTATAGGTGTTTTATTACTTGGTTGTTAGTTTTTAAAACACAAACCTCTTTAGATTAAATCTTGGCATTCACAGGCTCAGCCCAGGGAAACAAAACACAGAGAAAACTCCAGCCTCCGCTTGGCTACCTTTGAGTTACATTGCTGATAAAACAAACAGCAGGTTGGGTTTCCTCAGACTCTGTCCCAGCCTCGTTTATTTAGTATCTTCAATAGCTTGCTCAAGGTGAATTTTTACAAACCATTAGTTCATAATTCAGTCTAGTTCATTTAGGTGTTTCGAAGAGAAGGACACTTATAAGGTGTGCTTTTTAATAATGCAGGTGCTGGGATTTTTATTCTCCAAGAAGTTACTAAATAAACTTAAGAATCCTGGCCCACTCTTTATTTAGGCTTTCTGTTCTTTTTTTTTTTTCTTATGGTCTGCCCAGATGCACTTTATTTTGTAAATTGCATTTGTGACCCTCAGACTGCATTTTATCTCAAGCAATAAAAATAAACCATGCCTTAATTAAAAACAAGTTTGAAAACCCCGAATCTGTACACTCAAACTAAAGTACGTTAAAAGAAGCAGCTAAAGACAATAAAAGCCAAAAAGTCCACGTTTAAGATGCCTTGAGCCAATGAATTGTGGGTGATTTGTGAGCACCCAACACTCATTATCACTAATGTATTATTCCACAAGGATCTCCAGTGCATCAAGAAGTGAAGAGAAATCGGCTATGTTTGCCTAAACTTATGCTCTTGTAACCCCAGGAGCTCAGCAGTACAGAAGAGAGAAATGTCTTCATTCAACATCTTGATATGTTTCTTGAGATTCTGTTCTTAGCAAGCATAGTTCTGTAACAGGAATGTGGCAAGGAATCCGTAGCTTTCCCATTGATACTCCCCTCTAGGGTTACTTGTCCTTTGAGAAATCTGGCTCTTCAGATAAGTGGGACTGGAAAGGATAATAAGAGACACAGCCAGAGATATTTAATGCTTACTCCTAAACCGCTCTCTTATCTGTGGTATCTCAGGTCCTCTGCTGAGCTAAATAGCTCAATTAAGAAATTAACCTAGAAATAGCCTGAATTGAAAACCAAGCATGGTGCAAATTTTGCAAGCCTACTGGGCTGGAGGATTATGAATGGAGAAGCTTATCTGACCTGTCCCCCGCAACCCCAAAACAGCTGCCAACCACCACCACAGACCAGAACCACTGACTAGTTATACTGCTCCATGCAATCTACAGATCACTGGAATCAGAATGATCTGGGAATGAGTGTTTGAAAGACAGGTTCCTTGGCCCAAGCCCAGAGATTCTGATCAGTAAGTCTGAAGCGAGTCTCCCAAAAATATATTTTTAGCTCATGACTAGTCTTGAAGCTTACAGTCACTAAATTTGAGAACCACTGGCCTAGGCTAAATCTTCTTCTTCCCCAACCGAGGAAGTTACTTCTTCTGTGAGTGTCTTAGCCAGAAGATTATAGTCCCTAGTACTGGGCTGATTTCGTCATCTGACCTATTTGTCCTTGAGTTCTGAACGAGAATAATAAAGTGCAGAGGAGCTGCAGGAACCTCTGGGAACCCAGATGGTTTGATCTTTTGGGTTTGTTTACTTGCTCTGAGGCAAGTCAGACAAACAGCCTGATAAGAGGTACCACATCCACAGAGGCACTACCAAGTCCTTCTAAAGGAAATTGGGTAAGGAGGCACAGGCAAGGACTCTAAACGTATTTGTCCAGGGCCCAGCCCATGGTGAATTCTATTTACATTCAATTAGTCACTTAAAAAACATTGATCTACACCTCCCTTCCAACTGCCACATGGAATCCTCTCCCTTCATTGACTAGAAACTGACCTCACAAGGTCACAATGTCTAGTTACTTCAGTCAAGGGCAGAGGGGATGGGGGATGATCAGTCAAAGCATTAAACTGGTTAGGAAATTCTAGCTACAGCTGCCTTTATGAACAGCTGGGGTTATCTCAAATACCAGTATTCTGCACCCACATCTAATTTGTGCATTCCTGCTTTAAAACCTTTAACGTCTTTTAAATGCGTTCTGGACCAAGCCTAAACCCCTTAGTCCTCTAAAGGTATGTGTATCTGCACCTCACCAGTATCTCATCTCCAGCTTCCCCGAGCCTGCCACTTGTCTGTGCCCAGCACACCCTGTCCTCGCTGCCATGCCCTCACTCCCTGCCTTATCTGATAAAGACTTTGGCTAAGCACTCTTCCAAATTCCTGCTTGGCTGCTGCCTCCTCTGTGAAGTTTTCCTGGTTTTTGCAGGTAGCCCACAGGACTGAGAGCATGGCTTCACTCCAGCACTGGCGCTTGTTAAGTGCTTAGCTAATATTTGTTGAATTATGGAATAAATAAAAGCATTTACCCTACTCCGTTGTCATATTTTGCCTGTTTTCCTAATTAGCTTTTCTACTGCATGGGCCAGTTTGTTCATCTGTGTAACTGCCCTAGTGCCATAAAAGCTACTTAATGAAGACACACCATTCATACCTGTGGTTTGCCTCCCTGGCCGCACGTAACAATCACCTGAGGAGCTCTTGAAACCAGCCTAGAGCCTAAGTCCCACGTAAGGCCAATTAAATTAGAATATCTGGGGAGAGGGGCCCTTCATCAGCATTTTTCCAAAGCACGCTGTGCAGTCAGGGTGAACAACCATTGATTTATTTCTTATTTATTTATTTTAAGACGGTGTCGTTCCTGTTGCCTATGCTGGAGTGCAGTGGCACAATCATGCCTCACTGCAGCCTCAACTTCCCAGGCTCAGGCGATCCTCCCACCTCAGCCTCCGGTTAGCTGGGACTACAGGAGTATGCCATCACATCTGGCTAATTTTTTGTATTTTTAATAGACACGGGGTTTCACCATGTTGCCCAGGCTGGTCTTGAACTCCTGGGTTCAAACAGCCTCCCAAAGTGCTGGAATTACAGAGCCCGTAATCCCAGCACTTTGGGAGGCCGCTTGAGCCCAGGAGGTCAAGACCAGCCCGACCATTGATTTCTATAAACCAGAAACATGCCTCAGCCTCCAATGAGAGATTCTGAGGAAGACAGGAGAGTGGTAAGAGATTGTAGAGTTAGCTAAAGATTGTTGAAGAACAAAGTTGTCAGGGATCTTTTGGTTTTTGTTTTGAGACTCAAAGGTGAGGTGGCCTTTCACTAATCATATCAGTGATGTCCAAATAGTCTTAATAAAGACACAGTTTTTAGCACCAGGCTATACCAAAGAAAATTTGGACAGGGTATGGTGGCTCACACCTGTATTCCCAGTGCTTTGGGAGGCTGAGATGGGAGGATGGCTGGAGGCCAGGAGTTTGACACAAGCCTAGGCAAGATAGCCAGACCCCTATCTCTATAAAAAATTTAAATATTAGCCAGACGTGGTGACACACACCTGTAGTCTCAGCTACTGGGGAGGCTGAGGTGGGAGGATCACTTGAGCCCGGGAGTTGGAGGCTACCGTGAGCTATGACTCCATCACTGCATTCCAGCCTGGGTGACACAGTAGAACCCTGTCTCTAAAAAAAAAAAAATTTGAACCACCCCAGTGTTTAACTTTGTGATTCACAGTCTTTGGATTTTGTAGGAGAGTAACACTTCAAAAAGAATTTGAGGAAACTGACAGTCGCCAACTTTTTTTTTTTTTTTTTTTTTTTTTTGAGACGCAGTTTCGCTCTTATTGCCCAGGCTGGAGTACAATGGCACAATCTCGGCTCACCATAACCTCTATCTCCTGGGTTCAAGCGATTCTCATGCCTCAGCCTCCCAAGTAGCTGGGATTTATAGTCATGCACCACCATGTCTGGCTAATTTTGTATTTTTAGTAGAAACAGGGTTTCTCCACCTCAGTCAGACTGATCTTGAACTCCTGACCTCAGGTGATCTGCCCGCCTCGGCCTCCCAAAGTGCTGGGATTACAGGCGTGAGCCACCATGCCCAGCCACCAACTTTTAATTTTGATAATAAAGACATTTTTAAAAAGAACTAATGGCTATCTACTATCAGCATCATTTCATAGAATAAAGGACATCTTATCCCCCAAAATAGTAAGAAGAACATACTCCCTGAATAAAGGATAGCCCTTTCCATGAAAGAAAAGTGGGTGACTTTATATCAACATGTTCATTTTCTCACTTTTTTCATCTTTTTTTATTTTCCATTTCAATATAGACAGTGAAACTATCTTCGTGTCTGGTTAACTGACCAGAGTACATTTAAGAATCACTGGACTACTTTATAAATTTCCAGGGGTAAGGAAGTATAAGTCAAGTTTAATTTAACTACTAACAATTTTCTCCAGTTTTTGCAACCTAATGTGCTCATCTAACTGGAAAGGGATTTTTTTTTTTCTTATTCTTTTTTTTTTTTTTTCAAGACAGAGTCTCACTCTGTCGCCCAGGCTGGAGTGCAGTGGCGCGATCTTAGCTCACTGCAATCTCTGCCACCTGGGTTCAAGTGATTCTCCTGCCTCAGCCCCCCAAGTAGCTGGGACTGCAGGCCCGTGTCATCATGCCTGGCTAATTTTTGTATTCTTAGTAGAGATGAGGTTTTGCCATGTTGCCCAAGTTGGTCTCAAACTCCTGAGCTCAAAGTGATCCACCTGCCTCAGCCGCCTCAGCCTCCTAAAGTGCTGGGATTACAGGTGTGAGCCACTGTGCCCAGCCTCTTATTCTGTCTTCAATGCAGAAGGAAAACACACAGCTCAGAGGGCCAGTGGCAAAGGAATGTGGAACAGAGTGCCAAATTAAGAGTAGGACACTCAGATTTATTTTTATCCATCTCTGTAACCAACTAATGTGTGTAAGCCTTGAGCAAATCACTGAATGTCCTTGTCTTAAAGTTGGGTTTTCTACAAAGCAGGAAGCTCTATGCAGACAGCTATATCCTCAGAACCTGGTACAGTGCCTGATACGTAGCCAATGCTTAATAAGTAACTGTTAAATTAATGAATAGATTTAATTAAGGGAATTGTTTTATATCATCTTAGCCACGCCTCAAATTCTACAACTTATTTAAGTGGTAAATCACAAATCTCTGCCCTGAGTAATTTATTCATTTCCCCTTGGTTCCCAAAAGGTCAATATTTTTGTACTGTGCCTAAAGAATTGATGGAAGAAAACAAAAGAATTGATGAAAGAGTGAAACTTCTGAATTACTTTCTTTTCTTGTTACTGCATTTTTTTCTTATTTATTTATTTATTTGTACATGAATAAGATTTTAGTGGTGATATCTGAGATTTTGGTGCACCCAACACCTGAGCAGTATACTCTGTACCCGATAATACAGTATTTTATCCCTCACCCCCCCACCCTTTCCCTCGAGTCGCCAAAGCCATACTGCATTTTTTTTTTTTTTTTTGAGACGGAGTCTCGCTCTGTCGCCCAGGCTGGAATGCAGTGGCGCAATCTCCACTCACTGCAAGCTCTGCCTCCCGGCTTCACACCATTCTCCTGCCTCAGCCTCCCGAGTAGCTGGGACTACAGGTGCCCACCACCACGCCTGGCTAATTTTTTGTATTTTTAGTAGAGATGGGGTTTCACCATGTTAGCCAGGATGGCCTCCATCTCCTGACCTCGTGATCTGCCTGCCTCGGCCTCCCAAAGTGCTGGGATTACAGGCATGAGCCACCACACCCGGCCTGCATTTTTTTAATTATAAAATTTTCAAACATATTTGTCATTGAAAGTTTGTATAGCTGGGCACAGTGGCCCATGCCTGTAATCCAAGCATTTTGGGAGGCCAAGGCAAGGTGGGTCACTTGAGGCCAGGAGCTCAAGACCAGCCTGGGCAACATAGCAAGACCTGATCTCTGCAAAAACCAAAACATTAGCTGAGCATGGTGGCCTGTGCCTATAATCCCAGCTACTTGGGAGGCTAAGGTCAGGAGTATGACTTGAGCCCAGAAGATCAAGGCTGCAGTGAACTATGATCACACCACTGCACTCCAGCCTGGGACAAAGAGCAAGACCCCATATTAAAAACAAAAAAAAAGTTTGTATAATAAAAACAGAAGAGGCCAGGCGTGGTGGCTCATGCCTGTAATCCCAGCACTCTGGGAGGCCGAGGGTGGATCACCTGAGGTCAGGAGTTCAAGTCCAGCCTGGCCAACATGGGGAAACCCCATCTTTACTAAAAATACAAAAATCAGCTGGCTGTGGTGGCACACACCTGTAATCTCAGCTATTTGGGAGGCTGAGACAGGAGAATCATTTGAACCCAGAGACGGAGGTTGCAGTGAGCCGAGATCACGCCATGGCACTCCAGCCTGGGCAACAAGAGCAAGACTCCGTCTCAAAAAAAGAGAAGAAGTAGTGCTAGGTACTAACACTGAATGATAATATTTTGCATGTATTCCAGTTTTTTGCCTCAGTTAATCTCTCTCTTGTGGCTGAAGGTCGAACTAAATTTTTCAGCTAAGGAAACTAGAGTAGTAAAAAAGTAACTTACTAGAACCTACAAGAATAGCAAGTCTCCTCGGATGGTTTGCATGAATTATAATCATTCCACATCTGGAAATATTCCAATTTCTCTTTCTTTTTTGTGACGGAGTCTCCCTGTGTCGCCCAGGCTGGAGTGCAGTGGCGCGATCTTGGCTCACTGCAACCTCTGCCTCCCAGATTCAAGCAATTCTCCTGCCTCAGCCTCCTGAGTAGCTAGGATTACAGGCGTGTGCCACCACATTCGGCTAATTTTTTTGTATTTTTAGTAGAGATGGGGTTTTGCCATGTTGGCCAGGCTGATCTTGAACTCCTGACCTCAGGTGATCCACCCGCCTCAGCCTCCCAAAGTGCTGAGATTACAAGCATGAGCCACTGTGCCTGGCCAATTTTTCACCATAATTGCAGATAGGGGCCCTGAATTTGCTTTTCCAGCTATAAGGTAACCGATGCAGACAGCATCAGGTCATTCAAGTTGGCAAGTTCATTACTTCCTCTTTAAATGTATTTTTTAAAAATGAGATAACGTTAGCCGGGCACGGTGGCTCACTCCTGTAATCCCAGCACGTTGGGAGGCCGAGGCAGGCAGACCACGAGGTCAGGAGATCGAGAACATCCTGGCTAACCTGGTGAAACCCTGTCTCTACTAAAAATACAAAAAAATTAGCCAGGCGTGGTGGCGGGTGCCTGTAGTCCCAGCTACTTGGGAGGCTGAGGCAGGAGAATGGTGTGAACCTGGGAGGTGGAGTTTGCAGTGAGCCAAGATCACGCCATTGCATGCCAGCCTGGGTGACAGAGCAAGACTCTGGCTTAAAAAAAAAAATGAGATAAGGTCTCACTATATTATACAGGCTGGTCTTGAACTCCTGAGCTCAAGCAAACTTCCCGCCTTGGCCTCCCAAAGTGGCAGGTTCATTATTGAACTTCAGGTTAAAGTTCATCTTTCAAGTTGCATCCCAAGGAAGGCCAAGGGGATCAGGCTGGCGAACCATTTCACCAGCTTGATAGCTCTCTGATACCTACTGGTATCAGTAACAAGAGACTGCTTGTAGGAGGACGTAGCTCAGCTTCATACAGCCTTGTCTTTTTTTTTTTTTTTTTTGAGACTGAGCCTCACTCTGTTGCCCAGGCTGGAGTGCAGTGGCGCGATCTCGGCTCACTGCAAACTCCACCTCCTGGGTTCAAGCAATTCTTTGCCTTAGCCTCCCAAGTAGCTGGGATTACAGGCACCTGCCACCACACCCAGCTAATTTTTGTATTTTCAGTAGAGACAGAGTTTCAACATCTTGGCCAGGCTGGTCTTGAACTCCTGACCTCATGATCTACCTGTCTCGGTCTCCCAAAGTGCTGGGATTACAGACGTAAGCCACCACACCTGGGCCTTTTTTTTTTTGAGACAGAGTCTTGCTCTGTCACTCAGGCTGGAATGCAGTGGTGGGATCTCAGCTCAGCCTCCCAGACTCAAGCAGTTCTTCTGCCTCAGCCTCCTGAGTAGCTGAGACTACAGGCGTGCACCACCATACCTGGCTAATTTTTGTGTTTGTAGTAGAGATGGGGTTTCACCATGCTGGCCAGGCTGGTCATGAACTCCTGACCTCAAGTCATCTGCCCACCTCAGCCTCCCAAAGTGCTGGGATTACAGGAGTGAGCCACCATGCCCAGCCTACAACCTTGTCTATAAATTGCTTCAGGGTTGGGATTGAGTTTGCTTCATCTTTATATTCTCCAAAGTGCCTTGCACATAGTAGTAATAAATAATGTTAAGTAAAATAAAAGGTTAAGGATCTGTTATCTGTTTATCTAAGATCTATCTTTCTAAATTCAGAAATTAGACTGTAAACTTCATATGCTTACAGATTTCTTGTAAGTGTCAAACACATCATAGACATTCATTAAATACATGAAGACTGGATGAATGTATCTCCCAACTAATGTAAAGTAGTACTTCCTGTTACCCAGTCTAAAACCACTTTTTCTCCTCTGTGTGTGTTTGTTGAAGAGTGACTTTAAACACGTAGCATCTTAGCATTTGACCAATGGAGTGTTCTATTTTTATTACGTGTACTACATTTGCTATTTTTTTCTGTGGTATATACGTACATACATAGTCTTGGAACTGTTCCCATTGTACCTTTTCTCTTTCCAAAATCAAGTATCATATTTTGAGGACCTCTTATCTGAGCTGCCCCTTCTGGTGTTTGCAGCCTATTCATCTGCTCCATGTGCCTCATTTCCATGGCCAATGTGACTTGGCATATCTGTTACCGAGACTGAGATCTGTTTTCTACCAATTCCAATGCCACACATGGAGTCATAACCTGTGGTAAACAGTCTGTAATAATTCCTAGATTTTGTTTCCTGAATTGCAACTAATGACATGAAATAACTCTTAAGTTCAGCTTATTTGTAATTTGTAGTATCTTTCTCTGTAGCAGAAAAATTAGCGTTCACCAAATAGTCCCTGTGCACCCCGGCATTTCATAGCCTTCCCCTCCATTAGGTTAGAACCATGTGGCTAGTTTCAGCCAATGGATGAGAAGCTGAAATGATATGTGTTACTTCTGGTTCAAAGAGTTAAGAACCAGAGTGAGTCATTCTCCATTCCTCTCTTCCCCTTTGGTAGTATCTCAGAAGCCATGTGTTCCAGATGATGAGCTACAAGTTAGCAGAGCTGCCATTATCCTGGACCCCTAAGTAACTGCATGGAGCAGACTCCTCCCACTTGTTCTGATATGTAACAGGAGAAATACACCTTACTGTGTTAAGCCGAAGAGATGCTGAAGTTTTTCTGCTATAGCAGGTGGTATTGCTTAACCTAAATTAACAAACAGTAGTGTTTGGGGGATATGTTCCAAGATTCCCAGTGGATGCCTGAAACCACAAATAGTACTGAATCCTATATATACTATGTTTTTTTTCTATATATACATATCTATGATAAAGTTTAATCTATAAATTAGGCACAGTAAAAGATTAGCAATAACAATTAATAATAAAATAGAACCTGGGCAACAAAATTTATTATAGCATCTCTACAAAAAATCAGGCGGATCACGAGGTCAGGAGATCGAGACCACGGTGAAACTTCGTCTCTACTAAAAATACAAAAAAAAATTAGCCGGGCGAGGTGGCGGGCGCCTGTAGTCCCAGCTACTCGGAGAGGCTGAGGCAGGAGAATGGCATGAACCCGGGAGGCAGAGCTTGCAGTGAGCCGAGATCGCGCCACTGCACTCCAGCCTGGGTGACAGAGCAAGACTCCGTCTCAAAAAAAAAAAAAAAAAAAAAAAAAATTGGCTGGTCACATGCCTATAATCCCAGCTACTTAGCAGGCTGAGTTGGGAGGACAGCTTGAGCCTGGAAGGTTGAGGCTGCAGTGAGCATGATCATGCCGCTGCACTCCAGCCTGGGTGACAGAGTGAGACTCTCTCAAAATAATAATTAATAATTTAAAAACAGAAACAATATAATAATATACTGTACTAAAAGTTATGGGAATGTAGCCTCCCTCTCAAAATATCTTATCATACCCTTCTTGTGATGAAGAAAGGATGGAGGGGTGGTGTGAGATTTCATCATGCTACTCAGAACAGTGTGTAGTTTAAAACATATGAATTGTTTATTTCTGGAATTTTTCATTTAATATTTTTAGACCACGTTGACTTCAGGTAACTGAAACTGCAGAAAGCAAAGCTATAGATGGCAGGGAGAACCACTATGTTCCCTAAATGCAATGTAACCCAAATATCTTCCTTTTTCATTTTTTTGAGATGGAGTCTCACTCTGTCACCCAGACTGGAGTGCAGTGGTGTGATCTCGACTCACTGCAACACTGCCTCCCAGGTTCCAGTGATTCTTCTGCCTCAGCCTCCCAAGTATTTGGGATTACAGGCACCCTCCACTACACCTGGCTAATTTTTTGTATTTTTAGTAGAGACAGGGTTTCACCAGTTTGGCCAGGCTGGTCTTGAACTCCTGACCTCAGATGATCTGTTTGCCTTGGCTCCCAAAGTGCTGGGATTACAGGGGTGAGCCACTGCACCCGATCCAAATATTTTTCTTAAAGCCATACCTTTCTGCCCTTCTGCCCTTCTGCCGTCTGCCATGTGAGGATGTAGTGCTCCTCCCCTGCAGAAGATGCAGCATTCAAGGCTTCATCTTTTTATTTTATTTTATTTTATTTTTGAGATGGAGTCTTGCTCTGTTGCCCAGGTTGGAGTGCAGTGGTGTGATCTTGGCTCACTGCAACCTCCACCTCCCAGATTGAAGTGATACTCCTGCCTCAGCTTCCCGAATAGCTGGGATTATGGGCATGCACCACCATGCCCGGCTAATTTTTGTATTTTTAGTAGAGACAGGGTTTCACCATGTTGTTCAGGCTGGTCTCGAACTCCACCTCAGGTGATCCGCTGGCCTCGGCCTCCCAAAGTGCTGGGATTACAGGCGTGAGCCACCTCACCCGACCAAGGCTTCATCTTGGAAGCAGAGGGCAGTCCTCACCGGATGCCAGCACCTTGATCTTCGACTTCCCAGTCTCCAGAACTGTGAGAAATAAATTTCTGTTCTGTATAAATTACCCAGTCCTGGATATTTTGTTATAGCAACGCAAAATGGACTAAGACAGAAATTGGCTTATTGGCTTCCGAATAATTAGCTTTCTCATAAGTGTAAGTTGAATTTTTTGGAAACAAGGATGTTGCTTGGGGAGCACAGCTGTATGTGAAGAGAAAGAAATTCTGCCCAGTATCTGTTCAGTGGCCTCTTTGCAGCTTCCTCAGCCTAGGCTGGAGCTCTTAGTAACAGTTAATGACCTATGAGCTGATTTACAGGGTGGCTAGGGAAAGAACACTTTATTCCTGCCAATTAAAGGAGTTGGGGACTGATATTGGGGATGGTGTTGTGTAATTCTGCGGCTCCACTCCAAACCTCTGAGGAAGATAGTGTGGGAACTCAAGATGCTGAAGTGGACTGAGGGAGCATGTTTGCTGAACATGCCTTTAGTGTTTGGTAGAACAATATTATTAATAATAGCTAACACTTTTGGAGCACTTACAACCTAAGTGAGTTCCCTGAATTGGCTCATGTAATCCTCATAACCATTCTCTTTAAATATTGCTATTATGCCCCATTTTACAGACAAGAAAACTGTGCTCTGAGGTGTTAAGCAGTTTCAGGGAGGTCAGAATTCCCAACTGAGCAGTTGATCATTGCACTCCACTTGCCCCTCAGTGAGGTCTGAATTCAGAGTCCAGGCCTGAAGCCACTGTTCTGTAAGGATGGCCCCTGGGGGCGGTTCAGGAGTCCAGGCCGGCACTGCCAGGACAGACCTGTGGAACCCATGACCTCTCCCAGGCTGGAGAGGAAGCTGGCACCACCAAGGAAGCACAAAGATGAGGAAGTCAGGGAGGGCGAAGTGGCCTCGGGGACAGAAGGCAGGAGTCCTGGCACTTAATGGATGAGATAGAGTGAAGGTGATACTGGCAGCGATAGAAGAACTGTCAGGGCCAGGACATGCGGAAGCCTGAGACCCCATCACCTCCAGCCTGCGAGGACACTGGAAGTACCAATTTTTGGACTGCAAAAGCCTCTCACTTAATTCATAGAAGCATTATTTTAGAGGGAGGTGGAATGGGCGACTGGGCACCTCAGGCGGCTGCTGGACGGGGGTCCTCAGAGCTGCAAGCCTCCGCCATCCCTTGCCAACCCCTGTTGCCACCGGGCCTCCGATGCTCTGCGCCTTTGTCATTCCGCATCCCACGGTGCCAGCTAAGTCACTCAGCTGTCACAATGAGGCCTGGAGCTGCAGGATACAAAATAACTCTGGGGAGACCTCTCAGAGGCTAGGCGGGGGCGGGGGCGGGGGGCAGGGGGCGGTGGGGAGGGGAAGACTGGGCCCCAGGGGCGCGGAAAGGAGCACCAGCTGCCTCTTGCAAGTTGCTGAATTAGTCGGGCTGTTGTTTTTCCTTTAATTTTTGTGTGAATTCAAGAATAGGTCGCGGATGTCTTGGCAGCGTGTGAATGAGACCCTTCCTCAAAGAATTCACCTTGCTGAAGGGCTGCTGTCAGGCTCACAAAACTGAGCGAAGCAGGCTTTGCCCGCCGCCTCCTGCTCGCCCTCCCGGCCGGCGCGCTCGGCCTCCTTCCCCGCGCCTGCCTCCCGGACCCCGCGCGCCAAGCCGGCTACCCTGCCCCGCGGGCCGTGCCCAGCCTGCCTGCTCCCGCCCGGCCTCACCCCGCCGGAGCAGCGACCTGAGCAGGAGGCAGGGGAGGCGGGCGGAGGGCTCTGGAAGCTGCCAGACTCGCTCCTGGCCCCGCGTCTCAGCGGCGAGCCCCGAGGCCACCCCAGGCGCAGACAAGAAGAGGGGCTTTCCGGTGACGGTGGCCCCAGACATTTGTTACCCTTACAGAAGGCAATGCACGGATGGTGAGTATTAACGTTGGTTTCTGTCTCAGTGGCACATCCAACTCCTTGCTGCCACCTTTCTCCATCTGAGTGCACCCAAGGCCTCCTGGACTTGGGTCTCCAGGGTAAAACCAAGGACCCGGAGCCTCAACAACGCGTCTGATGGCCTCGGCGGAGCTTTTGCCCACGCGAGCGTGCGTCTCTACTGAGATTTATTAAGAATCAACAGGTTACCTGGCGCGGTGGCCCACGCCTGTAATCCCAGCACTTTGGGAGGCTGAGGCAGGAGGATTGCTGGAGCTCGGAGTTCGAGACCAGCCTGGCCAACATGGTGAAACCCCGTCTCTACTAAAAATACAAAAATTAGCCGGGCGTGGTGGTGCACACCTGCAGTCCCAGCTACTCAGGAGGCCGAGACACGATAATTGCTTGAACCGGGGAGGCAGAGGCTGCAGTGAGCAAGATCGCACCACTGCCCTCCAGCCTGGGTGACAGAGCGAGACTCTGTCTCAAAAAAAAAAAGAAAAGAAAAGAAAAGAAAAAGAATCGACATGTTACAGTTTTCAGAATGTTTTGCACATTTTAAAAATACGTAGTCCAACATGAACAGTTAATAAAAGTACAGTGAATAAACATACAAAAAATGGTCAGATTCATTAGTTACCGAAGACATGATCATCAAAACTATGAGAGGCTATTTTTTTTTCCCTCCCAGGTTGGCAAAATGAAAATATTGCCATTCTCCACACTGACCTGAGTGTGGAGAGTTTGGCAGTCTCAGTGGGAGTGTGAGGAGCATAAACTGATACTAGGTTTCTGGAGAGTAATTTGACATTGTTTATGAAGAGCCCCCATGTTTTTTTTTTTTTTTTTTTTTGAGACTGAGTTTTGCTCGTTGCCCAGGGTGGAGTGCAGTGGCGCACACAATCTCGGCACACTGCAACCTCCACCTCCTGGGTTCAAGTGATTCTCCTGCCTCAGCCTCCTGAGTAGCTGGGATTACAGGTGCGTGCCACTACGCCCAGCTAATTTTTTGGGTGTTTTCTTTTCTTTTTTTTTTTTTTTTGAGACAAAGTCTCACTCTGTTGCCCAGGTTGGAGTGCAGTGGCTCAATTTTGGCTCACCACAACCTCTGTCTTCCAGGTTGAAGTGATGCAATTCTGCTGCCTCAACTTCCCGAGTGGCTGGGACTACAGGGTCATGCCACCATGCTTGGCTAATTTTTGTACTTTAAGTAGAGACAGGGTTTCACTATGTTGGCCAGGCTGGTCTCGAACTCCTGACTTCGTGATCCGCCCACCTTGGCCTCCCAAAGTGCTGGGATTACAGGCGTGAGCCACTGTGCCTGGCCAATTTTTTTGTATTTTTAGTAGAGACAGGGTTTCATGATGTTGGCCAGGCTCATGTCGAACTCTTGACCTCAGGTGATCCACCCACCTCAGCCTCCCAAAGTGCAGGGATTACAGGCGTGAGCCACCAAGCTCGGCCACCAAGAGCCTTAAAAATACACCAAGTAGGCCCTGTGTGGTGGCTTATGCCAGTAATCCCAGCACTTTGGGAGGCCCAGGTAGGAGGATCACTTGAGCATAGGAGACAGAGGCTGCAGTGAGCCATGATCGCCACTGCACTCCAATCTGTGCAACAGAGCCAGACCCTCTCTCTCTCTCAAAAAAAGAAAGCCCCAAATAGATGAAGGGCCTCTAAAGCAGGGGTTTGGGAGCTGTAAACCAAAAATAATTTTTTTTTTTTTTTTTTGAGACGGAGTTTCGCTCTCATGGCCCAGGCTGGAGTGCAATGGCATGATCTCGGCTCACCATAACCTCCGCCTCCTAGATTCAAACAATTCTCCTGCCTCACCCTCCCAAGTAGCTTGGATTACAGGTGTGTGCCACCATGCCAGGCTAATTTTGTATTTTTAGTAGAGACGGGATTTCTCCATGTTGGTCAGGCTGGTCTGGAACTCCGACCTCAGGTGATCTGCCCACCTCGGCCTCCCAAAGTGCTGGGATTACAGGCATGGGACACCGCGCCCAGCCTTTTTTTTTGTTTCTTTCAGATGGAGTTTCGCTCTGTCGCCCAGGCTGGAGTGCAATGGTGCTATCTCCACTCACTGCAACCTCCACCTCCCGGATCTAAGCCATTCTTCTGCCTCAGTCTCTCGGGTAGCTGGAGTCACAGGCCCCTGCTACCATGCCCGACTAATTTTTGTATTTTTAGTAGAGATGGGGGTTCATCATATTGGCCAGGGTGGTCTCAAACTTCCGACCTCAGGTGATCTGCCCACCTTGGCCTCCCAAAGTGCTGGGATTACAGGTGTGAGCCACTACACCCGGCCTGATCCCAGGTCTTCAGAAAAACTCAACCAATTGTCAACCAGAAAATGTTTAAATTTACCTACAGCCTGGAAGTACCCCCTCTACCCCCACCCCTCCCTTCTAATTGTCTGGCCTTTCTGGACCAAACCAGTGTATTTCTTAAATGTATTGGATTGATGTCTCATGCCTCCCTAAAATGTATTAAACCAAACCGCGCCCCGACCACCTTGGGCACATGTTCTCAGGACCTCCTGAGGGCTGTGTCACGAACCATGGGCAGTCATATTTGGCTCAGAATAAATCCAAATATTTTAAGGAATTTGACCCATTTCATCAACAGAGCCAAGCAGATCCGGGTCTGCTCTCACCATTCCAGCTGTGTGCCCTGGAACAAGTCACATCACCTCCTTTAAACCCCTTTCCTCACTACAAAACGGAGGTGCTCCTCCCTACCTCACAGGACTGTTGAGAAGATGAAGAAACAAAACAAAACAAAACAGCCTGCTTAACAGATGGTGATGGTTGATGCAATGGTTGCTGTCGTAAATTCATTTTGCTATCTCCTTGGCCCAGTAATCTGGACTGTCCCAAGTAAACAGCTTTAGGTGTAGACAGAAATTCATGCACAAAAGATGTCTATCACAGCATTACAATATAATCACAAAAACATGAAAACAACATACCCAGCAACAGGAGAAAGTTAAGAAAATTATGGCTTAACCACGGGATTTTACATATAAATTCAATGGATAGCATATGATATACACTGCTTTGTAGCTTGCTTTTTTCACTTAACAGTGTGACATGTTGCAAGTTTTTACTGTGTCTGTAGGATAAGTTCCTAGTATTGGAGTTGTTGGGTCATAAGATGTGCATTTTAGATCTTGACAGCTATAGCCAACTTGCCCTGCATGGAGGCTGGCCCAAGGCACACTTCCCTCAGATATAGGGCACAGCCTGTTTCCCCAGCCCTCCGCAAACATTATCAACATTTTGCTCTAGGCCAATGTGAATGTAGTAGTCTGTTGAAATTTCAATTTGCATTTTTCTTTTCTTTTCTTTTTCTTTTTTTTTTTTTGAGATAGAGTTTCACTATCCTCGCCCAGGCTGGAGTGCAGTGGCACGATTTTGGCTCACTGCAACCTCCGCCTCCCAGGTTCAAGTGATTCTCCTGCCTCAGCCTCCCGAGTAGCTGGGATTACAGGCACCTGCCACCATGCCCGGCTAATTTTTGTATTTTTAGTAGAGATGGGGTTTCGCCATGTTGGCCGGGCTGGTCTCAAACTCCTGACCTCAGATGATCTGCCTGCCTTGCCCTCCCGAAGTGCTGGGATTACAGGTGTGAGCCACCACGCCCGGCCGAGTCTAATTTTTAATTGACTTAGCCCTTCAGCTAACACGTGCAATTTTTTTTTTCTCACTTGAGCACTTGTCTTTTGACTTTTTGGTCAATTTTTGCCAAGGTTTTTTTTTTTTTTTCTGAGACGGAGTCTTACTCTTTCGCCCAGGCTGGAGTGCAGGGGCGCGATCTCGGCTCACTGCAACCTCTGCCTCCCAGGTTCAAGCAATTCTCCTGCCTCAGTCTTCCAAGGGATTACAGGCATGCGCCATCATGCCCAGCTAGTTTTTGTATTTTTTAGTAGAGACGGGGTTTTGCCATGTTGGCCAGGCTGGTCTTGAACTCCTGACCTCAGGTGATCTGCCCACCTCGGCCTCCCAAAGTGCTGGGATTACAGGCGTGAGCCACCATGCCCAGCCTCCAAGGTTATTTTTAATCAAGAAAAAAATACATATTTTTTCTTTTTTATTTTTTTATTTATTTAAGTGGAGATGAGGTCTCACTATGTTGCTCAGGCTGATGTAGAACTCCTGGGCTCAAGCAATATTCCCACCTCAGCCTCCCAAAGTGCTGGAATTATGGGCATGAGCCACCAGGCATGGCCAAGAAAAAAATTTTAACTCAAAATACTATTGTCTGGGGCTTAGGTAATTTCCCTTTCTGTCCTTAGACTCTGTTGTTGTAATCCACTGACCTTTCTTGCTCTCTACCTCCTTGAGGGCAGGAACCTTGATGACCTAGTTTACCATTTGAACTCCAGCAGGCACCCAACAGATATTTCATGACTGCACTTCCATTTTGTAAGTGAGTGCCAAGAACTTCTGGTCTCCTAGGCAAATCTGCATAGTACACAAGGAGAAAACATTCTTGTATTCTATCAAGTTCTGCCACGAAACAGTCGTGTTCAACTGGTGACAAAATGTAGTGAATTTTCAAAGTATTACCCTACCCTTATATAATAGGTTTCAAGGGGACATGAGTGAGTGTGGACAAGTTCACCCCCAACCTTGGCTAGGCCCAACCCTACTTCCTAGCCCCATATTCAACACACTCTCCTGGCCCGCCACACCTCCAACCCCTGAGACTCACTGGGCTCCAGCTCTCCACTGGTGGGCTAACAGTCACGTCCCCACCCATAGGGCCTGGGCAGCTTCAAAAGACCCTCAACTTATCCTCTCAGGAGCCAAGAAAAGTCCCTTTCCAACAGGAAAGAACAGGGTCACCCAGATTGTTATGCAAATGTTAACTCATCTATGGAAACGTTAGAGTATTCTTGGCCTCAACAGCAAGAAACAAACAAACAAAAAAAAAAAAAAAAAGAAAAGAAAAGGTAAAGTGAGAAGGTTCAGAATAACTTCCAGCTTCTAACAGAGGAGGGTCAGGCCAGGCATCGCTGACACGGTCAGATATGTTCTCATATGTTGCTTGCTGTTTAGGGGCAAATTTGGGACAAAGTACAAGGTGAACCCTTGTCCCCCAAACTGATTTCGTTTTGGAGCCCAGCCATTGGTATCATCTTCTTTTTTTTTTTTTTTTTTTTTTTTGAGATGGAGTTTCACTCCTGTTGCCCAGGCTGGAGTGCAATGGCAATGTCGGTTCACTGCAACCTCCACCTCCCGGGTTCAAGTGATTCTTTCTCAGCCTCCCAAGTAGCTGGGACTACAGGCGTGTGCCACCACGCCTGGCTAATTTTGTATTTTTAGTAGAAACAAGGTTTCTCCAAGTTGGTCAGGCTGGTCTTGAACTCCCGACCTCAGGTAATCCACCTGCCTCAGCCTCCCAAAGTGCTGGGATTACAGGTGGGAGCCACTGCACCTGGCCTGGTATCATCTTCTAAAGAGGCCCTTTCCAGGAGTGAGGGACATCAGTGTGGCACTGGAGGGACATCAGTGTGGCTGTGCTCTGGCATACAGTACCATTCTATTGGCAGGGTTAGTCCTCGTTGGAGCCCCTTTCAGCAATCACCCCTACCCTTCCTTTACATATCTTAACAGGCTTTCTTAATTTTAAATTTTTATTTTGAAAAGCATGTCAAATTTACAGAAAAGTTGCAAAAACAGCTTAAGGAACTCCCATACTCGCCTCACCTAGGTTCACCAATTCATATTTTTGCTGCATTTACTTTAGCATTCTGTATACAATATATATCGCTATTATCTTTTTTTATCAACCTGCTTACCAAATTATTTTTTATTTCTCACTTTTTTTTTGAAATGGAATTTCACTCTTGTTGCCCAGGCTGGAGTGCAATGGCACGATCTTGGCTCACTGCAACCTCCACCTCCTGGGTTCAAGCGATTCTCCTGCCTCAGCCTCCTGAGTAGCTGGGATTACAGGTACCCGCCACCATGCTCGGGTAATTTTTGAGTTTTTTGTTTGTTTGTTTGTTTGGTTGGTTGGTTTTTTTTTTGAGACAGAGTCTTGCTCTGTCCCAGGCTGGAGTACAGTGGCGGGATCTCGGCTCACTGCAACCTCTGCCTCCCGGGTTCAAGTGATTCTCCTACCTCAGCCTGCCGAGTAGCTGGGATTACAGGCACGTGCCACCACGCCTGGCTAATTTTTGTATTTTTAGTAGAGACGGGGTTTCGTCATGTTGGCCAGGCTGGTCTCGAACTCCTGACCCCGTGATCCGCTTGCCTCGGCCTCCCAAAGTGCTGGGATTACAGGCGTGAGCCACTGCGCCCAGCCTAAAATTATAGTTTAAATGAACCACTGCGCCCAGCCTAAAATTATAGTTTAAATGAACATTTGAGAGCAAATCATAGATTTTTACCCTTAAATATTTCCATATTCACTGCTAACATGAAGGACATCCTCTTAAATAATCACTGTACAATTATCGAATGCAGAAAATTTAACATTGTTAAATTGCTGTTATCTAAGCTGAAATTCATATTCAAATTTCACTAATTGTCCAATTAAAGGCCTTTATAGCTTTCTCTTTTCCAGACCAGGAGCCGGTCCAGGATCACATGTTGCATTTATTTGTCCTGTTTGCTTAATTTCCTTCTTAATCTGGAAGAGTTCCTCAGCCTTTCCTAGTCTTTATGAACTTGATGTTTTTAAAGGTTTCAGGCAAGTCATTTTGTAGAATTCCCTTTAGTTTGGGCTTGTCTGATGTTTCCTTATGATTTGATTTAGGTTACGCTTTTCTTTTTTTTTTGAGACAGAGTCTTCCTCTATCACCCAGCACCCAGGCTGGAGTGTAGTGGCGTGATCTCTGCTCACTGCACTCTCTGACTCCCGGATTCAAGTGATTCTCGTGCCTCAGCCTCCCAAGTAGCTGGGATTACAGGCATACACCACAATGTCTGGCTAAGTTTTGTATTTTTAGTAGAGACATCCCAAAGTGCTGGGATTACAAGCGTGAGCCACCGCGCCCAGCCAGCCCGCCTAGTTTTTGTACTTTTTTTTTTTTTTTTTTTGTAAATACAGAGTTTTGCCTTCAAAAAATTAGCTGGGCATAGTGGCACATGTCTGTAGTCCCAGCTACTCAGGAGGCTGAGGTGGGAGGATCCCCCGAACCTGGGAGGTTGAGGCTTCAGTGAGCCATGATTGTACCACTGCACTCCAGCCTCGGCAACAGAGGGAGATCCTGTCTCAAAAAAAAGTATTTTATCAAAAATGCAGCTGGGCGCTGTGGCTCACGCCTATAATCCCTGTACTTTGGGAGGCCGAGGCAGGCAGATCACATGAGGTCAGGAGTTCGAGACCAGCCTGGCTAACATGGTGAAACCCTGTCTCTGGAGCACTTTGCCATGTTGGCCAGGGTGGTCTCAAACTCCTAGCCTCAAGTGATCCACCTGTCTCATCTTCCCAAAGTGCTAGGATTACAAGTATGAGCCACATTATACCTGGTCATGCTTTTGTTTTTTTTTTTTTTTTGGAGATGGAGTCTCACCCTGTTGCCCAGGCTGGAGTGCAGTGGTGCAATTTTGGCTCACCACAACCTCTGCTTCCCAGGTTCAAGCAATTCTCGTGCTTTAGCCTCCCGAGTAGCTGGGATTGCAGGTGCACGCCACCCTGCCTAGCTAATTTTGCATTTTAGTAGAGACAGGGTTTCACCATGTTAGCCAGACTGGTCTTGAACTCCTGACCTCATGTGATCTGCCTGCCTCGGCCTCCCAAAGTACAGGGATTATAGGCGTGAGCCACAGCGCCCAGCTGCATTTTTGATAAAATACTTTTTTTTGAGACAGGATCTCCCTCTGTTGCCGAGGCTGGAGTGCAGTGGTACAATCATGGCTCACTGAAGCCTCAACCTCCCAGGTTCGGGGGATCCTCCCACCTCAGCCTCCTGAGTAGCTGGGACTACAGACATGTGCCACTATGCCCAGCTAATTTTTTGAAGGCAAAACTCTGTATCTACAAAAAAAAAAAAAAAAAAAATACAAAAACTAGGCGGGCTGGCCGGGCACGGTGGCTCACGCTTGTAATCCCAGCACTTTGGGAGGCCGAGGCGGGCGGATCACGAGGTCAGGAGATCGAGACCACGGTGAAACACCGTCTCTACTAAAAAATACAAAAAATTAGCCGGGCGTGGTAGCAGGCGCCTGTAGTCCCAGCTACTCGGAGAGGCTGAGGCAGGAGAATGGCATGAACCCGGGAGGCGAAGCTTGCAGGGAGGCGAAGCTTGCAGTGAGCCGAGATTGCACCACTGCACTCCAGCCTGGGCGACAGAGCGAGACTCCGTCTCAAAAAAAAAAAAAAAACCTAGGCGGGCGTGGTGTTGCACACCTGTAGTCCCAGCTACTCAAGAGGCTGAAGTGGGAAGATCTCCTGAGCCTGGGAGGCATATGTTGCAGTAAGCCAAGATCACGCCACTGCTCTCCAGCCTGGGCAACAGAGTGATACACTGTCTCTAAAAATAAGAAAATTAAATAAGTTGTTTTCCCCCCAAACCAAGTCTCTTTTTGTTTTCTGTGGGATTCTATGTCTAGCAACAAATCTGGCATCACTTAAGAAGCACTGGGGAAACGTTGATTTCTGAATTGATTGAACGAAAGAATGAATATAGCATCCAAACACCCTGAATTTTCTGAATTGAGGTCTTATTCAGGGAATAGTTTAGGTTAATATTAATCACTGTACATACTGAGAAGTATAGGAATTCAGGTATTACTTTTTTTTTTTTTTGGGACAGAGTATCGCCCTGTCGCCCAGGATGGAGAGCAGTGGTGCGATCTTCGCTCACTGCAACCTCCTCCTTCTAGGTTCAAGCGATTCTCCTGCCTCAGCCTCCTGAGTAGCTGGGATTACAGGTGCGCCACCATGCCTGGCTAATTTTTGTATTTTTAGTAGAGACTGGGTTTCACCATGTTGGTCAGGCTGGTCTCGAACTCCTGACCTCGTGATCCGCCCGCCTCAGCTTCCCAGTGCTGGGATTACAGGAGTGAGCCACCGAACCAGGCCACATTTTTTGTTTACTTATTTATTCATTTTTTGAGATGGAGTTTCACTTTTGTTGCCCAGGCTAGAGTGCAATGGCGCAATCTCGGCTCACCGCAACCTCCACCTCCCTGGTTCACATGATTCTCCTGTCTCGGCATCCCGAGTAAACTGGGATTACAGGCATGCACCACCACACCTGGCTAAATTTTGTACTTTTAGTAGAGATGGGGTTTCTCCATGTTGGTCAGGCTGGTCTTGAACTCCGGACCTCAGGTGATCCACCCGCCTCTGCCTCCCTGGGAGGCCTGGCCATTATTTATTTATTTTTTTGAGACAGAGTCTTGCTCTGTCAGCCAGGCTGGAGAGCACAGTGGCGTGATCTCGGCTCACTGCAACCTCTGCTTACTGCAACTTTTGCCACCCGGGTTCCAGTGATTCTCCTACCTCAGCCTCCCAAGTACCTGGGATTACAGGCGCCCTCCACCACGCCTGGCTAATTTTTGTATTTTTAGCAGAGACGGGATTTCACCATGTTGGCCAGGGTGGTTTCAAACTCCTGACCTTAAGTGATCTGCCCACCTTGGCCTCCCAAAGTGCTGGGATTACAGGTGTGAACCACTGCGCCCGGCCCAGGTATTACATTTTTACCAAAAAAAAAAAAAATTTTTTTTTTTTGAGGTAGGTTTTCGCTTTATCACTCAGGCTGGAGTGCTGGAGTGCAGTGGCATGATCATAGCTCACAGCAGCCTCAACATCCCTGCCTCAAGTGATCCTCCCACCTCAGCCTCCCAAGTATGTGAGACCACGGGCATGCGCCACTACACCTAGCTAATTTTTATTCTTTTTTTTTCAATTTTTTCTTTTTTTAAAAAAAACCATATATTTATATATTTTTAAATTGAGACAGGGCCTGGCCCTGTTGCCCAGGCTCATCTTGAACTCCTGGCCTCAAGCGATTCAACTGCATCTGCCTCTAAAAGTGCTAGGATTACAGCATGAGCCACCACACCTGGCCTATATATTTATTTATTTATTTAGTAGAAACATAGTCTCCCTATGTTGTGCAGGCTGGCAAAATTGCTTCTAATAATATTTCTCCATCTTCCAGTGAGCCTGAAGCTCACCATCTTTGCCTGGAACCCCATTTGAGCACTGGTGCATTTGATTTGAAGGTGGAAGGTGGAAGCTTGGCTTTCCTGGGGAAGGGCTCCTCCCAGAAATGAAGGAAAAGGCTGGCTCTGTGCTGTCAAAATAGATTAGACATGGTTATTAGTATTGTGAAAATATTAATTACTTTATGGGTTAATATATGCACAAACTGGGCATGGTGGCTTATACCTTTAACCCCAGCACTTGGGGAGGCTGAGGCGGGTGGATCACGAGGTCAGGAGTTCAACACCAGCCTGGCCAACATAGTGAAACATTGTCTCTAGTAAAAATACAGAAATTAGCCGGGTGTGGTGGCATGCACCTGTAGTCCCAGCTACTTGGGAGGCTGAGGCGGGAGAATTGCTTCAACTTGGGAGGCGGAGTTTGCAGTGAGCCGAGACCATGCCATTGCACTCTAGCTTGGGTGACAGAGTGAGACCCCATCTCAAAAAAAAAAAAAAAAAAAATGCACAGCACATTTTTTTCACTGAAAGAACCAACTGAGGCAGAAGGATTGCTTGAGGCTAGGAGTTTGAGACCAACCAGGTCTCAAAAAAAAGAATATGAGGTTATGGGAAGCAGTCATGTTCTTTGTTCAAAACATTTGTGATGTTTGAAAATTTTATCAGAAATATTATTTCAAAATCTGGCTGGGTGTGGTGGCTCACACCTTGGGAGGCCGAGGCGGGCAGATCACCTGAGGTCAGGAGTTCAAGACCAGCCTGGCCAACATGGTGAAACCCTGTCTCTACTAAAACTACAAAAATTAGCTGGGCATGGTGGTGCATGCCTGTAAACCCAGCTACTGGAGAGGCTGAGACAGGAGAATTGCTTGAACCCGGAGGCGGAAGTTGCAGTGAGCCGAGATCACGCCACTGCACTCCAGCCTGAGTGACAGAGTGAGACACCGTTAAAAAAAAAAAAAAAAAAGGAACATTATTTAAAAATCAGAAAAAGGGGGCTGGGTGCAGTGGCTCACACCTGTAATCCCAGCACTTTAGGAGGCTGAGGCAGGCAGATCACCTGAGGTGGGGAGTTTGAGACCAGCCTGACCAACATGGAGAAACTTCGTCTCTACTAAAAATACAAAATTAGACGGCGTAATGGTGCATGCCTCTGATCCCAGCTACTTGGGTGGCTGAGGCAGAAGAATCGCTTGAACCTGGGAGGCAGAGGTTGCAGTGAGCCGAGATTGCGCCATTGCACTCCAGCCTGGGCAACAAGAGCAAAACTCTGTCTCAAGAAAAAAAAAAAGCAGCAAAAGGGGCTGGACATAGTGGCTCACACCTGTAATCCGAACACTTAAGAAGGCCAAGGCAGGAGGATCACTTGAGGCCAGGAATTTGAGACCAGCCTGGGCAACATGGCAAGACCTCGTTTTTACAAACAATGTAAAAATTAGCATGCACCTGTAGTTTCAGCTACTCAGGAGGTGGAGGCAGGAGGATTGCCTGAGCCCAGGAGTTGGAGGCTGCAATGAGCTATATGATCACACAACTGCACTCCAGCCTGGGTGATAGAGTGAGACCCTGTCTCAAAAAAAAAAAAAAAATTATTGTTGGACATGGTGGTTCACATCTGTAATCTCAGCACTTTGGGAGGCAAAGGGAGGAGGATCACTTGAGACCAGGATCATTTGAAACCAGCCTGGGTAACATGGTGAGACCCCTTCTTTACAAAAAAAAAATTTTTTTAAATTAGTCAGGCATGGTGGTGCATGCTGGTAATCCCAGCTACTCAGGAAGCTGAGGTGGGAGGATCACTTGAGTTCAGAAGTTTGAGGCTTCAGTGAGCCAAGATCATGCCACTGCACTCCAGCCAGGGTGACAGAGTGAGACCTTGTCTCTAAAATAATAATAATAATAATGTTTATCGATACCTCGTATTTTACACAGTTACGGGGTACATGTGATATTTTGTCACATGCACGGAATGGGTAAAATCAATTCAGGGTATTAGGGGTGTCCATCAACTTGAGTATTTATCGTTTCTATATGTTGGGAGCATTTCAAGTCCTCGCTTCTAGCCATTTTGAAATATATAATACGTTGTTGCTAACTAGTCATCTCACTTTACTGTCAAATACTAGAACCTACACCTTCTAACCAACTGTATGTTTGTACCCATTGACCAATCTTTCTTCATCCCTTCCTCTCACCCACACATCCTTTGCAGCCTCTAGTATCTATTATTCTACTCTCTGCCTCCATGAGGTCAACTTTTTTTTAGCTCCCACATATGAGTGAAAACATGTGATATTTGTCTTTCTGTGCCTGACATATTTCACTTAACGTAATGACCTCCAGTTTCACCCATGTTGCTGCACATGATGTGATTTCATTCATTCCTTTTTATGGCTGAATACTATTCTGTTGTGTATATATATCATATTTTCTTTATCTATTAGTCCATTGATGGACACTTAGGTTGATTCCATATCTTTGCTATTGTGAATATTGCTACAACAAACATGGGGGTGCAGATATCCCTTTGATGTACTGATTTCTTTTCCTTTGGATAAATACCAAGTAGTAGAATTACTGGATTGCATGGTAGTTCTATTAATATTTTTAGTTTTTCAGGAAATCTCCATACTATTTTTCATTTTGTCTTTTTTTTTTTTTTTTTTAGATGGAGTTTCGCTCTTGTTGCCCAGGCCGGAGTGCAATGGCGTGATCTCGGCTTACCGCAACCTCTGCCTCCCAGGTTCAAGCGATTCTCCTGCCTCAGCCTCCTGAGTAGCTGGGATTACAGGTATACGCCACCACACCCGGCTCATTTTGTGTTTTTAGTAGAGACAGGGTTTCTCCATGTTGGTCAGGTTGGTCTCAAACTCTTGACCTCAGGTGATCCACCCACCTCGTCCTCCCAAAGTGCTGGGATTACAGGCGTGAGCCACCACACCCGGCAGCCTGACTAATTTTTTGTATTTTTAGTAGAGATGGGGTTTCACCGTGTTGGCCAGGCTGGTTTCAAACTCCTGACCTCATGATCCACCTGCCTCGGCCTCCCAAAGTGCTGGGATTACAGGCGTGAGCCACGGCTCCCGGCCTATTTTTATTTTTATTTATGTATTTATTTATTTATTTTTTGAGACAGAGTCCCTCTTTCTGTCGCCCAGGCTGGAGTGCAGTGGCGCAATCTCGGTTCACTGCAACCTCCGCCTCCCAGGTTCAACTGATTTTCCTGCCTCAGCCTCCTGAGTAGCTGGGACTATAGGCGCCCGCCACCACACCCAGCTAATTTTTGTATTTTTAATAGAGACGGGGTTTCACCATATTGGCCAGGCTGGTCTCGAACTACTGACCTTGTGATCCGCCTGCCTTGGCCTCCCAAAGTGCTGGGATTACAGGCATGAGCCACCATGCCCAGCCCTGTTTTTATTTTTTGATAGTAACCATCCAAATGGGGATGCCGTGGTGGGATGGTTTTAAAATACAAAAATTACAACTAATATTGCTCAGTTTGAATTGATTTTCAATTCCAAAGTTTTCCCCCATCTGAAACAGAAAGCATCCAGAAGAATCAGGGTTTGAATTACCTTCTTCCCAGGGGTCTTGTTCCACCATCCTGAATGTAACACACCCAGAGGGTTCAATTCACTCAGTCCAGGGCTGCTCCTCATCTCAGTTCCTCGTCTGTAAAATGATAATAATAGTATCTACCTCATAGAGTTGTTATGAAGATTATATAAGTTAATTATTATAAAGCACTTACAGCAGGGCCTGACGTACTGCAAGCCGTATATAAACACCTGTTAAATAAAATGATCGAAAATATTTTTCCAGTTTTGTAGGTTCTTTGGAGACACTGATGGAATGTGAGAATTGTGTCCTGCAATGGAAAGAACATGAATTTACCAAACCTTTACAGAATGTCCAGTATTGTTCTAGGCATTAGGAAGCAACATGGGAGATGCCCCAGGAATCTTTCAGATTCTCCAGGATTAAAAACACAACTGCTCAGCTTCCAGTCTCTTGTAGTGATACTGCGTTCTGGCACTGTCCTGGGCATTTATATGCCACTTCAATCCTTACAATAACCTTGTAACGTAAAGACTTTGTAACGTTTGTTTGTTTGTTTGTTTGTTTTGAGAAATGATCTCACTGTCACCCAGGCTGGACTACAGTGGCGCAGTCATGGCTCATTGCAGTCTTGACCTCCTGGGTTCAAGTGATCCTCCCACTTCACCCTCCGCAGTAGCTGGGACTACAGATGTGCATCACCACACTTTGCTAATTTTTATAAGTTTTTTGTAGAGATAGCGTCTCACTATGTTGCCCAGGCTGGTCTCAAACCCTTGGGCTCAAGCAATCCTCCAGCCTCAGCCTCCCAAAGTGCTGCGATTATAGATGTGAGCCACTGTGCGCAGCCAGCAAATTAATGAGTTTACAGATGATGACATTGAGGCTGTGAGGGGTTATGAGACTTGCCCAAGTTGGGGGCACAGTGGGAGATGGTCTAGAAGGGAGGCAGGGCAGGCTCAACCCAGAGCTTGGGACCTCGGGAGTTAAAGAAGGTCCACTGTTTACTGAGTGTCTGACACATGCAAGGCGGGCTAAACTTTTATATGTGAGAGTCATCCCACTCATCATGGGACTCCCCATCTCCCAGGAGGGACTTTGGCCATCCACTTTTACCAAAGAAGAACCAAGGCAGAGCAAGGCTCAATCATCAGCCAACAAAGAGTAGGTTCATTTCCAAGTTGCTGGACACCTGAGAAGATGGCTTCAGCGCTATCAATAATTTAAAAGGAAACCTCTTTCATCAAAATCACCTGAGTTGCAAAAAAATGCAGGTTCTTGGGCCCTGCCACAGGTCCATTAAATAAAAATCTGCCTGGACATTTCAATAAAGCTTTCCTTGCAACCTGTAAATAAGGAGAATAGGACTATCTACAGAGTTAAGCCATGAAGTCAACACCAAAGAATCCTGGTGAGATATGCCAAGTCACCTCTAAAGGGACAGATCAGACTTCCCCTTCCCTTTCGACATAATCCAGATTGATCGTATTAACAAATTTAAAGGAGGAATGAATATGAGAAAATGTTATGACCTTGGTGTAGAGAAACATTTCTTAAACAAAACGCAAAAATCACAAGCCTTGAAAGAAAAAGATTCAAATATTCAACTGCATAAAAAAAATGAAAGGGTTCTGTGCAACAAAAGATGTCAGTTTTAAAAAATGAAGACAGCCGGGCGCAGTGGCTCACGCTTGCAATCCCAGCGCTTTGGGAGGCCAAGGCGGGTGGATCACTTGAGGCCAGGAGTTCAAGACCAGCCTGGCCAACATGGTGAAACCCTATCTCTGCTAAAAATACAGAAATTAGCCAGGCGTGGTGATGCATGCCTGTAATCCCAGCTACTCAAGAGGCTGAGACAGAATTGCTTGAACCCGGGAGGCACAGGTTGCAGTAAGCCGAGATGGTGCCATTGCACTCGAGCCTGGGTGACAGGGCGAGACTCCATCTCAAAAAAAAAAAGAAAAAAAGAAAAAAAAGACAAGCCAGAGAAGGGGAGAAGATGTCTGTGTTACGTATAATCAGCAATGGATTGTGTACAATTAACAAAATATCAGTATCTAGAATATATACAGAACATCTAAAAATCAACTTTTAGGCTGGGTGAGGTGGCTCATGCCTGTAATCCCAGCACTTTGGGAGGCTGAGGGGGGTGGATCACTTGAGGCCAGGAGTTCAAGACTAGTCTGGCCAACTTGGTGAAATCTGTCTCTACTAAAAATATAAAAATTAGTCAGGCGTGGTGGTGCACACTTGTAAACCCAGCTACTCAAGAGGCTGAGGTGGGAGGATCGCTTCTTGAACGAGGGAAGGGGAGGTTGCAGTGAGCTGAGATCGTGCCACTGCACTCCAGCCTGGGCAACAGAGCACCCATCTCAAAACAAAACAAAACAAAATTTTTTTTTTAAAGTGAGAAATAGTTCAAGACCAGCTTGGACAACATGGCAAAACCCTGTCTCTACTAAAAATACAAAAATTATCCAGGCTTAGTCAGGCATGGTAGCACAGGCTTGTAATCCCAACTACTAGGGAGGATGAGACATTAGAACTGCTTGAACCTGGGAGGTGGAGGTTGCAGTGATCAGAGATCACACCACTGCACTCCACCCTGTGAGACAGAAGGGGACTCTGTCTCAAAAAAAAGGGGGGTGGTGGAGAAATAGCTCCATAGAACAAGGATAAAGAACATCAAGAGGCAATCAGAGAAGAAAAGACCAAACCACAAATAAACATGAAAAAGGTGCTGAACTTCACTAGGGATGGGGAAATGCAAATTAAAACCACAAAGAGCTATTTCAAGGGCTGGTGAGGAGCAGGCGTGTGGTGGTGGCTCAAGCCTGTAATCCCAGCACTTTGTTTTTATTTTTGTTTGTTTGTTTCTTATTGAGAAGGAGCCTCTTTTTATCTCCTAAGCTGGAGTGCAGTGGCGCAATCTCCACTCACTGCAACCTCCGCCTCCTGGTTCAAGCAATTCTCCTGCCTCAGCCTCCTGAGCAGTTGGGATTACAGGTGCCTGCCACAACACCCAGCTAATTTTTTTTTTGTATTTTTAGTAAAGATGGGGTTTCACCATGTTGGTTAGGCTGGTCTCAAACTCCTGACCTCAAGTGATCTGCCCACCTTGGCCTCTCAAAGTGCTGGGATTCGAATCACTTGAGGTCATGAGTTCGAGACCAGCCTGGCCAACGTGGCGAAACCCCGTCTCTACTAAAAATACAAAAATTAGCCAGGCATGGTGGTGTGAGCCTGTAATTCCAGCTACCTGGGAGGCTGAGACAGGAGAATTGCTTGAACCTGGGAGGTAGGAAGTTGCAGTGAGCCGAGATCACGCCACTGCACTCCAGCCTGGGCGACAGAGCGAGACCTTGTCTCAAAAAAAAAAAAAAGGGCTGGTGAGGCTGGGCGGCAAATGAAACTTCTATAAATGCCAGTGCCGGTGCAAAGTGGGACATCCTCTTTCTAGAGCAGTTTGGCAATTATTAGTTACTACTGATAATATTACTGATAATTAGTAATAATAGTTTTACAAATAATATTAAAAAGGCAAATACCCTCCAATCCAAAGATTTCCTTCTCAGGAAAATTCTCCCACAAGTGCCCTAAAGGACAAATACAAAAGTGTCCACTGCAGCATTATATATAATGAATATGGAAATAACTTAATTGACCACTAATAGGAGAATGAATCAATACTTTAATGTATGATCCTACAATAGAACACTATGCAAAAGTTAAAATTAATGAACCAGAGCTATATGTATCAGCATTTCAAAAATGTAAGTCAGGTCATATCTCTACTCTGCTCAAAACTCTTCATTTCGTTTCAGTGAAAGCAAAATCCTCACAATGGCCTACAACCCTCTCTGTGGCCAACATCCCCCAACCCACCCCCACCTACCCAATTATTTTTCTGACATTACCTGGCACACACTTTGTTTATAGTTGCAAAGTCTCCTTCTCTTGATGGTCACTAGCTCACCTACCCGGTCCTGTTTTCCTTTTTTTCTAGCCTGATCTCCTTTCGTGAAGGCAGGGATCTTTGTCAGCTTTGTTTATTGATGCATTCCAGATGCTCAGAGTAAACAAACATGGCTGAATCTCAAAATCATAATGTTAACCAAGAAAATCATGTTGCAGAAGGATGTTTATGGTATGATATCATCTATATAAAGTTTTAAGATGTAAAACAATACTATATATATAACCATTCCCTTATTTTTATTTATTTATTTATTTTTGAGATGGAGTCTTACTCTGTTGCCCAAGCTGGAGTGCAGTGGTACCATCTCAGCTCACTGCAACATCCGCTTCCTGGGTTCAAGCTATTCTCCTGCCTCAGCCTCCCGAGTAGTTGGGACTACAGGCACGTGCCACCACGTGCAGCTAATTTTTGTAGTTTTAGTAAAGACAGGGTTTCACTATGTTGGCCAGGCTGGTCTTGAACTCTTAACCTCAGGTAATCCACCCGCCTTGGCCTCTCAAAGTGCTAGGATTACAGGCATGAGCCACTGTGCCTGGCCCCCTTATGTTTTTATACTTTTACTATGTATAAAGTATAAAAAACTTTTACTATACTTAAAATATATATACTATATAATTTTTTATAGTATAATTACAAATATTATATATATATATTTTTTTTTTTTTTTCATGAGATGGAGTCTCACTCTGTCTTCCAGGCTGGAGTACGGTGGCGCGATCCCAGCTCACTGCAACCTCTGCCTCCTGGCTCCAAGCAATTCTCTGCCTCAGCCTCCCAAGTAGCTGGAACAACAGGCACCTGCCACCATGCCCAGCTAATTTTTGTTTTTCTAGTAGAGACGGGGTTTCACTATGTTGGCTAGGCTGGTCTTAAACTCCTGACCTCGTGATCCACCTGCCTTGGCTTCCCAAAGTGCTGGCATTACAGGCGTGAGCCACTGCACGCGGCCCACAAATATAATATATTTTATAGTATAATATATAATATATTATAAAGTGCAATTACAAATATAATATATAGTATAATATATGTTATATATAGTAAAATATATATTATATATAGTAAAATATATATATTATATATATAGTAAAAGTATAAAAACATAAGGGAATGGTCAACACCAAATTTAGGATAGTAATTATCCCTGGCTGTTGGGAGCGAGTGGGATAAATTACAATAAATTTTTCATGTTTTGTTTTAAAAAACTGATCTGAGACAAATGAAAAATCATGAGACTTGGCAAAGCTGAAAGGTTCAATTCTATTGTCTTCAATTATTATTACTTTTTTAAGAGATGGAATCTCCCTCTGTTACCTAGGCTGGAGTGCAGTGATGTGATCAGAGCTCACTGCAGCCTCCACCTCCTGGGCTCAATCAATCCTTCTGCCTCAGCCTCTTGAGTAACTAAGACTACAGGCACACACCATTTTGCCGGGCCAATTTTTGTATTTTTTGTAGAGACAGGGTTTCGTCATGTTGCCCAGGCTGGTCTTGAACTCCTGGGCTCAAGCAATCTGCCTGTCTTGGCCTCCCAAAGTGCTGGGATTACAGGCATGTACCACCACACTTGGACCATCTCTGTTCTTTTAACTCTATTTGTGTCTTTGAATCTGAATTTTGTCTCTTGTAAATAGCATGTAGTTTTATTTTAAAAATCCATTCTGAAAATCTCTGCCTATTGATTGTTTAGTCCATTTACATTTAATTACTGATAACATAGGATATATATCTGCCATTTTGCTATTTTTAAATATATTTTGTCTTATTTAATACTCCATTACTGCCTTCTTTTCTGATAAGTAGATATTTTCTAGTATACTGTAGTTACTGCGTTGTCATTCTTTTACTATATATTTTTAGTTATTTTCTTAGTGGTTGCCATCAACATCTTAACTTAAAACAATACGGTTTGGAACCATGCCAATTTAATTTCAATAGTGTACAAAACTTGCTCCTACAAAGGACCATTCCCTCAACCTTCCTTTGTACTATTATTGCCAAGCAAGTGCATGTTTATAGAATATATGACCCTCAATATATATTTCATGTTTTATATTAGTGCTTTATGCAGTTGTTTGAAGTAAGACAGGAAAGAAAAAGAGTCACATACAAAACATACATGTATACTGTCTTTTATGTTTGCCTTTATTTAGTTACGTTTTCCAATGCTCTTCACTTCATGTGGATTTGAGTTAGTGTCACTTGTTCTTTCATTTCAGCCTGAAAGATTGATGTGCTAGAGTTAAATTCTCTTCAGTTGCTGTTTTTCTTTAACATTTTATTTTTTCTTATTGTGGTAAAATACACATAACAGAAAATTTACCATTTTAACCTTTAAATATTTCTTGTTTTTATCTATTTCTTCTTTATTCTTTCTTTCTTTCTTTCTTTCTTTCTTTCTTTCTTTCTTCTTTCTTTCTTTCTTTTTTGAGCAGTCTCACTCTGTCATTCAGGCTGGAGTACAGTGACATGATCTTGGTTCACTGCAACCTCTGCCTCCCAGGTTCAAGCAATTCTTGTGCCTTAGCCTCCTAAGTAGCTGGGACTACAGGTGCATGCCACCATACTTGGCTAATTTTTTGTATTTTTAGTAGAGATGGGGTTTCACCATGTTGGCTAGGCTGGTATTGAACTGGCCTCAAGTGATTTCTCTGCCTTGGCCTCTCAAAGTGCTGGGATTACAGGCGTGAGCCACGGTGCCTGGCCTTTTTTTGTTTTTGTTTTTGTTTTTGTTTTTTTTTGAGACCGAGTTTCGTTCTTATTGCCCAGGCTGGAGTGCAATGGTTTGATCTTGGCGTACCACAACTTCCACCTCCCGGGTTCAAGCGATTCTCCTGCCTCAGCCTCCTGAGTAGCTGGGATTACAGGCATGCACCACCATGCCCAGCTAATTTTGTATTTTTAGTAGAGACCGGGTTTCTCCATGTTGGTCAGGCTGGTCTCGAACTCCTGATCTCAGGTAATCCACCTGCCTCTGCCTCCCAAAGTGCTGGGATTACAGGCGTGAGCCACCACACCCGGCTAATTTTGTATTTTTAGTAGAGACAGGGTTTCACCATGTTGGTCAGGCTGGTCCTGAACTCCTTCAAGTGATCCACCTGCCTCCACCTCCTAAAGTGCTGGGATTACAGGCATAGGTCATCACGCTGAGCGGTCTTGTGTCTTCGTGTGTGTGTATTTTTTTTTAATAGAGACAGGGTTTCACCATGTTGGTCAGGCTGATCTTGAACTGACTTCATGATCTGCTGGCTTCGGCCTCCCAAAGTGCTGGGATTACAGGTGTGAGCCACCGGGCCCAGGCAGGTCTTGTGTCTTCTAAGTGCATATTTGTATGCCTCATTTCAACCAGTTTTAAATGTACAGTTCTGGGGCATTGAGTACAATCACATTATTGTGCTACCATCACTGCCTTCCATCTCTAGAAATTTTTCACCTTCTCTAATTAAAAACCCCATACCCATTAAAGATTAGCTTCCTAGTTCTCTCTCCTCTGAGCCCTGGCAACCCCATTCTACTTTCTATCTCTATGAATTTAACTACTTTAGGTACCCCATAAAGTGGACAGTATTTGTCTTTTTGTGACTGGCTTATTTCCCTTAGCATAATGTTCTCAAGGTTCATCCGTGTTGTAGCATGTCTCAGAATTTCATTCATTTTTACAGCTGAATAATATTCCAGTATATTAATATATCACATTTTGTTGGTCCATTTGTCTGTTGATAGACACTCTGGTTGTTTCTACCTTTTGGCTATCGTAAATAATGCTGCTATGACTATTGGTGTGCAAATTTCTGTTTAGTTCTCCTTATCATGGTTCACTGCAGCCCCAACCTCTTGGGTTCAAATATCTTTCCTCCTCAGCCTACCAAGATGCTGGGACTACAGATGCATGCCACCACGCCTAGCTAATTTTTAAGTTGTTTGTAGAGATAGGGTCTCATCTATGTTAACTAGACTAGTCTTGAACTCCTGGGTTTAAACAAACCTCCTGCCTTGGCCTTACAAAGTGCTGGGATTATAGGTGTCAGCCACCACATCTAAACCTTAATTTTTTTTTTTTTTAATAAAATAAGACGGGGCTTCACTCATGTTGCCCAGGCTGGTCTCAAACACCTGAGCTCAAGCAATCTGCCCGCCTAAATCTCCCAAAGTGCTGGGTTTACAGGCCTGAGCTATCATGCCTGCCTCCAGCCCTTAATTTTTAAAGAATTGCTTTGCTGGATGTAGAAATTTTGGTTGCCAGTTTTTGCCTCACTGCCTTTTGAGCCTCTATAATTTCTTTTCATTTCTTTTCTTTTTTCTGAGACAGAGTCTCACTCTATCACCCAGGCTGGAGTGCAGTGGCACAATCTTGGCTCACTGCAACTTCTGCCTCCCAGGTTCAAGCAATTCTCCTACCTCAGCCTCCCAAGTAGCTGGGATTACAGGTGTGCACCACCATGCCTGGCTAATCTTTGTATTTTTAGTAGAGACGGGGTTTCACCATGTCAGCCAGGCTGGTCTCAAACTCCTGACCTCAGGTGATCTGCCCGTCTCAGCCTCCCAAAGTGCTGGGATTACAGGCGTGAGCCACCATGTCTGGCCTGTTTTTTTGTTTTGTTTTGTTTTCTTTTGAGACAGAGTCTTGCTCTGTCATCCAAGTTGGAGTATAGTGGTGTAATCTCAGTTCATTGGAGCCTTGATGTCCCGGGCTCAAGCAATCCTCCCACCTCAGCCTCCTGAGTAGCTGCGACTACAGGTGCATGCTAATTTTTTAAAATTATTTTTTGTAAAGACAAGGTCTCACTATGTTGCCCAGGCTGATCTTGAACTCCTGGACTCAGGCAATCCTCCTGCCTTGCCCTGCCAAAGTGCTGGGATTACAGGCATGAGGCACTGTACCCGGCTGTCTCTGTGATTTCTGATAAATTAGCTGTTAATTTTATTGAAGATCTCTTGTATGTGATGAGTTGCTTCTGTCTTGCTGCTTTCCAGATTTTCTTTTCTTTTTTCTTTCTTTTTTTTTTTGGGGGGGGACAGAGTTTTGCTCTTGTTGCCCCGGCTGGAGTGCAATGACATGATCTCAGCTCACCACAACCTCCGCCTCCCAAGTTCAAGCGATTCTCCTGCCTCAGCCTCCCGAGTAGCCGGGATTACAGGTATGTGTCACCAAGCCTGGCTAATTTTGTATTTTTAGTAGAGATGGGGTCTCTCCATGTTGATCAGGCTGGTCTTGAACTCCCGACCTCAGGTGATCCTCCCGCCTTGGCCTCCCAAAGTGCTGGGATTACAGGCATGAGCCACTGTGGCTGGCCCAGATTTTCTTTTTGTCTTTGACTTCCAGCAGTTTAATTATTATATGTCTACATTTTGGATCCTTTTGAATTTACCTTACTGTTAGTTTTTGAGCTTCCTGGATATGTAGATTGGTTTCTGTTTCCAAATTTTGGAAATTTTTGGCCATTAGGGATTCAAATTTCTTTCTCTATTTTTCTCTCCTCTCCTTCTTGTTATGCATCGTTGGAATGTTTAAAGGTTTCCCACAGGTGTCTGAGATTCTGTTCCTTATTTTCACCTTTTTTCTTTTTGTTCTGGAAAGAGAGACTGGATAATCTCAATTGACCTATCTTCAAATTCAGTGATTAAAAAAATTTTTTTTTGGCTGGGTGCACATGCTACCATGCTCAGCTAATTTTTAAATTTTTTGTAGAGATAGGGTCTCACTATGTTGCCCAGACTAGTCTGGGCATACATAAATTGCAGGCATGCAATCCCAGCACTTTGGGAGGCCAGGGCAGGTGGATCACTTGAGGCCAGGGGTTTAAGACCAGCCTGGCCAACATGGCAAAACCTTGTCTCTACTAAAAATACAAAAAAATTAGCCAGCTATGTCACTCCAGCCTGGGCAACATGGTGAGACTCTGTCTCAAAAAAATAAATAAATAAACAAATAAGTACTTTATATTGACACATAATGATTGTAATATGTATGGGGTACACAGTGATGTTACAACACATATAATGTATACTGAGCAAATTAGGTAATTAGCATATCCATCATCTGAAACATTTATCATTTCTTCATGTTGGGAACAATCAATATCCTCTTGGTTTTTAAAATAACAGCTTTATTGAGATATAATTCACATATGTACAATTAATCCACTCCAATTATGCAATTTAGTGGTTTTTAGTATATTCACAAAGTTGCGGAACACTTACATTTGATTATAAAATATTTTCATCACTGAAAAATAAACCCTGTACCCATTAGCAGTCACTACACATTTACTTCTAAATCCCCAGCTGTGGACAATCACAAATCTATTCTCTTTCTTGCTATATTTTTCTATTGTGAACACTCCATGTTTTCTTTATTTTTTTGGACAGAGTCTTGCTCTGTCACTCAGGCTGGAGTGCAGTGGTGCCATCATAGCTCACTGCAGCCTCAGCCTCCTGGGTTCAAGTTATTCTCCTGCCTCAGCCTCCAGAGTAGCTGGAACTACAGGTGCACAGCATCATGCCCGGCTAAATATTTACTTTTTTCTTTCTTTTTTTCTTTTTGAGACTGAGGCTCACTGTATCGCCCAGGCTGGATGCAGTGGCGCAATCTCGGCTCACTGCAAGCTCCGCCTCCTGGGTTCATGCCATTCTCCTGCCTCAGCCTCCCGAGTAGCTGGGACTACAAGCGCCTGCCACCACGCCCGGCTAATTTTTTGTATTTTTAGTAGAGACGGAGTTTCACCATGTTAGCCAGGATGGTCTCTATCTCCTGACCTCGTGATCCACCCGCCTCGGCCTCCCAGAGGGCTGGGATTACAGGCAAGAGCCACCGCGCCCAGCCAATATTTACATTTTTTAACAGAAATGGGGTTGCACTATGTTGCCCAGGCTGGTCTGGAACTCCTGGCCTCAAGTGATCCTTCCACCATGGCTTCCCAAAGTGCTGGGATTACAGATGTGAGCCACCATGCCCAACCCCATGTTTTCAATTTAAAGGTTTCTAAGGAATAGATTTATCCTAATCACCAAACCCGGACCATCTGCTTCTCAAACAGAACCAGTTATTCCACTTTGTGACGCCATCTCAGAGACACAGGCTTCTTTTCCCTTCCTTGTTCTCCTTCCTCACCTATTTCCCTATTAATCTCATCTGTCCCCTCACTTTTTCCTCCTCTCTCTCCCTTCTCTTTACACTTTCGCTCCACTTCCCTTTTCTCCCCTGCTTTCCCCGCATCTGCTTCAGTGACACAACATGACTTAGTGAACATGCTCAGGCCTTGGCACCAGGAGATCTCAGTTTGAATCCCAGAACTGTTATGTGCAGTTGAGCATGTCTTTATGTTTGCTCACTTGTAAAATGGATTTAATAACAATTAGCTTTAGTATTAGAGTGAGGATTAAATGAAATAATATACACAGGCCAGGCATGGTGGCTTACACCTGTAATCCCAGCACTTTGGGAGGCCGAGGCTGGTGGATCATTTGAGGTCAGGAGTTTGAGACCAGCCTGGCCAACACGGTGAAACCCCGTCTCTACTAAAAATACAAAAATAATTAGATGGGTATGGTGGCACCCGCTTGTAGTCTGAGGTACTAAGGAGGCTGAGGCAGGAGAATTGCTGGAACCCGGGAGATGGAGGTTGCAATGAGCCGAGATGGTGCCACTGCACTCCAGCCTGGGGGGCAGAGCAAGACTGCCTCAGAAAAAAAAAAAAAGAAATAACAAGAAATAACATAAGCAAAGATCAACACATGGTAAATGCTCAATCATTGAAAACTATTATTAATAAAGATATACAACATTATTTCTGCAGACTATGTTATTAGTTTTTTTTGTTTTAAAAATATGGGTATAATTTTCTATCCTGTTGTGGGGGAGGTGGGGGAGGGGGGTGTGTTTTGTTTGTTTGTTTTTTGAGACAGAGTCTCGCTCTGTCCCCCACGCTGGAGTGCAGTGGCACAATCTTGGCTCACTGCAACCTCCACCTTCCGGGCTCAAGCCATCCTTCCACATCAGCCTCCCAAGTAGCTGGGACTACATGCATGTGCCACCATGCCTGGCTAATTTTTGTATTTTTAGTAGAGATGGGTTTCACTGTGTTGGCCAGGCTGGTCTCAAACTCCTGACCTCAGGTGATCTCCTGCCTCGGCCTCCCAAATTGTTGGGATTACATGCATGAGCCACTGCACCCAACCCATCTATTGTTTTTAGCCATCTATTTCTTCTGTTGCTTCATGTCTCCATCCTTTCTTCATTTACCATGGTATATTGCCTTGTTTCTTGAATTGTCTGTATCCCTAGGGCCTTGGACAGTGTCTTGCATAAGACAGGGACCCAATTAAACAGTTGCTAAAAATCAAATGAATTAATGGTTAAATTAAGTTTAGCTTAAAGCTGCCTCCTTAGATATTTTAAGTTCAGCCTAAAGGTTTCTTCATAGATAGCGATCTGTAACCTAACTGGATGTGTAAACAGGCTGTAACTTACTTTTCTACCAAGCATTCAGTTCCAGCCAATCAAAGGTGGCCAACTGTTCAAACGGTGTTTAAATAAGGCAAACACTCAGCTGTAACCAATCCAGCTATTTCTGCACCTTTCTTCCTTCCATTTTCTATACATCACTTCGCTTTTTCTGTTCCTAAATCTTCGACCACGTGGCAGCACCAGAGTCTCTCTGAACCTATTCTTCTTTCAGGGGCTGTCCAATTTGTGAATCGTTTTTTGGTTAATTAAACTCTTTAAATTCAATTTGTCTAAGGTTTTTCCACTAACAGAATGAACTTCTTCGCATCCTGGGACAGAAGGAAGTGCCCAGCAGGCTTAGAACACCTACTACTGTTTATTGTTTCCTCAACTTCACGGCAAAGCATCAGCTTCACTATTTTACCATTAGCTGAGGTCCAACAGTGCTATTATTATTATTATTATTTTAATAATAATAATATTATTATTATTTTAATAATAATAATATTATTATTATTTTAATAATAATAATATTATTATTATTTTAATAATATTATATAATTTATATATATTTATATATTATATATAATATATAAATATATAAATTATATATATATTTTAATAATAATAATATTATATAATTTATATATTTATATATTATATATAATATAATATATAAAATATATATTATAAAATATATATAATATTATAAATAAATATATATAAAATATATATAATATTATAAAATATATTTATAATATAATATATAAAATATGTTTATAAAATATATAAAATAATATATAATATATAATATACAATATATAATAGTATTATATATACTATATATAATATATAATGTATTATATATTATATATTATATATAATGTATTATATAATACGTTATATATAATATTTAATAGTATTATATATTATACATTATATATTATATATTATATTATATATATTATAATATATAATATATACTATTATATAATATATTATATATAATACAATTATATATAATATATTATATATAATACATGATCTATTATATATAGTATATATAATTTATAATATTATTATATATAATATACTATATTATATATAGTATATATAATATATATTATTATATATAATATAATAATATTATTAGTAGTAATATTATAGAGTGAGCCTGGGTCTCACTCTGTCACCCAGGCTGAAGTGCAGTGGCGCTATCTCAGCTAACCGCAACCTCTGCCTCCTGGGTTCAAACGATTCTCCGGCCTCAGCTTCCCGAGTAGCTGGGATTACAGGCGCGCATCACTACGCCCAGTTAATTTTTTTGTATTTTTAGTAGAGACAGGGTTTCACAATGTTGGCTCGGCTGGTCACAAACTCTCCACCTCAGGTGATCTGCCTACCTCGGTCTCCAAAAGTCCTGGGGTTACAGGAGTGAGCCACTGCACCCGGCCTGTGCTATCATTTTTTTAAAATATGCAGTTAGGTAAGATGAATAAGTATAGAGATGTAATGTGTAGCGTGAGGACTATAGGTAATAATGTTGTATACTAAATATTTGCAAAGATAGGAGATTTTAGGTGCTGTTATCACACGCACATATACACAGAGAAAGTAACTATGGAAGGTGATTGTTTGGAAAAACTCGAGCTATGCTTTACCTCCGCTCTCACACGACCACGGGAACAAGAAACATCAACACGGAAGAAGACTTTTGTGACCAAATGTGTATGGGGGGGGTCTCCCCACCACAAAGTGAGCAATCAGTTCTGCAGGGAACACCAGTGGAGTGTCCTGCAATTCGATTCTGACATTATGTACCTGGAGATAGTGTCAGATCCCACAGGTTGGGGGCTCAGTCTTCAAAACTGCCCTCCTTCAGGCACTAGTGGCAAGTCCAGGCCTCTGCAATTTCTGACTGACTGGCTTCGAGTTGGGGGTCCCACGACCCCATCTTTGGGTTCAATTAATTTGCTAGAATGGCTGGCAGAACTCAGGGAAACACATTTACTGGTTTATTATATACTATATTACAAAGAATACAGATGAAGAGATGTGTACACTGAGGTGTGAGGGAAGGAGCTTGGAGCCTCCATGCCCTCTCCAGGAACCTCTAGGTGTTCAGCTATCCAGAAGCTCTCTGAAACCTGTCCTCTTGGGTTTTTATAGAGGCTTCCTTACATGGGCATGACCAATTAAACCATTGGCCATTGATGATTAACTTGATCTTCAGCCCCTCTCCTCTTCCTGGAGGTTGAGGGTAGAGCTAAAAGTCCCAACCCTCTAATTATGTCTTGGTCTTCCATCCTGAAACTATCAGTGAACATTAGCATACAGAAAGACAGCACTTTATAGCTGAGCATGGTGGCTCCCACTTGCAGTCCCAGCTATCAGGGAGGCTAAGGGAAGAGGATACTTTGAGCCCAGGAATTGGAGGCTGCAGTGAGCTATAATCACACCCCTGCACTCCAGCCTGGGCAACAGAGTAAGACCCCATCTTAAAAAAAAAAAAAAAAAAGACAGCACTTGGGGATTTCAAGGATTGTAGGAGTTGTATGCCCGAAAATGGGGATAAAGACTGTGAAAGGAAAATAAATCTTGGGGCCCCCAAATTACTAACCTAAGGGAAAAGTCAAGCTGGGAACTGCTTAAGGCCAACCTGCTTCCCATTCTATTCAAAGTCACCCCTCTGCTCACTGAGAGAAATGCATATCTGATTGCTTCTTTTGGAGAGGCTAATCAGAAACTCAAAAGAATGCAGCCATTTGTCTCTTATCTACCTATGGCTTGGAAGCCCCTCCCCTCCCTACTTCGCATCTTCCCACTTTTGCTTCTAGTTGTCCCGCCTTTCCAGACCAAACTGATGTTCATCTTACATATACTTGATTGATGTCTCATGTCTCCCTAACATGTGTAAAACCTAACTGTGTTCTAACCACCTTGGGCACATGTCATCAGAACCTCCTGAGGCTGTGTCATGGGCGCACATCTTCAACGTTGGGAAAATAACCTTTCTAAATTAACTGAGACCTGTCTCAGATTTTCAGGGTTCACATTTTGGTAATCACAAAGGTATTCTGAGTGGAGATGTCCCTGACTTTTAACAAATCTCCTATCAGTGCTTGATACCAGCTCGAGCTAATTTTATGGCTCAAACCAATAAGACAATTTGCTGAGGTGTGGGAGCATCCCCTCCAGAAAATTCCCTTATCTCCCAAAATGTGGTCAAGATCTAAAGTTTATTTTGCTATACAACTCCTCTTTTTTTTTTTTTTTTTTTTTTTGGTTTTACTTGCTTCCAACAAGAAAGGCAAGATTTCCTGTTTCCATGACGATGGAAGGCAGGTAACTTCTTTATGGAGTTTGAGCTCGCTCCCAGCAGGGAAGATGAATTCGGGTTTTTTTTGTTTGTTTGTTTTTGTTTTGCCTGCTTCTAGGATGGCAGAGTGCAGTCTTCAGCCTGAGACCCATCCCTAAGTAAATATGTGAATTGGGGTTTTGTCTTGGCTAAAGTTTAACAATCAGCTGATCTTAATTTCTCCTTACATTAGAGGGCTCAGTAATCATATAAGTTGTGCAATTAGTTTATTTTGCTTAACTGTTTTTTTGTTGTTGTTTCTGTTTTCGTTGTCGTTTGGGTCTTTTTTTTTTTTGAGACGGAGTCTTGTTCTGTCTCCCAGGCTAGAATACAATGGTGCGATCTTGGCTCACTGCAACCTCTGCCTCCCGAGTTCAAGCAGTTCTCCTGCCTCGGCCTCCCAAAGTGCTGGGATTACAGGCATGAGCCACCTCGCCTGGTTGTTTGGGTCTTTTTCCCATTGGGTTTGACCAACTCTATCCAACTTGATCAAATCCAAAGGAAAGTTCCAAATTATTGTTACAGGAAAGGGGTCCCGATCCAGATCCCAATAGGGGGTTCTTGGATCTCCCGCAAGAAAGAATTCAGGGCAAGTCCGCAGTGCAAAGCAAAAGCAAGTTTATTAAGAAAGTGAAGTGGTGAAAGGACAGCTACTCCATAGACAGAGCAGGACGTTCCTGAAAGTAAGAGGAGGAACACATCCACCCCAGGTACAATGCCTGTATATGTGGGGAGATGTGCTCTGCTACAAGGGTTTGTGATAAAGGATTACTTCTCTTAATTACTACATTTTGCAATAATCAAAATTATGCAAAATTAGGAATGCCTTTGTTTCCCAGATATTGGGATATCTGGACACCTCCAAGTCTGGATATGTTTAGTAAACATTATTAATTTGTTCCCTTAACCATAAACATCTAGAGGCTAGGAAGACCTAATTTTCTGGGAATGCAGCCCAGCAAGTCTCAGCCTTATTTTCCTAGCCCTTACTCAAAATGGAGTTGCTCTGGTTCACATGGCTCAGACATATCTCCCCCTCCCTTTGTAAGAAAACCCTGAATCCTAAGGGTTGCACAGGGATGAAGATCTGTTTTCTGTAACTTCTTCAGGTTGAATGGGGTGATGATACTCCTAACTATTAAGATCTTTTGCATTCAGGGCAGAGCAAAGCTCAGTCAGAGAACACTGGTATGGTGAAGGTTGTTTATAACTCTGAATTCCAACAAAAGGTGATATCTACCCCTTTGATTTCTTCTGAACAGGAGTCAGAGGTCACTGATTGGCTCACAGGAATGAATGGGATCAGTCTCTTGTGTTCCATCAGCCTGTTTAATTTGAGATAACTGGACCCAGCTGTTTATTCCCAGAAGTTTAACTGCAGTTGGGGTACTAAGGAGAACTTGATAGGGTCCCTTCCATTTGGGGGAAAGTTGATCTGCTGGGGACCCTTCCTTCCAAGTTTTTAACAGGACCCAGTCTCCTGCTGGGTTGTAACAAGATTCTCTTCCTTAGTAGGGGAAGGGAGTCTTAGATTTCCATATTCAAGGAGTGCGTTTTGCATTTGGCCTAAGTTAATCACATAATTCTTTTTTTTTTTTTTTTTGAGACGGAGTCTTTCTCTGTCCCCCAGGCTGGAGTGCAGTGGCGCGATCTCGGCTCACCACAACCTCCACCTCCTGGGTTCACGCCATTCTCCTGCCTCAGCCTCCCAAGTAGCTGGGACCACAGGCGCCCGCCAACACGCCCGGCTAATTTTTTGTATTTTTTAGTAGAGACGGAGTTTCACTGTGTTAGCCAGGATGGTCTCGATCTCCTGACCTCGTGATCCACCCGCCTCGGCCTCCCAAAGTGCTGGGATTACAGGCTTGAGCCACCGCGCCCGGCCCTTTTTTTTTCTTTTCAGATGGAGTTTCACTCTTATTGCCCAGGCTGGAGTGCAATGACGCGATCTCGGCTCACTGCAACCTCCACCTCCTAGGTTCAAGCGATTCTCCTGCCTCAGCCTCCCGAGTAGCTGGGATTACAGGTTCCCACCACCACGCCCGGCTAATTTTTGTATTTTTAGTATAGACAGGGTTTCGCCATGTTGGCCAGGCTGGTCTTGAACTCCTGAACTCAAGTGATCCACCCACCTCAGCCTTCCAAAGTGCTGGGATTACAGGTGTGAACCACTGTGTCCAGCCTGATTACATAATTCTGTAGCTTGAAAGTATTTATGTCTATTAGGAGGTCTGTAGTTAAGAAAGGCCTTCCACACATTATTTCAAAAGGGCTGAGCTGCAAATTTCTCTCAGGGGCCACTTGAACCCGTAATAAGGCTACAGGTAATAAAGACAGCCAGGTTTCTGATGTCTCTTGGCATAGTTTAGCAAGCGTCCTTTTTAGAGTTTGATTAGCTCTTTCTACTTTCCCTGAAGACTGTGGCCTCCATGCCAAGTTAAGGTGGTACTGAATTCCTAGGGTTAAAGATGTGTTTTGGTAATTGTCGCTGTGAAAGATGGGCCATTATTGCTCTGTAAGCTCTTAGGCAACCCAAATCGAGGAGTTATTTCCTTTAGCAGGAGTTTAGAAACTTCAATTGCCTTTTCAGACTGGGTAGGAAAAGCCTCAATCCAACCCATAAAGGTGTCAACAAATACTAATAAATATTTAAACCCTTTATATGGGGGCATCTGAGTATAATCTATTAACCAGAGTACGTTCCCCTATGCTGATCAGGCCTTACTAGAGGAGGAGGTAAAGAATGGTTATTTGGGTTATTCCGGGCACATAGTTCACAGGCTTAAGTTACCTGCTTTACTGTATTAAGTAAGCCTTTTCCAATAAAAAAACCAAGACATTAATTGAAACAGAGAATCTGCTCCCCAGTGAGTAGAATCATGCAAATGCTTAACTATTTCCCACTGATTAGCACCTGGTAGTAACAGTTTGTTGTCCTACTTCCCTGGTGCACAAAGCTACTTCCATCTGTAATTCATTCTACCTCAGGATTATCTAGAGGCTCATCCTTTAAATCTAGACGGCTAGAGTAAACTTGCTCCATAACTTGGATACAAGAATAATCTAGGTTGCTTGTGGGTTCAGGCAAACAGGTAGCTGGATTCAAAGTTTGGTATACTCTAAGTATTTTATTTATTTATTTATTTATTTATTGAGACTGAGTTTCACTCTTGTCTCCCAGGCCGGAGTGCAATGGCATGATCTCGGCTCACTGCAACCTCTGCCTCCTGGGTTCAAGTAATTCTCCTGCCTCAAGCTGCCCAAGTAGCTACACAGGTGCCCGCTACCACATCCAGCTAATTATTGCATTTTTAGTAGAGATGGGGGTTTCACCATGTTGGCGAGGCTGGTTTTGAACTCCTAATCTCAGGTGATCCACCCGCCTTGGTCTCCCAAAGTGCTGGGATTACAGGCGTGAGCCACCGTGCCCAGCCATACTTTAAGTATTATATCAGGATGTTTAGCAACAAAGCCTGATACTGATTCACAGGAAAGGAGAAGGAGCAATTTCTGTCTGCCTTGTGATTTCCAAATGATACTACTGTTTGCAGCTGAATTAACAAATCCCTTCCCAACAAGGGTGGGGCATTCAGGAGAAAACCAAAGTCCCCAAAGAGCTCTTAGAGGATTGGTAAAATGTCTGTGGGCTTGTCCATCTGTCCCTTTAATCATACATTTTTGGGGTGACAGAGGCCCATTATGAGTCAAAATGGAGTAAGCATTCCAGAAGGAAGTTAATATTCTTTTTTTTTTTTTTTTTGAGATGGAGTCTTGCTCTGTCGCCAGTCTGGAGTGCAGTGGCATGATCTCAGCTCACTGCAACCTCTGCCTCCAGGGTTCAAGCGATTCTACTGCCTCAGCCTTCCGAGTAGCCAGGCACAGGTACGTGCCACCACGCCCAGCTAATTTTTTTGTATTTTTAATAGAGACGGGGTTTCACCATGTTGGCCAGGATGGTCTCGATCTCTTGACCTTGTGATCCGCCCACCTCGGGGTCCCAAAGTGCTGGGATTACAGGCGTGAGTCACTGCACCCGGCCCAGAAGTTAATACTCTTACCTGCCACGTCATGGTTTACCCGAGGCTCCCCTGGAGATACAGCTAGTTGTCCGATGGGAGTGTGGTGGAAGGTCTCAGGCCCTGTCACTCTTGGGCTCACCTGGCTATTTCAGCCATCATTGGGTCAGGTGCTGATGGCCCCCTTTGGAACACTGGACAATCCCTCTCCCAATGGCCAGTTTTCTTACAGTGTTCACACTGATTGATGCCCAAGGCACGTTGACTCAGATGCCCAGCTTTGGGCTTCCCGCCTTTCAGCTTCCCTCGTTCAGGCTAAGAGCCAGGAAGGCAACCCCATATAGGAGGTGAGCTTAAGGCTGCAGCCAAGAGCTGCACCTCGTGGGAGGTCCTTCTTGCTCTGTCTGCTTCCTCTGCTTTGTCGCTGTTATTAAAACCTAAAAATGCCATATCCAAAAGCTGTTCCATAGGAGTCTGGGGACCCATAGCTGCTATTTGTAGTTTCCTGTGGATATCAGGGGCAGACTGGGTTATAAAATGTACTCCCAAAAGGGTTCGTCCTTCCCTTGAGGCAGGACCAGTGTTAGTATATTTCCTGATTGCCTCAACAAAAGCTGGATTCTTATCTCTTTGCTCTAAGAAACTTCCTTAACCTTTTCATAGTTAACCGGCTTTTTCATACATTTCTTAATCCCCTCCAACAAACAAGTGACCATATGATCACTCCTTCCCAAGTCCTCACTACCCCTTTGATAGTTGTTAGATTCACGACTACGCCAAATGTCATGCCCAGGGCCAAGTTCCAGACCCATCTGAGGTCCGAGGGGAGTGAGTGGACAGGGGATAGGGAGCTGAAAGAACATTCGAAGGGCCATAAGCAGGTGAAATGTAGTTTTATTCAGCAGCTCTCTCATGATCAGGTTTCTCAGACTAGCTCTCACACTTCAGCAGCTTACACTGTCCGCCCTGTCTCGGCTGCTTGAGCTGGCCGCTCCCACACACAGCTGTGTGGCCAGCCCTTCCTTGCCTTCAGGGTCAGCAGCTTAACTCTTTCTCTCTTTGGGCACGAGCACAAGCCGTGCTGTGCTGTGCCGAGCTGTGCCCTGGCTCCCCTCTGTCTGTCTGCAAGACCGACAGCTCTGGTTCTTTCTCTCTCTCTCTCTCTGGGCGCCAGCGCGCCTGCATGAGAGCCATGTCAAGTCGTGCCCAAGAGTGCCTGTACAGTGTTAACAGTGCAGTTACACCTTTCACAGACAATAGTGGCTCCAAGGCAAGTATGAACTTACACAAACAGGTTATATAACAAGTGGAGTATGCACCTGCACCCTAAACCTGCTGAGTTACTTTGGCCCGGATGTCCGCCTCAGCCTATTGTTGACCAAAGCACATCCATGTACCTTACAATAGTTCCACTCTGGATCTTGATCTGGAACTGCTATACCTCCTGCCTGATATATATTATGGTTTGGGTTGTGAGCCAATACCTCATCTCCATGGGTCCTAGCTGTCCCCAAAATGTGTTGTTTGTCTTTCACTGTACAACACAGAGACAACAAAACGTGAAGATCCTGCCAAGTTAAACTATAGGTCAGAGTTAACTTCTCAAACTCATCTATGAATTTTCCTGGATCTTCAGAGAAATGACCAAACTTCTCTTTACATAAAACCAAATCAGAGGCCGGGCGCGGTGGCTCACGCTTGTAATCCCAGCACTTTGGGAGGCCGAGGCGGGCGGATCACGAGGTCAGGAGATCGAGACCACGGTGAAACCCCGTCTCTACTAAAAATACAAAAAAAAAAATTAGCCGGGCGTGGTGGCGGGCGCCTGTAGTCCCAGCTACTCAGAGAGGCTGAGGCAGGAGAATGGCGTGAACCCGGGAGGCGGAGCTTGCAGTGAGCCGAGATTGCGCCACTGCACTCCAGCCTGGGCGACAGAGCAAGACTCTGTCTCAAGAAAAAAACAAACAAACAAACAAACAAACAAACAAAAAAACCAAATCAGACATAGAAAAGGGGACATGCACTCTCACAGTGCCTTCTTCCCCATTTGCCACCTCTCTAAGTGGACAAAGATTTCCCTTTGGAGGTTGATGGGAGGCTCCACTATGAGTAGTTCTCACTGGGCTAAGTTCCTCAGGGAGTGGTGGGTATAGAATGGGACTAGACTGGTAAGGAGGAGGGGACGAAGGGTCCTCAATAGAACTTTCAGGTGGACTGAAGGGAGAAAAGACTGACACATCTCAACCTTCAGAGCTGATGGAAGGAAGTTCTGCTCCACCCAAAACTCCCCGCTGAACCTGGGGGTCTTGCATTAGAGGATCATCTAGTATGACTACCTCTTTTTCCTTTTTCCTCTCATCAAACATGCACATGCCTGCTGCAGGGTTTTATCCTGACTGAGCTGCAAAAATGCTTGAACATATGGTATTTCATACCATTTTCCCTCCTGTTTACAAAAAAAAAAATAAGTTGTAGTATTAAAGGCCATAGTTCCAGTAGGAGGCCATTTCTCTTGTTTTTCCAAATAATACTGAGGCTAAACAGTATTACATAGAAACACCAGTTTTCTCTGGGTGTGGTGGCTCACACCTGTAATCCCAACACTTTGGGAGGCTAAGACGGGTGGACCACCTGAGGTCAGGAGTTTAAGACCAGCCTGACCAACATGGTGAAACCCCGTCTCTGCTAAAAATACAAAAATCAGCTGGGCGTGGTGGTGCATGCCTGTAATCCCAGCTATTCAGGAGGCTGAGGCAGGAGAATTGCTTGAACCCGGGAGGTGGAGTTTGCGGTGAGCCGAGATCGTGCCATTGTACTTCAGCCTGGGCAACAAGAACAAAACTCCGTCTCAAAAAAAAAAACAAAAAACAAAACAAAACAAAAAAAACAAAACCACCAGTTTTCTCTTCTTAAGCCCATTCAGTTTAAACTGGTCCCAATGTTCAATAATGCATCCTAGTGGTGAGTTCTTTGGAATCAATGCCATGATTCCCGTGAAGGAGGCAGGTGATGTTGAAAGAAAAGTTCCAAGCCTGTGAGAGTGTATTGCCACTGGCAGAGTTCCACTAAAAAGAGAGGTTATTAAGGCCAGCTGCATTAATGAGGGGATCCCTGCTGAAAATTGAATTCTCTTATTCACATTTTCCAAATAACGTAAGTGAGCTGAGCCATGAATCTTAGATAAACCACAACAGGGACTTCGACAAAAATGTCAAATAGGGAAAAGGAAATGAAGAGGATTTAGATGGGAATGACCAGAGCAAACAGGTCTGGGCAACAGCAGCAGTGTGGATTGGACAAGCAAAGCCAGTTTGCCCAAATCCAAGAAAGGAAAGAAGATTTTTTAGTGTGAAATGAAACAGCAAGGATAAAATTTCCCTGATTTTCATCCTAGTGCTTCTTAATCACAAGCAGACAGATGGAAATTGGGAGGCGCTTAGGAAAAGAGTAAGTTAAAATTCCTAAGACCAGTTAAATAAAGTCTGCTGAAAATGACAGTGAAACAGAGACAGCAATTAAGAAATTGATTTATGCAGCAAAGAGGACAAGGCAGATTAATACAAAGAGCATAGCCTGCGGTGCCAAACACATTTTTAGCCAAGAGGGACTTTACTGAGAGGGACCTCTAAGCCCCAAATCATAGAAGGGACTCTAACCCTCCTAAGTCAGGCCTCTAACCTGGGGTCAAGCATCCTTGCCTTTTATTAAGAAGGGTTTCTAACCCACTCTGTCTTAGGAGAGACTCTAACTCCCCTAAGTTGGGCCTCTAACCCAATCCCATTCTTTACTCAGGTACCCCACCACTTACCCAGAGTTACCCAATCAGTGCTGCAGTCTATTCCTTTGGGTTGGAGGGTTTCTTCAGTATCGTCCCTTCAGGGTTCACCAGAAAGATGTTACAGGACCCCAACACTTACCCAAAGGTAGCCATTGGGTCAGGGTTTCTGCACTAGAGTCCCTTCTGTGGTCACCAGAAATATGTTACAGGAAAGGGGTCCTAATCCAGACCCCAAGAGACGGATATTGGATCTCATGCAAGAAAGAATTCAGGGCAAGCCTGCCGTACAAAGCAAAAGCAACTTTATTAAAAAAGTGAAGTGGTGAAAGAACAGCTACTCCATAGCTATAGTGACTTCAGGACATTCCTGAAAGAGGAGGAATGCACCCACCCTAGGTACAATGCTGGTATATATGGGGAGATATGCTCTGCTACAAGGGTTTGTGATAAAGGATTAATTTTCTTTTTTCTTTTTTGAGATGGAGTCTCACTCTGTCACCCAGGCTCTAGTGCAGTGATAGGATCTCGGCTCACTGCAACCTCCGCCTCCTGGGTTCAAGTGGTTCTCTTGCCTCAGCTTCCTGAGTAGCTGAGATTACAGGCATATGCCACCATGCCCGGATAATTTTTTTGTATTTTTAGTAGAGACAGGATTTCTCCATGTTGGTCAGACTGGTCTCAAACTCCTGACCTTGTGATCCACCCGCCTCGGCCTCCCAATGTGCTGGGATTACAGGAATAGCCACCGTGCCCAGCTAATTTTCTTAATTACTGTATTTTGCAAGAATCAATATTATTATCTTTAAAACTTTTGTCATCTGTGGACAATTGTTGTTTTGGTCCTCTTTAGATGGTGGTTTTATAATCAGCTATGAAACTCAAACAGGTGCTCTTGAATGCAGGTTTCTGATAACTTTGGAGATTGTGACATCAGAATAGAGGAAAAACTGTAGGACTCATGGAGAGCTGAAATGTTCATGAGTATCAGGCAGAATAGGAATTAGCTGTATGGACTGAAGTAATAGAAAACTGAAGTAACTTTTTGACTTTTTGCTTAAAATGTTGCTAATCCTTAATTTTTTCAGAGTCAAGAAAACTCCTTTGGAGCTATTGATGGCTTTTAGCCATTTAGTATACTCCTATAAACAAAATTTGGAGCATTTTTTTTCTCTCTACCTGATTTCTACAGAATTTCGAAACTATTTGTGAGTATCCTTAACTTACAGCAATGCAGTTATTTGCATAAGTGCCATAAGAATCTGTTTTCATTTGTAACAGGACACAATCAAAGAAACTGGTTATTTTACCAAAGCTTTGACTGGAATGGTGTGCTTGCCTTTAAGGAACCAAACTTGACTTACGGAGCCAATAAAAGCCCCTTGAGAAAACTGGCCTCATATCTTGTCTCCACAGTCCCCCCTGTACAGGGTTTCTGACCTGTGCTAAGTAAAGAATGTCACTTTCTGACAGGCCCAGGAGCCCCAGGTTTGTCTTGGAACCTCTAGAGGAGAGGAATGCACCCAGCTCATAGGTATTTGATGGTACAAATCATCACTGGGCTTGGCTTTTAAAATCTTATCTAAGATTCTTTCTATGGAACAAAGTTCCATCAAAACCCATTTAAAAGCCTACATAAAAGAAAATAATTATTCTCGTTGCACTGTATACAAATAATCAGGCCAAGTACAATAAAGCAAATTAGTCCTATCATGATTTATCCTTTAATAAAAATGAGAAACTGGAGAAAGAAAAACTATGTTTCAAAAATTATAGTATACCTGTTATTAGATTCTGGTCTTGCCTAACGTTTTTCAATTTTTATTATTTTCTACAGTTTGGACTGAATTTTAATTTTTTTTTTCTTGGCTACAAGTCTGCAAAATAATGATTTCAATTTTTTTTTTCCTTCTTTTTCCCCATTTTTCCTAATTTGGAGTCACCGAAAACTAAGCTGTGCTTTTGTAAAGCCCTGTGAACCGAAACTGGATAACTTAAACTTTAGAAGAAAATAACAGCAACCGATTTTATATATAAACATAAGTCACTTTCATACCTGCCTACTGATGTATGGACTTCAGAGTAATGTGGCCCATATTGATTTTCCAGGATTGTTCTTTTGTTTGTTGTTGTTTTTCTCTCTTCCTCCCCCTATTTTCTCTTCATAGGACATGAGACTTCATAACCTGCTAAAAAACGAGCTTTCTTAACCCATTTAACTTGGGACCTACCCATCTAGGAATAAACCATCCTAGCCATGAGAAATCAGACAAAACCTAAGACCAGAGACTCATTTTCTTCTAAAATGCTTTTTCAAAAGATTTTTGAAAAGAAAAGGAGGGGGGGAAATGTGAAAGGAAAATAAATCTTAGGGCTTCTAAATCACTAAGCTAAAGGGAAAAGTCAAGCTGGGAACTGCTTAGGGCCAACCTGCCTCCCATTTTATTCAAAGTCACCCTTCTGCTCACGGAGATAAATGCATATCTGATTGCCCCCCTTGGAGACGCTAATCAGAAACTCAAAAGAATGCAACTATTTGTCTCTTATGTACCTATGACCTGGAAGCCCCCCTCTCACCTTTGCTGTGAGTTGTCCTGCCTTTCCAGACTGAACCAATGTTCATTTTACATATGTTGATTGATGTCTCATGTCTCCCTAAAATGTATAAAACCAAACTGTGTTCTAACCACCTTAGGCACGTGTCATCAGAACCTCCTGAGGCTGTTATGGGTGCATGTCCTCAATCTTGGCAAAATTAACTTTCTAAATTAACTGAGACCTGTCTCAGATTTCTGGGGTTCACAAGACAAAATATATATGTATTTCACAGCATCACAGTGATGGATATGTTAACTTTTTTGACTGTAGTAGCCATTTCACTATGTATATGTATATGTATATCAAAATGTAACTGCCCAATGAGTTCTTCCCACCTGCTGCACAGACAAAATCAATGCACTGAGACCATGGCATTGCAGTAAAGGAAGAGTTTAATTGAGGCAAGGCCAGCCACACTACATTACTCAAGGCAATCTCTTCAAAAATTTGAAGGCTAGAGTTTTTCAAGGAAGGTGGGTAGGGGGCTACGGAGTAGGGGCATGCTGATTGGTTGGGGATGCAGTCATATGGATCTGAAAAATGTTCATTCTGTGCTGACCCTGCTTCTAAGTGGGAGCCACCAAAGGGGCCACCGGTCCTGGTCAGGCAGTCCAGTGGGACCATCTGGTCATCAGAAATGCAAAAGACATCTCAAAAGATTCTACAATAACAAAGTTAATTACTATTAATTGGGGAAGTTGTAAATCTTATGATCTCTGGAACAATAAAAAATCATTTGGCTGGGCGCAGTGGATCACGCCTGTAATCCCAGCACTTTGCAAGGCTGAGGGACGTGGATCACTTGAGGTCAGGAGTTCGAGACCAGCTTGGCCAACATGGCGAAACCCTGTTTCTACTAAAAATAAGAATATTAGCCGGGCGTGGTGGTGGACCTGTAATCCCAGCTACTCAGGAGGCTGAGGCAGGAAAATCACTTGAGCTCAGGAGGCAGAGGTTGCAGTGAGCTGAGGTTGCACCACTGCACTCCAGCCTGGGCAACAGAGCAAGACCCTGTCTCAAAAAAAATAAAATCATTTGGCCTGGCTCAATGTCTCACACCTGTAATGTCAGCACTTTGGGAAGCTGGGGGTGGTGGGCAGATGGGTTATCTCAGGAGTTCAAGACCAGCTTGGGCAACATAGCAAGACCCCATCTCTACAAAAAGTACAAAGATTAGCCAGGCGTGGTGGCATGTGTCTGTAGTCCCTGTTCTCAGGAGGCTGTGGTGGGAGAATTGCTTGAGCCTGGGGAGCTCAAGGCTGCAGTGAGCCATGAATAAGCCACTGCACTCTAGCCTGGGCAGCAGAGTGAGATCCTGACTAAAAAAAAAAAAAAAAAAAAAAAAATTGGCCGGGCTTGATGGCTCATGCCTGTAATCCCAGCACTTTCGGAGGCCGAGGCAGGTGGATCACGAGGTCAGGAGTTCAATACCAGCCCGGCCAGCATAGTGAAACCCCATCTCTACTAAAAATACAAAAATTAGCCCGGTGTGGTGGCGGGCACCTGTAGTCCCAGCTACTTGGGAGGCTGAGGCAGGAGAATCGCTTGAACCCAGGAGGCGGAGGTTGCAGTGAGCTGAGATCACACCACTGCACTCCAGCCTGGGCGACACAGCAAGATTCTGTCTCAAAAAAAAAAATTATTTATACCTACATCTTAGCAGAATTCATGCCCCTCTCACCCTCCTAACCTGGTGGGCTTTCATTAGTTTTATGAAGGCAGCTTATTTTTTGGGAAGGGTTATTAATTATTATTTAAACTAGAAACTAAATTTCAAGGCCTGGCAAGGTGGCTCATGCCAGTAATCCCAACACATTTGGTTGGCAGGCTGAGGTGAGTGGATCACATGAGGCTGGGAGTTCGAGACCAGCCTCAGCAACATGGTGAAACCCCATCTCTATAAAACAGACAAAAATCAACTGAATGTGGTGATGGTGCATGCCTGTAGTCCCAGTTACTCGGGAGGCTGAAGTGGGAAGATGGCTTGAGCCCCAGAGGCAGAGGCCGCAATGAGCCATAATCAAACCACTGCAATCCAGCCTGGGCAACTGAGCCAGACCTAGTCTCAAAAAAACAAAACAAAACCAAACAAAACAAAAAATGGCCAGGCATGGTGGCTCATGCCTGTAATCCAAGGCATGGGGCAGGTGGATCACTTCAGCCTTGAGAGGCTGGGGCACTTGAGCTCAGGTGTTCGAGACCAACCTGGCCAACAAAGTCAGGTCTCTACTGAAAATACTGAAAATACAAAAATTAGCCAGGCCTGGTGGCATGCGCCTGTGGTCCCAGCTACTCAGCAGGCTGAGGTGGGAAGATCGCCTGGGCCTGGGTAGATCGAGACCACAGTGAGCCATTATCATACCACTGCATTCTAGCCTGAGTGACAGAGTGAGAAACCCCTTCTCAAAAAAAAAAAAAAAAAAAGGCTGGGTGCAGTGGCCCATGCCTGTAATCCCAGCATTTTTTGATTGCTTGTGTCCAGGAGTTCAAGACCAGCCTGGGCAACTCACTCCAAAAAAGAAAATTAGCTGGGTGTGGTGGAGCGTGACTGTAGTTCCAGCTACTCAGGAAGCTGAGGTGAGAGGATCTCTCGAGCCTGCCAGTAGAGGCTTCAGTGAGCCATAATTGCACTAATGCACTCTGCCTAGGCAACAGAGAAAGACCCTGTCTCATTTAAAAAACTATATATATATATAGTTTTAAAAATGACTGGACGCAGTGGTTCATGCCTATAATCCCAACGCTTTGGGAGGATCACTTGATCTCAGGAGTTCAGGACCAGCCTGGGTAAAATAGCGAGGCCCTGTCTTGAAACTGCCTTTGCAAAAGAATTACAACTGAGGAAGTTATGACAGTGAAAGGGATCTGACCTAACAAACTCCACCTTGTTTCTAGCCTCACGGGTTGGCTATCTGCTCATTCCTGGGCATGGGCCAAGCTCACTTTGGAAGAAATTTATAGTTTAAATAATAGCCTTTCCCTAAAACTAAACTATTCTTGTAAAACTAATGAAAGGCCACCAAGTAAGGATGAGAGGAACTTGAATTCTAAATAATTACCAGCCATTATTCCAGAGATCATAAGATTTGCAACTTCTCCAATTACTCTTGAAGATAACATGGTAGAACCTAGGACTGGCCTTTTAAAATGTCTCTTCGGGTTTTTGCATTTCTGACAGCCTGATGGCCCCACCTGGACCTGCCAACCAGTCCTGTGACCCCACCCAGGAACTGACTCAGCATAAGAGGACAGCTTCGACTCCCTGTGATTTCATCTCTGAGCCAACCAATCAGTGCTCCCAACTCACTGGTCCCCTACCCACCAAATTATTAAAAATTCGAATCCCTGAATTCTCAGGGACACTTATTTGAATAATAATAAAACTCCAGTCTTTCATATAGCTGGCTCTGCATGAATTGAACTCTTTCTCTATTGCAATTAACCTGTCTTGATAAATTGGCTCTGTCTAGGCAGTGGACAAGGAGAACTCGATGGGCAGTTACAGTCTCTACAAAAAATTTTTTAAAAATTAGCCAGGTATGGTGGCATGTGGCTGTAGTCCCAGCTACTCAGGAGGCTAAGGCGGGAGGATAACTTGGGCCCAGGAGTTCTAGACTTCATTGAGCTATGATGGTACTGTACTCTAGCCTAGGCAACAGAGCAAGACCCTCTCTAAAAAAGTTTTTTTTTAATTAAATTTAATTTAAAAAATTAAAAATTTTATTTAGGCTGGGCATGGTGGCTTACGACTGTAATCCCAGCACTTTGGGAGGCTGAGGTGGGCGGATCACCTGAGGTCGGGAGTTCGAGACCAGCCTGACCAACATGGAGAAACCCCGTCTTTAGTAAAAATACAAAAAAAAAAATAAAAAAAATTAGCCGGGTGTGGTGGCGCATGCTTGTCATCCCATCTACTTGGGAGGCTGAGGCAGGAGAATCACTTGAACCCAGTAGGAGGAGGTTGCAGTGAGCCAAGATTGTGCCATTGCACTCCAGCCTGGGCAACAAGAGTGAAACTCTGTCTCAAAAAAATATATATATATTTAAAGAAACTTGCTGTTTTACTTAAATGTAATCAAAAGGGAAATTTTTATTATTTATTTATTTATTTACTTTTCTTGAGATGGAATTTCACTCTTGTTGCCCAGGCTGGAGTGCAATGGCTCCATCTCAGCTCACCGCAACCTCTGCCTCCCAGTTTCAAGCAATTCTCCTGCTTCAGCCTCCCGAGTAGCTGGGATTACAGGCATGTGCCACTATGCCCGGCTAATTTTGTATTTTTAGTAGAGACGAGGTTTCCCCATGTTGGTCAAGCTGGTCTCCAACTCCCGACCTCAGGTGATCTGCCTGCCTCAACCTCCCAAAATGCTGGGATTACAGGGGTGAGCCACTGTGCCTGGCCCAATAGGGAAATTTTATATCCATGTTATAAATAGAAAAACCACTGTCACTTGCCTTTACTGATTGAACTAAGCATATTAATATTCCAAATAAAAAATATTGTTTTGTGAATCATTTAGTATGATCTTGGGAACCATATTTTGGGAAACATTACTTCTCATTCAGCACTTTCTTCACCTAATACACTGGCCATTTGCTTGGCATACAAGAATTTCTAATTCTCCCTGTCCTTCCCCTTCTCAAGGGCTGAGATGCTGTGTCCTATGGAAAATGAAATTCCTTCAGTTCTATTAAAGGAAACTAAATATGACCTGAGAAGGACTCCATACTTCTATATGTAAGTCCTTGTGGATGAACTGCAACCTAATTTAATAGGTATACAAGATTGAAAACCTAACTTAGGAGTATGACCCTGTAACAATCGCTGAATCTTGTCCATTCCTGGTGGCCATACTTTAACCAGTCATACACTGATGAGTGCTCAAACTGTGTTCAAATAAGGCAAATGCTGAGCTGTAACCAATCCAGCTGTTTCTGCACCTCATTTCCGATTTCTGTCCATCACTTTACTTTTTTTATCTATAAATTTGTTCTGACCATGAGGCACCCCTGGAGTCACCCTGAATCTGCTGTGATTCTGGGGGCTGCCTGATACATCAATCGTTCATTGCTCAGTTAAACTCCTTTAATTCTGCTGAAGTTTTTCTTTTAACAGTCCTGGTTAATGTGAATTTATTTTCGGTCAGCTCAGAAGGCTCCAGCAGAGCCCCTGGGTGCCCCGGTGTGCCCTGGGCTGCTCCTGGGATGGGGCCTGTGGTTGTTCTCATTTCATTGCATTGCTTGGGTGCCCACCCCAGGGTGAGTCCACCATAACCTACCTCTGAGCACAGGCATTCAATTTTTTTTTTTTTTTTTTAAAGATGGAGTCTCATTCTGTCACCCAGTGCAATGGCTTGATCTTGGCTCACTGCAACCTCTGCCTCCCAGGTTCAAGCGATTCTCCCACTTCAGCCTCCTGAGTAGCTGGGATTACAAGTGTGCACCACCATGCATGGCTAATTTTTGTATTTTTTGGTAGAGACAGGGTTTCACCATGTTGGCCAGGCTGGTCTCGAACTCCTGACCTCTAGTGATTTGCCCACCTCGGCCTCCCAAAGTGCTGGGATTACAGACGTGAGACACTGCACCCGGCCAGCAGTCAATTTTTATTATTTGTAAATTTAACTACCCAGAAAACCAGGATAATGACTCAGGTGAACACTCAGACCCATCTGTAAAAGAAAAACACAATGAAACATTTTGTTATTATATACCATGCAATTGTTTCCAATTAGCCCAGGATTCATGTTGCATGTTATAGAACACAAAGTATCTCTAAACAGTCTAGAAAGACTTCTCGTACAATATACTGCATAATTATATCATTGCTGCTGATTTATAATTTTCATTATAAACAAGTTTGCTGAGAGGTTCATAACTCTGCCTTAGCTTTCATAAAGCGTCTTTTTGGCAGGTATGAGTGGAATTGGATGCAAATCTTCACTCTGAATTAAGTGAGAACTTGTTAAGTCACTCTATTTAGATCAAGGAGGGATTTTGATCAGTTTTTGGAGAGAGTACAGACGCTTTTTGGTCCTGTCACTTCCCATAACTATACACAGCTATTTTATCAGGAGAAACTGGTTCCCAGGGGTAAGCCCTGCTGAAAACTGGAGGGTGCCTCTCCTCTGGGATGCTGAGGGCAGAGCTGCCAGGTGACAGGTGGCTGGGAACCTGCTATCCTGCACTCTGCCTGGGGAGAGCTGAAGCCTGAGATGTGCCTCTGGCTCTTCCCTGCTCCCTGGCCAAGCTCACTGCAGTTCAGCGCTAGCACGGGGTGGTCTGAAATGTCAGCAGGCCTGGGTCTCTTGGCCACACACCCTCCAGACTCCCACATCTTTGGTCCTTGACTTCTGCAGAGTGTGGCTAGAAGGATTTTAGGGGCCCTTGTGAGAGGGACACATCATTCTCTGGCCAATCTGAGTGGCCAGTGTCCCCAAGTGACCAGTGACTGTGGTAAATAAAACACACTCCATCAGGCCAGGTGTGCTGGCTCACGCCTGTAATTCCAACACTTTGGGAGGCTGAGGCAGGAAGATTACTTGAGCTCAGGAGTTAGAGACCAGTCTGGGCAACATAGTGAGACCCCCGTCTCTACCAAAAAAAAAAAAAACACACACAAGCCAAGCGTGGTGGTAGGCACCTGTAGTACTCGGGAGGCTGAGGTGGGAGGATCACTTGAGCCCAGGAGGTAGAGGCTGCAGTGAGCCATGACTGTGCCACTGCACTCCAGCCTGGGTGACAGAGTGAGACCCTGTCTCAAAACAAAAACAAAGACAAAAACCACAGTCACTAATTTTGAAATATAAAGCCTAAGAATTTCATCCAGACTCTCTCAAAGAATGTTAGCCAGAAGTTTCTCTTGAGGGCTCCAGTGAAGCCCATGATAAAGTGGTTTTCTGCTTCCCTGGTGTGGGTGTGAAGGGGAGGCGCCCCTGGACACCTTTTGTTTTCGTTTATCCTTTTGAGCATTTTTGTTCCTCGGACACAGCAGCTCAATGGCTGCACAAGGGACAAGGGACAGCCGCAGCTCTGCTGAGGTCTGAGTCATTTTCTTGTTCATGTAGGAATAATTCCTCTACTTGTTAACACCCTGGCGATTCCTGCTTCTCCCTGCTCTGGACGCCGGAGTCCTAGGTGTTGCAGCAGCTGCAGTTTCCCGGGCTGGTGCCTTTCCTCATTCTGTTTCACCTGGAAAAACCCATTCCTGTTTTCAATTGCCAATCTCAGATTCAAAATGCCCATCTCCTCCTGTTTTTGAATCTCAGATTTTGAATCTCAGATTCAAAATGTCCACCTCCTCCCGTTTCTGCTACACCTTCCCTCACTCTGTGATCTACCCGCTGGGCTGTGTGCACCTCGAGAATAAGACCTGTGTCACCTCTGTCCTGGATCCCCCCCAAGGGGCTGAGTTTATCATTTGTTGAATTAAACCAAATGCATCCATTTTTGCTTACTTATTGTTTCCCCATTTGAACCTTAGTTTTGATCGTCACCACTCTGGACTTTCTATTCATTCATCTCTTCATTCACAGAACATGTATTGAGTGCTTTCCAAGGGTCAGGCACCGGTCTACGCACTGGGGAGGTTCCAGTGAACAAAACTCTGTCCCAGGTGTCAAGCAGACCCCAGTGCAAGGGGAGGGCTGAGTGGGAGTACAGGGCCCACTGTGGGAGGGGCTGCAGATCCACCGGGAGAAGGCAGGAGGCTTTCCAGGGCAGGCAGTGTCCAGGCTGAGACTCCTGGAAGCTGGAGTCTGGTCCCCAAGAGGTCCTGTGCCCTCCTGCTCTCCTCTCTCACCCTCCTGCTCTTCTTGGTCTTTTTCAGTGTCAATGACATTGGCAAGGTTTTGTCCTGGACCTTGTCCTCCTCCCCGGCTGGACTCTCACCTCGACGCAGGTGACTTCTCGCTGTGTCTCTAAGCCCCAGGCTTCTCCTATAAGGGCCAGGGGTACGTTCTAACAGCAGGCTGGATCCAGCCTCCTCCAGACGTTATGCTGTTTCCTCACAATTCAGCACATCTGAAACAGACTGTGGCATTTCTCTTCTGAGTTCTTGCTCCTGAGACATTCAGGTAGCCGTGGTTACCTTCCGGAGCCCGAGTCTGGAATCAGGTAGAAGGCACTGCCGCTGGCTTCTGTCTTTTTACACAACTCAGTACAAAGTCTACCTGAGCCATTTTCTCTCTACTCACAGACATTCCCTGGTGATAAACATAACTATACTGTTTGATTATTTGTCTCTGTCTTTTTTTGTTTGTTTTGTTTTTAGGGACAGGGTCTTGCACTGTCACCCAGGCTGGAGTGCAGTGGTGCCATTATAGCTCACTGTATCCTCCAACCCATGAGCTCAAGCCATTCTCCTATCTTAGCCTCCTGAGCAGCTGGGATCACAGGTGCATGCCACTACACCTGGCTAACATTTTAATTTTTTGTAGAGGTGGGAATCTCACTATGTTGCCCAGGCTGGTCTCAAACTTCTGGTGTCAGGTAATCCTCCCACCTCGTCATCCCAAAGCACTAGGATTATAGGCCTGAGCCACCACACCTGGCCTATTTGTCTCTGTTCTTAGGTAATGGTTTCTATCATGTTATATCAAGAAGTAACCTGCTTCTCAGAGATGGCCTGACAACTGCGTGGGGGTGCTGTGGCTGAGCCCTGTTGTCTGGATGCCAGTCATCTCTGGCAGTTTAGGGGAGTTGTTCAGATTATTCACCAAGTACTTCCAGCCCCCTGCATCTCCTGGGACATGATAGAATTGCATTTTGGACCCTCTTGTTGTTGGGTGGGGTGTGTCACTTGTTCTGGCCAATGAGTCCCACGTGGAAGGAAGTACTGTGTGTCCCTGGGCTGCGGCATTTAATTTGCATGCAAGAGCCTTCCAAGACTCCCTTTTCCATGGCGACTGGCAATGTCTGAGATGACAGCTGCTTCCCCAGCCTGGGTCCCAGAATGAGGAGACATGACACCGTGGCCCCAGCCAACCCATGATACACACAGAGCTTGAGTGAGAAATAAACCTTTGTTTTTATAAACCACTGAGGTTGGGGCTGTTTGCACCTGACTCGTGCGAAGTGAAGCTCTATTTAGCACCTTTTATATTTCAAGTAGGCATGAGTTTTTATAAGTAAATAGCTGACATATCCAATTCCATAAACATTGTAAATGAAATGCCCGAAAGCAATAGGTTTCTCTTCAAACAGTGGTTGAAAATATATGCACATCGATAGCACATTTTACACAAACCTAACCTGGGTGAAAGCAATGTGTGTTCCATACTCAATGAGTAAATAAGTTAGGTTTACTTAAGGGACCACACTGATTGTTAAGTTCGCCTTAAGCTCAAGACGCCTCTGCTGAGACACCACACTGACTTGACCTACTGAGCCAGCAGGGGGTGGCCGCCCCCAGCTCCATCGTCCCATGGTCACTCACTCTAATAATTCAGCACCCTGTTTCAACTGGTGTCACCTCTCTGATCTTTCATCTTTCTCTTACCCGTACCAATATGCCACTGCAGTTTCCAGTTAGAAGGGCCCCTTGCGGTCACATACCCAGAACAGAGGAAGGGAAACTTGTGTGGCCATCATTTAGGGGCAGAGGACAGATGCCTGGAATCTCGGCAAGGAGAGTCTTTGCAGATACTAACATGGACCAGGCCTCATCCCCTCAGCCTGGAGTGCGGCCCCGGCTGCCCGGGCGTCCCCCACCCTCGGGGCTTTGCTCAAATGCAGCCCCTTCTCCCAGCAAGGCCTCCCCTGACCCCCAGATTTAAAATTGCAACTGCTCCCTCACACTGCTTAAGGCTCTGCATCCCCTGCCTTGTGTCTCCTCCACGGCACCACAGCACTGTCTCCTGAGCACACACCGTATCATTTCCTAATTTATTATGGTTGTTTCTTTCCCTCCTTCCTAGAACATGAGCACTACAAAAGCAGGAAATTTTGTGGTTTTGTGTCTTGGACCCCAAGAGCCTGTCCAGGCTGTTGTCCAAAACAGTGCCTGGCACAAAAGAGACACTTAACAATTATTTGTTGAGGCCACATACGGTGGCTCATGCCTGTAATCCCAGCACTTTGGGAGGCTGAGGCAGGTGGATCACCTGAGGTCAGGAGTTCGAGACCAGTCTGGCCAACATGAGGAAACTCCATCTCTACTAAAAATACAAAAATTAGCCGGGTGTTGTGGCAGGTGCCTGTAATCCCAGCTACTCGGGAGGCTGAGGCAGGAGAATCGCTTGAACCCAGGAGGCAGAGGTTGTGGTGAGCCAAGATCACACCACTGCACTCCAGCCTAGGCAACAAGAGCGATACTCCATCTCAAAATAAATAAATAAATAAATAAATAAATAAATAAATAATAAATATTTGTTGAATGAATAAATAGGGTGGAGCCCACGCACTGGTGATTTTGATGGGCGCCCCAAGTTGTTCCAAGCAGAGCAGGGTGGAGAGCCAGTGCCCCACAGTCCCTCATTCACCTGCAGTGTGTGGAGTGCTTGCTCTTTTCTCGATTTGATCTAAGTGGCCAAGCATTTTCTGGTTTATTCCTGCCAAGCAGGGACAATATCCCTGCCACAGCCTTGGTAGAGCAAGAAGATGGAGTCTTTGGGAGGGAGCCCCTGAGGCTTCTCTCTATGTGCTCATGTTTTAAATGGACGCACATCAAAAAGAAACACAAATTGTGGTGATATGAAACAATTTTTAGTGACTTTTAAATTTGGCATTGAAAGTGGAGGACACTTTTCTTTTCTTGTGTTTTTTTTTTTGAGACAGAGTCTGCCTCTGTGGCCCAGTCTAGAGTGCAGTGGCGCAATCTCGGCTCACTGCAACCTCCGCCTCCTGGGTTCAAGCGATTCTCCTGCCTCAGCCTCCCAAGTAGCTGGGACTACAGGCATGTGCCACCACACACAGCTAATTTTCGTATTTTTAGTAGAGATGGGGTTTCACCATATTTGGCCAGTCTGGTTTCGAACTCCTGACATCGTGATCCACCCGCCTCAGTTTCCCAAAGGGCTGGGATTACAGGTGTGAGCCACCGTGCCCGGCTGTGGACACTTTTTCTCTCTAATTGCATCTCCGGAGCAGAGGTCTCCCTGGCTGCCCATGGCTGTCAGGGCAGCATCGGATGCCTATGGTGGCAGTGGTCTTGTTCTGAACCTTGGAGTAGCAACAGGGAGACACAATTTATCCTTTGCAAGAGAGGACAGACACATCACTGTTGGCAAGCACACAGACTCCTTGCTAAATTTTAATTTTAAAATTTATTTTATTTAAAGAGTACCATTTGCTGCAGAGTACAGTGGCTCATGCCTGTAATACCAGTACTTTGGGAGGCTGAGGCGAGCAGTTCACCTGAGGTCAGGAGTTCGAGACCATCCTGACCAGCATGGTGAAACCCCATCTCCACTAAAAATACAAAATTAGCCAGGCGTGGTGGTAGGCACCTGTAATCCCAGCTACTCGGGATGCTGAGGCAGGAGAATCACTTGAACTCAGGAGGCAGAGGTTTCAGTGAGCCGAGATCGTACCACTGCACTCCAGCCTGAGTGACAGAGTGAGACCCTGTCTCTAAATAAATAAATAGTACCATTTGCTAATAATTTTTTGCCTGATTATGTTACAGTGTTTATATATATATATGTATATATATATATATATATATGTAAATTTTTTTTTTTTTTTTTAGACAGAGTCTTGCTCTGTCGCCCAGGCTGGAGTGTAGTGGCATGATCTCAGATCACCTGCAACCTCTGGCTCCTGGGTTCAAGCAATTCTAGTGCCTCAGCCTCCCTGAGTAGCTGGGATTACAGGTGCGAGCCACCATGCTCAGCCTGAATCTCATTACTTTCTAAGTAATGTATTTGATTAGTGGATGGCTTGGTAATAATAATAATAACAATAATAACCACTATATTTTGAGCCCTTATATTGTGGTAAGATCTTCTCCTAACTCTTAACAACTATCAGAGGGAGTCATTGTTACTCCATTTTTTCAGAGAAGCACAAATAAGTTATTTGCTGAAAGTCACACAGTTATTTTAACCACGGGATCTAGGTTCAAACCAGGTCTTCTTACTTCAAAATCTGTGTTCCTAATTGCTCTACTCTTTCCGGATATGCTGTTGTCAATAGAGAACAGATTTGGGGCCGGATGCAGTGGCTCACACCTGTAATCCCAGCACTTCGGGAGGCCAAGGCTGGCAGATCACCTGAGGTCAGGAGCTTGAGACCAGCCTGACCAACATGGAGAAACCCCGTGTCTCCTAAATTCAAAATTAGCCGGGCACGGTGGCGCATGCCTGTAATCCCAGCTACTTGGGAGGCTGAGGCAGGAGAATCGCTTGAACCTGGGAGGCAGAGGTTGCGATGAGCCGAGATCACGCCATTGCACTCCAGCCTGGGCAACAAGAGCAAAACTCCGCCTCAAAAAAAAAAAAGAGAGAGAGAGAACAGACTTGGTTCTCTTCTTTTCCCTGGTCACAGAGGAGGAACTGCCCTTGTGGGACTATGCTACCGTTTCTGGGACTATGCTACCATTTGTAACCAATGGGCTGTGAGTGGAACTTCCAGGCTGTGGCATTTAAAAGCAAGTATGAGTTCTCTACTCTCTCTTTTTCCCTGTTGCAGTAGTTGGAAGCAATGATCAGAGATGGTGAAGTTATAAGATGAAAGGTGAGCTGGGTGCAGTGGCTCACGCCTGTAATCCCAGCGCTTTGGGAGGCTGAGGCAGGTGGATCACCTGAGGTCAGGAGTTCAAGACTAGCCTGGCCAACATGGTGAAACCCCATCTCTACCAAAAATACCAAAAAATTAGTCGGGCGTGGTGGCAGGTGTCTGTAATTCCAGCTACTTGGGAGGCTGAGGCAGGAGAATTGCTTGAACCTAGGAGGCAGAGGTTGCAGTGAGCCGAGATCATGCCATTGCACTTTAGCCTGGGTGACAGAACGAGACTCTATCTCAAAAAAAAAAAAAAAAAAAAAAAAAAATAGATGAAAGGTGCCTGGATCCCTTAGTCACCACATGGCAAATAGCGTCCTGGCCTGCACTGAACTTTGAATGAGCAAGATACAAACTTTTATGTGTTAAGCTGCTGAGAGTTCAAGCTCTGTTTGTTCTTGTGGTGTAGACTACCCCTCCTATGAAAGCTGAATATCAGTGTCTCCATTTATTATTATTATTTTTTCATGTTTATATAGTTTTATTTATTTATGTATTTTTTCTTCAACTTTTCTTTTTAGTTCAGGGGTACATGTGCAGGATATGCAGGGTTGTTATCTAGGTAAACGTGTGCCGTGGTGGTTTGCTGAATAAATCGTCCTATCACCTAGGTATTAAGCCCAGCATCCATTAGCTATTCCTCCTGATGCTCTCCCTCTTCCCAACCCCCATAGGTGCCCAGTGTGTATTGTTCCCCTCATGTGTCCGTGTTGTTCCCCTCATGTGTCCATGTGTTCTCATCATTCAGCTCCCACTTATAAGTGAGAACATGTGGTGTTTGGTTTTTTCTTCCTGCATTAGTTTGCTGCAGATAATGTCTTCTAATTCCATCCATGTCCCTGCAAAGGACATGATCTCATTCCTGTTTATGGCCGCAGTGCCTTCATTTATTTTCCTCTGGACTGGAGTTCTGCCCTCTAGGGCTGTACATAAGGATATGCCACATTGTCTTACTGTCAGATAATTGCCAGACTGTTTTATTTGCTATTGTCTTCTATGTGTTAGTCTTGTGGCATTGATTAGTTCTGATATCCTTAGCTGGTCAGATATTGTGTTTTTATATTTCTTTCTTTTTTTTTTGAGATGGAGTTTCACTCTTGTTGCCCAGGCTGGAGTGCAATGGCGCAATCTCGGCTCACTGCAACCTCTGCCTCCTGGGTTCAAGCAATTTTCCTGCCTCAGCCTCCCAAGTAGCTAGGATTACAGGCATTCGCCACCACCCCCAGCTAATTTTGTATTTTTAGTAGAGACAGGGTTTCTCCATGTTGGTCAGGCTGGTCTTAAACTCCCGACCTCAGGTGATCCACCTGCCTCAGCCTCCCAAAGTGCTGGGATTATAGGCGTAAGCCACCGCGCCTGGCTGTGTTTTATATTTCTTTGTTGTCATTGTATTTATTTATTTATCTATTTGTTTATTTATTTAGAGACAGGGTCTCATCTGCCGCCCAGTCTGGAGTGCAGTGGTGTGATCTCAGCTCACTTCAACCCCTGTCTCCCAGGCTCAAGGGATCCTCCCTCCTCAGCCTCCGGAGTAGCTGGGACTAGACTACAGGGCACGCCACCACACTCGTCTAATTTTTTTTGTAGAGACAGGGCCTCAGTATGTTGCCCAGGCTGGTTGTTAGCCCCTGGCCTCAAGCAATCCTCCTGCCTCGGCCTCTCAAAGAGCTGGGATTATAGGCATGAGCCACCATGCCCGGCCTATATTTGTTCTTTATCCTAGAAGCTCTAAGCACAAAGTTAGTTCTATAGCAGTGCTGGTGAATTATTCAATCTATATTATCCAGAAAAAAACTATTTGCAGCCGGGCACGGTGGCTCACACCTGTAATCCCTGCACTTTGGGAGGCCGAGGTGGATGGATCACCTGAGGTCAGGAGTTCGAGACCAGCCTGACCAACATGATGAAACCCCATCTCTACTAAAAACACAAAAAATTAGCTGGGCGTGGTGGTGTGTGCCTGTAATCCCAGCTACTCAGGAAGCTGAGGCAGGAGAATCACTTAAACCCAGGAGACGGGTTGCAGTGAGCCAAGATGGTGCCACTGTACTCCGACCTGGACAACAAGAGCAAAACCCCATCTCAAATAAAACAAAAAAACACAAAGCTATTTGCATTTACTCTGGTTTTAAAATGTTAATATTCAGTAGACTTTTAAGTTCAGTTGAAAACCGTATTCTATTTATAAGTCTAGGTAATTTTAGCAATTACTTTTAAGGAGTTTTAAAATAATAATTTGGTCCCATTTACTCATTCAGTTAAATGCCTTCAGTCATTTAAAACTTAATTTATAAAAGTAATATATTCAATTTCCTTTTAAAAGTACATACTTCAATACAAAAATTAGCCGGGCATGGTGGTGCGTGCCTGTAATCCCAGCTACTCAGGAGGCTGAGGCAGGAGAATCACTTGAACCCGGGAGTCAGAGGTTGCAGTGAGCTGAGATTGTGCCACTGCACTCCAGCCTGGGTGACAGAGTGAGACTCTGTCTCAAAAAAAAAAAAAAAAAGTACATACTTCAACTGTCTAACTGACAAATGCTCCCAAGTACTTAATTTTTATAAATCTAATAAATTAAACATATAGCGGTATGGTGAACCTAATTTCCCTGAAATCTTTCACTACTGTATATAAATTTAGTAAGGTTTTTACTTAAAACCCACAAATCAATTACTTGATGACACATTTTTGATACAAACACAAACTCACAGAACAGCTGAAAGTACAGTACAAAGAACTTTTTTTTTTTTTTTTTTTTGAGACGGAATCTCACTCTGGGCGGTGCATGTTGGCTCATTGCAGCCTCTGCCTCCCAAGTTCAAGTGATTCTCCTGCCTCAGCCTCCTGAGTAGCTAGGATTACGGGTGCCCGCCATCACACCCAGCTAATTTTTGTATTTTTAGTAGAGATGGGGGTTTCACCATGTTTCCTGGGCTGGTCTCGAACTCCTGGACTCAAGTGATCCTCCCACCTCGGCCTCCCAAAATGCTGGGATTACAGGTGTGAGCCACTGCGCCTGGCTTAGAAAGAACTTTTTATCTGAACCGTTTGAGAGGATTGCTAACCTAATACTCCATCACCTGTGAATATATAGTGTCTGTTTTCCTGGAAACAAGGACATTCTCCTGTATAACCACAACACAACCATTAAAATCAGGAGATTAACATGATACATTACTATCTTTAGATCCTAATACCACATCCAAGTTTTACCATTAGTCCTAACAACGCCCTGTACAGCAGGCAGATCCAGCTCAGAATCCCGTGTAGCATTTAGTTGTCATGTCTCTCCCTTCTCTTTCAGTCTGGAATAGTTCCTCAGCCTCATGTCCTTGATATTTTTGAAAGTTACAGGCCAATTATTTTGCAGAATATTTCTCACTTTGGGTATGTCTGATCCTTATGATCAGATTCAGATTATCCGTCGGGCAGAAAAATGACAGAAATGATGCCGTATTCTTTATTGCATCTTATCGACTGGTGCATGATTTCGGTTTTTCTCATTATTAATGATGTTGACTTAGATCATTTGATTAAGATGGTGTCTGTCAGTTCTTTCTGCTGTAAACTTAACTTTTATTCTCTTTTTAACTAATCAGTATTTTGCAAAGGTGTATTTCGAAGCCATGCAAATATCCCACTTTTACTAAAAATGCGAATAAAACTTTCAATTAATCTATGTTTGAGTTATAATCTACTACTATCATTATTTTGAATCTCATATTGTCTCTCATCAAGCTGGCTTGTTCCTTTTTTTTTGAAATGAAGTCTTGCTCTCTCACCCAGGCTGGAGTGCAGTGACATGATCTCGGCTCACTGCAACCTCTGCCTCCCAGTTCAAGCGATTCTCGTGCCTCAGCCTCCTGAGTAGCTGGGATTACAGATGCATGCCACTATGCCTGGCTAATTTTTGTATTTTCAGTAGAGACGGGGTTTCACCATGTTGGTCAGGCTGGTCTTCAACTCCTGACCTCAACTGATTTGCCCGCCTCAGCCTCTCAAAGTGCTGGGATTACAGGCATGAGCCACCGCTCCCAACTTGGCTTGTTCCTTTTGACATGCCCCCATAATTTTTTTTGTTTTTCAGTAATTGTGTGCTTTCTGGAAAAATAAGATGTTTCAGGTTTATATTGCACTTTGCCTGCCTTAACCCTGGAAGCATCCATTTATCCAAGGAGCTGTGGAAAATAGTATTTAAGGCCAAGACCTGTGCTCCAGGGAGGCCCATTGTTGTTGGAGTGATGCTGCTCCTGGGTCCCCTCAGTAACAGAAACAGAGAGTACCCTGGCTTCCATTGCCCTCAATATGTTTACTTATTTCATTTTTTCTTTTCTTTTTCTTTTCTTTTTTCTTTTTTTTAGGGCGGACGGAGTTTTGCTGTTGTTGCCCAGGCTGGAGTGCAATGGTGTGATCTCGGCTTACCACAACCTCCACCTCCTGGGTTCAAGCAGTTCTCCTGCCTTAGCCTCCTGAGTAGCTGGGATTACAGGTGCACCCCACCACGCCAGGCTAATTTTTGTATTTCTAGTAGAGATGGGGTTTCACCATGTTGGTCAGGCTGGTTTCAAACTCCTGACCTCAGGTGATCTGCCCGCCTTGGCTGCCCAAAGTGCTGGAGTTCCAGGCGTGAGCCACTGCGCCCAGCCATGTTTACTTATTTCATCCCCACCTATGCGTGTGATGAATCTCCCACCTGGGCTGCCACTGGCTTTTCCCTGTGTGCACTCTGACTCCATACTCTGAACCACCGCCGCATGGATCCTCTCCTCCCCTCTTTACCCTGCTTGGGATCTGACACTCTGAGCTGGGCCATGGCAGTTCCTCACTCTCCTTCTGCAGATACAGTAGATTTCCATTACTCATAGCAACTGCATTTGATAAGGTCACCACGGACACTGAATTAGTGAATACTGAACCATTGCACCTAGGGGAGAGCCTAGGGTTAGCTTCCTGAGAGCCTCTGGTCACAAGAGTTTTGTCAACTGATTAATATATGACTTTATTTTATGTGTATTTATGATTTTTTGGGTTTTGTTTTATTTTGTTTTATTTTTGGAGAAGCGGGGTCTTACTCTGCCCAGGCTAAAATGCAGTAGTGGCGCAATTATGGCTCACTGCTGCCTCAACCTCGCAGGCTCAAATGATTCTCCCACCTCAGCCTCCTGAGTAGCTGGGACCACAGGTGTGCACCACCATACCCAGCTAATTTTTAATTTTTTTTGTAGTGATGGAGTCTTTATGTTGCCCAGGCTGGTCCTGAACTCCTGGACTAAAGTAATCCTCTTGCCTTGGCCTCCCAAAGTGCTGGCATTACTGGCATAAGCCACTGCTCCCAGCTGTGTATTTCTGTTTAAAGATGCCTTATTAATAAATATTGTTGATTCATTAACATTGAATTAAGTCAACCACACCATAGCTCTTGCCTGAAGAAAGTTCATCTAACACATGTATTTTCTCCAGAAGGTGCATCACAGTCTTTCTGCACTCAGGATCGCTAGACAGCACTTCAGCTGTGCGTGTGGGAACCATTTTACACAGCACGATCCCCAAGAGAAAGGACAAAAATATGAAAAACCTGGCACTAAATGGACTGTGAAAAGGACATTTCTTCACAAAATGACAGTTGAAACAGGAAGTCAGAGTGTTGCCTTGTTCAGCCTCTGCTAGAAATGTGCTTGTTGGTTGACTCAAATTTTTTGCCGCTCTGTGCATGTTGGTGAATATCTGCAAAAGCATTGTGGGTCGGGCGCAGTGATTCTTGCCTATAATCTCAGCACTCTGAGAGGCCGAGGCAAGAGGATTGATTGAGGCCAGGGGTTCAAGACCAGCCTGGTCAATGTAGTAAGGTTTCATCTCTACAAAAAATAAAAAACTAGCTGGGCATGTTGGCATGAGCCTGTAATCCCTGCTTCTCTGGAGGCTGTTGAGGTAGAATCCCTTGAGCCCAGGAGTTTGAGGCTGCAGTGAGCTATGACTGCACCACTGCACTCCAGCCTGGGACACAGAGCAAGACCCTGTCTCAACAAATTAAAATAAATAAATAAATAGGGCATGGTGGCTTATGCCTGTAATCCCAACACTGTGGGAGGCTGAGGCAGGAGGATTGTTTAAGCCCTGGAGTCTGAGACTAGCTTGGACAACGTAATGAGACCTCTACTCTATAAAACATAAAAATAAAAAATAAAATAAATAGTAGCAAGTTTGAAAAATGCTTACCCAGTAAGCGAATTATTATATTATCTCACACAATTTTGGGGGTTATCGTCTCATATTATTTTTGAGGTTGCCTCATTGACTTGCACTGCTTGAGGTTGTAAAACTACCAAAGAAGTGGGCTACTGGTAGGATTCTTGCTGGTGATGCTGCCAGGCTGCTGGGAATCAGCGTGTACAGGAGCTGGCTTGCCCAGGCTCACAAGAGCTGGCTGTGCAATCTCTTCCAAGCTCTACATTCTGGGCCTACCTTCTGAGTAGTTTGAAACTGGCCATAGTGGGTATATTTACACCACAGAAATCTGCAAATGCCTCAAGTCAGGGCTTTTTCTTGGAGGAACTGATGGTTAAACCATAACCAGCACGCCATTGCCGTGAACTCTATTTATAGATGCTGCATCAATGACTTCATAACCCAAGAAGGGAACGCTCACACAGTCAGAGACCCTTCTAACCTCTCCTTGCACGAGTCTTCATGCCTTATATCACTTGTTTGGATACTGCATTTCTTTGGCTCTTAAGATATGTAACCCCAGCTCTAAAAGCTTAAATTTGATGGCTTCCTGCATGCTTCCTAGGACCACACAACTCTTACAGCTATAGAAATAAAATCTGACTGAGTCTAGGCCCTCTAAGCTTTGTTCAGTGACCTGAAGGTCACTCTATGTTCCACAGCCCCTACCCCCAACCTCCAAGCTAGCACGCATCCCCCTGCAGCACCCAGCGCCGGGTCCTCATGTAAACTTTCATCACCTCTTTTTTTCTGTTTAGGGTCCAGACAAGGGTTTCTTTTGCAGACAAGTCCACTGGCCTCCCAGCCTGGGGTGCAGGCACCCGTCTGCCCCGCCTGCAGGTCTCCTTGAGACGGGTAAGTCACTGCAGACCGTTCCTTCAACACCTGGCAGCAGCATGCGGACAAAGAACTCATGCTGTTGTGCTGAGCCTGGTGATTCAGGCTGTAAAACTGCAGGCCAAGTTGTTAAACCCAGATTCAGGTAGACAGCCAAGCAGGGCCAAGGCTGCCCTGCATCTGGGTTTTGGCAGACAGAGCAGTTTCCCCATCTGTGGGGGCCTTGGTGTGGCCTTTCCCTCCAGGAGGCAATGTCGGTATAATTTATTGGGCCATAATTGTTGAAAGGAGCAGTCCTTCAGGCCATTCATTCGGGCCAAAAATATTTCTTTATTGAGCGTTCCCAGTGTTCTCAGCCTTGTGCTATGCGGTGGGGGTGGGGTGTGTGTGTGTTGGGGGAGTCACGAAAGAGACCAAATCCCACTCGTTCTGCAGTAACGGAGTGGCAACGGCAAGCAGTGCTTGCTACACACCCTGCGCAGAGGCGGCAAGTCCTGCTGGAGAGTCTCAAAGGAAGAGCTCCTCCAGTGGCCCTGAATTTTGCCCGGTTTTGCAGAACGAGTGGGATTTAGTCCATGAAGAGTCCGGCAAGGGTACCTCCTCTGGGGAATCAAAGCACAGGATGGGTGGGGAAGGGCCCAGGCTCGCCCAGGGAGTGGTGAGTCCTATGTGTGGACGGGCAGGGCCCTGGAGAAGGTCTCCTGAGAGACAAGCTGGAGATGTGGCACGGGAGAGGACTCTTCAATGACAGGAGAGAGTTTGGAGTCCGTTCTGTAAGATACAAGGGACCTCACTGAAAGTTTTTGAGGAGAGAAGCGGCATGACCCGCTCCATGTCACGCGAAGGCAAGCTGGTGTTTCCACTCTCAACGCGAGAGGAGTTTTCCAAGAGGAGCATAGTGATGTGCCGCCGATATCAGGCCGGGGGGCGTGAATGAAGGACGAGGGTTGGGTGTGTGTTCAAGACCATCTCTTTTGTACTCACCGAGCTGTTTCCATTGTCCTGCTGCCACCATCTGTAGGAGATGTCAGAGATTGTAGCAATGATAATAGTAACCACAAAAACAATCAGTATAGGTGAATTGTATTAAGTAATCTCTATGTGCTAGGCCCTGAGCTAAATACACTACATGAATGATTGTGTAAAATACTTACATCAACCCTATGAAGTAGACATTATTATTTTCCCCATTTTACAGATGAGAAAAACCAAAGCACAGAGAAGTAAATGCACTTGTGCAATGTCACACAGCCAGGGAATGGAAAAAGGAAGGCAAGAACCCAGCATTGTCTGACTTCAGAGCCTGAGCTCTGTTCCCCTCCACTATAGCCCTTTCTGAGATGCAGCACTTCCTCTAGAACACACTCTCCAGTGTATCTGGGCAGGATGGGCAGTGGGAGGCTGGATGTCAACCTGGGGAGGTGGTTTAGTAAGGGGTTGGAGGACTGTGTCCAGAGGGTGCTGAAGAAGCCCTCGGGCTTGTCCACCCAGCCCTGGGGGTCCACTTACGTTACTTCCTTGGCTTCTACAGGTATTTGATGTTGAGACCCTATCAACACATGCTTCCCTGGCCAGGCACGGTGGCTCACGCCTGTAACCCCAGCACGTTGGGAGGCTGAGGCAGGCGGATCACCTGAGGTCAGAAGTTCGAGACCAGCCTGGCCAACATAGTGAAACCCCATCTCTACTAAAACTAAAAAAATTAGCCAGGCATTGTGGCAGGTGCCTGTAATCCCAGCTACTTGGGAGGCTGTGGCAGGAGAATTGCTTGAGCCTGGAGGCAGAGGTTGCAGTAGGCTGAGATTGTACCATTGCACTCCAGCCTGGGTGACAGAGCGAGACTCTGTCTCAAAACAAAAATAAAGCAAAACACATGCTTCCCTGACTACTCACAGGTGAAGTGAAGGTGGGAGGGATAAAGCAGATGGATCACAGCAACAAGATCCAGAAAGATCCAGTCAATTGATGAGCATCTAGTGAAAGTTTAATAGGAATAATGCGAAATCTTGTAATGGTCCATGAAATCACCACACTGTACTAGTGTGGACACAGGAGTATGGCTTAATACTAATGTGATGCCAAAAAAAAAAAAAGAAAGAAAAGGAAACAAACACTTGACTTTTGGTTGATGAAAATCTCAATATGAATCAACAGTATTATATGAATATCAAAAAAAAGCTGTGACTGGCACTTTGGGAGGCCGAGGTGGGAGGACACATGAGGTCAGGAGTTCGAGGCCAGCCTGGCCAACATGGCGAAACCCCGTCTCTACTAAAAATACAAAAATTAGCCAGGCGTGGTGGCGTGTGACTGTAGTCACAGCTACTTAGGAGGCTGAGGCAGGAGAATCACCTGAACCTGGGAGGTGGAGGTTGCAGTGAGCCAAGATGGCACCACTGTACTCCAGCCTGGGCAACAGAGTAAGACTCCATCTCAAAAAAAAAAAAAAAAAAAAGCTGTGGCTGCAGGCTATATTAATAGAATTATAAAGCAATTGTTTGGCTTCCACATAGAAGATATTCAAGGTGTGCTATGTAGCTCCCAGGAAGAGTATCTGTTAATTGCACAGAGTAGAGACGAAGGGAAGACAGACTTTGGCACAGGGTAGAGAAGCTGCTTGGAGGTGCCCAGATGAAATAGCAGAAAGAATAGCTGGCGGGAGCCAGTGTGCTCCTTGGAAACAGGAGTGTTCAGGCTCGAACAGGATGGCCGCTTGGCAGAAAGATGGAGTAGTGAGGGAACCATCGGAAGACGATTGGGCTCAAAGAACTTCACATCCATTTTGACCCTCACGCTCCATGATTCCATGTGCTAGAAGTCTCTTTGGGGAAAGGAAAGTGATAACCTCTGTGTGTCGTTTCAGGTGTGAGAGCTACACCTGCAGCATTAGTGCAGAAGTGAAGCCTCTGGAGAGCAAGCATTGGTTGACTGTGAAAGCACACGGGGGTATCTCCAAAAGCTGGGCGACCCCCCCTCAGTCTCACCGTCTGAGCACCCACCATGGCATTTCAGATGTGGAGAGGGCTGAGGGTGGGGCAGCGAGCCACCCCCTAGGTTTGTGGTTCCGCCAAACTTGAAACAGAGACATGGAAATGTAGGCTTTACCGAATTAAGTGACAGCCAGTCCGTATAAACAAATTGCCAGCTATGGGGAGTCCCCATGCAGCCACAAACCAAGGCTGGTAGTCTGCTCCCAGACAGGGCTCTGTAAGCTGGGTTAGCAATGGTTCCGTGGTACTGGATGCATATCATCGGGATGCACAGGGGCGATGCTCTGCCGTAGAAAGAATACAGGCTCCAGAATCAGGAAGCCTGGGTTCAAATCCCAATTCACTGCTTTTTTTTTTTTTTTTTTTTCTTACGACAGGTTCTCTCTCACTTTGTCACCCAGGCTGGAGTGCAGTGGCATGATCTCGGCTCGCTGCAGACTCAACCTCCTGGGCTCAAGCAATCCTCCTGCCTCAGTTCCCCAAGTAGCTGGGGCGATTCACGGCTTCTTGGCACCGTGTGGTCTAGAGCCATTTGCTTCCTCTCTTTGAGGCTCAGGTGACTCCTGTGTAAAATGAGGATAATCACATCTACATAAAAGCTAATATACATGAAGTGTTTATAATAGTAGGTGATCGACAGAAAGCAATCAAAGACCTAGTTTTCTTCACAAATATTTTTAAGACTGGACCTTTTTATAAAAAAAATTTTTTACATTGCCCAGGTTGGCCTTGAACTCCAGGCTCAAGTGATCCTCCCCCCTCAGCTTCCTGAGTAGCTGGGAGTACAGGTGCGCATCGCTGTGCCTGGCTCAGACATTTTCTTTCTTTCTTTCTTTCTTTCTTTCTTTCTTTCTTTCTTTCTTTCTTTCTTTCTTTCTTTCTTTCTTCTTTCTTTCCTTCCTTCCTTCCTTCCTTCCTTCCTTCCTTTCTTTCTTTCTTTCTTTCTTTCTTTCTTTCTTTCTTTCTTTCTTTCTTTCTTTCTTTCTTTCTTTCTTCTTTCTTTCTTTCTTCTTTTTAAATGGAGTTTCACTCTTGTTGCCCAGGCTGGAGTGCAATGGCGTGATCTTGGCTCACCGCAACCTCTGCCTCCCAGGTTCAAGTGATTCTCCTGCCTCAGCCTCCCAAGTAGCTGGGATTACCGGCATGCGCCACCACACCCAGCTAATTTTGTATTTTTAGTAGAGATGGGGTTTCTCCATGTTGATCAGGCTGGTCTCAAACTCCCGACATCAGGTGATTTGCCAGCCTCAGCCTCCCAAAGTGCTGGGATTACAGGTGTGAGCCACCGCACCCGGCCCATTTCTTTCTTTCATCCTGTTGTGGCTTTGCCTGTGGGGCTGCTTGGATTTCAGCAGCTTTGGCCTCTAAGAAAACACATGTGAGCAGACTCGGGGGGAGGGCTTAGAAGACTTGAGCTCTAATTATGGGCAGGATCAACAAGTTGTTCACGTGGAATGATCATCCCTAGCAGGTTTGTTTTGTTTTGTTTGTTTGTTCGTTTGTTTTGAGACAGGGTTTCATTCTATTGTCCAGGCTGGAGTGCAGTGGTATGATCACAGCTCACTGCAATCTCGAACTCCTGGGCTCAAGCAATCCTCCCAGTTGGCCTCCCAAAGTGCTGGGATTACAGGCATGAGCCACCATGTGCGGCCTTCACTAGCAGTTTTGCTAGAAAAGCCTCTCATTTGCCATCTCACTCAGTGTCTCCTGGAAGAGGCTCTCTGGGAGGAATTGCTGTCACCAGCTCCTTAAAATGCCACCTGGGGGTCCTTCAAGATGCCAGGCACACCCCAAACCAGGGCCTTTGCATTGCTGTTTCCCCTGCCTGAAGCCCTCCTGCCTCAGATATTTGTGTGACTCAATCTCTTTTTTTTTTTTATTTTATTTTTATTTTTTATTTATTTATTTTTTTTTTTTTTTTGAGACGGAGTCTCGCTCTGTCGCCCAGGCTGGAATGCAGTGGCGCAATCTCGGCTCACTGCAAGCTCCGCCTCCCAGGTTCACGCCATTCTCCTGCCTCAGCCTCTCCGAGTAGCTGGGACTACAGGCGCCCGCCACCACGCCCGGCTAATTTTTTGTATTTTTAGTAGAGACGGGGTTTCACCGTGGTCTCGATCTCCTGACCTCGTGATCCGCCCGCCTCGGCCTCCCAAAGTGCTGGGATTACAAGCGTGAGCCACCGCGCCCAGCAATCTCTTTCTTCATTCTAATATGGCCTCATCGGAGGAACTGTCCTGAGGGGCCCATCCAGAACAGCGTCTCTCCCTGCCCTGATCACTCCTTCCTCCTTACCCTCCCTGCCACCTGACATTCCAGGTATTTATTTGAGTGTTATTATCATGCCTCGTGGACTGCAAGCTCCAGGAGAGCAGGGACCTGGCTATAAGCAAAGCTCTTTCCCCAGGGCTTAGAACATGCTGGTGTGTGGTGGGTCTCAATAAACCTTTTTGGATCGCGTGGTTCACTATGCCTTCCTGGATGGCTTTTCTGCTTCCCAGGAAAACTATATCCCAAACATCCTGAGTTCATTCTGAGGAATGGGTCTGTGGCAAGTGGACAACTTCTAGAGAGGTAATGCCTCCTCACCAGGCACTGAGATGGGCAGGTTTTGTGGCCGACTCCCTCTGCCTCTGGCTTCCCTCCTGCCGATAAGGTTGAACAATAACAGCAAGAGACAGAGAGCAGGAATGGAGGCTCCTAGAATAAAAAGACATTTACTCACACAAAGGGGAAGTAGGACAAAGCACCCTACTTCTACTGAGACACACAGAATAATCCCTGGAAGTGGGGAGCACTTACCAGTCCCGTCTTTCAATGGTGCAATTGTCTGGCACCACAGAGCTGTGAAAGCTGTTTATAGATGGGCTTTCACACTCGAGCAAGGAAACAGTCCGCTCTTGACTGTGCTGCCCAAGGTAAACCTTTCATATGTCTCCTCTCTGCACAGCCATTGCATTTTATTCACATGGAAGATCATGTTTACTCCTTGGGCCCTTAAAGGGCTGATGCTCTTGAAGCAATTATTCACCGGCCAGTTCTCATGCTGTCTAAACTTGTATTTCAAAGCTGTGTCTGGCATTAGAAATAAACTCCATTGGCTTGTGGGGTTTTTTTCATGTTGGCATTTGGCCTTGTTGGGCAATGGGAGGTTTTGAGCTGACAATTCAAACAGTATCTTGTGATGGAAAGTGACCAAATTGATATGGCCATGGGTCTAAAATGAGGAATTGGAATACTAGGAATATAATTATGTTTTGCAAGACATCAATATTTTAAAATTTAACTGATAAAATTAAACAACTCACAGGGGTGGAGAGCGAGGGCTGAAAAACATTTAGACTTGAGTAAGATAATTAACACAGCAATTAGCTATATTTTGTATTCTGCATTTGTTGTTTGTCACGTGCATTGTTTGGCCCTATTGCCAGAGCTTGCCCTACGCAGAGTCTGGCCACATAGGATGACCAGACGCTCCCCCTTGAAACAAACCCCTCTGGGGTAGGGGTGGAAATGTGGTGGAAATATGTGTTTCCTAGTATATTCATTGCCCATTTAAAGTCTACAAAAATGGCGTAAGCCCAAATGAGAGCCAGGTGGAGATCGTGGCCTCAGTAAAGGGTCTTTAGGCACGTCCAGCTCCGGAACAAGCCCACACATACCCGTCTCCATCTCTGTGCTTCCCGTGCTGGCTCACTCAGTAAGGTGGTGGGTCCTTCAATGGTGGGGTCTACAAGTCATTCCCCTTTGCAGCCCCTGGGCCTAGAAAGTGCCTGGCACATGTGCTCAATATAGGACCATTGAATGGAATGGAATGATTATAAAACAGAATTTTAGCAATGGAGGGACTTCAGACATCATCGGGTCAGATGCCTTACATTACAGCAAAGGGTCTAAAGAGATGATGTAATTTGCCTGAGATCCCATAAGGCTGGCAGCCACCAACAACCGGGGACTTTGCTTCCTTGCCAGACATTTTTCCACTAGAAAAACAGGTGTTTCAGGCCAGGTGCAGTGGCTCACCCCTGTAATCCCAGCACTTTGGGAGGCTGTGGCAAGAGCATCACTTGAGCCCAGGAGTTTGAGACCAGTCTGGGCAACATGGCAAGACCTCATCTCTACTTAAAAGAAATCAAAAGTTAGCTGACAGCATAGTGTCCTGTGCCTGTGGTCCCAGCTATTTGGGAGGCTGAGGTGGGAGAATTCTTGATCCTAAGAGATCAAGGCTGCAGTGAGCAGTGATTGAGCCACTGTACTCCAGCGTGGGTGACAGGGCAAGAACTTGTCTCAAAAAAGAAAGACAAAACGACCAAAATCCCCCATGTGTTTCAGAGTGGGAGTGGCCTTGGCATTTGTGAGCATGTTTTCCAGTTGTGTCCATGTGCATGTGTTCCTGTGTGTGTGTGTATTTGGTCACAGTGAATTTCTTTCTGGTCATAGGATTAAAAAAACAAACAAACAAAATTCTGAAGTCATCTGTCTAATGCTCTCATTTCATAGATGGAGAATTGAGGCCAAGAACCTCAGCGTAGTTGCCCAGGCTTCCCAATTGGGTATGCAGTAGGCAGAGCCCAAAGATGCCTCCTTTTCCGGGAGCTGAGCTCAGGGCTGTCCTGGGTGTTTCCAGACCACTAGGAACCTCCCGAGTTGTCCACAGGAGGCGAGACTGCATCACTGTCCCCCATCACGGCCCAGCACAGTGCACAGCGGCAGCTCCATGAAGGCAAAGACCTCGGGCCCGTGGCAGTGCTTAGCCCATCCTAGGGGCTTAGAGAGCCTTTGCTGAATAAAGGAAAGGCTGCTCCCAGGGCTATTTTGAAGTGGGCCATGTAGAGAATGGCTATAAAGTTACCGCACAGAAAACAACATACATTTTGGCTGGGCACGGTGGCTCATGCCTGTAATCCCAGCACTTTGGGAGGCTGGGCAGGTGGATCACCTGAGGTCAGGAGTTCAAGACCAGCCTGGCCAACCTGGCAAAACTCCGTCTCTACTAAAAATAAAAAAATAAGAAATGAATAGCTGGGCGTGGTGGTGGGTGCCTGTAATCCCAGCTACTCGGGAGGCTGAGGCAGGAGAACTGCTTGAACCTGGGAGGCACAGGTTGCAGTGAGCCGAGATCGCGCCATTGCACTCCAGCCTGGGCGACAGAACAAGACTCCGTCTTAAAAAAAAAAAAAGAAAAGAAAAGAAAAGAAAAAGAAAACTACATACATACTAATAGAACGGTTACATCTAAATGCGTTTTGTCTTCCAAATAATTCACTTTGTGAGGCTATATATGTTTATTTCAGTATGCTGCTACTGTTCAAAACACTTTTAAAAGATATCGTTTGGCATTCCCTCCTGAGTTCATTAATTAGTCATAGAAAATCAAAGTCTCTTTACTTTATGGTCGAATTTTCTTTTTGACCTAAACACAATTTTCTCAGTCTAATCTCCTATCATATTCATCATATTTTATTTATTCAAAGATGTTTATTAAATGTCTTTTGCATGCTAGCATCACTGACTTCAAGATTTAGTATTCAATCATTATGTATATATGCAGTGAATATTTATTGAATGCCAGGCACTGTGTTTATAAGCACATCATAGAAACTGATTTATTTAATCCCACAACTTTAAAAGGTAGCTGGGCAAGGTGGTGCGAGCTTGTGGTCCCAGGTACTCAGAGGGCTGAGGTGGAGAACCGCCAAGGGCAAGGTAGCAAACCTTGCCTCTGAAAAAAATAAAATAAAATAGATAGGTATGGAAACTGAAGCTTAGAGAGGTTAAGGGAATTGTCTCACAATACACAGCTAAGAAGAGATGGGTTTAAATCCAGCTCTGACTTCATAGCCAAATAGCTTAAATATTCTAATATTTACCAAGTCAGAACACACTTTTTTTTCCTTTAGAGACAGGGTCTTGGCATGTTACCCAGGCTGGAGTGCAGTGGCACAATCATGGCTCACTGCGGCTTCGACCTTCTGGGCTCCAGTGATCCTCCCACCTCAGCCTCCTGAGTAGCTGGGACTACAAGTGCATGCCATCATTCCTGGCTAATTTTCTAATTTTCCATTTTTTGTAGATATGGGATCTCACTGTATTGCCCAAGCTGGTCTTGAACTCCTGGGCTCAAGCCATCCTCCCAACCTCGGCCTCTAAAAGTGCTGGGATTACATATGGACTATAACCTACCAAAGTGGTCTTCTATTGCTGAACATTTATATATATATATATATATATATGTATTTTTTGAGACACAGTCTTGCTCTGTCACCTAGGCTGGAGCTCAGTGGTGCAATCTGGACTCACAGCAACCTCCACCTTCAGGGTTAAAGCGATTCTCGTGCCTCAGCCTCCCAAGTAGCTAGGATTACAGGCATATGCCACCATGCCCGGCTAATTTTAGTATTTTTAGGAGAGACAGGGTTTTGCCATGTTGGAGAACATTTAAATATTTCCATTAAAAATATTTTAAGTAAAAAAAAAATAAACAATCAGCAGATACATGTAATAAAAAACATAAAAATTAAAAAATACATTTTAAGGACCAGGTGCTGTGGCTCATGCCTGTAATTCCAAAGCTTTGGGAGGCCAAAGCAGGGTCATCGCTTGAGGCCAGGAGTTTGAGATCAGCCTGGCTAACATAGCAAGGCCTCATCTCTACAAAAAAAATTTAAAAATTGGCCAGGGATGGTAGTACACACCTATACTCTCATCTACTTAGGAGGCTGAAGCAAGAGAATTGCTTGAGCCCAGGAGTTTGGGCATGCACTCCAGCCTGGGCAACATAGTGAGATTCTGCCTCTATGTATATATATTTTTTCAGGAATTCTACGATGCACATCCTTGGACATAAATCTCCACATATGTTGCTTGATCTTTTCTCCACAAAAAATTCTGCTACCTACCGAACTGCAGGCTAGTGACCTGGGGGCCTACAAGCAGGTCCAGAAGGGACCCCTGAAGCCGAAAGGAATCACAGAGCTTGGAGTGACCAAGCAGAAGAAGAAAAAGAAGCACAAAGACAAGGCACAACTCAGGAAGAGATGGGAACAAGCAAAAAGAATGAGGAGAAGTGGTGCGGCCTGGACAAGCTGACCCCAGCCCAGGAGAAAGTGAAGGAGAAGCGACAAATGGAAGGATCCTGAAGAAAGCATCCCAGACCCACAAGCAGAGAGAGGAAGACTTCAGCAGACACCTGGACGCACACACGGAGCATCGCGACACCCCCAAAGTCAGCTGGACCCAGTAACCACCCACTGCCGGGACAGAGCAGCATCCAGGGGAACAAAGGCCAAGTCGGGTTGCATCTGTTTCCTCTGGTGTATTCTAGAAACTTTGCTTTACACACACTCCTGCATCTTCTGCTACAAAGTGCTTTTCAAAGCCATGCACCCCATTCTGGAACTTGATTAAAGTAAGCCTGTCCTTTTACTCAGTTTAGGTTTCTTGGTAACACCTAGAAGATATATCCTTTTGGCTTGGATGGAAAGTTTCTAAAAGTTTATCCAGAGGTACAGCCCCTTTCTGCGTCCGGGACATGTAAAAATATTTTACCTCCTAGTGGCATCTATAAATCTATAATAACGCTCTGAGGCCAGCCAGCTGTCTTTGCTTGGATGAGACGGACCCCAGAGGAGAGGATTGGAGCTAATGCCAGCGTGGCCTGCAGTGCGCAGACCCCCACGGGGCCTAGTGTGTGCACCCTTCCAAGCTCCATCCAGCGTGGGGCTTATGCTGTTCCCTGCAGGCCATGGGGAAGCCACTTGCAACTTTGTAACCTTGACTTCCTCCTCAGCCACCTGGCTGGTGGGACGGCACAGCCTGGGTAGCAGAACAACCACCTAAGGCAAGGATGGGCCACACACCTTGTCCCTTTCTGAGCCCATTCCCCCCAAACCCCACACCCTTCCAGGTACCTCTAATGGGTATTGTCACGGCAGGCATTGCTCATGGATCACAGCGTTCTTTGTAATGGAAGCCGGACACAGACTGTCTCTCAACCCTCAGCCCCAGGCAGCCTCTTGTATTTACTCAGAGTTGGTACATCACATGGAGCCCGTTTGGCATTCCTGCCCTAAGGACACCTCAGGGTGACAGGACCAGGGCAGAGCCCCAGCACAGGCATGGGTGCAGTCACCTGGGAGGCCCAGGTGGCAGTGCTAGAGGGCTAGGATCTTTGAGGGCCTATGTGTCCTGGATGAGGCTGCATATGCTATTGGGAGAAACGGTCTCTGTTGACATAGATACTGAAAGAATAACAAAGACCGAAGAGAAAAACCAAGCGTGGAATTTGGGATTGTCCTATGTGAACTACAGAATAAAGCAAAAACCAGTTATTGAAAAAAAGAAAAAAGAAACAATTCTAGAGACAGTATTTCCAGGTCATATTTTTAAAGCCTTGACTGTCTTCTACATATATGAAGTCCTTGTTTACAGTGCTTATGTTATCATTATTTAAATTGTTGATAATCTGACCAGGCACAGTGGCTCTCTCCTGTAATCCCAGCACTTAGGGAGGCAGAGGCAGGACGCTAGTTTGAGTCCAGGAGTTTGAGACCTGCCTGGGCAACATGGCGAGATCCCAATTCTCCACAAAAAGAAAAAAAAAAAAGACACACAAAAAAGTAAATTGTTGGTAACCCAGGAGATATTAAAAGGTATTTAATTTTTTTCTATTTTATCTGCATTTCTGTGTTTATTATTGAAAGTAAACCTTTCGGCAGGGCGTGGTGGCTCATGCCTGTAATCCCAGCACTTTGGGAGGCTGAGGTGGGTGCATCATTTAGGTCAGGAGTTCAAGACCAGCCTGGCCAACATGGTGAAACCCTGTCCCGACCAAAAATACAAAAATTAGCCAGGTGTGGTGGCACACGGCTGTAATCTACTCGGGCGGCTGAGGCAGGAGAATTGCTTGAGCCTGGGAGGCAGAGGTTGCAGCGAGCCAAGATGGGGCCATTGTACTTCAGTCTGGGCAACAGAGTGAGACCCTGTCTCAGAAAAAAATAAAAATAAAAATAAGCATTTCTTTTTTATTCGTATTCTTCTTTTGTGAATTGCCTTTTGTCCATTTTCCAAATGGAATGTATGCCTTTTTCCTTCTGCTTTGCAAGGGTGTTTTCTAAATTAAGGACATTAGGCCAGGCGTGGTGGCTCACACCTATAATCCCACCACTTTGGGAGGCCAAGACAGGTGGATCACCAGAGGTCAGGAGTTCAAAACCAGGCTGGCCAACATGGTGAAACCCAGTCTCTACTAAAAATACAAAAATTAGCCTGGCTTGGTGGCGCATGCCTGTAATCCCAGCTACTCAGGAGGCCGAGGCAGGAGAATCGCTTGAACCTGGGAGGCAGAAGTTGCAGTGAGCTGAGATCGTGCCACTGCACTCCAGCCTGGGCAACAGGAACAAAACTCCAACTCAAAAAAAAAAAAAAAAAAAAAAAATTAAGGCTATTAATATCTTGTCAATCTTTTACACTGCCAACATCTTGTCCCTGTTTGTGGTTTGCCTTGTTATTTTTTTAAAAATCAAATTTAAGTTTTAAATTTTTATGTAGGCAAATCTATGCATCTCTTATATTTTTCTTTAGGTATTATGCTTTGAAAAATCTTTACCACTCAAGATTATAGAAACACTTTCTATATTTTCTCGTTATTCTGTTTATAGTATTTAAAAAAATAACTGATCTATTTGGAACTTTACCTTGATGATTGGCATGCAGTGGGGACTCCAGCTTAATTTTCCCCAACAGAAACCAATATTCCAGCACGATTTGCTTGCATAATATTTCCCCTTTCTGATTTTAAATGCTAACTTTATCATATGCAAAATACTGGTGTATATGTGAGTCTGTTTCCAGGTTTTAAATTTTATTTTACTGATCTGTCTATTCTATGCCAAATCTGTTTTAATTACTGTGGTTTTATAACAGATTTTAATAATTATGCGAAATCCCCTCATATTTCTTTTCTTCTCCAACAATTTACTGACTCGTCTCTCCCAAAGTATCTTTGAGATTTTAATGGACACTGCACTTCATTTATTAATTAGTTTGAAAAGACCTGACATCTTTTATTATTGCCTTTTCTCACACAGGTATGTGACATGTTTCCCATTTATTTCTCTTCTCTTATGTACCTTGGCAAACTTTTGCTCTATTCTTCTTTCAGATCTTATATACATTTTTAAAAGTTTATTCCTGGGTGAAATATGTGTGTGCGTGCTAGGACTAGGATCTTTGAGGGCCTATGTGTCCTGGATGAGGCTGCATATGCTATTGGGAGAAATGGTCTCTGTTGACATAGATACTGAAAGACTAACAAAGACCGAAGAGAAAAACCAAGTGTGGAATTTGGGATTGTCCTATGTGAACTACAGAATAAAGCAAAAACCAGTTATTGAAAAAAAGAAAAAAGAAACAATTCTAGAGACATGTGTGCATACATGTATATGTGTATGCATATGTACATATGTATATACACACATACACATATGTATGTGCATATAAATATATACACATATATACGCACATGTATGCATGCACACATGTGTATATACACATATGTATGCATATACACACGTATATGTATGTATATATGTATACACATATATACACACATACATTTATACATAGATGTATATGTATGGAATATATATGATGTGTGTATACATACATAACACACAAACATATGTGTATATTTGCTATAATTTGTACTTGCATCAGATCTTTTTCTTATTTTATTTTCAAACTGCTTATTAATAGTAATATTCAGTCACTCAACAAATACTTACATGCTACTGTGTGCCAGGCACTGTGCCAGACATGAGGACCATACTAGTGTACAAAACAGACACGGTCTATATATACTATTGATCATTTCTAAAATATTGATCATCCTTGCATTTCTGGAACAGGATCTGCTTGGGTATGAAATATTATTTTAGTATATTGTACTAATGAATTAAATTTGCTAGTATTCCATTTAGGATGTGTGTTTATAAATTCCATATAAATAGCCTAAGTGAGACTAATCTGTCTGGCTTGGTGTGTGTGTGTGTGTGTGTGTGTGCGCGTGTGCATGTATCTGGTTTTGGTAGAAGGGTTATGTTAGCTTGTGAAATAAACTGGAAACTTTCCATTATTTCTCTATTTTATGTAGCGTTGGAATTGTTTCATTCTTACTCCTAACAATCACATTAAATTATAATGTTCAAACTAGAAGACTCGAACTGAGAAAAGGCCCCAGTTGTCCTACATCTCAAACCTTTGAAACAATTTATGGAAATGGGAGAGAATGGAGGTTTACACAACAAGACACCAGATGACAAGACACGTCTTTCTTGTTTTGGTCCTGTCCCCTCAAAGGGGGCCAGCGGCCTTGTATATTCACTTCTTAAAAGGACTGACTTTTTTCCCAGGGAGGAAAAGTGTGGCCTCATCTTCCAGCTGTTTGATACTCCTGGCAAGTGCAGGACTGGACTGATGCTGCGAGGCAGGGGATAACAGATTGGCTTCGTACAAGGCAGGCAGAAAACTCCAGTGACAGCAAGCTGAGAGCAAAACACAGCACCATTACTGTTCCCGTCTCACAGAGCCTGCAGATAGCCGACACAAATAAGAGCCCCATATCTCCCACTTGTCTTCAGCCTTTGTGTCTTTCTGAATTTCTATGACTACAGCTGAATCTGTCAGGCCAGTTCCATGTCCACGGCAGAGTGCAGCATCAGGGCCAATATGTGAGCCCCAAAGTCCTGATTCTGTGATCTAATATAATACCTCCCATAATGTTTTTATTCATATCCCTAAATGTGTCTTCCAATTTTTTTTTTCGAGACCAGTTCTCACTCTGTCACCCAGGCTGGAGTGCAGTGGTGCAATCTTGGCTCACTGCAACCTCTGCCTCTGGGGTTCAAACAATCCTCCTGCCTCAGCCCCCAGAGTAGCTGAGGTTACAGGCGTACACCACCACGCCTGGCTAATTTTTGTATTTTTTGCAGAGACGGAGTTTAACCATGTTGGCCAGGCTGGTCTCGAACCTCTGGGCTCAAGTGATCTGTCTCCCTCAGCCTTCCAAAGTGCTGGGATTACAGATGGGAGCCACTGTGCCCAGCCCCAACTTTAAAATTTAAGAATCATCCCTCTTACTTATCTGAGAACCTTTTAAGTACATGGGGTCTCTACTTGCGAGCAGCTCATATATTAGTTTTCTATTGCTGTGTAACAGATTGCCACAAACTTAGTAGCTTAAAACAGCACCCATTTATTATCTCACAGTTCTGCAAGCACAAACGATTTTTATAAATAGAGACAGGTTGCCCAGGCTGGCTTCAAACTCCTGACCTCAAGTTATTCCCCCGCTTTGTCCTCCCAAAATATGGGGGTTACAGACGTGAGCCACCACGCCTAGCCTCTCACGGTTATGTAGTAAGAAGTCTGGTGGGTGGGCTTGGCAAGGTACTGTCCTTAGGGTCTCTAAATGCTGAAATCAAGGTGGCAGCAGGGCTTTGTTACTTCCTGGAGGCTCTGGGAAGGAAACTGCTAACAACCTTATTCAGGCTGTTGGTCAAATTCAGCTCCTTGTGGTGCTAGGGCTGAGGTCCCGTTTCCTTTCTGTTGGCCTTGAGCCTCTTGAGGTTTCCTGTGCGCCTGGTCACGTTGCCCCTTCACCTTCAAAGCCAGCAATGGCTCACTGACTCCTTCTCAAGCGTCGAAACTCTCTGACTTCTGCCTTATCTCTCCTGCCTCCTGCAGGAGAAAGTTCTCTGCTTTTAAAGGCTCACGTGATTAGACTGGGCTCACTGGATCACCCAGAATAATCTCTGTATTTTAAGAACTGTCACCTTAATTACATCTGCAATGGCCCTTTTGCATGTTACATAATGTACTTACAGGTTGCAGGGATTGGGACATGGATATCTCTGTGGGACCATTATGCCTATCAGAGCTTTTATCTCTTTGTTTTCCATATAGAATATTTTAGGATAATTTTTTTCCCTTTATGTTTTTATTTTATTTTTGAGACAGGATTTCCCTCTGTCACCCATCTGGAGCACAGTGGCACAATCACGGCGCACTGTAACCTCTTCCTTCCAAGCTCAAGAGACCCTCCACCTCAGCCTCCCAAGCAGCTAGGACTAATACAGACACATGCCACCACGCCTGGCTAATTTTTGTATTTTTGTAGAGACAGGGTCTCCCTATGTTGCCTAGGCTAGTCTTGAACTCCTGGGCTCAAGCAATCTGCCAGCCAAAGGGTTGGGATTACTGGCATGAGCCATCTTGCCTGGCTAATTTTTTCCGTTTAAGAGGAAGTAGAAGAGAGCTCCATCCTTTTGGAAAAAATGAACTGCCAGACACCATCAGGCCCCAAATTCACACAGCCATCATGCATTCAGCCTCCGACCATAAGTCCTTGATTCTGGCCTCAAACTCAGTAAAATTCATTTGTGCATTTAAGACTTGAGGCAGCCAAATTTTGACACACCGTTAGGTGGCACTTGATTAGAAAGCTTGCTTCTGTCTGAACTTTTCTCAAGGCAGCAATCCGACAAGAGGGCAAGGAAACTCTGAGGTCAAGCACAGAGTAGGGCTGAGGTTCTTAGTGATTATGGGGAAGTCCTTACAGGCAAAAACTGTCCAAGACTTGAAAGTAATTTGTACATTTAAATTGACTTTAGAGAACTTAAATATTACTTAGCAACTGTAAATAGACTACTTAAAAGCTTTTACACAGGCGTGGGCAAGGACTTCATGTCTAAAACACCGAAAGCAATGGCAACAAAAGCCAAAATCGACAAATGGGATCTCATTAAACTAAAGAGCTTCTGCACAGCAAAAGAAACTATCATCAGAGTGAACAGGCAACCTACAGAATGCGAGAAAATTTTTGCAACCTACTCATCTGACAAAGGGCTAATATCCAGAATCTACAATGAACTCCAACAAATTTACAAGAAAAAAACAAACAACCCCATCAAAAAGTGGGCAGAGGATATGAACAGACAGTTCTCAAAAGAAGACATTTATGCAGCCAAAAAACACATGAAGAAATGCTCATCATCACTGGCCATCAGAGAAATGCAAATCAAAACCACAGTGAGATACCATCTCACACCAGTTAGAATGGCCATCATTAAAAAATCAGGAAACAACAGGTGCTGGAGAGGATGTGGAGAAATAGGAACACTTTTACACTGTTGGTGGGACGGTAAACTAGTTCAACCATTGTGGAAGTCAGTGTGGCGATTCCTCAGGGATCTCGAACTAGAAATACCATTTGACCCAGCCATCCCATTACTGGGTATATACCCAAAGGTCTATAAATCATGCTGCTATAAAGACACATGCACACGTATGTTTATTGCGGCACTATTCACAATAGCAAAGAATTGGAACCAACCCAAATGTCCAACAATGATAGACTGGTTTAAGAAATGTGGCACATATACACCATGGATTACTATGCAGCCATAAAAAATGATGAGTTCGTGTCCTTTGTAGGGACATGGATGAAACTGGAAAACATCATTCTCAGTAAACTATCGCAAGGACAAAAAACCAAACACCACATGTTCTCACTCATAGGTGGGAATTGAACAATGAGAACTCATGGACACAGGAAGGGGAACATCACACTCCGGGGACTGTTGTGGGGTGGGGGGAGGGGGGTGGGACAGCATTAGGAGATACACCTAATGCTAAATGACGAGTTAATGGGTGCAGGAAATCAACATGGCACATGGATACATATGTAACAAACCTGCACATTGTGCACATGTACCCTAAAACCCTAAAGTATAAAAAAAAAAAAAAAAAAAGAAACAAACAAAAAAAAAGCTTTTACACATGATAGTTTAAGAAAGCATGGCATCAGCCAGGCATGGTGGCTCACACCTGTAATCCCAGAACTTTGGGAGGCTGAGGCGGGTCAATTGCCCGAGGTCAGGAGTTCGAGACCAGCTTGGCCAACATGGTGAACGCCATCTCTACTAAACCTACAAAAAATTAGCTGGGCATGGTGGCGGGTGCGTGTAATCTCAGCTACTAGGGAGGCTGAGGCAGGACAATTGCTTGAACCCGGGAGGCAGAGGTTGCAGTTAGCCGAGATCTCTAGCCTGGGCAACAAGAGCGAAACTCCATCTCAAAAAAAAAAAAAAAAGCATGGCATCAAAAAATCGCTGTGTGTGCGCGTGTGCGTGTGGTGTGTGTGTGTATTTTTTTTTTTTTTTTGAGACAGAGTTTTGATCTGTTGCCCAGTCTGGAGGGCACTGGTGCAATCACAGCTCACTGCAGCCTCAACCTCCTGGGCTCAGGTGATCCTCCCACTTCAGCCTCCTGAGTAGCTGGGACTACAGGCACATGCCACCACGTCTGGCTAATTTTTGTATTTTTTGTAGAGACAGTGTTTCACCACGTTGCCTGGGCTGGTCTTGAACTCCTGGGCTCAAGCAATTCACCTGTCTCAGCCTCCCACAGTGCTGTGATTACAGATGTGAGCCACCATGCCTGGCCACAACATTTGTCTTATGTTTAAAATGAGCAAATATTCAGGCTGGACGCGGTGGCTCATGCTTGTAATCCCAGCACTTTGGGAGGCCGAAGCAGGCGGATCATCTGAGGTGAGAAGTTTGAGACCAGCCTGACCAACATGGAGAAACCTCATCTCTATTAAAAATACAAAAGTAGCCTGGTGTGGTGGCACATGCCTGTAATCCCAGCTACTCAGGAGGCTGAGGCAGGAGAATTGCTTGAACCCGGGAGACAGAGGTTGCAGTGAGCCGAGATTGCACCATTTCACTCTAGCCTGGGTGACAGAGTGAGACTCCGTCTCAAAAAAAAAAAAAAAAAAGGCTATTATGGAGATTCATGCACGAGTTTATTTCTGAGTGTGCATATAAGTTTTTATTTCTTCTGAGCTGATATGGAAAGGTGGAATTTCTGGGTTAGATGGCAACTCCACATTTAGCTTTCTGAGGAACCGCTCAACTGTTTGCCACAGTGGCTGCACCATTTTACATGATCAACACATATGTAATTTTAAAAATGGCTTCATTAACATGTGATTGACATACAATAAAATGCACATATATTAGGTGTATGATTTGGTAAGTTTTGACTTATGAATACACCCATAAAACCATCACCACAATCACTTCAAAGTCATCTATCATTCCAAAATTTTCCTTGTACCCCTTTGAAATTCATTCTTCCTGTATCTCATGATACCACGTGAGACCTGAATTTGAGTATTTGTTGTTACTGTTTTGTTTTGCATAGGAAAGCAATTGTTCCAGCATCATTTGGATAGTCCTATGCAAAACGACAACAGCAAATACTTAAATTCAGGTCTCATAATCTGTATCATGTCTAGCTCATATACAAAAAATTGTCTCCAAATGGACCATCTCTCCCCACTCCATCATCCCATTATTTCCAAGCAATCACTGATCTTTCTGTCACTATGGGTTAGTTTGCATTTTCTAAAGTTTTAGATAAATGTAATCCTATAGTATTTTTTTGGTCTAGCTGTGTGTTTCCTCTTTGTCTGGCTTTTTCCACTGAGTGTAATTATTTTAAGATTCACCTAAGATGTTGACTATCTCAATAATCCATTCCTTTTTATTGATGGGTAATATTCCATTGAATGTGTATACCACAATTTGCTTACTCATTCGCCTGTTGATGGACATTTGGGTTGTTTCCAGTCTAGGGCTATTCCAAATGAAGCTGCTATGAATGCTCATGCACAAGTCTTTTGTAGACATATATTTCATTTTTCTTGGGTAAATACCTGAGTGGAACGTTTCTGTTATGTGATAGCTATATTAATATTAAGCATTTAAGAAACTTCCAAACTGCTTTTGAAATGGCTGTGCCATTATATATCCTCACCCGCAGTGAATGGGAATTCCAATTCCTTCACATCCTCACCAATACTTCATATGGCCAGTCTCTCTCTTTTTTTTTTTTTTTTTTTTGAGATGGAGCTTCGCTCTTGTTGCCCAGGCTGGATTGCAATGGCATGATCTTGGCTCACTGCAACCTCTGCCTCCAGGTTCAAGAGATTCTCCTGCCTTAGTCTCCCGAGTAGCTGGGATTACAGGCACCTACCACCATGCTTGACTAATTTTTGTATTTTTAGTAGAGACGGGGTTTCACCATGATGGCCAGGCTGGTCTCGAACTCCTGGCCTCAAGTGATCTGCCCACCTCGGCCTCCCAAAGTGCTGGGATTACAAGCATGAGCCACTGCGCCCAGCCCAGTATTTTTAATTCTATTGATTCTAGCAGGTGTGAAGAGGGTCTGTAGGTTTAATTAAATCTGTGGGTTTAATTTGCACTTCATGAGGTCAAGTGTCTTTTCATGTACTTATTTGGTGAAATATGTGTTCAAATCTTTGTCTAAAATTGGATTACCGGCATGCCACCATACCGGCTAATTTTTTGTATTTTTAGTAGAGACAGGGTCTCACCATGTTGGCCAGGCTGGTCTCAAACTCCTGACCTCAAATGACCCACCCACCTTGGCCCCCCAAAGTGCTGGGTGTTATACATTATTAATACAAGTCTTTTATCAAATATGAGCTTTGCAAAAATGTTCTATTCTGTGGCTTACCTTTTCATATTCTTAACAGTTTCTTTTGAATAGCAGATATTTTCAATTTTTATGAAGTCCAAAATATTATTTGTCCTTTTTAGGATTGCGTTTTGGTGTCATATCTAAGTATTTTTTTTTTGCCTAATGGATGAACAAAATTTTCTCCTGTTTTTGTTTCTGTAGTTTTATAGTTTTAGATTTTTAACAATCAATTGCCACATAATTAAAATTTCAGAAATAAACCCATAGATTTATGATCAATTGTTTTTCAGCCAGGGTGCCAAGAAATAGTCTTTTCAACAAATAATGATGAAAAATTGGATATTCACATACGAAAGGAATGTGGACCTCTAACTCACACCATACACAAAAACTAACTCAAAATTACCTATAGATCTAAATTTAAGAGCTAAAACTATAAAACACTTAGAAGAAAATGCAGAATATTTGTGACTTTGGGCTAGGCAATGGTTTCTTAGATATGACAAAAGCACAAATAACAAAAGAAAAAAAAAGTCTATAGCTAAGTTAGAAACTTTTGTGCTACAAATGATATCATCAAAAAACTGAAAAGGCAACTTACAGAATTGGAGAAAACATTTGCAGATCATATGAAGGAATTGCATCTAGAACATACAAAAATACAATTCAACAATTAAAAGACAGAAAAAAACCCAATTTAAAAATGAGCAAAGGATTTGAAAGTGTATCTGAAGAAGTTATATCAATGGTGAATAACACATGAAATGATGCTCAACACCATTAGTCATTAGCGAAATGCAAATCATAACCACAATGAGTTACCACTTCGTATCCACTATGATGGCTATAATAATTTTTAAAACACAGAAAATTACAAGTGTTCGTTAAGGAGGATGTGGAGAAACTGGAAACCTCGTACATTGCTGGGAATGTAAAATGGTGCAGTCACTGTGGAAAACCATTTGGTGGTTCCTCAAAAAGTTAAACATACATTTACAAGATGACTCTTCAACCCTACTCCTAGACATATAATCAAAAGAATTGAAAACAACAGACTCAAGCAGATATTTGTATGCTAATGGTCATTGTAGCACTGTTCACAATAGCCAAACAGTGGAAACAACCCAGTGTCCATCAACTGATAAATAAACAAAATGTAGTGCACACATACAGTGGAATAATATTCAGCCATAAAAAAGGAATGACATTCTGATACGTGCTACATCATGGGTGAATCTTGAAAACATTATACTAAGTGAAATAAACTAGACAAATATTGTATTATTCCACTTATAATATCTATAATAGGCAAATTATAGCAACAGAAAGTAAATAATAGATTACCAGGGGTTGGGAGTGAGGAGAGATGGGTAGTTAACAGGTGCAGAGTTTCTGTTTGGGGTGCTGGAAAAGTCTTGGAAATAGAAATAGTGGGGATGATTGTAAAACATTGTGAATGTAATTAGTGCCACTAAATTGTGCTCTTAAAATGGTTAAAATGACGGTCAGGTGCAGTGGCTCGTGCCTGTAATCCCAGCAGTTTGGGAGGCCGAGGCGGGCAGATCACGAGGTCAGGAGATCGAGACCATCCTGACTAACATGGTGAAACTCCGTCTCTACTAAAAATACAAAAATTTAGGGCCAGGCACGGTGGCTCACGCTTGTAATCTCAGCACTTTGGGAGGCCAAGGCGGGCGGATCACGAGGTCAGGAGATCGAGACCACGGTGAAACCCCATCTCTACTAAAAATACAAAAAATTAGCCGGGCGTGGTGGCGGGCGCCTGTAGTCCCAGCTACTCGGAGAGGCTGAGGAAGGAGAATGGTGTGAACCCAGGAGGTGGAGCTTGCAGTGAGCCGAGATTGCGTCACTGCACTCCAGCCTGGGCGACAGAGTGAGACTCCATCTCAAAAAAAAAAAAAAAAAAAATTTAGCTGGGCGGCTGAGGCAGGAGATGGTGTGAACCTGGGAGGCGGAGCTTGCAGTAAGCTGAGATTGCTCCACTGCACTCCAGCCTGGGCAACAGAGCGAGACTCCTTCTCAAAAAAAAAAAAAAAAAAAAAAGGGTTAAAATGACATATTTTATGTTACATTTATTTTACCACAATAAGCAAACAGACAAATGCATAATGAGATACCATTTCATGTTCACTAGCATGCCTATAATAAAAAAAGACAGGCAATAATGAGTGTTGGCAAGGATATGGAGAAATTGAAACCTTAGTGAACTTCTGGCGGGAATGTAGCCTTTTGTAGCTGTTTTGAAAAATAGTTTTGCAGTTTCTTAAGAAGTTAAACATGTCATTTTCATACAATCCAGCAATTCCACTCCTACTTATCAACCGAAGAGAAATGAAAACATAAGTTCACAAAAAAACTTGTACACAAATGTCCCCAGCAGCATTATTGTAATAGACCCAAAGTGGAAATAACCCCAGTATTTATCAACCAATGAATGAATAAACAAAATGTGATATATCCTTATAAAGGAATATTATTTGGCAAGTGAAAGGAATGAAGTACTGATACATACTACAACACAGATGAACCTTGAACAAATTATGCTAAGAGAAAGAAGCCTGTTACAGAAGACTAAATATTGGATGCTTTCATTTTATAAAATATCCATAAGAACCAAATCTGTAAAGACAGAAAGATTAGCTGTTGCTTAGGGCTGAGAGGGAGACAGTAGGGGAAATGAGGTGTTATTGCTAATAAGTACAAGGTTTCTTTCTGGGTGGACAAAAATTTTCTATAGATTGTGGTGATGGTTGTCCAACCCTGGGAACTTATTTAAAAAATTTGACTTAGGTTGGGTGAGGTGGCTTATGCTACCTGTAATCCCAGCACTATGGGAGGCTGAGGAGGGAGGATCACTACAAGTCAAGAGTTGGAGACCAGCCTGGGCAACATAGTGAGACCCTGTCTCTACAGAAAAATTTAAAAACTAGCTGGGCATGGTGGTGCACATGTGTAGTCCTAGCTACATGGGAGGCTGAAGCAAGAGGATCCCTTAAGCCCAGGAGTTTGAGGTTACAGCAAACTATGATCATGCCACTGCACTCCATTCTGGGCAACAGAGTGAGACCCTATCTCTAAGAAAAAAATAAATTAAATAAAATTAAAAATGTAAAAAGTGTACATTTTAAATGGGTGAATAGTTTGGTTTGTAAATTATATCTCATAAAGCTCTTGAAGAGTCACTTGTGCATATTTATGTGGGTCTATTTCTGAACTCTCTATTCTGTTCCACTTATCTGTTTCTAACTTTATGCTAATGCCACACTGTTTTGATTACTGTGGCTTTATATGTCTTGAATCAAGTAATGTAAATCCTCTGACTTTGCTCTTCTTTTTCAAAGCTGTTTTGGTTATTCTAGGTCCTATGTATTTTCACATGAATTTGAGAATCAGTAGCTTGTCAGTTTTCACAAAAATGCCAGCTAGAATTTTGATTGTGATTGCATAGCATCTGTATTAGACCATTTTGTGTTGCTACAAAGGAATATCCAAGGCTGGGTAATTTACAGACAGAAGAGGTTTATTTGGCTCACAGTTCTGCAGGCTATCCAAGCATGGCACCAGCATCCACTTGGCTTCTGGTGAGGCCTCAGGAAGCTTTCATTCATGGTGGAAGGTGAAGGGGGAGCAGGTGTGTTACATGGCAAAAAAAAAGGAAGCAAATGAGAGATGCCAGACTCCTGTAAACAACCAGCTCTCATATGAATGAGAACTCACTCATTACCATAGGAGGACACCAAGGCATTCATGAAGGGTCTGCCCCATGACCCAAACACTCTTACTAGGCCCCACCTCCAACAGTGGAAATTACATTTCAACATGAGATTTGGAGGGGACAGCTATCCAAACCATATAATTCCACCCCTGGCCCCCCAGATCTCATGTCCTTCTCATACTGCAAAATATAATCACCCCTCCTTAATAGTCCCCCAAAGTCTTAAGTCATTCAGTATCAACTCAAAAGTCCAAAGTCCAAAGTCTCATCTGAGACTCAAGGCAAGTCCCTTCCACCTATGAGCCTGTAAGACCAATAACACGTTATTCCAAGATGCAATGATGGTACAGGCATTAGGTAAACATACCCATTCCAAAAGGGAGAAATTGGCCAAAAGAAGTGGGTAACAGCCCTCATGTGGGTCTGAAACCCAGCAGGGCAAACGTTAAATCTTAAAGCTCCAAAATAATCTCCTTTGACTCCATGTCCCATATCCTGGGCACACTGGTATGAAGAATGCACTCCCAAGGCCTCAGGTGGCCCTGGCCCTGTGGCTTTGCTGGGCACAGCCCAAGCGGCTGTTCTCACAGGTTGGAGTTGAGTGCCTGCAGCTTTTCAAGGCTGAGGGTGCAAGCTGCCAGTGACTCTACCATTCTTGGGCCTGGAGGGTGGTAGTTCCATTCCCACAGCTCTACTATGCAGTGCCTCACTGGGAACTCTACACGGGGGCTCCAACCCCACATTTTCCCTCAGCACTGCCCTAGTTGTGGCTCTCTGTGGGGGCTCCGCCCCTGTGGCAGGCTTCCACCTGGGCACCCAGGCTTTCCTACACATCTTCTGAAATCTAGGTGGAAGCTGCCAAGCCTACTTCACTCTTGCATTCTGTGTGCCTGCAGACTTAACACCACGTGGAAGTTGCCAAGGCTTATAGCTTGTGCCCTCTGGAGCTGCAGCCCACGCTGTACCTGAACCCCTTTGAGCCAAGACTGGAGCTGGAGTGGCCAGCATTGGGAGAGTAGTGTCCTGAGGCAGTACAGGGCAGCTGCGCCCTAGCCTGATCTCTAAAACCAGTCTGTCTGTCTAGGCCTCCAGGGCTGTGATGGGAGGAGTGTCCTGGAAGATTTCTGAAATGCCTTCTGAGCCTTTTCCCCATTGTCTTGAATATTAGCACCTGGCTCTCTTTTAGACGTGCTAATTGCTTTAGCAAGCGTTTGCTCCCAACCACAGCCTGCTTGGATTCCCCTTCTGGAAACTCCCTTTCCTTCTCTACCACGTGGCCAGGCTGTGGATTATCCAAACTTTTATGCTGTGCTTCCCTTTTAATGATAAGTTCCAACCTTAGGTCATTCCTCTGCTCCCATATCTGATCATAGGCTGTTAAAAGCAGCCATGGCACTTCTTGAATGCTTTGCTGCTTAGAAATTTCTTCTGCCAGTTACCCTAAGTCATCACTCTCAAGTTCAGCCTTCCACAAAGCTCTAGGACATGGACACAATGCAGCCAAGTTCTTTGCTAAGGTGTAACAAGGGTGACTTTTACTCCAGTTCTCACTAAATTCTTCATTTCTTTTTTTTTTTTTTTTGAGACAGTTTCACCCTGTCGCCCAGGCTGGAGTGCAATGGCGCGATGTCAGCTCACTGCAACCTCCGCCTCCCATGTTCAAGCAATTCTCCTGCCTCAGCCTCCCGAGTAGCTGGGATTACAGGCACCCGCCACCGTGCCTGGCTAATTTTTGTATTTTTAGTAGAGACGGGGTTTCACCATGTTGGCCAGGCTGGTCTTGAACTCCTGACCTCAGGTGATCCGCCCACCTTGGCCTCCCAAAGTGCTGGGATTATAGGTGTGAGCCACTGCTCCCAGCCAAGTTCTTCATTTCTATCTGATACCTCCTCAGCCTGGCCTTCACAGTCCACATTTCTATCAGCATTTTGGACACAATCATTTAACCAATCTCTGATAAGTTCCAAACTTTCCCTTGTCTTCCTGTCTTCTTCTGAGCCCTCCAAACTCTTCCAACCTCTGCTCATTACACAGTTCCAAATCCACTTCCACATCTTCAGGTATCTTTATAGCAACATCACACTCCTGGTATCAATGTTTTGTGTTAGTCTGTTTTGCATTGCTAGGGAGGAAATGCCTTCTGAGTCTTTTCCCTGTTGTCTTGAATATTAGCACCTGGCTCCCTTTATTATAAATTTATAAAGACTGGGTAATTTGGCCAGGTGCAGTGGCTCACGCCTGTAATCCCAGCACTTTGGGAGGCTGAGGTGGTTGGATCACTTGAGGTCAGGAGTTTGAGGCCACCCTGGCCAATATGGTGAAACCCTGTCTCTACTAAAAATACAAAAATTAGCCAGGCGTGGTGGCTCACGCCTATAGTCCCAACTACTGGAGAGGCTGAGAGGCAGGAGAATTGCTTGAACCCGCTGAGGGCAGTGGTGCTGAGATCGTGCCACTGCACTCCAGCCTGAGCGACAGAGTGAGACTCCATCTCAAAAAACAAACAAACAAACAAACAAAACACTGGGTAATTTATAATTATCAGAGACTGGGTAACTTATAAAGAAAAGAGGTTTATTTGGCTCACGGTTCTGTAGGCTGTACAAACATGGCACCATCATCTGCTTAGCTTATGGTGAAGCCTCTGGAAAGTTTTTTTTTTTTTTTTTTTTTTTTTTTTGAAACAGAGTCTCGCTCTGTCACCCAGGCTGGAGTGCAGTGGCACAATCTTGGCTCACTGCAACCTCTGCCTCCCGGGTTCAAGCGATTCTTCTGCATCAGCCTCCCAAGTAGCTGAGACTACCCATGCATGCCACAATGCCTAGCTAATTTTCGTATTTTTAGTAGAGACAGGGTTTCATCATGTTGGCCAGGCTGGTCTCAAACTCCCGACCTCAAGTGATCTTCCCACCTTGGCCTCCCAAAGTGCTAGGATTAAAGGTGTGAGCCACCATGCCTGGCCAGCCTCAGGAAGATTTTACTCATGGCAGGACGCAAAGAGGGAGTAGGTGTGTCACATAGTGACAGAGAGAGCAAGAGAGAGATGCCAAGTTCTTTTAAACAACCAGCTCTTGTGTGACCTAATACAGGAAAAACTCACTCATTACTGCAGAAGAGCACTAAGCCACTCAGGAGGGATCCACCCCTGTGACCCAAACACCTTTCACTAGGCCCCACCTCCAACACTGGGCATCACATTTCAACATGAGATTCAGAGGGAATAAATATCCAAACCACATCAGCATCTGTAGATCAATTCGGGGACAATTGATATCTTAACATTGTTGAGTCTTCTGACCCATGAACAAGGCACATCTATTTTTTTTTTTTTTTTATACAGGGTTTCACTCTGTCACCCAAGCTGGAGTGCAGTGGCTTGATCATGGCTGACTGCAGTCTCGACCTCCCACATGCCTGTAGTCCCAGCTACTTGGGAGGCTGAGATGGGCTCAGGTGATCCTCCCATCTCAGCCTCCCAAGTAGCTGGGGCTATAGGCGTGTGTCACCATACCTGGCTAATTATATATATATATATATATATATTTTTTTTTTTTTCTTTTTTGTAGAGACAGGGTTTGCTGTGTTGCCCAGGCTGGTCTTGAACTCCTGGGCTCAAGAGATCTGCCCACCTCAGCCTCCTAAGGTATTGGGATTACAGGTGTGAGCCACTGTGCCCAGACTATTTATTTATTTAGATATTATTTAATTTCTTTCAGCAATATTTTATGGTTTCCAGTTAGAGGACTTTTATGTATTTTGTCAGATTTATTCCTAGGTATTTTATATTTTTGATGCTATTACAAATGGCATTTTACTAATTTGATAATTAATAAATTTATGACTTTTCACTGTTAGCATATAGAAATACAGTTAATTTTTGTGTATTATCTTGTATCCTTCAACCTTGCTAAACTTGCCTGCTAGTTCTAGTTGCTTTTTTCTGGGTTCCATTAGATTTCTACACAGGCAGTCATGTTGTCTGAAAATTGAGACAATTTTACTTCTTCAATTTGGCTGTGTTGTTTTTTTTTTTCTTTCCTTTTCTGCCTGATTGAGTGGCCAGGACTTCCAGCACAACGTTGAACAGAAAAGGGGAGAGAAGGTGCCTTGTTCCTAATCTTAGGGAAAACTATTTAGTCTTTCACCACTAAGTGTGATAGTAGCTGTGGGGTTTTTGTAGATGTCCATTATTATGTTGAGGATATCCCTTTCTATTCCAGATTTATTTAGTTTTTAGTAGGAATGAATACTGGATTTTGTCAAATGCTTTTCTGTGTCTATCAAGATAATCATATGGTTTTCTTTTTTACTTTGTTAATATGGTGAATTATAATGAATGATTTTTCTTTTAGAGATGGTATCTTGTGTTGTTGTTGCCCAGGCTGGCCTTGAACTCCTGGGCTCAAATGATCCTCCCACCTTAGCCTCCTGAGTAGCTTGGACTACAGGCATAAACGACTGCAATTTGCTCAATTATTGATTTTGAATATTTTATTTATTTAGAGATGGGGTCTTGCTGCATTGCTCAGGCTGGTCTTCAACTCTCAGCCTCAAGATATCCTCCCAGCTCGGCCTCCCAGTGTTGGGATTACAAGTGAGAGCTGCCACATCTGGCCCAATTTTGAAGATTAAACTAGCCCTGTATTCCTGGGATAAACTCCACTTGATCATGATATGTTAACTTTTTTTTTTTTTTTTTGAGACAGGGTCTCGCTCTGTTGTTCAGGCTGGAGTGCAGTGGCACGATCATGGATCACTGCAGCCTTGACCTCCTGGGCTCAAGTGATCTTCCCATCTCAGCCTCCTGAGTAGCCATGACTACAGGCACGCACTACCATGCCCGGTTATTTTTCATATACATATATATATTTTAAAAATTAATTTAATATTTTTTTGAGATGGAGTCTCATTCTGTCACCCAGGCTGGAGTGCAGTGGAGCAATCTTTGCTCACTGCAACCTCCACATCCTGGGCTCAAGCGACTCTTGTGCCTCAGCCTCCCGAGTAGCTGGGATTACAGGTGCCTGCCATCACAGCCAGCTAATTCTTGTATTTTTAGTAAAGATGGGATTTCACCATGTTGGCCAGGCTGGTCTCAAACTCCTGACCTCAGATGATCCACCTACCTTGGCCTCCCAAAGTGCTGGGATTACAGGTGTGAGCCACAGTGCTCAGCCAACTTTTTAATATATTGTTGGATTTGATTTGCTGAGAATTATTTTGAATTTTTAATCTACGTTCACAAGAGATATTGGTTTATTTTCTTCTATTTTTTTTTTTTTTTTGAGACAGAGTCTTGCTCTGTAACCCAAGCTGCAGTGCAGTGGTGTGATCTCAGCTCATTACAAACTCCACCTCCTGGGTTCAAGCGATTCTCCTGCCTCAGCCTCCCGAGTAGCTGGGATTACAGGTGTGTGCCACCATGCCTGGCTAATTGTTGTATTTTTAGTAGAGACAGGGTTTTGCCATGTTGGCCAGGCTGGTCTGGAGCTCCTGACCTCAGGTGATCCCCTCGTCTCGACTCCCAAAGTGCTGGGATTCCAGAGTATTTTCTTCTAACGTTTTAATCCGGTTTTGGTTCTAGCCTCAAATAATGAGTTGGAAAGAATTATGTTTTCTTTAATTTATTTTGGAAGAGTATACATAGAATTGGATTCTTTCTTCCTTAAATGTTTGGTAGACTTCATGAGTAAAGCCATATGGGCCTGAAGGTGTTTTTGTAGGGGTGTTTTCAACCTTACAAATTTCAATTGCTTTAAGATATACAGGGCAACTCCTGCCATCTTTTTGTTTGTTTCAAAGTAATTGTTATTGAGATATAATTAATATACCACAAAACTCAACTTTAAAAGTCTACAATTTAGTTATTTTTAATATATTTAGGTTGTACAACCACCACCACTAATTCCAGAATATTTCACTACCATCAACCCACCAAGAAGAAACTCCATAACCATTAATAGTCACTCCTCATTTCTCCCATTCTCCCAGTTCCTGGTAATCACTCATTTGCTTTTTCTCTGTGATTCAGATTAATACCGACTTAGTTCCAGTAGTATATAAAATATTTGCTCCTTTATTGCTTCACCTCCCTCTTTATGCTTTTATTGTCACAAATTATATCTTTATAGGTTATATGCAAATATTTTTAATTATTGCTTTATGCAGTTGCCTTTTAAACCAGATAAGAAAGAAGAATTACAATAATAATATGTTAACATTGTCTTCTATATTTACTTATGTGGTTACCCTGACTAGTGTTCTTTTCTTTTCTATTCTTTTTTTGAGACAGAGTTTTGCTCTTTCGCCCAGGCTGGAGTGCAGTGGCGTGATCTCAGCTCGCTGCAACCTCTTTCCCCCGGATTCAAGCGATTCTCCTGCCTCAGCCTCCTGAATAGCTGGGATTACAGGCATGCACCACCACACCTGGCTGATTTTTGTATTTTTAGTAGAGATGGGGTTTCGCCACGTTGGCCAGGCTCATCTCAAACTCGTGGCCTCAGGTGATCAGCCCGCCTCAGCCTCCCAAAGTGCTAGGATTACAGGCATGAGCAGTCGCACCCTGCCTGACTAGTGTTCTTTATGTCTCCGTGTGGATTTGAATTATTGTCTAGTGTCCCTTCATTTCAGCCCAGAGGATGCCACTTAGCATATCTTTTAGAGAAGTTTCTTCAATAAACTCCCTCAGTTTTTGTTTATCTAGGAATATCTCAATTTCTTCATTTTTGAAGGATATTTTTGTTGGATTCTTGGTTAACTTTTTTTCTGTCAGAGCTTTAAATATGACACCCCACAACCTTCTTTTAAAATAGACTTGACTTTTTAGAGCAGTTCCACAATTTTCACAGCAAAATTGAGCAGAAAATTTCGGAAGTTCCCATATACCTCTGGACTCCCAACGGGCACAGCCCCCTCCACTACCAACGTCCTGCACAAAAGTGGTATATTTGTTACAGTCAATGAACCTACGATGACACATCATTATCCCTCCAAATCTATGGTTTACATTAGGGTCCACTCTTGGTACTGTGTATTCTCTAGGTTTTGACTAATGTATAACGACATGTATCTACAACTATAACATCAACAGGGAAGTGTCATTGCGCTGAGTATCCTCCACCCCATCATCTCTCCCTCTCTCCAGTCCCGGGCAACCACTGATATTTTTACTGCCTCTATAGTTTTGCATTTTCCAGAATGTCAAATAGTTGAAATTGTATAGTATGTAGCCTTTTCAGATTGGGTCCTTTTACTTCATAACATGCATTTAAGATCCTTGCATGTCTTTTCATAGCTTGATAGCTTGTTTCTTTTTTTTTTTATCTTAAAAAATAGAGATGGGGTTTCACCATGTTGCCCAGGCTGTCTCAAACTTCTGGCCTCAAGCAATCTTCCTGCCTCAGCCTCCCAAAGTGCTGGGATTACAGGTGTGAGTCACCGTGCCTCACCAGTAGTGTATTTCTTTTTAGTGTTGAATAATATTCCATTATCTGATGTACCACAGTTTACTTACCCATTAACCTACTGAAGGACAAGTTTTGGCAATTATGAATAAAGTGGCTAAGCTGCAGTAAACCTCCATGTGCAGGTTTTTGTGTGAATGTAAGTTTCAACTCCTTTGGATAAATACCAAAGAATATAAATATGGCAGGAGTACGTTCAGTTTGTAAGAAACCACCAAACTGTCTTTCAGAGTGGCTGTACCATTTTGGATTCCCACCAGCAATGAATGAGAGTTCTTGTTGTTCTGGTATTTGATGTTTGTTAGTATTCTAAATTATGGCCATTCTAATAAGAGTGTAATGGTATCTTATTGTCTTTTTATTTTTTGTCTCATTGTTTTAATTTGCAGTTCCTTAATGACATATGAGGTTGAGCATCTTTCCATATGCTTTTTTTTTTTTTTTTGAGACAGAGTCTCGCTCTGTTGCCCAGGCTGGAGTGCCAAGATTGCACAGTCTTGGCTCATTGCAACCTCCATGTCCTGGGTTCAAATGATTCTTATGCCTCAGTCTCTAAAGTAGCTGGAACTACAGGTGCACACTGCCATGCCTGGCTAATTTTTGTATTTTTGGTAGAGATGGAGTTTCACCATGTTGACCAGGCTGGTCTTGAACTCCTGGCCTCATGTGATTCACCTGCCTTGGCCTCCCAGAGTGCTGGGATTACAGGCGTAAGCCACTGTGCCTGGCCTCATATGCTTGTCATTTGTATAATTTCTTTGGTGATGTGTCTGTTCAGCTCTTTGGCCCATTTTTAAATCAGGTTGTTCCTTTTCTTATTGTTGAGTTTTAGGAATTCTTTATGTATTAAGGATAACAGTCCTTTGTCAAATATATCTTTTGCAGATATTTTCTCCCAGTCTGTGGCTTGTTTTCTTATTCTCTTGATCCACACTGCCTGTTGGCTTCCATGATTTCTAATCAGAAGTCAATTGTTAACCTTATTGTGGGTCTCTTGTTTATGATGAGTTGCTTCTCTTTTGCTACTTTCAGGATTCTTTGTTTTTGGCAGTTTGATTTAATGTGCTTCAATGTAGATCTCTTTAAGTTTATCCTACTTGGAATTTGTTGATCTTATGGGATGTGTCAATTAATATTTGCCATCAAGTTTAGGGAGTTTTCAGCCATTATTTCTTCAAGTATTCTTTTTGCCCCTCTCTCCTCTCCTTCTGGGATTTCCATTGTGTGTGATAAGTGTTATGTTGGTTATATGTTAGTCAACCCATTTGTCTCCATTCTTATTTTTTCTCTTCCTCAGACTGGATAATCTCAATCTTCAAGGCCACCGATTTTTTCTTTCGCTTGTTCAAATCTGCTGTTAAGCCCCTGTTGTGAAATTTTCATTTGAGCTATTATAATTATCCTTTTTTTTGAGTCAGAGTCTCACTCTGTACCCAGGCTGGAGTGCAGTGGTGTGATCTCAGCTTCCTGGGTTCAAGAGATTCTCGAGCCTCAGCCTCCCAAGCAGCTGGGATTACAGGTGCTGGCCACCAAGCCCTGCTAATTTTTATATTTTTAGTAGAGATGAGGTTTCACCTCCCCAGGCTGGTCTTGAACTTCTGACCTCAAGTGATCCACCCACCTCGGCCTCCCAAAGTGCCAGGATTATAGTCATGAGCCACTGTACCTGGCCTGAGTATAATTTTAAATTCCAGAATTTCTATTTGGTTCCTTTTTAATATTTTCTATCTCCTCATTAATATTTTCTATTTGGTGAGACATCAAGCTTTTTTGGTTGTTGTTGTTCTTTATTTTATTTTATTTTATTTATTTATTTTTTGAGACGGAGCCTCGCTCTCTCGCCCAGGCTGGAGTACAATGGCACCATCTTTGCTCACTGCAACCTCTGCCTCCCAGGTTCAAGCAATTCTCCTGCCTCAGCCTCCCGAGCAGCTGGTACTACAGGTGCACACCACCATGCCTGGCTAATTTTTGTATATTTAGTAGATACGGAGTTTCACCATGTTTGCCAGGCTGGTCTCGAACTCCTGACCTCAGGTGATCTGCCCACCTCAGCCTCCCAAAGTGCTGGGATTACAGGCATGAGCCACTGTGCCCAGCCTTTTAGTTGTTGTTCTTTAGACGTGTTTTATTTAGCTGTTTGAACATACTTAAAATAGCTGATTTAACGTCTTTGTCTAGTAAGTCTAATGTCTGAGCTACCCCAGGGACGATTTTTGGTTGATTTTTTCCCCCCACATATAGGCTATACTTTCTTGTTTCTTGCATTTCTTGGAATGTGGGGCATGGAACTAGGGCAGGTTAAAATGCCACAATGCCACTGCACCTGGCCAAGGGACAGACTTCTAAGAATGAAGCTACATAGAGAAGAAGGAAGAGTTTTAGAACAGAGGATGTGAGCAGAAGTAAAGCCAGATAATACAAACAGCTAGTTTTTCTGGCAGCCAAAATCCCTGGTGACTCTGCCTTTCCTAAGTCTCTAACTCACTACAGAAATCTGGAGAAGTGAGAAAGGTCTTCATTGAGCAAACATTTATTTAGCATCTACTATGTGGCAGTAGATAATTCTGCCTTAGAAGAAGACATATACATTAATAAACAGTTATATGATACAATACAATTGCATAAACTATGATAAGGAAATATGCAATGTACTATGAGAGAAAAACGGATGAAGTAGCAACTAATTGCCTGGGTATTACATAATAAAACATTACAGATGACCTGACTTTTGAACAGCATCTTTAAATATGAGTAGTTGTAGAGGAAAAGTGGTAATCCAGTTAGAAGCATGAGTGCAGTTATAGGGTATGTTTAGGCTGAAGTGGGGGTTATAAGGAGGGATGGCAGTAGGAAAGCTGTTAAAGTGGTTAAGGGGTGGATGGTCAAGGGATTTAAACAGACCAGGGAATGTGACTGAGTTTCCTCTTTAACAAGGCGTCCCCATGGTGAGGGAGGACTTACTGGTGATGGGAAAGAACCAGAGTTGGGGAACTATATATGATAATCCTCTAAATTACACCAAAGGAGATGGAGACATGAGGAAGACATTTAAGAGAGATATTGCTGACCGAACTTGGTGATCAATTAGATATATAGGAAGGAATGATGTCAGCAACAGGGTGGAATAGGAATTTCCAGGCTCTCCTCCACTCACAGATACACGAAATCAACATCTATTTACAGATCAATTCCCTTTGAGAGAAAGTCAGGGACCAGTTGAGAGACACCCACTGGGCAACTGAGAAAACATCCACTTGAGTGGGTAGGAGAAGCTAAGCCACACTCAGGCATGGATAGCATTCTGGGCACTGTGCTAGAAAACTGGGAAAGGAATCTCCAACATGTGTCTTCTCTATGGTTGGTTTCTTAATCCACCAACTCTGAGAGTAGAGGGAATCAGGCATACACAAGTCTCTCTAGACCACAGGAGAAAACTGGCAGTTTTATAGATGCACAAGCACTTCTAGAGGCTGCATCTCCCGGGAAGAACGCAGAGAAAGGGCTTAAAAAATGCATCCCTCTTTCTCCCCAGAAGGGGTTTATGACACACTCTTTCAGTGGCTACTTAACAGCCTTGCTTTTAACTAACTTGCATCAGGGAGTTAAAGAGGCAGACAAAATAGAAGCCTGCCGGCAGCCTGATAAGCAGATTGGCATTTCCCAAGCCTTCTTTCCTGGTTCACTCCAGCAATAACTCCAGGTCTATTAATCCCTTCTGGAAGGAGATTGTCCACACAAGCACCCCAATGTTTACAGTTTCCATCTGAGGAATTGCATCCTAAATCTTCTAGCTCTAGTAATAGAGGGGATCTAAGCATATTTGAGTCTCTCTAGTCCACAGAAAAAAGTAGTGGTTTCATATGCAAGCATTACCAGGGGCTTTATCCCCTGGAAGCAGTGCAGAGAAGGGGCTATGGAAATGCAGCTCCTTGTTTCTCTCCAGAAGAGGCTTATGCCAAGCATCAAGTGCTCCAGTTTTTTACGGTTATCTCCCAAAGGATTCCATCCTAAACCTCTTAGACCTGGGAGCAGAAGGGACTAGGCATATGTGAGTCTCCGTAGATCACAGAACAAAGAGATGGTTTTAAACAGGTGGACAAACACTTCCAGGGGTTAGACCCCCTTGCAGTAGTGCACAGAATGGGTTGGAATGTACAGCTTCCATTTTCTTTCCAGAGGAGGTTTATGGCACACACTTCCAGTGGCTACTTCATGGCCTGGCTTCTAATGAACTTGCCCGGGGAGTTAATGGGGCAGACAAACAACAGTAGCTCTACAGCAACCTGAGCCAGAGATTGGCACTTCCTGAGCCTTTCCTTTGGCTCACCCCAATGATAAATCCAGGCCTATCCATTCTTCTTGAGAAGGAGTTTTTACATGCACTGAGTGCCACAAATTCTATATCTCCTACCAAAGGGACCGTCTCCTTAAGAACCTCACTCTAGGCTGGGCGCAGTGGCTCATGGCTATAATCCCAGCACTTTGGGAGGCTGAGGCTGGTGGATCACCTGAGGTCAGAAGTTTGAGACCAGTCTGGCCAACTTGGTGAAAACCCATCTCTACTAAAAATCCAAAAATTAGCCAGGCATGGTGGCAGGTGCCTGTAATCCCAGCTACTCAGGAGGCTGAGCAGGAGAATCACTTGAACCTGGGAGGTGGAGGTTGCAGTGAGCTGAGATGGCACCATTGCACTCCAGCCTGGGCATCAAGAATGAAACTCTGTCCCTGAAAAAACAAAACAACAACAACAAAAAACCCTTACTCTAGGAATTGATGGGACTTTGCATTCCTGAGTGGCCTAGACCACAAAAAACAAAGAGGCAGATATACAATGGGCCCACTTCCAACAGCTATTTCCCCAGGAACAGAGGGGTGCTGCCTAAATGTGAAGACAGACATCTGCCACAGATTCTCTCCCCAGCTTTGTGCAGAGAAGGTGGAAGAAAACGTTTGCACTCAGCTTCACTGTGAAGATAGAAGGAACTGGAACACATATGCAACACCTCAACCTTTCCAGCTATATCAAGAGAGGCTGCTTCTACCTTACCAATCTTGGGGTATGGAGAGGACATAGCATATTCTTTTTTTCCCTCTTTATTTTTATTTAATATATTAATATAGAAGTAGGGCCTTATTATGTTGTCCAGGCTGGTCTCAAACTCTTGGGCTCAAGTGATCCTCCTGTCTTGGCCTCCCAAAGTACTGAGATTACAGGCTTAAGCTACTGTGCCTGGCCAGGACATGGCACATTCTAATCTCCAAGGGGCCACCCAAACCAGAAACAGTAGTTTGGATGAACATAAAGGTTTGAGAGAAAATTTAAAGTCTCTGGCCAGATGGATTGGTGAGATTCCCTATTATGAGGCCAGTCTGACAAGACTAGGAGAGGCAGTTCCTATCTAACGTACAGAAACCAACAAAAAGGCAAGGTAAATGAAAAAACAGGAGAGTATATTTCCAAAAAAAAAAGAACAAGATAAATCTCTAGAACTGATGTGAAGTGGAGATGCAATTTACCCAACAGGGAATAGAAAATAATGGTCATAAAGATGCTCACTGAAGTCAGGAGAGCAATGTAAGAACAAACTGAGAATTTCAACAGAGAGAGAGTATTAAAAAGTGCCAATCAGGGTGTGGGAGCAGTGGCTCATGCCTGTAATCCCAGCACTTTTGGAGGCTAAGGTGGGAGGATTGCTTGAGCCCAGGAGTTTGAGACCAGCCTGGGCAACACAGGGAGATGTATCTCCACAAAAATTTTTATTAAAAAATTAGCTAGGTGTGGTGGTGCATGCCTGTGTTTCCAGCTACTCAGGGGGCTGAGGTGGGAAGATTGCTTGAACCTAAGAGGTCAAGGCTCCAGTGAGCCATGATTATGCCACTGCACTTCAGCCTGGGCAACAGAGCAAGACCCTGTCTCAAAAACAAAACAAAATAAAACAAAAACCAAAAGAAAACAACACACCAAACAGAAATCATAGAGCTGAATAATGCTATGACTGAACTGAAAAATTAAATAGAGGGATTCAACAGCCAGCTAGATCAAGCAGAAGAAAGGATCATTTAACTTAAAGACAAATCATTAGAAATCATCCAATCTGAGGAACAAAAACAAAAAAGAACTTAAAAGAGTAATGATAGCTTAAAAGACTTACAGGACACCATCAAATGTAACAACATAAGCATTACTGGTATACCTGAAGGAGAGAGGAGAGATAAAAGGACAGAAAACATTTTCAAAGTAATAATGGCAGAAAACTTCCTAAGCCTGGGTGAAGAAAATAGAAATCCAGATTCAGGAAGCCCAAAAGAAACCAAATAGGATGAATCAAAAGAGACTCATACTGAGACACATCATAATCAAATTGGTAAAATTTAAAACAAAGAGAGAGTTTGGGGAGCAGCAAAGGCAGGCTAGAAGGAAGCAGAATGACATATTCAAAAACCTCAAAGATCTCGGCCGGGCGCGGTGGCTCAAGCCTGTAATCCTAGCACTTTGGGAGGCTGAGGCGGGCGGATCACGAGGTCAGGAGATCGAGACCATCCTGGCTAACATGGTGAAACCCCGTCTCTACTAAAAATACAAAAAATTAGCCAGGCGTGTTGGCGGGCACCTGTAGTCCCAGCTACTCGGGAGGCTGAGCCAGGAGAATGGCTTGAACCCAGGAGGTGGAGGTTGCGGTGAGCCGAGATCGCACCACTGCACTCCAGCCTGGGGGGACAGAGAAAGACTCCATCTCAAAAAAAACCCAAAAACCTCAAAGAAAAAAAAATGTCAACCCATGATACTATACCCAGCAATCTTGTCTTTCAAAAATGAAGGAGTGATAAAGATGTTCTCAGACAAATAAAAGCTGAGACAGTTTATCACCACTAGACCTGGCTTACAAGAAATGCTAAAGGAACTTCTTCAAGCCGAAGGAAGAGGATGCTATTTAGTAACATTAAAACATATAAAAGCATAAAAGTCATTGATAAAAATAAGTATGTTGTGAAATCCAAAACACTCTAATATGGTAAGGGCAGTGGGTAAATCAATTATATCTGTAGTATAAAAGTTAAGAAGCAAAAGTATGAACAACTAGAGCTACAATAATTTGTTAAGATGCAAATAATAAAAGATGTAAATTTTGACAAAACCATAAAATATGGGAGGAGGGGGAGTACAAGTGTAGAGTTTGTATAAATAATCAAAGTTAAATTGTCAGTAGCTTAAAGTAGCCAGTTATAAGATGTTTTATGTAAGTTTCAGGGTAACTACAAAGCAAAAACTTATAATAGATACAAAAGAGATAAAAAGAAAAGACCCAAAGCATACCACTACAGAAAGCCATCAAATCACAAAGGAAGAAAGCAATAGAGGAAGAAAGGAACAAAGCATCTACAAAACAATAAGAAAACAATGATCAAGATGGTGCTGGTAAATTCCTACCTAGTAATAGTTATGTTGAATATAAATGGATTAAATCATCCAATCAAAAGGCATAGAGTGGCTGAATGGATTTTAAAAAACAAAAAACCAAGACCCAACTATATGCAGCCTATGAGAGATTCATATCACCTTAAAGGATATTCATAGATGGAAAGTGAAGACATGGGAAAAACATTCTATGCAAATGGAAACCAAAAGAAAGCAGGCATAGCTACACTTATTTCAGGTAAAATATAATATATATAGTTTTTTGAGATGGAATCTCACTCTGTCATCCAAGCTGGAGTGTACTGGCATGATCTTGGCTCACTACAACCTCCACCTCCCGGGTTCAGGCGATTCTCCTGCCTCAGCCTCCTGAGTAGCTGGGACTATAGGCGTGCACCACTATGCCTGGCTAATTTTTGTATTTTAGTAGAGATGGGGTTTTACTATGTTGGCCAGGTTGGTCTCAAATTCCTAACTCAGATGATTCGCCTGCATTGGCCTCCCAAAGTGCTGGGATTATAGACATGAGCCACTGTGCCCAGCCCTGATAAAATAGACTTTAGATAAAAAACTGTAAATAGAGTCAAGGAGGATCATACATGGTGATAAAGGGGTCAATTAATCAAGAGAATGTTATAATTGTAAATACATATATACCCAACATCACAGCATCTAAATATATAAAGCAAACATTAAGAGATCTGAAGGAACACATAAACTGGAGGAACACTATAATATTAGGGGATTTTAATATCTCAATTCCAACAACAGGCAGATCACTCAGACAGATAACAAGGAAGCATTGTACTTGAACTACACTTCAGACCAAATAAACCTAACTGACATATAAAGAACATTCTACCTATTCTTTAAGTCAAATAATAAATTTAAGGGGAAATTTTAAAAAGTCTTGAGACAAAAATGAAAACAAAACATACCAAAACTTATGCAATACAGCAAAAGTGGTTCTAAGAGTAAAGTTTATAGCAAAAAATGTCTACCTTCAAAATGAAAAAAGTTATCAAATAAACAAATGTAACACCTCAAGGAACTAGAAGAAAAAACTAAGCCCAAAGCTAGCAGAAGGAAGGAAATAACAAAGATCAGAGCAGAAATAAATGATTAGAGACTAGACAAACAATAGAAAAGACCAACAAAATTGGTTTTTGGAAAGCTAAATGAAATGGACTCTTTTTTTTTTTTTCTTTTGAGATGGATTCTTGCTCTGTCACCCAGGCTGGAGTGCAATGGCATGATCTCAGCTCACTGCAACCTCTGCCTCTCAGGCTCAAGCGATTCTCCTGCCTCAGCCTCCCAAGTAGCTGGGATTACAGTGCCCACCACCACACCTGGCTAATTTTTGTATTTTTAGTAGAGATGGGGTTTCACCATGTTGGCCAGGCTGGTCTCAAACTCCTGACCTCAGGTGATCCACCCATCTTGGCCTCCCAAAGTGCTGGGATTACAGGTGTGTGCCACCACACCCAGCCATGAAATGGACTCTTGACTAAAATAAGAAATAAAAGAGAGGGCTGGGCACGGTGGCTCATGCCTGTAATCCCAGCACTTTGGGAGGCCGAGGTGGGTGGATCACCTGAGGTTGGGAGTTTGAGACCAGCCTGACCAACATGGAGAAACCCCGTCTCTACTAAAAATACAAAATTAGCCAGGCGTGGCGGCACATGCCTGTAATCCCAGCTACTAGGGAGGCTGAGGCAGAAGAATCACTTGAACCTGGGAGGTGGAGGTTGTGGTGAGCTGAGATCACACCATTGTACTCCAGCCTGGGCAACAAGAGCGAAACTCCGTCTCAAAAACAAAAACAAAACAAACAAACAAACAGAAATAAAAGAGAGAAGACTCAAATAAATAAAATGGGGCCAGGCATGGTGGCTCATGCCTGTTATTACAGCACTTTGGGAGGTCAAGGTGGGAAGATGAGTTTGAGCCCAGTCTGGGAAACAAAGCAGGACCCTGCCTCTACAAAAAATAAAAAAGTTAGCTGGGTGTGGTAGTGAGCCCCTGTAGTCCTAGCCAGCTGGGAGGCTAATTCAGGGCAGAGGATCACTTGAGCCTAGGAATTTGAGGTTACAGTGTGTTGTGTCACATCACTCCACTCCAGCCTGGGTGACAAAAAAGAAAATAAAAGTGGAAGAGGAGACATTACAACTGATAACACACACAGAAATACAAAAGATCAAAAAGAGTACTATGAACACCAAAAAAATTGAACAACCTGGAAGAAATGGTACATTCCTGGAAACATATAACCTACCAAGACCGAATCACAAAGAAATTCGAAATCTGAACAGACCAATAATGAGTAAGTAGATTGAGTATGTAATTAAAAGTCTCCCATAAAAAAAAAAAAAAGCTCAGGATCAGATGACTTCATGGCTAAATTCTACCATTTGCAGAAGAACTAATATCAATCCTTCTCAAATTTTTCCACCAAATTGAAGAGGAGGGAATACTTCTAAACAAGGTCATCATTAACCTAATACCAATGCCAGACAAAGACACTACAAGTAAATAAAACTACCAGCCAATATCAATGATGAACATAAATGCAAAAAATCCTCAACAAAATACTAGCAAAGCATATTCAATAGTATATTCAAGGATCATTTGCCATGATCAAATGGGATTTATCCCTGGGATGTAAGGCTGATTAAACATATTCAAATCAATAACTGTGATTCATCGTATTAACAGAATGAAAGACAAAAACCATGTGATCATCTCAATAGATGCAGAAAAAACATTTGAGAAAATTCAAGATCTATTTATGATAAAAACTCTCAGCAAGTTAGGTATAGAAAGAATGTTCCTCAATACAATTAAGGCCATATATGACAGGGCCACAGTTAACATTATATTCAGTGATAAAAAGTTGAAGGATTTTCCTCTAAGACCAAGAACAAGAAAAAGATGCCCATGCCCACCACTTTGGCTCAAAATAGTACTAAAAGTGCTAGCCAGAGTAATTAGGCAAGAAAAGAAAATAAAAGGCATTCAAATAGGAAAGGAAAAAGTGAAATTGTGTGGATGATAGAATTTTATATATACAAAATCCAAAAGATTCCACCCAAAAAATATTAGAACTGATAAATGAATGAAGTTGCAGGATACAAAATCAACATACAAAAGAGTAGCACTTTCATACACTAACAATGATCTATCTGAGAAAAAAATAAGAAAACAATCCTATTTACAATAGCAACAAAAGAATAAATTACATAGGAGTAAATTTAACAAAGGAAGTGAAAGATCTGTATACTAAAAACTATAAACATTGATGAAAGAAATTTAAGAATCAGTTGGATACATTAAATATGTTAAAAAAGAAACTAAAGAGGACACAAATAAGTGGAAAGATATCCTTTGTTCATGCATTGGAATAATTAATATTTTTTAAATGTCCATACTACCCAAAGTGATGCAATCCCTATGAAAATTCCAGTGTCATTCTTTTTTTTTTTTTTTTTTTTTTTTTTGAGACAGGGTGTGGCTCTGTTGCCCAGGCAGGAGTACTCACTGCAATTTCTGCCTCCAAAGCTCAAGCCATCCTCCCACCTCCGACTCCTGAGTAGCTGGGACTATAGGTGCATGCTACTACATCTGGCTAATTTTTGTATGTTTTGTAGACACGGGGTCTTACTTTGTTGCCCAGGCTGGTCTCAAACTCCTGAGCTCAAGCAATCTGCCTGCCCCCAGCTTCCCAAAGTGCTGAGATTACAGGTGTGAATCACTACACCTGGCCTCCAATACTATTCTTCATAGAAAGAGAAAAAAAATCCTAAAATTTATATAGAAGCACCTAAGACCTGAATAACCAAAGCAATCTTGACTAAAAAGAACAAAGGAGGAGGCATCACACTACTGGATTTCAAAATCTATTAGAAAACTATAGTAACCAAACCCTATGGTACTGGCATTAAAAACAGACATATTGACCAATGGAATAGGATAGAGATTCCAGAAATAAATCCATACATCTATGGTCAATTGATTTATGACAAAGGTGCCAAGAACACACAATGGGGAAAGGACAGTCTTTTCAATAAATGGTGTTGGGAAAACTTCCATTCTTCCATATGTGGATATCTATAAATGGAAGAATGAAAATAGCTCATCTCACCTCATACAATAAACAACTTTGCCAGGTGCTGTGTAATGCCAGCACTTTGGGGGGCTGAGGTGGGAGGATCACTTGAGCCTAGGAGTTTGAGACCAGCCTGGGAAACATAGGGAGACCCCATCTATAAAAAAAAAAAAGTAAATTAGCTGCGTGTGGTGGTGCATGCTTGTGGTCTCAGCTACTTGGGAGGCTGAGGTGGGAGGATTGTTTCAGCTTGGGAGACTGGGGCTGCAGTGAGCCATGATTGCATTATTGCACTTCAACCTGGATGACAGAGTGTAAAGAGTTAAATGTAACATCTGAAACTATAAAACTACTAGAAGAAAAGAGGAGAAAAACTTCATGACATTGATCTGGACAGCAGTTTTCTGAATATGACTCCAAAAGCACAGGCAATGAAAACAAAAATAGAAAAATAGGATTATATCAAACTGAAAAGGTTCACCATAGTAAAGAATTAATAAAGTGAAAATACACCCCACGAATTGGAAGAAAATATTTCTAAATCACACATCGCATAAGGGGCTAATATTCAAAATATATAAGGAACTCAAACTACTCAGTAATAAGAAAACAAATAACCCTATTTAAAATGTGAAAAAGACATGAATCACATTTTGCAAAAGAAGACATATTGAATGGCCAATAAATATGTGAAAAAATGCTCAAGATCTCTAGTCATCAGAGAAATGCAAATTAAAACCACAATGAGGTATCATCTCTCACCTGTTAGATTGGCTATTATCAAAAACATGAAAGATAAGAAATGCTGGTGAGGATGTGGAGAAAAGGGAACCCGTGCATACTGTTGGTGATATCGTAAATTAGTACAGTTGTTCTGGAAAACAGCATGGAGGTTCCTCAAAAAACTAAAAATATAATTACCACATGATCCAACAATCCCACTTCTTGGGCATATACCCAAAGGAATTGGAGTCAGTATGTCACAGATATGTCTGTTCTCTCATGCTCCCAGCAGCATTATTCACAATAGCCAAGATACGGAAACAACCAAAGTGCCCATCAATGGATAAATGAATTTTTAGAATATGATCTATATACACAATTGAATACTATTCAGCCTTTTAAAAAATAGGAAATTGGCTGAGTGCAGTGGCTCTCACCTTTAATCCCAGCACTTTGGGAGGCTGAGGTGGGAGGATCACTTGAGGCCAGGAGTGAGACCAGCCTGGCCAGCATGGCAAAACCCCATCGCTACTAAAAACACAAAACTTAGCCAGGTGTGGTGACACATGCCTATAATTCCAGCTACTAGGGTGGCTGAGGCATGAGAATTGCTTGAGCCCAGGAGGTGGAGGTTGTGTAGTGAGCCGAGACGGTGCCACTGCACTCCAGCCTGGGCAACAGAGTAAGTCCCCGTCTCAAAAAATTTTGTTATATTTACCTTATCTTTCATCTACTCATCTCCCTCTTTGTGTTTCTTATTTCTTGATGCACTTTACTATAGGTTGAAAACCTCAGTACAGTTTCTCTCTATCAGTATGTATTCTATTTACCTAGAATTTATTATTTGCATATAATTCTTTTTTTTTTTTTTTTTTTGAGGCAGGCTTTCCCTTAGGCTGGAATACAGTTGTGCAGTCAAGGCTCACTGCATCCTCAACATCCGGGGATCAAGTGATCCTCCCATCTCAGCCTCCTGAGTAGCTGGGATCACAGGCATGCACAATCATGCCCAGCTAATTTTTTCTTTTTTTTTTTTTTTTTTTGTAGAGATGGGGTTTCATCATGTTGCCCAGCTGGTCTCAAACTCCTGGGCTAAAGTGATCCACCCACCTTGGCCTCCCAAAGGGCTGGGATTACAGGTGTGAGCCACCATGGCCAGCCTATAATTCTTTTTGTGTGTGTGAGGTAAAACCTAAATATAATGAAATCACAACTTAAGTGGGCTATTTCCTGAGTGTTGACAAATGCATGTAACTGTGTAATCCTATTACGATGCAGCACATCATCATCAGTTCAGAAAGTCCCCTCACGACCCTTTCTAGTCAGTTTCCACTTTCCTCCTCTCCTACAAAGGCAACCACTGCTCTTTTTCACTATAGGTTGGTTTTGCTTGTTCTAGACTTTCAAATACATGGAATCTCACAGTTTGTATGCTTTTGTATCTGGTTTAATTCAGTAAGGTTTTTTAAATTGTTGAACTGATTCATGTTGTTTTATCAGCAGTTAATTTCCTCCTTTTACTATTTTTTCTTTTTGAGACAGGGTCTCCCTCTGTCACCCACGTTAGAGTGCAGTGACCCAATCATGGCTCACTGCAGTCTTGACCTTCTGGGCTCAAGCAATTCTCCTACCTCAGCCTCCTGGGTAGCAAATACGGGTGTGCACCGCCATGCCCAGCTAATGTTGCTTTTTCTCTGTAGAGATGGGGTCCTCACTATATTGTCCAGGCTGGTCTTAACTCCTGGGCTCAAGTGATCCTCCCACATCGTTCTCCCAAATTGCTGGGCTTACAGGCATGGGCCATCACAGTCGGTCCTCTTTTGCTAAGTATTATTCCACTGTTTGAATATATCAGTTTATCTGCTCTCCTGTTGATGGACAACTATTCCTTTCCAGTTTTTGGCAATGATGAATAAAACTGCTGCAAGTCCTTTGGTGGACATATACTTTCACTTCTGTTGGGTAAATACCCAGAAGTGCAACAACTGGATGAAGAATAGGCGTATGTTTACTTTTTTATGAAAAACTTAAGGGCCTTTTCCCAAAGTGGTTGTTCAGTTTACATCAGCAATGTTCAGTGGTTGTTCAGTCCATTAGCAATGTTGCTCCATGTCCTCTCCAACATTTGGTGTTGTCATTTTAATTTTAGTCATTCTAGTGTAGTAGTATTCTCAATGAGGTCTTAAAATTCATTTCTCCCATGATAACAATGTTGAATACTTTATGATGTACTTATTAGTGATTCATATATCTTCTTTTGTAAAGTATCTGTATTTTTGAGTTGTAAGAGTATTAAGATACATTCTGCATGTAAGTTCAGATATATATGTTGCGATTATTGTATCCTGGCCTATGGGGTAATTTAATGGTATCTTTTGATGAACATAAAGTTCTAATTTTTTGAAATCTAATTTATCAATATTTTTGTTATATGGTTAGTGCTCTCATGGTTCTTTCCAAGAACTTTTGCTTACCCCAACTTGTGAAAATATTCTCCTGTTTTCTTCTTTAAGTCTAATAGTTTTAGCTTTTATGTTGTGACAATGTTTTATCTCTAATTTTTTGTAGGGTATGAGGTCAGGGTCAAAGATTCATTTTTTTTCCTTATGAATATCAAGTTTTTATAGCATCATCTATTGAAAAGATTTTCCTTTCCCCATTGGATCGCTTTGGCACCACTGTAAAATATCAAACTACTTTACATTTAAATTAATTGCACTACAGATAGTGCTCAACTTTCTAAAGTTCAACATACAGGTTTTTGACTTTATATATTTATTTATTTGAGACAAGGTCTTGCCCTGTTGCCCAGGCTGGAGTACAGTGCGGTGATCATGGCTCACTGTAGCCTCAGACTCCTGGGCTCAAGCAATCCTCCCAACTCAGCCTCCTGAGTAGCTGAGCCTACAGGTGCAAACCACCACAAGTAATTTTTTTTTTTTTTTTGAGATGGAGTCTCACTCTGTTGCCCAGGCTGGAATGCAGTGGTGTGATCTTGGCTCACTGCAAGCTCCGCCTCCTGGGTTCAAGCAATTCTCCTGTGTCAGCCTCCCAAGTAGCTGGAATTACAGGCATCCACCACCATGCCTGGCTAATTTTTGTATTTTTAGCAGAGATGGAGTTTCACCAACATGGTGGCCAGGCTGGTCTCGAACTCTTGACCTCAAGTGATACCTGCCTCATCCCAAAGTGGTGGAATTGCAGGTGTAAGCCACCATGCCCAGCCTGTGGCTGGATAATTTAAAAGTTTTTTTGTAGAGGTGGGGCCTCACTTTGTTACCCAGGCTGGTCTTGAACTCCTAGGCTCAAGTGATCCTCCCACCTTGGCCTCCCAAAGTGTTGCGATTACAAGCATGAGCCACAGCCTGGCCTGGCCAAATCCTTTCCTATGATTTGAATTCAGTTTTACAAACAATATCTTTTTTCTTCAAAAAGAAAATAATCATAATCATAATAGTAGCAGCTACTTATTAAGCATTTACAAGGCCTTATAACAAATATCTTATACTTGGTAATCTCTCTCAAATAATCTCAATGACCTTCTATGTAAGGGTTATTATCCCATTTTACAAAAAGGAAACTGAAGTTCAAAGATTTACCTAAGGTCATATAAAGGTAACTACGTCTGACTCCAGAAGTCCAATTATACCATTTTGTCATCCTTAAAAAAATGATTTATTGGTCTCTGATACTAAGTTATTCTTCAGTGTATTATGTTGCTGTTCTTCATAATTCCGTTAACAAATTGGGTATCATTTCAGGGCCCAGTATTGCTGTACACAGGGAAAAGACAGAAAAAAATTCCCATATGACAAGTTTTTGTTTGTATCCAATTACAGAGTTCCATAAGACTATGATTTGAATATTGTGATACAACTTAAATTTGGCACATTATTTAATTATCCAAAGTTTATTACATATTTGAGTGCATATTAAAGAGATTATTTGGCATAATTGACAAGATAAAATTTCTGTACCTTATTTGACTATCAGGTGTATATGTGGTATATTTATGTATGTGTGTGTATAGACACACATATACTCCTAAATTAAATATAGTTGTATAAAAAGCTAAAGATTACTATGTTAAGATTAATTCATTAAAAAATCTATTATATTAAATTGCATCTGCATTCAAAGCAGAAATGTAAAAAAACGAATCAGTGTACTAAATACACATGAATTTACAAAGTAATTGAAAATGAAATAAAAATTTCTATTTAAGTGTTATATTCTTGTTTAATTGGTATTTAAGTGGCACTATCAAATATCGAAATAAACATCATTTTTTAGATTGTTGAGATAATAAAGATTCTACAAGCATTACCGTACCCTTGTACCCTCTAAATTAAGATTCAGCATTATTATAGTAGGAAAAAATGGCAGATAATTTTCTTCTTTATTAATATGGGAATTCTCAGGAAGCAATCAGGGCAGTGTCTGCACTCCTGGGCTTGTGTTTTCAGCTCTTCCATCAGTGGAAGTCTGGCTTCTCAGGAAAGGTGCAGCCAGTCCGTCTAATTATGATGCTTGCTGCATAGTGGCCAGCACGGATACATTCAGTCAGAGGCTTGTCAGAGACCAGTTGAGACAGAAAACCTAGAACACAGGCAAAAAAAAACCATGAGTATTGTGTAACAGCAGCAGAAATGTCATATTGGGTCAGACCAATATATGATCTAAGCACCTGTCTCATTCTTCAGCCTTGACAGTAAGAGAAAGTCTTGAGCGTTACCGTTAGGGAGGTCTTTTTTTTTTCCCTGAGATGGAGTCTTGCTCTGTTGCCCAGGCTGGAGTACAGTGGCATCATCTTGGCCACTGCAACCTCTGCCTCCCAGGTTCAAGCAATTCTCCTGCCTCAGCCTCCTGAGTAGCTGGGACTACAGGCACGCACCACCATGCCCAGCTAATTCTTGTAGTTTTGGTAGAGATGGGGTTTCACCATGCTGGCCAGGCTGGTCTTAAACTCCTGACCTTGTGATCTGCCCGCCTTGGCCTGGGATTACAGGCATGAGCCACTGTGCCCGGATGGGAGGTCTTTTCCCAAACATCATGAGCTTCCCCTAATATTTATTCTAAAGAGCTCAAGTTGAGACACAACAACTTGCCATCAAGTCAATCTGTTCTTTTTTTTTTTTGAGGTGGAGTTTCACTCTTGTTGCCCAGGCTGGAGTGCAATGGCATGATCTCGGCCCACTGCAATCTCTGCCTCCCAGGGTCAAGCAATTCTTCTGCCTCAGCCTCGCGAGTAGCTGGGATTACAGGTGCCTTCCATCACGCCCAGCTAATTTTTGTATTTTTAGTAGAGATGGGGTTTCGCCATGTTGGCCAGGCTGGTCTCAAACTCCTGACCTCAGGTGATCCGCTTGCCTTGGCCTCCCAAAGTGCTGGGATTACAGGCGTGAGCCACTGCGCATGGACAGGGAAGCATGTGTTGATACGGTCTCAGAATCAACATGGTGAAACACCACCTCTACTAAAAATACAAAAATAAATTATCTGTACCGGTAATGTGTATATATAATTACACATATGAGCAATGAACAATTAGAAGTTACTAAGAATAAGCCAGGCATCGTGGCTCATGCCTATAATCCCAGCACTTTGAGAGGTCAAGATGGGTGAATTGCTTGACCTCAGGAGTTTGAGACCAACATGGGCAACATGGCGAAATCCTGTCTGTACAAAAAATACAAAAATCAGCCATGCATGTTGGTGCATGCCTGTAGACCTAGCTACTCAGAAGGCTAAGGTGAGAGGATTGCTTAAGCCTGGAAGGTTGAGGCTGTGGTTAGCTATGATCACATCACTGCACCCCAACCTGGGCAACAGAGGAGGACCCTGTCTCAACAACAAAAATTGATTAGAAAGTTAATATTAAGAATACTTATCCATATTTATTCTAAGGTACTTCAAATATTTGGAGTACCTTAGAATAAATCTGACAGAAGTTGTGTAGGGCCTGCACATTGAAAATGACAAAACAACACTGAGAAATATAAAAGAAGCCTAAATAAACAGAGAGACATAAAGTGTTCAAAGGTCAGAAGATTCAATATTATCAGTTCTGCAGGAATTTTTCTATTAATTCATTGGAATACCAATAAAAATTCTAGCAGATTTTTCTTATAGAAACTGACATGCTGCTTCTAAAATTTATATGGAAATTCAAAGGACCTAGGTTAGTGAAAACTCAACTTCGAAAAAGAAGAACGAAGCCAGAGGATTTACACTACCTGATTTCAAAATTTATTATAGAATGATAATAACCAAGACACTATGGTATTAGCATATAGACAAATAGATCAATGGAACTGAACAGAGTCCAGAAATAAACCTACTTCTGTATAGCCAACTGATTTTTGACACAGGTGCCCAAACAATCCCATCGAGAAAGGACACTCTAACAAATTGTATTAGAACAATAGATACCATGTGTGAAAAAAAAAGCACGTCAACCTTTACCTTACACTATCTACAAAAATTCACTTGAAATGAATCACAGACATAAATGTACGGAATAAAATCCTAAAACTCTTGAGGAGAAAACATAGGAGAAAATCTTAGTGATCTTGGGTTTGCTAAAGATCACTTAGTAAGATGTAAAAAGTACAAACTTTTCTTTTTTAAAAATTTATTTATTTATTTTTGAGACAGTGTCTCACTATCACCCAGGCTGGAGTGCAGTGGCACACTCATGGCTCACTGCAGCCTCGACCTTCTGGGCTGAAGCTCTTCTCCCACCTCAGCTTTCCTAGTAGCTGGGACTACAGGCATGTGCCACCATGCCTGGCTAATTCTTGCATTTTTTTGTAGAGATGCTCAGGCTGGTCTTGAACTCCTGGGCTCAAGTAATCTGCCCGCCTTGGCCTCCCAAAGCACTGGGATTACAGGTGTGAGCTACCACACCTGGCTAAGAATACAACTTTTATAGAAGAAAAAATAATCTGAACGTTGTCACAATTAAATGCTTGGTACCTCAATACAAGAAACAACTCAATACAAAGTAGGCAAAAGTATTTAACATTTTAGCAAAGAAGATAGATGCCAAATAAGCAAATGAAAAAATGTTCAATATCATTATTCATTAAAGAAATGCAAATTAAAATCACAATTAGCTACCACTGCACACTCACAGAATGGCTAAAACTGAAAAGACTGACTATAACAAGTGTTGACAAGGGTGTGATCAACTGGAACTCTCATACACTAATTGTGGGAATGTAAAATGGTAAGACCACTTTCCAAAACCATCTGTCAGTCTTAAAAAGTGAAACATGTGCATATCATATGACCCATTTTATTTCTAGGTATTTATCCAAGGTAGGTGAAAGCACATATCCACACAAAGACTTGTAAATGAATGTTCACAGCAGCTTTATTTGTAATAGCCCCAAACTGGGATCCAAAAGGGGATGAGAAGGAGCAGGAAGGCATGATTAGAAAAGGCCATGGGAGCAGTGGATATGTCCATAGTGATGGTTTCATGGGTGTATACACATATGTCCAAAGTTATAAAGACAGGTCAAGAGCAGAAGAATCTGGGCTACCTTCCCCTTAGGGGAAAACTGAACTGCTGCAGTAACACTCAAATACACACAAGAGCAGATAATAATGAGAAACTGTGCTGCAGCTAGGCTTCTGGGCCTTCCCTGAGGCCGTGGGCAGCCTGAGGGGGATGAAGGTTAATTGAGAAGCTGTGGTATAATGACTTGTAGAGAACATTATAAGTGATTTATGTCCTTCTTCTTCTACCATTCTGACCACACAGACTTTTCCCAGTCAGATTTGGGGAATGCTCTGTATTAGATGAAACAAATAAGTATTCCCAACCAAAGAATAAAATTAAAATGGTTAATAGAATGATGTATTTTAAAGACATTTGCTGAGACTGTAAAATCACTCTCTCAAGAGGTTTAGTAAGAGTATTTTATCACTGAGTTTTCAGGTAACAGTCAAAAGTCAATATTAACTTTTCTGCCAAACTGTGAGGCAAAAATGCTCAGTCCACACAGTGAATGGAGCAGATGCCAAATTCAGAGTCAGATCAGCTTACAATGCAAACATGTCTATTAGACGCCTTATAAGCAACATCTGTTTTCTTCATTCTGCCTGGTATTATCATTGTGAGAAAAAGAAAAAGCTTATGTTTATGAAATATTTTTGTGAAGGAAAACCACCCGCATCCTTTTTCTAAGAGAACTAGATGATGAAGTAAGTAAGTATCCTGAAGAGTCTTTTGCTTTGACAAGTGGAGAACCTGGATGCTGAAAAAAGCTAAGAGCTTTGCCCAAGGTGAATGTCAGTTTTTCAATAATCTATTTTTAAAAACCAACTAAAATGAAATACAGATACTACATAATCAGTGATAAGTGGAATCTTCAAAAAGTAGCTGATGTGAATCTTGAAAGCTGTATAAAATTGTTTAAATAAACAAAGGGAGCTTATATTTAAGTAATTGTAGGGAATCCTTTTATAATGGAAGTAAACATCCTGAAGATACTTTTTTATTTTGAAAAATATACATAACATAAAATTTACTATTTTAACAAATTTTAAATGCACAATTCAGTGACATTAAGTACATTCACAATGTGCAACTACTACCTCTATGCATTTTTAGAACTTTTCCATCACCCCAAAAGAAACTCTGTACCCATAAAACAATAACTCCTCCCTCCTCTTTACTTCCAGCCCCTGGTAACTGCTACTCTACTTTTTGCCTCTATAAATTTGCCTATTCTAGGTACCTCATGTAAGTGAGATCATACAATATTTGTCTTTTTGTGTCTAGCTTATTTCACTTAGCATAATGTTTCCCAATATAATTTTAGTTTAGATTTTAATTATTAGCCTGCTTAAAGTGTATTTTATTTGAAAAGGATTCCAAATTTAGAAAAAAAGTTGCAGGAATAAAATAGTACAAAAAGCATCTGTATATCATTTACCCAGGTGCACAATATTGTTAACATTTTGCATCATTTGCATATACTCTTTCTCTGCATACAATTTTATTTCCCTGAACTACTTGAGAGGAAGTTACATTTATCATGTCTTTTTACTTCTGAAAACTTCAGTGTATCTTTTCTGAGAATAAGGATATTCTCTTACATAGCTACAGTGTGGACATCAACATCAACTTCAGTAACATTGTTATCTAATCTACTGCCCATATTTCAATTTAGTCAATTACCCAATAATGTCCTTTATAGAAATTTTCTCCTCTGGAACAGAATCTAGTTCAGGATTTAACTGTGGTATCTTTATAGTTTTTAAAAATCTGGAACATTTCCTCAGATTTTGACTTTTGAGATATGGACATTTTTGAAGAATATAGTCATCCCTTACCTCATTTTTAATTTATTTGTTTATTTATTTGAGACAGGGTCTTACGCTGATTGCCCAGGCTGGAGTGCAGTGGCATAATTTTTTTGGGCTCACTGCAGCCTCAACTCTCTAGGCTCAGGTGATTCTCCTACCTCTGCCTCCTGAGTAGCTGGGACCACAGGTGCACACCACAGTGCCTCGCTAATTTTTTTGTACTTTTAGTAGACGGGGTTTTGTCATGTTGCCTAGGCTGGTCTCGAACTCCTGGACTCAAGCAATCCACCCGCCTCAGCCTCCTAAAGTGCTGGGATTACAGGTGTGAGCCACTGCATCTGACATGCTTATCCCATTATTTATTTATTTTCCCAATTTTAATAGACTGATTCTAATATTGGATTTGTCTAATATTTTCTCATGATTAAATTCAGATTATGCATTCCCAGGCAGACTACTACACACATTATGATAGATCCTTCTCAAAGTGTCACATTTAGAGGCACATCATGTCCATCTGCAGTGCACTGGTGATAGGAATTCTGATCACCTGATCAAGGTGTTGTCCTACTTCTCCATTGTATAGTACCTAGTTTTTCCCTTGCATCTAACAAGCAGTTTGTGAATAGACAATTTAAGATCACATAGGCCAGGTACGGTGGCTCACGCGTGTAATCCCAACACTCTGGGAGGCCAAGGCAGGCAGACCATGAGGTCAGGAGTTTGAGACCAGCCTGGCCAACATGGTGAAACCTCGTCTCTACTAAAAATACAAAAATTTGCCAGGTGTTATGGCACTTGCCTGTAATCCCAGCTACTTGGGAGGCTGAGGCAGGAGAATTGCTTGAACTCAGGAGGCAGAGGTCACAGTGAGCTGAGATCATGTCACTGCACTCCAGCCTGGGCAACAAGAGTGAAACTCCATCTCAAAAAAAAAAGAAAAAAGAAAGAGACCAGAGAGAGAGAGAGGAAGGAAGGAAAGAAGGAAGGAAGGAAGGAAGGAAGGAAGGAAGGAAGGAAGGAAGGAAGGAAGGAAGGAAGGAAGGGAGGAAGGCAGGCAGGCAGGCAGGCAGGCAGGCAGACTGAGCAAATCCTCAAATCAAATTAGGCTGGGCATGGTGGCTCATGCCTGTAATCCCAGCACTTTGGGAGGCCGGCGGTGGAGGAGGAGGGGGGCGGTCGGCGGATCACAAGGTCAGGAGTTTGAGACCAGCCTGGTCAATATGGTGAAATCCTGTCTCTACTAAAAATACAAAAATTAGCCGGGCATGGTGGTGGGCACCTGTAGTCCCAGCTACTTGGGAAACTGAGGCAGGAGAATCACTTGAATCCGGGAGGCAGAGGTTGCAGTGAGCCGAGATTGCGCCACTGCACTCTAGTCAAGGTGACAGAGTGAGACTCCATCTCAAAAAAAAAAAAATCACATAAATATTCTGTGCGTTATCAAAAGTCCCAACCCCCTCCCAGATTGAGTATCCACTCATAATTTTTAACTGAAGCAATTCATACTGTGATGATTTTCCAACTCCAGCTGTGAAATGATTTTCACATTTACTAGTCAGCCCTCACCATTCTACCATAAACAAGAGCCTATCTCCTCTCCCATTTATTATTTTAAAATCTATTTATTATCAATAAGAATGCACAGTTATTTTTATTTTATTTGTGTGGTGGAGTCTTGCTCTGTCACCGAGGCTGGGGTGCAGTGGTACAATCTCGGCTCACTGCAACCTCCACCTCCCCGGTTCAAGCGATTCTCCTGCCTCAGTCTCCGAAGTAGCAGCTGGGACTACATGAGCCACCATGCCCGGCTAATTTTTGTATCTTGAGTAGAGATGGGGTTTCACCATGTTGGACAGGCTGGTCTCAAACTCCCGACCTAAGGTGATCCACCCACCTCAGCCTCCCAAAATGCTGGGATTACAGCACGCTCGGCCCACAATTCTTTTTAAATCAATGGTTTATAATCCCTTACAGCCTTTAATTAATTTGGTCCTTAAAATATTCCAGTTTTTGCCAGTGGGAGCTGTTCAGGCTAGCGGCTCCTGTGTCCTTGGATATGCCATCACATTATTTTTGATCACTTCTTTATGTTCTGGCATAATGTTCTGGGCTCTACTATGCCCTGGAATCAGCTATTTATCTGAGGATAACTGGTTCTTTTTAGCATAGAATGGTATTAGAGACCAAGATCTGGGTGGCAGGTGTGCTTTTTGCTTCTAGACCCTGTTAATGAACAGAGCTAGGAAGTATGCATGTATACATAGTCATGCACACACACACACACACACACTTACATCTATAACTGTATACGTATACATGTGTACAGAGACCTATTTTAGAAATTGAGCTGACACCAGTACTTCCAATTCTAGTCCATCTCCACAGGGTTCTTTCTTGCCTTTCCTCATCCCATTATTTGTATGTTCCTTCTTCTATAGTGAGAACCTAGCTCCCAACAATATCAACAAATTTATTTATTTACTCACTTTTGTAATAGATCTAAAATAGTTTCAAAGTCACTTCATCCCTAACTTTAAAAGAAAAAAAATCCAAATCTACTAAAAAAAGTTAGGGTTAATTTTCTGTTCTCTGATGTAGTCAAATACTGTGTTCAGCAAGTTACTTAGATTGGTTCTCTTTTTTACCCCCTTTGGGGAGCTCATTTTACTTAAGAAAAGATTGGAAAAAGTTGGGTTCGTGTTTTTCAGTTTGCTATCAGTTTTAGTCCCATTTCTTACATTCTATCCTTATTGATTTAATATTTTAAAAATATGTAAAACATTAACATGTTTCTAAAAGTAAAAATTCTATAGAAGATATGCTCAAAGAAGAGTCACTCTCTTTACCATGTCCTCCTCCCCATCCCTTGTAAGCAACCACTTTCACTGTTTTCTGGTTTATCTACCTGTATTCTTTTAGTAAAGGTAAGCAGATGTATGTACATTTTCTTCCTTTTTTTTTTCTTTTTAACACACAGGGAGGTAATACAGTATATATGCTCTCTTACACTTTGCTTTTTTTCCACTTAAAAGTATCTCTTGGAGGCTGGGTGCCGTGGCTCATGCCTGTAATCCCAGCACCTTGGGAGGCTGAGGCAGGTGGATCACCTGAGGTTGGGAGTTTGAGACCTGCCTGGCCAACATGGTGAAATCCTGTCTCTACTAAAATTATAAAAATTAACCGAGCGTGGTGGCGGGTGCCTGTAATCCCAGCCACTTGGGAGGCTGAGGCAGAAGAATCGCTTGAACCCAGGAGGCAGAGGTTGCAGTGAGCTGAGATCACACCACTGCACTCCAGCCTGGGCGACAGAGCGAGACTCCATCTCAAACAAACAAACAAAACAAAAACAAAATCTCCTGGTAATCATTCTACATCAATTGGTAGAGATTTTCTTCATTCTTTTTTACAGCTACATAGTATCTCCATGTATAAATACACTGTAATCTATCTCCTATGTGTGGGCATTTACATAGTTTCCAATGTTTTGAAAATATAAACAATGCTACAATGAATAAACTTTTACATACGTATTTTTGTGTTGTTAGGGGCGTATCTTCAGGATAAATTCTAGAAGTAGAACTGCTAGGTTAATGAGTAACTATATGCATATATAGTTTTATTAGTGATTCTCCTTCATAGAGGTTTAAGGATTTTGTATTTCTACTAGTAATGTAAGAGTGCCCATTTCCCCACAACTTCACCAATATAGTATACTGTCCAGCTTTTTAATTTTTGCCAGTCTGATGGGTTAGAAATATTTCAGTATAATTTTAATCTGGATTTATCTTATTAAGTGAAGCTGAACATCTTTTTATATATCTTTAAAGAACAGATCTCTCTGTGAATTAATTTTTATCTTTTGCTTATTTTTCTATAGGATGTGTGGTCTTTCACCCTCTATTTTATTATTATTATTATTGTTTTTGAGACAGAGTCTCCTCTTGTCACCCAGGCTGGAGTACAGTGGTGTGATCTCGGCTCACTGCAACCTCTGCCTCCTGGGTTCTGAGTAGCTGGGATTACAGGTGTGCACCACCATACCCAGCTAGTTTTTGTATTTTCAGTAGAGATGGGTTTCACCATGTTGGCCAGGCTGGTCTTGAACTCCTGACTGCAGGTGATCCGCCTGCCTCGGCCTCCCAAAGTGCTGGGATTACAGGTGCGAGCCACCATGCCTGGCCTCACTCTCTATTTTTAAAAGTTCCCTGCATTTTAGGTATATTATTCCAACAAAGTGTTTTTCAAAAAAAAAAAAAAAAAAAAACCAACAATAACAATATGCTATTAATAGATACAAATACTGTACTGTGTCAGCAAGTAAACAAAGTACTTTTTAATATTTCATTCACTGAAACACAGCCTCAGGCCCCAGAGTGTGGCTGGTAAACACTATAGCAGATAAATGTGGCTTGTAGGTATTAAAAAAAAAAAAAAAAAAAAAAAAAGGCTAGGTGGGGTGGCTCATGACTCATCTCTAATCTGAGCACTTTGGGAGGCTGAGATGGGAGAATCACTTGAGCCCAGGAAACCAGCCTGGGCAACACAGTGAGACTTGTCTCCACAGAAAAAAAAAACATTAGCTGGGCATGGTGGCATGCACCTGCAATCCCAGCTACTTGGGCGGCTGAGGTGGGAGGACTGCTTGAGCTGGGAGGTTGAGGCTGCAGTGAGCTGTGATTGAGCCTACTGTACTCTAGTTTGGGCAACAGCAACAACAACAGCAGCAAAAAAACAAAAACAGGTCAGGCGTGGTGGCTCATGCCTGTAATCCCAGTACTTAGCGAGGCTGAGGCACCCAGATCATTTGAGCCCAGAAGTTTGAGACCAGCCTGGGCAACATGGCAAAATTCCATCTCTACAAAAAAATTCAAAAATTTAGCCAGGTGTGGTGCTGCATGCCTGTAGTCTCAGCTACTTACTCAGGAGGCTGAGGTGGGAGGATCACCCAAACCTGGGAGGTTGTGGCTGCAGTGAGCCATATCACGCCATTGCACTCCAGCATGGGAGACAGAGTGAGACACTATCTCAAACAAAACAAAACAAAACAAAACAAAACAAAACAAAACAAAAACAAAAAAGTCTGCTCTTTTTAGAACAAGATTTGGGCTTACCAAGAGTCCAAGAAGCAAAATCTTAAATAACTGACTTCGAATGTGTGTTCAATATGAAAAAGTCTCTTACGATCCCTTTTTCCCAGTGCCACTGGCTTGTGGTCCTTATCAGTACATCATCTTGAAAATGAAGAGCACAGCTCTGTATGTATGCTTTTCAGCACAGCCAAGAGAGCAGGCATAGGAGGCATTACACCGGAGAACAAGAACCATCAATGCAGGTTTTTCCAAATCAAGAACTCATATGCCGAGGCAGTTGTTGTTGCCTTTTTACTTTGGTTCCTTCTCTCTATCCTTTTACACATAGGCCTGTCAACCTGGGCCCCTCAGGCTTTTCCCAGCTTTAGGAGACGTTACAGACTTTAGGTCCTCTAGCTGTCGAGGCATAAGGTGAGAATCTCTCATCCATAATAAATTGGGTTCCTAGGGTTATTGTTAGCTGGCTCTGAATCTTGGAACAATCTTTCCAAATAAACCTCTGTTCATTAACAATTGGTGCAGCCTATTATCTTCTGGTTGATTTTATTTAGACTTTTACTGATGTTACGAAGTGTGATCAATAAATTGACAAATTGTATCTAGTATTTGACATGAGACCTGAAGCATATGTTAAAGTTGTACAAAAAGAGGAGGTGCTACACTAGTTTCCTCAAAGCACACAGAGGTGGGATTTCTGGTGTGGTCAAAAGGCAATGTAATTTCCTAACTTAAGCTGTTTATTCCATGTAGTTACTGTATAAGAGATATAGCATCTAGAATTTTCTTAGTGTCATTTACAGGGAATCGAGAAATATTGTCAGTGGGTATAGAAGGCTTAATGGAGACACTTAATAAGAGTTAGGGATATTTTAGAAGGAAATGAACAAAGTCTTTATGAGTCCATTTTTTCTTTTCTATTTATAGTTCCTTAATAGTTTTTCATAGTAGCTGGAACTTAAAACCCAGTAGACTCTATTACTGTTCATTCTTTTTTTTTTTTTTTTTTTTGAGACAGAGTCTCGCTGTCGCCCAGGCTGGAGTGCAGTGGCGCGATCTCGGCTCACTGCAGGCTCCGTCCCCCGGGGTTCACACCATTCTCCTGCCTCAGCCTCCCGAGTAGCTGGGACTACGGGTGCCCGCCACCTCGCCCAGCTAATTTTTTGTATTTTTAGTAGAGACAGGGTTTCACTGTGTTAGCCAGAATGGTCTCGATCTCCTGACCTCGTGATCCGCCCGCCTCGGCCTCCCAAAGTGCTGGGATTACAGGCGTGAGCCACCGCGCCCGGCCTATTACTGTTCATTCTACATTCAGCAGCTTGTCAACAAGAAAGCAAGCTGCACTTTATGGACTTGGAAGAATAAAGTTTTTTTTGTTTTTGTTTGTATTCCTGGGCTCAAGCAATCCTCCCACTTCAGCCTCCTGAGTAGCTAGAACTACAGGTGTGTGCCACTATGCCTGGCTAACTTTTCTATTTTTTGTAGAAATGGAGTCTCACTATGTGGCCCAGGCTGGTCTGAACTCCTGGGCTCAAGCAATCCTTCTACTTCAGCCTCCTAAAGTGCTGGGATTACAGGTGTGAGCCACTGTACCCAGCCAGAATACAGTTTTACTAAGTCACTTTTTACAAGTATATATTATGCTGAAATCGTTTTCCCAAAGATACAATACAAATACATGTCAGTGGCTCTATTTTTATCTTCTTAAATAGTTCCCAGAAACCTTTTATATATAGTAGACCACCATGTGCCTATGTAGAGTTTAAACATTTTAAAGGTTTTGGAAATATATATATATAATTTGTTCTAAAAAATCTCATTTTACACTAAATTTAAATTATTATACATCTAGGTAGTACATTGTTCACCTGGAAAAATATACAAATATTTATGCATTGAAAATAGATTTTAAGCCACATAAATTTAAAGGTCAGAGAATACTGTGAATAGGTAGCAATACCTCAAATATATAAAGCCTGAAGCCATAGCAGCTCCATGGCCATCCATATTACACCTATAAGGACCCCTCAGGCCTTCACTAAGAGATTACTTATTTTTAAGAAAGCAAGTGAAAATATTGTTTTTCTGATTATAAAAGTCATACCCAATAACTGCAGAAAATGTGGAAAAAGGGAAACAGTAAAATTACGAATAAATAGAAAACATACATAGTCCCATTAAAAATAATAATCAGGGCTGGGCGCGGTGGCTCACGCCTGTAATCCCAGTGCTTTGGGAGTCCTAGGAGGGCGGATCACAAGGTCAGGAGATCGAGACCATCCTGGCTAACACGGTGAAAACTCGTCTCTACTAAAAATACAAAAAAAAAATTAGGCAGGCATGGTGGCAGCCGCCTGTAGTCCCAACTACTCGGGAGGCTGAGGCAGGAGAATGGTGTGAACCTGGGAGATGGAGCTTGCAGTGAGCCGAGATCAGGCCACTGCACTCCAGCCTGGGCGACAGAGCGAGTCCGTCTCAAAAAATAAATAAATAAATAAATAAATAATAAAAATAAAATAATAATCAGGCCAGGGGTAATGGCTTGCACCTGTATTCCCAGCACTTTGGGAGGCAGAGGCAGGTGGATCACTTGAGGTCAGGAGTTCGAGACCAGCGTGGCCAACATGGTGAAACCCCATCTCTACTAAAAATACAAAAATTAGCCAGGTGTGGTGGTGTGTGCCTGTAATCCTAGCTATTCGGTTGGCTGAGGGATGAGAATTGCTTGAACCTGGGAGGTGGAGGTTGTGTTGAGCTGAGATTGTGCCACTGTATTCCAGCTTGGGTGACAGAGTGAGACTCTGTATCAAAAAATAAAATAAAATAAAATAAAATAAAATAAAATAAAATAAAATAAAATAACATAAAATAACATAAAATAAAATAAAATAAAAATCAACACTATTTAACATAGTGGGGAAGTCCTAACAAGAGTAGTAAGGCTAAAAAAAATTTAAGAATTGTAAAGGGAGGCTAGGTGCAGTAGTTTGTGCCTGTAATTCCAGCACTTTGGGAGGCTAAGGTGGGCAGATTGCTTGAGGCCAAGAGTTCAAGACCAGCCTGGGTAAGAAGGTGAAATCTCAGCTCTACAAAAAATACAGAAATTATCTGGGTGTGGTGGCACGTGACTGTAGTCCCAGCTACTTGGGAGGCTGAGGTGGGAGGACTGCTTGAGCCCAGAAAGTCGAGGCTGTAGTGAGCTGTGAACATGCCACTGTACTCATTCTATCCTGGGCAACAGTGCAAGATCTTGACACACACGCACACACACACACACACACACACACACCACACATACACAGGAATTGTAAAAGAAGAAATAAATTTGTCAATATTTTCATTGAGAGCAGCTTTGTATATAGAATATACATATATACATATACATATATACACACATATATATGCATATATACACACACATATATATACACACACACGCACACATATATACACGAGAGTAACGGTTTTAAAAATGTAATTTGGTAAAAATACAAAAGCGATGCAAGTTATGCCACCCTCTAATAAAGAAAACTATAGAACTTTATGGAAAGATATTACAAAGGACCTAAATGGAGAGATATGTTGGGTTATTGGAGAAGAAGATAACATTCGATACAAATTCAATCACAGTCTCAACAATGTTTTGGGGAACCTGAGAAGTTGATTCTAAAATTTATATGAAAAAGCAAAGGATCAAGAACAGGCATATACACTTACTGAAGATAAAAAAGATAGGAGAGACTAGCCCTACCAGATTAAACACTTCTAAAAATCTATAATAATAAATGCAGTGTTTGTTGGCATAGCTATAAATAAATAGGGAAAAGGTGGAAACTTGAACTACAACAGAGTAGCCATTGCAAATTCATGGGGAAAAGATGGCTTCTTAGAAAAGTAGTGTTTAGGCAACTAGTTTTCAATTTGGAAAAATAACATTACCTCACTCTATATTAAAAAAAAAAAGAATTCCAGATATATCAATGAGTTAAATGTAAATGGAAAAATAGTAAGACTTTTAGAAGAAAATAAAAAAATATCTTTATGTCCTAGAGGTAGAAAACATTTCTTAAATAAGACACAAAAAAAGCAGAAACCAGAAAGTGAAAGATTAAACTGTGCTAAAATGAAAACTTCTGGCTGGGCACAGCAGCTCATGCCTGTAATCCCAGCACTTTGTGAGGGTGAGGCAGGAGAATTGCTTGAGCCCAGGAGTTTAAGACCAACCCTGGCAACATAGCAAGACCTTGTCTCTACAAAAAATAGAAAAATTAGCTGGGCATGGTGGTGTAAACCTTTAGTCCTAGCTACTTGGGAGGCTAAGGTAGCGGGGACTGCTTGAGCCTAGGAGTTTGAGGCTGCAGTGAGCTCTGATTATGCCACTGTACTCTAGCCTGGACTAGAGAGTGAGACCCTGTCTCAAAAAACAAACAAACAAAAAACCCAAAAACCCCCAAACCTTCTGTTTTGCATATAATACCTTTAAAGAGAGGAAATTAAACAAACAAGTTTGTTTTTTTTTTGGTAGAGATGGGGCCTCACCAGGTTGCCCAGGCTGGTCTCCAACTCCTGGCCCCAAGTGATCCTCCCACCTCAGCCTCCCAAGGTTTTTGGATTACAGGCATGAGCTACCACACTGGCCTGATCCTGACTTTATAATTTCTACTTGTGTTTCCTTCCACTTTTAGTCTTTAGTCAGATACATGCAGTACATTTAGAAACATGTTTAGTCAAAATAGTAAAAAAAAAAAAAAAAAAAAAAAAAAAAGTGTTGGAAAAAAGTTAAGTTTCTAGAGTTGGGATGACTTTTTTCTTGTTTGTTTTTCTTATGTTTTAAATATTCTATAATAAACAACATCACACTTTTAAAATCAGATCTAAGTCAATAAACCTTTTTTAAAAAAAACATGGGAACTTTAAACTATTCAGAAAAATGGTTATTAAGAGCAACCATTCAAGAGTTTCAGCTAAGTGATGTTTTATTTTAATAGTTTCCCACTCATGCCTTTGGAGTGAGTTAGTAATTGTAGCCACTGGATGAGTTTTCCACAAGGTAAATCAGTACAAGTATCAGTATAAGTAGAATGAAATTGGTCACTCTTCTTAGAAGATTCCTCAAGCACATAAAAATCATCACTATTTCCTGTATTTTACTCTTAGGCTTAGGGAAACACAGGCAATTTTAGAGAAGGCAATTTAGAAAGTTTCTGAGGGAACCTTAGCACAACCTTTCTTTCCCAAATGAAACTTCCTCTTACAGAAGCTATATAATAGGTAAATCAGTACGCATCTTTTGAAACGGAAATTCAAGGACTAATACTTCCCTCACAGGGAATGCCGGGGGGATTCCCAACAGAATTAAGAAGGATAATCACACTTAGAGTGGCTATCATGTGATAGCAATGAAAACAAGTATTTTGGTAAAAACTGTGAGGTCACTGGCCACAGGACACACGTCTAAGCCATAGCACCTTAAGGCAGTGAAATTGATGACACTGGGAAACACAGACCATCATACACACCCAAGATGTCGGTAGAATAAGATGGATGGAAGAAAGGTTTTTCCATTTGGGTTTAAAAAAATTAATAGACTTTATATTTTTGGGCAGTTTTAGGTTTACAAAACAATTAAGCAGAAAATACAGAGAGTTCCCAAATCTTCCCTCATCCCCTTACTGCCCAGTTCCCCCTATGATTAACATCTTGCATTAGTTAGTGGGTATGTTTGTTACAATCGACGAGCCATTATTGACATATTATTGTTAAATAATGTCTATAGTTTACATTAGGGCTTACTCTTTGTGTTGTATACTCTGTGGGATTTGACAAATATAGTAATATACACCATTAAAGTATCACACAAAACAGTTTTGCTGCTCTAAAAATCCTCGGTGCTCTCTACCTATTCATCCCTCTCTCCTTGCACCACAGCTCCAGTCCATGGTAGCTACTGACTTTTTTACAGTCTCCATAGTTTTGCCTTTTCCAGAATGTGATAAACAGTCTTGAGTTGCTTATCAACAGGGATATATTCTGAGAAATGGATCCCTAGGTGATTCTGTCATTGTGAAACCATCAGTGTACTTACAGAAACCTAGATGGTATAGCCTATTGTTCCCAGGCTACAATCCTGTATAGCCTGTTACTCTACTGAATACTGTAGATAATTGTAACAAAATGTTAAGTACTTGTGTATCTATACATATCTAAACTAGAAAAGGTAGAGTAAAAATAAGGTATTATAATCTTATGAGACCACTGCCATATATGTGGTCTGTCAATGACCAAAACGTTGTTATGTGGTGCATGACTGTAGTTAGAATCACACAGTATGTAGCCTTTCAGACTGCCTCCTTTCATTTAGCAACATGCATTTAAGGTTCCTTCATGTCTTTTCTTGGCTTAATAGCTCATTTCTTTCTTTTTTTTTTTTTTTTTTTTTGAGACAGAGTTTTGCTCTTGTTGCCCAGGCTGGAGTGTAATGGCACAATCTCAGCTCACTGCAACCTCCCCCTCCTGGGTTTAAGCGATTCTCCTGCCTCAGCCCCCCAAGTAGCTGGGATTATAGGTGCCTGCCACCATGCCCAGCTAATTTTTGTATTTTTAGTACAGACAGGGTTTCACCATGTTGGCCAGGCTGGTCTTGAACTCCTGGCCTCAAGTGATCTGCCCGCCTTGGCCTCCCAAAGTGCTGGGATTACAGGTGTGAGCCACCATGCCCAGCTGATAGCTCATTACTTTTTGTTGGCTGAATCATATTTCATTGGATGGATAATGTTTATCCATTCACCTAGTGAAAGATATCTAGCTACTTCCAAGTTTTGTAAGTTATGAACAAAACTGCTATAAACATATGTGTGCAGGTTTTTGTGAAGACATAAGTTTTTAAATCATTTGGGCAACGAAGGAGCCTGATTGCTAGATCATATGGTAAGAGTATGTTTAGTTTTGTAAGAGATTGCCAAATTGTCTTCCAAAGTGGTTGTTTACCATTTTGCATTTTTTACCAGCAATGAATGAGAGTTCCTGGTGCTACACATCCTCACCACATAGGCCATACATATAATCTCAGGATGTTGGAAAATGAGATGACTGAAATATTTTTCAATTAAAAAAATTCCTAATATTTACTTAAAAGAAAAACCTCCCCAAATAAAAGGAACTGTTTAAAATTACATGCATTACATCCCAAACTCATTGATCTATTCCAGTGCTTTGTCAACTTACTTTGTTGTGTGTTTATGGTCTTCAGAAGACACTGTGACAAGCCATGGAGAATTCCCCTCAGACTCATTTGGTATTCTCCATGGCTCTGGCTCAGATCCTTAAGAACTGGGTGCAATGATCTAATCAACCATTTGCATTCCTGATTGCAATAATCCTATGATTTCCCTGCTGCCTCCATCCCTCACCCCACCCTCACTCATTCACTTAAGTTACCAATGTTCTTTATCCATGAGTAATATCAAACTTCACACTGTATAGTGGTGACAAGCTAATTACATAGTTATTTAGAGATAATATGGGAGTAGTAACATAAGTTATCATGTAAATTACCTTTGTTCTTAGAAGCATTACCATGTAATTAAAGCAAACCTGATATATTTTACAGCAACTAACAGTACTAAACTCAATTCTCCCTGTCTCCCTGCACAAACTTTGTTCTTAGTCATTTCTGGGTCAATCTGGTTTTTCAAGTCTTTGTTTATTTTCCATCTTTCTTAGCTATCTGTCCTTTAGTGATGATTTATATGCTGTCTTAAACTGGCCTGTTAAACTTAACCTCCTATACCAATGATTACCAGATACATGCTGCCACAGTGTACACCAGGCAGTCAACTTAAAGGTGCTACATTCTTTTTAAAGGTTTCATTTTCATTATCTCTAGCTGCTTTAGGAAAGGGAATAAGATACAAATTACAACTTTGACTAATCTGAATCCTCAATTTACTAGACTCATGCCATGACTGCTTCTATACTACATTTTTATTATAAGAAACAAAAGAAAGTTAAAACCTGGAATCTATCAGAAGTACCTGGATTCATTCCATCAACCAACAGCTATTGAATGTCTAGGTACTGGGCTTTGGGTGCACTAAAGGAGTCAAAGATGGATAAAACACAGTGTTTGTCCTTGAGGGTTTTATAGCTTTAGGAGAGAAAGCCACGTATGCACTTTAAAAATAACATAACACCTCAATTTGGGGACATTTAGAAATGCATCTTGGAGAAGATGACATGAGCTGGGTGTTGAATGAATAACATTTTGCAGAGATAGACATTATAAGCAGAAAAAAAAGCCATGCTGTTGACAGGACAAAGCTTATTTTGCAATATAGTCAAAGGTCAGCTGAGTTGGGGACATAGCGGGAAAGACAAAATGGGGACTTATTGTCAAGGATCTTGTATGATGTGATTCGGACTTTTTTTGAGATGGTGTCTCATTCTATCACCCAGGTTGGAGAATAGTGGCGTGATCTCAGCTCACTGAAACCTCTGCCTTCCAGGCTCAAGCAATCCTCCCACCTCAGCCTCCTGAGTAGCTCGGACCACAGGTGTGTGCCACCATGCCTGGCTAATTTTTTGTATTCTTGGTAGAGATGGGGTTTCCCCATGTTGCCCAGGCTGGTCACAAACTCCTGAGTTCAAGCAATCCACCCATCTCAGCTTTCCAAAGTGCTGGGATTACAGGTGTGAGCCACCACACCCAGCGTGATTTGGATTTTATACTATAATAAATAGAGAGCCAACCAAACTCTGATACAGGGGAGGCATATTACATTGCTTTTGGGCAGCTAACCCTGGCAGAAGTGTGGAATATGAACTTACTAGGAAAGAGACTGCTTGCAGAGAGATCAAATGGGAATCTACTGCAAAATTCTTTCCAGAAATGGTTCTCAAAGTGTGTTCCCTGAACCAGCTGCTTCAGTATCACTTAAGTCCCATCGCGGACCTACTACATCAGAAGCCCTGGGAGAGGGTCCAGCAATAGATCTCTTAATAAGTGTTCAGATGATTCTGATGCACGATCAAGTTTGAGAACCACTATTCTGGGTGATAGATAGTAAGGGAAGAAGAAAAATAAACAAGTTTGTTGATTTGATGTGGGTGCTGACAAAAGTTAAAGAGCTAAGAACAATTCTGTGGCTTGAGGTAAAGAAGCTGTGGAAAATGAAACAGGTTATGTCCCAGGCTCAGTGCTCTTCACTAGAGATTTTCACTGCCTCCTTTGTGGATGAGCTACTTTTTACCCCACTCACACCTATAAATGAAGGAATGGCAGCAAAGATCCTAGGTAGGACAGGGCAAGGTTCTATTATCTGCTGAATTAAACCCTTCCCACTGGACATTTTGGCAAACCAAATCTGTAAGTTTGAGAGTGTGATGTGTGTATTAGGGGACTTGAGAGTGATGTCAGAAATCAACTTGGAGATCTACTGGATAACTTTAATATATTTTATGAAATCTTGACTGGAGTCTCTGACCTGTATATTACTGCCTATTACAGCAGGAACTGATGTTCAGGATTATGATCTTGAGAATAAATTTTTTATATCTGTACTATAACTACTTAGTACAATTGTTATTAAATACCACCTTCTTTCCTAACACACGTATTCTCTCCATAGCATCCTTTATTATGTATTTTATTTTATTATTTATTTATTTGAGACTTGCTCTGTCGCCCAGGCTGGAGTGCAGTGGTGCGATCTCGGCTGACTGCAAGCTCTGCCTCCCGGGTTCACGCCATTCTCCTGCCTCAGCCTCCCGAGTAGCTGGGACTACAGGCGCCCGCCACCACACCCGGCTAATTTTTTGTATTTTTAGTAGAGATGGGGTTTCACCATGTTAGCCAGGATGGTCTCGATCTCCTGACCTTGTGATCCGCCCGTCTCAGCCTCCCAAAGTGCTGGGATTACAGGCGTGAGCCACCATGCCCAGCCCAGCATCCTTTAAGTGACACTAAAGGTAGTATGATCAGTCTCTGTTTCTAGATTAGTCACATACACACTCAGGCTGGAGTGCAGTGGTACGATTATGGCTCATTGTTTCCTTGACCTCCTGGGCTCAACAGATCCTCATATCTCACCATCGTAACTGGGACTACAGGTGTTTGCCACCAGGTCTGGCTAATTTTTTAATTTTTGATACAGATGGGGGTCTCACGATATTGCTCTGGTTGGTCTTGAACTCCTGGGCTCAATTTATTGTCTCACCTCAGTCTCTTAAAGTGCTGGGATTACACGTGTAAGCCACTGCACCTGGCCTAGCGTGGGTTACTCTTAAACCAAGTTGACCTGATCCTAAAGTATGGCCTACTCTATTTCCTGACTCATTCTAACCCCTTCTTATGATATACCTCAATAACCAAATTCCTAGAAATACTGACTAAATGGTCTTTACTTGACGATAGGCGCAAACTGGTTTGCAGCTGTGCATGTGATTGATATATTCATTGATTTAACTAATATTTACTGAGTATGCCAGGCACTGTGCTGGGTCCTGGGGATACGCTGGTGAATAAGACACTTACAGTTCCTGTTCTCCTGAAACTTACATTGTAATGGGGGAGATAGACAAAAACAAGTAAACAAATAAGTAAATAAGACAATTCCAGAGTGTTAAGTGCTACTATGAAAAAGAACTGAGTAACAGGAGAGAATAATAGTCAAGGGACCCATTTTAGATAGGATGATTAGAGAAGAGTTGACTTTTAAAGAGTAGGGGAGGAACATTCTAGGCAAAGTAAGCTCCACTGTACAAAGTGTCTAAGGCCTGAAAGAAGACTGACAGTATAGCTACATCATGCAGACAAAGGTGAAAATGGAATGAAATAAAGATACAAGCATAGCAGATCATATAGATTCTTTTAAATCAACACAGGAGCTTGGATTTTTAGGCTAAGTGCAGTGAGAAGCAACAGAAAGGCAGAGGAATGAAATAATTCAACTTCTTCCTAAAGTGATTATTTTGGCTACTATACAGAAAATGGAATGAAGTTCCAGAAAGAGTGAAGGCATAGACATCAGTTAGGAAACTACTATAGTAAGTGGAAAACAGGCCTAAGCTAAAGTCATGACAGAGAAATAGAAGTGGACAAATTTGAGATATATCCTTAAAACGGAATCAAAAGAACTCACTGACGGTTTGGAGAGAGGGAATGGAAGGACTCAGGAAGGACGTCTAGGTTTCTAGCTTGAGATACAAGCTGTTTGATGTTCCATGTATTGTATGACAGATGGATCACGTTGTAGGGAACATTTTCAGAACTACAAATATGGGAAGAAGGTAGTAGACAAGGCATGCAAACACAATGTTTACAGAGCCCATCCACGTATTACCCTTTTAAGAAAAATCGCTTCCAGTACTGCAGAATGTTTTGTGCACGTAAATTCAACCTCTACTATTAAATGGAACAAAGGGTAGGCATCTTGTTCAAGGGCAAACAACTTATGGTTCTCCTAGTATCCTTCTTATGACATTGTATAAAAAGTGAACTGAGCTAATAACCCAGTGTTCTCTTTTAGGAGCCAGAATGGAAAACAAAGACAGGCTGGGAAGCTGACTGTGAGACAGCAAGATGCAGACATGTAACGCAGCTCAGTAGCACTAATTAGTGAAGCACTGGAGTGAAGATCCAGTATCTGCTGCTGAGGTCTCTAGAACTGACTTGAACCTACAATCACCATCTGGCTATACTTTCAGTGAAAACTTGTCATTCTGGCTTTTGTTTGAGACTTCTTTGAGACCCCTCTTATAATAGGTAACACTTAATGAATCCTTACTATGTATCAGGTGTTGTGCTTTATAAACATTACTTCATTTAACTTTCATAATAACCCAAATGAGATAGGTACTCATTATCTTCATTTTTATAAATGAGGAAACTGAGGCTTAGAGACGTTAAGTAATGGCCAGGTGCGGTGGCTGACTCCTGTAATCCCAGCACTTTGGGAGGCTGAGGCGGGTGGATCACGAGGTCAGGATATAGAGACCATCCTGGCCAACATGGTGAAACCCTGTCTCTACTAAAATACAAAAAATTAGCTGGGCGTGGTGGCGCACACCTGTAGTCGCCAGCTACTTGGGAGGCTGAGGCAGGAGAATGGCGTGAACCCAGGAGGCAGAGGTTGTAGGGAGCCGAGATCGTGCCACTGCACTCCAGCCTGGTGACAGAGCAAGACTCCATCTAAAAAAGAAACACAAAGAACAAAAAACAAACAAAAAAGAGAAGTAACTTGTCCACAGTCTCTCTCATAGTCTGTGCTGCTACAACAGAATACTTGAGACTGGGTAATATATAAAGAGCAGAAATTTATTGTCTCACAATTATGGCAGCTTTGAAGTTCAAGATCAAGCTGTTGGCATTTGGTGTCCTGTGAGGGTGGAAGGGTAAGCCAGAGTGGAAGAGCAAGCTAGCCAAATGCTGCATGAAGCCTCTTTTATAAGGGCCTTAATCCCATTAATGAGAGAGAGGCCATCATGGCCTAATCACCTCTTAAAGTCCCCACCTCTTAATACTATCACATTGACAATGCTAGAATTTTAGAGGGGACACATTCAAACCACAGCAGTCCCACAACTAGTTAATGTGGTACCAGGACTTAAGACTACATCTTTTGGGGCCGGTCGCAGTGGCTCACGCCTGTAATCCCAGCACTTTGGGAGGCCCAGGCGGGCGGATCACGAGGTCAGGAGATTGAGATCATCCTGGCTAATACGGTGAAACCTCGTCTCTACTAAAAAATACAAAAAATTAGCTGGGTGTGGTGGCGGGCGCCTGTAGTCCCAGCTACTCGGGAGGCTGAGGAAGGAGAATGGGGTGAACCTGGGAGGCGGAGCTTGCAGTGAGCCGAGATTGCGCCACTGCACTTCAGCCTAAGCGACAGAGCGAGACTCCACCTCAAAAAAAACCCACATATTTTGACCCAATGTCTTAATGGGTCTATGTTATAATATCTTCCTTACAAAAAAAAATTCCTTAACCTGAACTAGGTGAAATGGGTTTATGCTCCTTTTGACTGAAGGAGTCAGAGTAAACAGTGCCTTGAAGCTCAAATATGGCTACCCTACTATATCCTGCCCCTCCCCATCCAACAAGCTCTCTCACATGCTGTCATTCTCAAGAAAACTGCATAGAATAAAATAAATTACTGTATTGTGGGCATTTTGAGATACACATAAAAATGATATAATGATATAATCATAAATCCATATCCTTTATGTTTTCTGTTTTTGAATACCTTAATATGGAAGAATGATCTAAATACAATTGTGAAAAGTCAATTTCTTCTACCTTTTGAAAAATTAGAAGAGCAAGCTCTAGAGGTGCCCTCTTATGCAACAATATTTTACAACCTGCTACTTTGTGGCTTAAAGATACAATTCAGGGTAGAATTTAGCTTAGAACTATATGCACAGATAAACATGTGACATAGCATTTCAAAGACAAAGAAAACCCAACATCTTTTGCTGTTCTTTCTGACAGAGTCTGTTACCCTTAGGCTTTAGAACTGGTCATCCCAGAGATATCGTGATTTTTATTAGTCATTTAGACAGGCAGAGGCAATAGTGCAAGAAGACATAAAAAGTTTACCATAAAGCACTAAATGAATTATTGTAGATATGGGAAGATGTACTTTAAATATAATGGTCAAACGTATTTTTCATTTTTGCTTGACTGCAGCATCATGAGAGAAGGTCAAACTTATTTTTAATAAATTTCCAGTTTTTTGTTCATTTTCTAGGTGGGTGATTTTTTTCAACTGTGATTTGTTTTTCTAGACATTTGCAAGAGGTCAGGTAGTGTTCATATGAATGCTCTTCATGAAGCTCGTTAGCTAATGCAGTTTCTATAGAAGGTAAGCAACTCCTTACTCTGACGCTTGCCTTTTGCACAATGTGCATCAACTTTTATTGCTAAGACAATGACTAACTTAAAGTAAGCTAGAATACTTTAGAATCTGCTTTAATCAAGGTATTTAGAAATAAGGGTGGCATTGACAGTTCTATGTGTTTAGATCACGTTGCGTTACAAAACATTTAAGTGTAATAAAGATGAAAACTGGATTTTTCTACAGAGACATGTTTTATTTTTATTTTTTGAAACAGGGCTTTGTTTTGTCACTCAGTCTGGAGTGCAGTGGTGTGATCACGGCTCACTGCAGCCTTGACCTGAGCTCAAGCGATCCTCCGACTTTGGCCTCCTGAGTAGCTGGAACTACAGGTGTGCACCACCATGCCCGGCTAATTTATTAATTTTTTGTAGAGACGGGAGTCTCACTATGTTGCCCTGGCTCATTTTGAACTTCTAGGTTCAAGTGATCTTCCTGCCTTGGCCTCCCAAAGTGCTGAGATTACAGGTATGAGCCACTGCGCCTGGCTTAAATTGTTTTATAATTGTTTTACTACTTCTTTTAAGTTGATTTTTCAGAAAAAAAAATCATGCATTTATTCTGCTGGTGTAAGTACAGATCACTGTATCTTTACATTGGTTTTGGTTCTAATTATGTTCTAGTGGTAGCCTAATTTAGAGTGAGAAAAAGCCTGAAAAACCCTTAGCCATTAAATTCATATATTTAACAAGTCACAATCTTGATATCTTGATCTACCTGGAAATACCATTAAAAGTGCTTGGCTATTAATACTAGGGAAAGTTTTAATAAAAGCTAATTAAGCTACAAAACTCCCAAGTGGTTAACTTTTTTTAGGGGCTAAATTTCTGGTACTTCTAATTATCCCCTGATGGCTTTACTTAGTGTTTCACAACCATGACAGATGACAATGAAAAACTGCAGTGAAATTCATCCACCCTGACACTGTGCTAAGAACCGGCTTCTCCCTCTCCAAGTAAAATCAATACTCTGTTTGAGTAAACACGTTTACAGCTTTATTAGGATGTCTTGCTTGTTCTGTAACAGCTACTTGAAGCTGTGGTAACAAATCGACTCAACTCAGTTAAACCTAGAGAGCTGGGTAAGAGGCCCATCGATAAGGTTGTTATAAAAATAAACTGCAGGAGATCAGAAAGCTGGAGCAAACAGTCTGGTAAATGTCAATATTTTCCCTTACAGAGGACAACAAAACCAGTGAGATCATGTAGAAAGTCTTTTATCCCCTTAAAAATGTTACTTGTTTCAATTGAATAATGCATTTCCACTTTTTGTGCACAGCTCTTCTGAATGAAATTTTCACTTCCTAATTCCCATGTGCATCTAGAACAGGAGGTTGATATAAATACTTGGTATTTTTCATGTCATTTCAGATTCTTTATTTCCCTTATATTTAGAGACATATTTTGGTCTACACTGACTTTACAAAACGACCCTATCCAAGTTATCTGGAATACCTGTGGTGTTTCAGTCTTACCTCCTTTCTATTAATGAAACAAAATTTTTGTCATCTACGTTTGGGAGGACATTTCAATGCAGTGTTCACCCTGGATATAATATCTGTAAGATTGAAGTTGTACATTCAAAATGAGGCCTTTGATGTTTTTACATTTAATAAGAGCACATCATATTGACTTCAAATAGGTTGCACAACCTCCTGACTGGTGGTAGTACATATAAAATGTCTGCTGCCTGTTAGGAGCAAGCTTCCAGAGTGGGTATAGCTCTACCAAACAAGGACTCATAACCCCTCACTTACTTGGATGTTCACAGGTTGCTCAAAGAACTAACACCTGGCAGGAAATTCCCACTTCGATTTGGCTAGCTTAGAATATCCAGATGTGACAAAATAATGGTTTCCCCCTGCTGAAAAGTGCTCAGATGTAAACTTTTTGTATTTTCTACATAGTCTAGTAAGTAAAATTTTGTTTTGGCTTCATATTGCCTAACAATTAGTCATGAACTCACATAACAACTTGTGACCCAAATTTTAGAAAACTGATTTTTCAGGGAAAATAATAAATATTAAATTTTGAAATAATTGAAAAAGCTACTGTGCCTGCCAGGGTAAGGTCTGACCTAGCAGGTATTTGCATAATGAAAACCAGGCCGGGCGCAGTGGCTCACGCCTGTAATCCCAGCACTTTGGGAGGCCAAGGTGGGTGGATCATCTGAAGTCAGGAGTTAGAGACCATTCTGGCCAATATGATGAAACCCTGTCTCTACTAAGAATACAAAAATTGGCCAGGAGTGGTGGTGCACACCTATAGTCCCAGCTACTCGGGAGGCTGAGGCTGGAGAATCACTCGAACCTGGGAGGCAGAGGTTGCAGTGAGCTGAGATCACACCACTGCACTCCATTCTGGGCAACACAGCAAGACTCCGTCTCAAAAAAAAAAGAAAAGAAAAGAAAACTAAAGCTTAAGTGGTGTCAGATGGTGTTAATTGTTGACATGTACAGGAAGTCAATTTAGAGCAAAGGTTCCTTGAAGATAGTTCAGCACAACACAACACACCCTCCCACATAAAGTGAGCAATTGAGAAGCAATGTGTAATATACAGGCAAGTGGTCAGTACTGTAGCTATAAGAATAACTTTATTGTCCTATAGCTACAGCTATGAGAATAACTTCTTATTCCTTCTTTGTGGTGGCTAAAAATGGAAACTTACTAAGTTCTGTTAACATGGTATGGGACATTGTATTTGAATTAAAAACAAAACCAAAAGCTCATCAATTTAAAAATGATCTTAATTGTATTTTGTACTGATATAGATAAGATGCCCTTTCACCCTAATCACTTTCAAAACACTGCTTTAAAAGTCATTCTTCTTCATGGAACATAGATGTACAACACTGGGTCAGAATTTGATTTTAAAGCTAATGTGTGATCTTTTGATGTGGTTCCCAAAATAAAAGTTTAGCATATGCTTCTGTTTATTGTTAAAGTCAAACATCAAGACAAAAAAAGAAAACAAAACAAAAAACCCCTCCTTCTGTGCATTTGGGATATTGACTCTTGACCTATATGTTTCCAAGAGGACTAAATAACAGACGGCTTAACTGACTTTTTTTTTTTTTTTTTTTTTTTTTGACATGGAGTCTCACTCTGTCGCCCAGGCTGGAGTGCAGTGGCATGATCTTGGGTCACTGCAACCTCCGCCTCCCAGGTTCAAGCAATTCTCCTGCCTCAGCCTCTCGAGTAGCTGGCATTACAGGTGCCCACCATCATGCTTGGCTAATTTTTTGTGTTTTTAGTAGAGGCGGGGTTTCACCACGTTGTGTTGGCTGGTCTCGAACTCCTGACCTCAACTGATTTGTCCATGTCGGCCTCTTAAAGTGCTGGAATTACAGGCATGAGCCACCGCACTCAGCCTTAACTGACAACTTTCATTTGGATTATGAACATAAGTAACTGCTGCATCATGAATTCAGTAATCTGGCTTCTTGTCTCGTATTTCCAATTAACTCCCTTGGACAACTCATTTTACCTTTCTTTGGGCCTTACGTTCTTCATTCATCAAATGGGGGCTTTTGAATAGATCATGGTTTTCCTACCTGACATCATGAGCCACCAAATAAAATGTGGATAGGGACAAATGGGAGTTTATTTAGTGTCATTTCATTCTTTCTTTTTCTTTCTTTTTTTTTTTTTTGTGGGTTCATTTCATTCTGATTCAGATAAGATCTCATTTGAAAAGAGTTTCACTACTGGAAACTGAAAACCAGAAAATATGATTTTTTAAAATTTTCCTTTCAGCACGAACACTCTAAACAATATAGTTAAAAACAAAAGATTCAATGGGGCAAAGTAATAGCTGCTGGGATAAGATGATGGTAACATTGTTTATGTGAAGCTGTGCTTATGCCCTAATTCATAAGCAAGATAATTTTGTTATTAAATTTTGTTATTATTTAACTCAGTTCAAAAACCTACATTTGATCAACTGAAAATTTCTCATAGCAGGATGGTTCTAAAATTTTAAGAGCATTTGATGACAGAAATCAGTTTTTAATTTGCCATTTACTTTGTGGGCTAGAAATATATCTAAACTCTATAAAATGTCAATGTTAATTGGATAATTAAATGAAAAATAAATTAAAAGCCTGTGTTTATACCCCTAGTTTCAGAACTTATATATCTGAAGAGAGAGTAGCTGTTAATTTGACAATCATGCTGCTAATTTTGTTTTATTCAGACCTCTGCTGATAAGTAGCCTTAAAACATCAGAGGTTACGTTTCATGTAAATTATCACATAGTTTGAAATGTTGTGTCTGATGACTTATTTACCACAGTGAAGATTTCTGCTAGGTACTAAGGTTGACTAGGCTCTGCCTCAGTGCTACACACATGTGATTTTATTTATTTAAAGATTACATTAATTACGAAGCCAATAAGGGCAAATTGTAAAAAAAAAAAAAAAAAAAAAAAATTCAGACATACAGAGTGGAAAGTGATTATTTCATTCATCCACCTCCAAGTACATCCACTGTTAGATGTTTGGAGTGTTTCTTCCTGGAACTTTTATAAGTATACATACAACATACACACATAAGACCATTTTTAACAAAATACAAAACACATCATATTATACTTATTGCTCTGTACTCATCTGTTTTTTTTTTTTTCTTTTTGAGACGGAGTTTCACTCTTGTTGCCCAGGCTGGAGTGCAATGGCACAATCTCGGCTCACCGCAACCTCTGCCTCCTAGGTTCAAGTGATTCTCCTGCCTCAGCCTCCCTAGTAGCTGGGATTATAGGCATGTGCCACCACGCCTGGCTAATTTTGTATTTTTAGTGGAGACGGTGTTTCTCCATGTTGGTCAGGCTGGTCTCGAACTCCCGACCTCAGGTGATCTGCCCGCCTCGGCCTCCCAAAGTGCTGGGATTACAGGAGTGAGCCACCATGCCCGGCTTTTTTTTTTTTTCTTGAGATGGAGTCCTGCTCTGTCGTCCAGGCTGGAGTGCAGTGGCGCGATCTCGGCTCACTGCAAGCTGTGCCTCCCAGGTTCACACCATTCTCCTGCCTCAGCCTCCTGAGTAGCTGGGACTACAGGCGTCTGCCACTGCGCCTGGCTAATTTCTTTGTATTTTTAGTAGAGACGGGGTTTCACCATGCTGGCCAGGATGGTCTCGATCTCCTGACCTCGTGATCCGCCCGTCTTGGCCTCCCAAGGTGCTGGGATTACAGGCGTGAGCCACCATGTGTGGCCTGTACTCATCTGTTAACAGTAAGTATAGAACTTACAGTTCTATACTTGTCTTGTTTACTTTTTATTTTATTTTGTTTTTTGGGATGGAGTCTTGCTCTGTTGCCCAGGCTAGAGTGTGGTGGCGCCATCCCAGCTCACTGCAACCTCCGCCTCCTGGGTTCAAGCGATTCTCCAGCCTCAGCCTCCCAAGTAGCTGGGATTATAGGCACCCACCACCACACCTTGCTAATTTTTGTATTTTAGTAGAGATGGGGTTTCACCATGTTCGTCAGGCTGGTCTCGAACTCCTGACCTCAAGTGATCAACCTGTCTCAGCCTCCCACAGTTCTGGGATTACAGGCGTGAGCCCCTGTGTGTGGCCTATACTCATCTTCTTTATATGAAGAAATGGGTCAGATATTAGAAAAGCCCAACATGAACAGCATTCAAGTCATCACTAATCTTTTAGTGGCATTAAAAAAAAAAACTGGCCAAATAATTTTGTAGAATTTATGAAAAAATATGGTTGATCAGTGAATCCCAGACTTTGGGATTTCATAGAACATTGAAACTTGCCCAAAAGATTTTAGGGATAAACACAGAGCTGGCAAACTTTAATTCTGCTAGATAAGAACATTTTTTAAAAATCCACTATTACCAACATTATTCATAAAGAAAGAAAATTTAACTCCCTCAAAGTAAGAAGGGCAAGATTTAAAACCGAATACATTTAGTTTTATAGAAATTTACTTTCTTGACATTTATGTAGCCAAAAAACACATGAAGAAATGCTCATCATCACTGGCCATCAGAGAAATGCAAATCAAAACCACAGTGAGATACCATCTCACACCAGTTAGAATGGCCATCATTAAAAAATCAGGAAACAACAGGTGCTGGAGAGGATGTGGAGAAATAGGAACACTTTTACACTGTTGGTGGGACTGTAAACTAGTTCAACCATTGTGGAAGTCAGTGTGGCGATTCCTCAGGGATCTCGAACTAGAAATACCATTTGACCCAGCCATCCCATTACTGGGTATATACCCAAAGGACTATAAATCATGCTGCTATAAAGACACATGCACACGTATGTTTATTGCGGCACTATTCACAATAGCAAAGAGTTGGAACCAACCCAAATGTCCAAAAACAATAGACTGGATTAAGAAAATGTGGCACATATACACCATGGAATACTATGCAGCCATAAAAAATGATGAGTTCGTGTCCTTTGTAGGGACATGGATGAAACTGGAAAACATCATTCTCAGTAAACTATCGCAAGGACAAAAAGCCAAACACCGCATGTTCTCACTCATAGGTGGGAATTGAACAATGAGAACTCATGGACACAGGAAGGGGAACATCACACTCCGGGGACTGTTGTGGGGTGGGGGTAGGGGGGAGGGACAGCATTAGGAGATACACCTAATGCTAAATGACGAGTTAATGGGTGCAGGAAATCAACATGGCACATGGATACATATGTAACAAACCTGCACATTGTGCACATGTACCCTAAAACCCTAAAGTATAATAAAAAAAAAAAAAAAAAAAGAAATTTACTTTCTTGCCCCTGCCTTTTTACATTTTGATAAGGACTGATGAAAACTCTTATGTCATAGACAGGTACCAGTCTACAGACCAGTGTTTATAAAACCACTTTGGCTATTTCTCCTCCTTTAGAGAGGAAGGTAAGATGTTGTAGTAATAAAAGGGAGTATAGCAAAATGGCTAGGGCTAAGAACTTTGAGGCCAAATTTTGAGTTTGAATCTTAGCTTTCAATATGATCTTGGGCAAATTACTTAATCTCTCAACACTCTAAGGCCAGAGGAACTGTCCAGGTAAGCACAGGCCCAGCTGTCAACCCACAGATTTGTGGAGCTAAATAAATGAGCTGTTATTTTAGGTAACTAGGTTTTGAAAGTGGTTAGTTATGCAGTAAAAGCTAACTGATACATGTTAGATGTATCAGACAGATATGACATGTAAAATTGACCAGATTCATGTAATAGCAGCTGAGAGAATTATAGGATTCAAATTACTTCCAATTGGCTTACCAATATTCTAGGTCAGGGAACTGACACACATATATTTTGTTATGTCACAATTCTGTTTAAGAAAATGAACTTCTGAAATTTTACTTATGACATTTCCTGTGGACCTCTGCAACTAAATAAAAATTTCCATATCAACATCATTTTCTTAGAATAAATATTTCTCAGTAATCATCAAATATAAGAAACCTAAGGTTCACATCTGAGCTTTGGAGTCTGATAGCCTGCATGGTTCAGACTGTGTCTTATCCACATTCCCAGAAGATAAAGTCCTTTCAATTCCATTATCTATTTACAATCGCTTCTAGATGGAGGCCATTCAGGATATTAGGTCTTTGAGGGAACATTTGTGTTGATGAGAAATTACAGGCTTCACTCTAAAATCATCCTGCATTTCACATAAACTAAAGTGATTTCTCTCTTTTTTTAAAATCATGGCTGGAGAGGATAATCTTTACATTTTTTTAACTAACGAAGGCTCAAATAATCACAGACAGTGTTTATGAAATTTGGTGCTGGTCTAGCTTCAGCTTGACTGAGACTCTGGATGTATAACACTAGTGTAGCATGTAATAAAGTAACCTATCACTGTGCAAGGGTATAGCTCTCTCTTCCCTTATCTTGCGTGAACTTGAACTACTATCTGTGATGAATGTTTCATATCCTTTTTTTTTTTTTTGTAGAGACAGTGTCTCCCCCTGTTGCCCAGACTGTAGTGCAGTGGCGTGACCTCAGCTCACTGCAGCCTCAACTTTCTGGGCTAAAGCGATCCTCCCACCTCAGCCTCTTGAGTAGTTGGGACTACAGGCACATGCCACCCTGCTTGGCTATTTTTTTTTTTTTTTGTAGAGACTGGGGTCTCACTGTGCTGTCCAGGCTGGTCTTGAAATCCTGGCCTCATGTGATCCTCCTGCCTCTGCCTCCCAAAGTGTTGGGATTACTGTTGGGGTTACAGGTGTGAGCCACCACGCCTGGTCTGTTTCATATTCCTAATGACCAAGCCAATTCCACAGTTCATTTGATGGTTTTAAGAAAAATTTCTGCTCAAGAAATAAAACAGAGAAAATGTCCCACTAGAGCAGAAAGACAAGAAAAAGAGTTGTTGACATCGGGTTGTTTAGCAGTGGGCAGCTGTCATCTTGCTCACCATCAAGTAAATCCTCAGCAGACGTGGGTCATATGAAGGTTTTGGTTTTTGTGTGAAGAAGTCTGAGAAACAATATATTCAACACTTACCAAGTTGTCTTCTAGCCTTCTGAGATGGAGAGCAAAGGAAGGGGGTAGTGTAGAAAAAAAAAATCCCAAGAATTCTGCACCACTTCTATGCACAGCACAATGAAGCAGCAATTAAGAAGAATGGGGGAGGAAGCTATAAATGTTTGGGACCAAAGAAACAAGGTGAGGATAGAAAATATGAAGATAATTAGAGAGTCTTTATGGTTCTCAGAAGTATAGATAGGTGCCACGTGAAGAGGAAGTGCCATCCTTATTCTGAAAACAACTCTTTAAAATTTTTTTTTAAACCAATGTTCTTTTCTAAACATGAATTAGAGAATAAAATTGTTTTCTGTTTGTTTTTGAGACAGGATCTCGCTCTGTCACCCAGCCTGGAGTGCAGGGGTGCAATCACAGCTCACTGCAGCTTCGACTTCCCAGCCTCCACCAATCCTCCCACCTCAGCCTCCTGAGTAGCTGGAACCACAGGCTTATGCCACCATGCCCAGCTAATTTTTTTATTTTTGGTAGAAATAGAGTTTTGCCACGTTGTCCAGGCTGGTCTTGAACTGCTGAGCTCAAGCTATCCACCTGCCTTGGCATCCCAATGTGCTGGGATTACAGGTGTGAGCCACTGCTCCCAGCCTAGAGAGTGAAATTAGTGTTCCTTTTTATTAGATGGGAAATACGAGAATTATTTGCATTGTGATTGCTAAGTGGTTTTCAGAGTCATTTGCATATTATAGGTAGTATTTTTAAGGGTAATACATTTTTTCTGCTGAAGCTGTTGTGACGATTTTTAAAATAAAGAGTATTCTGGCTGGGGGTGGTGGCTCATGTCTGTAATCCCAAATGAATTGTCATTTTAATGAATTGTAATCCAGCACTTTGGGAGTCCTAGGCAGGAGGACTGCTTGAGGCCAAGAGTTTAAGACCAGACTGGGTAACAGAGTGAGACTCTGTCTCTACAAAAAATTTTTTTAAAAACCCTGTAGTCCCAGCTACTCGGGAGACTGAGGTGGGAGGATGGCTTGAGCCCAGGAGTTTGAGGCTGCAGTGAGCTACGATCGTGCTATTGCACTCCAGCCTAGGTGACAGAATGAGACCCCATCTCCCCCTCCAAAAAAAGTATTATGAGGCAGCACAGTTACTTTATTATCATTCCAAATAAAATATTTTGGCCAGGCACAGTGGCTCATGCCTGTAAATCCAGTGCTTTCGGAGGCTGAGGCAGGTGGATCACCTGAGGTCAGGAGTTTGAGACCAGCCTGGCCAACATGGCAAAATTCCATCTCTACTAAAAATACAAAAATTAGCCAGGCGTGGTGGCAGATGCCTGTAATTCTAGCTATTTGGGAGGCTGAGGCAGGAGAATTGCTTGAACCTGGGAGGCAGATGTTGCAGTGAGCCGAGATTGTGTCACTCCACTTCAGCCTGGGCAACAGAGCAAGACTCCATCTCAAAACAAAAACAAAAACAAAACAAAACAAAAACCAACAAAATAAAATCTTCTAATCTATATGTGGCTCTTAACCATACTTAATGAAGGGTTTTTTTTGTTTGTTTTTTTGTTTTTTTTTAAATTCTAAGAATGTTGGTTCTTGGGTGAAGCCTCTAGTCTTTTATCTGAGAGTTGTATATAAGTGCCTACACATAATCTGTCAAAGGTGTACTCATTTTCAGTCTAAAGATGATTTGTAGGTCCCGTCCATAAAACATATGACTAAATCATACTAGATTAACACAGGCTGGTATTGACAGCCCAGTGGGAACATATTGATTAGGTCCTCTTTCATGTTATTTGTTATGATTTTTCTTCTCAGTTTCATTTACTGGGAAGACACAGGGGAAGAGATTTCACTGGGAACAATGACAGTGCCTGTCACAAAATGTTCTCAATGTTTCCATTTGTTACTATGGCAGTGACAAAGAGGGTTCCAAATGAAAAGGCAGACCTGCTGTGACAAAGCACAGCAGGACAACAGGAAGAAATTCTTTCCTGACCTAGGAAATTAGGAAATCATACTTAGAGATTATAGAATTGTCTCCATTTCCAAGAGTACAATCCTAGCACTTGGGCTTTTGAGGAAGAATGTGAAAAGATTAGTTCTATCAGGGCTGGGCCGTGACAAATAAAGAGCAAATATCACAAAGTGCTTAAGACCTCCAAATAGAACAAGGAGCGATGCTTGTAGAGGCTGGAGGGATTTGTTACTGTCACTAAACCCGTGAGATGGAACTATGAATTTAATTTAATTTAATTTATGTACATTTGGGTTACTCATTTTTAAATTATACATGAAAATCCATGATGTAGTCATATATCTTTTTAGCTGGCTAAAGGAACACATGGCACTCTGGTACTGATATAGATAATTAGCACATGGTAGCTGGAGTGATACTTTATCCAAAACTTGAAATTTATGCAAAGAAAATTATTGCCCTTCAGAGAGTTAAATTACCACAAAGTGGACCAAAATATAGATATGCAAAGTCACAAAAGACAGAAATACTCAGGCCAGCAAAACTTGAAAGTTACAGGATGAATATATTAACCATCCAAAGATAGAATGTGTCAATCAGAAAGAAGATATGTTAATTAGGCAATGAAGCAAAGAAAAATAAACTACATAGTAAATGTAAAAGTTGCCACTGCCTGAGATTCATTCCCAAGGTGGAAGGAGTCGACAACTATTATTTTTTTAATTAATTAATTAATTTTTTTGAGACAGGGTCTCACTCTGTCACCCAGGCTGGAGTGCAGTAGCAAGATCTTGACTCACTGCAACCTCTGCCTCCTGGGTTCAAGTGAATCTCCTGCCTCAGCCACCCAAGTTGCTGGGACTTCCCATGCCCGGCTAATTTTTCTATTTTTAGTAGAGATGGGGTTTCACCATGTTGGCCAGGCTGGTCTCAAACTCCTGGCCTCAAGTGATCCACCTGCTTCGGCTTCCCAAAGTGCTGGGATTACAGGCATGATTTCCCACCACACCTGGCTGATTTAGTACTTACATTTAAGTCTTTGATCCATTTTGTTAATTTTTCCATATGGGCAGGGCCTCAGCCTCCCGAGTAGCTGGGACTACAAGTGCATGTTACCATGCCCGGCTAATTTTTTGTATTTTTAGTAGAGACAGAGTTTCACCATGTTGGTCAGGCTGGTCTCAAATTCCTGGCCTCAAGTGATCCGTCTGCCTTGACCTCTCAAAGTGCTAGGATTTCAGGTGTGAGCCACTGTGTCAAGCCAACAGCTGTTATTTCTAATGCCAGTAGAAAGGCTCCTGCTGGTGTGGAGAGGGAGCAGCGGGTTTTAACCAATGGATCTTTTAGTATTTCCACCTAACAAGACCATTTCTGTTGCAAGATAGATGCATCAGGCTGTTAGATGGGTGCTACTGATAGGGACAGGAGGCAGGCAAATTTCTGGGCAGGAGAGGGTAGGTCTCTGGTGAGTGCCCCATCTTAAAGCCAAAAAGCCTAATACCATGGCCCAAAGTGAGAATTTACATCCTTGTTTTCCTGCTCAAATGTTGCCTTTTCCAAAATCACCCATGGCCCACCCCACCCACAATCTTGTGCCCATAAAAACCCCAGGCTCAGTCGACAGAGAAAGGAGAAGAGGATAAACAGCTGGATGTTGGAGACCATGGTTGGACATCAGAGAGAAGCAGCTTGACTTCAGAGGGACAGCTTGATGGCATAGCTTTGGAGAGGAGTCTGGCTGGGGATGACTGGACTCCAAGGGATTATCTTCCTGGTCCATCCCCCTTTCAGCTCTCCTTCCTGTTGAGAGCCACTTTCATTGGCAATAAAATCCCCTGCATTTACCATCTCCAATTCGTTTGTGTGACCTCATTCATCCTGGACACCAGACAAGAACTCGGGTGCCATTAGTGTGGGTGCAAAGGGCTGTCACACTGGTGACAATGGAGGGTCACTCCACTGAGCTATTAACGCTTAAGCTGTCTATGGACAACAAAGCTAAAAGGGCACTGTAACGCTTCTTCTGGGGATCCAGGGGTCATGGACACCTTCCCTTAGATGCTGCCACTGGTCTGGTATAGAGTTCGCTCTTACCAGTGCCCAAAAGTGCTCAGCCCAGCTCCTGCACCTGCTCACGTGTGCTCCCCCTCCTGTGAGCGGTGGAGAAGTGAGTGAGTGAAGTTTGCTCCTGCTGGCACCAAAGTGGCCGGCTAGTTCCAGCGCCCACACACCACAGTTTCTGCCTGAGAAGGGCTTAGGGAAATATCCCGCTTCACTATTAAACAGCTGATTCATATAACTCTCTTATTCAGAGTCCATGCTAACTAAGCAAGTTTATCATTTGGCTTTCTGTATCTCTGTAGTGCAATCGATTCTACTGCTGAGCAAAAAGCTCTTGGTTCAAACTCACCAGGGACTACAGTTCTTGGATTCTCTTCCCTTTCAGTTTTTCTTTCTTTTCCTCAACAATCTTACCTTAGAGTCCTCAGAACCCTGTCAGATTACAAAACATCCCTTTCAATAAATGAAGTCATCTACTCAGATAACAGGAAGATTCTCTGGCAAAACCAGCTTTTGTCAGGAAGGCTGGTCTGTGGTTCTCAGTTTTAATGATGAGATTTACATAAATGTTTAGAGAAGCAGTATTAGTGTTGAGTAAAAGCACTGACTTTGGAGCCAGGCTTTCTAGGTTTGAATCCTGGCTCTGCTACTCTCTAGCCATGAGACTATGGGCACATTATCTCACCTTTCTTTGTCTCTGTTTTTTTCATCAGTAAAGTAGGGGTAAAAATAATCTACCCCCAAGAAGCTTTTGTGAACACTAAATTAGTTAATATATATATATAAAGTGTTTAAGATATTGTTGGTTAGTGGGTACTGTATAAAGGTTATCTATTGCTATTACTTTGTAGCTTGACTCACATTTGACAGAATGTGCTAAAGATGGCAACATGAGTATTCCATTAACAAACTGACATTAGGATGTTCATCTCATTGCATGACCCAGTGTTTTGGGATGTGATTAGCCTGGGAACTGAGTAGGTTTAAAGTGAGAAAAATGGCTATCTAATTGTATCACCAGTAAAGTTCTGCCTAGTTTCTACCTGCCTTCCACTTTTCTCTATTCTGATTTCAACAATGTGTAGTGAAATCCAGTGTTTGGAGCTTTGAAATGCTAGAAATGAATAAAATGAGGAAGCTGCCCATGATTTAAAAAGTGTTTGGCAACTATAGTCTGTAGGCCAACTCTGGCCTATGGTATGTTTTTGTATAGCTGGAGAGTTAGGAAAGGTTTTTACATATTAAAAGTGCTGTAAAAAAACAAAACACAAGCAAGCAAACAAAACAAGAAGATATGCAATACAGCCTGTATATGACTTGCAAAGCCTAAAACAGTCACTATTTGGCCTTTAAAAAAAAAAAAGATTGTGGATCTCTGTTCTATACTCTTTTTCTTTTTTGCCTACCAAACTATACCCCAACAATAAATATAATGAAGTAAGATAAAAAGAGGCTGAAAAATCCTCTAACAAAAAATCCCAATTGCTTTGATGAAGTAGTTTATTTATTGCTGTAACCACAATACAAATGGTAGCTAGCTGTTCCTACCTCAGTATCCTAAGAATGGCCTCTCTCTCCCTCAAAAAGTCTATATGTTCTCACCTAGTATCGGTAGCATTACAGATAGTTAGGTGTCTGTAACAGAATCTGTTGTTGCAGGGCCAGGAAGCCTAGTAACCCAAGGCCAGAGGTAGTGGCTATTTAGGTCACCATCAAATCTATGATGGCCTCATTATGTGTCCTACTGAATGTCAAAGAAATAGAATACTTCATGTTTTAAAGATTTTAAAGTACTTAAGTAATGTACATACAGTGTATAAGTTTAAAAGTTTCTAGACTAAGATTCCTGGTTTGACCAATTTCTAACCAAGAAATCACTAGAGTTTTCTTAATGTATTACAGAATATGGCTAAATTCAGAATAAAATATTTTTAGCCTACATACATCTATAGCTCTAAAGAGTAAAAAATAGGAAAATTGGCTGCTAAGTACTCTAATATTATCACTAATGAAGACTTTCCAAGCAAGGAAATAAAAAACACAATCATAACAGTGAAGTAGAATGTTGTCTGTAGTACAGACTCTTTCCAAAGAATACAGGGCATGGGGCATCCTAATGGTTATAGTTCATTTAAGACTGGGCAGGACCAGCCTGTCCAATATGGTGAAACCCCATCTCCACTAAAAGTACAAAAATTAGCCAGGTGTGGAGGCACGCACCTGTGGTCCCAGCTGCTCGGGAGGCTGAGGCAGGAGAATCATTTGAACCCGGGAGGCAGAGGTTGCAGTGAGCTGAGATTGCACCACTGCACACCAGCCTGGGAGAAAGAGTGAGACTCCATCTCAAAAAAAAAAAAAAAGAAAAGAAAAAAGAAAAGACTGGGCATGAATAGTTTTAGAGAAAGAAAAATAAAAATTTATGTTGGTAAAAGACCATTAAAATAAAATATTAAGTTAAAACCATCACATAAACTTAAGTAAGTTTCCCATGATTCAAATTATCCTCCAGAGAAAAAGGGACAATGGTCAGCTCCACTTGCTTGCTTTTTTTTTTTTTTTTTTTAAATTAACCTAGTCTGGCTTGATGTTAAGAGAAAGAAACAGAGACCGGGAAACACCCCTTTGGGGTATCTTTGAGGAAGTGAAAGCTTTCTAGAGACTATAAACTAGCTTAATTAACTACACTTAACTAGAAGGAATTTAGATTTATCAAAAGAATTTTTGAATCAGATTTTAGATCAATCTAAGTCAACAAGCCAAAAATCTTCTGTTGTCTTGATTTTATTTTTGAGTATTCATTACCAAAATCATTAGTTCATATAAAATTTGCCAGTTCTTATTGAGCCAAAAATAGGCAAAAATTTAACCCTTCTTAGTATAACAAACAACCACTAGTGTGTTTGAAACAGATGTTTTAACCAAAGGATATCATCCAAAGACATCATCCTTAGTTATTAGCATACTGTTTAATATTCATCACAACTTGTTTTAAAGAACCAAAATGTGTTAACATTTAAGCCTGAAGGGCTATGAATATACTATATACTGTACTTGATGCAGTTTGTTTATGCAATTTTCTGACAGATACAATTAATCTTGTGAAAATGACTGGGGTATAGCATAGTAGCAAATTACCTTTTCCAAACACAAATTTTTCCTGTGGTAAAATCCTCTTATAATACTGACAATGATAGAAGTATATGGAAAGAACTTCAGAAGTTAATTATTTAAAAGAAGAAATTAAAAGTTATTAAATGAATAAATCTTGGTTATATGGTAGAAACAAGGGTTAAAATGTTTTACTTGTAAGTAAGAATGAAATAAATTAGTCTGTACCTCCAACAAATGCATCTCCAGCTCCATTGGTGTCAATAATTTCTTTCTGGTCTTGATCCAAGACAGCAAAAGCAGTGACTTCACTTTCTGCAATTAGAGCAAAAGAAAGGCAGAATGACTTCTCTTTGTTAACACTCAATACAAGCTCACCCAGTAACATCTGAAGCTCCTTCAGCACTCATCATTCAAAGAGAGACAGGATATAAGCTCCATATTCTGTACAGGGGCACTTGGGAACTAAGGTGCAAAATCATTTGCAAGTAATACTTTTTTGGTAACTTTCAGCATACAGATGCTGCTGTATACGTCTTATGAGAGTTATATCTAGGTAGTTCACATTTTTTTTTGGAATGACTACAAATGGTAGCAGTACCTTTCTGGACAGTGCAAATGAACAGAAGCCATAAACTAAAGGAAGTGTTGGTATGGATTGGATCATGGGTTTCTAATAAAGCTTGAAGCCTGACTATATTCCTGGCAGTGAAATGTTGGATACAGTTAAAGAGTTGTAAATTTAAAAAAATATAAATAATGAATATTGGGTGTTTCTTTATAGAAAATCACAATGGCACAATAAAAACATTACTATTATTCTGTTAAAATATTTCTTCCCAATGTCAAGAATTCTTTATTTTAGTTGGTTTATTAAAAATAACCTAATCTGGTTATATTTTGCAAAGAAGTCACTATCTGTCAACTGGCAAAAGGGAAAGCTACTACTGAATGCATGGGCAGAACAAAAAGGACAGTGCAACGGGATCTTGCCCTAGCGTAGTCTGGACCAGGGCTTACTTGTTTTGACTACAGAGTAACCTAATTTAATACTTTAAATGTGGCACATGACAGTGGAATGGACTTATCTGTGATGAAATCTGGCTTACAAGATACATCTGCAAACAATTGGACAGTGCTTCTTATCGGGAGCTGGAACTTCTGAAATCATAAATTTGCATCCCTGTGGGGACAGAGTGGCTAAAGACTCATAAACTTCAGTCTCGTTTAAGATCAAGAGGGAGGCAAAAGGAGATCTTGAGAAACTTAAGAAAGCTATTAATAAAGAGCATGGAGAATCTTCAAAAGCATATTCTGTCTAGCTTTTGCTACTTGCTCTTAACGGATACTTTCAACAAGAGACATAAATATGTTAATGAAAAGACTCTCCTGGAACGATTGATATTCAAGAAGAGGACTCATTTACTTAGTCAATCTTTTTAAAAATCTTTTTTTTTTTAGGTCTTGCTCTGTCATCCAGGCTGGAGTGCAGTTGTGTAATTATAACACACTCCAGCCTTAACCTCTTGGGCTCGAGGGATTCTCCTGTCGGCCTCCTGTGTAGTTGGGACCACAGACATGCAGCACCACAGCTGGTCAATTTTTTGCTTTTTTTTGGGGGGGGTGGGTGGGTAGAGACAGGGTCTCACTTTGTTGCCCAGGCTGGTTTCAAACTCCTGTGCTCAAGCAATCCTCCTGCCTTGGTCTCCCAAAGAGCTAGGATTACAGGCATGAGCCACTGTATCTGGCTTAAACTTTTTTTTTTGAGACGGAGTTTCATTCTATTGCCCAGGCTAGAGTGCAGTGGCGTGATCTCAGCTCACTGCAACCTCCGCCTCCTGGTTCAAGCGATTCTCCTGCCTCAGCCTCCCAAGCAGCTGGGATTATAGTTGTGCTCCACCACGCCCAGCTAATTTTTGTATTTTTAGTAGAGACAGGTTTTGCCATGTTGGCCAGGCTGGTCTTGAACTCCTGACCTCAAGTGATCTGACTGCCTCAGCCTCCCAAAGTGCTGGGATTAGGCGTGAGCCACCATGCCTGGCCAAACTCTTTAAGTAAGTGAACTTTCCACATTTTGTAACATGAGGGCCTACGTGGCAGTTGACAAGATTTTGATTAATTGAAAGTTATGGCACAAATATCCAGAATTACATTTTCTAGAGAGTATATATAGTACAAACTACTATACAGGCCAAAAAAAAAAGTAAGCAGACTTTATTAGAAATACTTGGGAAAGGTCTGCAGTCTGATTTAGGAAAAGGTCTGTACCATAAATACTTATAAAGAAATCCGGTTTTACTACTTCCAAGTACAAGCTATACTATACAGGGAAATAACAACTATAAACTAAAACCAAACAGGTACTAAATAAGTAAAATGAGCTCAAGTTAATGAAACCATTACTATTTATAATACATTTACATTATGTAATAATCTAACATGTCTATAAAACATTTTAGGTAATATAAGAATTAATCACTAGATTTATAGATTGGAAAATAATTATATATAAATGGTAAGTAAACCAAAATTACATAGAATTCCTTGAGCTCCTCGTTTGAAAACAATTATTTATTTTTGACTGCATATTTATTTATGAACAGAACCTAATCGACAACAGAAGAGATTATTTTGAATTTTATTTTTAAGAATCATGACTTCTGGTCAGGCATGGTGGCTCACACCTGTAATCCTAGCACTTTGGGAGGTGGAGGTGGGCAGACCACGAGGTCAGGAGTTCAGCCAGCCTGGGCAACATGGTAAAATCCCGGCTCCACTAAAAATACAAAAAAAAAATTTGCCGGTTGTGGTGGTGCCTGCCTGAAATCCCAGCTACTCTGGAGGCTGAGGCAGGAGAATTGCTTAAACCCAGGAAGTGGAGTTGCAGTGAGCCAAGATCGCACCACTACACTCCAGCCTGGGCGACAGAGTGAGACTCCCTTTTGGAGAAAAAAAAAAAAAAAAAAAAAGAATCATGACTTATTGATCTAAATTGCTGAAAATTCTACATAAATGCAGCTTTATAATGCTTTTTTGTGGATTATATATATATATATATACATCATTAAGATACTTTATCCTTAGTTGTCATATGAAGTTCAATTTCCTGAAATACAAAGTAGAATTATTTTCTACCTTTTTATACTTATCAGTACAAATAAATAAATAAGAATATCATATATGCAAAAGATGTGTCATTAACTCAGTTTTCATTATTTTCTATTATCTAAAGAACCACAAGAACTCCTTTCAAAATGATGACTCTGAAAAATCTTCAATAATACTTATGTTTTATTACATTTTTAGTATGCTCTCATTTTCAAATGACTTAAGCTGGTTTACAGATCTATATAAAAAGTCACGGCCGGGCACAGTGGCTCACGCCTGTAATCCCAGCACTTTGGGAGGTTGAGGTGGGTGGATCACTTGAGGTCAGGAGTTTGAGACCAGCCTCGCCAACATGGTAAAACTCTGTCTCTATTAAAAATACAAAAATTAGCTGGGCGTGGTGGCATGTGCCTGTAATCCTAGCTACCTGGGAGGCTGAGGCACGAGAATCGCTTGAATCTGGGAAGCGGAGGTTGCAGTGAGCAGAGATCATGTCACTGCACTCCAGCCTGGGCAACAGTGAGACTCAGTCTCAAAAAAAAAAAAAAAAAAGTCACAAAACTAACAGTTTTTACTGGCATGACCTATTTCATAGCTATTCTAGGAAATTTATTATATGAACACATGAAGTACATTCACTAAATCTGAATATACACTTACAGGTAAGGACGTTATTTAACCAATGAAGCCTAAGACACTCACATGACTCTCACTGGGACCTAGTTTTCTTAGACATGAAATGGGCCTGGAGTAGCTGTGGGAACAATTAGTAAAAACTAGCTTTCTGCACTAATTGTAGAAAAATGACCCAGTTAGTTTTGATCAATTACTTCTACCTAAGAGCTTAAGATTATTCATAGCATTTATTTCTCAATTCTTCACAAACTTTTTCTACAGTGAGAAGGAAAAGGGTTGGGAATAATTATTATTCCTACTTTCTGGATTTCTAAAAAACCACTAAATCATAAGCTTCCCCAAGCAGACAGGAAACAAACACTAACAATTCAGTTGATAACAGATTTGTTTTGTGTCATTTATTAGATAAGACTGCAGAGTGCCTTCATTCAAAACAATAAAATTTAGCTTACCTAGAATACAAAATAATCAATTTTAGGCATTCTCTAGACACTTCATACAAATAATTTACTCTTCACTTAAATATGAGACAAGCTTCACTACCTAATCACTTACGAGGCCAATCTAGTTAGAATAAAAACATCTTCATGCATCAATAATGAAAGTCAATTATAGTAGAGATGGTGAAGTTTCTACAACTGCCACAATATCTAATTGAACAATAATAAAAATCCAGTCACTCAATGACAAACAATTAAATGTTTCTGCAGTTTTACCTCCACTAAATTAACTATATATTTTAGCACTAGATACACACAATCTCACGATATCCTTAGAAAATTTTGTTCAAAGTATTTTTAAAATGCCACATTGTTATTGTTTTGTTGATGTCCTAAACTGTTGAGAAGATACAACTGAAGGTGATCCAGCAGGTTGAAAGGCAGGTAGGCAGGTGTTTTTCTTTCTTTCTTTTCTCTCTCTTCTTTTTCCTTCCTTTCTTCATTCTCCTTCTGTCTCTCTCTCTCTGTCTCTCTCTCTCTCTCTCTCTTTCAAGAGCTAAGGTCTCGCTCTGCCTCCCAGGCTGGAGTGCAGTGGTGTGATCATGGTTCACTGTAGCCTCAAACTCCTGGGCTAAAAGGATCCTCCTGCCTCAGCCTCCTAAGCAGCTATGACTACAGGTGCAAGCCAACATACCTGGCTAATTTTTAAATTTTTTTGTGGAGACGGGGTCTTGCTTTGTTCTCCAGGCTGGTCTTGAGCCCTTGGCTTCAAGTGATCCTCCTGCCTCAGCCTCCTAAACACCAGGCATGAGTCACCACACTTGGCCTGGTGTTTTTCAACCTCAAGGTAAAATGCAGTCACTACCCCTGCCACTGCCTCTGACCCAGCATCAATAGGCATGGAAGAAACAGAAAAGTGATGGTAAAAACTTCTCCAGAAAGTGAAAAGTATGACTATGTAAAAACCAGAACCCTTCACATTCTTGTAAGAGGCTCCTGTATCTTAGCCATTGCTTATAATAAGGTAATCTCCATAGTATTAAAATGTTTTTGATTGTTTCTTTTAAAAAACTATTTAGAAATAATTTTACATTAACAGAAAAGTTCCCAGAAAAATACAACTTCTATGCAACATTTATCCAGATTTACCATTTTTTTAACATTTTGCCACATTTAGTTGATCATTCCTCCCATATATATAACATTATTTATTCTTTCAAACTTTTTTAGCATTTGTGGTATATATTATGCCTTTTACCCCTTAATACTTACTTTGGTGTGTATTTCCTAAGAGTGATGATATTCTGTTAGCCAGGTTATAGTTGATAAACACAGAAAACAACATTTTAATCTAATCTATAGTCCACAGTCCAATTTTCTTAATTGTCCTAATGCATTTTATAGCAATATTTTTCATCTGGTACAGAATTCAGTCCAGAATCACATATTACTTTTTTTTTTTTTTGAGATGGAGTTTTGCTGTGTTGCCCAGGCTGGAGTGCAGTGGCATGATCCTGGCTCACTGCAACTTTCACCTCCCAGGTTCAAGCGATATCCTTCCTCAGCCTCCTGAGTAGCTGGGACTACAGGTACGTACCACCATGCCTGGCTAATTTTTGTATTTTAGTAGAAACGGGGTTTCGCTATGTTGGCTGGGCTGGTCTTGAACTTCTGACCCCAAGTGATCTGCCCACCTTGGTCTCCCAAAGTGCTGGGATTACAGGCGTGAGGCAACACACCTGGCCACATATTACTTTTAGTTGTGCTTGCTTTTAATTTAACTTTTTGAGTAGGTAATGCATTTGTATGATTCAAAAATATAAAACATATGAAAAGCTATGTTATAAAATTTCCCTCTCCTCATCTCTACCCTTCAGCTGGTTTCTGCTCCTTCTACTTCCCAATCTGGTTATCACTGTTATTGCTTTCTTATATACCCTTCTAGAATTTTTCTATGCATATACAATAAACTACATTCTTATTTTTTTCCTCCCCTCACCCACACAAAGAAAGGTATCATACTATCTAGGCTACTCTGGATCATATTTTAAAATCTTGGTATCTTTCTATATTGGTAAACAGAGAATGTCCTCATTATTTTTTATTGCTGCATAATAGTCCATTACATGGATACAGTATAATTTATTTAACCAATCCTTTACTGATGGACTTTTAGGGTATTTTCAATCTTCTATTATTATAAACAACGTCACAAAGCATTAATTCTTTTAAACAGACCTTAAATTTAATTATTTTGCTTCATAGGTCAATAATATCATTCCAGCTTTATAGAGAGAACCGATAGAAGGAAACAAAATTGTTATACTAACAGCATGAAATATGCCTATATCAAGGAATAGGGAAAAAATGAGAATCCAGAAATGCTTTTCTTTTCACTAGGACACACATATCAGGATGTGAGCAAAGACACCCTGCTCAGACTGCCCTAATAAACAGGGCAATAAAACAGATGATGAACTCTGCTAATAATAGAGATTTATAGAACAATCCTAATTAACAAGGACTTTTGAGGCATAAAGAGCTCTGAGTTAATTTAATTTTCTAGTTAACTAAAGAAAAAGCAGTCTTTTTATTTGGAAATCTTTCTAAATGTATTAATATAATAATATGCCATGACATCCCTGCTTTAATTAGTTTAGTTTATTGAACTGAATAAAATTTTTCTTTGATAATAGAGAATCCTACAGCACATCTTAATGTCATTATTCTGAACACAAATTCTTACTGTAGTTCCAAAGGTGTAAGTGCTTCCACAAAAAGTTGCAAAAACTAAATGTTCATGGGAAGTACACTGGATTAGGAGCAAAAAAGCCATAGTTTTAGTCTAATTTGGGCTTAGCTATTTTATTTAATAAATATTTATTAAGATTCTACCATGTGTCAGGTAGTTTATTAGGGACTGGGAATACAGATGTGAATAGGATAAAAACTGCTTTTATGAGGCCAGCATTCTAGTGGGGATAGACAATACACTAGTAACAAATATAAAACAAGCTAATTTGATATATATATTTCGATATATATAAAATATATATTTCGATATGTATAAAATATATATATTTCGATATATATATAAAATATATATATAATACATATATTTTGATATATAATCTTGCTCTGTTGCACAGGCTGGGGTACAGTGGTACAGTCTTGGCTCACTTCAACCTCCACCTCCTGGGTACAAGCTATTTTTGTGCCTCAGTTACTCTTAGCTGGGATTACAGGCATGCACCACTATGCCCAGCTAACTTTTTGTACTTTTAGTAGAGATAGGGTTTCATCATGTTGGCCAGGCTTGCCTTGAAATTGTGATCTCATGTGATCCATGATCCACCCGCCTTGGCCTCCCAAAGTGCTGGGATTACAGGCATGCACTACCATGCCCGGCCTAATTTGAGATATTAATAGGTGCCATACAGAAAATAAAACAGGATGATATGATGAAGTGTGACAAGGGAGGGGAGTTAATTTACATAGGTATTACTTCCTCAATGAGGAGGTGATATTTGAGTTGAGATTTCAAGGGTAAGAAGGCACAAGCCATGTGAAGTTCCAGGGGTAGAACATTCAAGTGCAGAGGCCCCAGACTAGCAACAAGCTTGGCAAACTAAGACTGCTGAAGCTAAAGAAGGCCACTGTACCTGGAGTATGCTGAATGTGGCAGTTTTGCAGGATTTCATTCTATGTAAAATGGGAAACTGTTGGAAGGTTTTAAATAAGGGAGTGATGCAATCTCATCTTTGATATGAAAATATTGCTGGGCACAGTGGCTCATGTCTGTAATCCCAGCACTTTGGGAGGCTGAGGGGGGAGGACTGGCTGAGCCCAGGAGTTTGAGACCAGACTGGGAGACATGGCGAAACTTCATCTCTATTCAAAGTGGAAAAATCAGCTGGATGTGGTGGTGCACATCTATATTCCAAGCTACTCAGTAGGCTGAGGTGGGAGGATTGCTTGAGCCCAGGTGGTCGAGGCTGTAGTGAGCTATGATTGTGCCACTGCTCTCCAGCCTGCGTGACAGAGCAACACCCTGTCTCAAAAGAAAATTATTTTTGGCAGCCTGACAGAGAATGGACAATGGACTGGAATGGCAGGGGTTGGGGGTGGGGTCAATAATGCTACTTACCAAGAATCCTTGGGCAAGCCACAGTGTAATTTAAACTCAGTGTTATTACCTAAAAAATGAAGATAATATCTGTTCTACCTATTTTCTGTGACTATTATATGGATTAAGTATTAACAGTGTTATAAAAACACCCTGACAATATAAAGTCCTATATAATATTATAAGGTATTTTTAGGAGCTTATTTTATTCAATCAGGTAATAAGTATTTGTTGAACAATAGCTATGAGCTCATTAGATCTCAAAGAACAATAGTTATGATACTCTGTTAGATCCTCTGGCGGAGATACAGGAAAAATATTAAGACATGATCTATCTTCTCAAGGAGCTTAGAATCTAGATGGAAAGAGAAACCTAGCATATATCAAAGAATTTGTGAAATATCCCACAATGTAATATCTATTATAACTGCAACAGGAGTTCAAAAAAGGGAAGGAACAATATGAGTTTAACTGGAGATGCTTTCACGGAGAAGACTGAACTTAAACTAGGTCTTAAAGATGTGGATAATGAAGAAGAGAGGAAAAGAAAGGTGTGTATGTCCCAAGAGGAATAGAGACAGAAGAAAGTTTATATATCAAGTAAGGCAAGAAATAAATCAAAATGGGTGGGATCTAGCCATTTCTAGGGAGACTTTGAAAGCCAGGCAAAAGTTTGGATTTGATACATCAGGTAATGGAATGCAATGGTAGTTATCTGAGTGAAAAAGCACTGCATCAAATGCTTTGTATACTTTATCTCATCTAATTCTCACATGAGTAAGGTATCACTAACCTTATTTTATAAATGATGACATTGAGGCTCACAGAGTTTGTCAACTGCCTAGAGTCCCATGGCAAAGGCAGGAATTTGGGACAAATGAATTTAAGAGAAGTAGTAAAATATGATCCCAAAGTTGTCATTCAAGTAATTTTGCTACTATTTTTCTGAAAAAAAGGTGATCATGGAATAAATAGATTTTGATTCACTGTTATACAGCAGTTAACTGACATTTAAATTCCCTTAAGCCTGGTACTGATAACCAAATTTGACTAAATTAAGTTGATATATTCTCCATAGAGAGTAGAGGGAGTATAACTGTGGTTAAGTGTATGAGTCAGACTGCTTGGGTTCACATTACAGATTTGCCATTTACAATCTGGTAATCAAATTAAATTTTCCTTTTTTTTTTCTTTGAGACGGAGTCTCACTCTGTCACCCAGGCTGGAGTGCAGTGGCACAATCTCAGCTCACTGCAACCTCCACCTCCCAAGTTCAAGCGATTCTTCTGCCTCAGCCTCCTGAGTAGCTGGGACTGCAGGTGTGCGCCACCACGGCCAGCTAATTTTTGTATTTTTAGTAGGGATGGGGTTTCACCATATTGGCCAGGCTGGTCTCGAACTCCTGACCTCATGATCCACCCGCCTCGGCCTCCCAAAGTGCTGGGATTACAGGCATGAGCCACTGCGCCCGGCCTCTTTTTTTTCGAGACAGGGTCTCACTTTGTCACCCTGGCTGGAGTGCAGTGGTGCAATCTTGGCTCAGTGCAGCCTCAACTTCCCTGGCTCAAGTGATCCTCCTGTCTCAGACTCCCAGGTAGCTGGGATTACAGGTGCATGCCACCATGTATTTTTTGTAGAGAGGAGTTTTCGCCATGTTGCCCAGGCTGGTCTCAAACTCTTAGGCTCAAGTAATCCTCCCAACTCGGCCTCCCAAAGTGTTGGGATTACAGGCATGAGCCACTGTGCCAGGCCAATTTTCTCATATTTAAAATAGGAGGCTAGACACGGTGGCTCATGTCTGTAATCCCAGCATTTTGGGAGGCCGAGATGGGCAGATCGTTTCAGCTAATAAGTTTGAGACCAGCATGGGTAGCATGGCGAAACCCCATCTCTACAAAAAATACAAAAAAACTAGCCAGGTGTGGTGGTGCATTTCTGTAGCTCCAGCTACTGGGGAGGCTGAGGTGGGAGGATGGTTTGAGTCCAGGAGGCGGAAATTGCAGTGAGCAGAGATCGTGCTGCTGCACTCCAGCCTGGGTGATGTTGTCTCAGAAAGAAAGAAAAAAGGAACAATAATAGCATTTGTAGGTACTTAGAGGATTTTTGTGAGGAGTAAATTAGTTAATACATATAAAGCACTTAGACTAAAAGTTGGCACATAATAAGCATTCTTTTTTATGATTAAATGGACAAGGATATTATTAATCTTGAAATGAAACTTGTGATGGTTAATACTGAGTGTCAACTTGATTGGATCGAAGGATGCAAAGTATTGATCCTGGGTGTGTCTGTGAGGGTGTTGCCAAAGTCAGTGGGCTGCGGAAGGCAGACCCACCCTTAATCTTGGTGGGCACCATCTAATCAGCTGCCAGAGAATATAAAGCAGGCAGAAAAACATGAGAAGGCCAGACTGGCTTACCCTCCCAGCCTACATCTTTCTCCTGTGCTGGATGCTTCCTGCCCTGGAACGTCGGACTCCAAGTTCTTCAGCTTTGAGACTCAGACTGTCTTCCTTGCTCCTAGCTTGCAGATGGTCTATTGTGGGACCTTGTGATTGTGTGAGTTAATACTACTTAATAAACTCCTATTTATATAGATATATATCTATCCTATTAGTTCTATCCCTCTAGAGAATCCTGACTAATGCAAGACCTTTGAGTATAGGAGATTCAGGTCTCACTTAAAATTGCTGCTTCTGAAGGCATGGTTCTGACCTTGCAGACTACCTGCCTCTACATCATCGTTTGTAGTAAAAATCTCTTAGTTTGTTCATGTTTGCATCTGATTTTCAACAAATGTTTCAAGTTAATTCCAGTTAAGGTCTTCAGTTCTGAATGTAAACATATAAGAGAATGAGTGTTGACTTTGAATACAAAAATAGTTTTCCATGGAAAAATGACCAAGAAAACAATGTTAGATGGAATTACTGCTCTAAAACCTTATTTCCCCTTTGTTTAGTGTGTGTGACTGCATTTAAGAAATTTTTTAGAGACAGGATCTGTGTCACCCAGGCTGGGGTGCAGTGGTGCCATCACAGCTCACTGCAGCCTTGAGCTCTGGGCTGAAGTGATCTTCCTGCCTCAGCCTCCCAAGTAGCTGGGACCACAGGCATGCGCCACCATGCCCAGCTAATTTATTTTTATTTTTTTTATAGAGATGGGCCTCCCTATATTGCCTAGTCTGGTTTCAAACTTCTAGGCTCAAGTGATCCTCCCACATCGGCTTCCTGAAGTACTGGGATTACAAGTGTGGGCCACTGCACCTGACTATATATATATACATATATATGTATGTGTGTGTGTATATATGTGTGTGTGTGTGTGTGTGTGTGTGTGTGTGTGTGTATAATGAATTAACAAGGTTTCTGTTATTTTTAATAGGTTCACTAAATGAAGCATATCACTTTAATCTTACTATAAAGCTGTTCATTTCAACCTGGTCTCTACTTCTTTAAATGTTATATGCTGCACTCTCTTATCTGAAGACCTGGTTTCCAGCCAGGCATGGTGGTTCATGCCTGTAATCCCAGAGCCTTGGGAGGCTGAGACAGGAGAATCACTTGAGCCCAGGAGTTTGAGACCAGCCTGCACAACAGGCTGTCTCTATAAAAAAAATTTAAAAGTCAGCCGGGCATGGGGGTGCGTGCCTGTAGTCCCAGTTACTTGGGAGGCTAACTAAGGTGGGTGGATTGCTTGAGCCCAGGAGGCTGGGGCTGTAGTAAGCCATGATAGCACCACTGCACTCCAGCCTGGGTGACAGAGGGAGATCCTATATCAGAAACAAACAGACAAACAAAAAACTGGTTTCCTCTGCTGTTTCAGCTCATAGCTCACTGACCATCTACGGACTGTCTACCTTTGGTTAGGTTCCTAAGCCTGATTCACTCAGCTGAGCACAGGAAAGGAGATAGGGCTCAGGGCACAAAACTTGGCTGCCTAGGTAAGAGGAGCTATAGAAAAGGCAATATTTTTTTCTGATGATCGCTAGCATCCAGAACTATGCCTGGTATATTATAGGGGCTCAATAAACATATGATGAATAAATGGAGTAATTTTTCATGAATACAAATCTGATGTTATTCCCCTGTTAAAAACTCTTCAACGGATCTCTATTGAATAAACTGTTAACTCTAGGATATGAATCCAGCCTATTGTTCAAACTTTATCTTTCCCTGACCAAAAGAGTAACTTTAGTCAGTTACTCTTTGGTCATACTCATGATGTCCCAAATGTGCCATGATCTTTTTTTTTTTTTTTGTTTGTTTGTTTGTTTTTTTTTTTGTTGTTTTTTTTTTTTGAGACGGAGTCTCGCTCTGTCTCCCAGGCTGGAGTGCAGTGGCGCAATCTCGGCTCACTGCAAGCTCCGCCTCCCGGGTTCACGCCATTCTCCTGTCTCAGCCTCTCTGAGTAGCTGGGACTACAGGCGCCCGCCACCGCGCCCGGCTAATTTTTTGTATTTTTAGTAGAGACGGGGTTTCACCGTGGTCTCGATCTCCTGACCTCGTGATCCGCCCGCCTCGGCCTCCCAAAGTGCTGGGCCATGATCTTTTATTCTTGTGTATGTGTCAAGTCTACATTTCAAATTGTTTTTCACTCTTAGTTCCAAATAAGGCATGTCTTCTTGGCTATAGTCCTTGGCCTCCAAGCAGAACTGATTATTCTCTTTTATGCCATCACTTATAACCTTCACATACTTCCAAGAAGGTATCTATCATAGTTATAATCACTTCTTTACAAATGTCTTCTCAACTAAACTTTGAGTTCCTTATAGGTAGGAATTATGACTTAATCTTATTCCCAGCTCTTAGTACTGTATCTAGTACAGAGTAGGTGCTCAATTAACAATTATTGCTGAATATAATGATTATTCTTACTAGATTTTAAGTTCCTTGAGACTGGTGTATGTTTTACATTTGATTATCTCCCAGAATCTAGTACAGTATGAACTCACTATACATTTTCTGGCTGATCTTAAGTAGTAAATAACTGTACTATATTTCTTTAGCTTAGTTTAGTAAACCACGGAAGCAAATAAACTCAAGTTTCTAGTTGTCAGTGATCCTGCCATTGGGATTTAATAATTTAGCATTTCTGACGCTTGTATAAAAGTAAATCATACAATTGCTTGAAATTTAGAGGTGCTATTTGAATAGTGAATAAATTCAACCTTGCACAACCTTTCCCAAAAACCTTTCCAGACCTAACTGTGCTGAACACATTCTGGAAATAATGAAAATATGATTTGATTGGTGCTTTCACCTTCCCTCATTCCATCATTTTAAAATGAGGACATATTTATGAGTTGATGAATCTAGATTCAGATCCTGTTTGAAGATAGAAGGCTGACCAGGTGCAGTGGCTCACACCTGTCGTCTCAGCCAAGGTGGGAGGAACACTTGAAGCCAGGAGCTCAAGACCAGCTTGGACAACAAAGCATGGCCCCGTTTCTACAAAAAATTTGAAAAACTGTCCACAGAGGCAGTCTACAGATTTAAAAAAAAATTAGCTAGCTATGGTAGCACATGTCTATAGCTCCAGCTACTCAGGAGGCTGAGGCAGGAGGATCCTTTGAGTCCAGGAATTTGAGGATGCAGTGAGCTGTGATTGTGCCACTGCACCCCAGCCTAAGTGAAAGAATGAGACCCTGTCTCTAAAACAAAACAAAACAAAACCCACAAAACATAGAACGCTCTCATGTGGGACTTTGAATTAACATTTGATTATTTATTTATTTACTTAAAAGGAAATTAACATTTATTGAGTGGCTACTGGTTCTGGCCTTGTGCAAGGAGTTTTCATCTATAATATCCCATATAATCCTCACGTCAACCCTGTGAAGTAGGTATCATCCCCATTTTTGTCAGATGAGGAACAGGAGGCTCAGAAAGGTTAGGCAGTTTGTCCAAGGATACAGAACCAGGAACTGATGAGCTGGGACCCCATGCTTAAGTCTCAGACTCAATCCTTGCTCTCTCTCCTACGCTGCCTCTGGGAGGAAGAAGGGAGCACCAGCAAAAGCTGCAGTCCTCACACTTGCTGCCTGACGGCCCAACAGCCACCAAAAGCCTGCACCTTCCCATAGATACTCCCTCCTCCCTTGGGAGGATGCAATCAGTTGAAGAGATTAAGACATAAATACAAAAATAAATAGCATGGACAAGTCCCTAGCAGCAAGGATGCACCATCTTCACACTGTGGGAAGGTCACTGTGCCATTCACAGCTGCTGTGGGAGGAAGCCCTGAGGGCTCTGGGGGAAACTGGGACAATGGCTGCCAAAGGCTGGAGTGGGTGGGCTCAACTGGCCTCTCCCGGGTTGCAGAGATTCGAGAACAAAATGTCTGGAACAGACAGCAGCCGCCATCCTCCTCCATCTGATTATTTTACCAGTGTTTGTGATCCAAGAGGGATTCAAAATCGGGGGAACACAGAAGTTTGTGCTTCATATGTCCCAGGTCTATCATCTCCCTGGTCGTACTCTCTCCAAGGCCCACAGACACCAGCTCCTGCAGGAAAGAGCAGGCGGTTCCCATGGTCACGACCAGAGTCACCTTGCCCAGGAGGAGTTGCACCCTTTCGGACTTGCAGATGGGCAGCTTGCCAACTTGACTCTCTGTCAGGTCAGCTAGGGTAGAAGCTTTCTCTGCCAGCCTGGCTTCCTGGTCGTTCTCCTGCTTGATGAGTACCACCTGTCCGTCCTTGCCCTGTACCTCTGCCTTGATGGGCTTCATGTCCTGCGTAGGTGGGTGGCCAGGGAGGGTGTCTGGCAACAGGAGGAACAGCAATTCCTCCTCCTTGGTGAGGCTCAGCTCCCTGGGCAGCTCTGCCATGGGTATGTCCTTCGGGAGGCCCTGGGGGTCTTCCTGGCTGCTCTGGAAGGAGCCTTCAACTTGGCCTCCTCCTCCTCATCTTGTAGCTCCTCTTTCAGTTTCACAGTAGGTACATCCACCTCTTCCTTGGGGCCAGCCAGCCAAGGTTTAACATCTGGTTCATCATTTTCTTCCTTAAAAAGCCACCATGAATGAGCCAGTGGCAGCTGCACAGGCATGTTTTGAGTGTCATTCCTTAGCCCAGGGTCATCGATGAAATCGTCCTTCTCCAGCATGGTGAGATGTTTCGTGTGTTCGTCCAACTCTTTCTTCTCTTTTTTGATGTTGATGATATGAGAAGGTCCCATGTCTGACACATTCACTTTCTTATTCCAGTTCCTCCTTTCTTCATCATTTCAGCTGGGCCCTTCTCAAAGATGGAGTGGGACTGGATCACTTCTGGGTGGCCTCATCCCTGTCCATGCACCTCTCTCTGTCCATCTCTGTCCCTTTCATGTTTCTCCTTCTTGATGGTTACTTCTTCCTTGAGTTCTTCTGACTGATGATATTTGGGGTGAAGGTTTTCTTCTTGACCCCCAACCTCAACCCCCAGGGTAAGGTTCCCAGAGTGGATGAAGGGAAGGCGGCCCGGGGTGAAGGGGTGCCGGTCGCTGCCTGTTGAGCTCCTGGGACCCAGTCAGAGGGGTTGGGGCCCTTGCAGAGTGCTGGGTTTGCTCACCACATTTCCTTCCGACATGTTGCCCAGGTGCGGCTCCACACCACTTGTCATAACTTCACCTGCAACTAACCTGCCGCCAGTCCTTGGTCTCTACAAGCGGAAGTCTGAATGGCAGGGCCTGGGCCCATACTGGCCTTTTTTTCTTTTCTATTGAGACAGGGTCTCACTCTTGTCACCCAGGCTGGAGTGCAGTGGCGCAATCTTGGCTTACTCACTGCAACCTCTGCCTCCCGGGTCCAAGCAATCCTCCTGCCTCAGCCTCCCAAGTTGCTGGAACTAGAGGCGCCTGCCACCACACCCGGCTAATTTTTGTATTTTTAGTAGAGATGGGGGTTTCCCCATGTTGGCCAGGCTGGCCTCGAACTCCAGAACTCAAGTGATCCGCCCACCTCGGCCTCCCAAAGTTCTGGGATTAGAGGCATGTGCTATTGCACCTGGCCTGAATTAATACTTGAATTGGGTCAAACCAGGGCAATCAAATGAATCCTAGTGACATAGGTGGGATTCACCTCATGAGGATGCCATATAAATTCAAGTAATATCTGTATGTATATGATTCTTCTTTATAAAGAGACCATGGACTCTTAGGGCTGGGAGAATAGGAAGAAGCATTTATTAGATAATTTGGATGAAGGCATCATAGTTATAGAAAATACTGAAAGGCCAAACATCAGTTGCTTTCTTTTTAGTGGCCTGGTCCCAATTATTGCAGGAGTAGAACATTATTGGTATGCTAAATGTGACCCTTCTTAAAATCATATCTCTCCTTCTGAGCACAACGGTCAAGATTTTCAAAATGGATATGTACATACAAAGTTCTTTATTTTTGAAGAAGCAGCTATTTCTAATCATGGACTTTCCATCAGTAAGATTGTTATTTGAATTGTTGATGGTGGCAATGGAAAATATTTAGAGTTTACAAAAAAAAAAACCTGCATTAGATATGAAGGAACCAAAAGTTCCTTTTTTCTTTATGGCATAGAAGAAATCTTAGAGCAAGAAAGCATTTTAGGGATGATAATGCCACAACGCAATGTCATAGGTTTATACTGAAAGACAAGGATTTTTTTTTTTTAACAGTGTATACTGTAGAATAAAATTAAAGTTCCCTAAAGTATGAAGTCAATTTCAATGGGCATCCTGACAATCAAACACTGATAAAAGTTCTGAGTACTATTTATTGTCCAATAAACTAAACTGGATTCACAGATTACTTGTCTACTTGGAATACAGCAATAAACACCAGTAAACAACCATTTTATCCAATTTAAGCAGAAGTCTTTTCTTTATTGAGTCATTTGCCAATCTCTCTTGCACTTAAAAGCAGATTAAAATGTGTAACATATGGTTAATTACCTGTAAAAACAACAACAACAAAACCTCTCAAGTACACTGATTTTTTTTTTTTTTTTTTTTTTTTGAGACAGAGTCTTGCTCTGTCACCCAGGCTGGAGTGCAGTGGCGCAATCTCAGCTCACTGCAAGCTCCGCCTCCCGGGTTCACGCCATTCTCCTGCCTCAGCCTCTCTGAGTAGCTGGGACTACAGGCGCCCGCCACCACTCCCGGCTAGTTTTTTGTATTTTTAGTAGAGACGGGGTTTCACCATGGTCTCGATCTCCTGACCTCGTGATCCGCCCGCCTTGGCCTCCCAAAGTGCTGAGATTACAAGCGTGAGCCACCATGCCCAGCCAAGTACACTGATTTTAAAGCTTGGTTGTATTCCTCACCATTCTTTATGAATAGAAGCTGCAGCACCAGGGGAAAAAAAAGTTGCAGAAATACTTTAAGGATCATACACATGTTATTCCTTATTATTATTATTATTATTTTTGGGGGGATGGAGTCTTGCTCTGTCACCCAGGCTGGACAGCAGTGGCATGATCTCGGCTCACTACAACCTCTGCCTCCTGGGTTCAAGCAATTCTCCTGCTTTACCCTCCCGTGCAGCTGGGATTAAAAGTGCCCACCACCATGCCCAACTAGTTTTTGTACTTTTAGTAGAGATAGGGTTTCATCATGTTGGCCAGGCTGGTCTTGAACTCCTGACCTCAAGTGATCTGCCCACCTCGGCCTCCCAAAGTGCTAGGATTACAGGCGTGAGCCACCACACTCAGCCCTCATGTTCTCCCTCCTGCTAAAAGATCCAAAGTTGAGCTACAGCCTAGCCAGACATATCTGAGGTTCAACAAAGTCTCTGGGCAAAGACATAGCTCTGGGAAAGATTGGAATAATCTAAAGAACTAAACTAAACCAAGAAAATTAAGTCCCTCAATAATAGTGATTGGTAGAAGCAGTTCAGAAACTGAGTTCACACCAGCTTATGAATTGATCGTACATTTCTCTTCCCAACTTACCATTCAATGTCTTCGTCTTGGTAGTTTGAATGGTGAGTCATGGTGAGAGTATTTACACCATGGAAATTAGAAAACACAATAAACTAGGGCTTGGTTTGCTATGAGCTGACTGTTAAATATATACTAGCATACCAGGTTCCATCGTACTATTAGGCTTTTTTTTTTCTTTTTGAGACTAAGTCTCGCTCTATCGCCCAGGCTGGAGTGCAGTGGCGTGATCTCAGTTCACTGCAACCTCTGCCTCCCAGGTTCAAGTGATTCTCCTGCCTCAGCCTCCCAAGCAGCTTGGATTATAGGCGCCCACCACTACAGCCGGCTAATTTTTGTATTTTGAGTAGAGACGGAGTTTCACCATGTTGGCCAGGCTGGTCTCGAACTCCTGACCTCAAGTGATCTGCCCACCTTGGCCTCCCAAAATGCTGGGATTACAGGTATGGGCCACCACACCTGACCTACTAGGCTATCTTTAAATTGCTGTTTGGTTTTTTATTTTTCCTAAGCAGAGATTGAAAATACAATTGTTATGTTGATAGCTCTGTAGAAAGTTCTATTGGGTAATGCTGCTATGAATATTTTCATCTAAGAAAGTTCCTGGCCAGGTGCGCTGGCTCATACCTGTTATCTCAGCACTTTGGGAGGCCAAGGTTGGTGGATCACCTGAGGTCAGGAGTTCGAGACCAGCCTGGCCAACATGGTGAAACCCTGTCTCCACTAAAAATACAAAAATATTAGTTGGTCGTGGTGGTGAGCACCTGTAATCCCAGGTACTCGGGAGGCTGAGGCAGGAGAATTACTTGAACTGAGGAGGCAGAGGTTGCAGTGAGCCAAGATGGCGTTACTAGCATAGTGACAAGATCTCAAGATCTAGACTGTCTCAAAAAAAAAAAAAAAAAAAAATTCCTTCATAGCCAAATTCCTTCTCAATAAAACAAAAACCAAAAAGCTACTGATCTGATTTCTATCACTGTAAATTAATATTGCCTGTTCTAAATTCAAATAAATGTAATCATACAGTATATGTTCTTTTATATCTGGCTTCTTACCTCAGCACATTTTTTTAGCATAATGTTTTTGACATTCATTCATTCACGTAGTTACTCACATCAGTCATCCACCTCTTTTAACTGTCAGTGGTGTGCTAGAGCCTGCTCAGATTGGCTAATGAGAATTAATTCTGCATATACAAAGCTCTTCTCAAATCTACATTCAGTGACCTCACATTGATGGTGGGAGTATTTAAACCATGACACAATTGCTACGAATCTATGTTCTTTTTTCCTGAAAGCCAGTCATAAAACATTTGCTAACATATCACTGATTCTGTTTTAAACAACCTTCATCAACAGTGATAAAAAAAGAAAGAAATGTTGGTTTGCAGCATCAGGATCTGTTTAGGCAGGAAAGGACAGGGAAGGGTAACTGTTATCGGTTCAAAAATGTAGCTGCATAATACAACCCCTTAAGTTTTCTCCTTTGGCTTACAACTAGCTGAAAGGGACAATTTTCCAAACAAGAGAGTAGAATGTCCTTTCTGAAATTTTCATCTGGGATTTCTTCATTTGACTCAAGTGTCTATCAAAAAATTTTAAAGAAGGAAACATTCTTCCTATGTTTGGGATGTCACTAGACAAACCCATTCTCCGTAATTCGGGATTGCCAATGCCTATTAGATTAAGAAGAATGGCACAAGCCTATTAAAAAAAAAAATCAAGACCCTGTGTCAAAATAGGCCATATTTGTTATCCAATACTTACCTAATTTTGGCAATTCCACTCAGAACTGGTTCTAAACTATCCCTAGCTGATGCCTCCATTTCCCCCCCACCACCCCAAATATCATTCTAAATGCCTACAGCTCTTCTTAAGCTACACACTAATTCTAACTCTCAGAGAAAACAGAAGCCATTAGGTGTCAAGTCTTTATACTTTGCTAGTTGTGTTGAACAACTAATAGTTTTCCATCAAACAATATCAAACGATACAAGAATCAGTACTTTTATTTCTGAGAATGAAAGAAGATGGGAGATGATTCATTTTAGGGACATTACATCATATAGCTTTAGAGGATACTATTTATATTCTAGTCTATGCAAACGGCACCTGCTAGACTTGGCCTGTTCACAGATCACAATACTATTTTAACTTCCTCAGATGACCCAGACACTATATACAAACTGGGCATGATATCGCTGTCAGTACTGCAAGGTTGGTGTCATTAATTGTGTGTGGTATGTGAAGTCTCAACACTGGTTACAGCTAGGCACAAGAAATTTGTGTTGTGCTAGTTAATCTTGGAAAAAACAGTAATGCCAAAAAGTCTCTATTTTTAATGTACTGACAAGCTGTGCTAGTAGTACCCCAAAGAAATAAAAGAAGCAACAACTCCCTCCCAGCCCAGATATCAGTTTGTTCATCTATTTTAATACCTCATTTTAGATAATATAAATGTTCTATGTGAGCTGTAAAGCGCAACATTAGGTATTAGCAATTATTATTATTACTTTTTTTGAGACAGAGTCTCACTCTGTCGCCCAGGCTGGAGTGCAGTAGAGAGATCTTGGCAGCCTCCACCTCCCGGGTTCAAATGATTCTCCTGCCTCAGCTTCCTGAGTAGCTGGGACCACAAACGCCAGCCACGACACCCAGCTAATTTTTGTATTTTTAGTAGAGACAGGGTTTCACCATGTTGGCCAGGGTGGTCTCGAACTCCTGACCTCAAATGATCTGCCCGCCTCAGCCTCCCAGAGTGTTGGGACTACAGGCATAAGCCACTGTGCCTGGCCAACAATTACTTTCTATATTTTACCACAGTGGCCTCTGATAAGGAATGTAGAAAGCCCATGTTCTGATTAGCTTAATCTGAAAATCTAGGATCTGAGGGGAAAGTTCACATTTCTGATAGCAATGGCAATACTCTAAACACACTTTGAGATTGAAGAGAACATACACTGGGCCATATAGGAGTCTTCTACTCCTCACAATCAAGTATCTTGGTTTTGAAGGGATGGAGACAGAAGTATCTTTTAGACCTTCAGGAAAGTCATGGGGACAAGCATTCATATTTTTTGAGCTTAAATGTGGCTGGGAAATCTGAAAATGTGAACATCTTATCTAGCATTTCCCAACACTAGAATGTCACTCTAGACATCAGATAGCTCTTCCTTCTTGACTATACATTAAAAAATTTAGTGGGAAGAAATGGAGGCAATTGTTGAAACTTAGCAGGAAGCCTACCATATTAAATACTTAAATATTAGTTGATTGACTGACAGAATTTGTTTTTTTTTTTTGGATATAGAGTCTCACTCTGTCGCCCAGGTTGGAGTACAGTGATGCAATCAAGACTCACTGCAGCCTCCATCTTTCAGTCTCAAGCGGTCCTCCCACCTCAGCCTCCTGAGTACCTAGGACGACAGGTGCATGCCATCATACCTGGTTAATTGTTTTAATTTTTTGTAGACAGGGTCACCCTATGTTAGAGAGGCTGTTCTTGAACTCCTGGGCCTAAGTGAGCCTCCCACCTTGGCCTCTAAAGTGTTGGAAATACAAGGGTGAGACACTGTGCCTGGCTGACAGTAGAATTTAAAAGACTTCTAAGTTAGCAATTAAGTGTATTTTCTAATAATCTAATTTTTATATACTACTTTAACAAAAATAGAGAAAACTTCATTGTTTCTTATTTTATTTCTTTTTTTGTTTTTTGAGATGGAGTCTCAGTCTGTCATCCAGGCTGGAGTGCAGTAGTGCGATCTTGACTCACTGCAAACTCCACCTCCCGGGTTCAAGAGATTCTCCTGCCCCCGCCTCTGGGGTTCAAGTGATTCTCCTGCCTCAGCCTCCCGAGTAGCTGGGACTACAGACAGCGTGCCACCATGCCCAGCTAATTTTTGTACTTTTTGTAGAGACGGGGTTTCACCGTGTTGGCCAGGATGGTCTTGATCTCCTGACCTCGTGATCCGCCTGCCTTGGCCTCCCAAAGCGCTGGGATTATAGGTGTGAGCCACCACGCCCTGACCTATTTCTTATTTTCTTAGTGGTTACTATGGCAATTACAATTAAAACCCTAAATTCATAACAATCTAGTTTGAATTGTTACCAACTTAGCCTGGACAGTATAAAAAACCTTGCTCTTACACAGCTCTGTTCCCCTCTTTATGTTGTTGTTATAAATTACATAATTTACACATCTTTCCATTAACATATAATTATTGTTTTAGGCATTTTTCTTCTTTTTTTTTGAGATGGAGTCTTGCTTTGTCACCAGGCTGGAGTGCGGTGGTGTGATCTCGGCTCACTGCAACCTCTGCCTCCCAGGTTCAAGCGATTCTCTTGCCTCAGCCTCCCGAGTAGCTGGGACTACAGGTGTGTGCCACCACGCCCAGCTAAGTTTTGTATTTTTAGTAGAGATGGGGTTTCACCATTTTGGCCAGGATGGTCTTGATCTCTTGACCTCATGATCTGCCTGCCTTGGCCTCCCAAAGTGCTGGGATTACAGGCATGAGCCACCGCGCCTGGCCTAGGCATTTTCCTTTCATGAATGAAACAAGAGTTACAAACCAGCAATACTGGTTTTTATATTTACTTATGTAGATACCTTTACAGGAGTTATTTCTTCATATGGCTTTGAGTTACTGTCTAGCATTCTTTCATTTAATCCTGAAGCATGCCCTTTTAGCATGTCTTGTAGGACAGGTCTATTAGCAATAAACCTCTTTATCTTTTATCTGGAAATGTCTCAATTTCTCCTTCACTTCTTAAGGACAGTTTTGCCAGATAATAGAACTTCTGTATTCTTAAGCCTACGTATGTGTATATATATACATATACATACTTTTTTTTTTTTTTTTTTTTTTAGACGGAGTCTCGCTCTGTCGCCCAGGCTGGAATGCAGTGGCGCAATCTCGGCTCACTGCAAGCTCCGCCTCCCGGGTTCACGCCATTCTCCTGCCTCAGCCTCTCCGAGTAGCTGGGACTACAGGCGCCCGCCACCACGTCCGGCTAATTTTTTGTGCATATACATACTTTTTAAACAAAGAAGGTAACTTACCAAGTAGATTCTCCACAATTCACAATGCATTTTAATCTACTGAAGATGCAAGAAGATAAATTGTAGTATGGGCTGAGATCAGTGTTGAACTGAAGATAGGAAAGCTTTTCAAGAAATTCGTTGCTGATTGTACCTTGATAATTAAATACACAAACCTATGATCCTTTTAGATTTACTTAATTAGTATCAAATGAGCTTACTTAATTATAGCTGTAAATTAAATGCATAGGGTTTGCCTCATCTCAAAATAATTATATGTGCATTATATTGTGAATTATGGAACATTAATTTGTAGTTTATCGATTATTCCCTAAACAGAGACTCAAACTCATTAAGACAAAGTTATTATCATAGCAGTTTTGATAAATAGCTCCTAGAAGACGTTCCTGAATAATGTTTGCATACAAGTTCTTTAAAGGAGAACTATACATGTGTCAGAGTTAGTAGTACACACATTTATTACAAAACCCTGGTTCAGAAAAGTGTGCTCCCTGAGGTATTCAGATAAGAGGCATATATGCTTATATGTATGTATATAGTAATATCTCCCTGCTCATTCGGCACAGAGTTAGACCAGCTTTTTCAAGTTTATAGTAGAGGCCGTAATTACCTTTAAAAAAAATAATTTTAACATAAATAAATAAGATCAAACTATTACCTCTAGTAAACCAGTTCTTAGCATCCCCCAAATAGAGAAAATAATAGATTAATTATCATATTAAGAAAGCTTCTGTTATGTCTATTATACTCAAGAACCATACAAGAGGGACATAACTCTATATCATCTGTGGATAGATACTATACTGTGGGTAGCTATCTTTTTCTTTCCTTCCTTCTCCAATTTAATCTGAGAACAAATATTTGCTGCTAGAAAATGAACAGATAATTATTAAAGGCATAAATACAGACTAATTAGGGAGAGAAAACATTCTAACTCTAGAGTTTTTTTTTTTTTTTAAGGAAATGACTGTTTATTAATCGGGAAGAGCTGAGTACAAACGGAGCTCACTCAATATACAATTTGATACCTTTTAATTTGGGATAGGGAGGAGACTCTAACCACAAATTAAAATATTTCAAGTGTAATTTCATGAACAAGCCTTAGATTTTTCCTTAAATATAAAATGGATTTAAGTAAAAACGCGAGATTTTCATGATTAAAATAGACAAACTTTTCAGACTAGCCAGCTCTTGTCTTACATGCTTTAAATGCACCCACTGTTTTTCACATTTTCCTTTTCCTGCTCTCTTGTGAGACAACTCCCACTGACCACACCAATAACTGTGGCTGAGCTTATATTGTTTTCCTTTGTTTTTTCTTCAATATTTTGCACTGTGAAACTGCTGCCACAAAGCCTGAAGATTGCACTTGATTGCTTACTGTAATACTAACATTTGCTAATTAGGAGTAGTGGCATTATCAGGCTTCAAAAGCAACAGCAGTGAAGGCTGAGCAGCCATGTCAAGGCTTTCCTCAGCATGTGGTATTTTTAACTTTGGCCACCATAGCTTTTTCCTCACTATATTTGTAGTTTTCTGCCATTTTCTCTCTTTAACTACAGAGACTGAAGGGAAGACCTAAGCATAATAATCCTGTTTTAATTCAGCTCAATTTGGGCCTAAAGCAAACATTGAATTACTCATGATTAATTCTAAGGAACAGAACCTACTCTCATGTTCAATGGGTCTATGTTTGAATCTAACTAGTAGCTTCCCCTTATCTTTCACTGCCTTTCAGTCTTTCTTTTCCCTGTGTTACTCCCCAAAGTGACTGAAGAATCATAACTTGCCATTCTCCTACTACACAAAATTTTTGTATTATGCAACTCACATTTCAAGGAACTTGTACTATTATCCTTGTATCATGTGTTCAAATTCAAATTAAATTCAGACCACTCTATAATAAGTGACAAGATGCATGAGGGCACTGTGATCTAGGCAACCATAATTATACAATTATTGATGAAGTTCCTGTTGATAAACAATGCAAACATTAGGAAATACTATTTTGCAATTAAGTGATGAAGAAAGCTGTTTACTGCCTTCCATTCTATCCTCTGTTAATAAGATTGAAGCTGCAGATGTTCATGTATGCTGCATTGATGTTAAATGGTGCATGATGCTCTAGGTGGTTCCCATAACCTTGCTTTGTCTACTCTGAACTGACTCAATTGATATGATAATATCGAAAAAATGCAGGGCTGAACTGGCACAATTTGCATAGCCTTGAAATCTGCCATTAATGGATAGCCAACTGCTTCTGAAAGTTCTTGTTCAGTTGTCACTGACAACAATGTATTAGACAAGCAATATTTTGAAATTAACCACACAGGTGGGGATATCACTTACTGAAGCTTTTATCTCATCAAACAAGGTACACATCAACGTATTTATAAAGCTAGCAATTGGGGACTTTGTGATCTTTTTGGGAGTTCAATTACTATTAGAGTAAGTATTAATATAAAGAAAGCAGAAATCATTCAGGAGTCACAAAACAGTGGTAGTAGCACTTGCAGCTTTTTGACACAGGTATAATATTTAGAGAAACACCTTTCTCCCTTTCACAAAACCTGTATTTCCATCTCATTATTAAATAAATATTATGTTTTAGATTAAGAAATAAAATCTTCAATGTTGTTCAATATTGCACTTTACTAATAAAAAAATCATCATGTAAGAGACTCCATATAAGAATGGTAGGAATTACTCTGATGCATGAAAATGAAATGACACACTAGGGAACTCAAACACTGAAGAAAACTGAAACACTTGCAAAAATATACTGAACAGAGAAGTAGAAAAATACCATAAATATAAGGGAGAACCAGAAATCTTTGAGTTTAGAATTTATGGGCACATATGGATAAAAGACAGTATATTTGCCTTGGGGCAGGGGGTAGGGGATGGACAATTAAACAATTAGAGAAAAACTGCAAATAAATTAGAAGAATACAATTTTGAAACAAAAATTCTAGACAAGCTGATATAGAAAACTTAGTGCTAACAAAGGAATAATACAAAAGTGAAACACGTTGGGCTGCTCTGTACTACCTAGAAGTCAATATTAAATATTTAACTCCCCAAAGAGCAAACTCCCACATGACCAGTTGGATAAGACGTGGGCTAAAGGAATGTAGAGAAGCACCAGATAAAAGAAAATGTGCATACATATAATTAACGTTTTAAAGACGGGCAGCAAAAGTGTTTTTTAAAATAAAACCAGGCTGGGTATGGTGGCTCATGCCTGCAATTCCAGCACTTTTGGGAGGCCAAGGCAAGAGGATCACTTGAGGCCAGAAGGTGAGGCCAGCTTGGGCAACATACAAAGCCCCATCTCCACAAAAGAATTAAAAAATTAGCTGGGTATGGTGGCACTTATTCTCCTAGCTACTCAGGAGCCTGAGGCAGGAGCACTGCTCGAGCCCAGGAGTTTCGAGGTTACAGTGATCTATGATTGCATCCCTGAACTCCAGCCTGGGTAGCAGAGCAAGACCCTGCCTCAAAAATAAACAAACAAATAAAAAAACCAATTCTTTCACTTAAGTCAAAGTTTGAACAATAGCTTGTTTTAACTTTGTGTTTATACTTGGTTTAAATCCTAAATTGAGCCCTTTCATTCTGAGCATTAGTTTTATTACAAGACTAGACTATAAACATAAAGGAAAATGGAGCCACTGTACACCGTATCCATTGTCCCTCTTAACTGAACTCATCCCTGTGGGAAGGCTGAATCTGTTCATAAGGACTGTACTTCCTATCTGATTAATATCAGATTAAACCTTCAAGAGGAGCTCTTACAGAGCATCCGGTTCAATGTGGTACAGATGCCTGGTCAGGGTTATTCCTGCTCTTTAACAGTTTCCCAAGCAATCCAGAAGGACAGAAAAATATTAATATGGATTTAAGTAGGTTGCAGGTACTAATGGCAGCCTAGGTAATTCAGACCAACTGTCTTATCAAGAATTAGAACATCTGGACATATTTTTTAAAAATCTGTTTGAAGGCATTGAAGTCCTAACAAAAGAATGAAGAATTACCAGGCTATAATACAGAGGATGATAGAAACCCAGGGAAGCGAGTCTGGTGTTTGATGCTAGGAGGACAAAGTCTGGAACCCAGTCTGTCAAGAGTAATGGGCCTAGTTAAAATCTCCTTATCTCAGGGTGGTAATCAAAAGGATTAAGGGTGTGTGAACAGGCAGTAGAAAGACCTAGACAAGGGATTGTAGCTTAGCCTCTAATCATCTAAACTTTAAACTTAGATTAAGATAAATACAGTGTGCCAATGTCCCCATGCCTGCCAAAAGCAAACGTGAATCATCCTATACCTCAAATTATTTCTATAAGCAATTTTGCAAATACAACATATCACTCACAATAAAAAATAAACAGTAATATAAAGAGACAAGCGGGAAATTAAAACCAGCAGAAATTACAGCTTAATAAAGCAGTTCCAGATATCGAACTTAACAAACAGAAACTCTGAAATAACTATGCTTACTGATCAAGAGTTAAAGATAAAATCGAGAATTTTAACAGAGGACTAGAATGCAACAGACAGGTTTAAATGGAAATTGAAAGTAAAAATTTAGTGGATAGTTTTAATAGAAGCTTAGACACAACTTAAAAAAGAATAGTGAACTCGAAGATAGAACAGAAGAAAATACCCACAATGAAGCCCAGTGAAGACAGATAAGATGCATTCTATATAGTTTCCCAAAGTAGAACTAGAACCTATGGGTAAAAGTGAGCAAGAAGGCAAATTTATGTTCAAGAGAAGGAAAAAGTTTCTAACAATTTAGGGTTTATAAAACCAAATTAAATGGACCTCTCAGGTTGTGAATGTTTTAGAGAGGGTTTCTGACTTGAGTTGGGAATGAGATAAGATGATCACTCTGTCCCTTTCAATTTTAAGACCTAGGATTTAGGCTAAGCATGGTGAGTCATGCCTGTAATCCCAGCACTTTAGGAGGCTGAGGTGGGTGGATTGCTTGAGGCCAGGAATTTAAGACCAGCCTGAGCAACATAGTGAGATGCCTGTCTCTACTAAAAACAAAAAAAATTAGCCAGGTATGGTGGCACACACCTGTAGTCCTAGCTACTTAGGAGGCTGAGGTGAGGGGATCCTTTGAACCCAGGAGTTTGAGGCTGCAGTGAGCTATGATCACGCTACTGCACTCCAGCCTGGGTGATAGTGACAGAGTGAGACCCTGTCTTAAAAAAAAAAAAGAACTTAAGATTTTTTATAAGAATTCACAGAGTGATCAGGTAGAAAAATTAAACTCAGGAGAATAAGTTTGGAAAGACCATAGTATGATCCAATAAATGTAAAAGTATATAATATGTGTGAATGTAAGCACTCAGTAGAAAGATGTCTAGAAGTAATCACTAAATTGTTAACAAGGGTTATCTCTGGGGAGAATTTTAGTAAATATTGTATAAGAGGGAATATGGTAAAGATGGTATCAGTAACCATGAGATCAGAGTATTGCAACTAAGGGTATTACATTAGAGGAGGGGTTCTCAAACTGTTTCTCTTAAATAATTATTGAGGCCAGGTGCACTGGCTCATACCTGTAATACTAGTACTTTGGGAAGCCAAGGCAGGAGGATTGCTTGAGCCCAGAAGTTTGAAACCAGCCTGGGCAACATAGTGAGACCCTGTCTCTTTTTAAATTAAAAAAAAAAAAAAAAATTGAGTCCATCAAAAAACGTAAGCCAGGAAAAAAAAGAAAAAAAATTGAGGACTCCAAATAGATTTTGTGTGAGTCATATTTATTAATATTTACTGTATTAGAAATTAAAATGATCTCAAAAAATTTCTGAATAAACCTACATTTTAATATATTTTAATAAGAATAACTGTATATTCCAAACAAAAATATTAGTAAAGAGTATGGCATTTAAGTTTTTGCTAATCTCTTTAATATCCAGTTAACAGAAGTCAGCTGGATTCTTGTATTTTCTTCAGTATTCAATCTGTTGTGATATCATACATTACGTAGTCTTTGGAAAACTCTACTGTCATTGAGAGTCAAAAAGGCAAATAATATATTTGAATTACTGTGAAGTAGTTTTGACTTCATAGAATAGATTCCTTGAAAGAGCCTCAGAAAGGGCACCCCCAGTGAGTCTACACTTTGAGAACCACTGTATTAGATTAAGGGCTATAGCTGTCACTATGCTGGGAAGGTGGCCCTGTTCACTCTAGATAAGGTATAATTACTAGGAATGTGTCAGTTCTGTTGTGCTCACAGCTGTGGCTAGTAGGATAGGCCAATAAGGAATTCATGTTCTGCAACTTAGAAAAGATCCCAAACAGTGCTTATGTGAAAGCAAGCTGGCCAACAAGAATATTTTAGACTTCCCTAGTCAGATAAAGTACCATTGTGCTGATCCTTTTATGTAGTAATGGGCCTGAATTACATATCCCAACCTGTAATTGCTTTTTCATTGTTGGAAACAAGTTTTACATAAATGCATTAGACAAACTATACTAGCTAAAGCCTGACATGGAAGAACTAACAAAGGTCTCCAAAGTGAAGACAGACTTATCTCCATATTAGAATACTGATAACTTAAGATCAAGATAGAAACCCAACCCAAGATAGATGGGGATCTGAAACCTGCAAAGCATGGCAGCTGCCCCTTTCTGGACCACCAAAAAATTATTTATTTATTTTTAATTTTTAAAAAGTAATTTTCTTTTAGTAGAGATGTGGTCTTGCTATGTTGCCCAGGGTGGTCTCAAACTCCTGGGCTCAAGGGATCCTTCTGCCTCATCCTAGGATTTTAGGCATGGGCCATTATGCCTAGCCAACAGAAATGTTTAAAAAATAAAATAGTAAAGGGTCCACAGCCTACCTTCTACTATGAAAGGCATGATTTAGCCCATTTGATCAGAAAGAAAATTAACAAGCCCTTGAGACTCTCTCCTACTAGGCCCCTAACTTTTGAAGACTTAAAAGAACCCAGTCACAGGTATTGCAGACACCATTTTCTTCCTTAATTGGGAAGTCAAAGGCTCTATTTCAGATAATTTACTACAACAGTTTGGTGCCCGAGTATTTTAATCTTTTCCCCATGGTATTACATCCTGACAGTGAAATAATATTTTACATTTGCCTACTCTTTAAAAATAAAAAGTCTGAGAGAATGGTCTCTATGAAATAAGAATTATATCCTATTCATCAAATAATTCTCTTAATACGACATTCCCATTACATTAACATCTAGACCTGGGCTTGTTAAAATATGGCCTGTGGGCCAAATCTGGCTAGCTGCCTATTTTTATAAATAGAGTCTTATTGGAATACAGACACACCCATTTTTTTACATACAGCTGTTTTCAAGCTACAGAGGGAGAGTTGAGCACTTGCAACAGAGGTAGTATGCCCTGCAAAGCAGAAAATAATTACTATTTGACCGTTTATAAAAAGTTTGCCGATTCTTGATTTAAACATGTAGTCTATTAGAACTGAAAGATACATTAGAGATTTTTAAGCTACTCCTTTCACTTTATAGTTGAATAAAATGAGGCCCAGGGAACTGAAAAAGCACACAGAAGACAAGAGGAAGCTTCCTAGCACATGGGATTTCCCTGTTATTTTCCAGCTTACTCATTCCACACGAGGAATGCTGTGCCTAAAGCAAGAGTCCTGCCGAGTCTCTTAAAGCCACATATGGTGTTGGCACAGAAACCGTTTTTTCAACACCTGGGTAACCAGGCTGTGTAGGTCCCAGGAGTGCACCAGTGCCCTCAGCTTCAGCTTTAGCCAGTCTCTGAGGAGTCAGATCTGAGAGAGAGCCACTTTCAAGGCCCTGCCTCATTAGTCCCTGCTGCTACCGATCTAGCTCAGAGAAAACTGGTCCTTCCCTCATGCCTACTGCACCAAGGCCAGTCTTGAGTAAAGAGGCTTTGTTCAAAGAGGATTTGTTAATTAAGTCATCACTGTACTAATAAAACCCCAGAGCTTCAGCCAGTAGTAGTGTATGCTACTTTAGGGTTGCTGAATGTATATGTTTGTAACTAAAAGGAATATGTTCTTTTAGAAACAACCGATATGCTTTTTAAAGTATGAAAATAAGACATGGAAAATACAGAGTATCTAACATCTTACCCCCAGCACACTGGCATACTCACTCTTGCTACTTTGTTTTTGTTTTGTTTTTTGTTTTGAGATGGAGTCTCGCTTGCTTGCCTGCTCTTGCTCGCTCTGTCACCCAGGCTGGAATGCAGTGGCGAGATCTCGGCTCACTGCAACCTCTGACTTCTGGGTTCAAGCGATTCTCCTGCCTCAGTCTCCCATGTAGCTGGGATTACAGGTACATGCCACCACACCCAGCTAATTTTTGTAATTTTAGTGGAGATGGGTTTTATCGTGTTGGCCAGGCCGGTCTGGAACTCCTGACCTCAAGTGATCTGCCCGCCTCGGCCTCCCAAAGTGTTGGGATTACAGGTGTGAACCACCATGCCCAGCCTCTCTTGCTACTTTGTAATAGCAGGTAATTGTATATTCTGATTTGTTTATACTCAAAGTCCTCAAATAAGTGATGAAGTTTCACAAAGTGAATGAACCCACTGTGTTGGTTTATTTTTCATATAACATAATATATATAATTTCAAGTTGCTACATTATTTTTAATGATGGCTTGAGTAAACAACATACTTTACCTATTATTTTTAGTTTGCTTTCATTTTTCTCACTATTATACATAAAAGTGACATGAATGTATTCACATGTAGATGCTCCCAGACTTCTGATTATTTAAATTCCAAGAGCTGAAATACTGTATAAAAGGATATGAAAACTTTTACCAATTTACACTCTAGCAATATTAAGAGTATATGACTACACCTTAAGTATCAAATAACAATTCTTTTAAAAAATTCTCCTATCTCACATATTCTAATTTGAACTTCTTGATGAAAGTCCCCTATGTCTTCTAACATATCCAGGTTCAACCTATAGAATTAATCTTCAGTAACTAGAGCTCAGCTGAGCATTGTGGTTCACGCTTATAATCCCAGCACTTTGGGAGGCTGAGGTGGGTGGATCACTTGAGTCCAGTAGTTCAAGACCAGCCTGGGCAATATGGTGAAACCCTGTCTCTACAAAAAAATAAAAAAATTAGCCAGATGTGGTGGTGCGCACCTGTAGTCCCAGCTACTCGGAAGGCTGAGGTGGGAGGATCACTTGAGTCTGGGAGGAAGAAGGGGTTGCAGTGAGCCATAATTGTGCCACTGTAGTCCAGCCTTGGCAACAGAGAGAGACCCTGTCTCAAAAAAACAAACAAAAACAATAACAAAAAACACAAACTAGAGGTCATATTAGTCTCAAACACAACCAGGATGACACTGTCAGAAAGTCATTAAAAGTCTGATTTTAAAAGAAAAGTTCATTAATAAAAGCAAAAATGTACGAAGGTTCAAATAAGTTTGATTGAATGAGACATGGTTTCACTCTATTGCCCAGGCTACACTGCAAGTGGTACGATCATAGCTCACTGTAACCTCGAGCTCCTCGGCTCATGTGATCACCTGCCTCAGCCTCCTGGGTAGCCAAGACTACAGGCGTGTGCCATCATGCCTGGCTAATTTCCACATTTTTTTTGCAGGGTCTCACTATGTTCCCAGGCTGGTCTTGAACTCCTGGCCTCAAGTGATTCTCCAGCCTCAGCCTCTCAAAATGTTGCGGTTACAGGTGTGAGTCATCCTACCAGGCCAAAAAAGCTTTATTGAAAGTATTTATTACGATACAGAGCACGTAAGATATTGATCTTTCTGCATCTCTCAATAAAAAAAATCAAGCTAATGTGGTATTGATATATAAAACCTGCTTAAAACCCACTTTAACATTCAGTCCATAGAAACCAACTCAAGAAAAATAATCATCCAGAATTAGCATAAATTTACAAATCTATATCTTAATAAAGTGTATTACATCAGGACTCTAAATATGACACTCAATTTATTATACCTCAGGTAACCTACATTGCTTCAAGTCCTGTATAAATATTTTTAAATGGCCATCTCTTCTTTATATAGATAATGGTGTAGGACTTAAAATAGTTTATCTGACCATTCTAAGATGAAAGTCCTTTCCTTTGCTAACATCTTTATTGAAGCATGATTGACATACAATAAACTGCACTATTTAAGTGTACAATTGGAAAAGTTTGAATAGGTATTACTCATGAAGCCATCACCACAATCAAAACAACAAACATACACATCAATTCTAGAAGTTTCTTCGTGTGTCTTTGTAAGGTCCCACCCCTTCCTGCCCTCTATCCCTAGGCAGCCACTCATCTAGACTCAGCAGTCTCAAGGTTTGATTTGGATTTCTAATCAATTATCTTTTAGTGATTCAGGTAATACCACCTATACTCAGTGGGTTTTGTCTTCACAAATGGCTATGTAATTTGAACAACAGAGGTTACTTTCTAAGAAAATTTCTGAGCTACAGATTCCCTAAACCAAAAGCAGCCTCAAGTATTCTGCTAAGGACGGTACCAGTCTTCTGTAGAGACTGACAGCCTTCTCATATATCAATGTGTAATTATAGACTTCCAGCATAGCTGATGGTTGGTTCTTGGAGCAACAATATTTTAAAACACATGAAAGAGGAATTAACTTGATTATTTAGAACCAGGTCTTTAGAACATTCACAGCAATTCTGCAATTCTGTTTTTTCTTCAGTTATGCTATATGTATTTAAAGATTTTTCTTCTCTTCTGAGTTAAGAAAAACATTCATTCAAGTCATTTTTTTTTCTTTTAAAGTTTGTCATTTTTGAAGAAAACTGTGCCAATGGTCAGTATCAATTCTTGGTTGTTGACTGGCTTTAAGAACCTATGATGATTATTTTATATTCAGAATTTCATTGATGAAACACATCTAGTGCTATTCTTCACACACATACAAAAAGACCTCCTAGGTATTTAATGTCCACTCAGATGAAAAGTGTCTATAAGTTATACAATTCTTAATATTGGGTTTATCATTATTCTTCTAGTCACTTAAATTCAAAATATTAAGGTCATCCTTGTCTTCTTATAAAGTCACTAAATCCTGTTTCATCTCACATAGTTACCAAATCTTTCATGTCTTTTGCCCTTAGTGATGTGATCCTTATCTTTCTAGCTTCTGTACCTATGCTTAGCTTGCACATGTAGACATACTGAACTATGTCCCCCAATTCACCATGCTCTACTCTTCTTTGCCTGTGACTTTGTATGTGCTGTTTCTTCTGGCTAGAATGTTGTTCTCTGCCTTCTTTGTTTGGTAAACTGTAACTACTCGTGTAAGGTTAAATCTTATCTAAAGCATGTCTTAGACTCCTCTGTATTATTGGCTGCTTCCTCTTCTTGTGTCCTTAACACCTTAAATATTCATCTATTATAGTCCTTATTACAACAAATTGTCATTATTTTTTCACACTTTTATATTTCATATATTATGAGTTCCTTGAATATGAAGACAAAAATATATACAGTCCTTTACCAAGTACATAGAATATAGTAGGCTCTCAATCTCTGTAGATGTAGAATCAATATATTTTATTACCTTTTTTTCATTAGCTTGCTATTATTTTAATTCAATTCCTATTGGTGCTTATCTAAATTGTTTCCAAATTGATCCGTTTGATAATAGTCTCTCCGTCCTCTAGTCTAATTTGTACACCAGCATGGGATTATATTCCTAAACCACTGTTTTGAACATACCATTCCTCTGCTCAAAACCCTTCAATAGTTTCCCACTTCCCTTCAAATAAGACCCAGCTCTGTAGCCAAGCACTCAAATCTCAGTGTAATCTAACCTTAAGTTATCTTTTTTACTTTATCACCTATTAATGTTTCTTATATTAAGTCTACACTAGTCACACAGGAATACTTCCATTTTCTGGAACATTTTGTAGTTTCTATTTTTATTATTCTATTTTTGTTAGATTGTAATTAAAAAATAATTATCTATTGCCCTTTGAAAGTAGACTTTTTTTTTTTTTTGAGACAGGGTCTCACTCTGTTGCCCAGGCTGGAGTGTAGTGATGTGATCATGGCTGACTGTTGCTGCCTTGAACTCCTGGGCTCCACGAACCTCCTTGCCTCAGCCTTCTGAGTAGCTAGGACTACAGGCATGTGCCACCATGCCCAGCTAATTTTTTTTTTTTTTGGTAGAGATGGGGTCTTGCTGTGTTGCCCAGGTTGGTCTCCAACCCCTGGCCTCATACAATTCTTCTGCCTTGGCCAACCAAACTATTGGGATTACAGATGTGAGCCACTGCACCTGGTCTGGAAGCAGGCTTTTAATTGAGGTATGACATATACAGAGAAGAGTACAAATTGGAAGTCTGACTCTGGAAATGTTGACCTTTAGACTAAATAGAGAGTTCTGAACATCCCTAATGAGTCTAGCCTGCAGCCAACATACTACCTTAATGTAGCCAACAAGTGACCACGTCAAGACAAGTAGAACTACTCGGCTGAGCCTAGCCTTGATTGGAGAATCATTGGAAAATAAAACTGCTGTTTTTTGTGTTACTAATTTATGGGGTGGTTCATTACGGTGAAAAATTCACTCTTTGCAATTACTAATCCCCATCAAAAGTAACTTGAGGCCTATTTCCATTGACTTTATACAAATGGAATCACATGGTATATACTCTTAATGTTTATATAACAATATTTTAATATCACCTTCATCACTGAAGGAAAATATTGCTGGAGATAGAATTCTGGGTTGGCAGTTTTGTTTCAGCACTTCAAAGATGTTCCACTTTCTTTTGATCTCCACTGTAAGGAATCTGTAGTTGTTCATATAATTTCCCATTCTGTGCAATGGGCTATTTTGCTCTTCAATATCTTCTCTTCATCTTTTGGTTTCAGTAGTAGTCTAATTATATGTTTAGGTGTGGTTTTCTTTGTATTTATTCTGCCTGTGGTTCACAAGGCTTCCCAAATCTGTAAGTTCATGTCTTTCACCAGAAGCGGGAAACCTTACAGCCATTGTGTCTGGAATTGGTGGGTTCTTGGTCTCACTGACTTCAAGAATGAAGCGGTGGACCCTCGCCGTGAGTGTTAACAGCTCTTAAGGTGGCGCACCTGGAGTTTGTTCCTTCTGATGTTCGGATGTGTTTGGAGTTTCTTCCTTCTGGTGGGTTCGTGGTCTGGCTGGCTCAGGAGTGAAGCTGCAGACCTTCGCGGTGGGTGTTACAGCTCTTAAGGCAGCACGTCTGGAGTTGTTCGTTCCTCCCGGTGGGCTTGTGGTCTCGCTGGCTTCAGGAGTGAAGCTGCAGACCTTCGCGGTGAGTGTTACAGTTCATAAAAGCAGTGTGGACTCAAAGAGTGAGCAGTAGCAAGATTTATTGCAAAGAGCGAAAGAACTAAGCTTCCACAGCGTGGAAGGGGACCCAAGCGGGTTGCCACTGCTGGCTCGGGCAGCCTGCTTTTATTCTCTTATCTGGCCCCACCCACGTCCTGCTGACTGGTAGAGCCAAGTGGTCTGCTTTGACAGGGTGCTGATTGGTGCGTTTACAATCCCTGAGCTAGACATAAATGTTCTCCACGTCCCCACCAGATTAGTTAGATACAGAGTATGGACACAAAGGTTCTCCAAGGCCCCACCAGAGTAGCTAGATACAGAGTGTCGATTGGTGCATTCACAAACCCTGAGCTAGACACAGGGTGCTGATTGGTGTGTTTACAAACCTTGAGCTAGATAGAGTGCCGATTGGTGCATTTACAATCCCTGAGCTAGACATAAAGGTTCTCCAAGGCCCCACCAGAGTAGCTAGATACAGAGTGTCCACTGGTGCATTCACAAACCCTAAGCTAGACACAGGGTGCTGATTGGTGTGTTTACAAACCTTGAGCTAGATACAGAGTGCCGATTGCTGTATTTACAATCCTTGAGCTAGACATAAAGGTTCTCCACATCCCACCAGAGTACCTAGATAGAGAGTGTCGATTGGTGCATTCACAAACCCTGAGCTAGACACACGGTGCTGATTGGTGTATTTACAATCCCTGTGCCAGACATAAAGGTTCTCCACGTCTCCTCCAGACTCAGGAGCCCAGCTGGCTTCACCCAGTGGATCCTGCACTGGGGCTGCAGGTGGAGCTGCCTGCCAGTCCCGAGCCGTGCGCTCGCACTCCTCAGCCCTTGGGTGGTCAACGGGACTGGACGCCGTGGAGCAGGAGGTGGCACTCGTCGGGGAGGCTTGGGCGGCACAGGAGCCCATGGAGGGGGTGGGAGGCTCAGGCATGGCGGGCTACAGGTCCCGAGCCCTGCCCCGCAGGAAGGCAGCTAAGGCCCGGTGAGAAATCGAGCGCAGCGCCGGTAGGCTGGCACTGCTGGGGGACCCAGTACACCCTCCGCAGCCGCTGGCCCGGGTGCTAAGCCCCTCATTGCCTGGGGCCGGCAGGGCTGACCAGCTGCTCTGAGTGCGGGGCTTGCCAAGCCCACGCCCACCTGGAACTCCAGCTGGCCCGCAATCGCCGCGCGCAGCCCGGGTTCCGGCTCGCGCCTCTCCCTCCACACCTCCCTGCAAGCTGAGGGTGCCGGCTCTGGCCTTGGCCAGCCCAGAAAGGGGCTCCCACAGTGCAGCGGTGGGCTGAAGGGCTCCTCAAGTGCCGCCAAAGTGGGAGCCCAGGCAGAGGAGGCACCCAGAGCGAGCGAGGGCTGTGAGGACTGCCAGCACGCTGTCACCTCTCACCATTATTCATCAAATATTTATCTTGCCTCATTCTCTAGCTCCTTTCCTTTTGAGACTCCAATTATGAACATTTTAGGCCCTTTGCTGTTGTCCTAAAGGTCACAGAAGCTCTGTTCACTGTTTTTTGTTTTTTGTTTTTTTCCTGAGATGGAGTCTTGCTCTGTCTGCGTGGGCTGGAGTGCAATGGCATTATCTCGGCTCGCTGCAACCTCTGCCTCCCAGGTTCTAGTGATTCTCTTGCCTCACCCTACCAAGTAGCTGGGACTACAGGCGTGTGCCACCACGCCCAGCTAATTTTTGTATTTTTAGCAGAGGCAGGGTTTCACCATGTTGGCCAGACCGGTCTCGAACTCCTGACTTCAGGAAATCCATCCACCCTGGCCTCCAAAAGTGCTGGGATTACAGATGTGAGCCACTGCACCCGGCCATGTTCATTGTTTTTTTCCTCTTCATTTTCCACACTTGATAATTTCTACATACCTATATTCAAGTTTGCTCCTTGTCATATTTAAATTACTGAAAGAGTACCCTGTGAACCTAAAATATTTACTCTCTGGTCCTTTAAGAAAAAAATGCCGGCCGGGCACGGTGGCTCACGCCTGTAATCCCAGCACTTTGGGAGGCCGAGGCGGGCGGATCCCAAGGTCAGGAGATCGAGACCATCCTGGCTAACACGGTGAAACCCCGTCTTTACTAAAAATAGAAAAACAAAATTAGCCGGGCATGGTGGCGGGAGCCTGTAGTCCCAGCTACTCAGGAGGCTGACGTGGGAGAATGGTGTGAACCGGGGAGGCGGAGCTTGTAGTGAGCCGAGATCGCGCCACTGCACTCCACTGCACTCCAGCCTGGGAGGCAGGGCGAGACTGGGTCTCAAAAAAAAAAAAAAAAATGCTGACCTCTGTTGTACAATCTACTCAAATATGTTTCTAAGGAGGGGAGGAGGGGATTATTATTATTTTTTTAAGTAGACAAGCGAACTTGGCTAGACTTAAATTCCAAACTCTGCACCCCAGCAATGGACAACGAGACATCTTTATTAAGTTCTTTTAGCCTTAGCTGGGCTGCTAGGAATCCACTCTGCATATGCGTAATTCAGGGGTCATCCAGAGATTTGGACAAGGTCTGTATGTAGAATTTAGGGCTACCTCTATGGTTTTTCTCCTTTCTGAAATTTGCTCACTCACTTTTTACCTAAACTCTTCCTCTGGATCTTCAAGCCAGTAAGACTGCATGTTTTCTACCAACTTTTAGGCATGCTACTTGGTGCCAACTTGGGCTGGCCCTAGAGAGAGTCATAAAAATAGGAAATGTACTCAAGGCCATTCTCCTCCTCCAAGTATAGACTCTCCTTCCGTTTCTGCCTGATTTTCATTCTTCTCCAGTGTCTCCAGGGTTTTGTAATATTTTGTTAAGAGTTATAATTGCTACCTGAAGAAGGGCTGTTCTGACATGAGCTATTCCTACCCTATTTAGTTTGGAATTCTGTATATACTCTTTTGGGTCTGACTTTGTTCCACATTATGTTTGTTACATTCATTCATATTATTGAGTGGTAATCCATTCATTCTCTCTTCATTATGTATGCTATCGCATAAATATATAATACATTCAGTTTACTCTTTATGGACCTTTGGGGTTGTTTCCAATTATTTTGGTCATTGCAAATAGTGCTGCTATATTTGTTGTAGCAAAAGACTAGAAATACCAAGATGTGTATCAAAAGAGGATTAGTAAAATAAAGTATGATGTGACAAGAAAATGAAATATTATGCAGCTATAAAAAATGGAACAATCTCTAAGATATATTAAGCAAAAAGGCAAGGTGTGGAACAATGTGTATATCTGACATTCAGTGGAAGCATTGGTTCACTCTGGGAAAGGGCTGATTAGATGAGTAACATCTAGAAGAAGGAATTTCATACTGTGTGAATATAATACCTTGAAAACACAGATTAAAAAACCTATAGAAGAAAACATCCCCAATATGTTGTATACATCATTCCATGTTCATAAAAATTAAAATACTAAATCAATTTCCATCTTATGTATATATTAATTCTCTATGGCTGAACATTTAGATTAGAATGAGCTAGAGCTCTGTGAAGTGATATGAAAAAACTTCCAGAATATATTATAAAGTGAAAAAAGGAAAAAACAAACATATCAACAGTATGCCACTTTTCACATAAAAAGGAAGGAGAAATAAAAAAATGCTCATGTATCTGCTCATCTGGGCATAAATAAATACAAGAATGAAATTCCATTAACTGAAGAATAAGTAAATAAAATGTTGTATGTCTATATGTAGAGAGCTAAATAGTGTTGCCCCTGAATTCATGTCCATCTCAGAATGTGACCTTATTTGGAAATAAAGTCTTTGCAGATTAATTAGTTAAGATGAGGTCACGCTAGATTAGATTAGGCCCTATATCCAATTATTGGTGTCTTTAAAATAAAAGCAGTGGGCACAGAAAGATACACACAGGGAAGAAGGCCATGCGAAGACAGAGGCAAATACTGAAGTGATATAGCTACATGCAAAGGAATGACAAGAATTGATTTCCAGGAGCCCAGTAGCTAGGAAGAGACAAGGAACAATTTCCTAGAGTCTTCAGAGGGTACAAGGCCCTGCTGATACCTTTTATTTTGGACTTCTAGCCTTCAGAACTGTGAAATAATAAATTTCTGTTCTTTCAAGCCACTCACTTTGTGGTAATTTGTTATGGCAGCCCTAGGAAACGAATAAACCATGCAATAGAATGTTATATGGCAATAAAAAGAAGTAAAAAACTGACACATGCTATAATATGGATAAACCTTGAAAACATTATGTTAAGTGAAAGAAGCCTAACACAGAAAATCACATATTGTAAGAGTCCATTTATATGCAATTTCCAGAAAAGGCAAATGCATAGAGGCAGAAAGTAGATTAATGGTTGCTTAAGGTTGGGAGAAGATGGGTGAAGCTAGAGAGAGACAGTTTCTGGGATGATGAAAATGTTCTAAAACTGATTGTGGTGACGGTTGCACAACCTATGAATATACAAAAAAAATGAATTGTATACTTTAAATAAGGAAATTGTATGGTGTGTGAATTATATCTGAGTGAAGCTGTTAGAAAAAAAAAAGAAATACAGAAAAGATAAGTAAAAAACTGAGATTGGTTACCTACAAGAGGTAGGTGGGAACAGGGTGGGAAGAAGGCTAAAACAAGAATGGCGAAAAAGTAATGTCAGGGAAGTGACACTTCTTTTACTATATGTTTGTGAATAGTTCTTGACTTTTAAAACCATGGTAATTTTCTATATATTTAAAAAACTTAATTAAAATTAACCAGGATGTGTGGTTGTGTGAGCTCCTCATTTTGCTCTGATTATATGTTTCCCTGGTCTTGATGGTTCAGGCTGCACTTACAGAGTTGGGGTAACAGCTCTAAGCCAGTCCTGAACTCTGTGGTATTGGATTGCAATAGGTGATACTACTGTGCACTCATGTTTTAAAAATATATACACAGGGCCAGGCGCAGTGGCTCACGTCCGTAATCCCAGCACTTTAGGAGGCTGAGGTAGGTGGATCACCTGAGGTCAGGAGTTTGAGACCATTCCTGACCAACATGGAGAAACACCATCTCTACTTAAAAAAAAAAAAAAAAAAACTAGCTGGGCATGGGAGGCTGAAGCAGGAGAATTGCTTGGACCCAGGAGGCAGAGGTTGCAGTGAGCTGAGGTCGCACCATTGCACTCCAGCCTGGGCAACAAGAGCAAAACTCCTTCTCAAAAAAAAAAAAAAAAAAAAAATCATATATATATCACACACATACACACACACACACATGCACACAGGTTAAATATAGACACAGATATAGATGTGTGTATAAATTCTTAGTATCCAATAAAAGAAACCAGGGCTTCTTGGAGAAATTCCTATTTCATGGCTGGGGCAAGGAAAACACAAGATGAACCTGGAGATCTTGTGGTCGCAGAATGTAAGGAAGTCAGAAAATAACTGTAGTACATTGGAAGTTTGTAAGAGCCAACTTGAGGGCACTTCCAATGGTCAAATCTAGGACAATTTGAAGAACACAATAAATAGTGATAGTAATATATTTTAAATAATAGAATAAAATATTCATGAGTCCATATAAGTAAATTAATAAACAAAAAAATGGGGAAGAAAAAGCTCTTCTCTATTAACAAGTGTATAATCTTGAATTGAGAAGTTTATAAGGAATAATAAAAATAAAATATAATTCTTTGGCTAATACCACAGTAATAATTATTTCAGGCAAGATTAATCCATGTATGTATGGAAGACATATCTCGAAGTACCTCCCCATGAGATATTTATTCATTAAGAAAGGAAAAATACTAACTTTACAATGGAGAAAACTGGCAGGCACCACTTTAACCAAATAAAGTGAATCAAAGCCAACATCACTACTATCGAGGCTAATTGGTATCACATGTCTTTGAATATGATTCGCTGAGAAGAGCATAATATTATTTCTGTGGTATTCTTGCCAAAAATGCATAATCTGAATTTTATCACTGGGAAACATTAGTCAAACAAAAATTGAGAGACATTCTATAAAATAACTGGCCAGTACTCTTCAAAAGCATTAATATTAAGGAGGAGAAAAAAAGACTGAAGAATTATGCCAGATAGTAACAGAATAAAAGAATATGATTACCTACTAAGCACAGAGTAGAATCCTATATTGTATCCTGGACCAAAAAAACAAAAAAAAAATGGGATAATTGGGAACATCTGAAAAAGGTCTGTAGCTTCAATAATAGTATCACGTCTATAGTAGTTTGCTGGTTTTAAAATTTTATTTATTTGACAAAAATTCTACCTATTAACTCCTTGGTTTTGATATATGTACTCTGGTTATATAAAATGCTAATGTTTGGGAAAGCTGGATGAAGGATATATGGAAAATATCTACTATTTTTACAACTTTTTTTTTGCTGCAAAATGAGAAGTTAAAAAAAATTAAAAAATGTAAGACCAATGCTATGAAGAACATTTTTGCATGTAAATCTGTGCATATGTTAAATTATTCCATAGGATTAATTTGTAAGTAAAGTTACTGAGTCAAAGGATATGCATATTTTAAGGCTTTTGATATGTATTCTCAAGCTGTCACCAAGAAAAACCGCACACCAACATTTATCCCACTAGTAGTGGGTCTTAATTTTTCTCAAATTTCTAAGATGTACCAGCTGATATCTAAGGTCATTTCTAGTTATATTTTGCATCAAGGCCGGGCACGGTGGCTCATGCCTGTAATCCCAGCACTTTGGGAGGCCAAGGCGGGCGGATCATGAGGTCAGGAGATCGAGACCATCCTGGCTAACATGGTGAAACCCCATCTCTACTAAAAATACAAAAAAAAAATTAGCCGGGTGTGGTGGTGGGTGCCTGTATTCCCAGCTACTCGGGAGGCTGGGGCAGGAGAATGGCATGAACCTGGGAGGCGGAGTTTGCAGTGAGCCGAAATCGCGCCACCGCACTCCAGCCTGGGCGACAGAGTGAGACTCCATCTCAAAAAAAAAAAAAAAGTAATATTTTGCATCAAAATCTCATTTGTATTTGACAAACCAGTTCACATGTCACTTTTAAAATACATTGTTTCTCTGATCACCAGTGTGATGTGAAGTCATGCATTATTTCTATAGTGCATTTTTTGGTAAAATTCACATAATCCTTTCTACATACTGTCTTCTAGTGTACACTTCACAAGTATAAGCTCTTTGAAGTAAGGGCCATATATCTTTGTATCCAATTATTACTTCAAATATGGTATACATAGCAGTGGTTTAATTTAGCACTGCAGTAGTTAAGTTGCAACTGGCTTCCTGTCATAGACATGTTCAGATACCTTATCTGCTGACATTTCAAGTCTTAATTTTGCTTGCATGAGCTCCTCATTTTGCTCTGCTCATATCTTTCTTGAGTCTTGATAGTTAGGGATGCACTTACTTATAGAGTTGGGGTAACAGCTCTAAGCTAGTCCTGACAACGGAAGAATACAAATCAAGAATAGGATGCCCTGCAATCCCAGTGACTCAGGAGGCCAAAGCAGGAGAATCACTTGAGGCCAGGAATTTTAAACCAGCCTGGACAACACAGCAAGACCCTGTCTCCAAAAGAATAGAAAAAAATTAGCCAGCATGGTGGTGTGTGCCTGTAGTCCCAGCTATATGGGAGGCTGAGGCAGGAGGATTGTTTGAGCCCAAGTGTTCCAGGATGAAGTGAGCTAAGATCACTCCACTCTACTCCAGCCTGGGAGACAGTCTCTTTAACTTAAAAAAAAAAAAAAAGAGTAGGGTGCAGAATTATTTCTGACATCCAGATGTAAGTTGTGATGATCTAATTGTGACTGCAAAGCTTCTGTTCTAGCTTAATAAATTGTATTCTGCACTAATCCTAGGAACTGGAATGAGCTTTGGTCTAGATTCCCTATCTTTAGCTATGACTGATTATCCCTCCTAGTCTCTGCCTTCTAAAACTAGAGTGCTCTAACTCCAAGGTGTTGGTTAGGCATTTTAGTGCTTGCCAGTTCCTGACAACCTTTCTTCTTAGAAGACCAATATAACTCCTTTTATATAAGAATAGACTTTTCCAAGTGACACTGGTTGTTTAAGAAAGAGCTTTTTCCAGTTTTCTTCTGCCACTCTCAGCTCACACAATATCTTGGTTGTATTCATATTAGAAGTGATGAGGTTGTTGTACCCCTTTGGAGTTAGATTAGTGCTCCAAAAAGGATGCATAGTGGTTTGGTTGAATAGCAAAGTCAGTAAAGTGGAGCCAGCAGGACTTGAAAAAAACTTAATCCAGGTGAGATGAGTGAGATTCTTCAGAACATCTGCCTCACCTGGATTAAGTTTTTTTCAGGTACTACTGGCTGCACTTTACAGACTTTCCTATTCAACCAAAGCACTATGCCTTATTCCTGGACCATTAATCTAATTTCCATAATCCTATTTAGTGCAGCTTTGGCTTGTGAACTACAAAAACAGCACAAGAGGTCAACATCCAAGACCCGTGACTGGCATGACTCATCTGAAAAGAAATGATCACCTCAATAGTAAACAGATATTTCTATTTTCCCTTGTTAAGTAAAACCTAGAAAAACTAGAAGAAAAAAGCTGATGCTTTGAGCCTGAATTGAGACTATTAAATACATAGTAATACATAGAAAGCTGAGTTGCAAATAGATCCCAGATTAAATGTCACAACTGTCAATGGTGACAAATGTCTCTATGTATAGATTGTTTACAAGTGGCATGCTGGGTTGGGTTCTTAATATCACCTGTCAAAGAAACCTAATGATCCCCATTATGATCCACCTCGTATGCTCAAATACCAACATGTAGGCTTCTAAAAGCTTACTGCAGCCAACTGTTCAGTTAAAAAACATTGTGGTAGGCCGGGTGTGGTGGCTCACACCTATAATCCAAGCACTTTGGGAGGCCGAGGCAGGAGGATCACTTGAGGTCAGGAGTTTGGGATCAGCCTGGCCAACACGGTGAAACCCCGTCTCTGCTAACAATACCAAAAAAAATTAGCCAGGTGAGGTGGTGTATGCCTGTAATCCTAGCTTCTGGGGAGGTTGAGGTGGGAGGATTGCTTGAACCCAGGGGGTGGAGGTTGCAGTGAGCCGAGATCGCGCCACTGCACACTCCAGCCTGGGCGACAGAGCAAGACTCCGTCTCAAAAAACAAAACAAAATACAACAAAAAGAAACACTGTGAATTTCTTTCCCCTGCCCAAAACACTCTTAGTACTTAAAAAAAAAAAAAAAAAAAAAACCTCAACAAAATAAATCTGCAGAGCAATGTTAAAGTAAAAATCAATAAACCTGAGGCCATTTCGAAAGAAAGCTTTTTTTCTTTAGACAGGGTCTCACTCTGTCACCCAGGCTGAAGTATACACAATCATAGCTCACTGCAGCCTCAAACTCCCTGGATCAAGTGATCCTCCCTCCTCAGCTGGGACTACAGGCACGCATCACTGTGCTGGGCTAATTTTTTACTATTTATTTTTTTAGTAGAGATGAGGTCTCACTGTGTTGCTCAGGCTGGTCTTGAACTCCTGAGCTCAAGGGATCCTTCTGCCTTAGCCTCCCAAAATGCTGGGATTACATGCATGAGCCAAGAAAGCTTTCTTTTTTTTTTTGATTACCCTGTGTGCCAAATTCTCAAAGTAGTGAGAGCCAAATCTCCAAAAAGCTTATATATATATGCTATGAGGGCCTAAGGTCTAAATGCTTTAACAGATCCCTGAATAGTCAACTGCAAAAATACTGTTTATTTGATCATAACAAATAGCAATGTAGATCCTTCATAGTAATCATGTAATGATCTCTAATTTATGGTAGAAATAAAATGATAAATCTTACTACAAGAAACAGAAAACCAAGGCCATGGATTATGTTCCACAATTTATGGGACTATTCAGATTAACCAGCAGTATAGACAGAAATATGAACCTTGCTAGGGATCCATATAACTGTTGCAGGAAACTACCCTTGTTCTCTAGGCCTCCACTCATTGTTCCACATCCAATCTTCCTTAAGCCCTAGATACCCTCTAGATATTTAAACAACATCCGGAGGGAATAAGGTAATTTTAAAATTCCTTCATTAAAATGCAAGCCACTGAAGGAAAAATGTTCCATAGAAAATTCAGTCACAAATATTTATTTAAATGTTCACAAAAGTCACTTTCAATCATATACATCCTATAAATTTAGACTCTTGGGCCAGGCGCAGTGGCTCATGCCTGTAATCCCAGCACTTTGGGAGGCTGAGGCAGGTGGATCACTTGAGGTCAAGAGTTGAAGACCAGCTTGGTAAACATGGTAAAACCCCATCTCTACTAAAAATACAAAAAATTAGCCAGGCATGTTGGCACACACCTGTAGTCCCAGCTACTTGGAAGAGGCTGAGGCAGGAGAATCGCTTGAACCCAGGAGGTGGAGGTTGCAGTGGGCTGAGATCGTGCCACTGCACTACAGCCTGGGGACAGAGCAAGACTCCTTCAAAAAAAATTAGACTCTTTAGTGAAGACATATTTTTACTGTTCTAAATTTCAGGTGATTCTACCATTGATTTCTGGACCCTTAAACCATGACTATCTCCTGGAAGTGGACACAAGTTTTTAATGTTAACTGCTGCTTATATGTGGATTTAAAATGGGGTGAATATGATTTTCTTTAAAATATTATTTTAAACACCTATTTCAAACATCTATTTCTAGAGTCTATTATCAGAATTTCTAGAATTTAGTATCAGCTACAGTATCTCCTAATTTAGTATCAATTACACTAGTTGATTTATTTATTTAGTATCAACTACACATTTTATTAATGAGTTACCCTTTTTTGTTAAATAAAAAAATGCTTAATAAAATCCCATCTAGTAGTAATTCTTTTAGCAAACACTATAGTATAAACTTTCTCCATGACTGAATTCATTAGCCTTTTGCATTAGTCTTTGTTTACCGTCTTTAAACCAAGCCAATCTTTATTAATTTTCTAAGGCATTTCCCTAGTGCTTTTACCATAATTTTTCTCTACAATTTTTCTAACCCTATCACATTTGTCTCACTATAACCCCATGGGATTGTTCATCACTAATACTTTTTAGAGGGATTATTGCAGCTTTTATTCTTTAGCATTTAATTAAAAAAAGGATTTTCATCTTTAGTATTTGTTGATCCCTCTGAAACAGGGCTTTATAAACAAATAGAAGTGTGATTCCTTTCTTTTATGGAATTATGGTAAACTGACCACAAAATGTTTCTCAGTCCAAAGGATGTCTTCTCTCTATATATATACTTGAAGCACTTAATAATGTATTGCCCAGCATAGCATTTAAGTCCCATCACAATTACCATTTCAGAGATGCTTGCCCCGTATCTCCCTTCTGCCATTCCTTGTAACAAATCATATGAAGGACTCTGCCTTTTGCTCTTATTACCTCATTAACTTTGAATACCTTTGTAATCTCAACTTGCCAAAATTGTAAGGATTCCTCAAGGCCTAGTTCACACATCACTTGCTTTGAAAAGCTTTCCCCAACTTCTTGTTCCTTTTGTTCTATAAAAATTAGCTCATGAAAGTAATACCATTTTCCACATCATATTATTTAAGTATGTCTCTTCTAGATTTCAAGAAAAGGAGTTTTTGTTTTGTTCATCTTTATAACCACAATTCTTGACATACGGTAGGCACTCAATAAAACCATAAGGAATTGAATTTATTTGTGCTGTTACATGACTGCATTATCTGTAAGTATCTTGCCTCTCCAACTTGTCTTGCTTGAGATTAGAGATTCTCACGTTTTTTAAGTTCTATATTACCTGGCAATATACTTAGCACATGATCAAGAATCTTTTCACTGGAAGAAATGTTAGAAATAAACACAGCCAAAAACCTCAACCAATATACAAATTCATTTTACCAAATATTTTTGTTTAAATATCTATAATGATTAGTGTGACCATATGGGCTGGTTTGCCCAGAATTGTCCTAGTATTATTAATAGCACCCCCCTCTTTCACTCTCAAAAGCATCTGAGTTTTTCTAATAAGTTATATAGTCATCCTAATAACGAAAAAACTGCTTACTTCCTCACAAGTACTGACAGCTAAACAGCTCTATTATTGTACTTTTTGCATACTAAACCATGTGAATTACTTACAAAAACACCTGTTTTTTAAACTGCCCCTTCATTATGGTAAGGGGTGGAGTTCTAGGACTAGAGGAAATAATTAAGTATAAGCAAAATTTACCATGATAAATAAATTGAATAGATGGCTAAGTGCCAAATTATTAACAAAAGAATTTGGATATTTTGAGATTTTAGAATTGTTTATTAAACAAGAAAGGCTTTAAAAACACAGAAAGGTTTAAAAACACAAAAATTTAAAATTTAAAATAGCTTAACAACAGCAGAGAAAAGCTAAACAAATTTTCTGGGCCAAGGCTCAGCAAAGTTGGGGTGGAACCTTAGAAATGATGGCTTCTATTGGGATACTTAAAAAAAAAAATCAATGAATCAAAAATGATGTGAGTTCTAAAGCAGTTGAAATAGGATAAGCCAACTTGGTTAAGACTTAAAAGAAATAAGGCAATAGTTAACTATCCATTTAAATACAGTTTTTAATATTTCACTTGTAACCAGTTTATTCCTTTTAAACAAGGAAAATTTTAGCCATTCAGTTATCTGAATCAGACTTTTCAGCTATACTTCCAAAGATTTTTATCTGAGCCAAAAGCTTGCATGCAGTGTTTCAGCCAAAAGAAAATTTTGCCGCCAAGTTGTAATGCTCTGAAAAATGAATTTTAGAGTCTAATTGAATTTCTGAAAGAAATACTCACTGGTACAAACAATAATTATTCTGAAAAACATTTGGTAATATACCTCCTTAATTAAATATCTATTTGTATTACATTTGCAAGAGCTTTTGATTATAGAAATTGATTAGAGTTATAAACCAAAATGAATACATTGTCTAAGAACCATTTAGACTAACGTGTGTGTGTATATATATATATACATATATATACGCCTAGAATACATATATATTATGTATATATGTGTATATATATAAATCTATAAATGTGTAGGTAAATGTCACTATCATCTAGATATCCATTCATGCATAAAAATGCATTTATAAGATATGCACGCACAATTCTACACCAGAAAGTTTTCCAGTTCTAACAAATTCTAACTAAAGAGAAGTCAGAATTGGAGCTTATTTGGCAAAAGCTTTGAGAAACACAGTTAACCAAATATGGACTAGATCATATATGGACATTTTCTTGGGTCAAAGGGCCTCTGGATGTAGTTTAATAGGATAAAGATGCTTTATCCTACTAAAGCCTATTGGTGTTGACCTTATGATTAAGTGTAAAGAGGAATCAGCCAGTGATCCTTTAAATATACAAATTTTGAGGGATACTGTAAGACAGGGCTTTTCTAATCTTGATGCAATTAATAATTTGGGCCAGATAATTCTTTGTTGTGGATTGGCTGTCTTGTGCATTATAGGATATATAGCAGCATCCCTGGATTTTACCCACAAAATGCCAGTGGAAGACCCAACTCTTCCATACCAGCCAGTTGTCATAACTGAAAGGAAGGGGGAAAGTTGTTTCTGGTTGAAAACCACAGATGTAAGCCAATGAGTTAACATGGTATAGAACAGATTGGACTAGTCTGGGATTCAAGAAGCTGGGTTCTTTGTTTGTTTGTTTGTTTTGAGATGGAGTTTCACTCTTGTTGTCCAGGCTAGAGTGCAATAGCATGATCTCAGCTCACCGCAACCTCTGCCTCCCGGGTTCAAATGATTCTTCTGCCTCAGCCTCCTGAGTGGCTGGGATTACAGGCATGTGCCACCACATCTGGTGCAAAAATACTAAAATTTTGTATTTTTAGTAGACAGCGTTTCTCCATGTTGGTCAGGCTGGTCTGGAATTCCCGACCTCAGGTGATCCTCCCGCCTTGGCCTCCCAAAGTGCTAGGATTACAGGCGTGAGCCACTGAACCGGGCCGAGGCTGGGTTCTAATCTAGCTGCTTTTGTTTCTAATTCTGAGACCTTGGGAAAGTGACCTAATCCAGCAGTTCCCAAAGTGTGGTATGAAGAACAGTATTCCTAAGTCACATTCCTAAAAACAGTATTCCTTAATACACAGATAAGCCCACTTAACTTTCTTGGGCTATGTATTTTTTCTATTTAATAATAAAAAAATGTATTCAATAGGGACCTTTTGGTTAGGCTCTAATGCCATAGCCTATAGTAAAACAATTCCCAGACCACATGATCCTGAAGAGGAGGGGAAAACAATAAAGTAGGCCTGAAACTCAGGAGAGGAAATACTCTACTCAAGGTATTTGCCAGATTTGTCAGGAAGCAGGACAAGAGGCCAAGACACCAAGTATAAGGCATCCATAAGGCAGAGTAGTGATTGTGCTAGTTGTATGGTACACAAAACAGATAAAATTTGGAGTTCAGAACCCATTAATGAGTAGGGATCTCATAAACACACCAGGATTTCAGTTGAGATTCCAGGAGGGCCATGGTATACAAGTGGAAGCAAATGAGAAGTAGACTGCGTCTTACAAAAACTATAACCCAACCTTGAGGTGGCTTAGTCCTAGATCTAATTGGACTCTACACTAACAGAAGCTCTATAATTTATTATGGACAATGTTTAACATTTGATAAAAAATTATCAGGCAAACCAAGAAACAAGCCCCAAAAGGAAATACAAACCAAACCAAACAAAAACAAAAACAAAAAAACAGACCTATATACTACCCAAAGTGATCTGCCAATTCAATACAACCCTTATCAAAATACAAATGACATTCTTCACAGAAATAGAAAAAATATTCTAAAATTTCTATGGAATCATAAAAGACCCTAAATGGTAAAAACATCCTGAGAAAGAAGAACAAAGCTGGAGGTATCATACTATCAGACTTCAAAATATATGACAAAGCTACAGTAACCAAAACAGCATGTTACTGGCATAAAAACGGATACAAAGACCAATGGAACAGAACAGAGAACCCAGAAATTAATCCACATATCTACAGTCAACTGATTTTTGACAAAAGCACTAAGAATAGTCACTGGAGAAAGCACAGTTTCTTCAATAAATGATGCTGGGAAAACTAAATATGCATCTAGCCATATGCATAAGAATGGAACTAGACTCCTAGCTCTCACCCTCTGTAAAAAATAAAACTACTAGAAGGAAACATAAGGGAAACGCTTCAAGACATTGGTCTGGGAAAATGTTTTATGAGTACAACCTTTATGAGTACAACCTTTTATAAGCACAGGCAACAAAAACAAAAATAAATGGGATTATGTCAAACTGAAAAGCTTCTGTATAGCAAAGGAAACAATCAACAGAGTGAAAAGACAACCTGTGGAACAGAAAAAAATACTTACAACCTACTCATCTAATCAGATAGGGAATTAATATCCAGAATATACAAGGAACTTAAACATCTCAACAGTAAAAAAACAAACAAACAAATAAAAACAAACAAAAAAACTCTACTCTGTTTAAAAAATGGGCAAATGACCTGAACAGGCATTTCTCAAAAGAAGATATATAAATGGCCAAAAAAATGGGAAAAAAGCTCATTATCACTAATCATCAGGAAAATGCAAATCAAAACCAGTGAGGTATCATCTCACCCCAGTAAGAATAGCTATTATTAAAAAGAAAAAAAAAAAAGCAAATGTTGGTGAGGATGCAAAGAAAAGAAACAAACAGAACTACCATATGATCCAGCAATCCCACTATTGGGTATTTCTCCAAAGGAAAGGAAATTAGTACGTTAAAGAGACATTTGCACCCCCATGTTTACTACAGCATTATTCACTATAGCCAAGACATGAAATCAACCCAAATGTCCAACAACAGATAAATGGATAAAGAAAGTGTGGTATATATACATGATCAAATACTACTTATCTATAAAGAAGAATGAAATCCTGTCATTCACCATAACATGGATGGAACTGTAAGACATTATGTTACATGAAATAAGCCAGGGACAGAAAGTTAAACACTATGTATTCTCACTCATAAGTGGAAGCTAAAAAAAGTTGATCTCACAGAAGTAAAACGTAGAACAGAAGATATTAGAGGCTGGGAAGGGTAAGAAGAAGGAGGCAATAGGGAGAGATTTTTTAAAGTATATAAAATTAGAGCTAGATAGGAGGAATAAATTCTAGTGTTCTACAGCACTGTAGGATAACTACAGTTAATAATATATTACATAGTTTCAAATAGTGAGAAGGAGGATATTGAATGTTCCCAATACAAAGAAATGATAAATGTTTGAGATGATGGACATACTAATTGCTCTGCTCTGATCACCATACATTATATATATCAAAACATCACAATGGGCAGGGCATGGTGGCTCACGCCCATAATCCCAGCAAGTTGAGAGGCCAAGTTGAGAGGATCGTTTAAGCTCAGGAGTTTGAGACCAGCCTGGGCAACACAGTGAGACCTCATCTCTAATAAAAATAAAAAAAATTAGCCAGGTGTGGTGACACGTGCCTGTAGTCCCAGCTACTCAGGAGGCCGAGGTGGGAAAATCGCCTGAGCCTGGAAGATACAGGTTGCAGTGAGCTGTGATCATGCCACTGTACTCTGGCCTTCTGGCCTGGGTGACAGAGCAAGACCCTCTCTTAAAACACCAAACCCATCACTATATACCCCATAAATATTTGCAATTATTATGTGGAAATTAAAAAAAATCTTTAAAAACCAGACCTACAAATGACTGAGATATTGCAGTTTTCAGACACAGAATTTATTACTACTATGATTAATATGTTAGAAAAAAATAGATGACAAGGTAGAGGATTATACTATAGAACTAGGATGAATAAGAAATAATCAGATTCTTTAGAAAATAAAAAAAGGGACTATTGAAATAAAGTATCTACTAGATTTTTTTTTTTTTTTGAGACAGAGACTTGCTTTGTCTCCCAGGCTGGAGTGCAGTGGTGCAATCGTGGCTCACTGCAACCTCTGCCTCCTGGGTTCAAGCAATTCTCCTGCCTCAGTCTCCCGAGTAGCTGGGAGTACAGGCACCTGCCACCATGCCCAGGTAATTTTTCTATTTTTGGTAGAGACAGGGTTTCACCATGTTGCCCGGGCTGGTCTTGAACTCCTGGCCTCAAGTGATCTGCCCACCTTGGCCTCCCAAAGTGCTGGGATTACAGGCATGAGCCACTGCACCCAGCTGCACTGGATGTTTTGAAATGCAGATGGGACAAAGCAGAAGAGAGAATCAGGGAACTAAATGCCAGGTCAGTGCAAAATATACAGCCTGAAGCTTGGGGAGGAAAAGGGGTAAAAATACAAAAAAAAAAAAAAAAAGAAAAGAGCATAAAAGGCATATGGGATACAATGAAAAGACCTAGTATATGTATAACTAGATTCCCAAGTATAAACAGTTCTAGTATCTAAAGAGATAATGGCTGAGAATTTTCCAAATCTGATGAAAGTCATCAATCACAGATTCAAGAAGCACTAAAAATCCCAGCAGGATAAATAAAAGGAAAACCAGAACTAAGGATAAAGTTTGACAAATTCTAAAAAGCAGCTAGAGAAAATACAAATATTATATATAAAAGAGCAGAATAAGAGTAACAGCTGACTTCTCAACAAAAATAAGAGAATCCAAAAGATAATAGAAGGCCATTTATAAAGAACTCAAAAAGTGTAACTCCCAACATAGAGAACTATACACATTGAAAGGCAAAAGGAAACTTTCATACAAACAAAAACTGAGAATTCAGGCTGGGCATGGTGGCTCACACCTGTAATCCCAGCACTTTGGGAGGCCGAGGTGGGCAGATCACTTGAAGTCAGGAGTTAGTGACCAGCCTGGCCAACATGGCAAAACCGTCTCTACTAAAAACACAAAAACTAGCTGGGTATGATGGCGCATGCCTGTAATCCCAGCTACTCAGGAGGCTGAGGCATGAGAATTACTTGAAACTGGAAGGTGGAGGCTGCAGTGAGCTGAGATCACACCACTGCACTCCAGCCTGGGCAACAGGGTGAGACTGAGAAGCTAAAAGAGAAGAAAAAAAAAAAATACTTGATCAATCCAAAAACAGCAGGAAAGGAGAGAAAAAAGAAGATACACATGTGAGACAGAACAAGAAGAGTAAGATGTAAGATATGAACACAAATACATTAGTAACTTATATTAAATATAAACAGGCCGATTAAAATATGAAGATTGTCAGAATTAATTAAAAAACAACAGAAGTCATATCAGAACACAGAAAGGTTGAAAATAAAGGAATGAAAAAAGAGATATCATGTAAACACTAACCAATAGAAAGCTGGCATAGACATTAAGGCAAGATGCATCATTAGAGATTAGGAAGGACATTTCATAAGGTAAAAGGTTCAATGCATCAAGAAGACGTGAGAATTCTAAATTTATATACACTTAGTAAGATAGCTTTAAAATACATAAAGCAAGGCTGGCATGGTGGCTCATGCCTGTAATCCCCACACTATGGGAGCCCAAGGTGGGTGCATTGCTTGAGCCCAGAAGTTCGAGACCAGCCTGGGCAAGACAGTGAGACCTTGTCTCTTCAAAAAATTTAAAAAATTAGCATGGTGGTACGTGCCTGTAATCCTAGCTACTTGGGAAGCTGAAGTGGGAGGACTGTTTGAGCCCAGGAGGTGGAGGCTGCAGTGAGCCTGGATAGCACCACTGCACTCCAGCCTGGGTGACAGGATGAGACCCTCTCTCAAAAAAACAAACAGAAAACAAAATAACATCACATCAAATCCAATAAGATATTAAAAAGATATGTCAATGTTGGCATTATTCCAAGAATGCAAAGGTGAAATATTTTTCCATAATCAATCTGTAATTCACACATTAAAAGAAAAAAGGGAAAAAAATCATATTTTGCATGCAAAAACATTATCTGATGAAATTCAACAACTATTCATGATTTTAAAAAAATCTCTTAAGAACAAAACAAAAACTCTTAGCAAACTATTAATGGAAAGAAATTTCCTTTATCTGATAGAGTATCTACAAAGAGACTATAGCAAACATTATCCTTTTTCATAAAATATTGAAGGTTTTTTAACTGATAATTGGGAATAGACAAAGGTGCTCACTATAATCATTTCAATTTACTTGTATTCTACCTGTCTTACTGTGCTAACTAGTGTAGTAAGAAAAAAAGTACTGTATGAGAATGGAAAAGTAGAAATGCAATTATTTTTATTCACAGATGGTATAATTATATGCATAGAAAATGCAAAATAATTATCTGATATGTTATTGCAGTTAATATGTGAAAAAGATCATTATTTAAAAATCTATATACCAGTAAAAAACAAATAGAAACAGAAACCTAAAAGGATGCCATTTAAATATAGATAGCATCGAAAACCTAAGAATCTTAGAAAAGATACATATACAAGACCTTTACACTGAAAAGAAAAAAACATCCTGAGAAAAATTAAAGACTGCATAAATAGAGGAAAATATGGATTGGAAGACAAAACACTGTAAAGAAATAAGTTTTCTCCAAATTGACTTGCAGATTCAATATAATCTGAAAAAAATTCTAGTAAGGAATTTTTAAAAAATTTCTTTGGTGACAATTAACAGGCCAGTTCTAGAATTTAAGTAGAAATGCGAAGAGCCAAGAAAAGCCAGGATAATCTTGAAGAACAAACTCAGAAGACTGACACTGCCAGATAAAAAGACTGATTATAAACCTAAGTTATCAGGAGAGTGTGCAATTGGTAAAGGATAGAGAATGAGGACAATGAAATAGCCTAAAAAAAGACTCACCCATATAAGGTCATCTGAAACGTGACAAAGGTGTCAATGTAATGCAGTTAGGGAAAGGATATTCCTGTCAATGAATGATGCCGGGTCAATTGGTTATTCATATGGGCAAAATAGATGAATCATTCTCCCTACCCTACACCTTATATATATAAAAATTAATCTTAGATGAATTGTGCTAGTTGAAAAAAGTAAAAGAATAGAAGTTTTAGAAAAAAACAACAGAAGAATATCTTCACAAGTTTGAGATATGCCATGATTTTCTTTAAAGGAATATGAGAAGCACTAATCATAAGGGGAAAACATTATGAATTGCACTATATTAAAACCAAGAACTTTTGTTTATCAAAAGATACCATGAAGACAGTGAAAATGCAAGCCACAGAGTAGCAGGAGATATCTACGATACATTTATCTAACAAAAGACTTGCATACAGGCTGTAAAAAGAATTCTAAATCAATGAGACAACTCAATATGGGCAAAAGACCCCAACAGCAATACAATCAAAGAAGATATCCAAATGCCAGTAAGCAAGGCCAGGCACGGTGGCTCACGCTTGTAATCCCAGCACTTTGGGAGGCCAAGGCAGGTGGATCACTTGAGGTCAGGAGTTCAAGACCAGCCTGGCCAACATGGTGAAACCCCGTCTCTACTAAAAATTAAAAAATGAGCCGGGCATGATGGTGGGCGCCTGTAGTCCCAACTATTCAGGAGGCCGAGGCAAGGGAATAGCTCGAACCCAGGAGGTGGAGATTGCAGTGAGCTGACATCGTGCCACTGCACTCCAGCCTGGGCAACAGAGTGAGGCTCCACCTCAAAAAACAAAACAAAACTACACACAAAAAAACAAATGCCAGTAAGCAGATGAAAAGGAGCTCCATCTCACTACACATCAGAAAAATTCCAATCAAAATCATTATGAGGTCTATTACATACTCATCAGAATGGCTAAAATTAAAAAGATGGATAGTAGCAAATACTGGTAGAGATGTGGAACAATTAGTGCCATCTCATAAAATTGGGGGAGTTTATATTGGTACCATCCTTGCAAATCCGGAACTGAAAAATGTAACTCTTTGGTATCATAACTATGGTGGTGGTTACATGATCTTATGCATTTGTCAAAACCCACAGAACTTGACACTACAAAAAGTGAATTTTATTTATTGAGAAAATAAAATCCCAGGATGTGAAAAGAAACCAAAATGGAATACTCTTAACAAATGACCCTACCTCTATTACAAATGAATAATGTAACCATAATGAGTGGATGAAATAAAAGAACTAATTTACTTTGGATAACTATATATTGACTGGACACTATTGGGCTACAGAAAAAAAGAACTGTAAGCAAATATTATACTCTAAAGGGTAAATCTCTTTCTCATACAAGGGTATGGGCCAGCAATTCAAAACTACTTTAGGATAAAACAAATAAGTAAATACATTTTAGATAATGAGAGCCAGAATTTTCAATGTCAAAGGAAGAAGTTGTAAAAAAGGAAGAATGAAGGCTAGAATGAACCTTGTGTTGCTGGACTGAAATAAAAGTTATCGGTATGACTTCATGTTTTAAAAATATATAAACATATAGATACAGAAATAAATATAGATGAGTATACACAGGTTATTATACATACATATATTGCCAAGTTCTGTTTGCTAAGAGGGCCTAGAAGCAAAGACACTCAAGGAACAAAGAGCATATATAGAGCACAGTTACAGGTTTCTAAAAACCTTTCTTCAATAAAGGGAACCAGGGTTCCTTGGAGAAATAGTTGATTACAGGACTGAAGTGGAGAAAATACAACGTGAGCCCGAGGGATCTTATGTTGTCAAAAAGTAAGAAAGTGCACAAAAATGGACAAAAGTCTACATACTGAGTGGTTCCATTTCAAAAACAGGCAAAGCTAACTGTCAGTAGTAGAAGCTAAGACAATGGTTACCTTCGGTGGGGATCAAGATTAGGAGGGGGCACAAGGAGAAGCTTCTAAAGTGCTATAAATATTGTATTTCCTGATCTGGTTATAGCTACACAGGTCCATCCACTTAATGAAAAGTTGTATCAATTTTGTACGCACAACATACTTCAATACAAACCGTACAAGGTGGTCTACAGTCTGTGGTGGTGGTTACATGTTATTTAGTAACATATTTGTGGGTTTTACTATATGTAATCTATATCTCAACAAATCTGACTTAAACATCCCTCCAGAAATCAGTGCTATAATAGGGCTTATATCTGCTTAGGATAGGCTGCCTCTTATTTTGCCTTCTAGCAGGATCCTTTTCAATAAAAAGGTGAGAGTTGAAAGAAGTCTCATTTCTTCAGGCTTGAGATCACTGAACTAAATGAACCACATCCCAAAGATACTACTTTGTCAAAAATGTGACAGGTCCACATGTTATTCTAAATTATTTTTGACCAATTAATTAAAGGAGTTTATCTTTTGTGATTACAATAATCTAAAAATGGAACATGAGCTAATAACTTAGTAACGTACATTCATAGGTGAGAAATATATTTTCTCTAAGATCTTACCTGGTAAGAACTTTTTTCTATGAATGCCATACAAGACATTTTAAAACAATGCCACTTAGTTTATTCTATCTTTACCATCACCAATCTATGCCAACAAGATTATCATTAAAAATTGATTTGGCTGTAGTAGAGACATTTTCAAAATGATTTATATTAATATTTTGAGTCGGGATCATGTGCTGACATTATTCTTCCAATGCTGAGACTGTTTTCCTTTAGAGTTTGCATTTTCTAATGCACATTTTCTGAACTTTACGTCTACCAGAATTGCAAATCACATTGACCTTTTCTGAGTAATGGGCAGCACTGAATGTTTTCATAGAACATGAAAACTTAACTAGCAGATGAGGTAACACATTTCTTTAAGGACTCAGGAACATGAAGACAAGTAACGTCGATAACCCCGTTTATTTAAAATAAAATGACAAAGGGCATTGGGATGTAACTTAGTTAAATTACAAGCACTTCAAAGGTAGGAGACTATTTAAAGTAAACTGTAGATTGCCTGTAAGTGTGGATGGATTTTGAAGGATCAAAAAAAGAAGCATTTCCCAAGGCCTGAGTTATTGAAGAACTAGACCCTTAGCTGTTAAAAGGTTCTGTTTTCGTTATTCCACCGGATCATGGAACTTGCAGCATTATTAAATCACCTAATCCAGTGATTCTCAAAGTGACAGGTGGAGGATAGACAGCATTGCTCTATCACCTAAGGGAACATTTTCAACCATACAGAATCCTACACTCCCCTTGCCCCAGACTGTACTGCCCGCATTCTCAAACATCTCCTTGAAGATGTATTTTCTAATACTCCTCACAGGGTTGTATCAGATTGAAAGAAAGGTGCTTTTAAGAAGGCAGGGCAGCTGAATAGCCAAAGCAATCCTAAGCAAAAAACGAAGCCAGAGGCATCACATTACCTGACTTCAAACTATACTACTAGGGTATAGTAACCAAAATAGCATGGTATTGGCACAAAAATAGACACATAGATCAATGGAACAAAATAGAGAACCCAGAAGTAAAGCCACAAACCTACAACCAACTGATCTTAAACAAAGTCAATAAAAATAAACAGTGATGAAAGGACACTCAATTCAATAAATGATATTGGGAAAACTGGCTAGCCATATGCAGAATAATGAAATTGGACCCCTACCTCTCACCATATACAAAAATTAACTCAAGATAGACTAAAGACTTACACATAAAACCTCAAACTATAAAAATCCTAGAAAAAACCCAGGAGAAACTATTTTGCACATAGGCCTAGGCAAAGAATTTATGACTAAGACCTCAAAAGCAAATGCAACAAAAACAAACATTGACCACTGTAACTTAACTAAAGGGTTTCTGCACAACAAAAGTAACTATCAACAAAGTAAACAGACAGCCTACAGAATGGGAGAAAATATTTGCAAACTATGCAACCAACAAAGGACTAATATCCATAATCTATAAGGAACCTAAACAAATTAACAAGAAAAACCCAAACAACTCCATTAAAAAATAGGCAAGGGACATGAACAAATGCTTCTCAAAATAAGACATACAGCTGGGCATGGTGGCTCACGTCTGTAATCTCAGCACTTTGCAAGGCTGAGGCAGAAGAACTGCTTGAACCCCAAGAAGTATGAGACCAGCCTGAGCAACATAGCAAGGCCCTTTCTCTATAAAACACAAATAAATCAATAAAATTTTTTAAAATGGGAACATAGAAGCAGCCAACAAACATATGAAAAATGTTCCACATCACTAATAATCAGAGAAATGCAAATTAAAACCACAATGAGGTATCATCACACTAGTTAGCACAGCTATTATTAAAAAGTCAAAAAATTACACATTGGCGAGGATACCGAGAAAAGGAAACACATACTGTTGGTGGGAATGTAAGTTAGTTTGGCCCCTGTGGAAAGCAGTTTGGAACTTTCTCAAAGAACTAAAAACAGGATTACCATTCAGTCCAACAACCCCACTACTGGGTATCTACCCAAAGTAAAAGAAATTGTTCTGCCAAAAAGATACCTGCATTCTTATGTTTATTACAGCACTATTCATAATGGCAAAGTCATGGAATCAAGCTAAGTGTCCATCAACAGTGGACTGGATAAAGAAAGTGTGGTACATATACACCATGGAATACTATGCAGCCATAACAAAGAAGGAAATAATGTCCTTTGCAGCAGCATAGATGCAGCCAGAGGACATTATCCAAAGTGAATTAACCCAGAAACAGAAAACCATATGCTCCACACTCTCACTTATAAGTGGGAGGTAAACAATGGGTATACATGGACATAAAGGGGGAGGCAGGAAGTGGGTGGGGGTGAGTTGAAAAACTACCTATAGGGTATTATATTCACTATTTGGGTGACGGGTTCAATAGAAGCCCAAACCCCAGCCTTATGTAATATACCCATGTAACAACTCTGAAAAAGTATCACACCCTCCCTCAATTCTAAAATTAAAAAAAAAAGTACTGTATTTACCAAAAACACACTAGGTGATTTTGATGTGATAGCACCAGTCTTCCAGTTGAAAACATCTGACTTAATATATTTTCTCCCTTTGTGAAAAATTACAATTGAAACAAGAAGTCTGGTGTTCAGAAAAGTCTACAATTTAGGCCAGGTGTGGTGGCTCACACCTGCAATCCTAGCATTTTAGGAGGGAGGCCTAGGAAGGCAGATTACTTGAGCTCAGGATTACTTGAGCATGGGCAACAAGGCAAAACCCAGTCTCCACCAAAGAAAAAATACAAAAAATTAGCTGGGCAGGGTGGTAGGCACCTGTAGTCCCGGCTACTTAGGAGGCTGGGAAGGGAGGATCGCTTGAGCATGGTTGAGGTTCCTGTGAGCCATGATTGTGCCACTGTACTCCAGCTTGGGCGACAGAGCGAGGCCTGGTCTTAAAACAAACAAAACAGAAAAATCTACAATTTATTTTTCAGTGGACCTATTTAATTGGAAACACATTATTTCCAATTCAGAACAAAAATCGTATTGCTTTCTCCAATTTTTGGTGATTTATTTAGTATAGAAACTTGGGGAAGTTAAACTTTCTATAAAGCACTATATATGTGTTTACATACATATATATATTTACTTTTTTACTACAATGCTTAATATAATAAGGTGTTATTGTATGAAGATCTCATTAGTAGTTGCTCTCCAGCAGGTAAAGAACATGTTAGTTTTTCCAGTTTATAAACACAGAAATGATTTCCTTCACCTTACTGACAAGTTATTCAACAGATTCATTCAACATTTACAAAGAGGATCAAAATGGACAGTCATCTTTTCTGCCTTCACCCCCAGCATCTTACTCCTTAGGTCAATTTTTTTTAAATTGAAAAATAAGCTTAAAAAATAAAAATATACATAAAATTTAACATTTTAAGCATTGTTGAATATACAGCTCAGTGCCATTGTACATTCATATTATTGTGCAATTATCACTACCCATCTTTACAACTTTTTCATCCTGCAAAACTGAAACTTTTTACCCATTAAACAATAACTTCCTATTCAGCCCTCCCCCAGCCCCTGGCTAACATCATTCTACTTTGTCTATAAAAGCTAACTACTCTAGGTATGTCACATAAATGGAATCACACAGTAATTATCCCATTGTGACTGGCTTATTTCACTTAGCATAATGTCTTCAAGGTTCATCTATATTGTAGTGCATGTTAGGATTTCCTTCTTTTATAAAGCTGAATAATATTCCTTTGTATGTATATATCACATTTTATTTATCTGTTCATCTGTTGATGGACACTTGGATTGCTTCTACCTTTTGGTTATTGTGAATAATGCTGCTATGAAGATGGGTGGACATATATCTGTTTAGGTTCCTGCTTCAATTATTTTGGACATATACTCAGCTATGGAATTGCCCAGCCTGTTACTCTTAATATTCTTCAGTGCCCAGCACTCCCTTGAAAATTTTTTTCGAACTCAATTAACCTGCAAGGGCTGAAACAATGATTGGTATGTGACAGAACCTCTAGGGTAGATGGAAACTCAATCTGAAAGAGGTATGACCCATAAAACAGGGTGAGCGGAAAATACTTTAGATTTACAGGCAATTTAAAGAATTAAATTTATAAAATAGGAGAAAGTAGTTTATATATATCATATCTCAAAAGGAGATAGGTCTGTAGAATAAAATTCCAAGGAAACATTTTGATACATTATTGCTAAGTACTGCAAACTTAACAGTGTGATCATTTAAAAATAGGTTTGGGTGGCTGGCAAGATGGCTGAATAGGAACAGCTCTGGTCTGCACCTCCCAGCGAGGTCAACCCAGAAGGTGGAGAATTTCTACATTTCCAACTGAGAGTCCTGGCTTATCTCACTGGGACTGATTAGACAGTGGGTGCAACCCACGGAGGGCGAGCGGAAGCAGGGTGGGGCGTTGCCTTACCGGGGAAGCGCAAGGGGTGGAGAACTCCCTCCCCTAATCAAGGGAAGCCATGAGGGATTGTGCTGTGAGAAATGGTGCACTCTGGCCCAGATACTACACTTTTCCCATGGTCTTCACAACTCGCAGACCAGGAGATTCCTTCAGGTGCCTATACCACCAGGGCCCTGGGTCTCAAGCACAAAACTGGGCTGCTGTTTGGGCAGACACGGAGCTAGCTGCAGGAGTTTTTGTTCATACCACAGTGGCGCGTGGAACAGCAGTGAGACAGAACTGTTTACTCCCCTGGAAAGGGGGATAAAGCCAGGGAGCCAAGTGGTCTAGCTCAGCAGATCCCGCCCCGACGGAGCCCAGCAAGCTAAGATTTACTGGCTTGAAATTCTCGCTGCCAGCACAGCAGTCTGAAGACCTGGGATGCTCAAGCTTGGTGGGGGGAGGGGCGACTGCCATTACTGAGGCTTGAGTAGGCGGTTTTCCCCTCACAGTGTAAACAAAGATGCAAACAAAGTTCGCAAAAAAAGTTTGAACTGGGTGGAGCCCACTGCAGCTTGGAAAAGCCACTGTAGCCAGACCGCCTCTCTAGATTCCTCCTCTCTGGGCAGGGCATCTCGGAAAGAAAGGCAGCAGCCCCAGTCAGGGGCTTATAGATAAAACTTCCATCTCTCTGGGACAGAGCACCTGGGGGAAGGAACAGCTATGGGCACAGGTTCGGCAGACTTAAACTTTCCTGGCTACTGGCTCTGAAGAGAGCAGCAAATCTCCCAGCACAGCGCTCGAGCTCTGCTAAGGGACTGACTGCCTCTGGGTCCCTGACTCCCATGCCTCCTGACTGGGAGATGCCTCCCAGCAAGGGTCGACAGACCCCTCATATAGGAGAGCTCCAGCTAGCATCTGGCGGGTGCCCCTCTGGGACAAAGCTTCCAGAGGAAGGAACAGGCAGTAATCTTTGCTGTTCTGCAGCCTCTGCTGGTGATACCCAGGCAAACAGGGTCTGGAGTAGACTTCCAGCAAACTCCAGCAGACCTGCAGCAGAGGGGCCTGACTGTTAGAAGGAAAACTAACAGAAGAAAGGAACAGCACCAACATCAACAAAAAGGATGTCCACACAAAAACCCCATCCGAAGGTCACCAGCATCAAAGACCAAAGGTGGATAAATCCAGGAAGATGAGGAAAAACCAGTGCAAAAAGGCTGAAAATTTCAAAAACCAGAATGCCTCTTCTCCTCCAAAGGATCACAACTCCTCACCAGCAAGGGAACAAAACTGGACGGAGAATGAGTTTGACAAATTGACAGAAGTAGGCTTCAGAAGGTGAGTAATAACAAATTCCGCCAAGCTAAAGGACCATGTTCTAACCCAATGCAAGGAAGCTAAGAACCTTGAAAAAAGGTTAGAGGAATTGCTAACTAGAATAACCAGTTTAGGGAAGAACATAAATGACCCGATGGAGCTGAAAAACACAGAATGAACACTTCGTGAAGCGTACACAAGTATAATAGCCAAATTAGTCAAGCAGAAGAAAGGATATCAGAGATTGAAGGTCAACTTAATGAAATAAAGCATGAAGACAAGATTAGAGAAAAAAGAATGGAAAGGAACTAACAAACCTCCAAGAAATATGGGACTATATGAAAAGACCAAACCTACACTTGACTGGTGTGCCTGAAAGTGATGGGGAGAATGGAACCAAGTTGGAAAACACTGTTCAGAATATTATCCAAGAGAGCTTCCCCAACCTAGCAAGACAGGCCAATATTCAAATTCAGGAAATACAAAGAACACCACAAAGATACTCCTTGAGAAGAGCAACCCCAAAACACATAATTGTCAGATTCACCAAGGTTGAAATGAAGGAAAAAGTATTAAGGGCAGCCAGAGAGAAAGGTCGGGTTACCCACAAAGGGAGACCCATCAGACTGACAGCTGATTTCTCTGCAGAAACCCTATAAGCCAGAAGAGAGTGAGGGCCAACATTCAACATTCTTAAAGAAAAGAATTTTCAACCCAGAATTTCATATCCAGCCAAACTAAGCTTCATAAGCAAAGGAGAAATAAAATCCTTTACAGACAAGCAAATGCTGAGAGATTTTGTCACCACCAGGCCTGCCTTACAAGAGCTCCTGAAGGAAGCACTAAATATGGAAAGGAAAAACTGGTACCAGCCACTGCAAAAACATACCAAATTGTAAAGACCATCAAGACTATGAAGAAACCACATCAACTAACGGGCAAAATAACCAGCTAGCATCATAATGACAGGATCAAATTCACGCATAATATATTAACCTTAAATGTAAATGGGATAAATGCCCCATTTGAAAAACACAGACTGGAAAATTGGATAAAGAGTCAAGACCCATTGTTGTGCTGTATTCAGGAGACCCAACTCATGTGCAAAGACACACGTAGGTTCAAAATAAAGGGATGGAGGAATATTTACAAAGCAAGTGGAAAGCAAAAAAAAAGCAGGGGTTGTAATCCTAGTCTCTGATAAAACAGACTTTAAACCAACAAAGATCAAAAAAGACAAAGAAGGGCATTACATAATGGTAAAGGGATCAATTCAACAAGAAGAGCTAACTATCCTAAATATATATGCACCCAATACAGGAGCACCCAGATTCATAAAGCAAGTTCTTAGAGACCTACAAAGAGACCTAGATTCCCACACAATAATAGTGGGAGATTTTAACACCCCACTGTCAATATTAGATCAACGAGACCGAAAATTAACAATGATATTCAGGACTTGAATTCAGCTCTGGCCAAGCAGACCTAATAGACATCTACAGAACTCTCCACCCCAAATCAACAGAATATACATTCTTCTCAGCACCACATCGCACTTATTCTAAAATTGACCACATAATTGCAAGTAAAACACCCCTCAGCACATGCAAAATAATGGAAATCATAAACAGTCTCTCAGACCACAGCGCAATCACATTAGAACTCAGGACTAAGAAACTCACTCAAAACCACACAACTGCATGGAAACTGAACAATCTGTTCCTGAATGACTACTGGGTAAATAATGAAATTAAGGCAGAAATAAATAAGTTCTTTAAAACCAATGAGAACAGAGACACAATGTACCAGAATCTCTGGGACACAGCTAAAGCAGTGTTAAGAAGGACATTTATGGCACTAAATGCCCACAGGAGAAAGCAGGAAAGATCTAAAATCAACACCCTAACATCACAATTAAAAGAACTAGAGAAACAAGAGCAAACACATTCAAAAGCTAGCAGAAGGCAAGAAATAACTAAGATCAGAGCAGAAGTGAAGGAGTTAGACACAAAAAATCCTTCCAAAAATCAATGAATCCAGGAGCTGATTTTTTCAAAAGATTAACAAAATAGATAGACTGCTAGCTAGACTAATAAAGAAGAAAAGAGATAAGAATCAAACAGACACAATAAAAAATGATAAAGGGGAGATCACCACTGATCCCACAGAAATATAAACTACCATCAGAGGATACTATAAACATCTCTACGCAAATAAACTAGAAAATCTAGAAGAAATGGATACATTCCTGGACACATACACCCTCCCAAGACTAAACCAGGAAGAAGTTGAATCCCTAAATAGACCAATAACAAGTTCTGAAACTGAGGCAGTAATTAATAGCCTATCAACCAAAAAAAGCCCAGGAGCAGACAGATTCACAGCTGAATTCTATCAGAGGTACAAAGAGGAGCTGGTATCATTCCTTCTGAAACTATTCCAAACAATAGAAAAAGAGGGACTCCTCTCTAATTTATTTTATGAGGCCAGCATCATCCTGACAGCAAAACCTGGCAGAGACAACAAAAAAAGAAAATTTCAGGCCAATATCCCTGATGAACATTGATGCAAAAGTCCTCAATAAAATTATGGCAAACTGAATCCAGAAGCACATCAAAAACCTTATCCATCATAATCAAATCGGCTTCATCCCTGGGATGCAAGGCTGGTTCAACATATGCAAATTAAGAAACGTAATCCATCACATAAACAGAACCAGTGACAAAAGCCACATGATTATCTCAATAGATGCAGAAAAGGCCTTCGATAAAATTCAACACTCCTTCATGCTAAAAACTCTCAAAAAACTAGGTATTGATGGAACATATCTCAAAATAATAAGAACTATTTATGACAAACCCACAGCCAATATCACGCTGAATGGGCAAAAGCTGGAAGGATTGCCTTTGAAAACCGGCACAAGACAAGGATGCCCTCTCTCGCCACTCCTATTCAACATAGTATTGGAAGTTCTGACCAGGGCAATCAGGCAAGAGAAAGAAATAAAGGGTATTCAAATAGGAAGAGAGGAAGTCAAATTGTCTCTGTCTGCAGATGACATGACTGTATATCTAGAAAACCCCAGCGTCTCAGCCCAAAATCTCCTTAAAGCTGATAAGCAACTTGAGCAAAATCTCAGGATACAAAATCAATGTGCAAAAATCACAAGCATTCCTATATACCAATAATAGACAAACAGGGAGCCAAATCATGAGTGAACTCCCATTCACAATTGCTACAAAGAGAATAAAATACCTAGGAATACAACTTAACAAGGGATGTGAAGGACCTCTTCAAGAACTACAAACCATTGCTCAAGGCAATAAGAGAGGACACAAACAAACAGAAAACCATTCCATGCTCACGGATAGGAAGAATCAGTATCATGAAAATGGCCATACTACCCAAAGTAATTTACAGATTCAATGCTTTCCCCATCAAGCTACCATTGACTTTCTTCACAGAATTAGAGAAAATTAAATTTCATATGGAACCAAAAAAGAGCCCATATAGCCAAGACAATCCTAAGCAAAAAGAACAAAGCTGGAGGCATCATGCTAACCTGACTTCAAACTATACTATAAGGCTACAGTAACCAAAACAGCATGGTACTGGTATGAAAACAGATATATAGATCAATGGAACAGAACAGAGGCCTCAGAAATAATGCCACACATCTACAACCATCTGATCTTTGACAAATCTGACAAAAACAAGCAATGGGGGAAAAGAATCCCTATTTAATAAATGGTGCTGGGAAAATTGACTAGCCGTATAGAGAAAACTGAAACTGGACCCCTTCCTTACACCTTATACAAAAATTAACTCAAGATAGATTAAAGACTTAAACCTAAAACCTAAAACCATAAAAACCCTAGAAGAAAACCTAGGCAATACCATTCAGGACATAGGCATGGGCAAAGACTTCATGACTAAAACACCAAAAGTCATGGCAACAAAAGTCAAAACTGACAAATGGGATCTAATTAAACTAAAGAGCTTCTGCACAGCAAATGAAACTATCATCAGAGTCAATGGGCAACCTACAGAATGGGAGAAAATTTTTGCAATCTATCCAGCTGACAAAGGGCTAGTATCCAGAATCTACAAAGAACTTAAACAGATTTACAAAAAACAAACAAACAACCACATCAAAAAGTGGGCAAAGGATATGAACAGACACTTCTCAAAAGAAGGTATTTATGCGGCCAACAAACACATGAAAAAAAGCTCATCATCCCTGGTCATTAGAGAAATGCAAATCAAAACCACAATGAGATACCATCTCATGTCTGTTAGAATGGTGATCATTAAAAAGTCATGAAACAACAAATGCTGGTGAGGATGTGGAGAAACAGGAACGCTTTTACACCATTGGTGGAAGTGTAAATTAGTTCAACCATTGTGGAAGACAGTGTGGCGATTCCTCAAGGATCTAGAACCAGAAATACCATTTGACCCAGCAATCCCATTACTGGGTATATACCCAAAGGATTATAAATCATTCTACTATAAAGACACATACACATGTACGTTTATTGCAGCACTATTCACAATAGCAAAGTCAACCCAAATGCCCATCAATGATAGACTGGCTAAATAAAATGTGGCACATATACACCATGGAATACTATGCAGCCATAAAAAGGATGAGTTCATGTCCTTTGCAGGGACATGGATGAAGCTGGAAACCATCATTCTCAGCAAACTAACACAGCAACAGAAAACCAAACACCACATGTTCTCACTCATAAGTGGGAGTTGAACAATGAGAACACACGGACACAAGGAGGGCAACATCACACACCAGGGCCTGTTGGGGGGTGGGGGAGCTCAGGGAGGGATAGCATTAGGAGAAATGCCTAATGTAGATGATGGGTTGATAGGTGCAGGAAACCACCATGGCATGTGTATACCTATGTAACAAACATGCACATTCTGCACATGTATCCCAGAACTTAAAGTATAATAAAAAAAATAGGTTTAAGGCACAATGATTCCTAATTAGTCTTTTAATATGTGTGTTAGCACTGCCTTGTGCCATTTTGGAATGTCACTTATGGTAAATTAAGGGACACTTTCCCTCCCTATCTTCCATTAGTATTTTAATGCTAGGAGGTGGGAAAAAGCTGATCCATATTCAAGAGGAAAGGAGGGAAAACAATAACAAATTGGCATCTCTTTTGTGAATTGCCCCACAGGCCAAGCATTTTTATGTTCTTAATCATTATTAAATGGCTTAACATGACACCCAGAGCCTGGCAAATGATTGCATCCTGACATGAGAACGAATTACAAATGAAATGAAAGATCAAGCCGTATTAGAGGACTGCCTCTGGGAAATGAAAATCTTTAATTCTCTTTTATTATTGACATTTATTTGGCTGCAATGAATAACAACATAGCAAAGAGATTCAGCTACGCTTGTGCACTGAATAGCTTATCCCAGGGCTCAAAACTGCATTAACATTTATCATGTTTGCTTTTGTAGCTGACACCACTGAACAGATTCTCTATCCATCTTGTATTTATCATGCGTTGCAGATATAGTGCATCCTCTGATTTAAGTTCATTTTCATATGGTAGGAACAGCAAAGATTAGCCAGTGTCTTTCCTCAAATAAATTCCATCTTGTAAGCATTCCTAAGAATGGCTTAATAGATTTAATAAAGAATAAAATGAGTTCACAAGGAAATACAGTCACAGGATGGGGAGGTTAATTTTCAATTTTGGGAAAACTGCAAATTCACAATGAGGAAGACACTTGTACAGTATGTATATCTAGAATATACAAAGACTTAAAATGAATGTCTCCACAAAGAGCAACCAAAGAATATTTTGTAAATCTGAAGGTATTACTACAATTCCTATAAGAAGCCTGTATGTTTTTCACTTTTCTAAACTGTTCACTGCTAAGACAGGAATAATCCTTATACTATAGGAAGAAAGCAATTCAGATAGTTTATATCAATGCAGGGATATCTTTTCATGGTTTCTTTTCTCTCTTGTGCAAATTAACAACGTGGTTCTTCTTGCCACCACAACAAAAGATTGCTAGTACTTGTGCCTTTTCTTACTTGATCCTCTTTGACTCTATTGATCTCCGTTCTTTTTTTTTTTTTTTTTTTTTTGGAGACAGGGTCTTGGTCTGTCACCGATGCAGAGGTGCAGTGGAGAGATCATAGCTCAACACAGCCTTGAACTTCCGGGCTCAAGTGATCTTCTTGCATCAGCCTCCCAAGTAGCCAGGACTATGGGCATGTGTCACTACTCCCTCAGCTAATTTTTTTTTTTAATTTTTTTTTGTAGAGATGAAGTCTTGCTGTTACCAAGGCTGGTCTCCAACTCCTGGGATCAAGCAATCCTCCCACCTTGACTTCCCAAGGTGCTAGGGTTACAGGTGTGAGCCACTGTGCCCACTTGTCCTCCTTTCTTTTAATCCTTCCTAGAATTTAAGGATTAGCAAGGATATCAATGTGTCTTGGGAAAGCCACTCAACATCTCTGAATCTTGTTTCAAATTTTTTTTAAAAAACTTTTCTTTCTTTTTTTAAAGTTTTAATTATGGATAATTTAAAACATATCCACAAGTGGAGATAATAGCATAATGATGCCCCCATATATGCACTGTCTAGCTTCAACAATTAATTCATTACCAGTCTCATTTCATTTATACCCTCACTGAATTACTTTGAAGCAAATACTTTTTGAAACAAATCTCTGAATCTTGCTTTTGACTATTCTGAAATAAGAAAGTTGATCTATATGTATCTATGTATCCTATAACATCATGTTATAAACCTCAAATATAAAGAATAAAATTTATTTTAAAAAAGAAAGAAAGAAAATATCTTGACAGTAATTTCATCTTTGATTTGTTTCAGGCTTTATGTTTAATTCAACACAAATGTACTTCATATTCACTATAACATCTTTTTTCAAGATTTGCTGATCTCCTGAGTCAATACAATCCATATAATTTGCACCAATAGGTAATAACTATAATTATATTTTACTTTGTACTTATATTTTATGAATATTATTTTAAGTCCCAGTTAGATCTTTAAGGTTCCTATTTTATATTTCAGTGTTCAGCAGAGTACTGAACAAACACATAGGTAATACTAAATTGCTCCAGTTTACAATAACTAATCAACTGATTGGTTTTAATCTGAATGGTACAGACAGAATTAAAACGTTTATATTTTGGTTTTAATAGTGGGTAGCTCCATATTAACACTATTAATCATTTTAATCAATAACACGTTTGCTTACTAGATGAAATTCCTATTTTATGAGTGTTATAAAATAGATGGTAAAATAAAACAAAAAATGGGATTTTCTTCTTGAAGGAAAAATGGAAAATGTAACTTAGTTCTGGATTTTATTTGTTCATAATTGAGTAAATTTATTTTACTCTAGTGCAGGTATTTTATAAATGAAATGTATTCTTTTTTTCAGGAAAGATATTTCTTGATTGACAAAATCCCCAAGATAACTAAGTAAATAAATTATATCAAAGTGGTTTATTTAACTAAATGTTAATAAACTATCTTCTTGAACATGAAATCTTTTCTACTGAGATACAGGGTAGAAATATTTATTAAAATAAAATATTTTATTTTATATATAGTATATGTATATTGTATATATTAGAAAGAATATAGAATTTTTTTTAATTGATTAATCTCCATAATACTAGATTCATCACACATTTCCCACATGTACCTGTAGCCATTATAGTGTCATCTCTCCCTTGGGTGAAGATCACGATTCGCTGCCTCTTTGAGTTCATCTTTGGCAGGGCTTGTGTCTTTTTGGCTATCTCTTTAATGTCTTTAGTCTATTAATAGAAGGAAGGAAAAAATTCTCATGACCAATAAAATAAAACAAAACTTTATTAGTAGATTAACAATTTAGCTTCTATTGATCAAAATAAGAGACCTGCATATCTATTGAGACATTAAAAATTTCTTTAACCATATACAAAAGTAAATAGAATAGCACAGTGACTTCCAAGGAACCCATCAATGAGCTACACAAATTTAAAATGTATGATGAATCTTATTTCACCTATATCCTCATCCACTTGCTTTTCAGATTATTCTAAAGTAAACCCCAAGAACTATATATAATTTCATCTATAAATGTTTTAGTATATATCTTTGAAAGGTAATGATAAACATAACCACAAAACTATTATCATACTTCAAAAATTATTAACAATGACTAAGTATCAGCAAATATCCAGGCAGTTTTCAAATTCCCAATTAAAGAGAGGTTTTTATAAAGAGGAAAATTTAATTATTTTAGAGGTTTACAGAACATAATTATGCTGACTTTGGAAAAAATAGTTCTTATAATGTCAATTTTTCAAAGGACTGATTTGAGAGAAAGAAATGCTAGTCCTTTCCTACAAAGACTTAATTTTCTTTAAAAAAGATAAAGTTTAAAAAATGACAAATTAATTGTCAAACTCTGATGCTGTTTTCACACCACATAGGCCATAAAGTTTTACTGAAATCTTTATTGAAGTTTTCTGAAATCTTGAAACCTAACTCTTGAGCTAAAGGCAGAGGTTTTAGAATCATCTTTTCAACCATTTTGGATAATTTGAAAATCCACATCTGTATTCCGTGGGCTTTTAAAACTGTCCATAGTTTTGGTCTTTGCTAACAAAACTAGTTTTTTCTATCACTATGCAGTTTCAAATAGTTATAGAGAAAGAAACACCTATCAGAGGGGAAATATAGCTGAGTGGCATAAATAAAGTATATATAAGAGAACAAATAGAATATATGAGAGAGAACACTTAGGCAAGCAAAGCAGACAAGTCACAATTGTTTGCAATGGTTACAAACATCACCAGAAACTGGCATTTTTAAAGGGATGACAATTTGTGGTGAAATATTTTTATATTGTTTGTTCATTCAATATTTAATAAATTCCAGATAATATATGAAGCTAAGCTTCTAATATACCTAACAGGATGACTTCTAGAGGACAGTTGTTTCTGAAAAGAATAGCCATTTGTAATAGGACAGTGCTGCTGACTTTTCAAACATGCTGACTATTTCGCTTTCGGTTGCTTATTTTAGAACAGGACTAAGCCTGAACTCTGATAAGATGAGAAGAAATTCCCTCAGTTTCAGGAGACAGACTTTTAGAAATGACTAGTAACAGCTGAAAGGACCAAAAAATGCCATGTAATGCCTTCACTCACCTAAATAAGTGTACACATATAATTAAAATGACTCATGTATATTTTGTCAATTTCCTTAGCACAAATATATTTTACTACTATAGGATTTTTGCTTGTGATTAAGTACAGCTCATATTTAATAAAGATAAGAGACAAACACATTCACTTTATCATCTTGAAAGCAGAATCTTATGAATGTACTAGATGTTATTTAAAAGAAAGTCTTTCTTCAAGGTGGTATAAGGAATAAATTAAGAATCAGATTCTGGCTGGGTATAGTGGCTCACGCCTGTAATCCCAGCACTTTGGGAGGCTGAGGCGGGCAGATCACGAGGTCAAGAGATGAAGACCATCCTGGCCAACATGGTGAAATCCCATCTCTACTAAAAATACAAAAATTAGTTGGGCATGGTGGCACGTGTCTGTAGTCCCAGCTACTTGAGAGGGCTGAGGCAGGAGAATCGCTTGAACCCAGGAGGCAGAGGTTGCAGTGTGCAGAGATCGTGCCACTGCACTGCAGCCTGGTGACAGAGCAAGACACCATCTCAAAAAAAAAAAAAAAAAAAAAAAAAAAAAAAAGAATAAGATTCCATGGTTGCTTTCTACCAACCCTGTGAGAAGACTTATTTTGTTGAGAGCTTTGGTAATTTAATCAAAGAAACGTTTCTTATGTCTCAAATTAAACCTCATAAAACGGCAATTAAAGGACAAAATAAACTTTCCAAGTACAAAACATAATTCTTCCCAGATGTATGTAAAACTTTATTTCTCCTTCTACAGTAATTCCTCTCCTCTGTCCCCAATAGGTTCTTCTCCCTTACACTTAAGCTCACACATCTTAACAAACAATGAAATTACAAGGACTTTTAGAATATGACAGGCTTGGATTTACTATTGTATGATTTCGGGCAGATTAATAAACCTTTCTAAGCTCCATTTCCTCATCTACAAAACTAAAAATGTTCACGTTAAAAGATTTTGAGGGATAAGTATGCTAAGATTAGTGGGCAAAAGATGAAAGAAAACAGGATATTTACAGTCTCAAAGTATGTCCCCCTAAGATATTCATTACAAAAGGAAAAATCATAATATTATAGTAGAGAAAATGGACAGACATCACCTTAACCCAGATAGATCAGTTTAGTGATGCTAAAATTAGTGGATAAAATATAATGTTTCCATAGCCCCAAAGTAGTATCTCCTCCAAGATATTTATTAAATACAATGGGAATTACAGAGGATAAACTAGCAAACACCACCTAAACCTAGTGATAAAGGTTTAGCATCACCAACAATAAGAAACTGTGACACTGTGTACCTCCCTGATATGATGCACCAAGAAAGGAACATCACTTCTGTGGTTTTCCTGCCAAAAATGCCTAATCTCAATGTAATCATGAGAAAACATCAGACAAACTCAGATGGAAGGACATTCTACAAAATGACTGACCAATACTTTCAAAAGTATAAAGTTCACAAACAACAAGAGTGAGGAACTGTCACAGATTAGAAGAGACTAAGGAGACATGACAAATATGCAATGTGGGATTCGATTCTGGAACAGAAAAAGGAAACTAGAGAAAAAACGGTTGAAACCAGAATAAAGCCTGTATATAGTTCAGTTATTGTAGTTCAATGTTAATTTTCTGTTATTCATTATACTTTGGTTATGTAAGATGTTAATATTAGGGGAAACTGGGTGAAGGGTATGTGGGAATTCTGTACTATTTTTGTAATTTTTCTAAGACGAAAGTTATTTTAAAATAAAAAGTTAAAAACTGTTGTGAGGATGAAAGAAGATGAGGTAAGTGAAATAGCTTAATGCAATATTCAGCACATGCTAAGAACTTAAATATTAATTTATTTCCTCTAATTACTCTCATCTTCATACTCTCTAAAATGGTTACATCCTTAGGTTGCCCCAAAATCGCTAGAAAAGGCTTCAAGAGTTTTGAGTATGGAACATTCAATTATACTATCTATAAGGAAGAAGATGAAGACAGGGAGGAGTAAGAAGTATGAGTTGAAAGCTCATAAAATTGAGCTATGAGCCATGTACATAGCTCTAAAGTGCTCATTAAATCTTAACTTCTCTAGTCAGTAGGTACTATTATTATCCCTGTTTTATAGATGAAGAAACTAAAAGCCATGTATAAAGCTCTAAAGTATTCATTAAGGTAAAGTGTGGTGGCTCATGACTGTAATCCCAGCACACTGGGAGGTGGAGGCGGATGAATCGCTTGAGCCTAGGAGTTTGAGACTAGCCTGGGCAACGCAGTAAAACTTCATCTCTACAAAAAAAATACAAAAATTTGCTGGGTGTGGTGGCATGCGCCTATAGTCCCAGCTACTTAGGAGGCTGAGGTAGGAGGATGGCTTGAGCCTGGGAGACAGAGGTTTCAGGGAGCTGAGATCACACCACTGCACTCCAGCGTGGGCGACAGAGCCAGATCCTGTCTCAAAAAAAAAAAAAAGAGAGAGAGAGATTGAGAGAGAGAATGACATTGGAATTTTGATAGGGATTGCACTGAATCTACAGATTGCTTGAGCCCAGGAGGCAGAGGTTGCAGTGAGCTGAGATTGTATCATTGCATTCCAGTCAGGGCAAAAGAGTGAGGCTGTCTCAAAACAGTCAATCAACCAATCAATAAAATAAAGTACTCATTAAATCTGAACTACTCTAGGCAGTAGGTACTAATACAATATACCATTTTATAGATGAAGAAACTGAGTCAGAGACGTTAAGTAATGTGCCTAAGGTCATAAATATAAGTAGTGGAGAACAGACTAGCACCCACAGTCTGACTCCAAGGATAATACACTTAACCATTATTATAGTGCTTCTATAAATGCTAGCAATGTGCTTTTTGTTGTTTTTTATCACAAAACTATAGCATGTTCATCCTAAACCATTTTCCTACCACATTCACAAGTAATTCCTGATCTTGTGTTTAAGTTTGCTATTTTTTCTTAATTAATTTGGCTGATATTTTTATTTTGATTTTCACTTGATTTTCAAGTGATTCTCCTGCCTCAGCCTCCCGAGTAGCTGGGATTACAGGTGCCCACCACCACACTCAACTAATTTTTGTATTTTTAGTAGAGATGGGGGGTCTCACCATGTTGGCCAGGCTGGTCTCGAACTCCTGACCTCAGGTGATCTGCCTGCCTTGGCCTCTCAAAGTGCTGGGATTACAGGCATGAGTCACCCTGCCTGGCTGAATTTTAGTTTTTGAGTTCCAAGATATTTTTCATTTCTCGCCGGGTACAGTGGCTCAAGCTTGTAATCCCACCACTTTGAGAGGTGGAGGCGGGCGGATCACGAGGTGGGTGGATCACGAGGTCAGGAGATCGAGACCATCCCGATTAACATAATGAAACCCCATCTTGACTACAAATACAAAAAATTAGCCGGGTGTGGTGGCGGGGGCCTGTAGTCCCAGCTACTCAGGAGGCTGAGGCAGGAGAATGGGGTGAACCTGGGAGGTGGAGCTTGCAGTGAGCAGAGATCGCGCCACTGCACTCCAGCCTGGGTGACAGAGCGAGACTCCGTCTCAAAAAAAAAAAAAAAAAGATATTTTTCATTTCTCAAAGTCATTTTGAAATCTAATCTCCTCTTCCAACATGTTAGAATGTGTGAGAGAAAGCTGTGTGCTTTATAGTAAAGAGCACTAGACATAGAGAGCTGAGCTCTGGTTCTGGCTACATAATGCATTAGCTATGCGACTTTGAAGAAGTAATAGAGCCTTTTTTTTTTTTTTTTTTTTTGAGATGGAGTTTCGCTCTTGTTGCCCAGCCTGGTGTGCAATGGTGCAATTTCAACTCACTGCAACTTCCACATCCTTGTTCAAGCAATTCTCCTGCCTCAGCCTCCCAAGTAGGTGGGATTATAGGCGTCTGCCACCACACCTGGCTAATTTTTTGTATTTTAAGTAGAGATGGGGTTTCACCATGTTGGCCAGGCTGGTCTCGAACTCCTGACCTCAGGTGATCCACCCACCTTGGCCTCCCAAAGTGCTGGGATTACAGGCGTGGGAGCCACCACGCTCGGCCATATAGCCTATTTTTTTAATCTGTTGAACTGATATGGCAATACATGCCCTACCTATCTCTCAAGGTTTGTGCAAGTATGAATGTATTAATGATATGTTGGGAAAGGTTTTATAAACTGTGAAGCATTTTATAAATGTAGAATTATGCTTTCATTGTCATTGGTGATCACATTGTCTTCCAAATCAAAGAATATACACTCTTCATTCTTTTTTTTTTTTTTTTTTTTTTTTTACCTATTTGTATCTTTGTATTTGAATTGAAGGTACATCTCTTTTAGACAGCATATAGTTAGACCTCAGTTTTTTTATCCAGTCTGAGAATTTCTGCCTTTTTATCATATTACTTACTCCAGATTAACATTATTATTAATATAGTTGAATTAATATCTGCCATTTGCTATTTGTTTTCCATATGTCATATTAAAAAAAATATGTTCTATCCCTTCTTTACTGCTTGTTTTGTATGAAATAGGTATTTACCGATGTAGCATTTTAATTTCTTTTTTTAAATTTTTTCTGTTACACACAACTTTATTATTTTGGTAGAACTACATTTCATTTTAATTACTAGTAGTGTTACTACTACTAGAAATTTTTTTAATCATACTTTAATTTCTGAGATACCTGTGCAAAACGTGCAGGTTTGTTACAGAGGTATACATGTGCTATGGTGGTTTGCTGCAGTCATCAACCTGTCATCTACATTAGTTATTTCTCCTAATGATATCCCTCCCCTAACCCCCAGCCCCCAATAGGCCCCAGCGTATGATGTTGCCCTCCCTGTGTCCATGTGTTCTCACTGTTCAACTCCCACTTATGAGTGAGAACATGCGGTGTTTGGCTTTCTGTTCCTGTGTTAGTTTGCTGAGAATGATGATTTCTAGCTTCATCCATGTCCATGCAAAGAACATGAACTGGATTCCTAAAGGATCTAGAACAAGAAATACCATTTGACCCAGCAATCCCATTACTGGGTATATACCCATAGGATTATAAATCATTCTAATATAAAGACACATGCCCATATATGTTTGTTGCAGCACTATTCACAATAGCAAAGATTTGGAACCAATCCAAATGCCCATCAATGATAGACTGGATAAAGAAAATCTTTATTCTATTTTTAACCAGCTGGCTATACAAAGGTTAAGCAATCCTGTCACAGTCTACCTAGTTCTGTAGAAAACCAACTGTAGTGTTTCTACACATTGAGTTGTCTAGCCATACCATTTTGTTTTGTTTTCCAAATAGAAACTCCTTTAATAGTTATGCTGTTTATATGATGTGTCAGTGCCAGATTGATCTCATATTCTGTCCCCACTCACTCCATTCCAGTCACACTGGCCTTCTGTCAGTTCCTGGAGTATATAGTACATTAAGTTCTCTCTCGTTCAGAGACCTTTATAGTCCTGTTCTCTCTGTTTGAAATTTGTTTTGCTATTTGTCTCGCTTTTTTTTTGTCATTGATAGATATTCATATTTTTAGGGTCATTCCATAGCCATCATACCTAAAATAGGAACCCTTCCCACATTCTCTTTCACGGTACACTCTCTGGTCACTTCCACTTGTCTTGGGGTCTATCAAAGTGGTATGTACATAGTAAGAGCTCAGTAAATATTTGTTGAATAAATACATGATCAAATGAAGAGAATTAGAGGACTAGCTTATTGCCTTCCCTTAACTGAACTGTTCTAAAATTGTCCTCTTTTGGGGTTCAGGCATCTACAAAAACAACACTGCACTCTCTTGGCCAGCAGGGCCTGATTTAGGGTCTTATTTTCAGAAACTCTGAAACTCTGAGTGATCATTCATTGCACTATTTATATTTGTGAAGAACACAGGAACCTAAAAATCACCTAAGGTAATTCTTTGGTAATCAACACCACCTGAATACATTCTCTATAGACTTTCTATCCATGCTGATCAATGAAACTTTCTGTGATGATGTATATGTTCTATCCTGCATTATCCAATAAAGTAGTCATTAGCTACATAGTCTATAGAGTACTCAATATGTGCCTAGTATGACTGAAGGACTGAATTTAAAATTTTACATTTGATCTTAGCCAAAAGGCTGAGAAGCGATGAATTTTAAATTTTATTTAATTTTAATTAATCCTAATTTAAATAGCCACAGTGGCTAGTAGATGCTGTATTGGATAGCACAATTCCATACTTTTCTCTTTCAGCGGTGTAAGATGAAAGAATCCTCATTGGTCAGAGAAAGACTACAAGTCTAGGATCTTCTGGGTAGTCAGGGGCTATGGAGGAAGTGAAAAAAGGGAAAAAGATTGCTTTGTTTCCCCTATGGGCAGAAGTATTATTCTTAGAGATCTAAAATTAAAAAAATGAAAATTTATTACTTGGAGTAAAACGAAATAAATGATCCAATAGAGAAGGTATGAATTCTCTTCATCATTTAGCATTTCCTCAGTTGCAGAGACAATGAAAATATAGAGAATATATATATTTAGGTTTTGAGGTATTTTCTTCACTTTAATAATCAATTTTCAATAGTTTAAAAAAGGCTTTATAATGAAACATGCTTTTGAGCACCTTATTTTTATTTATGTTCTAAAAATACGAACATTTAATCGGTTCAGCTCAAGAAAAGCTAGATTTAAAAACACACTCCAGTCTGAACTGATTTTCTAGAATAATAAAAGGCCTTATAAAAGTTTTTACCCCAAGAATTGTCATTTTAAATTCTTAGCAGGTTTGTCATTTAAATCAGGCACTATGCAATTTTCCATCATATATATATATATAAAATCCTCTCTTCTGCTTTGTGTTCTGCCCAGCTCCAGTTTTTATCTCATTCTCCAGTGCCCTCATAAGCTGCTGCTTCTCACTGAAAATTGCCGAATTCAGTTTAAAGATTTTTTTTTAAAAGTAAAGAATATCTAAAATTTGCAGAGAAGCTAACCAGAATAATAATATACACAAAAAAAACAATGCCACTGAGAATATTTCCTGATGAATAAACACTGGTTATTTTTAGAGGCGCTTGGATTGGTCTGTCAGCAGCCAGATCACTAGTGGCAATACTCAGTGGCTTTTGGAACTGATTGGGATTTATAGTAGAAAATGAGGGTAGGACAGCGGCACTGATGGAAGGAAAAAATACTCACCTTTCCTTTCTTTTAATCTTTTCACTTCTTTCTTCTCATTCATGCTCCAAATTTAGAGTCAAAATTAAAGTTAGAAGGGATAAAATGCAGATTTTTGTCTAGTTTGTCACACTAGCGAAGAGTATTAACACATTTTCACACAGAAAACTATTAAGATAAAAGTGATTTATTTTTGTTTTATTCCTTAAGAATACCAAGTTTCAAACCTATGCTTTCCCATTTCTGTCTAATGACCTAGGAAACTTTAGTGACATTATAAAATCATTGAATTTCTCTAGATAGTGTTCCATACATGGATTACATTTGATTAAAAATATCTATTTGAGGGTACCCTACTCATGGTTCAAATATATTCTGCAATGCTTGTGATGGTTTTGGGAATCTACAAAGAGACACATCAAGACACTATGTGCTTTATTTAATCTAACATATCACTGTCAATATCACTGACAGAGCAGTTTTGCTATGTCAGGAGGTAATAAGGTATGTGATTATAATCATTATCATTTTGCTTATATGCTGTAATCAATTATGGCAGATTTATGGCAAAAACAATTCTAGAATCTGTAAGTAAGAACTAATGGAAAGGTTAATATAGTGCTAGTTAGTAGAAAATAGAAAAAGTAGTTTGTTGCTATGACTGAATGTAAACCAGGCATATGAAAAGCAAGTAGCTCAAGGAGGAAATAAAAGTATTAATCAGGCTTAATAAACTATTTTTTAAAAACTGCTATGTAGATACTACAGGATCATGATCATTTGTTATACAACAAATTATATTTCTAAGTATCTGCAAAACTGGTTATTTTATAGAACCAAAAATACATTTTTTATGGTAACACAGTAAACTGACAGGATACAAATGTATGTTCTGAAAGTTTTTTTCTATGGAGAATTCTGATGTATCAACAGATAATATAATTTTTTTAATATTAAAACTTAAGTAAAACTTTAAAAAATTCCTGAAAATTTTTATTTATATTCTCATGATCAAAACATTTGACTTTTTAATTGAATATTCCCGTGATTACATTTTGTTCTACATATAATTGCCAGTTTGGGAAATTAAAATGTGAAACTTAAATTAGAAAAAACCCACTACTTGGAAATCCTTTTTCTATATGTGACTTAACCCTAGATTTACTATAATATGGTAAAGCACAAAAAAGCAAACTTGTAAGAAACTATCACAGTTCCTAATAATTGAGTACAAAGAAGCAAGGTTCCCTACTCTGGAGTAGTTCTTTTATAGGATCTTCAGAATAGAATATCTGTATCACATGTTCCTTGTCTTCCTCTATGAAGAGGAAGCTCTATGTCTGGTTTGTCAAGTCTGATGACATGAATAACATGAACATGTATTACTTTGTTGCTTGATAATCTGCCTTTACTACATTTAAATAGAGTTTCACAAACTCATATAATATCTAGAGTTCAAAGTGAGCTTACTAGTCCTTACCGATACTATTCAATCACCACTCACCTCTTCCCTACTTGATAGACAATACTGAATATGCAAATAAAAAGAAAGTTCCCACATTTCGGCTGTGGTTAGATTAAATTTTTAAAAATTACTACCCTGTAACATTTTACGTTGCTGTAAGAACACAGCATTCTACATAGTTCACTCAATAAATATCATAGTCATAAAAAACTCCAACTTAGTTAATCCTCTGTCAGTTAACCTGGGTTCATATTAGTCAGTGTTTTCTAACAATCAGTTGGAAGAGGGGTATTATACAGATAAAAAACATGGTTATCTCAATTTTGCCAACAACAACCACATGGAGTTTTGAATCTTGACAGGATAACACTTGTATCAGGAAAACAGAATTAGGACCTAGAAATTAAATCCAATTATTGATATTTTATTTCAGAAAATGTATGTATATTTTATGCTACCTTCCTCTCCCCAGAAAAAAAGAGGGAGAGAGAAGAAAAGATAGGTTCAAACAGTAAGTTTATAAAAGCAGGATTTAAATTAATCAGTTCCTAACAACTGTTAAGTACAACCTTTTAGAAATTAATCTGCATAATGATAATCTACATGTGATAGGGCTGAAATTATTTAAACGACATTATATTTCATTATTTAGTCTTGTTCCACCACTGCTTTAGCAGTGAATCCTTATGAAATGTAATGCAGCTAATGAGGTAGCTTTTTAACTGAACAAACTGACAGGCCCCATATCTGCAGAGGCAGCTTGAAACCGTGCCCAACCTCTTGGCTTCCCAAGAGGCTTTTCAAAATTCAATAAATAACATCTGTAGGCGATGTTGGGTGCAGACCTAGCAGAGTGCGTCATAACACTGTGCTGGCAGAACAAAGAAACCATGACGACTGCCAAGTTTCCATGGCAACTGCTGCGAGGCTCTGAGAGTATAATAGCACATCAATCACTGTCCAAAAGAACTTCATTATCAGCTAGAAAAAACCTTTAGGATCTGTTTAGTGTGCAATTGTGGGTTAACTCACCTCAAAGCCTTGCTCTCTAGCAAAAGTGGCAGCTTCCTGAAATAAAAAAAAAAGAACAGTTAATTATAAAGTGCTCAGTAATGAAGAAATAATCCATTTTTTGAAACTCATTCAGTCTTCTTTTTTACACAATTATCTCAATATACCCACATAGTTCAATTTTTATTCTTACAGCAATAAAGATTTCTTTTTTCCCTTGGAACAATAATAATAAAAAAAAAGGCAACCTAATGTCAACACACTTCACAAGTTGGAATAAAGAAGATGTAGTACATGTTTTTACTGTAGCTGCCACAGTGAGTTCAGGTGTTCTGACCTCAGCAAAGAAAGACAATCCAAGGGATATGCTGGTGGTTGCGTTTTTAATTAAAACAATACCTCTCAAAAAGCTCTTATGTAGAGAAGAATGCCTGCTAATAAATGTATAAATTCAGAAAAATCATCTTTTTGCAATCCTCATAATGAAATTTATGCAAGCAAGGATCCTCAGTAGATGTTAAATTCATTGGGTAAAAAGGATGATAGGGAACTGGGTATTTCCATGGAATCAAAGTACCTCAGATTATATGCTGGTCACGGGAGCAAAGCATAACTTTATAATGGAAGGATCAAGCTGTCATCACTTTAACCCAGTGATCGATGCTATCACTTATCATCACTAATAGTGGGATCACCAAATATTCTTTGCCTTCTGTTATGATGCAGTGTGAAGTTCACAGCATCACCTATAAAGTATTCTAACCTAAATACTTTAACATGAATTAATCAAAACCTTAGTCAAGTAACTTGCAGTCTATAAGAAATACAGAGGATAGGGGAATAAGTTAAAGTATACACAGAGAAAGCAATTGAAAAAAATTCATAGGGTAGGACGTTCTGCAGGACAATTAGCTTAATGTTTTTAACTAGTCAATGTAATGATAAAGTAGAAAAGGGAAAATGACCAAGAACAATGTATAAACCTTAATTGGTTTATACAAACCAGCTATAAAAGACATTTTTGCAACGAGGGGAGAAATTTGAATCTGAAATGAAAATTAGATAATACTAGGAATTATCAATTTGATTTTAAAAGTCCTTAATTCTTAAGATGAATCCTGAGGTATTTAGAAATGAAATGTCATTATTTGTTTTAGAATACTGCAGAAAAAAATTAAAATGAAGCAAAAGTGGGAAAATGTTAACAAGTGTTAAATCTAGATGTATGTGCTATGTAGGGGTCCAATGTCTCCTTTTTTGTTTGAAATTTTTTAATAATAAACAGTCCAAAAATCCTCTTTAATATAAGATGACAGGGTAACAATAGTTCAGCATTAAAAATACGTATGGTTAAAAAATTTTAATATGCAAAGTTCTTCTAGATTTTAAATATCTTAAGGACACAATCTAATGATTATTATATACCCTAAGGCTCTTATAATAGGTTACTAAATGACAAAAATACATATGTGTAATCAAATCCTTTCCCTTTCTTCACTCTTTGTGCATATACTTTAATTTTAGGACTGATAGAAAAGGGAGGCAATATTACTTTTCAACTCTACTTCCCTCTTGAAAATGAAAAAAAAAAAAAAAAACTGCAGACAACTGTCAAGAGTCTCTACATCTTAACTCACATTCTTCCAAAATTATCTTTGCCAAGAGATATTAATAGAAGGATGGGATTTGAGCCTGAGTAGTGAGCAGATCCAACTCAACTAAAACGACTATAGCGTCAAGCCATGTAAGGCAGAAAGTATAGTCAGTGTCTTCAGCAGAAATTTGGGAAAATATTGGGAAAAAAATATATGTATGCACCTATGGTCCAATGTACTAATAACATATAGGTTAGAGAACCATTTTGAGGATTTAGAAAGGTCAAAATGTATGATTACAGCTAAACACTGAAGTCAACAGAAAGTGGTAAGTTGAAAGTACAAATCCTTACGCTATTTACTAGAGAAACATAAGCCTGACCAAGTTACCCTTAGTTCATGTAGACAAAAATAATCAAATAAATATTGATCTTGACAACTGGTCAATTTGTGCAAGCAAGGTTAGAACTTTGTACATCACATAGTCAATAACATTTGCTGGCGGTGATATCAAGGAATAGGATAAGGTTCAAAAGCTATTGATGTAGTGCTTCCCAAGCTGTCACTCTGAACCAAGCAAATTCTTATACAAAAAAGACAACAAAAAAGCTATACTAGAACCATTTATTTGTATGGAACTTCATCAGGGACATAAGAGAACCCCAGGGGACTGTAAGACAAAGTTCAAAGGAAGAATCTGTAGGACTAAAATTGAACTAAGCCATAAACACTCAAAATTCACATACAGTAAAATTTTTTAAATGTCCAGTTTTGCTCAAATATAAGAAATTAACTGTAGCCGGGCACGGTGGCTCACGCTTGTAATCCCAGCACTTTGGGGGGCCGAGGCGGGCGGATCACGAGGTCAGGAGATCGAGACCACGGTGAAACCCCGTCTCTACTAAAAATACAAAAAATTAGCCAGGCGTGGTGGAGGGCGCCTGTAGTCCCAGCTACTCGGAGAGGCTGAGGCAGGAGAATGGCGTGAACCCGGGAGGCGGAGCTTGCAGTGAGCCGAGATTGCACCACTGCACTCCAGCCTGGGCGACAGAGCGAGACTCCGTCTTAAAAAAAAAAAAAAAAAAAAAAAAAAAACTGTAAAAAATTTTGTGTGTCTGTGTGTGTGTGTGTATATATATTTATTTATTTATTTTTGAGACAGAGTTTTGCTCTTGTAGCCCTGGCTGGAGTGCAGTGGTATGATCTTGGCTCATTGTAACCTCTGCCTCCTGGGTTAAAGGTATTCTCCTGCCTCAGCCTCCCGAGTAGCCAGGACTACAGGAGTGTGCCACCACGCCCAGCTAATTTTGTATTTTTAGCACAGACGGGGTTTCACCATATTGGTCGGGCTGGTCTCGAACTCCTGACCTCAGGTGATCCACCCGCCTTGGCCTCCCAAAGTTCTGGGATTACAGGTGTGAGTTACTGTGCCCAGCCCAAAAAAATTATTTTTAAAAATTAACTATGATCTGTTATGGTATGGAGCTGACTAACTGCAAGAAGACACATATATAAATGTCAAATCATTATCTTTTAAGGAAACCAGGCCCTAGGATACTTCCATGTCTGTAAACTATTTCAAGCATCAACATATTTCTGACTGAGGAAAGATGTACTTAAAAAAAGTCAACTCAATTTTTTTGTCTTAGTGCCTCCTCACACAGGTTTGCTGAGCTGTGCCCTATCACTAGAAAAGCTAAGCTTGTTGTTCAGTGGCTTAAAATGATCTTATCTTCTGATTTCCTCCCACCTTCCTTTGATCTTGGACTGGTGCCCCAAGTCACTCCATTAGAGAAGGCAGCTGGCTCGTATCACTGCAGATTTTCCCACAGCTAACCTCTGATCTGAAGGTGTTTGTAGATACAATGATGGAACAACATTTATTTTTCCCTGTCAGCAAAACAAACAAAACAACACAGGGGAACAGTTTGACCCAGTAAGAATTTTAAGCACAATTTTAGTTGTCAGATTCATGACATGCAGAGGCAGAAAAAAAAGACATTAGGTCAGAAAGTAAGGAAGAAAGAATAGGCATAGATGGTGGGCAGAAGAGTAAGAGAGGTTCCAAATATCAGAGATAATTCCAAGTGAACTGATCGCACTAAATTGAAAAGGACTTTTTAGTGTGCCTTTGCAGTAAAAGTGAGAAAAGAAAACAAGCAAGTCCCCATCTGTGCTGCCCCAGGGTGCCTCGTACTGAGTTTCACAAATCTAATGAAGCAGTCAGGTTAAAATCCAACCACAGAGTGGATGTGACATGTGGAGAACAGCTCGGGTTAGAAGAGAAAAGCAGGGCGGTTCCTAATGCAGGTGATTATCCATGTGATAATCATTATATTTACAGGCTTTCCATTTTAGATCTGACATCAAAAATCACAAAGGAGGAGGGATTAAGGAAATAAACAACCGACACAGAGGCTTTCCTGCTCCCCTGAGAGTACAGCACTTTCATTCATGCATGACAAGCAACAAAAGCAAAACTAAACAGGCCAGGAAAGAGTATTTCTGAGAAGGCTGGATTTCACATTAACACTTTTTTTCCATTTTGATAACTTTCACTATTACTCAGTTTCTCAGTCAGGTCACATTTTCAGAATCAGTTCTCATTGTGGTCTATGCTATAATACAGTATCAATTTTGGTTTACAATGAATGATACTCACATAATATGTCCTTTAGAACAACAGAACCATTTTTTCCTTCCTGGAATTGGGTGTTGTGAATAAAATGATATATAATTAAAGTCTTAGACTCTCATCTACACCACACCACTTAGGTTTTGCTGTAGGCTTGCTGCTTCAGCAACCAGGGTAAAACAACAACCAAATATAATTTTTGAATGGAGGTTAGGGAAAAACTATGTTAATCAGGTTAATGAAAACTATGGAATACTTACATTAAGAGCTATTTAAAGGGATTAGCAAGACACTATTAAAAAGCACAATCTTCAGATTATGCAGGAAAGGAAAGAAACTCAAGTGCACGTTTGTGTATATGAAAGACAACTATGAAGGAGAAAACTTTCTCTACATTTCATCTGATAACACAAGTTCTTACTTATAAAGTAGAATTATCTATAATCAATATTAAACTAAAACCGTAACTTGCCCATACTCACTGCAATTCCAATTATTTGTTACTAGTTACATAAAAACACAATGATTTCTGTATATTGACAAGCCAAGAGGGAATGGAGCCACCAGACCAGGTCTGTTTTTTTACTTTGCTTCTTCATCTCTCCATGCAACAAACATTTACCTCCTAAGTGTAGTTTTAGGCTGCTAGCATCTGTGTACATGTGTATCACTGCTACAGCTGTTACAGGCCTTATAATGATATTAGACTTTGACTCAATAATACTATAACTCCTAAATGGAGTGGTACAGGTGAGAGTTTAAGAGAGGGGGGTGTCTGTCTCTCTTTCTCTCTATATATGTATAAAAATCTCTGTATAATAAAAATTCATATAATTGTATATAAATTTAGAGGTATAATATTCTCCTTGAATGGCTTTAAGTGCAACATAGTACTGGTAGGAGGCAATTACAGCCAATGGAAAGAGTACAGGGTCTAGAATCAAAAGGCCTACACTAAGGTCCCAGTTTTACAGATTATTTGCTATGTAATCTTGAGCCAGTCACTCAGTATATCAATTTCTTCATCAATAACATTGGGGTTAACCATACCTATTTCATTGCATTGTTGCTAGGAATAAATGAAATACTTCATGTGAAACTGAAATCATTTTGCCTATTGAATTCAAGTTCTTGTTAAGATCTCAGGATAAACAAATGAGTGTCAGAGCACCTAGAGTACATTTAATGATCTGTCCTATCTGTGGATTATATGTGTAGGAGGCAGTCTTCAAAATGGTTTTCAATGATCCTTGAACCTGGTATTCAAATCCTTGTATATTCTCCTCCCCTTGAATGTGCTCTAGACCTAGTGACTTGCTTTAACAAATATATGACAAAAGTGATGGTATGTTTTGTTCATCTTCTTGATCACATGCCTTCTCTCTCTGAGCCCTCGCTCTAGGAGAAATAAGTTGCAATGTTGTGAGGACTATGGAGAGGTGCATGATCAGTAATCAGTGAGGATCTGAGGGCTGTGACCAGACACAAGTGGGCTTGGAAGAAGATCCTCCCCTAGCTGTGCAGCGAGATGACTGCAAACCTGGTTGACACCTTTATTAAAAGTCTTATGCGAGCCAGGGGCACCAAGCTAAGTGAGCAGTGCCTGGATTCCCTATCCCACATTTTATATATGAGGTTAACAAGAAAAACTCAGATAATTTCACATTCAAATTATGTTAATAAAAACTTCAAAGTGGCCAGGTGCAGTGGCTCATGACTGTAATCCCAACATTTTGGGAGGATTGCTTGTGTCCAGGAATTTGAGACATGCTTGGGCAACATAGCAAGACAACAAAAACCAAAGCTTCAAAGCAAGTGTGGTCAGCAGATCAGAGGGTAAGCAAATTCTGGAAAGAAAATTTAGATATATGTTATCTAAATGGCTTTGTATACCTGATTATGGTCAATCATTTCTTCAACACAGATTAACCAGGAGATAGTATCCTTTGCATGAAATTTATTTGAAGTTTCAATTCGATGTCTTCTGTTATTCTGAAGCAATGATTGTGTTTCTGATACTAAAATAAGAGTATTAAGTAGTGCTAGAATCCTCAGATGAGAAAAACAATATTGAGTCAAAGTCTCCTACCACTAGAAGTCTGCAACAGCTGTAGCAGTGACATAACTCTGTCATGCTGAAATTTAACAATAAAGAACTATCCACTGTGTATTTCTTTTCATACAATATATCACAACATAAAGACTTATATTGCTAAAGCTTCTAAATATTTTCTCATGCTGTCCTTCAAACTATGAGTTACCTTTATGTTATCTAGCACACCATTTATATACTTTCTTATGATACTACATTAGTATTATACTATTTTAACTTATGCATTATTTCTGTTAAGGAAAAACTTTAATTTGTAAATAAAGTAACTGAAGGCTGGAGAAAATTGTTGCATAAAATGTGAGTCTGGGAACCCCTTTTAAAAGAAATTTCATTCACAAAAGTATCCCTACTAGCTTTTCCAAAGAATATATCATATAGCTTTTTGGAGATTTTCAACCTGTGCTCTGACATTTGTTACCATATGCTTCCTGTCTACAGAATGCTGAATAAAAATATTATTTAACATTTTATTGAGTGCCAAAAACTCTATGGGGCAATGTATAGCTATAAAGACACTCATGCCTCTATCCAATAGGTTTATAAAGACACTCATGCCTCTGTGTCCAATAGGTTTATAATAAAAATTAGATAGACAGTATATAAATTATACCTCAATAAACATAACTAAAAAAAATTAAGAAATGCAGGCAAAAAAATAAAGTTTAGTTTACAAGAAACTTAACTGTTTTGCAAAGTGATTAACTGACTTGTCTATTCTAGCAAGGAGAATTGTTCATTCCCACTTTTAAGCATACTTAATTTAGTAACTAAAGAACAAATTAAGTTAGGAAAAAGTGCTTCATCAAAACGTAAGACAGACGAGCTACTTAGACTAACTTCTTTCAGAATAACCCAATTTTTAGTATTAAAGAACAAGAAGAAAGAGGCTGGCATAAGAAAAATGTTAGGACAGTAGCCCTATTATTGGGAATTTTATTTCCATTTTTATTTTTTATTGTTTTTTGAGATTGGGTCTCACTCTGTTGCCCAGGATGGAATACAGTGGCAGGATCACAGCTTACTCCAGCCTCAACCTCCCAGGCTCAGGTATTCCTCCCACCTCAGCCTCCCAAATAGTTGGCACTACAAGTGTGCACCACCATGCTCAGCTAATTTTTGTATTTTTTTGTAGAGACAGGGTTTTGCCATGTTGCCCAGGCAGGTTATTTCCATTTTTAATGAGATAATATGTGGTTGGCATAAAGAAGACATTCAACAAATGTCAGTTCTTTTCCTTTCTATCATTGGATTCTCGCAAAAACCCTAAAAATTAGCATTATTTTTATCTTACAGATGAAAATTTGAAGGTTCAGAGAGATTCAAGTATGTCCAAGATCATACAGCAGGTAATTGTTATAGGCAGCATTTAGATCTGAGGCTTTCTGAATGGTCTCCTGCTGATGAACTCTTTCAGGTTTTATATGTCTGAAAAAGTATTCTGCTTTTTTTTTTGAAAGGTATTTTCACTGGGTCTAGAATTCTGGGTTAATAATATCTTTCCTTCTGTGTTCCAAGGTCTAGCTTGCATTGTTTCTGTTGAGGAGACTGCTGCTATTCTTATCTTTGTTTCTCTATATGTAATGTATTTTTGTTTTTGTTTTTTTAGAACCCTAGCAACTTTAAGTATTTTTTCTTTATTATTGATCTTATACAATTTGATTATGTTCCTTGGCGTAGCTTTTCAGTGTTTCTTCTGCTTTTGGTTTGTTGAGCTTTTTGGATTTGTGGGTTTACAGTTATTATCAAATTTGGAAAAATTTCAGCCCTTATGTCTTCAAATATTTTTTCTGCCCCCCTGCCCCATCCCTAGTCTTTATATATTTGATCACCTAAAGTTGTCCCACAGCATGCAGCGACACTGCTTGTTTTTCCAGTCTTTTTTTCCCTCTAGGTGTTTCATTTTGAACAGTTGCTATTGCTATGTTTTCAAGACCCTTAATCTTTTCTTCTGTAGTGCTACATCTTATCCAGTGTACTTTTCACCTCAGACATGGTATTTTTTATTTCTAGAAATTAGGTCTTTTTTACATTTCCCACATCACTCTTTAATAGGATTATGTTTTTATTTACCTTCTTGAAATACAGAATATATTTAGAAATGCTGTTTTAACATCTTTGTCAACGAATCCTAACATCTGTATCATTTCTGAATCCATTTCTGTTAATATTTCTCTTCATTATGGGTTGTATTTTCCTGCTTCTTTGCATGAATGGTTATATATGTGTGTGTGTATGTGTGTGTGTGTGTGTGTGTGTGTGTATTTATTATTGATTGAGAGAGGGTCTTGCTGTTGCACAGGCTGGCCTCGAAATCCTGGGCTCAAGCTATCCTCGTTTCCACCTCTCAAGTAGCTAGAAACTATAGGCATTTGTCATTGTGCCTGGCTTACTTATTTATTTTTTAACAATGCCTTTCTCAGGTAATGAAAGGTAATTTTTGATTGGATAACAGACATTATGAATTTTATGTTTTGGGTATAGAATATTGTATTAGTCCATTTTCATGCTGCTGATAAAGACATACCCAAGACTAGGCAATTTACAAAAGAAAGAGGTTTATTTGGACTTACAGTTCCACGTGGCTGGGGAAGCCTCACAATCATGGTGGAAGGCAAGGAGGAGCACGTCACATCTTACATGGATGACAGCATGCAAAGAGAGAGAGCTTGTGCAGGGGAACTCCTCTTCTTTTTTTTTTTTTAGATGAAGTTTTTCTCTTGTTGCCCAGGCTGAAGTGCAATGGCACGATCTCAGCTCACTGCAACCTCTGCATTCTGGGTTCAAGCAATTCTCCTGCTTCAGCCTCTCAAGTAGCTGGGATTACAGGCATGTGCCATCATGCCCGGCTAATTTTGTATTTTTAATAGAGATAGGGTTTCACCATGTTGGTCAGGTTGGTTTTGAATTCCTGACCTCAAGTGATCCACCTGCCTCGGACTCCCAAAATGCTGGGATTACAGGTGTGAGCCACCATGCCTAGCCAGCAACTCCTCTTTTTAAAACCATCAGATCTTGTGAGACTTATACACTACCATGAGAATAGGACAGGAAAGACTTGCTCCCATGATTCAATTACCTCCCACTGGGTCCCTCCCACAACACGTGGGAATTCAAGGTGAGATTTGGATGGGGACACAGCCAAACCATATCAAATATTTTGTTTTTCATTATATATTTTGAGGGCTACTTTAATGGCCCTAACTTTATTCTGAAATTCAGTTGGTCACTCAAAAACAACTTGATTCTTTACAAGCTTATTTAGAAGCTTTGCTAGGTGAGATGAGAGCAGCTCTTAATCTAGAGCTAATCTTGTCCCCAACTGATGTAATAGTCTTTTGAGTACTAAAAAAGATGTCCAATTTATTAGAGGCTTTTCCACTGTGATTATTGGGGCTATAAACTATTATTAATCTTATCGGAGTTCAGGGAATGTTCCGCTTATTCCTGTCTAGTGGTTTTATCCCTGTCCCTGAGTAGTTTCCTAGCATACTTATGTGGGTCAGTAGTCAGCTTACAAATCAAAGGGGAGCCCTCTGCAGATATCCAGTCTGTGTGCTCTATCTCTGTGAAGCTCTGTCTTCTCTGGCACTGTCTTACGCAAATTCTAGCCACCTTGGCTTTGTCTTCATTCAGTTGGGCCACTGGGTTCTGTTTTGGATCTCCTTCCTGCAGACTACAGACTGGAAGCTATCTAGGCAGAATGCTATGGAAATTGTAGGGATGCCTCATTCATTTTCTCTCAGGGATCACTGCCCAGTAATGTCTAGTGTCTAAAAACTCTTATGTTATATACCTTGTCTGGTTTTTGCATTGTTTGAGGAAGGAAGATAAATCTGGCCACTCTTACTCCAGTACATCCAGCAGAAGTTCAGTGTGGATCCATTTTAAAGTATAGATGCTAAAGGATCCTGCCATATTCAGTAAGTCTGTAATCCTCCATTTATTAGTTTAAAAAATGTATCAGGCCAAAGACAAGATCACTTGATCAGATATATTAAATGTGCCTTACCTTATTCTTCAATATATATATATATTTTTTTTAAGACAGGGTCTCACTCCGTTGCCCAGGCTGGAGTGCAGTGGCATGATCTCAGCTCACTGCAACCTCTGCCTCCCCAGTTCAAGCGTTTCTCACGCCTCAGTCTCCCTAGAAGCTGGGACTACAGACACACGCCACCACACCCAGCTAATTTTTGTATTTTCAGTAGAGATGGAGTTTTGCCATGTTGGCCAGGCTGGTCTTGAACTCCTGATCTCAGGTGATCCACCTGCCTCAGCCTCCCAAAATGTTGGAATTACATGCCACCATGAGCCTGTACCAAACATGTACATGTAAAAACATGGTGGCTAAGATGTAGCCACCACGTCCAGCTACATTTTATTTTATGAAGGATATAGTTCTTGATGTACTAAACCATAAACATTCTACTTTACCATAATCTACATTTGACACGCTCTGAACAATTACCTACTCAGTTGTGAATCCTCCTTTATTTTACATATTCTATATTACTGTAATTTTCTTGCTTTTTGTCTTACCAACTAGAAAGTTCTGTATAGCTAATACATCTTTACTTTTTTTTCCCTGGTCCTCTCTTCCAACCAATAGAGGGCTCTACCATAATGTATAATCAATACATTATGCTAGGATCAGCAACCTACAGCCTATAGGACAAATTCATCCTGCCACCTGTTTTTATAAATAAAGTCTTATTGGAATACAGCAAATGCCTATTTGTTTCCATATTATCTATGGTTGTTTTTATGCTACCACAGACAGAGTCGAAGTAGAGTAGCTTAACAGAGACCATACTACTTGGACTTTCATTAAAAAAAATGTTTGCTAGGCTGGACATGGTGGCTGTTAGCCTTAAGATAAGTAAAATATGTATCTTTTGACAGGACTTCCTTCATTCATTGGCAACACAATTTAAAAACCAAATAACTTATATTAATAAAAAGGCACTAAAAGACAAGATAAATAACCAATTTTTTATAAGTTTAAATACCTGTTTATGTAGAATAATGAGAAAGAATTCACTGATCAGTGCTTAAAATTAGATGAAAAGAAGAAAGAAGACCTCAGATGGGGAGAGATCAGCACCCTTGTTAAGTGCTTTTCTAATAATGCCTTCCACTTTGTTCAAATGTGAACCAATGTCCTTTATATTTCCCACATCCACATCCCATGGTCCTTCCCAAGTTGTCAAGGTGTGATAATCATTGCCACTATAAGTCTCCTCCTCCAGGGCTACTCTAATGGCCTTAACTTAGTCTACTCTAGAAGTTTTACAAAATTCACTCTTGAAAAAAAGTAAAAACAAAATGAAAACGATACATAAAACACAAAAATGAACAAATATACAGGGTACAGTTTTATTTTTTAAACTACTGTGAGTAAAGTGGTAAGAGTGAGGTGTGAGATGTGCTAGATGAATATGAACTATAAAGAGAGAGCACTAGTTTTTAGCTATTTTGACTAGAACATATCACAAAAGGTCTACTACTCTTTGGCTCTTTTGATTTTTAGAGGGAGAAGAGGGAATAGAAATAGAAATTCCAGTAATATTCATAGTCTAAAATAGTACTGGATAAAATAAAAAAAGAAACTTACAGGACTACATTGTAATTTTTTTTTAATGTAACAAAATGGAGTAAAAACAGAGCAGCATCTACTTTCCTACACCTAGTGAAAAATGAAGGTAATATCCCCCAGGTCAGAATTTTTACCTATGGATAGCACAACCCATCTAAATACTACCAAAAGCCTCTTCAGAGGTAGCAGTAGTAGAAAGAAAAAAGAAAAAAAAACTTTAAAAAAGCTAACATATAAAATCAACAAATATTACCAATAACTAGTATTATTTTCTTCTTTCTTGCCAGCTGATTCATAGTAATTATGTACAGAGTGTATTGTAATGTGGCTGTCTTAGAAACAAATCCAACATAGACAAGATTTTTCACAATGGCCAGTGGGAATTAGCAAGGACAACCATACAAATAATCAATACAGGTCTCTTGAGTAAAAAACAAAACTACCCCACAACTACAAAGAAGTCAGAGAGGAAAATCTAACATGCACGAAAAAGAAACTGGCCAAATGTACAAGTTAGACTATTCTCTCTCTCTCTCACACACACACACATACACACACATACAGAGAGAGAGAGAGAAATAATACAAAACACTCAGTAGAGCATGTAGTAGATGGTGAATAAATACTAAATTGAAAGTAGGTACCACTGCTATATGGGAAAGAAATAGGTTTTAAGAGATACTGAATACTTCTGCAAAGTTCATACTGCATTTAATAATGAAATAGGAGCCAATTGTCTTAGGAGCCAATTATCCCAAAACAGAATCAAGAAATGTATCTACCATGTAGACCCTCCTTTCAGAATGTGAGATAACAGATTATCCAAACTTAGTGCTTGCTTGTGGTATTCTGTAGTCTCCATGACAAAGAATGAGTTCTGCTTGAGTATCAACAACACAATGGGAATTGAAGGTAATACAGCATGTAGGTAGTTACAAAGTAGTGGCATTTCTATTGTACTGAACATTATAAAGCAACTGGGCTAACAGATGAGATGTAAAATTAACTTTTTGTTAACAGCCATCTGACTTATGATAAATAATACTACAAATTCCACCTACACTTATCTCAGAAACTGTTTTCTCACGGGTCACCAACCTCAGTCTTTCTTCTTGACCTTTTTGAATAGGACTTGATCTCATTTTTTCCAGAGAAGAAGGATTTCTGCATAGTGTAACATTTAGAAATATTTATTTAAGATACAAATTGAGTATTCATTCCCTTTTATTCTTTCAGAGATTTAATTTTAATTCCTATCCAAAATTTCTTAGCATCTCCAATTACTTTTCATTTTGTGGCTAAACATTTTCTTTCTTTTAGGTCTTTGGTCAATTTTCCCCATGCACTCTAGCATATTTAATTTCTCTCTTTTGGATCTTCCAACTCCACTGAATAATTTAATATATGAAAAATGAGACTTTATTGATATTTTAGAATTTGAATTTCCCCACCCTTTCCTAGGAACTCTCTTCCCTTCTTTTCTGTTGCATATCTTTATTCCCATTTTCTCACTTTCCTGTTGCTTATTTGCTACATTCCCTAAATGCAGTCTTTCTCTAAAAGTTCAGTTTTTAACTTTCCAATCTTTTCTCTTTACTTTTTTTCCTCTGGGGTGGGGGGTAATTTCTATTATTCCTTTCCTTTAACATCGTAAGATATCCTGCCTCACTTTCTGTGTCCTTTTGACACTTTCTTCAAGTTCTATCAAGTCCATTTTATATGCATAAGCCCTATAATACCTATAACTCTTGTCTCCAATCCTACTCACTCAAAACTAGGTCAGGCCTTATTAATTCTTACACAGGTTTTTGTTGTAGTCTCTTAACCAGTCTCTAGTACTAGTCTCACTCAGTTTGAAGGCATCCTTGCACACAACTGTTAGATTCATCCTCCTAAATATCAACTCTGATTAGCTTTTGCTTGAAAAAACTAACTACTGCTTCCTGATAAAAGTTCCAGTTCCACAGTCTGACTTTCAGAGGTCCTTCATAACCTGCCCCTACTTTTCCTTTCCAGCCAGATCTTTTACTATTCCCTTATACATGTACCAGGTGCCACTCAAACTAGAATACCTGCTATTCTCTGAACATGCCCCAGGCTTTTTTGCCTTCATGCTGCCTCGCACATGTAGGCACTAAGTGAATTAGAATACCTTCAACCACTCTTGTCAAAATCCTACCCATCCCTCCAGGGTTAGTTCAGCCATCTTTTGCATAACAGAAGTCTTCTTGAATTGTTCATGTTCTCTCCTTTCTCTACCTCCAGGAGTGGCTTTCTGCATTGTACAAGAATTTGGCTCAAGTTGTAAAGGCTTCTTTTATAACAATTATGTGCAGACTGCAGACACAGTTATTTGTATAGATAGCTTATCTCCTCTACTAGATTATACATACTTGGTGCAGAAACTCTTTTTCATTTAGTATCCTCAAAGCATCTAACATACTACTCTGCATAGAATAGATAATAAATCCTTGCTGATTTACCAAATAGTAAGGATAAAGCACTCACCTACATTAAGCAAACAAGAAAAGAGAAGCCCTCAAATAACTCTGTATTAGATTGACACTGACTTGATTTTTTGTGGTTCATACTTAATTTTGGGGATCAGAGTTGACTGACTTTAGTGGTCTGAATATTCTTCTATTACGCTATTTTTATGTTGCATTATAATTTATTTATAGTCTATTTCCCCCCACCTAGTTTATCAGCTTCTTCAAAACAAAGTTTTCTATCACATCCTAAAACTAACTGCCTCACACATAGTATGAATTAAGTAAATGTGCATTAGAATGAGTTAATTTGATTATTCTAGTAGTAGAATCTTTGCTTACAAAGGTAAGAAACTTTTCTACTCATATGCATTAAGATTTTTCAGGGATGGTAGCAAAGATCTGGCTAAAAACTTGGGAAAGTACTGGTCTGATGTGTTCTATAAGAGTATTTATGCAATCCATATTTTGGGCCATTCCTGCAGTTGTCCTGCTGTGGGAAGTTATCCTCAAGGATTATGGTATTGTTTCATTTCTAATATCAAACAAAATCAGGGAAAGAGATTTTCCTGAAATAATATTGTATTTAAATCTTTAATTACAGTTGTATTTTCAAAGATGTATGCAGTCCAGACATTACTGGTAGATACTGGATATCAAAGAGTACAATAAAGCAGAATAACAAAGCCAAAGCCAAATGCTTTCCTATGAAAGTAGCAAGAATGGCCAGGCGTGGTGGCTCATGCCTGTAATCCCAGCACTTTGGGAGGCCGAGGCAGGCGGATCACAAGGTCAAGAGAGTGAGACCATCCTGGCCAACATGGTGAAACCCCGTCTCTACTAAAAATACAAGAATTAGTGGGGTGTGGTGGCGCGCACCTGTAGTCCCAGCTACTTGGGAGGCGGAGGCAGGAGAATCGCTTGAACGTGGGAGGTGGATGGAGGTTGCAGTGAGCTGAGATCGCACCACTGTACTCCAGCCTGGTGGTGAAGCGAGAATCTGTCTCAAAAAAAAAAAAAAAAAAAAAAGGAAAGTAGCAAGAATAGCAAAAACCAAACCAAACCAAAAATAACTAAACAAAAATCATAAAACACCCTACATACAGACAAAATAATGGGTAAATAATAAGTCCTGACTCAGTTTGAGCACTTGGTAAATTATCAACAGAGAGCAATTTTATGACAAGCTATCATTCTACTGTGCTGACGTGCAAGATAATTAGAAAATCTACAGCATGTGGGATAGAAACAAAACTCTAAATAAGCTTATAATCAGCAATAAACTGCTACGATACACTTTCACAGCTTTAAAATGACTCCTTTTTTTCTGCCTAGTAAATAAATGCTAATATGTATCCAGTGTAATCTATGTCATTTTTAAATGCCAGTATACACATCATTATAGACACCACCACAGGTGTAGCTCAAGATGCACTGCTAAATTTTCTTACTTCAGAAGAGATTACACACAATACATTGATCTTACTTGTTAGGTGTTCAAAGGACAAGACCTGATTCACATAGTGAACCCCTTGAAAACAGAAGCTAGCAGCTTTTATGGTAATAATCCTAAACATCTTGTGAAAGGAATGATCTGAGTTACATTTCTAATGAACATGAACTTTACCTTACAAACAAGGAAAATCAATTCTTGATTAGCTAGAGCAGATTAATGATGGTGTAGACACAATAGGGGGACTGAGATGTGCTCACTATCCCAGTAGATCCTGGTAATTAGGCAGTATTGGGTTAGCAGTAATAGGACTGAAGGAAAGGAGTCTAGATTTAGGACTGGGTTGTTGGAGGGAAGGGCTCAATGTCCCCCATCATCACTTCAAACAGAAAAATTCACTATTACTCCAACATGGTTAACCTTCACCTGGACAACCAACACTTAAAAGTGGTTTTGTCATTATAGAGATTTTGATTTGTCAGAAACTTCTCTTTCTCCTCTGCTACCTTCACATTATCTTCTGCTAATCAATAGGTGACAGTAACCTATATAATCTACATTTCTTGGGAAGAAAACAATAAACCATGCATGTGAGAGAATGCCATCTCAAGGTCTGTTCTAGCCAAGGTTTTCAGAAGCATCCTGAATCTCCAAATGCTAAAAAATATGGCATAGCTTTCTGTGTAATTACTTAAGAAAATATGTACTTAGTATGTCATTAGTATGTCAAGGCATACTATGTCATTAGTATGTCAAAGCAAAATGTATACACTGTGCATTCTGTAGGTAATGCCTAAAAGGTGAGATATGGTAACTGTGCTAGACCCAAGGTAGGTGTTTAATAGTTAATGGATATCTCCAGTCTCCATGAGACCATTGTAACAATATTATTGAGATACTACTCAGTGCTGGATAGGCATGGGAGGTACAGGATTTCTCTTGGTTGTGATGACCTGGACAGATTTTTGATTATTTGATGTAGGAAGAAAAGAGGGTAGCAATAACTATCTTTCACCTGCTTGAAGAATCTTAATAACCAATGATCATATCAGACACTATTTCTTCAGCTATGTTACACTCTTTTTTTTTTTTTTTTTTTTTTGAGACAGAGTTTTGCTCTTCTTGCCCAGGCTGAGTGCAATGGCGCAATCTTGGCTCACCGCAACCTCCGCATCTCAGGTTCAAGTGATTCTCCTGCCTCAGCCTCCTGAGTAGCTGGAATTACAGGCATGCACCACCACACCCAGCTAATTTTGTATTTTTAGTAGAAACAGGGTTTCTCCATGTTGGTCAGGGTGGTTGTGAACTCCCAACCTCAGGTGATCCGCCTGCCTCGGCCTTCCAAAGTGCTGGAATTACAGGTGTGAGCCACCGCCCAGCCTATGTTGCAGTCTTTAAGGCTCATTTGATTAAACAAAAATAAGGTAAAAAAATTAAGTGGGGCGGGGGGAGGGTGGAGCCAAGATGGCCGAATAGGAACAGCTCCAGTCTACAGCTCCCAGGGTGAGTGATGCAGAAGACGGGTGATTTCTGCATTTCCAACTGAGGTACCAGGTTCATCTCACTGGGGAGTGTTGGAAAGTGGGTGCAGGACAGTGGGTGCAGCGCACTGAGCATGAGCCAAAGCAGGGCGAGGAATTGCCTCAACCGGGAAGCGCAAGGGGACAGGGAATTCCCTTTCCTAGTCAAAGAAAGGGGTGACAGACGGCACCTGGAAAATCGGGTCACTCCCACTCTAAAACTGCGCTTTTCCAACGGTCTTAGCAAACGGCATACCAGGAGATTATATCCCACGCCTGGCTCAGAGGGTCCTACACCCGTGGAGCCTTGCTCATTGCTAGCACAGCAGTCTAAGATCAAACTGCAAGGCGGCAGCGAGGCTGGGGGAGGGGCACTGGCCATTGTTGAGGCTTGAGTAGGTAAACAAAGCAGCCAGGAAGCTCAAACTGGGTGGAGCCCACCGCAGCTCAAGGAGGCCTGCCTGCCTTTGTAGACTTCACCTCTGGGGGCAGGGCATTGCCAAACAAAAGGCAGCAGAATCCTCTGCAGACTTAAATGTCCCTGTTTGACGGCTTTGAAGAGAGCAGTGGTTCTCCCAGCACGCAGTTGGAGATCTGAGAACAGACAGACTGCCTCCTCAAGTGGGTCCCTGACCCCCGAGTAGCCTAACTGGGAGGCACACCACAGTAGAGGCAGACTGACACCTCACACAACCAGGTACTCCTCTGAGATAAAACTTCCAGAGGAACGATCAGGCAGCAACATTTGCTGTTCACCAATATCTGCTGTTCTGCAGTCTCCGCAGCTGATACCCAGGCAAACAGGGTCTGGAGTGGACCTCCAGCAAACTCCAACAGACCTGCAGCTGAGGGTCCTGACTGTTAGAAGGAAAACTAACAAACAGAAAGGACATCCACACCAAAAACCCATCTGTATGTCACCATCATCAAAGACCAAAGGTAGATAAAACCACAAAGATGGGGAAAAAACAGACCAGAAAAACTGGAAACTCTAAAAATCAGAGTGCCTCTCCTCCTCCAAAGGAACACAGCTCCGCACCAGCAATGGAACAAAGCTGGACGGAGAATGACTTCGACGAGTTGAGAGAAGAAAGCTTCAGACGATCAAACTACCCCGAGCTAAAGGAGGAATTTTGAACCCACGGCAAAGAAGTTAAAAACCTTGAAAAAAGATTAGATGAATGGCTAACTAGAATAACCAATGCACAGAAGTCCTTAAAGGACCTGATGGAGCTGAAAACCAAGGCACAAGAACTACGTGACGAATGCACAAGCCTCAGTAACCGATTCGATCAACTGGAAGAAAGGGTATCAGTGATGGAAGATCAAATGAATGAAATGAAGTGAGAAGAGAAGTTTAGAGAAAAAAAAGTAACAAGAAACGAACAAAGACTCCAAGAAATATGCGACTACGTGAAAAGACCAAATCTACGTCTGATTGATGTACCTGAAAGTGAAGGGGAGAATGGAACCAAGTTGGAAAACACTCTGAAGGATATTATCCAGGAGAACTTTCCCAACCTAGCAAGGCAGGCCAACATTCAGATTCAGGAAATACAGAGAACACCACAAAGATACTCCTCGAGAAGAGCAACTCCAAGACACATAATTGTCAGATTCACCAAAGTTGAAATGAAGGAAAAAATGTTAAGGGCAGCCACAGAGAAAGGTCGGGTTACCCACAAAGGGAAGCCCATCAGACTAACAGCTGATCTCTCGGCAGAAACTCTACAAGCCAGAAGAGAGTGAGGTCCAAAATTCAACATACTTAAAGAGAAGAACTTTCAACCCAGAATTTCATATCCAGCCAAACTAAGCTTCATAAGTGAAGGAGAAATAAAATCCTTTACAGACAAGCAAATGCTGAGAGATTTTGTCACCACCAGGCCTGCCCTAAAGAGCTCCTGAAGGAAGCACTAAACATGGAAAGGAACAACCAGTACCAGCCACTGCAAAATCATGCCAAATTGTAAAGATCATCGAGGCTAGGAAGAAACTGCATCAACTAACGAGCAAAATAACCAGCTAACATCATAACGACAGGATCAAATTCACACATAACAATATAACCTTAAATGTAAACGGGATAAATGCTCCAATTAAAAGACACAGACTGGCAAACTGGATAAACAGTCAAGACCCATCAGTGTGTTGTATTCAAGAAACCCATCTCACATGCGGAGACACATATAGGCACCAAATAAAGGGATGGAGGAAGATCTACCAAGCAAATGGAAAACAAAAAAAGGCAGGGGTTGCAATCCTAGTCTCGGATAAAACAGACTTTAAACCAACAAAGATCAAAAGAGACAAAGAAGGCCATTACATAATGGTAAAGGGATCAATTCAACAAGAAGAGCTAACTATCCTAAATACATATGCACCCAATACAGGAGCACCCAGATTCATAAAGCCAGTCCTTAGAGACCTACAAAGAGACTTAGACTCCCACACAATAATAATGGGAGACTTTAACACCCCACTGTCAACATTAGACAGATCAACGAGACAGAAAGTTAACAAGGATATCCAGAAATTGAACTCAGCTCTGCACCAAGCAGACCTAATAGACATCTACAGAACTCTCCACCCCAAATCAACAGAATATACATTCTTCTCAGCACCACACCACACCTATTCCAAAACTGACCACATAGTTGGAAGTAAAGCACTCCTCAGCAAATGTAAAAGAACAGAAATTATAACAAACTGTCTCTCAGACCACAGTGCAATCAAACTAGAACTCAGGATTAAGAAACTCATTCAAAACTGCTCAACTATATGGAAACTGAACAGCCTGCTCCTGAATGACTACTGGGTACATAACGAAATGAAGGCAGAAGTAAAGATGTTCTTTGAAACCAACGAGAACAAAGACACAACACACCAGAATCTCTGGGACACATTCAAAGAAGTGTGTAGAGGGAAATTTGTAGCACTAAATGCCCACAAGAGAAAGAAGGAAAGATCTAAAATTGACACCCTAACATCACAATTAAAAGAACTAGAGAAGCAAGAGCAAATACATTCAAAAGCTAGCAGAAGGCAAGAAATAACTAAGATCAGAGCAGAACTGAAGGAAATAGAGACACAAGAAACCCTTCAAAAAAATCAACGAATCCAGGAGCTGGTTTTTTGAAAAGATCAACAAAATTGATAGACCGCTAGCAAGACTAATAAAGAAGAGAGAAGAATCAAATAGATGCAATAAAAAATGATAAAGGGGATATCACCACCGATCCCACAGAAATACAAACTACCATCAGAGAATACTATAAACACCTCTACGCAAATAAACTAGAAAATCTAGAAGAAATGGATAACTTCCTTGACACATACACCCTCCCAAGACTAAACCAGGAAGAAGTTGAATCTCTGAATACACCAATAACAGGCTCTGAAATTGAGGCAATAATTAATAGCTTACCAACCAAAAAAAGTCCAGGACCAGATGGATTCACAGCCGAATTCTACCAGAGGTACAAGGAGGAGCTGGTACCATTCCTTGTGAAACTATTCCAATCAATAGAAAAACAGGGAATCCTCCCTAACTCATTTTATGAGGCCAGCATCATCCTGATACCAAAGCCTGGCAGAGACACAACAAAAAAAGAGAATTTTAGACCAATATCCTTGATGAACATTGATGCAAAAATCCTCAATAAAATACTGGCAAACCAAATCCAGCAGCACATCAAAAAGCTTATCCACCATGATCAAGTGGGCTTCACCCCTGGGATGCAAGGCTGGTTCAACATATGAAAATCAGTAAACATAATCCAGCATATAAACAGAACCAAAGACAAAAACTGTATAATTATCTCGATAGATGCAGAAAAGGCCTTAGACAAAATTCAACAACGTTTCATGCTAAAAACTCAATAAATTAGGTATTGATGAGATGTATCTCAAAATAATAAGAGCTATCTATGACAAACCCACAGCCAATATCATACTGAATGGGCAAAAACTGGAAGCATTCCATTTGAAGACTGGCACAAGACAGGGATGCCCTCTCTCACCACTCCTATTCAACACAGTGTTGGAAGTTCTGGCCAGGGCAATCAGGCAAGAGAAGGAAATAAAGGGTACTCAATTAGGAAAAGAAGAAGTCAAATTGTCCCTGTTTGCAGATGTCATGATTGTATATCTAGAAAACCCCAACGTCTCAGCCCAAAATCTCCTTAAGCTGATTAGCAACTTCGGCAAAGTCTCAGGATACAAAATCAATGTGCAAAAATCACAAGCATTCTTATACACCAATAACAGACAAACAGAGAGCCAAATCATGAGTGAACTCCCATTCACAATTGCTTCAAAGAGAATAAAATGCCTAGGAATCCAACTTACAAGGGACGTGAAGGACCTCTTCGAGGAGAACTACAAACCACTGCTCAATGAAATAAAAGAGGATACAAACAAATGGAAGAACATTCCACGCTCATGGGTAGGAAGAATCAATATCGTGAAAATGGCCATAATGCCCAAGGTAGTTTATAGATTCAATGCCATCCCCATCAAGCTACCAATGACTTTCTTCACAGAATTGGAAAAAACTACTTTAAAGTTCATATGGAACCAAAAAAGAGCCCGCATTGCCAAGTCAATCCTAAGCCAAAAGAACAAAGCTGAAGGCATCATGCTACTTGACTTCAAACTATACTACAAGGCTACAGTAACCAAAACAGCATGGTACTGTCACCAAAACAGAGACATAGACTAATAGAACAGAACAGAATAATGCTGCACATCTACAACTATCTGATCTTTGACAAATCTGACAAACACAAGAAATGGGGAAACGATTCCCTATTTAATAAATGGTGCTGGGAAAACTGGCTAGCCATATGTAGAAAGCTGAAACTGGATCCATTCCTTACACCTTATACAAAAATTAATTCAAGATGGATTAAAGACTTAAATGTTAAACCTAAAACCATAAAAACCCTAGAAGAAAACCTAGGCAATACCATTCAGGACATAGGCATGGGCAAGGACTTCATTTCTAAAACACCAAAAGCAATGGCAACAAAAGCCAAAATTGACAAATGGGATCTAATTAAACTAAAGAGCTTCTGCACAGCAAAAGAAACTACCATCAGAGTGAACAGGCAACCTACAGAACAGGGGAAAATTTTTGCAATCTACTCATCTGACAAAGGGCTAATATCCAGAATCTACAATGAACTCAAACAAATTTACAAGAAAAAAACAAACAACCCCATCAACAAGTGGGCAAAGGATATGAACAGACACTTCTCAAAAGAAGACATTTTTGCAGCCAAAAGACACATGAAAAAATGTTCATCATCATTGGCCATCAACGAAATGCAAATCAAAACCACAGTGAGATACCATCTCACACCAGTTAGAATGGCAATCATTAAAAAGTCAGGAAACAACAGGTGCTGGAGAGGATGTGGAGAAATAGGAACACTTTTACACTGTTGGTGGGACTGTAAACTAGTTCAACCATTGTAGAAGTCAGTGTGGCGATTCCTCAGGGATCTAGAACTAGAAATACCATTTGACCCAGCCATCCCATTACTGGGTATATACCCAAAGGATTATAAATCATGCTGCTATAAAGACACATGCACACGTATGTTTACTGCGGCACTATTCACAATAGCAAAGACTTGGAACCAACCCAAATGTCCAACAGTGATAAACTGGATTAAGAAAATGTGGCACATGTATACCATGGAATACCATGCAGCCATAAAAAATGATGAGTTCATGTCCTTTATAGGGACATGGATGAAGCTGGAAACCATCATTCTCAGCAAACTATCACAAGGACAAAAAACCAAACACCGCATGTTCTCACTCATAGGTGGAAATTGAACAATGAGAACACATGGAGACAGGAAGGGGAACATCACACACCAGGGCCTGTTGTGGGGTGGGGGGAGGGGGGAGGGATAGCATTTGGAGATATACCTAATGTTAAATGACGAGTTACTGGGTGCAGTACACCAACATGGCACATGTATACGTATGTAACTAACCTGCACGTTGTGCACATGTACCCTAAAACTTAAAGTATAATTAAAAAAATAATAAAAATATAAAAAGTACAAATAACTATTATATACAATTATAAAACCTAGGCATTTGAAATAAAAATAAAATAATCAATTCTGTATTCATAAGACCAAATAAATATTTTTATTAAAAAACAGAACATGTAAAAAAAAAAAAAAGAAATAACCATAGAAATGTGCAACCAGCAGTCCTCAGGGCTGCTCTGTTTATGGAGTAGCCATTCTTTTATTCTCTTACTTTCTTAATAAACTTGCTTTTGCTTTGTACTGTGGACTTGCCCTGAATTCTTTCTTGTGCAAGATCCAAGAACCTCCTCTTGGGGTCTGGATTAGGACCCCTTTCTTGTAACAGATGGAGCCTAGATTCTGAGCAACTGTTGAGGCAACACCATATCAGAGCCAAATCCCATACCTCCTAGGAGAAAAAGTTCTCGACATTGATGCTGACTGTACTTGCAATAAAGTGAGGAAATGACAATGAAAAAAAAAATTAAGGGGAAAGCAAAATTTAAAGTCAGAATATAGTACATCAAGGATATCCAATCTTTTGGCTTCCTTTGGTCACAATTGAAGAAGAAGAATTGTCTTGGGCCACACATAAAACGTACAAACACTAACAACAGCTGATGAGCTAAACACACACACACACCCAGCAACACCCACCTCATAATGTTTTAACAAAGTTTATGAATTTGTGTTAGGCTGCATTCAAAGCCATCCAGGGCTGCATGTGGCCCATGGGTCATAGTTTGGACAAGCTTGTAGTACACTGTAATTGGAATTAAAAAGAGAGAGAATAGGGCCTGGCACGGTGGCTCAGGCCTATAATCCCAGCACTTTGGGAGGCTGAAATGGGCGGATCACGAGTTCAAGAGATTGAGACCACCCTGGCTAACACGGTGAAACTCTGTCTCTACTAAAAATACAAAAAAATTAGCCAGGCGTGGTGGCAGGCACCTGTAGTCCTAGCTACTCAGGAGGCAGAGGCAGGAGAATGGCGTGAACCTGGGAGGCGGAGGTTGCAGTGAGCTGAGATCGCACCACTGCACTCCAGCCTGGGCGACAGAGCAAGACTCCATCTCAAAAAAAAAAAAAAAAAAAAAAGAGAGAGAGAGAGAACAAAAGAAAAGGGAAATGTGAAATTTGATCTAAGTCTCAAAAAATGGGCACAATTTTAGGCAAAGTTGTTATATAAGGAAGGATAGAGTGGTATGAAAAATGAGACGTGTGTCCTGAGAATAGCAAGTAAGTAGTCCATTTGGCTGGCCCATAAAATATGAGCAGAGGAGTGGAAAGTACTAAGATTTGAAAGGTAGATTTAGTCTGTAATGGGTTAAATGATTGGATTTAATTTATTCAACTGTATGGCTGATAGAAGGGGTGAGATATATTATGGTTTTTGAGTGACATAATTAGGACTATACTGTAGAAAGATTATTTAGCAGCAGTATGCAGATTCAATGTTAAAGGGAAGACAATAAGTGAAAATTCTTAGATGGCAGATCAAAAAACAGGTGATAAACAAAATATTTTAAATAGTGAAGTACAGAAATGACAAATTTCAAGATACAATGTAGTGAACTTTAGATGAACAATCAGCTTGCTCTCCATGTTTCATAAAATAATGAGATAAAAAGAAAGAGTCCTGGACTTGGAATCTAGAAACTTGAATTCCAGTTCTTCCTTTGCCTCTTACTTTACCCCTAGTGTGACTTTAGGCAAGATACAAACTCTTTTTCAAAAATGAGAGGCTAATAACACTTTCTAAAGTCTTTTCTAACTCTGAAATTCAATGACCATAAAAATGAGTTTTTAGGAGGTCTTGTTAAGCAAAACACAGATTCACAGAAGCAGAGATTCCATTACAAAATAATTGGCCTAAGTCAGTGAGCAGATTTAAATACCTGTTATTTTCTACTGCTATCTTTCTATAAAAAGTAAAGTATCTTTTTAAAAGGTAACAGGAAAAGATTAATTACTTGTTTCTAGAAGCCAAAATTGAATTAACTTTTCTCCTCATTCATAGATACCTAAACTGTCATCAAGAAAAACAAATGGTAAAGTATAAAAGTTGGAAAATGTGAATCATCACTAGTATTAAAATCTACATTTAATAATTATGTTGAAGTTCAAACTACTGCTAAATCTTACTATGTTTAAGCACAAATAAGAATTTCTGATTTTATAACTGGCATTTAAATGTATTCAGAAATAGAAACAAAAACCATAAATAGATAAGTGATTATGGTTAGAATGAAAAGAAAGAGAAAACAGGCCCAGTTATGGTGGCTCACGCATGTTAATCCCAGCACATTGGGAGACTGAGGAAGGACTGCCTGAGCCCAGGAATGCAAGACCAGCCACTCACATAGTGAGACCCTGTCTCTACAAGACATCAAAAACATAGCCGGGTGTGGTGGTGCATGTCTGTGGTCCCAGCTACTCAGGAGGCTGAGGTGGGAGGATTACTTGAGCCCAGGAGTTGGAGGCTGCAGTGAGCTGTGATTGTGCCACTGCACTCTAGCCTGGGTGACAGAGTGGGACTCTGTCTCCAAAAAAAAAAAAAGAGAAAATAAAAACATCACGAGGCCAGATGTGAAGGAGAGGAAGAACATAGAAACAAGTTGAAAGTGAATGTACTATGATAATGATTCTGTGGCTAAATTGGGAGGCAAATGCTTATAAATTTATCTTTTGTATCATGCATTGTGTTATTTGATGGGATTTAGAATTAATACCACAATAAAAGATAAGACATCTGTCACTTATGAGTCAGAAATAATTTCAGCAGCACCTGTACCAAGTTCCTAAGGAATTTTAGAACATATGGAAAGATGTAACATGTATCTCAAGATAACAATTTGGTCTTTATTATACAACCAATTTGTATTTTATTTGTCTTAATTTTTATTCCATCTTAATTTTAATCATATTCATTAATCTGAAAAATAAAATTGCAAGTGGGGTTATACTACATTGCTCTACTTCCTAAAGGAAGATTCATGTTTTTTTTTTGTTGTTGTTGTTGTTTTGTTTGTTTGTTTTTTGAGACACAGTTTCACTCTTGTTGCCCAGGCTGAAGTGCAATGGCATGATCTCGGCTCACTGCAACCTCCGCCTCCCCGGTTCAAGCAATTCTCCTGCCCCAGCCTCCCAGTAGCTGGGATTACAGGCATGCGCTACCATGCCCAGTTAATTTTGTATTTTTAGTAAGCATGGAGTTTCTCCATGTTGGTCAGGCTGGTCTCAAACTCCCAACCTCAGGTGATCTGCCCGCCTCAGCCTCCCAAAGTGCTGGGATTACAGGCGTGAGCCACCGTGCCCAGCTAGGTTTATTTTTTTTTTTTTAACTGATATGACAACTTGTTTAAAAATCATAAGTATCATAGGCAGCAATCTTAAGTTGTTAAAATCTTTAACTTTCTCATTAACTTGTTAGGGGAACAGTTACGCCAATATTGCTTCATGAACTAAAAAAGCACATGTTAAGGATATAGTAATAATGTTTCAGGAGTGCTACTAGAGCTTGGCTGAATTTGAAGATTTGTGACTTGACTAAGCTCCAACTCCTCCTCTCTGAACACGTTTTTAACTTTCACCGAACTTTCCCAGAGCTTTAAAACTATCCTTTGAATAATTTAGAGTCCCAGAAACTATATCCCTTTTTTCTCCATGTTACTAATACTTAGCAATTTTCTCAGGGCCGTTGGGCACAGAATAGGGAAAGAAAAGAGTAAAAACTCTATCTGGAGATGCCAGGAGAAAATATCCAACACAGAAAGCTATTGAAGCCTTGGCCAAGATGTTCATGTCCTAAGAAGCAACAGAGCCACTGAACTATAAGGGATTATGTGATTTAACAGTGGACAACTCAGGACAGCCAACATGGACAGAAGATAGGGTGGGGTGGGGCAGGGGCGATTAATTCTCTGAACGTTTTACTTTGTGTGAGATTCTGGGGGAGGTGAAAGAAAGCACCCCCAAAATGACTTACATTTAATTCCCCAGGAAAGGGATTTAAAATTGGATTATTTCATTTAAGAAAAATAAGATTAAAGTGACTTTTTGCACATGTAAAGTTAGGAAGAATGCAAACACAAAAAACCTACTTCTAACACAAAATAAAGTTATAAAATAACTGACTGTATTATAATATTGTATACAAATGTTGAAAAATAAATACCAAAAACTGTTGAGAAAATTCAAAGAATTTAAAAAAAGGAAACAGGGTTAGTCAGGAAAGGTTTGTTAAGAAAAAGGATTTCTGTGTTGGACCTTGAAAGAAAATTCTAGGAAGAAAAACAGAGTAAAAGGATAAAAGCAAAATGTATTACGGGATGCTAAGAAAATCATAGGAATTGTGGGCTATCAAAGAGAATAGATGGAAATACCATTAGTTTTCCTAGGTTTGAGAAGGTTTTCAGGTTTTGAAAATTAAAAGTAGAATGTAATACAGTGTTTTTCTTTTTTTAAGCAGCCTTCCTTCAAAGCTTGATGGGTGCATTTAACTTAAATCATCTTTCTGGGGGATTTCTGAGATTCTGGCTCTTGACTCTCAGCAAAGAACTCTTAGAAGCCAAAGATGCAGTCACCAGAGAGATGTTTGGGGAAATTGATAAGTAAAACAGGTTGTTTTCTAGACGTGCTTATTTGGAGATTATTATACAACAGTATCCACTAACACAGTGGCTTTCAAGGTTTATGACAGCAATCATGGTATTCATGTTACTTTGCAACTTGCCATATTCAGACATACGTATACATGCATTTATATAATGTACATGCCTATATTTTTAATTCTATTTCATTTAAAAATGCTGATCTTGTTCCCTAAAGTAAAAGTAAGAATATTATTTACAAAATAACATGGCCCTTTGGAACTCAGATTTAAGAAAGTTCCTTGAGGACATTTTATAATGACTAGAATATACCTATTGTATGTGCTCAATGTTTCAGTCCATCCTTTCACTTACCACACATCCACTATATGCTAGGAACTAGTAATATAGAAGAGATTTTTAAGGGCGATCTAACTGAGATATGGAGGCGTGGGTGAAGAAAGAATCTCTGAGAAAATATTTGAGACTTAACAAATTAGTGAGAGTAAGATGGGTGAGTAACACTGAACATGATGTAAAAATAGGTCAAGGCAGAGTGAAGAGCATGTACAAAGAGTTTGAGGGGACAGGTGAAAGAGCTCAATTGTCTTAAAAACAGAAAGAAGTCAGGTGTGGAGGTACAAGCCTGTAGTCCCAGCTACTTGAGAGGCCGAGGCAGGAGGATCTCTTTACCCCAGTAATTCAAGGATGTAGTTGTGCTATGATCATGCCTGAGAACAGCCACCGCACTCCAGCCTGGACAATACAGTGGGATGTCATCTTTAAAAAAAATTAAAAACAAAAAAATCCCAAACTGAAAGCAGGCCAGTGTGGCTAGGGAATATTTAGCAGATTTTGAATTTTGTTCTAAGTGAAAACCAAACCAAAATAAAACAAATACCCACAAGACAACACAACACAAAGAAAAAATGGTATTTGTTGAATGTAAAACTGAATACAAAAACCAATTTAATTTTACCCTTGACCTGGTTCACAAGGACAGTTTAAAAGTTACAGAGTACAACAGCTTGTACTTGACATAAAAAACACTGGTTTTATTTTTTGCCAAAGCAGGCATTTATTGAAAGCACATGTACTATATTAAAAAGGATCCTAAATATTTTTGTGCCAGATTTGATAAGGGACCTAATTTATGTTCTGGCATTTAGCTGGAAGCCTGAATTAGTGATACAGCAACATAGTAAAGACTTGATTTTCTCTGTTCTTTCATATGTATATCATATTCACTTGGTCACTGGCAATTCCTCTTAATACAAACTGCTAAACTAATTTGAAGCAAAGGTTAAAAGTCAGGACAAGGAGAGTAAGACTATCCTTAAAGGAAATATGCAAACTACTAATCAGTGAAAGTGTGTTTACACCCATCCCAATATACTCTTGAATCTCCATCCCCAAATCAGAAGCTTCTTTGCTTTTCTACCAGCTCCAGTTACCCTAGTTCTATAGCAAGACTCAGACTCCTAGTCTTCTCATAATCTCTTTCCTTCCCCATATATACATATTTTTAAAGAGGTCCTTACTCCTTTAAAAATGCCATGTAGTCTTATTTATTAAAAAGGCATTTATGAAGCATCTACTATGTGTCAGGCAGTGGGTCATGAAGAAAAAAACATGACTAATGTCTTTCTACTTCCCCTGTAACTATGTTTTCCACAGTAATGTTGGTGTTTCCCTGTCTCACTTTTCTACTAGATTGTCATGCTCACCACTCTATCAAGAGAACTGCTTGGTACATAGCAGGCATTTAAATATTTTCTGAATTAAGAAATGATTTTTAGGGACCCAGAGAAGGTGAGAAGGTTGTATATGTGCTCAAGAGCACCAGATATAGACAGTAAAGAATACAATCTCACAATCAAATTTCACTTAAATGTAACTCTAGACCATCATATTAGTGGGTAAACTCTAGGAATCCATCATTACAGAAAATTACAAGGCAAAGTTAGGTGAGCCCTTTGAAAGAGAGCTTAGGCTTTCCCTGAGCTGAGGGACTCTAAACAGCTTATGCCCATGGGTTTCTAGCCTGCTTTCCTCTTGACTGGGCTTTGGACTTGCTTAGCTAGCCTCCGTACTTCCATCAGCCAATTCCTTGTAACAAATCTCTAAATCTATATTTTCTACTGGTTCTGCTTCTCTGGTTTAACATGGACTCATATAATGATGTTATAAACAGTGAACATCTTAAAATATTGTAACTATTCGTATTGAAAGTACTCATCAATTTCAATGAAATGAATAGATTCAGGGATTAGGAACACATACATTAGACAGATAAAGTTTACATTTAAATAAATGTAGGTTATCTTGATGCCTGATCAAGACAGATAAAGTCTACATTTAAATAAATGAAAGGTTATCTTGATGCCTGATCCCTTGATTCATATTCTTCATCATCTTCCCTAGTCTTTTCATTGTCTCTTTCCTTCCCTATCCAAAACAAATGAACAAAGAATCTTAGCCTATCACACTGTGCTATCAGGTTTGACAACATCTAGCAGGCTAAAATTTCCAGGAGGTACTTCTCTTTAATAACGGTGAAAGCTTTAATAAGAAGGAGTAACTGGTGGAATAAGCAAGAAAATAAATATATTCTGGCAGACAAATTCACAAACTCACAGATGACCACTTATTCCATTTGACTAGTAAAACCGGCCACTATCAGTTTTTTGGATGATTTCATTTTGCATTCTAGGAATGACTGCAGCCAAAGCTCTTCGACCAGTAACATGTCCTCAGCAGATAATACTGCTCACAGAAGAGACGGCCACTTTTGTTGTTCTGTTTTGTTTTGGTTTGGAGAGGGGGATCTTTACACATTGTTGAGCAATTATCATTTGTTTTATTATTTACCTTTGGATGTACTTATGCCAAATATTCCAAACTAGATTATGAGTGCTTTAAAAATAGGATAATAGCTCGCACCTTAAAAAAATCCTACCACCTCTCTCTTTCTCTTGCAAGAGCTTAGCAATAAAAACAGGTACCCTATAAACATTTACTGATTTTGTAACCTGCAGAACAGTATGTAGAACAAGGCCAATTGTGATTTGGCTTTTATCTAAAGGAATTTTTTCTGTTGGGTGAAATGCTACTAGCTATGCTTCTCAATACTATAACTTGGAAAGATGTACACATTTTAGCCACAAAACTAATATTAAAAATATAAGGATGCATAAAAGACTAAACTAACAAAATTTTAGGAAGGAACAAACTGTTACATGTTTTTACTATTGCTGTACATGTTACATGCTACTATGACTTTACAGCAATATTCAGAAGTAGCTGCTAATCATCCTAGAGAATTTGATCTGTTGCTAGGCTAAAGCATCATTGTTGCAAATAAGATTCTTCTTAGATTGTACAGTCAGCAATGACGCATCATCTAAGATACTTGGTACACTAGGACTCAAATGATTAGCTTCTGTAAGTGAATGAATGCATAAATTAGACCCATATGAAGCACATCATCTGATATTACTAAATAAGGTAAAGGCTAGAAGGGATAAAGGACAAAACTAACAAATATGACTAAATACTAATAGAAAAAGTTCCATATACAAAAAAAAGCACTGAAAATAAAATCAACAGATAGGCTGGGTATGGTGGCTCATGCCTGCAATCCCAGAACTTTGAGAGGCCAAGGAGGGAGGATCACTTGAGCCCAGGAGATTGAGACTAGTCTGGGCAACATAGTGAGGCCCCTTTTCTACAAAAAATTTTTTTAAAAAAATTAGCTGGGCGGGTGGATCACAAGGTCAGGAGATCGAGACCATCCTAACACAGTGAAACCCCGTCTCTACTAAAAATACAAAAAATTAGCCGGGCATCGTGGCGGGCGCCTGTAGTCCCAGCTACTAGGGAGGCTGAGGCAGGAGAATGGCACCAACCCAGGAGGTGGAGCTTGCAGTGAGCCGAGATTGCACCACTGCACTCCAGCCTGGGCGACACAGAGAGACTCCGTCTCAAAAAAAAAAAAAAAAAATTAGCTGGGCATGGTGGTGTGCACTTGTAGTCCCAGCTACTCAGGGGCCTGTGGCCAGAGGGCTGCAAACTTTGAGGCTACAGTGAGCTGTGAACATGCCATTGCACTCCAGCCTGCATGACAAAGCAAGATCCTGCCTCAAAAAAAAAGTCAATGGACAAACTGCGAGAAGTATTTACAAGTAAGGATTTATTTCCCAAATACAGGGGAAAAAGAAAAAAAAAAAAAGAAAAAACTTAGTTGGAAAAATTGAACCAACCAAAAGAAAAAGAAAGCTAGGCAAACAAGGAGTTAAGACAAGAGGGAAATATAAATGGACTGTAACATGAAAAGATATAGAATTACAACATTACCTCTAAAACTGCAAATTGAAACAATAAAATACCATTTTAAATTTATCAGTTTGGCAAAGCTTAAAAAGATATTTAAACAGAGAATATGATTTGGTAGAATCCCCTGAAGGGCAGTTTGGTAAAATGTATCAAAAGTTAAATTTTCCTTTACTAAGAATTGGCAGTTCAATTCTGGAGATTGAGCCTATAGAACTATTTACACAAAAGTACATAAGACATATTACTACAGAACTATAATAACAAAAACCCAGAAAACAACATAAAAGCTTTTAATAGAAGAATAAACAATGATGTATTCATATAATACCGCTCTTATACAAAATAAGGCAGATAGATAAGTTTATACTACCAGGAAAAGAGATCTAGCTATTTTAAGAGAAGATACAAAACAGAATTAAAGTATGATTTCATTAAAATAAGTATTTTGGCCATCAGGTCCTAGTGCTGCTGGCTCTGCCTGGTCCCCACAACCCAGGTTGGGTGTAGTCTGCCATGCCTGGGCAGTGGGCCAAGGAATGGAGGTCAGTGGATGAACAGCGTCAGGGAGCAGTGCTGACACACAGAGGGGTGGCAACTGCAGGCCCCCACAACACCAGCTTCCAGGGAAGCCCAGAGCATGAGGCTGCAGGCCTGAGAGGGAAGAAGCCAGACTGCCATGGTGTGAAGGTGTGCAGATTGTGACATCCTATTGGGTTCAGGGAATGTACGGGACCTATGAGGCTTAAGTTCTGGATCATGAAAATCAAACATTCAAATGTTTCAGCTTCTGTTTACTTCAAAGCCTAAAGTTAGTCCTAAGTCTTCCTGAGACAGGCGAGGGAGGAACCTTTGTCTCTGAAGCATCAAAAGTCCAGCCCGGCCTCACCAGGGTAAAATCAAGGTGTACGCAGGGTTGATTCCTTTTGAAGCTCAAGGGGATAATCTTTTCTTGCCTTTCTAGCTTCCAGAAGTGCCTGCATCCTTTGGCTCATGGCCCATCCCCACTTCAAAGCCAGCCAAATTACTTTTCAGAAACCAGGTGTATTAGCCTGTTTTCACACTGCTATAAATAACTACCGGAGACTGGGCAACTTAAAAAGAAAGAGGTTTAGTTGACTCAGTTCCACATGACTGGGGAGGCCTCAGGAAACTTATAATCATGGCAGAAGGTGAAGGAGAAGCAAGGTACATCTTACACAGTGGTAGGAGAGAGAGAGCACGAGCAGGAAAGTGCCACACACTTTTAAACTATCAGGTCTGGTGAGAATTCACTCCTATCATGAGAACAGCATGGGGAAAACTGCCCCCATGATCCAATCACCTCTTGCCAGGTCCTTCCCCCAACACGCCAGGACACCCACCAGATAGAAAATGATAAGCTGGGCACAGTGGCATGTGCCTGTAGTCCTAGCTACTCAGGAGGTTGAGGCAGGAGGATTGCCTGAGGCCAGGAGTTCAAGACTGCAGTAAGCTATGAACGTGCCACTGCACTCCAGCCTGGGCAACAGAATGAGACACTTCTTCTAATAAATAAATTTAAGAAAACAGAAAAAAGAAAATGTCAACTGCTGTCACATAGACCTTTGATAAGGGGAAACTGAAGACTGAACTGACTGCTGCTCTTTGTTCTAAATTGCTTCCTAAGGGGCCTGGGGAGAGTCACACCTGTGAGCTATCAATTTCCTAAACTGGTCACTCTGACCCAGTGCATCGTGGCTTACTCTCATACCTTGACTCTGACATAGCACCCCATAATGATTAACAGGTTTCCTTATCCTAACTAAACTATGTTAAGGCCAAACCTTAACACTCCTTTCTGCTGACCCCAAGTTTTTAGACAAAGCCTTTCTTCCTTAACCAACTGCAAATCAAAGAATCTCCTAATCCATCGATGACCTGTAAGCCCCCACTTCAAAACCTTCCTCCTTTTTGAGCCAACCCATGTATAACCTCCATGTATTGATTAACAATTTTGCCTGTAACTTCTACTTTCCTGAAATGTACCCGCCTTTAAAAACCCATGCTTGTAAGCCAGCAGGGAGGTTGAGTCTTAAGCATGAGCTGCCCATCCTCCTTGCTTGGTGCCCCACAATAAATGCCCTTCTCTCTCTTGCTGCAATAAAGTAAAATGAGTATTTTAAATACTTTTTATAATAAAATATGTCTAGAAGGATATATTTTAAAATTAATAACAAAGATTGAGATGTGGTGGAATTATGAAAGAATTTTCTTTCTGCATTATCTATTTCTATAATGTCCAGATTTTAAACAATGATCTAGAAAAAAGAAATAACACTCAAGCGTTAAGATTACAATAACATCTCTGGCCATTTATTCTACTTCGTTGCAAATTATATAGACACAGAAGTATCCAATATTACATAGTTTATGTAGTATATAAATGGTTTTTAAATTATAACTGAGATGAAAGGGTAGATAAAAATATTACACAATCAACATATTGCCCCCATCAGTAGTCAAATATATATGCCTTTTTAGCTTCCTAAAGTTACTAATTTGTGTTTGAAGACCTATGAATCACCTCCTACACGTTTCAGTCAAGAATATACAGTAATAAGAGAATAAAGCCCTGGTTTCCTCCACTATATATAAAACAGTTGTTCCTAGTAGTTTCAATAAAGAATATTTAAAATTTTGAATTTGTAGTGCCACTTGACCATAGGTATAGTATAGCCAAAAGCTCACATTGAAATTTATTTTGCTTATTAATGGTTAGAAAGAGTTACACAGTAGCACCATTCTCTAATATGCCATAGTGCTTGGACTGTTTCAAATAAATATCTGGTAAGAGTCACAGTAAGAGAGGTATGTTCCTACTTTATTTCTGGAGGTCTGACAGCTACAACACACTCTAAATGTGACAGTAAGGCAAAAACAGGGCCTGATACCACCAGGCACTGAAATCAGAAGTCCTTTTCTATAGATAAACTGCTCTACAACCAACGCATTTTAAAATCTTACACAACAATAATGGACCTAAAAGGAACTAATAGCATGCCTCCAGTTGTGCCTGGCATCTTCCTTTCCTCAAATTCTAAAACAGAGTCCTATATTTTTAAAAATTTGAAACATTAAGGGAAGCAGTAGGAGAAAAGCTAAGATTGGTTAAGAATTGCTCAGTAAGACTTAGAAAATGTGTCCATGAATGCTATATATGCCTCTCCCACCAATCTTCTAAGTGGCACTGCTATTCCATAGACGATCTATGGCTAAATATACAACAGCAGAGTCCCTGCTGGTCAAAGCTAGTGAAACTGTTCTTTTAGCTCAGTGGCAAATAACAGTACCAGAGAAGCTAGAGACTTGAAATATACTACTGCTAATTGCTTTTTACTTTGAAAGCTTTCTAAATCAATGATAAGCTATCTGCACTGAGAAGGTTATGGAATAGCCTCAAGTTGTATATGCAGTCCTTACGTAGAAAATAAGCAGAGCTCATATGGCATATTGCTGTTCTCTATTTTAGAACTAGCACAAGAACCATGTGATGTGTTCATTGCTATGGTAACTACATTTCAGTAGTGAAAAGGAGAGCAAATAGGCATGTAAAACATGTATAAGTTGTCAATATATAAGTAGTTGCTGCCCCAGAGCTGCAATAACAAATTTTATGATGTATGACTTACTAGAATAAAAATCTACTATTTATATCTTTAAAAGTGGCATTAATAAACCTTCATTCCCTTTAATGCCTTCCCCATTTAAGAAAATAAATGAATAGTGTCTTTTACCCCAGTTTGCTTCTTAGAGAACTCCTATTATTAGAGACCTAAAAAGTATATGCTATGTCTCATGTGACACAAGAATGAATGGCGTCTCAAATGTAGTCAATAGGAAAATTGCTCTGCCTAGTCTTTTCCAAGCGGTTGAGTCTACTGTTAGGACCAACTCAAGTTCTGAGGTTGATTACATGGGGGGAAATCTCTGATTTTGCATCAAATTATCTCAACCTTCTAGGTGCTTTCTGTCCAGAGCAACTGAGAAACAGGATACTCCCAAGACATGATCATCCTTGATTACTTTTAGATCAGTCTCTGATTGTCTTGCATTTTAATAAGATATTTATAACAGTATACATTTAATTTTAAACTTTCTGTATGATGCCACTTAGATTTTTTTTTTTTTTTTTTGAGACAAGGTCTTGCTCTGTATCCCAGGATAGAGTGCAATGGGATGATCATAGATCACTGCAGCCTCGAACTCCTGGGTTCCAGGGATCCTTCCACCTTGGCCTTCCAAAATGCTGGAATTATAAGCATAAGCCACTACACCTGGCCAGGATAGAAATCTTAGTAAGTTTTTCTGACAACTCTCTCTCTCCCCCACTTCCGTCTATAATTCTGGCCTATGGCACTGCTAGCTGGATCTGACATCTATAACATAAAAAAACAACAAACAGTTAATCAGTTTAATCAGTTAAATACAGAAAAAGAAAGATCAGCCCTTAACATAAGTTATATTATTATTGTTATTATTACTGAGACAAGGTCTTGCTCTGTTGCCCAGGCAGGAGCACAGTAGCATGATGACGGCTCACTGCAGCCTCAACCTCTGGAGATCTGAGACGACAGGCATGGGCCATGCAGGGCTAATTTTCTTTTTTTTGTAGAGATGGGGTCTCCCTATGTTGCCCAGGCTAGTCTTGAACTCCTGGGCTCTAGTGATCTTCCTGCCTTGGCCTCCCAAAGTGATGGGATTACAGGCGTGAGTCACCGTGCCCAGCCTAACATAAATTATTTTTTAAAAGTTAAAATCTATTCCAAATTTCACATTATATCTTAAACCTGTAGTCATATTAATTGACTTGCTTACCACAAAGACTATTACAGTATGGTTATATATAAAATAAGCGACATTTGCATATATACCAAATTATATTTTTATAAATAAATGAAGAATCATATTCTGTGGGAAATGAAACACTGCTTCACTACAACAATTTTTTTTTTTTTTTTAAATAGAGACAAGGTCTTGCCCTGTTGTCCAGGCTGGTCTCGAACTCCTGAGCTCAAGCGATCCATCTGCCATAGCCTTCCAAAGTGCTAGGATTTCAGGCATGAGCCATTGTGCCTGGCCACAACAAGAAATATTAATATCAAAATGGACTAGTGAAAAAAGAAACCAATACTAGAATTGCAGCTATTATTTATAGTGAATGACAATGTTCTAAGCTTTACCATTCTTGTAATTTGGTATTAATTTTGTCCTGGAACATTTTTAAAAATTGTAATACCTTTCTAATTTAGAAAATATTGTATTGGAAATTAAGGAAACATGACCCATTAAATAAACAGGATGTATTTGCAATTATTATATATACAACTATTCATGATATACATATGTATACACCTACTAGGACTACATATATAAGGGATATATGAAAGGAAATGAAAACCCCAAAGTCAGAATAAGCATTAGCTCTGCAGAGGATTGACAGGATCTTCAAATGAGGAGGGAGGCAGAGGATACACTTTGTAATATACATATGTTAGACATATTCTTTGATATATGAAATATTTCATAATAAAAAAAGGACAGGAGAGAAAAAGAGTACATTAATGTACCCTTTCACGGGAAGAACATCAGTTTCCATTTTATCACAAGAAAGAGTAAGAGAACAGAGTGTAAGAAGCTACCATGGGAAATCACTTTGGTTTTACTCAATATAAAAGCATATGCAATAAGGCAAAAGATTCACCTTCTTCATGAAGTTTCCTTAGCCAATTTGTTTAAATAATCTTTTCACAATTTGTATGTCATATATAAGCATATGTTAAATAGCATTAAATAAAATTATAATATTTTATTTTTTCTCAAAATAGAGATGTAGGATTTACTGTTCTTTTAAAAATGGTGAGATTTATTAGTAGAGATGTTGGGTTGACTTGCGATTGGCTTTTACAGTTGATCTTAGCCAAAAGGCCGAGAAGCAATGCGATTGGCTTTTGTAGCATTTTGCATTCTTATTACTGAGGTATGATCACATAAAATACGATGCACAGATCTCAAATGGTTATCCAAAACAAGACATAGAACATTTCTATAATCCCAGAAAGTTTTCTACTGTCTCTTACCAGTCAATCCCTATACCCCCTAACAAAAAGGAAACTACTTTCTGATTTCTATTATAGATTGTTTTTGTTTGTTTGAATGGTATAATGTAGAACACAAAAACTGTTTTGCATCTGACTCTTCTTGTTCAACATAATGTTCCTGAGATTTACCCATGTAGTTGGGGGTAGTAGTAGTTCATTTATTTTTATTGCCCAGTAGCGTACTGTTAAATGAATACACAGGCCAGGTGCAGTGGCTCATGCCTGTAATCCCAGCACTTTGGGAGGCCGAGGAGGGCAGATCACGAGGTCAAGAGATCGAGACCATCCTGGCCAACATGGTGAAACCCCATCTCTACTACAAATACAAAAATTAGCTGGGTGTCGTAGCGCGTGCCTGTAGTCCCAGCTACTTGGGAGGCTGAGGCAGGAGAATCGCTTGAACCTGGGAGGCGAAGGTTGCAGTGAACAGAGATTGCGCCACTGCACTCCAGCCTGGTGACAGAGTGAGACTCTGTCTCAAAAAAAAAAAAAAAAAAAAATACACAATGTGCTGAAAAATTGTCTTGTTAATGAACATCTCTGTTTGTTGCTATGAATCTTCTTGTGCAACTCTTTCTGTGGATATATGTTTTTGTTCTTCTCAGGTAAATGACTTGCTGGATCATAGGGTAGATGTATGGTTAATTTTTACTGGGGAAAAAAATAAAAAACTACCATACAGTTTTTCAAATGTGTGGTCCCACTGCATGGTCTCACCAGCAAAGAATGAGAGTTCCAGTTGTTCTGCATCCTTGTCAACAATTAGTAGTCCTTTTGATTTTAACTATTCAAGTGGATGAGTGACGGGTCAGTATCTCACTGTGATGTTAATTTGTGTTTCCTAATGATTAATAATGTTCAGCCTCTTTTCGTGTGCTTATTTGGCCATTAGATTATTTCCCTCTATGAAGTGTCCAAGTCTTTTGCCCAATTTTTAAAAATTATGCTATTTGTCTATTGATTTGTCTTATTGTTGATTTCTGGATACAATCCTTTGTCAGATACATGAATTGTAAATGTTTTCTCCTAATCTGTGGCTGGACAATTCTTTATCTTAATGGTATCCTTAAAAAAAAAAAGCTTTATTAAGGCATTTATTTACACACTACAAAATAATGCTTTCAGTGTATAATTCAATGCTTTTGTGCAAATTTTGTGCAAACATCACCACAATCCAGTTTTAGAACATTTACATCACCCCTAAAAGATACCTCCATGCCTGTTTACAGTCAATCCCTCTTCTACCCTCAGTCTACTATTTGAACTGCCTTAACCATAGGAGACCTTTTGAATTAACAAACCCTTTTGAAAATGTAAGGCCATTTAAAAATAAAGAACTACAAAACGTTTTAAAATCTCAAATAAGTGCTGACAGCAGTGGCTTATGAAAACATTTTTTTTTGGTTAGGTTTATCCACCACTTTTTAATCTTTTCTATCAATATAATCAGTGGAAAGGGCTAAGACATTTCACTATTTAATCAGGACAAATGTGGCATATTTCATAGCTGGCTGTGAATTAACAGAAACAGTCGGGGAAAACCAAGTTTTACTACCCACTAAAATGATCCCAAAATATGTATACAGTTGGCCCACTGTATCTGCATCCACATTCAACCAACTCTGAATTGAAAATATGAAAAAAAATCCAACAATAAAAAATAGTAATACCAAATAATACAAAAAACCATGGTATAGCAACTATTTACATGGCATTTACATTGTATCAGGTATTATAAAGAATCTAGAGATTAATATTTAAAGCACATGGGAGTAGATGCATAGGTTATATGCAAATACTTCGCCATTTTATCCAAGGGACTTGAGTGCTGGTATCCTGTGTATGTGTGATGGGGTCCTGAAACCAAACCCCTGAAGATACCAAGGGAGGACTGTATATTATATGCATGTATCTATAAGGTATGTACATTTACTAAGTAAATGGCATAAAATGAGAACAAATATGGCCTCAAAATATTTTCTGCCTGTAGTTAAACATAGAGTTCTCTATTCTTAGTATTGATTATAGGGAAAAAATTATGTACAAACATATTTCCTTCCACTAGTCCTCCGTGCTGAACTTCTCATAATTCTTAAGTCCACTGTATATTTTGCCTTTTCACTTTCACAATGTCTTCTGGTGAAAGGTCCTCAATTTTGATACATCCTATTTATTTTTCCTGAAAAATTGTTTTTTCCTAAGGCTAGTCAAGTAAAGCAGTGGAAATGGAGAAGGAACAAAGAAATCTTTAACTGGTTGTGATCAATTAGTTGTAAATACCACTGCATTTGGACCGGACTATATTTTCTTTATTGTTAACATTTTTAAATTCTTTGTAAGAAACCTTTGCCTAACCAAGACCATGATATTTTCGTACAATTTCTTCTAGAGGTGTTATTGTTCTATTTTACATTTATGTATAATCATATAGAATTAATTTTGGTGTGTGGTATAAGGTAGGAGTTAATTTTTTTCCATATGAATATCCACTGACCCCAATACTATCCTTTCTCCTCTATATCCCAGTGGCATCTTTGCTGTAACTGTATGACTGTATGTGTGTGGGTCTGTTTTCTATCCTTCGTCTATTAGTACATCCTTGAGTCAGTACCACACTGTCTTAACTACTCTTGTATACAAGCTTGTCTTCATCTAAAAAAAAATTTTACTTAAAAAGTAGTTCAGAGCTGGGTATGATGGTGCATGCCATCCCTGTAGATCCAACTACTTGGGAGGCTGAAACAGGAGGATTGCTTGAGCCCAGGAGTTCAAGACCACACCAGACAACATGGCGAAACCTGCAACATAGTGAGACCTTGTCTCTAAAAAGTAACTCAATTATATTTGAGCATAGCATATGATTATAGATATTATAAACAAAGATTCAAATGAATATTAATAAGCAAAATGCTATAAATCAATTAAAATTAAAATTACAAGTACTGGTAGGCCTATATTCTTTAACTATCAAGAAAATGAAATGTCTTTAAGATTGATTGTTGGACTGTCTTGACTACCTACTATACCATGTCAACCCACATTTACTATGCCCCTATTCCAATCTACCAAACACTACATAGCTAGCTGTGTCAAAGAACAGATCCAGTGACACTACCATGCTTACTTAAAAATTTCCATTATTTCCTATTACTGCTGGCGGGGAGGGGCAAAACCAGAGGCAGGGAGAGCAATTATGAGACTACTGTAATAATCTGGGCAAGTGATAATGGCATCATGAACTAGAAGGGAAGAAGCAGAGGTAGTAAAATGTAGTAAGATTTTCAATATATATTGAAGGCAGAGTCAAAAGTGATTGGGTTCTCCGCTGGACATGGTGGCTCGTACCTGTAATCCCAGTATGTTGGGAGGCTGAGGCGGGAGGATCGCCTGAGGTCAGGAGTTCAAGACCAGCCTGGCCAACATAGTGAAACCCTGTCTCTACTAAAAATACAAAAATTAGCTGGGCGTGGTGGTGGGCGCCTGTGATCCCAGCTACTTGGGAGGCTGAGGCAGAAAAATCACTCGAACCCAGGAGGCAGAGGTTGCAGTGAGCCAAGATCACGCCATTGCACTGCAGCCTGGGCGACAGAACGAGACTCCATCTCAAAAAAAAAAAAAAAAAGTGATTGGGTTCTGATTTATGCTAATATGTGACAATGGTTATCAAAGCTCCCTGACTGCAAATCATCAGGCATCTATCCCCGACCTAATATTGCCACAGAAGGTCTAAGGACCCAAGAATGACAACTAGGCATCATAAACTTCTTTAAGAGTGTCAAATAATCAGGAAATCGTCTTTTATGTGCTCATGGCATATCTATGGCTATTAAAAGCCCCATTATATTTCAATGAATCAACATGTAAATAATTAACACCTGTGTATATTTTACATCCATGAAACAATAGGGGATAAAAATAAATTGAAACACCCCCAGCTCACTAAAGAATTTACAGTCTAGGCCAAGTGCAGGGCTTATGCCTATAATCCCAGGATCTTGGGAGGCCAAGGTAGGCCGATCACTTGAGCCCAGGAGTTTGAAACCAGCCTGGGCAACATGGCAAAACCCCATCTCTACAAAAGATACGAAAAATAAGACGGGAGTGGTGATGTGCACCTGTAGTCCAAGCCACTCAGGAGATTAAGGTGGGAGGATCACCTGAGCCTGGGAAGTTGAGACGGCCACTGAGTGGTGATTGTGCCACTGTACTCCAGCCTGGGTGATGTGAGTGAGACCTTGTCTCTAAATAAATAAATTAATTAATTAATTTACAATCTAGTAAGTAAACTAAACTGCCCATATAAAAAGATTTTAAAAGATGTATAAGTGTAATAGTCCAAAGAGTGTTCTATAAATTTGAGGGAAAATTAGTGAATGAATGAAGATTTCAAAGAAAAGATTGGATCTATCCCTAAGACACAACACCATGCACATTTAACTTGATCAGGTTCTTTCAAGAATACCCCCACTGTGTGTGATTTTAGAACATAAGTATTATATACTTTTCCCTCACAGTACTCATATTTATAATTATAAATTGAATGATTAAAAATTCAATTTTATAAGTTGTAAGTTATAATTGAATTGAAATTTATTGAATATTAAATGAATAACTGAATTATAAATTGAATGTCTGCCTCTAATACAGACTATAAAATCCGTGAGGGTAGAAGCCATGTCTGTTCTTGTTCTCCAAAGTATCCTGTGCATGTGGCACGTAACAGTCACTTAATGAATCATTATAAAATAAATAAGGGAAGGCAGGAAGTCCAAATTCTTCTGCCAGGTTTTCCACGTTCATGGAAATTTTATCTACTTAGTTACAACAGGGAATCTTTGTCCCAAGTTGCCTGGCTTTATTTATAGTGCAAATTCATTTACTCGTTCAACAAATATTTATTGAGTGACTACAGTGTACAGATTGTTTAAGGGATTGGGGATACAGCAGTGAATGAGACACAAAGTCTTTATCTTTATGGAAACTATTTCACATAAACTATGTTCACTCTTGTTTTGGAGGTAATCTCAATCATTCCTTTTGTGTAAAACATCTTCTTTACTCCCTCTCTTTATCCCTACCATGAAGTCTTCCTGAATACGCAAACCACTGGTAGGGTTGCCAGATAAAATACATGATGCTCAGTCATATTTAAGTTTCAGATATGCAATGAATAATTTTTTAGTATAAGTATGTCCCAGATATGTGTCCCTTCTGAAATTCAAATTTAAATGGGCATCCTGTATTTTTATTTGCTAAATCTGGCAACTTCTTTATCTGGCAATTTCCCCCTTTTCCAAATTTCCATTCTAATTGTATTCAGAATCAAAAAGATTAACATTTAATTATCCTCTTCCGTAGGATTTTTGTTTTGTTGCTTTATGTTTTAACAAATACTTGATAGATTCAGAAATTAAAATTACAACAAAGATTTATTTACAAAGTTTTTTTCCCAATTGTATTTGCAATACTGAAAAAAAAACAAACTAAAAATTTCCAACACTAGAAGACTAATGAAAATAAATTATATTATACAGTGATCCAAAATTATAATTGACCTAATTAAAGACATTGGAAAATGTTGAAAATATATTAAGTGGCCGGGTGTGGTGATTCATGCCTGTAATCCCAGCACTTTGGGAGGCCAAGGCAGGCAGATCACAAGATCAGGAGATCGAGACCATCGTGGCCAACATGATGAAACCCAGTCTTTGCTAAAAATACAAAAATTAGGCCAGGCGCAGTGGCTCACGCCTGTAATCCCAGCACTTTGGGAGGTGGAGGCAGGGAGATCACCTGAGGTCGCGAGTTCGAAACCAGCCTGACTAACATGGAGAAACCCTGTCTCTACTAAAAATACAAAATTAGCCCGATGTGGTGGCACATGCCTGTAATCCCAGCTACTCGGGAGGCTGAGGCAGGAGAATCGCTTGAACCCGGGAGGCAGAGGTTGTGGTGGGCCAAGATGGAGCCATTGCACTCCAGCCTGGGTAACAAGCGCAAAACTCTGTCTCAAAAACAAAACAAAACAAAACGAAACGAAACAAAAAATTAGCTGGGTATGGTGGTGCGCGCTACTCGGGAGGGTGAGGCAGGAGAATCACTTCAATCCAGGAGGTGGAGGTTGCAGTGAGCTGAGATTGTGCCACTGCACTCCAGCCTGGTGACAGAGCAAGGCTCTGTCTCAAAAAAAAAAAAAAAAAAAAAAAAAAAAATATATATATATAGTGGGAAAAATGATATAAAACCTATTTCAATTGGTTAAGAATTTACATACACAAACAGTTGACTATATTCTTTATAAATGCAATGGCATGAAGGAGAAAGACCAAGGAACTCCAGATTAAGGAAACCAAAGAAACATGACAAGTTAAGGCAATGCATGATCCATGATCCTGGAAAACAAAATCACTAGAAAGAACATTCTTGGGACAACTAGAAAAATCTGAATATGTACTATGGTTAGGCACATATACTTAGAGAGACAGAGAGAGAGAAAAAGCAAGAATGCTCAAAAGTGTAGTAGGAGAGAACTCTGTACTCTTCTTACAATTCTTTCCTAGATTGTAAATCATTTCAAAATAAAAAGTGTGTGGAATAAAAATAAATATGATAAAAACAAATAAAAATGTGTGGGAAAAACCCTACAAGGAAACACAGGAAAAATTATAGAGTACTTAATGCTGGGTGATATGACAAATGTTAATTTTAATTTTTTCTTTTGCATGTTTTTGTATTTTTAACGCTCTACAATGAGCATGCATTGTTACAGTTGGAATTTTTCTTTTAAATCACTTAAAGGTACCTTGATGAAATGTGTAACCCATGAATCTTTGTCAATTTTGATGTCTATAAACCTCCAGAATAAGAAATTATTTTTAATGTTTTACTAAATAATCATTATATAAAATACACTCTTCTCAACATTTTTTCCAACTGAATACATTCCCAATTATTTTCCTAAGAGGTACCAAAAATGAGTATCAAATAAGTTTTTCCATCTGCCCTACTATATAAAACACTCAATAGACTTATAAGTAATTTTTAAATGATCTAACTTAAAATTTAGGTACAAGCAACCTTTTCAGATATATTTCCTGTACTCACATTACCTATTATACACAGAAATAAAGCAAATCTGATAACTAAATCAGTGACATCGTGGAGCATTTTTCTCATTGTTTAAAATAAAATAAAAAGAAATGAAAATCTGGAGCTGAGTTAATATAAATCTAAGTAAGAGCAACTAAAAAAACAGAGATGAGAATATTTCTAGAAAAGGCCTATCTCTTACCATGCCCATGCCACACGTAATTACTGCATTGAAATCACATTAAGTCGACCTAGTCTCACAAATCTTCCATTTGTTAGTTGAAAAATAGTACTAAGTTCCAGCGAGTTGTGACAACATTCTTTGTTAAGCTTATATTACTTTCACCCATTTTGCAGCCATCTAAAAATCCTCAGCACCAAGCAAAATTTCTGCTAGTTTATTTATTCCTCATGGTATATTTCTAGGTTCCACATAACAAGAAAGATAAACTCTGACTTCAGCCTAACAGATGTGAAGTTTGATTGCAGAGTAAATTGAATTTACCTCCTAACCAGCATTTCCCTTCTGGAAGCTGGTAGGAAATGAAGAGGTCATTTCTGCATTAATACCTTGCTAAGAGAAAGAAAACCTGTCTTTCCTCATGTAAGAAATTACCTTTCTACAAACTATCAATCCAATTGGACTGATGCTGTAATATAAGAATTCTATTTATCAAATTAAGAATTCTATCTTAATTTGAACAAATTAGTACTAATACCCACTGTATTAACTTAACAACTCCATGTTTAACATTTACTTTTATTCAAGTCAATTACTGAAAACATACATTGCCTCTCAGAATGAATTGTTCATTACAGCTCAAAAGGAATAGTAGTTTAACAATAAAACAGAAATGGGAACATCATATCCATCTGGCCCTGAAAATATCTAACACAAACCCTGTGAGAAGTCATATTTCTGAATGAAAATTAGAATACCCTTCAAGGACAAGAAGTTAAAGATAGAAGGAACCAGTTAACTCTGGAATATAAGACAAAATGATAGATTTAAATCTTCTGTTTCTTAAGCAGCAAAATTTGACAATTTGGGGCTGAAGTTCCTTAGTTTTCTTTCTGTACACCACGGACTGAAACCAGAGAGGATGAGAACAAAGTATTTTTGGTGGAACCTAGAGTCCGCGGCTTGTTAACTTAGTATAAGGGTACCACAAATCGAGGCCCAATTTAAAACTATTCACATTGTCAGGGACCCCTAAGCCTGACCGGAACTCCATACGTGAAGACATACTGCAGATTCCTATTTTAAAAAAAGTTGAGAGGAAAAGAATGTGATCAGTAACTGACTATGTAACAGCAATGTTAACATTCTTTTTAGAAATCCCTGAATATCTAGCGCAGAGTGCAATGTCTGACACAGAATATGCTCTCAATAAATTGTGGTCAAATTTAAGTACATTAAATCTCCAAGAGAATACCTTAAACAAAAAGGAAAAAGTAGAATCTGTATGACCCTGAACACAGACATAAGTATGGAAGAATAAAATCCTTCATAATTTTGGTAAAACCCCAATTGTTCACTTTAGTAAAGTGATCAACATGAAAAAAACATTGTTGGGTGATAAATATTCAAGAGAAGAGAATTCAAAGTTTATTTTAACCTGGCGACATGGCAAGATTCCGTCTCAAAAAAAAAAAGAAAAAAAGAACAAAAAACTCCTCGGTTTTCATTCCTTTTTGAGACAGAGTCTCGCTCTGTCCCCAGGCTGGAGTGCAGTGGTACCATCTCAGCTCACTGCAACCTCCACCTCCCGGGTTCAAGCGATTCTCCTGCCTCAGCCTCCCGAGTAGCATGCACCACCACGCCCAGCTAATGTTTGTATTTTTAGAGGAGAAGGGCTTTCACCATGTTGGCCAGGATGGTCTCAATCTCCTGACCTCGTGATCTGCCCGCCTCAGCCTCCCAAAATGCTGGGATTACAAGTGTGAGCCACTGTGGCCAGCCTTCATTCTTATTTCTCTTTTATTATTTCAAATTTTGTTTATCTGTGCTTTCTTTCATTTCTAATTGATTATATCACATGATTCTGCACCACCTCCCACCACATTTATCAAGTTTCTATAAATAGTAATCTATTAATAAAGTTGTTACATGGTATCATTACACCCTTAAACTGGTATAGTAAAAAACATATCAAGTCCTTGTCTGGATTCCTAGCACAGAGCTTCAAAAACCCTCAGGATTTCCTGATTGCTAAAAGTGTCTTTGTTATGCTGATGGGGCGATTCACTGTCAGCTCCAGGATGGTAAGTGGTCACCAGAAAGTCCAACTTTGTGATTAGATAATTGGAACTTCCGGTCAGAAAGTGACCACCAATCAAGTGGCCAGAATGCAGTGAAGAATGAAAGTCACTGCTGTAAAGGAACACATTCTAGTGTAAAAGAAACCATTTAAGCATTGTAATTATATACACAAGATCACAGAATCACATTTATAAAATAACCAACTGAATGGGAGTGGAGAAGAGAGGGAAAGGAGGGGAGAATGTGAGGTAGGGAATATATGAAATGAGTATTGATGATAAGAAAACATGAATAGTTAGGCAGTACAGGAGAAAGGAAGAGGTGCTTGTAGGAGAGAAGTACAAGATGAAAATATAGGGCCAGAAAATGAAACTAAACAGTGTATAATGGGGATTAATTCATATTCCTCTAATGTGCCTGATAAAATAGCAAAAAAAAAAAAAAAAAAAAAAGATAAGAGTCTTTAAAATCTGTACCTTAAAGAATGATCACTTTTTAGTTCTTGGATTACTTTTACTGTGCTAAAATGAATTGGCTGGTGCAACTAAGTATTCGAAATAAAGCTAGAATTTTACATGCTTCTAGTGAATTCCATATGATAGCAATGCTTCATAAATAATTGATAACCAAATATTAAAATAACCCCATTAAAAACAGGCATTCACTTACACTACTGCTGAGAATGAAAATATTTCTAGTTATTTTGGAGAGGAATTTAGCAACACCTAACAAAACGTTATACGCACTTATCCTTTGACCCAACAATTCCATTTCAAGGAATTTACTCTGAAGAAATACCTCTAGCAACACAAGAAATATGTACGAACAAGATTATTCATTCAAAGATTGTTTTTAAGTGCAAGACTCTGGAAACAGTCTTAATATCCATACATAAGACAGTGACTGAATAAAATATGGTACATTCACACAATGGGGAAAATCCAACTATAAAAAACGAGGATGATTGTGGCTGGATGTCTGTAATTCCAGAACTTTGGGAGGCCAAGGCAGAAGGATTGCTTGAGCCCAGGAGTTCAAGACCAGCCTGGGCAACACAGTGAGACCCTGTCTCAGTTTTTTTTTTTTTTTTTTTAAATGAAATAGGCCAGGCGCGGTGGCTCACGCCTGTAATCCCAGAACTTTGGGAGGCCAAGGCAGGAGGATCACAAGGTCAGGAGATCAAGACCAGCCTGGCTAACATGGTGAAACCCCATCTTTACTAAAAATACAAAAAATTAGCCGTGGGTGGTGGTGGGCACCTGTAGACCCAGCTACTTGGGAGGCTGAGGCAGGAGAATCCCTTGAACCTGGGAGGTGGAAGTTGCAGTGAGCCGAGATCACACCACTGCACTCCAGCCTGGGTGACAGAGCGAGACTCCGTCTCATTAAAAAAATAAATAAATATTTAAATAAATGAAATGAAATTAAAAATGAGGAAGATCTCTATGAGCTTTTATGGAATGATTTCTAAGATATACTTGATTGAAAAAAGCTAAGTTCAAAGAGGATCTATCTATAGTGTGCCACCTTTCATGTAACAAAGAAGATACAATAAAATATGCATTTAGCTGCTAATTTGTGCTAAAAGAAATTTAGAAATGTGAGCCAGAAACTAATGAGATTATTTATAAAGGGCAGGTAGGAAGAAACAGGGTAGGAATAGAGAGAGAATGGGGAATGAGGAAGATGAGGGATAAGGGAGGAGCCACACTACTGAGTAAAGCTTTTCATATAGTTCTGATGTTAAGAACCATATAAATGTTTCACATATTTAAAAAAAATTAAAATACTTGGAGAGGAAAGGAACTAACTTTAACTAAAAACCTGTGTTTTGACAATATACACAAAAGGCTAAAGACAAAAAGAATTGTACACATATATTAAGCTCTACTTAGTAAACTTGTTTTTCACAGCATATTAGTTATTATTGTGTAACAAATTGCTCCAAAACTTAGTGACTTAAAATAACAAACACTTATTATCTCCATAGTTTCCGTGGATAAGGAATCCAGGCATGGCTTAGCTGAGTGCCTCTGACTCAAGATTTCACAAGACTGCAATTGAGATGTAGACCAGGACTGCAGTCATCTCGTGTTTGAGGGAGCATTTGCTTCCAAGGTCGCCATGTGACCTCTTGGGCTCAAGCGATCCTCTTACCTCAGCCTCCCAAGTAGCTGGGACTACAGGTGCATGCCACTATGCCCAGCTAATTTTTATATTTTTAGTACAGATAGGGTTACACCATGTTGCCCAGGCTGGTTTTGAAGTCCTAAGCCCAAGCGATCTGTCCTCCTTGGCTCCCCAGAGTGCTGGGATTACAGGCGTAAGCCACTACGCCTGGCCAGAAATAGTAACTTTGAAGTGAATAAACTGGGCCAACATTTTCTTAACCATGTGATCAAAGTTAGTATTACCAGTAATGAAACACACTAAAATCTTAATATAACGCATGAAAAAAGACACAATAGCATTTCTGTGTTGTGTGTTTTTTTTTGGGGGGGGCAGGGTTTCTCGCTCTGTAACCCAGGCTGGAGTCCAGGGTGGCAATCATGGCTCACTGCGGCCTCAAACTCCTGGGCTCAAGCAATCCTCCTGCCTCAGCCTCCCAAGTAGTTGGGACTACAGGAATGTGCCATCATGCCTGGTGAATTTTACTTTTTGTAGAGACAGCATCTTGCTATGTTGCCCAGGCTGTTTCTATGGTATTCCTATCAAAAATGTATTAATCATGAGGAAACTCCACACTGAAGGGCATTCTACAAAAAACCAGTCAGTACTCTTCAAAATTGTCATGGTCATAAAGACAAACAAAGACTGAAGAACCGTTCTAGATTAAAGAGACTAAGGAAATGTGGTAACTAAATGCAATGTGAGCATCCTGGACTGGATCTGGATCAGTCAAAAAGGATATTAGGATTTTTCCAAATGTAAACATTCTATATAGTCATATTAAAATTACCAAAACTAAAAAATTAATGTTAAGCTGGGTGCGGTGACTCATGCCTCTAATCCCAGCACTTTGCGAGGCCAAGGCAGGCGAATCACCTCAGGTCAGGAGTTTGAGACCAGCATGGCCAACATGGCGAAACCGCGTCTCTACTAGTAATACAAAAATTAGCCAGGCATGGTGGCAGGCGCTTGTAACCCCAGCTATTCAGGAGGCTGAGGCAGGAGAATCGCTTGAACCCGGGAGGTGGAGGTTGCAGTGAGCCGAGATTATGCCACTGCACTCCAGTCTGGGCGACAGAGCAAGACTCCATATCAAAATAAATAAATAAATAATAAAATAAAAATTAATGTTGATAAAATACCACTGACTAATCAATGGCACCTATTTAAATTTTGCTAATTATTTCCCTCATGTCAGAATTTTGGCTTCTTGGCTCCTATTTTCTCTATGAAAAACTCAAGAGATAGGATAAAAGACAGGTTTTCTAAATTTAGGTCTAGCACTTTTTCTACTGTGATATAAATTTACAGTTTTTATTTATAAGGATAAGTCAATGTCATTAAATGATTTCTAATAAACAATAATTTTTGGCTGGGTGAGGTGTCTCACACCTGTAACCCCAGCACGTGGGAGGCCGAGGCAGGTGGATCACTTGAGGCCTGGAGTTCAAGATCAGCCTGGCCAACATGGCAAAACCCTGTCTCTACTAAAAATACAAACATTAGCTGAGTGTGATGGTGCATTCCTGTAATCCCAGCTATGTGGAAAGCTGAGACTTAAGAATCACTTGAACCTGGGAGGTGGAGTTTGCAGTGAGCTGAGATTGCATCACTGCACTCCAGGCTGGGTGACAGAGTGAGACCTTGTCTCAAAGAAAAAAAAAAAAAGGCATTAAATAAGAACATTAAATATATACTTAATATTTTTCATTATTTTTATATTATGGCATACTATACAAATAATACCAAAATAATCACTTACAAATTTATAGTACAGTAACTGAAACAAAGATTAATAGAAATAGTGAATAAAATAGAAAGGCATTACTGCATAAAATATGATTATCTCCATAGTAATTCAAACTATTTCAAATTACATAGTGTTTTTCTTTACTTGAGTGTATTTATTTTCTCCTTGCAATTAAAGACATTTAAATGGTCTTCTTAATTTTCTAATGAATTTTTTTTTAATTTTTAAAAATCAACACATAATAATTAGATGGCTTTTTACCAGTGATGGATGTTAGGTTGGGGATGATTTAAAAGCATTTCATCTTCAGAGAGGCAATGTAGTTGACGTAAAGAGGGAGACGAAGGAGTAAGAAAGAAAGGAGAGAGCTATGTAGAAAGGAAGGGAGATGCAGAGCATATAGTTAAATAGCCTTTGCATTTTCTGAATCTTTCCCATAGCACATCTTTACAACATGCCACTGACATTAGAAGTGTCCCTTGTGCTACAGTCAATCTCACTTTTTTCAGATGAGTAAATATATCAGAAAAACCCTAGGGAGAAAGTTAAATCTAGGAGCTGAGCAGCAATTTTACGAAGTTACAGTTCTATGTTAACTGAAATTTCATTATTCTCCTCAGAAAATACAACTATGTCAGAATTTCTTCCAAAAAGCACCATAAGTTTTCATTTTTTTTTTCTGAAGGGGTTATGTATATCCTTTGAAAAAGTTTCTTTCCCAATTCCTTGATGATTTTATAACAACCTTATATTTTGTCACATAGCTCCTCTTATCGCTTATAGCAGAAAAAGGGGAATAAAGAGATCTATATGCACAGTCTCAGAAAGGTGACTTCCATCTCTCTTAGGAAGAAACAGGGCACTTCTGTATACTTTAAAGGACAGAATTACCATTTTTAGATACAGCCCTATTTCCCTCCATTCATGGGGGAAATATTCTGATATGAAGAAAGAAAACATCATCTCTTTTGTCAGAATACGGATCTAGGTAACAGTCTTGAATTCCTGCAAATACTTGGAAATCACATCCTTTAAAGAATTAGACTTGGCCAGGCTTGGTCGCTCATGCCTGTAATCCCAGAACCTTAGGGAGGCCGAGGTGGGAAGACTGCTCGAGGCCAGGAGTTTGAGAACAGCCTGGACAACACAGTGAGACCCTGTCTCTAACTGATAATAAATAAATAAATAAAAGAACTAGACTTGACAAAATTTTTTAAAAATTCAAACAAGAATTCTCTGTGTATAGGGACTTGACAGAAAGTTTCTTTTTTCCTCCCAAACATGTGCTCCAGTGCACAGAAGAATAGTTCTAAAAATTAAAATAATACCTTTACAAAGAAAAAACAGGCTCTTAACCGAAAGAAGAATATCTGAAAGAAGTTGTATGCATGTATAGCACTATTTGGTGTACATAATTACACATAAATTCACACAGATTTTTTATCTTAAAATAGCAAATGACTTCTATTTTACAGAAGTATAGAAACTGAAAAATAAGATACCTGTATCAAAGTTATTTACAATTTAAAGAATTGATGGTTTCAAATTATTAACTATTAGAAACATTAAAATGGGTTTAAAAGTGTAAACAAAATATCAGTAAAGTCTCTTCCCATCCCCATGTCAGTAAAATATATAACAGAAGAAAAAGCCAATGTATCCTATCTGATTTAGTAAAAAGATGATGATAGTTTACTTATAAAGAGATACAAGCATCATTCAGGCTTAGAGGACATGGATAACAAACGTAAAGACATTTTTATATTTTCTTTCAAAATGTCCTGATCTATCTAGTAGTCTTTCTGTTTTTGGCACATCCTGTCCAAATATGAGTGAAGCTACTCAACAACAAAAAACCACAACAAACTGCAGAATTTTGCTGTTTTGTAATTCGTTTGTTGATAAACTAGATTTTTTTAAAAGTTAAATCAATACTCAGTAAAGAAAGTAACTTCCACTTTTTTGGTGTATATTAGAGATTTTTAATATATTGAATCCTCTGTGAGGTTAATAGACAAAATGGCTTTCCCTATAAGAAAATTTGCAATGCGGGAACATTGCCAGCAAAAGGACTGATGAAGCAGAGCAATACATTATCTTTTTTTTTTTTTTTTTTTTTTGTGAGACAGAGTCTCGCTCTGTTGCCAGGCTAGAGGGCAGTGGTGTGATCTTGGCTTGCTGCAACCTCCGCCTCCAGGGTTCTCAGGATTCTCCTGCCTCAGCCTCCTGAGTAGCTGGGACTACAGGCACGTTCCACCACACCCAGCTAATTTTTGTATTTACTAGAGATGGGGTTTCACCATGTTGGCCAGGCTGTTCTGGAACACCTGACCTCAGGTGATCTGCCCACCTTGGCCTCCCAAAGTGCTGGGATTACAGGTGTGAGCCACTGCACCCGGCCTATATTATCTTTATAAATTGAAGTCATTTGTGAGACTCAAAATACTAGATATGAGGGGGAGCTTTATCTAAAGCATATCATTCTTATCCCTATGAAAAAATTCAACTGAATTCTTCTGCCCCATTTCAAACTGTTATTTTATTATTGAAACTATCTTAAAGTGCATGGTGTGGGTGATTTGACTTTTCACTGTGGAATTAAGTGGTAACTCTTGACAAAGCAGTTATTATCATGAGATAATTGACCGTATTTGAGAGTTAAGCATCCTGAGGCAAAGTTGAGTGTACTTAATCCTGGCAGGTTAATTATCTAGTGATTATGAAGCCTTGAAAGGCATTACTCCTAAGAACCATTTGCAAAATCACATAATTTAAAAAAAACTTCTTAATTTAATAAAAATGAAAAACAAGAATAATCAAGTTCTTTAGTCATCTACTGCTAGATAATGACTACAAAGCAGCTTGCATTAAGGGGCAACAATGGATTATAATTACCTTTGTGTAGAATGTCCTTTATTAAGCTGATTTCGTGTGAGTGTAGCTAACAAATGTTGTTGCTGAAGGGAAAATTTCAAACTTCGAAGATGTCAGAAACAAATTAACACTACAATGTAATATTTAAAGAGTTTTTATACTACAGTAATTTTGGAACTACTTTAACAAGGATAACCAATCAATTCAGATGTGTAATTTAAAAGTACAAAATACAATGTAACAGGTTACCAAAGATTTTAAATTAAAGAAACAGAAATTTGTCACTATGTATTTCTGAACCTTGGCTGAAAGTAAACCACACAACTCAAAACCAAAGTGAGATGCTACCTCGTGCCTAGCAGGATGGCTATTATTTTTTAAATGCAAAATAAGTGTTGGTGAGGAGGTGGAGAAATTGGAACCCTTGTATATTGATGGTAGGAATGTAAAATGGTGTACCTGTTGTGGATCCAACAGTTCCACACCTAGGTATATATCCAAAAGAGTTAAAAGCAGGAACTCAAACAGATACTTGTACATTAACATTCACAGTAGCATTGTTCATAATAATCAAAGGTGGAAACAAATTAAATGTCTATCAACAAAATCAAGCAAAAAACAAAATTTCACACATACAGTGAAATATTATTCAGCCTTAAAAAAGATGAAATCCTGATAACATGCTATAACATGGATGAAGTTTAAAAAGATTATGCTACGTGAAATTAAGTCAGACAACTTTTGTATGATCCTATTTGTATGAGGTACCTAAAATAGGCAAATTCATAGACAGACAGTAAAACAGTTACCAAGGGTGAGTGGGGAGAAGGAAAGAGGAAATAGAGAGTTATTGTTTAATGGGTACACAGCTTCTGAATGGGTTGATTAAAAAAAAAAAAGTTCTGGAGAGGAATAGTGGTGATGGCTACACAACATTGCAAATGTACTTAATGCCACTGATTTGTACACTTAAAAATAGTTAAAATGGTATAAATTTTATATTGTGTATGTGTTTTACCAGAATTAAACAAGTAAATCGTATCACTTAGTAATTACAATTTGGTTATATCACAAGAATATAGCAATGGTATTACTGTGGATACTTCACTTTTTGTCCCAGCATGTGTCTAACCAAATATTTTCAGATATTTTTTGGAGAAAATATCATTTCCTCTGGGTTCACTAAACAAAAAAGGAATACTGGGATCAAAAATGGGGAGAATTCAGCTTAAAAGGCACTACAGTTAAGGCTACACTCATAATAAAAAATAAGAACTACCTAAAAGAAATGTCAGGCATTATTTTAGATTTCAAAAGCGGAACTTTATTAATTTATAATAAAATCTAACAGTATTAATCTTAGAATGTGGGAAAAAAATGAATCATCAGTTTTATAATATGTTTAAGCTATAAGAAAAAATTTAGGAGGGTGGAGCAAAGATGGCCGAATAGGAACAGCTCTGGTCTACAGCTCCCAGCCTGAGCGACATAGAAGATGGGTGATTTCTGCATTTCTGTTTGAGGCATCGGTTTCATCTCACTAGGGAATGCCAAACAGTGGGTGCAGGGCAGTCAGTGAAGCGCACTGTGCGCAAGCCGAAGCAGGGCGAGGCATTGCCTCACTCGGGAAGCGCAAGGGGTCAGGGAGTTCCCTTTCCTAGACAAAGAAAGGGGTAACAGATGGCACCTGGAAAATCGGGTCAGTCTCACCCTCATACTGCGCTTTTCCAACGGGCCTGGAAAACGGCACACTAGGAGATTGTGTCCCGCACCTGGCTCGGAGGGTCCTATGCCCACGGAGTCTCGCTGATTGCTGGCACAGCAGTCTGAGATCAAACTGAAAGGCGGCAGCGAGGCTGGGGGAGGGGCGCCCGCCATTGCCCAGGCTTGCTTAGGTAAACAAAGCAGCCAGGAAGCTCGAACTGGGTGGAGCCCACCACAGCTCAAGGAGGCCTGCCAGCATCTGTAGGCTCCACCTCTGGGGGCAGGGCACAGACAAACAAAAAGTCAGCAGGAACCTCTGCAGACTTAAATGTCCCTGTCTGACTGACAGCTTTGAAGAGAGTAGTGGTTCTCCCAGCATGCAGCTGGAGATCTGAGAACAGACAGACTGCCTCCTAAAGTGGGTCCCTCACCCCTGAGCAGCCTAACTAGGAGGCACCCCCCAGTAGGGACAGACTGACACCTCACTCAGCTGGGTACTCCTCTGAGACAAAACTTCCAGAGGAACTATCAGACAGCTGAATTTGTGGTCTCACGAAAATCCGCTGTTCTGCAGCAACCGCTGCTGACACCCAGCCAAACCGGGTCTGGAGTGGACCTCTAGTAAACTCCCACAGACCTGCAGCTGAGGGTCCTGTCTGGTAGAAGGAAAACTGACAAAGAGAAAAGACATTCACACCAAAAACCCATCTGTACATCACCATCATCAAAGACCAAAAAAGTAGATAAAACCACAAAGATGGGGAAAAAACAGAGCAGAAAAACTGGAAACTCCAAAAAGCAGAGCACCTCTCCTCCTCCAAAGGAACGCAGTTCCTCAACAGCAACGGAACAAAGCTGGACGGAGGATGACTTTGACGAATTGAGAGAAGAAGGCTTCAGACGATCAAACTACTCCAAGCTACAGGAGGAAATTCAAAACAATAGCAAAGAAGGTAAAAACTTTGAAAAAAAATTAGACGAATGGATAACTAGAATAACCAATGGAGAGAAGGGCTTAAAGGAGCTGATGGAGCTGAAAGCCAAGTTTCGAGAACTACGCAAAGATTGCAGAAGCCTCGGTAGCAGATGCGATCAACTGGAAGAAAGGGTATCGCTGATGGAAGATGAAATGAATGAAATGAAGCGAGAAGGGAAGTTTCGAGAAAAAAGAATAAAAAGAAATGAACAAAGCCTCCAAGAAATTTGGGACTATGTGAAAAGACCAAACCTACGTCTGATTGGTGTACCTGAAAATGACGGGGAGAATGGAACCAAGTTGGAAAACACTCTGCAAGATATTATCCAGGAGAACTTCCCCAATCTAGCAAGGCAGGCCAATATTCAGATTCAGGAAATACAGAGAACGCCACGAAGATACTCCTCGAGAAGAGCAACTCCAAGACACATAATTGTCAGATTCACCAAAGTTGAAATGAAGGAAAAAATGTTAAGGGCAGCCAGAGAGAAAGGTCGGGTTACCCACAAAGGGAAGCCCATCAGACTAACAGCTGATCTCTCGGCAGAAACTCTACAAGCCAGAAGAGAGTGGGGGCTTATATTCAACATTCTTAAAGAAAGAATTTTCAACCCAGAATTTCATATCCAGCCAAACTAAGCTTCATAAGTGAAGGAGAAATAAAATACTTTACAGACAAGCAAACGCTGAGTGATTTTGTCACCACCAGGCGTGCCCTAAAAGAGCTCCTGAAGGAAGCACTAAACATGGAAAGGAACAACCGGTACCAGCCACTGCAAAAACATGCCAAATTGTAAAGACCATCGAGGCTAGGAAGAAACTATAGCAACTAACGAGCAAAATAACCAACTAACATCATAATGACAGGATCAGATTCACACATAACAATATTAACTTTAAATGTAAATGGGCTAAATGCTGCAATTAAAAGACACAGACTTGCAAACTGGATAAGGAGTCAGGACCCATCAGTGTGCTGTATTCAGGAAACCCATCTCACATGCAGAGACACACATAGACTCAAAATAAAGGGATGGAGGAAGATCTATCAAGCAAATGGAAAACAAAAAAAGGCAGGGGTTGCAATCCTAGTCTCTGATAAAATAGACTTTAAACCAACAAAGATCAAAAGAGACAAAGAAGGCCATTACATAATGGTAAAGGGATCAATTCAACAAGAAGAGCTAACTAACCTAAATATATATGCACCCAACACAGGAGCACCCAGATTCATAAAGCAAGTCCTGAGTGACCTACAAAGGGACTTAAACTCCCACACAATAATAATGGGAGATTTTAACACCCCACTGTCAACATTAGACAGATCAACGAGACAGAAAGTTAACAAGGATATCCAGGAATTGAACTCAGCTCTGCACCAAGCAGACCTAATAGACATCTACAGAACTCTCCACCCCAAATCAACAGAATATACATTTTTTTCAGCACCACACCACACCTATTCCAAAATTGACCACATAGTTGGAAGTAAAGCTCTCCTCAGCAAATGTAAAAGAACAGAAATTATAACAAACTGTCTCTCAGACCACAGTGCAATCAAACTAGAACTCAGGATTAAGAAACTCACTCAAAACCGCTCAACTACATGGAAACTGAACAACCTGCTCCTGAATGACTATTGGGTACATAATGAAATGAAGGCAGAAATAAAGATGTTCTTTGAAACCAACAAGAACAAAGACACAACATACCAGAATCTCTGGGACACGTTCAAAGCAGTGTGTAGAGGGAAATTTATAGCACTAAATGCCCACAAGAGAAAGCAGGAAAGATCCAAAATTGACACCCTAACATCACAATTAAAAGAACTAGAAAGGCAAGAGCAAACACATTCAAAAACTAGCAGAAGGCTAGAAATAACTAAAATCAGAGCAGAACTGAAGGAAATAGAGACACAAAAAACCCTTCAAAAAATTAATGAATCCAGGAGCTGGTTTTTTGAAAAGATCAACAAAATTGATAGACCGCTAGCAAGACTAATAAAGAAGAAAAGAGAGAAGAATCAAATAGATGCAATAAAAAATGAAAAAGGGGATATCACCACCGATCCCACAGAAATACAATCTACCATCAGAGAATACTACAAACACCTCTATGCAAATAAACTAGAAAATCTAGAAGAAATGGATAAATTCCTCAACAAATACACCCTCCCAAGACTAAACCAGGAAGAAGTTGAATCACTGAATAGACCAATAACAGGTTCTGAAATTGTGGCAATAATCAATAGCTTACCAACCAAAAAGAGTCCAGGACCTGATGGATTCACAGCCGAATTCTACCAGAGGTACAAAGAGGAACTGGTACCATTCCTTCTGAAACTATTCCAATCAACAGAAAAACAGGGAATCCTCCCTAACACATTTTATGAAGCCAGCATTGTCCTGATACCAAAGCCTGGCAGAGACATAACCAAAAAAGAGAATTCCAGACCAATATCCTTGATGAACATTGATGCAAAAATCCTCAATAAAATACTGGCAAACCGAATCCAGCAGTACATCAAAAAGCTTATACACCATGATCAAGTGGGCTTCATCCCTGGGATGCAAGGCTGGTTCAACATATGCAAATCAATAAACGTAATCCAGCATATAAACAGAACCAAAGACAAAAACCACATGATTATCTCAATAGATGCAGAAAAGGCCTTTGACAAAATTCAACAACCCTTCATGCTAAAAACTCTCAATACATTAGGTATTAATGGGACGTATCTCAAAATAATAAGAGCTATCTATGACAAACCCACAGCCAATATCATACTGAATGGGCAAAAACCGGAAGCATTCCCTTTGAAAACTGGCACAAGACAGGGATGGCCTCTCTCACCACTCCTATTCAACATAGTGCTGGAAGTTCTGGCCAGAGCAATCAGGCAGGAGAAGGAAATAAAGGGTATTCAATCAGGAAAAGAAGAAGTCAAATTGTCCCTGTTTGCAGATGACATGATTGTATATCTAGAAAACCCCACTGTCTCAGCCCAAAGTCTCCTTAAGCTGATTAGCAACTTCAGCAAAGTCTCAGGATACAAAATCAATGTACAAAAATCACAAGGATTCTTGTACACCAATCACAGACAAACAGCCAAATCATGAGTGAACTCCCATTCACAATTGCTTCAAAGAGAATAAAATACCTAGGAATCCAACTTACAAGGGACGTGAAGGACCTCTTCAAGGAGAACTACAAACCACTGCTCAATGAAATAAAAGAGGATACAAACAAATGGAAGAACATTCCACGCTTATGGGTTGGAAGAATCAATATCGTGAAAATGACCACACTGCCCAAGGTAATTTATAGATTCAATGCCATCTCCATCAAGCTACCAATGACTTTCTTCACAGTATTGGAAAAAACTACTTTAAAGTTCATATGGAACCAAAAAAGAGCCCGCATTGCCAAGTCAATCCTAAGCCAAAAGAACAAAGCTGAAGGCATCAAGCTACCTGACTTTAAACTAAACTACAAGGCTACAGTAACCAAAACAGCATGGTACTGGTACCACAACAGAGACATAGATCAATGGAACAGAACGGAGCCCTCAGAAATGATGCTGCATATCTGCAACTATCTGATCTTTGACAAACCTGACAAACACAAGAAATGGGGAAAGGATTCCCTATTTAATAAATGGTGCTGGGAAAACTGGCTAGCCATATGTAGAAAGCTGAAACTGGATCCCTTCCTTACACCTTATACAAAAATTAATTCAAGATGGATTAAAGACTTAAATGTTAGACCTAAAACCATTAAAATCTTACAAGAAAACCTAGGCAATACCATTCAGGACGTAGGCGTGGGGAAGGACCTCATGCCTAAACACCAAAAGCAATGGCAACAAAAGCCAAAATTGACAAATGGGATCTAATTAAACTAAAGAGCTTCTTGAACTACCATCAGAGTGAACAGGCAACCTACAAAATGGGAGAAAATTTTTGCAACCTACTCATCTGACAAAGGGCTAATATCCAGAATCTACAATGAACTCAAACAAATTTACAAGAAAAAAACAAACAACCCCATCAAAAAGTGGGCGAAGGACATGAACAGACACTTCTCAAAAGAAGACATTTACGCAGCAAAAAAACACATGAAAAAATGCTCATCATCACTGGCCATCAGAGAAATGCAAATCAAAACCACAGTGAGATACCATCTCACACCAGTTAGAATGGCAATCATTAAAAAATCAGGAAACAACAGGTGCTGGGGAGGATATGGAGAAATAGGAACACTTTTACACTGTTGGTGGGACTGTAAACTAGTTCAACCATTGTGGAAGTCAGTGTGGCGATTCCTCAGGGATCTAGAACTAGAAATACCATTTGACCCAGCCATCCCATTACTGGGTATATACCCAAAGGACTATAAATCATGCTGCTATAAAGACACATGCACACGTATGTTTATTGCAGCACTATTCACAATAGCAAAGACTTGGAACCAACCCAAATGTCCAACAACGATAGACTGGATTAAGAAAATGTGGCACATATACACCATGGAATACTATGCAGCCATAAAAAATGATGCGTTCATGTCCTTTATAGGGACATGGATGAAAATGGAAAACATCATTCTCAGTAAAGTATCGCAAGGACAAAAAACCAAACACTGCATGTTCTCACTCATAGGTGGGAATTGAAAAATGAGAACTCATGGACACAGGAAGGGGAACATCACACTCCGGGGACTGTTGTGGGGTGGGGAGAGGGGGGAGGGACAGCATTAGGAGATATACCTAATGCTAAATGACAAGTTAATGGGTGCAGCAAAACAACATGGCACATGGATACATATGTAACAAACCTGCACATTGTGCACATGTACCCTAAAACCTAAAGTATAATAATAAAAATTAAAAAATAAATAAATAAATAAAAAGAAAAAATTTAAAAGATGCAAATCCCCTCAATTTACAGATAAGGAAATGGAATAGTAGTTGATAAATAAATCAGAGCGATGATTAAATTAAGGAACAAAAAATAGCTTTCATAATCTAAACATTTTATTTTAATATATAATGATACATCAATTGCTAATATTTAAAATAGGGTCAGCTGGGTGCAGTGGCTCACACCTGTAGTCTCAGCACTTTGGGAGGCAGAGGTGGGCAGTTCAAAATCACTTGAGGTCAGGAGTTCAAAATCAGCCTGGCCAACATGGCAAAACCCCATCTCTACTAAAAATACAAAAATTAGCCAGGCATGGTTGTGCACGCCTGTAGTCTCAGCTACTTGGGAGGCTGAGGCACGAGAATTGCTTGAACCTGGGAAGTGGAGGTTGCAGTGAGCTGTGATTGTGCCACTGCACTCCAGCCTAGGCAAGAAGAGCAAGACTCTGTCTCAAAAAAAAAAAAAAAAAGGGTAAAAACCTTTGAGCATGCCTACAGTCTGACATTCTAGAGTTTTTCTTGTAGAACCACATCTAGAATTCACAGTTTATGAATTCTCATTTTACTTTCTTAAAAATTTTATTTTTAGACAGGGTCTTACTCTGTTACCCAGACCGGAGTGCAGTTGCATGATCGTGGTTCACTGCAGCCTCAACCTCCCAGGTGCAAGCGATCCTCCCACCTTAGCCTCCTGAGTAGCTGGGAATACAGGTGTGTGCCACCATGCCTGGCTAATTTTAAAAAAATAATTGAAGAGATGGAGTCCACCTATGTTGCCCAGGCTGGTTTCCAACACCTCTGCTCAAGCAATCCTCCCACTTCAACCTCCCAAAGTGCTAGGATTACAGGTGTGAGCTATGGTGCCTGGCCTAGTTTCAACTTCTTTAAAGCAGAGAGAAAACATAAAAACACCTATGAAGCACTCCTGAATACAGATGTTTACAGCTTTTTACTGCCTTTAATCTTTTACACTTTTCATGCCCATATCCAATTCAGTAGCAACATTAAAAATAACTCATATGTATTTACTTTTGGAACCAACCTTAACTCATTAAACTAATTCTCATTCTACTTGCATTCATATTTCATCAGAATATATAATGTTAAATAATTAATGAACACAAATTTCACAATTTTGTTTAGGAAAAACAAAATTAACTTTTTGTAAGCAAATAACTTCGTTGGAACAGAAGTAAGGTGGTATAGTAGAGAGCAGCCCAATAGCTGTGAGTTTTCCCTCATGCACTTGGTACTATTCATTATGTTTTAACAGGGATGAATGAAGAGTGTGAGTTATCAAAGCAAGTTAAAGTGAAGTGAAACTTAATAGATAACATGATTAACACGCGTAAAACTACTACCAACATTACCTAACAAAAATTGAGAATATATTCTATGAGCCAAGCTGAAACTTTACATGCATTAGAAAAACACATGGAATTGCCTTGTAGATTAAATGATGGTTTTTGTGAAAACCCTTTTTAACTGTAAAGCATTATTCAATGGTAGGTTATGGTAATTTTTAGTTGTCATCATTAGAATCCAGGACTATCAAAACACTCTTCCTCTGGCTTGACATTGCTACTTAAATATAAGGGGATCTTCCATGGAAATAACAGAAGTTTAATATATGGTGATCAAAAAATAACAAATTGGCACTTCTTCATTTTAGCAGTGTATTTTTGGAACTTAATGGCTCTAGAATAATGTTTCCTACTTTTAAACATATAAATGGAATCATAAAATATATATTCATTTTAATAGCTTTACTAAGGTATAACTGACATACAATTATCTGCACAAATTAAAAGTGTATAATTAGATAAAACTTGACGTATGTATAAAGTACTGCAACCACAACCACAATCGGAACACATCTGTTACTCCTAAAAGTTTCCTCATGCCCGTTTGTGATCACTGCCTCATAGCATAACCCCGTCCCCAGACAACAATGGATCTGCCATCACTATGAATTTGTTAGCATTTTCTAGAATATAAATAGAATCATATAGAATGTACTTTATAGTATCTTACACTCAGCATAGGTATTCTAAAATTCTTCTATGCTGTTGGTTCATTTCTTACCAATAGTACAATTCTTTTATAGTTGAGTAATATTCTATTCTATGGAAATATCACAATTTGTTTATCCAGTTACTAGTTGTGGATGTTTGGTTTGTTTTCCAGACTTTGGCCATTACAAATAAAGCTGCTATAAACATCTGTGTATGTCTTTACATGGACAGATGCTTTCATCTGTCCTGGGTGAATATCTAGGAGTGGGATAGCTAGGTCATTTGGAGAATGTATATTTAACTTTGTAAGAAACAAGAACACCATTCTCCAAAGTAGTTGTACCAGTTTACATTCTAGCTGCTCCACAAATCCTTACCAATATTTGGTATGGTCACACTTTTAGACATTCTAATAGCTGTGCAGTTGTTTGTTATGTGGGTTGAAGTTTGCGTTTTTGGATATGGATATTTAATTGCTCCAGAACGACTTGTCAAAAAAACTGTTTTCTTCCTCCATGAAAAAGCCTCTGAAACATTGTTGAAAAATAAATTTAGGTCTATTTCTGGACTTTCCCTTCTGTTCCATTGACTATTTGTCTATCATTATGCCAATGCCACATTGTCTGGATTACTGTAGCTTTGTAATAAGTCTTCAAATCATGTAAAGGTCCTCTGATTTGGTTTTTAAAATCCTCATTGGTTTGGCTACTCTAGTCCAGTGCTTTTCCATATAAATATTAGAATCAACTTGTCTTTAAAAACAAATTCTGAAATTCTGACTGAATTACACTAAACTATAGATTATTTTGAGTAGAATTTATATTTAATAACACAGTCTTCTAATCTATGAACATGATATATCTCCCATTTGGGTCTTCTTAAATTTTTTCAACAATGTTTTGTAGTGTTCAGTGTATATATCTTTGGTCTGTTTTATCCCAAAGTAAATACTTTGTTATACTTTTTGATGGTATTGGAAATTGTATTTTTAAATTTCTGGTTGTTTCTTGCTAATATAGAAAAATACATTTGAGATTTAAATTTTTTATTCTGTATGCTACAATCTTGCTACATCACTTAGTTCTAATAGCTTTTTTTTTTTTTTTTTTTTTTTTTTTTTTTTTTTTTTTGAGACGGAGTCTTGCTCTGTCACCCAGACTGGAGTGGTGCAGTGGCATGATCTTGGCTCATTGCAACCTCCGCCTCCTGGGTTCTCCTGCCTCAGCCTCACAAGTAGCTGGGATTACAGGCGTGTGCCACCATGCCCAGCTAATTTTAGAGACAGTTTTACTTCCTTCTTTCTAAATCTGGATGTTTTTCATGCTTCTACTCCTACTATTCCGAGGGTTTTTTTTTTTTTTTTTTTGACACAGTTTCACCCTGTTGCCCAGGCTGGCGTGTGGTGGCATGATCTTGGCTCACTGCAACCTCTGCCTCCCCAGTTCAAGCGATTCTCCTGCCTCAGCCTCCCAAGTAGCTGGAATTACAGGTGCCCGCCACCATGCCCTGCTATTTTGTGTATTATTAGTAGAGATGAGGTTTTGCAATGTTGGCCAGGCTGGTCTCAAACTCCTGACCCTCACCAATCCCTATTGGGATTGCAGGCATAAGCCATCATGCCCAGCCTCCGAGGGCTTTTAACAGAAATAGATGTCTGGATTTTTCAAAAGCTTTTAGGATAATCATGTGATTTTTCTTTTTAGTCTTAATATATTTAATTACATTGATGGATTTTAAAATGCTAAACTAATTCTACACTCCTAGTCATGATGAATTACTCTTTTAATATATTGTTCAGTTTGATGTGCTAAAATTATTTGAAGAATTTTTACATCTGTGTTTATGAGGGATATTGGGCTGTAGTTTTCTTTTCTTGCAACACTTTGTTTTTGGTATGAAGGAAATGCTGACCTCATGAAATAAGATAGGTATATTTCTCCCTCTTCAATTTTCTGGGACAGTTTGTATACAACTGGTATTACATCTTTCTGAAATCTGTGTTAAAATTCAACACTGCCAAGTGCAGTGGCTCATGCTTGTAATCCCAGCACTTTGGGAGGCTGAGGTGGAAGGACTCGCTTGAGTGCAGGAGGTTGAAACCAGCCTAGGCAATAAAACGAGACCCCCTCTCTACAAAAATTAAAAATTAGCCAGCCGTGGTGGTTTGCACCTGTCGTCCTAGCTGCTCGGGAGGTTGAGATAGGAGGATCACTTCAACCCAGGAGTTTGAGCTTGCAGTGAGACATGATTGTTCCATTGTACTATAGCCTGGGTGAGAGAGTGAGACCTTGTCTCAAAACAAACAAACAAACAGAAAAGAATTAAACACTGAAGCAATTCAGCCTTTGAGGTTTCTTTGTAGCAACGGTTTTAACTGCAAGTTCAATTTCTTTAATAATCTAAACAGACTTTTTCTATTTCTTCTTGAGTATGATTTAGTACGTTGTGTCTTTTAACACATTTGTCCATTTCATAAAGGTTGTCAAATATATTGTAATAATATTGACAGGAGGGAAGAGAACATCTAGTCTAGAGCTGATTTTAACCTGCTAATGAGACAAAATTCCTTTTAATACTCTATTTGAAGCCTCGTGAATTACGAGGTTATCCACTCCGACTAGTAGGATAGGAATGGTTATAGGTCCTCATGTGTGTACTGAGGACTGTCCTCTATAATCTTTTTAGGTGGTTCTTTTCCTGGTCTTCCTTAATTTCTTCACAAAAATGCACTGATTCATACTCAGCTGAAGACTTGGTAGGATTCTGCAAATGTCCTGTGTTCTCTCTCTATTCAGCTAGTTCTTCTCTGGTACTTTTAACTTACAAACACTAGCTGTCTTAGACTCCTTGAACTTCCAGCTCCAACTCCTCATTAAAAGAGACTGCAAGGCTCTACTTGAGTTACCCTTCTTTTTTCTTTTTGAGACAGAGTCTCAATCACTCTGGCTGGAGTGCAGTGATGCAATTTTGGCTCACTGCAACCTCTGCTTCCCAGGTTCAAGTAATTCTCATGCCTCAGCCACCCGAGTAGCTGGGATTACAGGCGCACAACCACCCTGCCAGGCTTTTTTGTATTTTTAGTAGAGACGGGGTTTCACCATGTTGGCCAGGCCGGTCTTGAACTCCTGACCTCAAAGGATCCACTCACCTCAGCCTCCCAAAGTGCTGGTATTACAGGCGTGAGCCACTGTGCCTGGCCTTAGTTACCTTTCTTCTGTTGCCTGGAAATTATCTCCAAGGAGTCAGCTGGGGTAATCATCAGGTTTATCTTATTTATTTCTTGTCTCACAGGGATCATTGATCATTGCCTGTGAAGAAATAATCTTTGTGGACAAGGTTTTTTTTTAAATATTGAGGCTATCAGAAGTTTTAAATCATCATTACTACCGGACAATCCTCTGACAAGAGGAAGGTGACATCACGTAGAAAATAAGGGCCAAGTGTGTTTGGTTTTAGCTGAGTTTTGACATTTTGAAAATTTATACTAAACACTGTATATTTTATTTTTTTGAGGGGGGAAATATTAAAGAATCCTATGTATATTCTCTGAGAACTATATTTTATCCTTCATCACATTTTAGAAGTAAAATGTCCCTTTTTTCCTGGAGAACTAAAGATAACATTATCACTATAGTATTCAAGGAGAAAAACAACGGATGATGAGATTAAAGGGATAAAGCATTTTACTCTACTTGCTTTTTATAATCAAATATGGTATAATTTTTATTATCCCTATTAAATTTCATCACTCAGCTGATATTTAGAGTCTACTAACATTTAAAAAAAATCTGATTTTGACCTTCAACTTACCTAGTATGTATTAAGGTGTTGTATTATTTGCATTTGAATTATATGCAAATATAGCTTTATCTAAATCACTGTTAGTTTACTTAAGCAAAGGCAGGGTAAACACTGAGGCGTACCCCTAGAAATCGATTTATTTATCAACAGACCTTTTGAGACTGCTTCAATAAAATACCAAATACCTCTAATTGTCTTATAGCCAATCTTTATTATTCTATAGTCCACATAATGACAGACATTCTCAAATATACTATGTATCCACTGCTTACTGGTCTGCCATAATAGGTACTTAAGTACTATGTAAATACCTCTTGAAGTGAATTCAAATGAACAATAATCATACCAAAAGAGAAAAGATTTTCTTGCCCCATGACTTACAGCCACGTAGCAGCTTACGGTTTTACCACTTCCTCTTCTAGGTGGGGAAAAATAATTCCTTTAATAATCTATACTAAGCTGTGATCCAACTTTTAAGTTTACTGATTTGTAGAATCAATCTTTTTTTAAAAATTTGTGGTAAACTATACATACGATAAAATTTTCCATTTTAAGTATGCAATTCATTGGCACTAAATACATTCACAGTGTGGCGCAACTATCACCACTATCCATTTCCAGAACTTTTTCATCATCCCAAACAGAAGCTCCGTACTTATTACACAATAATGCCTCATTCCTCCCCACCCCACTCGCAGGTAACCACTATCCTACTATGTGTCTCTATGAATTTGCCTATTCTAGGTACTTCTTGTAAGTGGAATTCTTCTTAGAAAATCTAATAATTGTCTGATGTGTCTGGCTTATTTTACTTAATATAGTATTTTCAAAATTCATTCATGTTGTAATATGTATCAAAATTTCATTTAAGGCTAAATAACACTCCATTGTATATATACATGAAATTTTGTTTATTCATCTGTTGATGAATATTTGATTTGCTTCTATCTTAGCTATTGTGAATAATGCGGCTATGAACATTGGTGTACAATTATCTGAGTCCCTGCTTTCGGTTATTTTGGGTAATATACCTAGAAGTAGAACTGCTAGATCATATGGTAATAATTCTATGTTTAACATCTTGAGGAACCACCAAATTGTCTTCTACATTCCCGTTTTACATGCCCACCAGAAATACACGAGTGTTTCCAATTTCTCCACATCTTCACCAATACTTGTTAATTTCCATTTTTTAAAACAATTGTCATTCTGATGGGTGTGAAGTGGTATCTAATTTTGGTTTTGATTTGCACTTCTTGACTGGTTATGTTGAGCATCTTTTCATGTGTTTACTGGCCATCTGCATATCTTCTTCAAATAAATGTTTATTAAATTCCTTTGATCATTATTGAATTATGTTGTTAGTTTGCTTATTGTTGAGTTGTTACTGTGTTAAATATTCTGAATATGAATCCTTTATCAGATACACAATTTGCAAATATTAACTCCCATTCCACTAGTTGTCTTTTCACATTCTTGATAGGGTCCTTCGATTCACAAAAATTGTTAATTTTGATGATGTCTAATTTGTCTATTCTTTCCATTTGTTGCTAGTACTTTGGAGTCTTTTTTTTTTTTTTAAGTGAAGATTGTTTTGACATCATCAGCATCTACTGCAAACTTAAACCACTTTTGGGACTATTCTTTTCTCTTTTGTCTCTACCAAACTTTTAGCATCATTCCCTGATTCTAAATACATTTTCCACCTTCTTTTTACATATCTTTTACAAATTCGAGCTTTTTTTTTTTAAGTTTTAAAACTGTTATAAGTTGAATGTTGTCACTGTATGTTTACATATTCATTGGTACAATTTACATCGAGATTTTTACTTATCCATTTTTGCAAAGATATGTACACAAAGATACATATTCAATAACTGAGGGCCGGGCGCGGTGGCTCAAGCCTGTAATCCCAGCACTTTGGGAGGCCGAGGCGGGTGGATCACGAGGTCAGGAGATCGAGACCATCCTGGCTAACACAGTGAAACTCCGTCTCTACTAAAAAATACAAAAAATTAGCCGGGCGTGTTGGCGGGCGCCTGTGGTCCCAGCTACTCGGGAGGCTGAGGCAGGAGAATGGCGTGAACCCAGGAGGTGGAGGTTGTGGTGAGCCGAGATCGCGCCACTGCACTCCAGCCTGGGGGACAGAGAAAGACTCCGTCTCAAAAAAAAAAAAACAAAATCAATAACTGAGAAACAAGTGAAACTTCTGATCTATACTTTCAGGTTTGTTCGATCATGATACTTCTGATAAGGATCATGGACGTACCAGTTTCGCCTCTTCCAGAAGGACGACGTCATTTTATCTTAAGAGTTTACTCTGGGTTTTATTGCAGAATACAAATTCCCTCAATCGCTTTTTTCTTGCAGGTGCCTTTTTCCATAATTTTTTCTTATAACCAGCCCTTCTCATCCAAAGGCCACAATGAAGTCGAAGAAACCTATAGATGACGGCTTTCACAATCTTTCTCTTGCCTTTTCGTGTACTGACGTATGTTAGAGATCTGACTGGCAGCTTCAAGACACTTGGAAGCAAGGGGGCCACTCTATTAAGGATCGCTGAAGTATGCCCACATGTCAGGTTTCTCTCAGATGTGGTAAGTGTGGGAGTGGAAGAAACAACCGGTGTCTGAATATGACTAAAACATCCAGTGGACAATGCAGAAATAAGAGAGGCATTTTTGACACAGTTTTGGTAGGCTGAAGATGCCAAAATATTCAGAGGCCTTAAGATTCCTGAAGCTGCTCTCACTGCACTGGGAAAGGCAGAGGCAGCTATCTTGTCATCCTCCAAATTTGAGCTCTTATTAAAGAGTTTTCTGCATGCTCTGCTATGTTTTTTTAAAAGGTCCCTCCACATTCTCTCCTTAATTAAGATCATTTGTGACTATAAAGTCCAAATAGCATTTTTTATGGCATTCAATCTCCCTAAGCTTTCTTTACTTCCAAAGTCTCATTCTTTGGAATCATATTTAGGTTTTGTTTTTTTTTTTTGTCTTGAGATGGAGTCTCGCTCTGTTGTCCAGGCTGGAGTGCAGTGGCGCAATCTCGGCTCACTGCAAGCTCTGCCTCCTGGGTTCACGCCATTCTCCTGTCTCAGCCTTCCGAGTAGCTGGGACTACAGGCACTTGCCACTACGCCTGGCTAATTTTTTGTATTTTAAGTAGAGACGGGCTTTCACTGTGTTAGCCAGGATGGTCTCAATCTCCTGACCTCATGATTCGCCCACCTCTGCCTCCCAAAGTGCTGGGATTACAGGCGTGAGCCACCGCGCCCAGCCTCTTTGGAATCATATTCATCTTTTTTAAAAGTTTTAAGATTTGTCTCTTAAACTCTAGAGAACTTATTTAAGTGCCGCCAGTCTGATCTTTCTTGACTACTTAGAACTCTGAGACCAAGTGTTAACTTTTCCCAGTGATTCTCAACACTACTGAGAGCAATGCTTTAATGTTATTCAAAGGGCTTGAATAGCACTTTTCCCATTTACTTCTTTTACCTTTTAGAAAATAAAACTGTTAATAAGGAAAAACTAAATGGAAGATCTTAGTCAAATTAGGCTTCTAGCAGTTATATGGCACTTGGCTATTACCACTATTTCTTGCCAGTATCTCAATTTGTGAATTATCAAGAATATAGCATTTCCTTCCAATGTCACCATTTATAACCAATGTAACCACCACCTTTGCAGATACACTATGATATTATTTCTATGGATCATCCTTTAATCTTTACCCAGGTGATCTCATAAATTTCCAGGTCAATTTTTATGTTATTCTAGGCAGACGGCAGTTACTAGATATAAAATTGATGAATATATTCAAATTATGTTAGAACTATGGAATTAGAATCAGAATGAACTTCTGGGATGATTAATACAATACCTTCATTGTATACATTAAACCATCAAGTGACATGGCCAAGTCACAGGAAGACACACTGAAGGTTTTTTTCCTCTTTCATGGATTTTAAAGAGGTATAAACAGTAAATGAGAGGTATAAATAGTAAATAAGCAATCAAAGTAAATAAGCATTTAAGTAAATAAGCATTTCCATAATTTAGAATGGAAGAAAATACATTCTTGGTAGAAAGAAAAAACTGTAATTGTTGAGATGAAATTCCATTTTATCACCTTCAAATATAACAAACAATATTTAAAAATGATATTAATAAAGAAATATAAATGTAATATATCAAAATTTACTCATAATTTATTAAACAAATATCAAATGGACTTAGACTCTGAAGAGACTTAAAAAAGTGATGAATGTGCTTTTTATCCTGATTGTGGTCATAGTAACAGTTCAGGTATCCATCTGTAAAAACTCACAGAAATTACAGTAAAAAGGATGACTCTTACTATAAGTAAATTAAACTTCAAACACCTAAACTTCAAAAAATAAATGTTGGGCCAGGCACAGTGGCTCATACCTGTAATCCTAGCACTTTGGGAGGCTGAGGCGATCAGGTCACCTGAGGTCAGGAGTTCGTGACCAGCCTGGCCAACATGGTGAAACCCTGTCTCTACTAAAAATACAAAATTAGCTGGGCATGGTGGCACATGCCTATAAACCCAGCTACTTAGGAGGCTGAGGCAGGAGAACTGCTTTAACCCGGGAAGGAGAGGTTGCAGTGAGCCAAGATCATGCCATTACACTACAGCCTGGACGAAAAGAGGCAAACTCCACCTCAAAAAAATAAAAAAATAAAAATAAATAAATAAATAAATGCTTCACTAAGAAAGAAGTTAGTATATACTGAAGGAAATATTGAAAATACTGACAGCAGTTGACATTGAGGCAATTTTGTTGCACAATTCTCAAGTTTATACAAAAATTTAGGATTTAATTTATATATTTCTAAACATATATACACACATCAGAAATAAACAAACAAAAAACCCCCAGGTTCTTTTGAAGAAGGAAAGGTAACTCACTGTCTCATTTCCAAAAAGTATGTCAACATAAGGCATAACTTTCATCAATGATTCCTTGTAGAACTGGCTAATAAATGGTGCAGACAGATTCAAAGTGAAAATCCTGTTGTTTTCAGAAGCATGGTGAGCCACTTTTAATACTGACTCTGGGGAAACTGTAAGAAAAAAGCCCTGGATGAAGAAAAAAGGAGGGAAAATTAGAAATGCCATCTCCACAGTCACTCTCAGTGAGAATAAAAGAAACCTATACAAAATACAAAAGTATATAAAATACAATTATAAGATGCAAGGCAGAAAATAGCAACATTTGACTGGAAGGATATTTGATCATATGAATACCATATGCTTGATACATGCCATTACTTCAGAGAATAAAGCATTACTTATTTCATACTAGGTTTATATGCTCAATACTAAAGAATTCTGGAAATTCATGAAAGAAAAAATATTTGAAAGGTCTCATTCAAGATAATAATTAAATTTGAATTAGGGAAATTGTACTATGAAGGCAAACTGAATCCTTTTAGCTTCTTACAAACAGTTTGGAATATATATTTTTTGAGATAAGGTTTCACTATATTGCCCAGGCTGGTCCTGAACTCCTGGGATAAAGCAATCCTCCTACCTCAGCCCTCCAAGTAGCTGGGATTACAGGTGCACACCACTGAGCCTGGCTGAGTTTGTATTCTTATAAGTGACTTTAAAATAATCTGTTTATTAAGATCATAACTTCTGGCTGGGCACAACGAATCATACCTGGAATTCCAGCACTTTGGGAGGCCAAGGTGGGCCGATCACTTGAGTCTAGGAGTTCCAAACCAGCTTGGGCAACATGGCGGAACTCTGTCTCTACCAAAATTTCAAAAATTAGCTGGGTGTGTTGGTGTGTGCTGCCTGTGGTCCCAGCTACTCATCGGACTGAGATGGGAGGATTGCTATAGCCCAGGGGCTGGAGGTTGAAGTGAGCCGAGATCACACCACTGCATTCCAGCCTGGGAAATACAGGGAGACCTTGTCTCTAAATCAATCAATCAATCATATCTTGTTATCTTAAGAAATATCTAAATTGATTTTTGAGGAAGATTCTGAATTAGAATTTTCAAATAATGAGAAAAGAATTCAGTAATGCAAAAGAAAAATATTTAATTAAAATTTCATGTCAGGAAAGCTGCATTTAAAATGCTATTTATCTACAGCTTTAATATTAATGAAAGTCTTATTAAAACATATTTATGCTTTCTAGATGAAAGCATAGGCAAAGACATACATGTATATACAGGAAATCAGTTTGGGTGGTGCACAAACAAGTAAAGGAATACACAAAGGGCAATAATAGAAGACTTGAAAAGGTTGGCGAAGTTAAGAATACAAAGGGCCTTGGGTGGCAGGGTAGGAATCTATTTGGTAGGCAATGTGCAAGAGGGGTAAGAGTGGATCATGGGTAATGAATATTTCTGTGAAAGGAAGGAATAACAAGCTTATGGGAAAATTTAAAGCAAAGTTAACCTGGGCAGCAACAATTCAGCAACAGTTAATAAATGTCTACATTTGGCTGTGTAAAAGAAAACCATATTAGGAGTACTACATACAGGACTTGGCAATTGTTTAAGATGTGGAAGGCAAAGAATAAAAGAGTCAAAAGATGATTGAGATTTTTGAATCTGGTTCTACCATTAATAAAAGTGGAAAATTCCAGAATAAGATCTGGCTTAGATGGTAAAGAGTGTTTCGTTGTGGTCATACTACAGTTGAGGTTCTAAGGGATCTCTTAAGTATCTACCAGAAAGTTGGACTTAGAGGAAAGGCCATGAAGCAGGTGAGGTCAAAGAGGTGTTGTAATTCCCAAGGCAGAGAACACAGAACAAAAGAGGACGAAGGAAAAAATGGAGAACAAAAATTAGAGGAAATAAAAAAGGAAGAGGAGAAAACAAGAGGAGGCCAAATGAGGACAGTAGAAGTGATGGTGGAGAAACTAAGCAAGGGAAATTTTAAGAAGGTGCTATGGGGAAGTAGAGAAAGAAAGGAATGAGTAAAAGTCATAAGATTTGATGATTAACAGAAAGCACTTAGTATGATGGTAAAAGTAGTTGTTAAAAAAGGAATGGTGAGAAAGTAAGGTAAGAATAATTATTTTCAAAGCTTCATCAGTAATGATAATAAAAACATCTGAAATGTAATGAGTAATTATTGTGTCCCAGGCACTATACTATACAGCAACTCAGTTATTGTTTTTTCCTCACATCAAACCTATGAGGTGGACACTTACTAGTTTCTTTTGATAAATAAAGCAAGATAGAGAAGTTAAGAGATGTTTCTTAGGACACACAGCTTACATATGATGAAGCCTGGATTCATATGACTCCAGATATGTTGCTAGTTTGAGCAGATAATAAGAGGAGGAAAAGGCACAAATGCTTTTTTGCGGGGGAGGGTGGACAGGGAAAGGAAGGAATAAGAGATTTGCTTTTAAGGGCAGGGAAAGTTGGAAAGATTTTGCTTTTCAAAGAAAAGGATCTATTGGAGAAATAGAAGAATGAAGAGGCAAGGGAGAGAGGATAATTAGAGCAAAGAACTAGAGGAAGTGGGAGCACTGGAAACTAGAAGGGGAGAAGAACTGGCTTATAAATGGAAGAAATAACCTTGAAAATATAAAAGAAACTTCTTTTAAAAGTTACAAAAATGCTACTGAGATATTCACTTATAACTGAGGGATCAAAGATTTCCATAATGCAAACTCTGAAAAGTTTAAAAAGAAAAAAAATCTTTTAAAATATTACTTTCAAATTTCAAATAGACTACAACAAGAAGACTAAAAAAATTAATTTTGTGGCAGGAGCCATGTGTATTGGGATCCATCTTTTAAGGAAGGGTTTATTGCCTTTATATATATTCTGAGACATTAAGAGAGAATTGTCTACTATAATTGTGTCAGGGCCCAGAATAAAATACCCCAAAATATGGCCCCCTAGCAATTGAGAAAACCCGCAGAAGCAAGGTCACTCTGACCTTCTCCCACCTTTCTGTGTGAAAGCTGGCCATAAAGCCCTATTCCAAAGGGGTCCTGCCCTATACCTGGTGGCCAAGAATAATCTAACAGACAGGACTTGCTGGCTTCCACATCCTCCAACCCTAAGTTTATTACCATTAGATCATACCCCTTTTGTCTAATGTTTCTCTACAACTATCCATGTCTTTCATCAGACTTCACATAAAAATACAGTTTTTGCTGGTCTTTGGGTCTTAATTTCTGAAGGCTCCTGTGTCATGTAAAACTTTGTTAAATAAATTTATTACGCTTTTCTCTTGTTAATCTCTTTCGTTACAGAGGGTTCAGTCATGACCCTTGTGATGGATGAGGAAAATATGTTACTTTTTCTCCCCTACAACTGCCTCTTATCACTTTAAAGTACTGCTAGTGAAATTCTAAATGTTTTAGTATGTTTAGTGAAATACAAAATGTTTTTGTATAATAACAATATTTCTCATCATTTAAAAATTGAATCCATTAATTCTTTACCAATATTCAAGTGTTCTAAGAGGCAACAAATCTGAGTCTTAGTTATTATTTTTAAATGTTTTTATCTCTCTTTTTTAACCAAGTATCCTATCACTTGCAAACTATGAGCATCCAAGCTGCTGCTTTGCTATTTCTGTCACTTGGAGAATTAAAACGAACAGTTTATACAGCATCTTGTCTCCATAGTAATATGGATGTACTGTCTTGCTTTTTAGTCTTTCACTTAATGAGTAGATTTTAAAGCTTTCCCCCTCTATTTCTCCCCAAACTGTTCCAGCATGAAATAAAAACCTCCCATAGCTAGCATTCTGCCAGCTGTGGATTAACCACAGCCAGCCACAGAATGGTCTACATAAATAGTAACCTGGTCAAATAATTAGGCTTCTCACCAACTTCAGACTGAAAATTTGATCTGTGCTAAAATACATCTGATTGTAATTTAAGGTACAGAACACTGTGCCCCTGGAGTCTAAATCTGGCCCCAATCCAAATGTATGTATGCTATGTGTGTGTTTTCCTTTAAAATACAACACAAGAGTCTTGTGATATGGATAGTATGATGTCAATTTTGTTAATTTTATAAATATACAAAACTCGTCAACTTTTAAATTAAAGGGGAAATTCACTATTTAAATTAATTCTATTTTTGAATGATCTCTTGTTTTTCTTTCTGCAAATATTTAGTATTTAAACAATTTGGGGTTTATGCTCTGTTAGATCGCAAAGACTGTTAAAATTGATGCCATCCATAATTTTTCTTGCTAGATTTATAACCTTTGCTAGGCCACATGTTCCAGACTATAGCATCACCAAAAATAAAAACAGTGCCATTACGAAATTTTTTTTCTACATGTAAGGTTTGCAACAAAATCAAGTCTATAGTTTAGAAAAATATATAACCAATAAAATCTTGTACTTTACTAATTAGGGATTTCAGTCTGCACAACAGTTAGCTGTTTATCTTTGATCCTATAACCAAAAGCAAAGTAGATGTTAACACTTAGAGGATGGATAACATTAATTAGAAGTGAGAATGAAGTGGGACTGTTGTATTCATTACAACAGAAAACAAAACAACACAAAGTGGTAGCAGTAGGACAGATAGGGACAGACTAAAGTAGAACCAAAGAACCGTTTTAGTGGAGCCAGACTTAATGCTTGGAAATCTAAAAAACTTAAACACATTACACAACCACTCTAAGGATTTTTCAGAGTAGTTTAAATGTGAGAGAATGTTAGGAACAACATTGTTTAATATACTAAAGGAAAAAATTGCCCTTTTTGCTTTTTTTTTTTTTTTTTTTTTTTTTTTTTTTTTTTTTTACCAGTGTTTACCTTAATTCAAGGTAATCATTTGGTGTTCTTTTAAATTGTCTTTGCCTAACAGCACAACCTCTTTTCATTATTTCTATTACCAATTATGTGAGGAATAGGGGTATGTGTATGTGTATGTGTGCATGCACACCTATGTAAATTCCAGGCATTTATAACTCTTGGAAATATAAGTCTATATTAATTCAAAAGGAAATAAACCTATGTAAAATAACCATGACTATAATTAATCAACTGTGGATACATGGTGATATAGAAAAAAAAGCCTTTGTTTTCATTGAGAACAATATTCTGATAAGAATATAATAGGGAAGAATATAAGGTATTATTTTGAAATATTTGAAACAGTAGATTTTAATCTATTTGGGTCCATCTACTTCCTGATTAACTACACATATGCATAAAACTATGCAGTGGCGGTCAGCAACTATACATAATGAGGCTTTATCTAAAAATAATGGATAAGCACTGGATTCAACTGAAGGTTAAGAACTTGTAATTTAGTTTCTTTTCTCACAATTACATAATCATATATTCCAGTTTGATAAAAACATTTTTTAAAAATACATAGAAAATCTACGATAAAAGAGAAGTAAATATCAAACTTCTAGAGTGGGAAAAACTTTCAAGCTTACAGAGCAAGTATTATCTGAATATTTGCTATAGTAAAAGTAAAGGGTTCAGTTGGTACTCCCAGAAAGAAAAAAACAAACAAATAAACAAAAGATGAGGAAAAACATGACAAAGGGTTAGTATCTTTAGTCCACAAAGAAATTTAAAAGTAGACTAAAAATTAAACAAACATTAGGACACCAATAGATAAATAAACCATAACATAAAAAAGTACTCCATTGAAAGAGAAATACATAGTAAATAAATATGTAGAGAAATATTCCTCTCTAGTAACTAAAGAAACAACATGGTAACAATGATGAAGAAAGGTTGATGAAATAAATATTAATACTGCTGATGGTACTGCAACTGACAACAGTCTTTCAGGAAATAATTTGAAAATACACAAGATGAACCATAAACAAATTTATACTCTTTGGCCCAATAATTCTACTTCTGAGAGTCTACTTTAAGACAGTAATCCAAAACATGGGAAAATACACATTCATAAACTTATCAGTGTATTTATTTCATTGAAATCAATGTAAAAAATGACAGAGGAACAGTCAAGAATTGGCTATATACTCTAAAGCTCACTACTAATCACTTAAAATGTGACTAGTGCAAAGAGAGGCTTGAATTTTAAATGAAGAAGCTACATGTAGATGATGAGCATAAGTAACGTGGCTAGTATGATTGTGAAACTAAACTTTTAATTTACTTTCATTAATTTAAATGTAAAAATTGAAGCATTTCATATTTTTCTGCTGGAGCTTTATTGTTTTGGTAGGACTACATTTTATTTTGACATTGAAAGTTTAGTGACATAATTCACTGGTATATATGTAAAATAGGTACATTTCAAAGATGTACTATGAAAAGAAGGTTAAAATCTAATAATTTTTATGTCTAATATGGTATATAATTTTTATGTTGAAACAATAAATATTTTAGATATATTAGGTTAAATAAAATACATTATTAATCTGTTTCTTTTTACATTTTTCATATGGGTCCTGGAAAATTTTAAATCATATTTCTATTGAATAGCACCACTCCAGAGAATATTTTAAAGATATTACAAATGATGATGATGAGGAAAACTAAGTAGTAAAGTAGAAAATGCTTATGGCACATAAATATTCAATTAAATAGAAGACATACAAATAGTTGTACACAGTATGATTATAACCTACATTAAATCAATAGTAAAAAAGATTATAAGGGAATAACCAAAAGTAAAACTGGTTAAGTTTAGGTACAAAAATTGTGGATAATTCTAACATTTTCTTTGTTTTTCAAAATTTGGTAATATGGTTAGATGGCACTTCTGATAAAAAAGTATTGATTGCTCATATCTCTTAAACAATTTTTATCAGGAGAGCCATCTAACCACATCACTGAATTTTGAAAAATAAATTGTAAGAAATATCCATAAGTTTTCACCCCAATTTAACCATTTATAGTTTTGGTGTATTTGTGTCTACACAAACAAGAGATGTTTACAAATAGTAAGAAGCTTAACTTAATAAACAGGAGTAAGAGTAGATCATACACAGCTGGGAGTAAGTCTATATTACTTCTTTGAGTAGACAGAAGGCTCAAAAAGGAACAAACTAAATATGAGACTAGCAGCTTTAAGAAAGCATAAACCACTATTTATAGAAGAAAAATAAAATAAAGATGTGTGGTAACAGAAAAATATTTGGACAACCAGAGAGCTCAACCAAGCCTAGACTAGCACTGATGAGGAAAGGGCTAAGACTACCAGATGCTTGTGTCTCAAGATGTATCACTGTCGTCTGTTCTAAAGAACATAATTAGCTTGTTTTCCATGCCATAACTTAGGTGCCATAGTAACACTAGTCAGAGAACAGGGCTGAGAGAATGAATAAATTACAAGTCAAAAATAACAAATATAACAACCATATAGCATGCTTTCTTCCTCTTAATGGGTCCTACATGTTTTGTGAATCTCCCAGAAAGTATAAAATATATTTTGTTCTCAGAGTCGATCAAATATGAGTTATGACAAAGCATAGTTCCTATCTGCTTGTAAGAAAAATGTTGGCCCTGACAATGATTAAGATAATGTATAAATCATTTATAATTACAATGTTATAACATGCAGTATTTCATACAAACAACAGCAACAGAATTACTAAAAGAAGAAAGCTAGAACAAATACACTTGTGAACGCCATAAAGATTATGTTACCAATGACAGAAGGCAATGTAAAGAAATAGAAGAGAATAATTCACCTGGATCTTCTTCCTGCCTATGTGGTTCCTTTTGGAAGCAGAAAATCACATAGTCTACATATCTTTTAATCTTTTTTTTTTTTTTTGAGACAGAGACTCGCCCAGTTGCCTAGACTAGAGTGCAGTGGTGCAATCACAGCTCAGTGCACCCTCGATCTCCTGGGCTCAGGTGATCCTCCCACCTCTGTCTCCTAAGTAGCTGGGACTACAGGCATGCACCACAACGCCCAGCTAGTTTTTGTATTTTTAGTAGAAACAGGATTTTGTCATGTTGCCCAGTCTGGTTTCCAACTACTGAGCTCAAGCCATACGCCTGCCTCAGCCTCCCAAAGTGCTGGGGTTACAGATGCAAGCCACCACACCCAGCTCATTTTAATCTGTTTAAGGATTAAAATATTCCCAACTTCAGGTATGTTATAAATGAAGAAGTCCATTTTCTTCTATCCCACATAACTCCCTCAAAAAAGGAAGTAAAATGAGGAAAAAGATACAGTAGAAAGAAGATGGGCTTTAAGGGAATATATAGGAGCATATTTATATAGCTTTGTTGAACATAAAGTGTGAGGAATCCTAGAAGTCTATTTCTAGGGGAAAAGATGAGAATGTGGTGAATGCACACCGATATGGTTTGGCTCTGTGTTCCCACCCAAATCTCATCCTTAATTGTGCTCCCATAATTCCCACGTGTTGTGGGAGAGACTGGTGGGAGATAATTTGAATCATGAGGGTGGTTTCCCTCATACTGTTCTCGTGGTAGTGAATAAGTCTCACGAGATCTGATGGTTTTATCAGGGGTTTCTGCTTTTGCCTCCCACCATGATTCTGAGGCCTCCCAAGCCATGTGGACCTATAAGTCCAATTAAACCTTTTTTTCTTCCAGTCTCAGGTATGCCATTATCAGCAGCATGAAAACAGACTAATACACACACTACTATGCAGAGATTAAAAGCAATAAAGGAGTTGGGCACAGTGGCTCCAGCCTATAATCCCAGCACTTTGGGAGGCTGAGGCAGGCAGATCACTTGAGGTCAGGAGTTCAAAACCACCCTAGCCAACATGGTGAGATCCCATCTCTACCAAAAATACAAAAATTAGTTGGGTATGGTGGTGGGTGCCTGTAGTCCCAGCTACTTGGGAGGCTGAGGCAGGGGAATCGCTTGAACCAAAGAGGTGGAGGTTGCAGTGATCTGAGATCGCACCATTGCACTCCAGCCTGGGCAACAGAGCAAGACTCCATCTCAAAAAAAAAAAAAAAAAAGCAATAAAGGAGTAACATCAGCAAGATGGCTGAGTAGGGATACCTGGTGCTTGTCTAACCCACAAAAAAAAAGGATCAAGGCAACAAACAAACAGCTAAGATTTGACTGGAGTGTGAAGGAAGAGTAGCGGGGTGCACTGATGGAATGAAAATGCACCTGTGGTGATTAGAAGTCTAGGAAGGCAGCATAGAGACACTCAAACTCGTGGTCCCATCTTCCCTACCTAGATCAGATCTGTCGGGAGACAGGAAGGAATTGCTATTGCAGGGAAAAAAGTCAGCAGGAGATCCCTACCAGCCCTCTTTGCCACCACAAACACATGAAGTCCTTACTACACAAGAATCCCATAGTCCTCACAAGCCCTGAGCCCATTTTGGAGATCTGCCAGGAATTCATGCAGCTGCACTGCCCTGCATTAAGAGCACAAGGTGTCTACTCCCCATCCAACCACTGTGAGCCAAACTGCTGTAACATGGCGCCATCTTGAGAATAGCCACCTGTGTAGTATGCCCTCCTCTGGGGGGAAAGTGGCCACTGCATCTCTCCAGAACTGGGGCTCCATCTTCATTATGCCAACTCCAAACAAGTTTCTGAACACCATGATCCAAGCTGGTGAAGGGTGGACCCAGGACTGGCTGTTATTCTGGTCTTGCACAGCAAGAAAACCAAGTCCCATGGCCGTACCACCAACAGAGAAACCCGTCTGCCAGTCCTGCCCACAGCAACCCTGCTCTTAAGCTGGCCAAACTGCTGGGCTCTCTTCTCTAAGCAGGAGACCTCCCTGAGCCTCTGACAAGGTAATATGGCCGAGGGCCAGCAGAGTAGGGCTACCTGCAAGCAATCAGAACCTGAGAAACAGACACACAGCTCCCCCATAGGCACACCCTTGGCCTGCCCAACAGTCCTGTACCCCTAATAAGGGCCTGAGAGATAGTCCCACAGACTGCCCCTGTGCCACAGGGAATATCTCCAAGCCAGCCAAGTGGCCAAAAGCCCATGTCCCAGACCTGAAAGCTGCTCCTGGCAGGCATGTCCCCAGGTTGCCCAAGCAACCTTATACTTGTATTTCTGGTCAGAGTAACAGCCTTGTGGCCCCAATATCAGCAAGCCAATCTCACCAACCAAGTTGGCTGACCTACTATGTGCACATACATACCCCAGACCTGGGAAACAGTCTAGTGAGCCCACTCCTGGCAAAGTGGCATCACCATTGCCACAAACTCTCTCAGCCCATGCCACTGAGAAACTCACAAATGCCACTAGAGTGGATTACAGCTGAAGAAATTACTCAGAGACTACACAACTGCATGCATCTAGAAATAGGGCTAATGTACCCCACCAAACCAACAACCCAAGACTCATTCATATTCTTTCTTTCTTTTTTTTTTTTTTTGAGATGGAGTCTCGCTCTGTCGCTCAGGCTGGAGTGCAGTGGTGCGGTCTCGGCTCACTGCAAGCTCTGCTTCCCGGGTTCATGCCATTCTCCTGCCTCAGCCTCCCAAGTAGCTGGGACTACAGGCACCCACCACCAAGCCCGGCTAATTTTTTTGTATTTTTAGTAGAGACAGGGTTTCACCATGTTAGCCAGGATGGTCTTGATCTCATGACCTCATGATCCACCCGCCTTGGCCTCCCAAAGTGCTGGGATTACAGGCTTGAGCCACCGCGCCCAGCCTAATATTCTTTCTTATGAAATCTACTCCATAAAATTAAAAGAGGTGACTTTTCCACCAGATGCATAGAAATCAACACAGGGACACATCAACCATGAAAAAGCAAGAAAAAGCCTGGGCAACATGGTGAAACCCTGTCTCTACTAAAAACCACAATAATTAGCAGGGCATATTGGTGAGTGTCTGTAGTTCCAGCTACTTGGGGAGCTGAGGTGGGAGGACCACTTGAGCATACGAGGTAGAGGCTGCAGTGAGCTGAGATTGTGCCACTGCACTCCAGCCTGGGCAACAGAATGAGAACTTGTCTTAAAAGAAGAAGAAGGAAAAAAAGCAAGAAAACATGTAATGTCAAAAGGAAAACAATAATTATCTAGTAACAGACTCCAAACTATAAGGAAATATATGAAATGTGAGAAAAAAATCAAAATAATAATCTTAAATTCAATAAGATATAAGAGAATACCGATAGATAATTCAACAAAGTCAGGAAAACAGTTTATGATTTGGAAGAGAAATTCAACAAAGACAGATATCATAAAAAAGAATGAAGCAGAAATCCTAGAGCTGAAGAATTTAATGAATGAAATAAAAAATACAATAAAGAGCTAAACAACAGACTAGACCAAGAAGAAGAATTTCTGAACTTGAAGAATGATCTTTTGAAATAACACAGGCAGACTAATTTTAAAAAAATAAAAGAGAATGAAAAAGCCTAAAGGATTTATGGGATACCATTAAGCAAACAAATATCTCCAGAAGGTGAAGGGAAAGGTGAGAAAAACATATTTAATGAAATAACAGAAAGAGAGAGAGACATCCAAGTCGAGAAAGCTCAAATATATTCACCTCAAACAGGACCTCTGCAAATTGTCAAAAGTCAAAGACAAAGAAAGAATTCTAAAAGCAGCAAGATAAAAGCATTAAGTCATATAAGGGAATCCCCATTAGACTAACAGTGAATTTCTCAGCAGAAATCCTATAGTCCAGAAGAGGACAGGATAATATAGTCAAAGTACTAGAAGAAAAAAATTACTAGCCCAAGAATATGCCCAGCAAAGCTAACCTTCAGAAATAAAATACAAATAAAATATTTCACAGACTAGCAAAACTAAGGGAATCCATCACCACTAGTCTGGCCTTGCAAGAAATGCTCAAGGGGGTCTTACACGTGGAAATGAAAAACAATAATCACCATCATGAAAATATGTGAAATTATAAAACACACTGATAGAGCTGCTGTAAAAAGGAGGAGAAAGGAATCAAACCTTTTCACTAGAGAAAACCATTCAACTGCAAAAATAACATTGAGAGAAAGTAATGAACAAAGGATATACAAACCACCAAACAATCAATAAAATGACAGGAGTAAGTCCTCACCTATCAATAATAACCCTGATTGTAAATAGATTAAGTTCCACATTTAAAAGATACATACTAGCTGAATGGATTTCAAAAAAACAAGACCCAATTATATGCTATCTACAAGAAACTCATATCACCTGTATACACACACAGACTGGAAGTGGATGGAAAAAATATTCAATGCAAATGGAAACTAAAAGCAAACAGGAGTAGCTATACTTATATGTGGTAAAACACTCTTCAAGTCAAAAGCTGTAAAAGAAGACAGAGGGCTATTATATAATTACAAAGGGATTGATCCAACAAGAGAATATAACAACTGTAAATATATATGCACCCAATACTAAAGCACCCAGATATGTAAAGCAAATATTATTAGATCTAAAGTGAAATAATAGTTGGGGACTTCAACATCCCACTCTCAACACTGGACAGATCATATAGACAAAAAGTCAACAAAGAAATATCAGAGTTAAACTGCACCACAGACTAAATATAACAGATATTTACAGAACATTTCAGCCAACTGTGGCAGAATACACATTCTTTTCATCAGCCTATTCAACAGTCTCGGGATCAATCATGTGTAAGGACACAATAGAAGTCTCAAAATATTCTTAAAGAATCAAAATATCAAGTACTTATCTGAACACAATGGCGTAAACTTAGATATCTATAACGAGAATCATTTAGAAATATACCATTGCATGAAAATTAAACAATATGCTCCTGAATGACCAATGGATGAAGAAAGAAATTAAGAATAAAATTTAAAAATTCCTTGACACAAAGGAAAACAGAAACACAACATACCAAAACCTATGGGACACAGCAAAAACAGTATTCAGAGTCAAGTTTATAGGAATAAATGTTTATATCAAAAAACAAGAAACATTTCAAGTAAACAACTTAATGGTAAACCTCAAAGAACTAGAAAAGAATAAACTAAACCCAAAATTAATGGAAGGAAAGAAATAATAATGATCAGTGCAGAAATAAACAAAAATAAGACAAAAAATACAAAAGATCAACAAAACAAAAAGCTGGCTTCTAAACAAAATTGGCAAACCATTAGCTAGAATAAGAAAAAAGAGAGAAGATCTAAATAATTAAAATAGGAAACAAAAAAGGAGACATCACAAAAGATACCACAGAAATACAAAGGATCACTAGAGACTACCGTGAACAACTATATGCCAACCAATTTGAAAACCTAGAGAAAATGGACACATTCCTGGATACATAAAACCTACCAAGACTGAAAGAAGAAATAGAAAGCCTAAACAGACCAATGACAAGAAACAAGATTGATTTAATAACAAAAAGTCTTCCAACACCAAAAAAAAAAAAAAAAAAAAAAGTCCAGAACTGGATGGCTTCACTGTTGAATTAAAACCAATTTGTCCCAAATTATTCCAAAAATGAAGCAGAAGAAATTCTTCCTAATTGATTATATGAAGCCAACATAACCGTGATACCAAAAACAGATAAGTACACAACAAAAAAAGAAAATGATAGGCCAATATCCCTGATGAACATAGATGCAAAAGTCCAGAACAAAATACTAGCAAACTGAACCCAACAGCATCTCAAAAAGATTATGAGCAAGTGAAGTTTATTCCAAGAATGCAAAGATGGTCCAACATATGTCACTCAATGAATGTCTTACATCATATCAATAGAATGAAGGACAAAAACCATATGATCATCTCAATGAAAAGCAGAAAATGCTTTTGATAAAATTTAATATTCCTTCATAAAAACTCAATAAATTAGGTATAGAAGGAAAGTACCTCAACATAATAACATGTTGAAATTATCTCAACATGACAAACTCACAGCTAGCATCTTACTGAAACCTGAAAGCATTTCCTCTAAGAACTGGAACAGACAATGATGCCCTCTCTCATCACTCTTATTCAACATAGTACTGGAAGTACTAGCCACAGCAATTAGGCAAGAGAAAGAAATAAACCATATCAAAATTGAGAAGGAGGAAGTTAAATTGTCCCTGTTTGCATATGTAATGATTCTACATATTAAAAAGCCTAAAGACTCTACCAAAAAACTCTTAGAACTGATAAATGAATTCCATAAAGTTGCAGGATACAAAATCAACACACAAAAATCGGTAGTGTTTCTGTACATAAACAACAAGGTAGTTGAACAAGAATTCAAAAAGGCAACCTCATTTACAATAGCTAGAAAAGAAAACAAAATCTTGGGAATCAACTGAACCACAGTGATAAAAAACCTCTACAAGGAAGATTACAAAACACTGATGAAAGAAATTGAAGTGCATACAAATAAATGGAAAGACATCTATAGATTCAGTGCAATCCCTATCAAACTACCAATGACACTTTTCACAGAAATGGAAAAAAATTCTAAAATTTGTGTGGAAACATGGAAGACCATGAATAGCTGAAGCAATCCTGAGTAAAAAGATCAAAGCTGGAGGTACCACACTACCAGACCTCAAAATATACCACAAAGCTATAATAACACAAACAGCATGGTACCAGCATAAAAACAGACATATAGACCAATGGAAAGGCATAGAGAACCCAGAAATTTATCCACATTGTCTACAGCAAAATGATAATAAATGGTCCTGAGCAAACTGGATAGCCATATGCAGAAGAATGAAACTGGACTTCCATCTCTCACTGCATGCAAAAATCAACTCAAAGTGGATCAAAGAGTCTGGGCATGGTGGCTCACACCTGTGATCCCAACATCTTGGGAGGTCAAGGCAGGTGGATCTCTTGAGCCCAGTAGTTTGAGATCAGCCTCAACAACATGGCAAAACCCTATCTCTACAAAAAAATACAAAAATTAGCCGGGCATAGTGGCACGTGCCTGTAGTCCCAGCTACTCAGCTGGCCAAGGCGGGAGAACTGCCTGAGCCTAGGAGGTCAAGGCTGCAGTGAGTCATGATCACACCACTGCACTCCAGCCTGGGTGACACAGCAAGACCCTGTCTCAAAAAAATGATCAAAGAACTAAATATATGACCTAAAAGGATAACCCTCCTAGAAGAAAACACAGGTGAAATACTTTAGGACACTGATCTAGAAAAATATTTTATGAATACAACTTCAAAAGCACAAGCAACAAAAGTAAAAATAAATAAATGAGATTATATCCAACTGAAAATCTTTAGCATAGCAAAGGAAACAATCAATAGAGTGAAAAGACAACCTACAGAACGGGAAAAAATATTTGCAAACTATTAATCCCATCAGATAGGGGATTAATACTGAGAATATACAAGGAACTCAAACATCTCAATAGCAAAAAACCAATCTTATTAAAAAATAGGTAAATGATCTGAACAGACATTTCTCAAAAGACATACAAATGGCCAACAAATATATGAAAAAGTGCTCAACATCACTAATCATCAGAGAAATGCAGATCAAAACCACAATGAGGTATCATCTCACCCCAGTTAGGATGGCTATTATCAAAAAGAAAAAAAAATGTTGGTGAGGATGGAGAAAAGGGAACTCTTAATACATTGTTGGTGGGAATAGCCACTAGGGAGAATAGCTGGAGTTTCCTAAAAACCACAAGTAGAACTACTACATGATTCAGCAATCCTACTACTAGGAATTTATCCAAAGGAATGGAAATCATTATATTTAAGGGACATGTGTACCCCTATGCTTATTGCAGCACTATCCACAATAGCCAAGATATGGAACAAACCTAGGTGTCCAACAACAAATGAATGGATAAAGAAAATGTGTAATATATACACAAAGGAAAACCAGCCATAAAAAAGCATAAAATCCTGTGGTTCACGGCAACATAGATAAAACTGGAGGACATTATGTTAAGTGAAATGTTAGGAACAGAAAGTTAAACATGGTATGTTTTCACTCATAAGTAGAAGATAAAAAAAAGTTAATCTTATAGAAGTAAAAGGTAGAACAGAGGGTATTGGAGGCTGGGAAAGTAGGGGGAAGGGAAGGATAGGGAAAAATTTGTTAAAGGATACCAAAATTACAACCAGATAAGAGGAGTAAGTTATAGAATTCTATACCTCTGCAGGATGACTATTTAGTTAACAAAAATATATTAAATAGTTTAAATAGGTAGATGGAGGATATTAAATGTTCTTAACACAAAGAAATGATAAATGTTTGAGATGATGAATATGCTATTTATCCCTGTCTGATTACTATACATTACAGGTATCAAAACATCATTATAGGCCAGGCACGGTGGCTTACGCCTGTAATCCCAGCACTTTGGGAGGCTGAGGCAGGCGGATCAAGAGGTCAAGAGATCGAGATCATCCCGGCCAACACGGTGAAACCCCATCTCTACTAAAAATACAAAAATTAGCTAAGTATGGTGGTGCACACCTGTAGTCCCAGCTACTCAGGAAGCTGAGGCAGGAGAATCGCTTGAACCCAGGGGGCGGAGGTTGCAGTGAGGCGAGATCAGGCCACTGCACTCCAACCTGGCGACAGAGCGAGACTCCATCTCAAAAAAAAAAAAAAAAAACACAATGTATTCCATGAATATGTACAATTATTATTTGTAAATTATTTTTTAAAAAGTAGTAAACCAAGCCAGGCCCAGCTGCGCGCACCTGTAGTTCCAGCTATTTAGGAGGCTCAAGTGAGAGGATAGGTTGAGGCCAGGAGTTCAATGCTATCTGCACAATGATCACACCTGTGAATAACTACTGCATTCTGGTCTTGGTAACATATTAATAGCAAGACCTTGTTTCTTATAAAAGAAAAATGTGTGTTTCTTATAAAATAAAAATATAAAAGCAATAGAGTAGAAACATATATATCAAATCAGACAAGCTATAATTTACCCTTTTATATATTATGTATAATTTAAACACATATGCATGCATCTAAAATAACACAATACAGTCTTAAAGGACACATCCAAATGTAACAGCACATATCAAACACATTAAGAGTACCCATGGTGGGAAGAGATCAGGAGTGATATGAAAAATAGAAAAAGAGAGAAACTATGCCTAAGTTAGATGAAGACAATTTGATAAGACCAAAGGAGAATTAACTCAATTCTCCTTAGTTTAAACCAACTAGTAAACTTATTTTAAAAATTTTTGCTAATCTGTCTACTTATTAACTATGTGACTCTGGACAACATAACTTTACTAGGCTTTACTGTTTTCACCTGTCAAATGGGAATAATAATGTCTCTCAAGGGTTGTGAGAATTAAATAAACGCTTAATATAGTTCCTGGCCTGTAGTATGCATTCCATACATATTTACATTGTATTGGTATTATTCCTCTAGAAATAACAAGAAAGTTAGAAAGTCTTCTGCCTCCCCTCAGAAAAGTGAGTTTTATGTTACAACCATTAGTTACAGTGCTGAACAAAAGTATGCCCTTTAAAGATCAACAGTTTGGTATTTCCTTTGAAATACAAATACATAAAGCAAAATCCATCATTCTCTTTTAAAAAGCTATCCCTACCTCCTTTCTCTCCTTGATTTAATCATCCTATATCTTGCTGACAGATTAATCACCCTAATCACTCTTCTTTTCCTAGTAAATTAAATCCAAATGCCTCACACCTCAGCATTCAAAGTGCTCCACAATAGTACTCCAACTTATAGTAAACCCGCTGTAATCTACATTACTTCATATCATATGTCCTTGCTTCAGTCATATAGAATAATTTGCTTCTCCCAAAATAAATCTTGAGTTTTTATGTTTTTCCTTCTATCTGAAATGTCCACTACCTCTAAATGTTAGAATTTACCAACATGTCAATATCCATTTAAAATCTAACAAATTATGTCTTCATTCCCACTAACAGATGTACACATTCTTCTTTGAATGCCCATAATATGTGATATTATGAAATAAATGAGGGCAATTATTTTATTTTACTTAATGATACAAGCAACTTGTATTTGTCTTACCACTCTGACTTGACCATAACCTTAAGGGGAAGAGCACTTCTTACTTTTTTTGTTTGATACAGCAAAAAGCACAGAAAATTTTTAAAAATGTGATTACACTTTTGTTAAGATGCTACACAAAATCCCATGTCACTAGAACCTGTTTTTAAATTTGTTTTTTTTGGTTTTTTTTTGAGAGGGGATTTCACTGTCACCTAGGCTGGAGTGGAGCGGCGTGATCTCGGCTTACTGCAACCTCTGCCTCCTGGGCTCAAGCGATTCTCCAATCTCACAGCCTCCACAGAAGCTGAGACGACAGTTGTGCACCACCACACCTGGTTAATTTTTGGATGTTTTGTAGAGATGGGGTTTTACCATGTTGCCCAGGCTTGTCTCAAACTCCTGGGCTCAAGTGATCTGTCCACCTCAGCCTCCCAAAATGCTGGGATTATAAGTGTGAACCACTGTGCCCAGTCTAGAAAGCTATTTTGAAAAAAAGAGAAAAAAGAAAGACTGCTGCCTTTTCACATGCTTATGGAAGAATGCATTGATTTTAGAGTTGAACAACTCTCTCAAATTCAGAGAATCTGAAACTTTCCCAGTGTACAGTGTTTTTAGTGTTTTTGTTTTTTGTTTTTTTTTTTTCATTTCTTCATGGTATGCTAACAAATGCCTAACATTCCTGTTTAACGTTAAGTCCAAACAATTTAATAAGTACTAGCTTCGGAATTTAATACTCAGTTAAGAAAAATACATATAAATTGAAAAAAGTTTTAAAAATCTCATTAAAAATAACTACAATACAGTTGACCCTTGTACAACATGGGATTGAACTGCATGGATCCATTTGTATGTAAAAATTTTTTCAAGAAGTATATCAGAAAATTTTTTGGAAATTTGTGATAGTTTGAAATATTCTACAGACAAACTGTGTAGCCTAGAAATATTGATAAAAATTGTTAAGTATGTCATGAATGCATAAAATATATGTAGATACTATTTTATCACTATCATAAAACTACAAAAATTTATTATAAAAAGTTAAAATCTATCAAAACTTACACAAGCAAACACTTACACACCATACATGGCAGCACTTGAGTCAAGAGAAATGTAAACAAATGTAAAAATTCAGTATTAAATCCTAAATGCATAAAATGAACTGCAGTAAATACTGTACTATTGTAACAACGTTGTAACTACCACCTGTTGCTTTTGCAGTGCGCTCAAGTGTTGCGATTATCCATCGAAAATGCCAAGTGATGCTAATCATCTCTGAGTGAACCCTACATCTTACACTAATTGCATATTGCAATAAAAGGTGATCTCTCATGATTCTTGGATTATTTTTCATCATGTTTAGTGCAATACTGTAAACCTTGAACATCACCATGGGACCCATATGACATGTCACTAGTGATGCTGGAAGTGCTCCCAAGAAGCAGAGAAAAATCATTACCAAAAAAAAGCTGAATTGCTTGATATGTACCATAGATTGAGGTCTGCAGCTTTGGTTGCCCACCATTTCAAGATAGATGAATCCAGCCTAAGGACCATGGTGGTTGGGGGAGGACTTTGTGGAGCCATCACTGCAGCTACGACAGCAAGCATGAAAACCTTGAAATTTCTGTAAAATATCTTTTTATCTGATATTTAAAATACAATGTGAGTACAGAATTGCTATAAGAAAGGCATACTCTAGTAAGACTTGAAGTCATTATATGACAACTTAAAGCAAAAGGAAGGTGAAGGATTTAAAGCTGGAGAATTTAATGTCAGCCAAGGATGGCTTGACATTTTTAGAAAGAGGTTTGGCTTCAAAAAATGGATAAGAGGAGAAGTAACTTCTGCTGACAAAGAAGTACCTTGTCAGTAAGGAACTGTCTTTTAAAGTTCTTTAGATATTGAACAATGCCCCGGGTCACCTACACCACGAGTTCAACAACAAAGGTGTCAAAGTGGTCTACCTGCCCTCAAACATAATATATCTCTAATTCAGATCTAGATTAGGGGTCATAAGGACCTTTAAAGATCATTACACATGGTAATCTACAGAAAAGATTGTCAATGCTATGGAAGTAGACCTCAACTTAGAGAACACCAAGGATATCTGAAAGAATCAAATCATGGAAAATGCCATTGTTACAAAAGTAGCCATGAAAGCCATCAAGCCCAAAAAAATAAATTGATGCTAGAGAAAAACTGTGTCCAATGGTGTATATGACTTCACAGGATTTACAACAGAGTCAATCAAGGATATCATAAAAGATACTGTGGATATGGCAAAAAAAAAAAAAAAAAGTGGGGGGAAGTTGAAGAGTTTCAAGATATGGATCTTGGAGAAATTCAAGAGCTTACAGATACCATATCACAGGAATTAACAGAAGATGACTTGATGGAGATGAGTGCTTCCAAATCAGTGCCAGATGATGAGAAAGAAGATGTAGAATAAGTAGTGCCAGAAACAAATTGATATTAGACCATATAACAGAATGATTCCAGTTATTCAAAAGACTGCTTTTGACTTCTTTTTACAACATGGACCCTTCTATGATATGGGCACCGAAACAAAAGCAAAAGGTAGAAGGATAGGTGCCATACAGAAACATTTTTAGAGTAACATTTTTTGGGAAATGAAAAATAAGACAGAAATTACAATGTATTTCCGTAAAGTTACATTGAGTATGCCTACCTCTTCTGCCATCCTTTCCACCTCCTTCATCATTTCCACCCCTGCTACCCCTGAGACAGGAAGACCAGCTCTTCCCCATCCTCCTCTTCAGCCTGCTCGGTGTGAAGACTACTAGGATGAAGATGTTTATGATGATCCACCTCCATTTAATGAATAATAAATGTATTAGTCCGTTTTCACACTCCTATAAAGAACTGCCCAAGACTGGCTAATTTATAAAGAAAACAGGTTTAATTGACTTACAGTTCTGCATGGCTGGGGAGGCCTCAGGAAACTTACAATCATGGCAGAAGGGGAAGCAGGCATGTCATACATGGCAGCAGGTGAGAGAGGGCACATGAGAGAGGAACTGTCAAACACTTATAAAACTAACAGGTCCCACGAGAACTCACTATCACAAGAACAGCATGGGGGAAACAGCCCCCATGATCTAATGACCTCCTAACAGGTCCCTCCCTTAACATGTGGAGATTATGGGGATTAAAATTCGAGATGAGATTTGAGTGGGGACGCAGAGCCAAACCATATCAATAAATATATTTTCCTTATGATTTTCTTTTCTCTAGCTTACTGTGTTACAAAAATACACTGTATAATACATATAATATAAAAAAATACATATTCATCAACTATTAATGTTACAGGTAAGGCTTCTGGTCAACAGTAGGCTCTTAGTAAAGTTTCTGGGGAGTCAAAAGTTATACATGGATTTTCAAGTACCCAGGGTAGGGGAGTGCCTCTAACCCCTGCAGTGTTCAAGGGTTAACTGTATTTACTAAAGGAATATGTATGCTTATGGAATACTGCACACTCTTCAAGCCTTGTATTCCAAGTGGATACTGCTACCTTCATTTCCCATTCTGCACTGATTTTTCAGGAGGTACATATTAAAAAAAAAAAAACACAACAATAATTACTTAAAAAAAAGACATCATCCAAAAGGAATGTAGCAAAATTTAATTTTGAAACTGATGTAAAATATCCTGTAGCACTCTTGGGAGTCTGCTGCAGTACCCTGGGGTGTCAGTGCACAGTTTGGGAACTGTGGCTCTACTTGAATTAAACACCTTGAGATAAGTCTTTTTATTTGGGAGAGCTAAAGCCCTTCTTGAGCATGGTTCAGAGTACTTGGAAAATGGAAGTACTTTATTCTGTATGAGGTAGCATACGTAAATCTGTGTATCAGGGTAGGATTCTGGAGAGCAAAGTAAGAGGATTTTATAAAGAGATGGACCCTGACAAGATGATGGCAGCTGGGTGCCCTGGAGATAAAATATGGCGAGTAAAAAATTGCCTGTGCCTGAAATGAGTGAACAACTTCAGTAATGCTGATAACTAGTAATCAGTTTTGTTTCTTATCCTATGTAGTGTTATAATCCTTCTCCATCAACTTAAACCTTCCATAAAAATTAGATCTTCACTTCCCTAATATGTGTATAAATAATAATTTTTCTGCCCAATGAAGTTTTAATTTTGAACTATTATCTTTGTCTCAAAATTCAGTGTCTAATGTCCTATCAATTTTAATTATACAGCAACTCCTGGAACTATGTCATCCTTCCTATTAATACAACTTTAGTTGATAACTCTCATTACTTTGTAAACCCTACTGCAACACTTTCCTGTTCTGGCAAAGCTCCTTTGTTCAAAAAACCTTAAATGACTCGTTTCCTAAACAATAGTAGCTCAAGTTCTTGAAGTGGCATTAAAAATCCTCTAAATCTGACAGTAATCTATCTTTCCTGTATGATCTCTGATGACTCACATCCACAAAACTCTTACTTTGACCATACAGAGTTTCTAGCTAGCCTAAATACAAATCCTGTACCTTTCTATATCCTTTCCTTTGCTGGTGATTTTTATTCACTCTATTGAATCTGCTCTTCCTTTTCTACTTGGTCAACTAAAGCAAGGACTGGCAAGTGTTTTCTGTAAAATGCCCCAATAAATATTTTAGGTTTGCAGGCCACATGGTATCTGTTGCAACCACTCAAATCTGCTATTGCAGCGTGCGGCTCATAGGCCATACTTTGTTGACCTCTGAACTAAAAGGAAAGAAGGAAATACATACTAAGTAGAAATGAAAACAACCACCCAGATAAAAATATTGGAGATAAATATTAATAGAAAATCCATTTAGCGTGGTAATGAGAGTGTAGCTTCCTCTTAGTAACGAAGTACATAAAGAAATTGAAAACTAAGGCAGATTTAGAGAGAAAGAAACGATATAATTACATTTCCTAAAGTTTTCCCTTAAAATGAGGACATCTGACTATTTTCTGAGGCTAGCACTAAATCAATACAAGTCCTTTACATTTGAGTATAACACCCAATTTCCAGGGGGTACTACATTATCTTGCTTTAATTGCTGCTGCTTTCTATCTCTAACTCCCAACCTGACTCAAATGTTTCTCCCTAGATGCCTCTGAGGATAGTTTTGTTGAAAACAGATCTTCTAGCTTCACCAACAAGACAAGGTCATTTATATAATTTTTTTACAATGTGAGTGCTTTTGTCTATTGAAAGAAACAAAAAATAATCAAGTGGTAGAATGTGCTAATAATTATGCAAAAATTATTTTGAAATTTTTTTTAATTTAAAAAAGTGAATGGTAATCATAGAAGTTTGCAGTTCATAAGCCGGGCCAATGTAGACTACATTTAAAATATAGGTGCCTTCTGTGATTGTGAAAGTGCTGCAGGGAATAAACCTCTTCTAATTTAAACTCTGGCTTGCTTTTTGGCAAATTGCTGCAATAAACACTCTCTATGTCTACCTTTCTTATACGTGGCACAAAGGAAGCTATGCTTCTTATTGTATTTACTTTTATGTTAGTTTACTTTTAAACTAACACTTGTAGTATGTTCCCATAAAAAAGTAAAAAAAAAGTAGCAATTGATAATAAAGCAGCATGCGGTAGTTTAAAAAGAAATCACTGGGCTAAAAATCCAGATACTCAAATTCTGGCCTGGGTTTGGACTAGCTACTAGGCAATCTTAGTGATATATAGTATTTAATCTTGATGAGTTTTAGTTTTTTCATTTGTAAAAAATAGACAGGAGATTGGGTTGGATGACCTTGAGAGACAGCTTCATTTCAAAAATTCCAGAATTCAGTTAAGTCTTAAATTAACTGATTTCTTTAAAAAATTGAGGTGAGGACTGGTGGAGCCAAGATGGCCGAATAGGAACAGCTCCGGTATCCAGCTCCCAGCCCGAGTGACACAGAAGACTGGTGATTTCTGCATTTCTGCTTGAGGTACCGGTTTCATCTCACTAGGGAGTGCCTAACAGTGGGTGCAGGACAGTCGGTGAAGCGCACTGTGCGCGAGCCGAAGCAGGGCGAGGCACTGCCTCACTCGGGAAGCGCAAGGGGTCAGGGAGTTCCCTTTCCTAGTCAAAGAAAGGGGTAACAGACGGCACCTGGAATATCCAGTCAGTCCCACCCTCATACTGCGCTTTCCCAACGGGCCTGGAAAACGGCACACTAGGAGATTGTGTCCCGCACCTGGCTCGGAGGGTCCTATGCCCACGGAGTCTCGCTGATTGCTAGCACAGCAGTCTGAGATCACGCTGCAAGGCGGCAGCGAGGCTGGGGGAGGGGCGCCCGCCATTGCCCAGGCTTGCTTAGGTAAACAAAGCAGCCAGGAAGCTCGAACTGGGTGGAGCCCACCACAGCTCAAGGAGGCCTGCCTGCCTCTGTAGGCTCCACCTCTGGGGGCAGGGCACAGACAAACAAAAAGTCAGCAGGAATCTCCAGAGACTTAAACGTCCCTGTTTGACTGACAGCTTCGAAGAGAGTAGTGGTTCTCCCAGCACGCAGCTGGAGATCTGAGAACGGATAGACTGCCTCCTAAAGTGGGTCCCTCACCCCTGAGCAGCCTAACTGGGAGGCACCCCCCAGTAGGGAAAGACCCACACCTCACTGGGCCGGGTACTCCTCTGAGACAAAACTTCCAGAGGAACTATCAGACAGCTGAATTTGTGGTCTCACGAAAATCCGCTGTTCTGCAGCCACCACTGCTGACACCCAGCCAAACAGGGTCTGGAGTGGACCTCTAGTAAACTCCAACAGACCTGCAGCTAAGGGTCCTGTCTGGTAGAAGGAAAACTAACAAACAGAAAGGACATCCACCAAAAACCCATCTGTACATCACCATCATCAAAGCCCAAAAGTAGATAAAACCACAAAGATGGGGAAAAAACAGAGCAGAAAAACTGGAAACTCTAAAAAGCAGAGCACCTCTCCTCCTCCAAAGGAATGCAGTTCCTCACCAGCAACGGAACAAAGCTGGATGGAGGATGACTTTGACGAGTTGAGAGAAGAAGGCTTCAGACGATCAAACTACTCTGAGCTACGGGAGGAAATTCAAAACAATAGCAAAGAAGTTAAAAACTTTGAAAAAAAATTAGAAGAATGGATAACTAGAATAACCAATGGAGAGAAGGGCTTAAAGGAGATGATGGAGCTGAAAGCCAAGTTTCGAGAACTACGTGAAGATTGCAGAAGCCTCAGTAGCAGATGCGATCAACTGGAAGAAAGGGTATCGCTGATGGAAGATGAAATGAATGAAATGAAGAGAGAAGGGAAGTCTAGAGAAAAAAGAATAAAAAGAAATGAATAAAGCCTCCAAGAAATTTGGGACTACGTGAAACGACCAAACCTACGTCTGACTGGTGTACCTGAAAATGACGGGGAGAATGGAACCAAGTTGGAAAACACTCTGCAAGATATTATCCAGGAGAACTTCCCCAATCTAGCAAGGCAGGCCAACATTCAGATTCAGGAAATACAGAGAACGCCACAAAGATACTCCTCGAGCAACTCCAAGACACATAATTGTCAGATTCACTAAAGTTGAAATGAAGGAAAAAATGTTAAGGGCAGCCAGAGAGAAATGTCGGGTTACCCACAAAGGGAAGCCCATCAGACTAACAGCTGATCTCTCGGCAGAAACTCTACAAGCCAGAAGAGAGTGGGGGCCGATATTCAACATTCTTAAAGAAAAGAATTTTCAACCCAGAATTTCGTATCCAGCCAAACTAAGCTTCATAAGTGAAGGAGAAATAAAATACTTTACAGACAAGCAAACGCTGAGTGATTTTGTCACCACCAGGCCTGCCCTAAGAGAGCTCCTGAAGGAAGCACTAAACATGGAAAGGAACAACCGGTACCAGCCACTGCAAAAACATGCCAAATTGTAAAGACCATCGAGGCTAGGAAGAAACTGCATCAACTAATGAGCAAAATAACCAACTAACATCATAATGACAGGATCAGATTCACACATAACAATATTAACGTTAAATGTAAATGGGCTAAATGCTCCAATTAAAAGACACAGACTGGCAAACTGGATAAGGAGTCAGGACCCATCAGTGTGCTGTATTCAGGAAACCCATCTCACGTGCAGAGACACACATAGACTCAAAATAAAGGGATGGAGGAAGATCTATCAAGCAAATGGAAAACAAAAAAAGGCAGGGGTTGCAATCCTAGTCTCTGATAAAATAGACTTTAAACCAACAAAGATCAAAAGAGACAAAGAAGGCCATTACATAATGGTAAAGGGATCAATTCAACAAGAAGAGCTAACTATCCTAAATATATATGCACCCAACACAGGAGCACCCAGATTCATAAAGCAAGTCCTCAGTGACCTACAAAGGGACTTAAACTCCCACACAATAATAATGGGAGATTTTAACACCACACTGTCAACATTAGACAGATCATCGAGACAGAAAGTTAACAAGGATATCCAGGAATTGAACTCAGCTCTAAACAAAGTGGACCTAATAGACATCTACAGAATTCTCCACCCCAAATCAACAGAATATACATTTTTTTCAGCACCACACCACACCTATTCCAAAATTGACCACATAGTTGGAAGTAAAGCTCTCCTCAGCAAATGTAAAAGAACAGAAATTATAACAAACTGTCTCTCAGACCACAGTGCAATCAAACTAGAACTCAGGATTAAAAAACTCACTCAAAACTGCTCAACTAATGGAAACTGAACAACCTGCTCCTGAATGACTATTGGGTACATAACGAAATGAAGGCAGAAATAAAGATGTTCTTTGAAACCAACGAGAACAAAGACACAACATACCAGAATCTCTGGGACACATTCAAAGCAGTGTGTAGAGGGAAATTTATAGCACTAAATGCCCACAAGAGAAAGCAGGAAAGATCCAAAATCGACACCCTAACATCACAATTAAAAGAACTAGAAAAGCAAGAGCAAACACATTCAAAAACTAGCAGAAGGCTAGAAATAACTGAAATCAGAGCAGAACTGAAGGAAATAGAGACACAAAAAACCCTTCAAAAAATTAATGAATCCAGGAGCTGGTTTTTTGAGAAGATCAACAAAATTGATAGACCGCTAGCAAGACCAATAAAGAAGAAAAGAGAGAAGAATCAAATAGATGCAAGAAAAAATGAAAAAGGGGATATCACCACCGATCCCACAGAAATACAATCTACCATCAGAGAATACTACAAACACCTCTATGCAAATAAACTAGAAAATCTAGAAGAAATGGATAAATTCCTCGACAAATACACCCTCCCAAGACTAAATCAGGAAGAAGTCGAATCTCTGAATAGACCAATAACAGGTTCTGAAATTGTGGCAATAATCAATAGCTTACCAACCAAAAAGAGTCCAGGACCTGATGGATTCACAGCTGAATTCTACCAGAGGTACAAGAAGGAACTGGTACCATTCCTTCTGAAACTATTCCAATCGATAGAAAAAGAGGGAATCCTCCCTAACACATTTTATGAAGCCAGCATCGTCCTGATACCAAAGCCAGGCAGAGACACAACCAAAAAAGAGAATTTTAGACCAATATCCTTGATGAACATTGATGCAAAAATCCTCAATAAAATACTGGCAAACCGAATCCAGCAGCACATCAAAAAGCTTATCCACCATGATCAAGTGGGCTTCATCCCTGGGATGCAAGGGTGGTTCAACATATGCAAATCAATAAATGTAATCCAGCATATAAACAGAACCAAAGACAAAAACCACATGATTATCTCAATAGATGCAGAAAAGGCCTTTGACAAAATTCAACAACCCTTCATGCTAAAAACTCTCAATAAATTAGTTATTGATGGGACATATCTCAAAATAATAAGAGCTATATATGACAAACCCACAGCCAATATCATACTGAATGGGCAAAAACTGGAAGCATTTCCTCTGAAAACTGGCACAAGACAGGGATGCCCTCTCTCACCGCTCCTATTCAACATAGTGCTGGAAGTTCTGGCCAGAGGAATCAGGCAGGAGAAGGAAATAAAGGGTATTCAATTAGGAAAAGAGGAAGTCAAATTGTCCCTGTTTGCAGATGACATGATTGTATATCTAGAAAATCCCATTGTCTCAGCCCAAAATCTCCTTAAGCTGATTAGCAACTTCAGCAAAGTCTCAGGATACAAAATCAATGTACAAAAATCACAAGCATTCTTGTACACCAATCACAGACAAACAGAGAGCCAAATCATGAGTGAACTCCCATTCACAATTGCTTCAAAGAGAATAAAATACCTGGGAATCCAACTTACAAGGGATGTGAAGGACCTCTTCAAGGAGAACTACAAACCACTGCTCAATGAAATAAAAGAGGATACAAACAAATGGAAGAACATTCCATGCTCATGGGTTGGAAGAATCAATATCGTGAAAATGGCCATACTGCCCAAAGTAATTTATAGATTCAATGCCATCCCCATCAAGCTACCAATGACTTTCTTCACAGAATTGGAAAAAAGTACTTTAAAGTTCATATGGAACCAAAAAAGAGCCTGCATCGACAAGTCAATCCTAAGCCAAAAGAACAAAGCTGAAGGCATCACACTACCTGACTTCAAACTATACTACAAGGCTACAGTAACCAAAACAGCATGGTACTGGTACCACAACAGAGATATAGATCAATGGAACAGAACAGAGCCCTCAGAAATGATGCCGCATAGCTACAACTATCTGATCTTTGACAAACCTGACAAAAACAAGAAATGGGGAAAGGATTCCCTATTTAATAAATGGTGCTGGGAAAACTGGCTAGCCATATGTAGAAAGCTGAAACTGGATCCCTTCCTTACACCTTATACAAAAATTAATTCAAGATGGATTAAAGACTTAAATGTTAGACCTAAAACCATTAAAATCCTACAAGAAAACCTAGGCAATACCATTCAGGACATAGGCGTGGGCAAGGACTTCATGTCTAAAACACCAAAAGCAATGGCAACAAAAGCCAAAATTGACAAATGGGATCTCATTAAACTAAAGAGCTTCTGCACAGCAAAAGAAACTACCATCAGAGTGAACAGGCAACCTACAGAACAGGGGAATATTTTTGCAATCTACTCATCTGACAAAGGGCTAATATCCAGAATCTACAATGAACTCAAACAAATTTACAAGAAAAAAACAAACAACCCCATCAAGAAGTGGGCAAAGGATATGAACAGACACTTCTCAAAAGAAGACATTTATGCAGCCAAAAAACACATGAAGAAATGCTCATCATCACTGGCCATCAGAGAAATGCAAATCAAAACCACAGTGAGATACCATCTCACACCAGTTAGAATGGCCATCATTAAAAAAGCAGGAAACAACAGGTGCTGGAGAGGATGTGGAGAAATAGGAACACTTTTACACTGTTGGTGGGACTGTAAACTAGTTCAACCATTGTGGAAGTCAGTGTGGCGATTCCTCAGGGATCTAGAACTAGAAATACCATTTGACCCAGCCATCCCATTACTGGGTATATACCCAAAGGTCTATAAATCATGCTGCTATAAAGACACATGCACACGTATGTTTATTGCGGCACTACACAATAGCAAAGAGTTGGAACCAATCCAAATGTCCAACAACGATAGACTGGATTAAGAAAATGTGGCACATATACACCATGGAATACTATGGAGCCATTAAAAATGATGCGTTCGTGTCCTTTGTAGGGACATGGATGAAACTGGAAAACATCATTCTCAGTAAACTATCGCAAGGACAAAAAACCAAACACCGCATGTTCTCACTCATAGGTGGGAATTGAACAATGAGAACTCATGGACACAGGAAGGGGAACATCACATTCCGGGGACTGTTGTGTGGTGGGGGTAGGGGGGAGGGACAGCATTAGGAGATATACCTAATGCTAAATGACGAGTTAATGGGTGCAGGAAATCAACATGGCACATGGATACATATGTAACAAACCTGCACATTGTGCACATGTACCCTAAAACCTAAAGTATAATAAAAAAAAAAAACATAGAGTACTTTAAAAATTAATAAAGTACTTTCATGTAAAAAAAAAAAAATTGAGGTGAAATTCACATAAAATTATATTCACAGTGTTATGCAACCATGACCTCTATCTACTTCTAAACATTTTTAGCACCCCAAGAAGAAACCCTATCTTCCCATTAAAAAGTTATTCCCCATTCCTCACTCCCCACAAGCCCCTGGCAACCACCAATCTGCTTCTGTTTCTATGGATTTACCTATTATGGATACTTCATATAAATGGAATCATACAATATGTGATCTTTTATGTCTGGCTTCTTCCATTTTCTTGATATTGAGGTTCATTCACGTTATATCATGCATCAGTACTTTATTCTTTTTTATGAACGAATGATATTCCATTGTATGGATCTATCACAATGTATCTTCCTGCTTGTGGACATTTGGGTTGTTTCCATAACAATTTTTTTGCATAATATTTTCAGAAGCCATAAATAACATAAAAATATGTACACATCAAAGGTGCACTTTTAAAAAAGATTTTAAGGGATATTCTGAATAAGGAGTCCCTTTTATCCAGAAATTGACAACTCTTGGTGAGCCAGAAATGAAACTAATTGTAACTTCTGATTCATGAAACTAATAATTGAGGTTTTAGTGGAAATTTTATAAACACGAAATTTCATATATGATGAAGTTTAAGAAATACACAGATCAGGCTCTGAAAGAGAAGCAGAGAATACAAGTGATCTTGAAGCACCTAATTGAAGACGACTGTTCTTTTTGGCCATATTTTATCATAAAGTGATTTTAACTAGTTTTAACTTAACAGAACACAAAACAGTGATTTTTCTCCAGTTACTACCAGACACAATTGTTTTAAATCTGAGTTGAAAATGGCAAAAATGCAATGATTTTTTTCTGGGTAATTGTTTTGGCTCTCTGAAGTTTGCATTGTTTATTTCTACGAAAGTATTACTTTATAAGTGGAAAATGACTAAGCTGAAAGCTATTGTTTATATCCTTCAAAGTGGTCAGTGTTTCTGTTTTTGATAAAAGCTAAATGTGAAATCATTTTCTGTAACATAGGAAAGAGCCAAACTGTCAGTAAATGCACTTATATTGACCCTGACATTTTCTTCTTAGGTGCTGCCAACATGTCAAAAGGAAAGGATTGCTTTCAGACATCAATAATTTCTTTATTGCTGAAGCAAATCCTGATTGCTGCATGATTAATATCTATCCATTTGCACCAGTAGCACAAGAAGTCAAAAAGGGATAGATAGCCCTTGACACTACATAGCAAACCTTTCAAACCAGTTTCTCACTTGCTCCATGACATTGGAATATGTCGTTTAAATATTACTTTTCAAAAACCATATATTACTCACATTGTTTTCTGAGCTTTATGAAGTTATATGATTTAATTTTTAAAATAAGAAAAGTGACTAAAATACATTTTTAATACTCACATAGGATAGTAGTTCTCAAAGTATAATTTCTGAATCACTCAGAAAGTTGCTCAAAATTCAATATCTTGGTCATACCCTAGACTTACTGAATCAGAAACCTGTGTGGGTAGGACACAGCAACCTGTGTTTTCCCAAGCCCTCCAGGTGGTTTTGCAAACCACTGATTAAAAAAACACTGAAATATCCATTTATTATCCTTATGATTTTTATCCATCCAGGAAAATTCAGAATCTTCACGAAGATGGCAAAAAGAAGGCCTACGACAAAATGTAAAACTTGGCTGGAGGGGGGGAAAAAGTAGAGTAGTCGAGGCTGTAATACAGAACACTGTATTGCAGAAACACTAGAGGTAGTGTTTCTTTGTTCCAAGAGGCAGTTCTAATACGACCTGGATAAAAAATGAGGCTTAGTTTCCCGGCCACTATGGCACTGGCCTGACCACAACAGTTCTGCTACTACTTGGCTTATATTTCGGGCTTCCAAATTATTTCCCATGAAAACAGAGTTCTGCAGCTAAAAATATTTGATCTATTAATCCTCTCATTTTGCAGATGAAATTAACAGTGCAGAAAGGTTGCCTAACTCACCCAAGCTCATACAACTAATGATTTGAGGAGGCAACAGCATTCATCTATTGACTTATCTACCTGCTCACTCTTTCATACACATCCCTGCCATTGTTCCATAATTAGTGAAACAACCTAAAAAAAATGATCAGAGAAAACAGAACAGTATAAGGTTGGGGAGAAAAAGAAATACATAGCAGAGGCGTCTTGAATTAGCTCTGAATTTGTTTCTAATTTCTTGACAGTGAAAGCAAACAGTAAGACAAGCCTAGTTTTCTACTTTTCATGCTTGAAGAGATAAAAATGTCGCTTTCTTTTCTTTTCTTTTTTTTTTTTTTAGATGGAGTCTTGCTCTGTTGCCCAGGCTGGAGTGCGGTGGCGCGATCTCGGCTCACTGCAAGCTCCGCCTCCTGGGTTCACGCCATTCTCCTGCCTCAGCCTCCCAAGCAGCTGGGACTACAGGCGCCCACCACCACGCCTGGCTAATTTTTTGTATTTTTAGTAGAGACGGGGTTTCACCACTTCAGCCAGGATGGTCTCGATCTCCTGACCTCGTGATCCACCCACCTCGGCCTCCCAAAGTGCTGGGATTAGAGGCGTGAGCCACCGTGCCCAGCCAAAAATGTCACTTTCTTATAAGAAACACGTAATTCTAAAATAAACTTTTCATAGGGTCCTTAATATGTTAAACATTAATACAGAAGACTATGTTGCCCTCAACAACTTCTCAACAGCAAGTTCAGTCTGTTTATTGTCATATTCCTCAATGAAAGATTAAGGCTTCAATATAAAAAACAACTCAGAAATTAACCAGGTGTGGTGGCACGCTCCTGTAGTCCCAACTACTAGGAAGGCTGAGGTGGGAGAATTGCTTGAGCCCCAGAGTTTGAGGTTGCAGTGAGCTATCATCATACCACTGCAATCCAGCCTGGGTGACAGAGTGGGACCCTGTCTCAAAAAACAGAAAGCAACAAATCAGTACATGTCGGGGTACAGAGTTTTTCTGTAAACTGTTTTCAAGTAAACAGTTTTTCTGATAGTCCAAGCATAAAATGTAGTTTTTTGTCCTTGCAGTAGTTTACTGAGAATGATGGTTTCCAGCTTCATCCATGTCCCTACAAAGGACATGAACTCATCATTTTTTATGGCTGCATAGTATTCCATGGTGTATATGTGCCACATTTTCTTAATCCAGCCTATCATTGTTGGACATTTGGGTTGGTTCCAAGTCTTTGCTATTGTGAATAGTGCGCATGTTCTCACTCATAGGTGAGAACTGAACAATGAGAACACATGGACACAGGAAGGGGAACAACACACACCAAGGCCTGTTGTGGGCTGGGGGGAGGGGGTAGGGATAGCATTAGGAGATATACCTAATGTTAAATGACGAGTTAATGGGTGCAGCACACCAACATGGCACATGTATACATATGTAACTAACCTGCACGTTGTGCACATGTACCCTAAAACTTAAAGTATAATAAAAATAAAAAATAAAACGTAGAGTTATTAGAGATAAGGATAGATTATATGTTTCTCAAATAATCTTTTATCAATAGCAGCTCTCTAAAGCAGAATGAGAAGAGTTGAATAGTAGACAGCTTGAGGTTTTACTTTCTGTAAAATTCTTCTTATTTAGTATGAATTCCATAACGTCACATGCCCATTCTACTACAGAAGTTTTAAAATTAAACCATTTATCATGGAAACCTGATCAGTGGTAAAATCTTAATGATTTACATAAGGTAAATGCTAACATAAAAAGATGTACTTACTATTCTATAACAAAACAAAATTTGCTAATGTAACACTTTTTCAAAGAGGACTTCCTTGGCCAGGCACAGTGGCTCATGCCTGTAATCCCAGCACTTTGGGAGGCCGAGGCAAGTGGATCATGAGGTCAGGAGATCAACACCATCCTGGCTAACACGGTGAAACCCCATCTCTACTAAAAATACAAAAAATTAGCCAGGCGTGGTGGCAGGTGCCTGTAGTCCCAGCTACTGGGGAGGCTGAGGATGGAGAATGGCATGAACCTGAGAGGCGGAGCTTGCAGTGAGCCGAGATCGGGCCATTGCACTCCGGCCTGGGTAACAGAGCGAGACTCCGTCTCAAAAAAAAAAAAAAAAGGTCTTCTTCAACTCTTGTAGGTAGCACTAGAACTTCCCCAAGTTCTTGATTGATATATCTATACTTTTAGAGACACAGTCTTGTTTTATTGCTCAGGCTGAAGTGCAGTGGCTACTCAAACTCCTGGGCTCAAGTGACCATCCTGTCTCTGCCCCCCAAGCAGCTGGGACTACAGGAGTGTACCACTGCACACATCTTGTTTATTTTTTTTAAACACAGCATTAATCACTACCTAACATTATAGTATATATTCACTTTTTTGTTTAATTCTTTGTCTCTGCCACCAGAATATAATATTTATGAGGGCAAAGACATTTGTTCATTACTATATCCCTGGAACCATGCCTAGCACATAGCACTCACTAAACATACTGTAAATGAATGAGTCTGCTTATAATGAAGAGAGAGGTGAGAGAAAAGATGGTATATAGTTAAAATAAATTGAGGAATTCCAGATAGCTGAAGCAATGGTTGCCACCTAAGCCCTGTCTCTCTTCAAAAGAATATAGAACAAGGACAGAAAAATAAATCTACAAAAACACCATGCCTTCAGCATAATTTGAAGACAAAAAGAATGCCCAAACTTCAAAACAACTATAAGTGAAAAAAGGAAAAGTACCACATCCCAGTGTAAAACTTCTTACACTCAAGCATCACCCTTACTCCACCATAAGGCCATGTGGAGAGTAATGTACAAATGTTATTTTTTGGGACAAAGCGGAAATAATTTAACTAGGGTAAAGAAGATAAGAGAGAGGGGGAGCTAGGCAAGGTGGCGCACGTAGTCCCTGTAGTCCCTGCTACTTGGGAGGCTGAGCAGGGAGGATCACTTTAGCCCAAGCATTTGAGTCCAACCTCGGCAACATTGTAAGACTCTGTCTCTTAAAAAAGAGAAAGACTGCCGGGCGCGGTGGCTCACGCCTGTAATCCCAGCACTTTGGGAGGCCGAGGCGGGCGGATCACGAGGTCAGGAGATCGAGACCATCCTGGCTAACACGGTGAAACCCCGTCTCTACTAAAAATACAAAAAATTAGCCGGGCGAGGTGGCAGGCGCCTGTAGTCCCAGCTACGCGGGAGGCTGAGGCAGGAGAATGGCGGAACCCCGGGGGGCGGAGCCTGCAGTGAGCCGAGATCGCGCCACTGCACTCCAGCCTGGGTGAAAGAGCCAGACTCCGTCTCAAAAAAAAAAAAAAAAAAAAAAAGAGAGAGAAAGAAAATGAGAGAGGAGGAGAAAGAAAACAGAATAGGCTCTGTTTGGACTGCTGTAAAGGCAATAAATGAGACTTAAATGATACCAACCAAAACAAATAAACTACACAGTAAAAGGTTAAATAAAATAACAGAGGACTTAGCTATTTTTAAGTACTGACAAATTTTAATGATGGGTCAGTGAATGATGTAGAGTTGATTTTAAGATAGTATTTCTGGCTGGGCATGGTGGTTCATGCTTATAATCCCAGCACTATGGGAGGCTGAAGCAAGAGGATCACTTGAGCTAAGGAGTTTGAGACCAGCCTGGGCAATACATCAAGATTCTGTGTCTACAAAAAAAATTAAAACATAGTGTGGCATGGTGGCTGTATTCGTCCATTCTCACACTGCTGTGAAGGAATACCCAAGACTGGGTAATTTATAAAGAAAAGAAGTTTAATTGACTCACAGTTCAGCATGGCTGGAAGCTTCAGGAAACTTACAATCATGGCGGAGGGTACCTCTTCACAAGGTGGTAGGAGAGAGAATGAATGCAAGCAGTGGAAATGCCAGATGCTTATTAAACCATCTGATCTTGTGAGATTCATTAATTACCATGAGAAAAGCATGGAGGAAACCACCCTCATGATTCAATTACCTCCACCTGGTCCCACCCTTGACACGTGGAGATTATTACAGTTCAAGGTGGGATTTGGGTGGGGACACAGAGCCAAACCATAACAGTGGCACATGCCTGTAGTCCAAGTTACTTGAAAGGCTGAGGCAGGAGGATTGCTTGAGCCCAGGAGGTAGAGGCTGAAGTGAGCTGTGATTGCATTACTGCACTCCAGTCTGGGTAAGGCCCCCTCGCCCCCTCCAAAGGTGATATTTCTGATGCCAAAATATAAACATTTCTGCACATTCTCCTCTCAAAAATCATCTCAAGACAATAATGAAAAATTAAAACTAACTATATCAGTAAAAAAACTAGAAGATATTGATAATCCTGGATTACAATTTCTGAGGTCAGATAGTATATGGAGAAAAGGTAATTAGATTAGCAGGGGGAAGAAAGCTAAAGTATAAAAGCCTACTAAGAGGAGATTCCAACAAAAATCAAGCTGATTCACCCTCCAAACCTTGGAAAATTCAGAAAATGGTGGTACCAGGTAACTAGTAGAGCTGAGAATAGGGAGATAATTAACAGCAGAACTTTCAGACCCCATTCCCACCTCATATAGCCTGACAAGTGTCCTTTTCCTACCTCTGCAGGATAATGGAGGGAAGGTAGGCTAGGAAAGAATTGGAAAGGCTTCAGACTCAGGAACTCCAAGCACAAAGGAAGATAGGGAAATCAGTGAAGTGCTGAACTAAGAACAGGCTGGGCTGGTTATGTGAACACTTCCATACCAAATAGCTCTTCTGACCCTTTTCCTGACCAGTACTCAGGCTTAAGTTCACCCAAAAAGAAAATTAGAGAATCCATTTTTCCTTGGAGAAATTAAATAGCCCTGGAGAAGGCACATGTAAATTACTTCCCCTATGAAAAAGCTTTTACTCAAATACCCTAAGGAAGTTGAAAGGTCTCATTTTGTATATTGTCTAGTGCATCACTCTTAAATATAAATGCACAACCAGCATTACCAGACACTTGAGAAGAGTATGCAAAAAGCTGAACTCCAATGAATGAGAAAAAAAATGGAAAAAAAATCAAAAAGAAAAAAGAAAAATAGAGGATCAACCCAGGAAGTCAAATTTCATTTAAAAATTCACAGAACTGACTTATTGTCTAAATTTATAGGGAATAATGTATTAACATAATGAATTAATGAAGAGACCTACATCATTATTATTTATCATGAAACTTTAGAAAACCAGAGAGAGATAATAAATGCTTCTAGAGAAAAGGCAGATCATATATAAAGGCTTAGGAAAAAAAAGAACCAGACCTCTCAAAAACAATATATAAGTTTAGAATATAATAGAGCAATGGTTTCAAGAGTCTAAAGAAAATAAATTTTCTCACTAGAATTCCACATGGAGCCCATATATTAATCCAGAGTGAGTAAACAGAGATACTTTGAGACACTTTGGTTCTCAAAATATTTATCTCCCTTGTATTTTTTCTCAGAAAGTTAATGAAGGATGTGAGCCATCAAAAGAACTTGGCCAGGCGTGGCGGCTCATGCCTGTAATCCCAGCTACTTGGGAGGCTGAGACAGGAGAATCACTTGAGCCCGGGAGGCAGAGGTTGCAGTGAGCTGAGATCATGCCACTGCACTCCAGCCTGGGCAACAGAGTGAGACTATGTCTCAAAAAAAAAAAAAAAAAAAGAGAGACAGAGAGAAAGAAAAAAATAAGAAAAAGCTTTCAGAGCACATGGTTTATAATTCCCTTTACAAATTAAAACTCACACTTTTAACTATGCACAAAATAAATGTGAGAAGCTATTGGAAGATATGTGTATGGAAGTGACCACAGGTATAAAGAAACCTAAGGAAACAAAAAGATGAGGGAATTCTAAACTCCAGGAGAAACTAAAAGTTGTAAAACACCATAGAATATAATTTGTCTCAGAAATAAATAATACATACATCTGTATAATATTATTTATGCTGAAAACTGATTTATCAAAAACTCTACTGGAGAACTGGAGAGGAGGAGAGGACAGAATGTATGTGTATAAGAGAGATAAATATTTATCTTATCATAGTAGGAATTTGGTAAGTACATAATATCTAACCTGGATGGATTAGGTGATAAAAATATGGAGGTAGGTAAAAGAAGAAATAGCTAAAAGCATTGTCAAAGTACAGGGCAGGGTATTGCTCTTTTCCACAGTATACCCTTAAGGACAAAATCAGTAAACTGTGCACATGTATTATTTCAAAATACTAATTTAAAAATTCTAAAGAATTAAAATAACCATAAATAATTCTATTTCATCATTCAGTATACTAAATCAAAACTTAATTTACCATATCTCTATGTTTCTCTCCTATTAAATGACTATATTACAACAAGTATTTAAAGTACTGCATATCATATGAAGTACCCTGCAAATATATTTTCTGCATTAAATAACCAAAAACTGTCTCAAGTCAATAAAAAAAATACACATACGTATGATGGCTGTTACATCATCTCACTTCTGACCTTACCAAAGATGAGGTAAAACATTCATGGTAGGTACACATAAAATACTTGATATTTTTAACATTTCCTATGACCTTTCAAAGATCTTTAAAATGATCTATTTCTTTAACTGAAAAGTAGATACTAGCATAATAAAATTATTTATTTATTTAATTTATTATTTATTTATTATAAAATTATAATAAAAATTATAATATCTAATATTTTAAAGAGCTATGTGCTAAGAATTGTCCCAAATCAATGTATTATTTGGGAGGCTGAGGTGGGTGGATCACTGGAGCCCAGGATTTCAAGACCAACCTGGGCAACATATGGAGACCTCATCTACATATATATATAGATGAGATATATATATATGGTCTATATATGTAAAGATATGTGTATGTATGTATGTGTCTATATACAAGTATTGCCCAGGATTTCAAGACCAACCTGGGCAACATATGGAGACCTCATCTACATATATATATATATATATATAGATGAGATATATATATATATGGTCTATATATGTAAAGATATGTGCATGTATGTATGTGTCTATATACAAGTATATACATGTATATACATGTATATACTTGTATAAACACACACACACATACATGCTGGGTGTGTTGGTGCACACCTGTGGTCTCAGCTACTAGGGAGGCCTGAGGTGGGAGGATCACTTAATCCCAGGAGTTCAAGGCTGCAATGAGCCATAATCATGTCACTCACTGCACTCCAGCCTGGGTGACAGACTGAGACTCTGTCTCAGTAAAGTAAAATAACATAAAATAAAATGCATTATCTTATACCCTACATGATTTGGGTGTTATTAACCAATTTTACATCAATTAGGTTCATTTTACAGATGTAAAAATTGAAGGTGAAAGCCAACTAACAAATGAAGAAAAAAATGATGGAATGAAAAAAAATCATTATTTGACAATCTCCATAGTAACAACTGTCTCTAGGAAGAATGTATGTCAAAACTAGCATGTGAACATGTAATGAGAAATAGGATAGTTAGGTACTTTCAGAGTATCTTCCTACAGGAGATCCATTACAAAAGGAAAATGGTAACTTTATGGTAGAGAAATTTGAAAATACAATCTTATGATCAAAGGGTAACATCATCAGCAATAGGATAAAACAGGTATCATGTACCTCCTAATACGATACATGAAGGATAGGTCATATCCATAGTATTTTATGAAAAGGCATAACCTAAATCTAATCATAAGGAAACATTAAAAAAAAAATTAAGGTACATTCTACAAAATAAACAGCCTATACTTTTCAAAAATATCAAAGTCATGAAAGATAAAGTCAGATGTGTTAACGTCACATCATTCATTGCCCGATCATGAAAATTTGTCAGTACTTACAAATAGCTAAGTCCTCTGTTATTTAACCTTTTACTATTTATCTGTTTTGGTTGGCATCCTTTATGTCACATTTATTGCCTTTATAACAGTCCATGAGCTTACTCTGTTTTCTTCTCTCTCTTTTCTTTTCTTTCTTTTTTTTAAGAGACAGAGTCTTATTATGTTGCCCAGATCAGACTCGAACTCTTGGGCTCAAGTGATCCTCCCTCCTCAGCCTCCCAAATAGCTAGGACTACCAGCAGTTTCTAGAGATATGACAACTAAATGTAACGTGATCTTGGATTCAACCTAAGAATAAAATAATTTTTCTTTTGCCATGACGGGTATTAGTGGTATAACTGAAAATGTTTGAATAGGATCTCTAGATAAGACAGTAATACTTTATCCATGTTAATTTCCTGTTTTGGATAAATATACGGTGGTTATGTAACAAAATGTGAATTTTTACTAACTACACCTCAAGTATTTAGAGGTTAAAGAGGCGTTATTTTTGCAACTTACTCTCAAACGACCCAGGAAAAAAACTCTACATACATATATATGAGAGCTGTGGTAAATATTAACATATGGGAATTCATTAAACTAGTTTTGCTATTTTTCTACAATTATTTCAAAGTTAAAATTAAAAAAACTAAAACAACTCTGAGACTTGTCTTGCCTACATTCAAAAGGTAAAGTAGTAGAACTGAGATTCATACACATTTTCCCCAACTCCATAGCCCCATACTCCTAACCACAATAACACTACAATTTATAGTTTTTATGGGGGGGAAGCAACACACACACACAAATTCAAAGAATTCAAATAAGTAAACCTACACTCCCACTTATCTACTTAGTTACCAAAGATAAATTGAAAATGAAAGGTCACTCATCAAATTATTGGTAAGACAAACCAAAATATAGTCAATTGCTATAAAGATATAACAAAATTTAGCTGCTCTCTATTGGTTTATGTCACAAATTACTACAGCTTTCTTTAAAATACAGAGTAAACAGCCAGGAGGTCAAGTATTTTAAAGTAAATCGTTCAGTGGATAAATTTCTTTAAAGACTAGATAAGGCAAGTGTGGCAAAATCTTAGTAATTATTGAATCTCAGTAATGGGTAGATGGGCTTCATTACATCACTTTTGCTACTTGAAAACTTTCATAATAAAATAAAAATTAAAGCCAAACATAGTGACATATCCCTGTAGTCCCAGCTGCTTGAGAGGCTGAGGCAGGAGGATTGCTTGGATCTAAAAGTTCAAGTCCACCTTGGGCAACCTAGTGAGATCCTGACTCAAAGTAAAGTAAAATAAAAAATAATAAATTGTAAGGAAATGGGATGCACCAAGTGAAGATATTTTATTCACTCAACAAACACTCATTGAGTATCTTCCACCTATAAGACACTGTGAAAAAAGGCACTGTATAGCTTATGTGGTAGTGTTTTTTTGTGTGTCCATTTTAAGCTGATCCAGTATTTAATATTTAATCGACAAATGGTTGTATATAAAACCTATTAGAATTCTATAGGGCTAGTATTTTAGGTGGCTGATCAATGTACTACATTTTTTGAGAATAAAAAGACATATTAAACCCCAGAGAGAAGTACACAATTATTTTTATAAATAACAAGAAAAAGTTAAAATAATCACAGATCCATGAGTACAAATCTGATCTAACATGTGGTACCTAAACATGTACACCATTATTTCCAACCTGAGAAGCCATCTGTGAGTTACTATGGGGAAAAAAAAAACAGTACAATTTTCAAACTAGAGGAAGCTTTTGCAAACATCTTGTTCAATCCTACTAGGAACAAATTAAGACAAAGATCAACTGACTGGCTTGTCCAAGGGTAAAAACAAAAACAAAACACTTTGTTATCAGGCAGAGACGAACGGTATTGAAGTATTTGGACTTTGGGCCACTTTCCTTTAGGAGACCTACAATGAGACACGGGTTCAAAATGTTCTTTTCTCTTATTTACTAGCACTATGGAAATAACCATAACTATTAAAGCTTAATGTAGGCTCCTAAACTCTGTTCTAATTGTGGCAACTTATTCTGGGAGAACATATACTGCATAGTGATACGGTATTTCTGGTACCCTCTACATAGAGAATGTAAAAAGACAAAAGACTGCATTTGTAACTACACTTTTCTTCTGTATAATTACATTTGTGGTTGTTGGTAAATCCTTGGCAATATTTTGTGGGTTTAACATGATTCTACATTATCATTAATTGCATAACACACACCATATGTTGAACCTATTCAAAGTTAGTATATAGGTATTTTAACAAAAAGACATTGATAAAAATCAGTATCACAATGAATACATAAAGAAGTTTCTATTTCCTCAAACATTTTAATCTAATTTTGAAAATCTTTTCTAAAACATTTTAAAAACATGCTTATTTTCTTCCTTATTGAAATTCAGACGTCATGGATTTGGGAAGAAAGAATAAAGGGACGGAATTTTAAAGCATATAGATTATGACTGGAACCATGGTTCATTTTCAGAAATATTGGTTAAATGCTCCAATGCTTTCAAAATGATGGGCTCAAATATTATTAAAGATAAAACTGATATATGCCATTTGTGATTTTTAAAAAATCATAGAAACTCTAATTATTTCACATGATTTTAAAGACTCTCTTAAGAGAGCATTCCAAATCCCATTATATTATTCCTACTTACACAAGAGTTTTTTTTCTTCCCCATGGACATTTAGTGATTTCAGGAACTAGATATAATAATGTGTCCTAGGTCTTTAAAAATCTGTGCATTCTATTTTAACTGGAGAAAATATAAATTGGTTTAATTTTGTGAGTTATCATTAAGTAGTTTTGTACAGAACTTAAGTTGAGCCATATTATTCCAGTTGGAATAGTAAAAAAAAAAAAAAATTATGACATCCTGCTTTGTATCTGGAACAATAATAGCAGCATTTTCAGGACTAGGTATATGCCTGTTTGAAAGAATGCCTTAGGAAACAGAATGCTAGCAAACACAGGATACAGGGGGAAAATAAATTCTTAAAATCAGAATTTAATTGAAATGCAAACATTTCAAAGACTTTTTTTCACATATGTACATACATACACAGATTGTCTAGTCCACTGTGTATACTACATACATCTGTATCCTTGTTCAAGTCACTGAGCTGTTATTCTAGCTGGGAATGTCTCCTTTCCTCACTTCTTTATGTTCTATCCAAAATACATGACATTCCTTTATTTATCCAAATGTCCTGAATTTCTCTAGATAGTATTATTTTGACACTTATATAATCTCTGATAGGTATACTTTTATGTGTCAGGCTGACATTTCCCTTCTACATTGGAGAACTTATTATCTGACTGAAAAGAAGATGAGGCATATAAGCAAAGTGTTCCATATGAACTTTCTTTTAATATAAAAGGCATAATTACCTTGCTTGTGAGTAAAACATCTTCACTACTCAAAGGCTGTCCAGTCTTGTATGCTTACTCATATTTCCTCAGCAAAGATCCACATAATAAGTAGGTATAATTTTTAGAAAATCACTATGTACTTGGCTCTTTCCTAAGTGCTCCAAATATATTAATTCATTTAAGCATTACTACAATCCTAAGAAACTGGTATGTATTATTATTACCCTGTTAAATATTTGAGGAGAATGAGGCACAGATATCTCAAATTACTTGTCCAAGATCACAAAGGTGGTAAGTTATGGGATCAGGGTTGGAATCTGGACAATCTCAATAGAGAGCCTCTAAGATTAGCTACTCAATCTCATCACCTAAATGTTCAATATATAGCTGTTGAACAAAGCTAAACATGAAATCCCACAGAGATCAGTTAAATGTCTTTAATGTCGTAAAAGTCCAGTTTTCATTAGCATTTAGAGATGAAATGGAAAAACAATTTAGATGTCTCCATTTCTGACATCTGAAATTTAGAAAAGTTTTCTTTAAGTGGGGAAAAATCTGTTATCTACATAAATAAGATTTTCTGAAGAAAAAAACTCATGAAAGCTATAAAAAGTTTATCTAGTATGCTAATTTGTTATTATCATACTTTAAACATATTTTCCCTTAAGGTTTTTCAAATTCCATTTTGAAACCAAGCCTATAGAAAAAAATTGAGAGTAGTACAAATAAACACTCCTATGCTATTTACCTATATGTATCAATTAGAACATATTCTTTACACACACACACAAACACACACACACATCCTTTTTCCCCTCAAACCACTGGAAAATAAGTTGCAGACATTATGACCCTATTATGATACATTCAGTGTGTATCTTCTAAGACCAAAGACATTTTCCTATATAAGCACCAAATGTGGCAGTGATGTAGTATTATCTAATATATAGTCAAGGATCTAGTATTACATTTGCTTAAGTCTCTTTAGTCTCCCTTAATCTGAAACAGTCTCTTTCCATCATCTTTACTGTCTTTCATGACAGTGGCATTTTTGAAGAGTCCAGGCCATTGTCTTGTAGAAATGTTCCACAGTGAAGATATGTCGGAACTTTCTTTATGATTAGACTCAGTTAAGTATCTTAGGCAAGAAAGTATACAGACAATGTTTCATACTTCTCATTGCATGCCATTTGGACACACATTAAGTCATTATTAGTTAGGATGCTACACTGAATCACTTGGTGAGGGTGGATTATGTCTCCTTCTTAAAAGATTAAGTAGAATGACTATACGTACTGATTGGCTGAAAACATATGATTTTAGATAAGCCAAATAATGCAGGCTTCAATATGCTGTTTTTAACTGTTCTAATATTTTTTCTAATTTTCTATTGGCATTTCCCTTATTTTCATTATTTAAAGCCTGATACTTTGCATCTTGGGAGACAGTACAATACTGTGATGTCTTCCCCAAAAGCTCTGATGGAAAGCTAAATACAATATTCTGTTTTGACAAGCAAGCTTTGTGACTTATTTGTCCTATATTAAATGTGGTATTTAAGAATAAGTTTAAAAAGACAGTGGGAAGTTTCTACAGGTTACACAATTTCAGGATGTTGAGAAAAATATTACTAAATTTGTTTTCAAAATAAGATGGGTTAAAAAAAATAGCCAAAAAATAAACTGGCAAATTCTACCATCCTTATCTCAATTTTAAAGTGCCCAGAAAAAACCAAAATGAAATATTTCATAAAATACTAAAGATTTTAAGACTATAACTCGTAAAGCTTTTTCTGTATAATAAAAAATTAATGTAAGTGCTATATTTCTTAGAGTTGTCCCCTATCAGTCATTCATTCTGAACTCAAGCACCAATCCACACACGATTAACAAAATTCTTAATAGCAATTATTAGCAAGTACAAAAATTAGGTTCTATTCACTTAGGTTAATGATAATAGAGTTAACTACAAAATATCTATGGCTAATCCTTTTCTATATTTAACTGAATTATTTTTTTAAAATTAATGATTTTGGATGCTTTTAATTTTTCAAAACCCTATCATAATCAGTGTTTACAAGACTGCTTTATGAATACAGGGCAGTAATATGGCTCTTCCAAAACTACAAAAACTAATCATGATTAGAAAGCCACTCTGAATAAGCAGTTGTACATATTCCAAAAAAGATCCAGTGGCAACCATTAACAAGGATACAATTTGATAACCTTAAATATAACACACAGTACACATATATCTGGGAAACATGAATTCTTACCAAGAATAAACAGAAGTTTCGTGTTCCTAAGAAACATAATAACAAATTCCCCTCATCAAGGGAACAGCATGTGCCAGCAGGATTATACTTGTTATGTCAAATTCTCACCATAATCCTGAGAGGTAATTTTATTATCTTGTGTTAAAGATAAAAAAACTAAGAAGCACAGACCAGTTGAATACGCTCAAACAGCTAGTAAGCATAGGACAGAACTGGGACGGGGGCCAGGGGTGGTGGCTCACGCCTGTAATCCAAGCTCTCAGGGAGGCAAGAGGCGGGAGGATAGCTTGAGCCCAGGAGTTCGAGACCTGCCTGGGCAATATAGCGAGACCTCGTTCTCCAGAAAAAGGAAGAAAAAAAAAAAAAAAGAACTGGGACTGGAACTCACATTTGGATCATTATTTGGGTCAAACTCACATTATAGCCTCAGAGGCCATAATCCACAACATCACTTTGCTTCTCAAGTAAATAAATTTTGACTAAAAGTACATATTCATTATAAATTTTTAAACATCTGATGAAAGGAACAATCAAAACGGAAAACTATATCTGTTGGTATGTTTTTGGGTTTCCTATTCTGTTCCATTATTTATCACTGCACCAATGTCACAATGTCTTATTATTTTAACTTTATAAGATGACTCAATATCCAGTTGTATTAGTCTGTTCTCACACGGTTATAAAGTACTGCCCAAGACTGGGTATTTTCTAAGGCAAAAAGAGTTAATTGATTCACAGTTCCACATGGCTAGAGCGACCTCAGGAAACTTACAATCATGGCAGAAGGGGAAGATATACATCTTACGTGGCGGCAGGCGAGAGAGAGAGAGAGCGCAAGTGTGTAAAAGAAAACTGTCAGACACTTATAATATCATCCGATCTTATGAGAACTCACTTACTATCATGAGAACAGCCTGAAGGATACCGCCCCCATGATCCAATCACCTCCCACCAGGTCTTTCCTTTGACACGTGGGGATTATAGGGATTAAAATTCAAGATGAGATTTGGGGATATGGGGGGAAAAGCCTAACCATATCACCAGTAAATTAAATTATCCCAACTTATTTGTCTTGAAGATGGTCTTGGCTATTATTATCCTTTGACTTCCCAAAAACATATAAAAATGAGTTTGTCAATTTACACTCATATACACCCCTACTTGTTAGGATTTTAATTAGAATTGCATTGAAATTACAGACTAAAATGAACAATATTAAGTCTTTACAGTATTGAGTCTTCTAATAAATATCTTTAAAACACACCTCCATTTACATTTTAAGTTCTCACAATTATGTTTTAAATGTTCTTGGTAGAGGCCTTGCTCATAGTTTATTAGACTAAGTTCTAGATATTGGATATAATTAGTGTCTAAACGCAATAACATTTTCTGGGGATAGTAGGGAATTTGTATCTTCAAGTGTGTAAGAGTCAGTAATTCTAATTTTATGCAGCATTTGAAATTGTTAGACTTTAACATTTTTATCAACTGGTATAGTATCCACCTCATTGTGGATTACATTTGAATTTCCCTTATTTTTCAAAGGATTATTTATTTATTTATTTTGAGACAGGGTCTCACTCTGTCACTCAGGCTGGAGTGCAGTGGTAAGATCATACCACACTGCAACCTTGACATCCTGGGCTCAAGCAATACTCCTCTCTCAGCCTCCTGAATTGCTGGGAATACAGGCATGTGCTACCATGCCCGGCTAATGCATTTCCCTAATTAATGATGAGGTAGAACAATTTTTCACTCCTTCAATACACATGTGATTTTCTTCTAAGGTAAATTTCCTGTTGGTATCTTTTGACTATTTTTCTTCTGTGTTGTCTTTTCCATATTGATTACTAAAATTTTAAAAATATATTACGGATATTAATTCTTTCTTCGTTATTTGTGTCACGCATGTCTTCTCCTACTCGGTGGCTTGGCTTTTAATCTTTTAAAGGTACCTATTGATAAACAAAGGCTCTTAATTTTAATGTGGTACAGCTTATTAGTCTTTGCCTTTATGCTTTTGTGTCCTGCTTAAGAAATTTTTCCACACCCCGAGATCACACAGATATTCTCAAAAGTTACCTTCCAAAAGCTCTGTCATTTTACCTTCATATTTAGATCTGTAATTCACCTGAAATTAATTTTCGTGTATAGTATAAAACAGAAATTTGATTTCATTTTTTTGTTACGAAAAAATAATTATCTCAGCACCATTTATTGAATAATCAACCATTTCCTTATGGAAATGCAGGGATCCGTCTCTGTCCTCTCTGTCCCATTACACTGGTCTACCACTGTCCTAATAGCAAACTGCTATATTACAAAAATCACACAATGTTCGGATATATGGTAGGCTACATCCCACTTCTCTTTGTTGTCCCTCTTCAGGAGTAGTTTGAATATTCTTGCCATTTTGCTTTTCCATAGACATGTATGGTAAAGTTTCACAAAAATACTGTTTTTTGGTTGGAAAGGCATTGATTCTATGGCTCACTGTAGGGAGAATTGACATTTTAAATAATATTAAAAATTTCAGTTTATAAGCAGAGTATATCGGAAAGCTGAGCTTTGTAATAAAAATAATAAAAATAAAAAATGTAAACACTGATAGGTTTAGATTTGTGTTCCCATCCAAATCACATGTTTATTTTAATCCCCAATGTTAGAAGAGAGGCCTAGTGGGGCAGATATCCCTCTTGCTGTTCTTGTGATAATGAGTGAGTTCTCAATGAGATCTGGATGTTAAACAGTGTGTAGCACCTCCCTCTTGTCTCTCTTCCCTCTGCTCCAGCCATTTAAGATGTGCCTGCTTCCCCTTCTGCCATGATTGCAAGTTTCCTGAGGCCTCCCCAGCCATATGTCCTGTAGAGCCTGCCGAACAATGAGCCAATTAAACCTCTTTTCTTTCTAAGGTACCCAGTCTCAGGTAGTTCTTTATAGCAGTACGAGAACAAACTAATACGGAAAAATGGTACCTACGACTGGGGCATGGCTATAAAGATACCTGAAAATGTGGAAGCAACGTTGGAACAGTGTAACACACAGAGGTTGAAACAGTTTGGAGGGCTCATAAGAATATGGTAAGATACGGGTAAGTTTGGAACTTCTTAGAGACTCTTTAAATGGTTGTAACCTAAATGCTGATAGTGCTATGGACGGTGAAGTCCAGACTGAGGGGGTCTCAGAAGGAGATGAGGAACTTCTTGGGAACTGGCGTAAAGGTCACTCTTGCTATGCTTTAGCAAAGAGACTAGCAGCATTGTGCTCCTTCTCTAGGGAAATGTGGAACTTTGAACTTGAGAGAGATGATTTATGGTATCTGAGAGAAGAAATATCTAAGCAGCAAAACATTCAAGATGTATACTGTCTGCTTCTAATAGCATATGCTCATATATGTGAGCAAAGAGATGATCTGAAACTGGAACTTATATTTAAAAGGGAAACAGAATTTGGAAAGTTTGGAAAATGTACAGCCTGACCATGTGGCAGAAAAGAGAAATTTTCTGGGCAGGAATTTAATTTGGCTGTAAAAATTTGCATAAGTAAAGATGAGCCAAATGTTAACAGCCGAGACAGTGGGGAAAATGCCACTAAGGTATTTCAGAGACATCTGCAGCAGCCCCTCCCATCACCAGCCCAGAGTCATAAAAGGCGAAGAGTGCTTTCCTAGGCCAGGTTCAGGGACCAGCTTCCCTGCACAAGCTTGATACTGCTCCTTGTGTCCCAGCCATGGAAAAAAGGGCCCCAGATACATCTCAGGCCACTGCTCCAGAGGGTGCAAGCTGTAAGCCTTGGCAGCTTCTACCTAGTGTTCAGCCTGTGGGTATGCAGAGGGCAAGAGATGAGGCTTGGGAGCCTCTGCCTAGATTTCGGAGGATGTATAGAAACACCTGATGTCCAGGCAGAAGTTTGCTGCAGGGGTGAACCCTCATGGAGAACCTCTATAGGGCAATGCAAAGGAGAAATGTGGGGTTGGAGCCCTCATACGGAGTCCCCACTGGGAAACTGCCTATTGGAACTGTGACAAGAGGGCCACTGTCCTCCATATCTCAAAATGGTAGGTCCACCGACAGCTTGCATCATGCACCTGGAAAAGCTGCAGGCATTCAACACCAGCCCTTGAGAGCTGACATGGGAGCTGAGCCCTGCAGAGCAACAGATGCAGAACTGCCCAAGCCCTTGGGAACCTACTTGTTGCATCAGTGTGGCTTGAATGTGAGACATAGAGTCAAAGATTATTTTGGAGCTTTAAGATTTAACGACTGCCCTGCTGGGTTTCAGACTTGCATGGGGCCTGCAGCCCCTCTCTTTTGGCTGATTTATCCCTTTTGGAACAGGGATTTACCCAATGCCTGTATCTCCATTGTATCATGGAAGTAACTAACTGTATTTTACAGGCTCAGAGGTGGAAGAGATTGCCTTGTCTCTGATTAGACTTCAGACTGTGGACTTTTGAGTTAATACTGAGATGAGTTAAGTCTTGGGGGACTGTTGGGAAGGGATGATTCTATTTTGCACTGTAGGAAGGACATGAGATTTAGGAGAAGTCAAGGGCAGAAGTATATGGTTTGGTTCTGTGTCCCCACCCAAGCTGCATGTCAAATTGTAATCCCCAATGTTGCAAGAGAGGCCTGGTGGGAGATGATTGGATCATGAGGGTGGACTTTTCCCCTTGCTGTTCTTGTGATAGTGCATGAGTTTTCGATGAGCTATAGTTGTTTAACAGTGTGTAGCATCTCTCCCTTGTCTCACTTCCTTCTGCTCCAGCAATGTAAGATGTGCCTTCTTCCCCTTCTGCCATGATTGAAAGTTTCCTGAGGCCTCCCCAGCCACACTTCCTGTAGAGCCTGCAGAACCATAAACCAATTAAACTTCTTTTCTTTATAAATTACCCAGTCTCAGGTATTTCTTCATAGTAGTCCAAGAAAGGACTAATACAAACACAGTTTAAGACTGACATTTTTAACAACAGACTTAAAATGTGTTTAAATAACCAAAAGCAGGGCAATTTCCTTAATAGCTGAAAGTGACTAAAAACTATGATGAATCTTCCCTAGGTGTCTCCAAGGGTTAAGGAAAAGAAAATCTGATATAAGGTGCTTAGGAATAGTGGTAGGAAACAACAGGTACTATTTGTATTGTCCTGAGTTAAGACCATTAATTGAACTGGTATATGTGCATCATATGGACAATTCTTCATAGTATGAAATACATGTGTAACCCCTTCCTTAATTAAACCTCATGTAAAATAGCTAATGTAGGAAAACACCATATTCAAAGATGAGAACTGAAAAAGGAACCAGAACAGAATTTGTATGAGGACAAAAGAAAAAAAAGTAGCAAAGTAAATGACACATACAAGACATTTAACAGAAATATATAGCAATGGAACACAAATCAATTATAAGCAAATGCATGGACAAAATTCATGAAGCAATTATCCCTATTAAGCAGAGACATTAAAGTATAGAGAAGTTATAATTAAACATATTAACAGATGGTGAAACATAAACTGGCTGGGCTCAAGAGAGTGTGAAAGAAAAATGCGACCATCAAAGAAATGGAGAAAAAAACACTAATAAAAATATAGTAAATAAAATGGAGGTCAGGACTGTGTAAAGCAAGCAAAATGAAATAGGAACTAACAAAGGTAATAAAATAAATTAGTGAGAAAAGGACAGAACAAGAGGAAAAGTGAATCTAAGATAAATGACATTCCTAAATTAGAGTAATAAAGTAGTAGCACATAAAAACAGTTCAAAATCTATTTCGGGATAATGGCAATAATCTGAAATCAAATTTATCTTCATATTCTCTCAATAAGCCACAAGAAGTACAAATAAAACAATATATGACCATGTCTTCAACATTACTAGGACAAAGTAATCAGGGAAGAAATGCAATAAAAGGAAAAAAATCCCAGAAATAAAGTACAAAGTGCGCAATGCTGAATACATTAATAAAGTGAAAATCTAAAAAGGTACACTGAAAAAATGAAGGCAAACAACCAAAAGAATGAAAATGAGAAAAGAAAGACATAACAAAGAGAGAAAGTAGATGAAATGGAAGACAGGCAAAGAAGATCCAACACAAAGACAGAATCCTTGAAGAAAAAATAACGCAATGGAATAGTATATTTAAAATATAGTCTAAGAAAACTTTCCAGAAATAGATGAAAATTTAAATCTACACATTTAAAAGATGTGCTGCTGGTGTAAAAGCATGTGCAAGGCATGAGCTACCATATTACTCTATAAGCTAGAAACTATTTCCAGCTTATTATTGCATACCTGGAAAAACTGACCCCAAACAAGAAAGGTCTAAGACACATCCTGGTAAAATTATTAGACCTTAATGATGAAAAAGTATTTTCAGGCCTACAGGCAAAAAGATAAAATTAAGAGTAAGAAGTTAGAAAAATAAGAATAAGAAAATTAGGCTAGGGACGGGGTGTGGTGGCTCATGCCTATAATCCTAACACTTTGGGAGGCTGAGGTGGGAGGATCATTTGAGGCTAGGAGTTTGAGACCAGCCTGGGCAACATAGCAGGATCCCTGTCTCTACAAAAAACAAACAAAAACAAAACCAACCAACCAACCAAACAACAAAAAACAACAAATTAGCCAGGTATGGCGGCACATGCCTGTAGTCCCAGCTACTCAGGAGGCTGTGGTTGGATGATTGTTTGAGCTGAGGAGATCAAGGCTGCAGTAAAGTATGATCATACCACACTGCACTCCAGCCTAGGTGACAGAGTGAGACTCTGTCTCTTTAAAAAAAAAGAAAGAAAGAAAGAAAATTAGGCTGCCTTAGACTTCAAGAGCAATACACAAAGCAAGATAAAACTAGAACATTATTTCCAAGAAATAAAGTCAAGGATTTTATATGCAGCCAAGCTGTCTTTGTGTAGGACAAAGTATAAAGTAATAGAAAAAAGAGAACACAGAGGATACTGTACACATACGCCTTTCCTGAGAAATGTATTAGAAGATAAGCTTCATCAAAGTATGATTGGGCAAAAACTCAAACACAGGACTGTTGTTGGTAAACCTCATTACATTTAATAAGATAATTATAATTATAAATTAAAAGGATGGAAATAAGATAGTTTGTAAGCATTGCATATTCTGACAAAGTAGAAATAATACAATTTTAAAACAAAGAAGTGAGAGAAAAACAGAATAAAATCACTGTTGTATAGATAATAGGTGAGAATCAAAGGATATCATTTAAAACTGATTGGAGAGTAGAATGTCATAAGAAAAATGGGGATTAAGGCCACCATAAAAAGCACACTTAAAAGCTAATGGCTAGAAAAGAAATATAAACCTTTCCAAAATACCAGAATAAAAAATTTAAAAACAGCAGAGAGAAAAAATCGCATAGAAAAACAGTATACATATATATTTAGTAATTATAGAATAACATGACAGGTTTGAGGCCAAATATATCAGCAGCTTATTGACATGAATGTATATTCAGATTGCCTCAGGAAGCAAAAGAAAATTCTCTGCTGTATGGCAAAGAGACACTAAAACAAACCAATTCAAAGTGGCTAACAGAGAGGGGTAGGGAGATGAAAAAAAAAAAAAAAAAAACCCAACAAAAAACAAAGTGGCTAAAAAGATAGAGAATGATAAACCAGGCCAGTGGGAACAGTAGGAAACAGAAGCTGCAATCATAACATAAAGTATATGTGAGGCTGAGCACGATGGTTCATGCCTGTAATCCTAGCACTTTTGGAGGCCGAGGTGAGCTCTGCTTAGTCCCAGGTGTTTGAGACCAGCCTGGGCAACTGGTGAAATCACGTCTTTAGAAAAAAATACAAAAACTAGATAGGTGTGGTGGTACGTGCCTGTGGTTCCAGCTACTTGGGAAGTTGAGGTGGGAGAATCACTTGAGACCAGGAGGCAGAGGTTGCAGTGGGCAGAGATCATGCCACTGCACTCCAGCCTGGGAGACAGAGTAAGACCCTGTCTCAAAAAAATATTTTTTAAAAAAAGATACATGTGGAAGAACTTTCTAGAAATAGCACAGAAAAATATAGTTGGAAACAGCACAACACTGACACACAGTAGTGAAGACCAAGACATACCTGAGTAAAGGCACGGGAATTCAAAATTTAAAACGAATCCTTTTGTAAGCAATCAAAATGATCAAAGTACTTATAAGGATACAGAATGGGGCAGAATCATGAATTCTGACCTTATTAATTCAATAAATGTTTATTAGCTATATGCTAAGTATTAAACACTAACTTAAGCTATTTGGAATTCAACAGAGAACAAATCAGACCAAATCCCTTTACTATTGATAGTTGCACTCTATAGATGGAGATGACAGTAAACAAATAATCCAAGGAATTATACACCAGGTGACAGAAAAATAAAGCTAGATAAGGAACTGAAGAGTTACTAACAAAGAGGGAAGAAATACATGTGCATGCTCAGGTTCTTCAAAGTATCATTTAAAGAATTGCTGGATGCGGTCACTCATGTCTTTAATCCCAGCATTATGGGAGGCCAAGATGGGAGGACTGCTTGGGGCCAGGACTTCAAGACCAGCCTGGGCAACAGAGCAACACTCATCTCTACGAAAATTTTTTTTAAAAATTAGCTGGGTGTGGTGGCACATGCCTGGAGTCCCTGACACTCAGGAGGCTGAGGCAGGAGGATCATTTAATCCTAGGAGGTTGAGGCTGCAATGAGCTATGATGGTTCCACTGCACTCCAGCCTGGGAGTGATAGTGAAACACTGTCTCTAGAAATAAATAAATACAGTTCTAAGATAGGCTGAGTATAGTGGCTAATGCCTATAATCCCAGTGGTTTGGGAGGCTGAGGCAGTAGAATTGGTTAAAGCCAGGAGTTGGGAGATAGCAAAGACAACAAAGTGAGACCCTATCTCATTAAAGCAAACAAATCAAAAAACCCTACAATAAAAGAGCAATGTCTATTACCTCCTCAAGGAAAGACAGCCTAGTTAATTTTGTATCTGGTCAAACTACCATGTAAGTATAAATGAAGAGACAAAATTTAGAACATAAAATAATTTGTGAAATATAGTTTCTATGTGACTTTCTGAAGAAACCACCAGAACAAACCTCAGCAAACCAAGAGATAAAATGACTATTATGAAAGGCTTAGCTATAAACATTGATTCTGTTTATTGCCTTTTAACTGTTATGAATAAGATAAAAAATTTGCAGGAGGGAGGAGGAGAATAGGTATGGTTACAGAACAGAATATAAATGTTATAAATCTCGGGAATAAATATAGAAAATAGAGTAATTGGGAGAGGGAAGGTGTGAGACTATGAGGGTAAGAAAGATTTCCTCATCTTTTATAGCCAGGGGTCAAGGAGATCCTGAAAAGCTGATAAATCATGTAATTGAGGTCTAAGCATTCTTAAAAACACTAAGGGAAAGAAAAATCTAGGAAAAGGGAATGAAGAATTCCCCAAGAAAGAATACTTAGTATCTTTTAAAAAATCTTGGCTAGGTGCAGTGGTGCACTACTGTAATCTCAGTACTTTGGGAGGCTAAGGCAGGTAGATCACGTGAGCCTAGGAGTTTGAGACCAGCCTGGGCAACATGGAAAAACCCTATCTCTAAAAACATATAGTAAAACAATAGCCAGTCCTGGCAGCATACACCCATAAACCCAGCTACTCAGGAGGCTGAGGTGGGAGGATCGCTTGCACCTGGGAAGTTGCAGCTGCAGTAAGCTGAGATCATGCCACTGTACCCCAGCCTAGGTGACAAAGTGAGACCATGTCTCAAAAAAACTTCTTTTAAATAAAAAAATCTTAATCATGTTACATGAAGTTACAGATCTAAAGGTGGTCACTTGAATAAAAATACAAGTCTCACAAATTATTGGAAGAAACACACACAAACCAAAGTGGGAGGATATGGCAAAAGACAGAAACAAATTTAAAAATCCTCATAAACTCATCATTTTTTATGGCTGCATAGTATTCCATGGTGTATATGTGCCACATTTTCTTAATCCAGTCTATCGTTGTTGGACATTTGGGTTGGTTCCAACTCTTCGCTATTGTGAATAGTGCCGCAATAAACGTACGTGTGCATGTGTCTTTATAGCAGCATGATTTATAGTCCTTTGGGTATATACCCAGTAATGGGATGGCCGGGTCAAATGGTATTTCTAGTTCTAGATCCCTGAGGAATCGCCACACTGACTTCCACAATGGTTGAACTAGTTTACAGTCCCACCAACAGTGTAAAAGTGTTCCTATTTCTCCACATCCTCTCCAGCACCTGTTGTTTCCTGATTTTTAATGATGGCCATTCTAACTGGTGTGCGATGGTATCTCATTGTGGTTTTGATTTGCATTTCTCTGATGGCCAGTGATGATGAGCATTTCTTCATGTGTTTTTTTTGCTGCATAAATGTCTTCTTTTGAGAAGTGTCTGTTCATGTCCTTCGCCCACTTTTTGATGGGGTTGTTTTTTTCTTGTAAATTTGTTTGAGTTCATTGTAGACTCTGGATATTAGCCCTTTGTCAGATGAGTAGGTTGCAAAAATTTTCTCCCATTCTGTAGGTTGCCTGTTCACTCTGATGGTAGTTTCTTTTGCTGTGCAGAAGCTCTTTAGTTTAATTAGATCCCATTTGTCAATTTTGGCTTTTGTTGCCATTGCTTTTGGCGTTTTAGACATGAAGTCCTTGCCCACGCCTATGTCCTGAATGGTATTGCCTAGGTTTTCTTGTAGGATTTTAATGGTTTTAGGTCTAACATTTAAGTCTTTAATCCATCTTGAATTAATGAGTTCATGTCCTTTATAGGGACATGGATGAAACTGGAAAACATCACTCTCAGTAAACTATCGCAAGGACAACAAACCAAACACCGCATGTTCTCACTCATAGGTGGGAATTGAACAGTGAGAACTCATGGACACAGGAAGGGGAGCATCACACTCCAGGGACTGTTGTGGGGTGGGGGGAGGGGGGAGGGGGGAGGGGGGAGGGACAGCCTTAGGAGATATACTTAATGCTAAATGATGAGTTAATGGGTGCAGCAAACCAACATGGCACATGGATCCATATGTAACAAACCTGCACATTGTGCACATGTACCCTAAAACCTAAAGTATAATAATAAAAAATTAAAAAAAAATCCTCATAGAACAGAAAGCATACCATACAATAATAGAAATCAGCCCCAAAATATCTGGTTTAAACTATATATTTTACATAATAAACACAAATTTGATTCACAGTAAGAATGAATCTTAAATGAATTTTGCTAAGTAAAAAAAAGCCAGAACCACTAGTCTACATATTTTATAATTTCATGTATGTGACATTCTAGAAAATACCAAACTACAGAGATGAAAAACAGATTAACTTTTCCCATGGTTGGCAGGTGGAAGGGACCGACTACCATAAAGGAGCAATATTTTAAGTTTCTTTTAGTGAATACTAATTTACAAATATCAATTAGGATGTTGAGGGAACCCAAGATGGAATGCAAACTGTGACAAATTAGTCTAAATGTATTAAATATGTATGAAATAAACTTACTGAAAGTGATGGGAATGAAAAGACCCTAAATAACTGTAGCTAACAGTATTTCCTATACATACTGTAGGGCTAAAGACAAAAAGAACTATATATAAGCATTGTACTCTGGTAAATTGGTTTATCACAGAGGTATGATTCAGCAATTTTTTTTTTTTTTTTGAGACAGAGTTTTGCTCTTGTTACCCAGGCTGGAGTGCAATGGCGCAATCTTGACTCACCACAACCTCTGCCTCCCAGGTTCAAGCAATTCTCTTGCCTCAGCCTCCTGAGTAGCTGGAATTACAGGCATGTGTCACTATGCCCGGCTAATTTTGTATTTTTGTTAGAGACGCGGTTTCTCCATGTTGGTAAGGCTGGTCTCGAACTCCTGACTTCAGGTGATCTGCCCTCCTCAGCCTCCCAAAGTGCTAAGATTACAGGTGTGAGCCACTGTGCCCAGCCAGCAATTTTTAAACTACTTTATATGTATACTAGGTTTGCATAAATAAGTAAATACATGTCAAATAATCAGAGCCAGCTTTCTCACTATCAGAGAAGGAAGTTAAAATAAGTGAAAGGGAAATGCTAGCATGAACTCCATGGTACTGAATTAGAGTAAGAGATACCATTATAAACTCATGATTTTATATATATTATAAACACACATAGGTAACAGGATTAAATACAATGTGTGTCTATATATACATGAGTTAGCAGACATAAGTATATTTCCTAATTCTATCTGCTGAGAGAACCTAGAAGCAATTACTGCCAGTAGCTTACGAGCAAACAGTGCTCAGATGCTGGTTTTGAAACAGCTTCCCACCTACCTTCCCTCCCTCCCTCCCTCCCTCTCTCTCCCTCTTTTTTCTCTCTTCTCTTCTTTCTTTTCTTTCTTTCTCTTTCTCTCTCTTTCCTGCTTTCTTCTTTTATTTCTCTCTCTCTTTGCTCTCTCTTCCTCTCTCTCTCTTTCTCTCTTTCTCTGTTTAGAGACAGGGCTTGCTCTGTCACCTAGACTGGAGTGCAGTGTCATGATCATGGCTCACACAGGCTCAACCTCCTGGGCTCATGCAATTCTCCTGCCTAAACCTCCCAAGTAGCTAGGTCTCAGGCACATGTCACCATGCCTGGCTATTTTTTTTTTTAAGTGATGGGGGTCTCACTACATTGTCCAGGCTGGTCTCAAACTCCTGGCCTCATGTGATCCTTCTGTCTCAGCATCCCAAAGTGTTAGGATTAGAGAATTGAGTCACCATGACTAGTCCTTTTCTTTGATAAAGTGAACCAGTGATCCTTGGAGAAACAAGCTGGGGTATAGAAAGTCTAGATGACCTTGTAGTGCCAGAAAGTAAGAAAGTAATAAAAAGATGACAGGTCTGTCACAATGATACAGAAGCCAATGTGACAAAGCTCTCAATAGTTAAATCTTGAATTTGAGTAGTAAAAGTGACACAGTTTTAGATTATAACCCAAAGAACTAAATAAATATCCATGAGACCTATTGATATAAATGACAATTGAGGGTTTTGTTTTTGTTTTTGTTTTGCTTTGTTTTTTGTTTTTTTGAGATGGAGTCTCACTCTGTCGCCAAGCTGGAGTGCAGTGGCATGAACTCGGCTCACTGAAACCTCTGGCTCCCGAGTTCAAGCGATTCTCCTGCCTCAGCCTCCCGAGTAGCTGAGATTACAGGCGCATGCCACCACGCCCAGTTAATTTTGTATTTTTAGTAGAGACGGGGTTTCACCATGTTGGCCAGAATGGTCTCAATCTCCTGACCTCATGATCTGCCTGCCTCAGCCTCCCAAAGTGCTGGGATTACAGGCATGAGCCACCGCACCAGGCAGAATTTATGAAAAATGGAAACAAACCAGGTTTAGTGGCTCATGCCTGTAATTCCAGCAATTTGGGAGGCTGAGGTGTGAGGATTGCTTGAGCCTAGAAGGTTCAAGACCAGCCTGGACAACACAGTGAAATTCCATCTACACACACACACACACACACACACACATACACGGGAGGCTAAGGTGGGAGATCAATTAAGCCCAGGATGCTGAGGTTTCAGCGAGCCATGATCTCGCCACTGCACTCCAGCCTGGATGACACAGAGAGAACGAGGGGAGGGGAGGGAGAAAGGAGAGAAAGGAAAGAAAGGGAAGGGAAGAGAAGGGAAGGAAAGGAGAGGAAAGGCAGAAAAAAAGAAAGGAAGAAAATAAAGGAAGAGAAAAGAAAAGACTATTGAATTTGTAAAAAATGAATACAGACTAGGTGTGGTGGGTCACACATGTGATCTCAGCACTTTGGGAGGCTGAGGAGGGAAGATCACTTGAGTTCAGGCATTTGAGACTAGGCTGGGTAACACAGTGAGGCCCTGCCTCTTAAAAAAAAAATTAGTTAATTGGGCATGGTGGCACATGCCTATAGTCCTAGCTACTCGGGTAGATCACTTGAGCCCAGAAGGTTGAAGCAGCAGTGAGTCATGATCACACCACTGCACTCCAACCTGAGATACAGAGTGAGAACCCATCTCACAAAAAAAAATTAAAATAAAGAATATTAAAAATGGAAGCAAAGAGACAAATCTTCCTTAAAGAATTTGAATTATTCAATATAGAATAAATGAGGGAAATAGAAAATCACCATTAGAACACCACAGTTGTAATTGGCATGGGCAATATCCACTAATAAATGCTATAAATCAGTGGGTAAAACTTTAAAAAATTAGAATATTGCATAATTTCACAATATCTCTCCATTAATATTTATTAATTACTGTGGTGGCTATATCCTTCCTCTATGAGGTTTCTAAACACTATTAATTTTGTATTTACCCCCCACCCCCCAAGTGTAGGGTGGATTTAGTGATTCATTTCTAATGAACTGTATATGGAAAGGAACAAATAGACAATGGAGAAACCCAATGGACACCACCTTAACTTGATGTTCAAGGTTCACACTAACAGTAACAGATTGATACTATGTACACCTTGATGTGATACATTGAGAAAGCAAAATCACCTCAGTGGTGGTATTCTCAAAAACCCATAATTTCAGTCTACTTACAAGGAAACAACAGATAAACTCAAATTGAAAGATATTCTACAAACTATCTGACCTCTACTCTTCATAAGTGTCAAGGCCACAAAAGAGAAGGCAAGACAGAGCAACATGACAATGCAATGTCAAGTAGTATCCTCTAACAGATCCTGGAACAGAAAAAGGACATTACTTAAGAAACTGGGAAAATAAACCTGTAGTTTAGTTAATGGTATTGTACCAACGTTAATTTAGCTTTGATGAAGATCCTACAGTTATTTAAGGTGTTAATGTTAGGAGAAGCTAGGTGAAGAGTACATGGAACTTATTTTTACTATCTTAGAACATTTCTATAAATCTAAAATTATTTCAAAATAAAACTATTTAGGCCAGGCACAGGGGCTGTCTCTGTCTATATATATATGTGTGTGTGTGTCTGTGTGTGTATATATATATATATATATATTTATATTAGGCATGGTGGTGCACACCTGTAGTCCCAGCTACTCAGGAGGTCGAAGTGGGAGAATCACCTGAGCCCAGTAGTTCAAGGTTGCAGTGAGCCATGATCACATTACTGTCTTCCAGCCTGGGTGGCAGAGTGAGACCCTATCTCAAAAAAATGAAAACAAACAAAATCTGCCCCCCAAAACAAACAAAAAACTATTGATGAAAAAATAGCCACAATGAGATATCAATAAATACCCATTAGTATTGGCTAAAATTATGACATCTGAAAATAGCCCCAAATGGTGTTGAGATAGCTGGTATGTGGAAAAAGACAAAATAGAGTATGGAAAAAACACTGTCATTTATATGAGACCACTTTCTGTGATGATGGAAATGTTCCTTTTCACTAACCAATATGGTAGCCACTACCCATATTTGGCTACTGAGCACTTGATAAGTGGCTACCAATGGCTGAAAATTTTAAACTTTAATTTTTAAAAATGTACAGGTAAAGAGCCACATGTAGCTAGTAGCTACCAGACGACAATGCATTTATAGGTCTTATTAGGAAATTAGGTGATAGAGGAACAACACTACAAAAGGAAGCACTGAACCTTGTAGAACATTATGTGAGACAAATGTAAGACCTGGCTTCTCTGACAAACCAAAGCAAAGCTAAAAAATGGAGGGGAGGGGAGGAAAAAGACTTACAGAAAGAAGAATCTTATCAGACATCACAACCAGATGACATCTCTATTGATGCAGAAAAACTATTTGGCAAAATTCAACACCTTTTTATAATTAAATAAAAAAAAGGCATAGAAGAAATCACCTCAACCCAATAAAGACCATATATGAAAAGCCGATGGGTAATATAATACTCAATGGTAAAAAACAGAAAGCTTTCCCTCAAAGACAATGAATAAAGCAAGGATGCCCCCCTCTTGCCACTTTTTTTTTTACAGACGGGGTCTTGCTCTATCACCCAGACTGGAGTGCAGTGGTACAACCACAGCTCACTGTAACCTTGAACTCCTGAACTCGTGATTCTCCTGCCTTAGCCTTCCAAGTATTTAGGACTACAGGAGCATACCACCATGCCCAACACAGTAGTGCTGGAAGTTGTACCCAGAGCAGTCAGCCAAAGAAAGAAAGAAAGAAAAGAGAAGAAGGGAAAGAGGAAAGAGGAGGCATACAAATTGGAAATAGAGAAGTAGAATTATTTCTTTAGATAACATAATCTTGTATGTATAAAAAACCTAGAGACTGCACATACAAAAAAAACCTGTTAGGAGGAATAAATAAATTCAGCAAAGTTGCAGGACACAAAATAAACATAAAACAATCAATTGTGTTTGAAAATACTAACAATGAACAACCCAAAAAGAAAATTAAGAAAACAAATATACTAATAATAGCATTAAAAATGAATAAAATACTTATGAGTAACCAAGGAGGCACAAGATTTTTACACTGAAAACCACAAAACATTGCTGAAAGAAATTTAAAAAGACACCAATAAATGAAAAGACACCCTGTGTTCATGGATTGGAAGACTTAATATTGTTAAAATATCCATACTACTGAAAGGAATGTACAGATTCCTTTGTGCATGCAATTCCTATACAAATCCCAATGACATTTTTTTGCAGATATAGAAAAAAATTCTAAAATTCATATAAAACTGCAAAGGCCTCCAAATACCATAACAATCTCAAGAAAGAAAAACAAAGATAGAGGCCTCAGAGTTTCTAATTTCAAAACATATTACAAAGCAACAGCAATCAAAACAGTATAGTACTGATAGGCCAGGCATGGTGGCTCCAGCCTGTAATCCCAGCACTTTGGGAGGCCGAGGCAGGTGGATCATGAGGTCAGGAGATCGAGACCATCCTGGCTAACATGGTGAAACCCAGTCTCTACTAAAAATTGAAAAAATTAGCCAGGCGTGGTGGCGGGTACCCGTAGTCCCAGCTACTCGGGAGACTGAGGCAGGAGAATGGCGTGAACCTGGGAGGCAGAGCTTGCAGTGAGCAGAGATCACACCACTGCACTCCAGCCTGGGCAACAGAGCGAGAATCTATCTCAAAAAAAAAAAAAAAAAAAAAAGTATAGTACTGATAATGCATACAGGATAGTTTCTTTGAGAAATGGTGGTGGGAAAAACAGGATATCCACATGCAAAAGAATAAAGTTAGACCCTTACCTTATTGCGTATATAAACTCAAAATGAATTAAACAATTAAATTTAAAACCTAAAACTACACAACTCCGAGAAGAAAACACTGGAGAAAAAAGTTTCACAGCAATGAATTTGGTAATAATTTCTTAGATAAGACACCAAAAGCATGGGCAACAAAAGGAAAAATAAGACAAATGGGACTACCAAACTCACAAACTACTGCACAGCAAAGGAAACAACAGAGTAAAAAGGCAACTTATGAAGTGAGAGAAAATAGTTACAAACCATATATCCAATAAGGGGTCAATATCCAGAATATATAAGGAACTCTACAACACCTCACCCCCGAAAGAATCCAGCTGAAAAATTGTCAAAGGGCTTGAATAGATATTTTTCAAAGAAGATTATATGAAAAGATGCTCAACATCACTAATCATTAGGGAAATGAAAATCAAATCCAAAATGAGATATTGCATACTCATTAGGATGACCACTATTAAAAAAAAAACACAGAAAAATAACAAGTGCTAGTGAGGATGTGGAGAAATTGAAACTCTTGTGCACTGTTGCTGACAATGTTAGATGACAAAGCCACTATGAAAACACTAAGAAGTATCCTCAAAAAATTAAAAATGCCAGCAATCTCACTTCTGGAAATATATCCAAAAGATCTGAAAACAAGATGTTGATGAGATATTTGCACACCCATATTCATCGCAGAATTATTCAAAATAGCAAAGAAGTGGAAGCAATCTAAATGTCCATCAGCAGATGAATGTATAAAGAAAATGTGGCTGGGCGTGGTGGCTCACAGCTGTAATCCTAGCACTTTGGGTGGCCAAGGCAGGTGGATCACCTGAGGTCAGGAGTTCGAGACCAGCCTGGCCAATGTGGTGAAACCCTGTCTCCACTAAAGATATAAAAATTAGTCAGGTGTGGTTGCACGCACCTGTAGTCCCAGCTACTCCGGAGGCTGAGGCAGGATAATTACTCAAATCCGGGAGGCGGAGGTTGCAGTGAGCTCAGATTGCGCCACTGCACTCCAGCCTGGGTGACACAGCAAGACTGCATCTCAAAAAAAAAAAAAAAAAAAAAAAAAAAGGTGATATATATACACAAAATGGAATATTACTTGGCCTAAAAAAAGAGAGAGAAGGAAATCCTGTTATATGCTACAAGATGGATGAACCTTGAGGACATTATGGTAAGGGAAGTGAAATAAGCCAGTCATAAAAAGCCAGCCATAAACCATGATCCTACTTACATGAAATATCTAAAACAGTCAAATTCACAGAATCAGAGTGGAACGGTGGTTGCCTGGGTTTGTATGAAGAGGGCAAAGGGGAATTACTGTTCGATGGCTACAGAGTTTCCATTTTGCAAGGTGTTTGTACAAGAAATCTATCGTACACAATGTGCATACAATTAACATTACTGTACTTTACACTTAAAAATGGTTAAGATGGACTGGGCATGGTGGCTTATGCCTATAATCCCAGCATTTTGGGAGGCCAAGATAGGAGGATCACTTGAGGCCAGGAGTTTGAGAACAGCCTGGGCAACACGGCAAAACCCCAGCTCTACAAAACATTTTAAAAATGAGCTGGGTGTGGTGGTGTGTGCCTGTAGTCCTAGCTACTCTGGAGGCTGAAGTAGGAGGATCACTTGAGCCCCAGGAGTTCAAGGTTACAGTGAGCTATGCTGTGCACTACTACACTCCAGTTCTGGGTGACACAGTGCGACCCTATCTCTAAAAAATAAAAGGTTAAAAAATATTTTTCTTTTGAGACAAGGGCTCACTCTGTCACCTAGCCTGGACTGCAGTGGTACAATCACAGTTCACTGCAGCATCGAACTCCTGGGCTCAGGTGATTTTCTCACCTTAGCCTCCCAAGTAGCCCAGACTACAAGTGCACACTATCATGCCCGGCTAATTTTTGTATTTTTTTGTAGGGATGGGGTTTTGCAACATTGCTCAGGCTGGTCTCAAACTCCTGGGCTCAAGCAATCCTCCTGCCTTGGTCTCCCAGAGTGCTGGGATTACAGGTGTTAGCCACCATGTGCAGCCTAAAGTGGGAAATTTTATGGTATGTATTTTTGACCATAAGTCTTAAAAACACAACTAGAGCTCTCTCTCTCTCTCACACATACACACCCACACACGCACACATACACACACCCCTTGTCTAGATTACAATTTGAACAAAACAAAGCAACTGCAAACTATTATTACTGAGATGATATTTTAATATGGATTAGATACTTTAATTGAAATTTTAATATGAACTAGGTATTAGAAGATACTAAGGGGTTACTATTGATAACATATGAAGACAGGTAATGAGTACACAGGGATTCATTATGCCATTTATTTTTATTTCTATTTTTGTGTGTATGACTAAAACTTTTCTATAATAAAATAGATCTTTAGATCTGGATAGACTTTAGAGATAACCCTATTCATCTTTCCATTTCAGAAGAGGAGAACTGTAGGCCCAGAAAGGTTATTAAACTTGCACATTATACAAATTAGTGGCAAAACTATGCCTAATAATATTTGAGACCCAATTTGCCATCTAATGCTCTATCCAGTACATCATACTGACTCCTTCATAAGAGGCTCTACTGATGAGCAAAGAGTATATATAATAAATTTTACTGATTCTAACTACATAAAATATTAAAAATCATGCCATTAACAATTATTTAAAACTGATATGACAGCATGCCATATCTGAAAGGATCACTAGACATTACTTTATGAAGGTTTGGAGAGCACAAATTTATTAAAACTATAAAAGTCAAGGAGGTTTTGGCTTCACCAAATACTTCATCTCAACATCATCAAAAACAATCCCTAATGGGTGGTCTCAAAAATAAGTGGCAAAAAAGTTAAGGCATAGCCTTTGTCTTTACGAAAACAGTGAGAAGAAAGAGACAAAATTACACATCTATCTACCTTCCTAAGGGCCTTTTAATACTACTTGCTACAACACCATCTTCTCCCTCTTCCCCAGTCAGAATCATTGCTCACCTGGGACCCTTACTAAATAGAAAAGGGCACTTGAGAAGAGAAGTACAGTTGTACTTTAAGAGTGTAATAAAATACAAAAAGTTAAGAGGAGGAAATAGCCATACAGTGTAGTGAGAACTAATGAGGAAATGTGGTATACAGGAAAAGACCTGGGTTTGAGAATTGGCTGTCAGTGACTAATGAGATTCGTGACCTCTACCTAGTTTCATAAAAATGTTTATTCAAATATTTAATAGAAATGAATTGAAACTGCAAAATCAACTATAATAAAAAATAACATTTATATTCATTGTGATTCCAAGCCATAAAAAGATCACTTAATGTTTAATATAGAGATTTAAATGAAAATTAATATTTTCCTTATGAATTTTTTTGGGAAAATTAAACAGAGAAAAATAGAGACAAGTCTCCCATAATCTGACTTCTTAGAGATAAACTGAATAGCTTTACTATTAATTATCAACTACCATAAAAAAGAAAAGATTTCATTTATTATTATACTATGAAATTATCTAGATAATTTCCATGAAAACTTTTTATTGTGATGCAGAAATGAATGTATTAAGTAAAAATTTTTTATCTTATTCTTTTGAATTTTAAGTATTAATAACTGGGCAATCTGAACTATGAAATCAAAGACATAAAGAAAGCCCTAGAGATACAAATAATCTATAACTTCACGTTAACATATGTGGTGGCTTTCTGTACTATCAACTCAGGATAGAGATGTCCAGAAATGGCAGTTTATTGTTCTTCACTGCATCAAGTCTGGAGTACCCTAGTAACTCACAGTTTCTGAGATATAGGCTTGCACCAGTAACAACGTGTTAAAATGTTGTTCAAAAGGTAAAGGGACCATTAAAAGCATCCATGAATTTTGTTTTAATGCTATTACATGCCACAATCTTTTCTTTGAGGTCATTTATCTTCATTGTAATAGTTTAATATAAGAAATAATTTTTTAAAAAGATGGTTATAATTACACTGCTGGATCAATAACCTATACTTTAAAAATACAAAACTTTGATTTTTATCTTTTCCTTCTATATCATACAAAAATATCTAAAATATGTCATTTAACATACATATATACATGGCAATACAAACATGTATATATACATTAATTTATCATCATGCTGTTCTTGGAAAGATCTGCAATTTCATAAATTTATCTAGATTTGTTAAAGTAGACTGAGATTTTTATTTATTGTATATAAATACCACTAAATCACTAAATGTCTCAGGTAACAGATATTAAAGGAAGACATGACATTTCAGCTAATGAAGCAAAGCCATTTATCTTGAAATTTTCTTGCTACAGAAAGAGAAACCTTTAAAAATGGCCTTAAGTTTGCAAAAATCAGCAACTTTAATCTACCCACTTTCTTTTGACCTTTACACTCAACCTCAAAAAAATGTTCAGCAACATAAATTTGATCTCAAAAGGCTGCTGCAGATCTCATTTTCTGCTGTTTTTCCATTAGGTATTTATGGGACTTGCGAGTGCTACAAGGGACTAGTAAAACGCCAGAGTAATCCTGCAGTTCCTGTGTATGAATTCAGCTTTTCCCTTTGAGATGATAACTTTTTCCTGACTCTTGCTAAGGCCTTTTCAGATTCGAATTTAAAACTAAGACTATAGGTGTAATGTTCTTTTCAAGAGGTAGGATAGGTAAGTAGGGACTGAAGGCAGAGGGAAAGAAAATTAAACAGATTTAGTAGTTCAACTATTGAAACAAAATAATTTTTTAAGCTATTAAGGTAACTTGTTATACATTTGTACTAATTGAAATCATAGCATGCTTACACAGGATAGAAACTGAATCCAATGAGTTCTGAAGTTTGAAGAGCTCAGCTGTATGCATGCCTTCTCTTAACTGCATAGGAAGCCAGCTGCTTCCATTTATGACATGTATTTTACACACATGCTCCAGTACATCCACGACATAACATGCAACAGTATACTTTCAGACAAGTTTGCCAAGAGGGGGGAAGAGGGATACGAATATACTAGTGAGACAAAAAAAAATTATACAGTATATGTTCATTTTTTTGAATGTTAGTAAGGTAAGAAAATAAATTTTAAGTTGTGTTTTCACTAATATGCCATAAATCCATTATAAAATACAAACAATAAAATCAATTAAAAATCCATCTATCATAAACAGAAGTTTATCAAAGTCTAAGTCACAAGTTTGAGACAAAAAAATTATTAAATTAGTAAAACCTATCACTTATACACTATGAATGGAGAAGGTACTATGGAATACTAAACTATGAGACCAAGACTTTCCCCATAATTTATACAAAACTAGACCAAATTATCCCCATTTACCCTCTCTTAGTTAATGAAGCTTCCACCCTTGACTCATTTCTCTCATAAACTATTCTTCAATCCAACAGCAATTTCTGTTAAATCTACCTACACACTATATCCAGAGCCTCATTGTATCTTAACACTTCCATTGCTAATTCTCTAGTCCAAGTCATCATATCTCTCACTGGATTATTGCAATGACCTCCAAAGTGATCTCCCTATTTCTATCTTTGCCCCATTCAGTTTTGTGAATATAACAGTGAGAATAACCCTACTAAAATATAAGTCATGTTATGTTTCTCCTCCGCACAAAACCCTCTAAAGACTTTTGATCTCATTCAGAGTCAAAACAAAACAAAAACAACAAAGTCTTTATAATGACCTGTAAAGTCTTATTTAATATGCCCGTAGACTCTTTCCCAGTGTAATTATACCTCCTACTTACTTTTCCCATTGCTCATTTTACTCTAGCCATATTAATCTCCTGGCTATTCCTTAAACATGCTATGCTCCTGGCATAGAGACTTTATACTTGCTATTATTCACTGATTGTTTTTCTCCCTAATATGTGCACAACTTGCTTCTTGAAATATTTTTAAACATCACTGTCTTGGGTGAGACTTTCCCTAATGATCAGATTTGAAAGTGTAACCTTTCATGCTAGACCTGAACACTCTTTTCTGTTTTATTTTTCTCCAAGGTTCTTATTACCATCTAATATACTAGATATTTTGTTTAAAGCATTACCCACTGAAAGGTAAGCACCCTGAGGACAGCAATATTTACCTGGTCGCTGCTATATATTGACCACCTAGAAAAGTGGCAGAAATGTAGTATTCCTTTAATAGGAATAAATTAACCATGCAAAACAGCCTTTACATTAAGTGCATTTCAAAAAGTATCCTTCGAATTTCTGCTTCTTTCTCTCTCTTTTTTTCTTAAATAGTTGCCCAGGCTGCAGTGCAGTGGCATGATCATAGCTCACTGTAGCATCAAACTGTTGAGCTCAAGTAACCCACCCACCATGGCTTCCAAAAATGTTGTGATTACAGGCATCAGCCACTGTGCCTGGCCTGCTTCTGTATGTATGTCTTGAAAAACAATAATTAAAAAGTTTTTGGGATATTGGAAGTTATGACAGAAACAAATATACAGTAAAACTATAAAACAGTATCATTCCATGAATTGTGTATAGATTCTTATTTTATTTTTTTAAAGACATGGTCTCGCTGTATCACCAAGGCCAGAGTGCAGAGCCATGACTGTGGCTCCCTGCAACCTCGACCTTCCAGGCTCAAGTGATCCTCTTGCTTCAGCCTCCCAAGTAGTTGGGACCAAAGATGCACGCCACCGTGCCCAGGTAATTTTTTTTTTTTAATTAATAGAGATGGGGGGTCTCCCTATGTTGCCCAGGCTGGTCTTGAACTCCTGGGCTCAAATGTTCCTTCTGCCTCAGCCTCTCAAAGTATTGTGATTACAGGCATGAGCCACTGTGCTCAGCTAGATTCTTAGAACAAACCTTGAGCACACTCACATGATACCCTTACAAAGATGAAAATTTCTAGAAACTTGAACACAAAGGATATAGACAAAGTTGAGTATCATGTATAAGATATGTCTTACGTGTACTGCTGAAATTTTTCTTGGTGGCTACTGTTTATTTGCACAAAGACTATACGTATATAGTTTTGGAAAAATACAAGTAACATGTGTACAGGAATCTCTGAGGTATAAGAATACCTCAATTCAAATTAGTCATAAAATCAGGAGTACTTTCCAATTCAGCAAATTTCCTGTTAAGAAGTTTTGCTTAGGACATTTCTCTTACACTTAGGCTCTGTATGTTTTCAAATAACAATCCAATTTCTAAGAACATTTCCTTGCATCTTATTAGTTATATTTACACCTTGCCTACTCCCTTACAAGGATAAAGGCAGTTTAGAAAGACATAAAAAAAAGACAAGATACCATGACAAAAATTTGGTGGTAAAGAAGAATCTGCACAAGACAGGTTTGTTTTTAGCTTCCTAACAATGAGAAAAAAGAAAAAAGAAAAAAGAAATTCAATGATACAATTAGAATTGTATAAAACAAGGGTCCCCAACCCCTCAGACACGGACCGATACGAATCCATGGCCTATTAAGAACTGGGCCACACAGCAGGAGGTGAGTGGCAGATGTGCAAGTGAAGCTTCACCTGTATTTACAGCCACTCCTCATTGCTCACATTACTGTCTGAGCTCCACCTCCTGTCAGATAAGTGGCGGCATAAGATTCTCATTAGAGTGCGAACCCCATTGTGAATTGTGCATGTGAGGGATCTAGGTTATGTGCTCCTTATGAGAATCTAGTGCCTGATGATCTGTCACTGACTCCCATCACCCCCAGATGGGACTGTCTAGCTGCAGGAAAACAAGTTCAGAGCTCCCACTGATTCTACATTATGGTGAGTTGTATAATTATTTCATTATATATTATAATGTAATAATAATAGAAATAAAGTGCACAACAAATGCAATGCACTTGAATCATCCTGAAACCACCCCTCACCCACCCTGCCCTGTGGAAAAATGATCTTCCACAAAACAGTCCTTGGTGCCAAACAGGTTGGTGACCCCCAGTATAAAACACTGGTGAATCTAATAAATAGTAAAGATTTTTAATTTTAAAACTAGAAAAAAATAAAATAATCACTTATTAGATAGCAATTTCTCAAGAACTTTAGCTTATTTTTCCATATTTACTGATGAAATTTGAGTCATCACAATGTTGGAATTCCAGGAGACAGGCTTGAGACCTTCATAAAGCCTAAATCCCTAACGTTTGGACATGCTAAAACTTTCATGTTTATTCTAAATTTTATATGAGAGTCATCTTTATGTGTATCTCTAAATTTAATCAACAGCCTATCCTTAATATAGATTTCTGTCCTCATTTAGAGGTTATTTTTCATAAAAAGCCCAAGTTCTTATCATTCCAGAGGGTAACTGTTTATTTGATAAGTTGTAGGTAACAACAAACACATGTCACATTGGATGCCAGATAGTTAACAAGAATAATTCACTACCTAACATCACAGCAAATATGAGTTAAAGTATGCTAAATTTTTGAATGCCAAGAGACTATCTTGTTCTTTCATTTTGAAGCTGATGATTCCACTGTGACTAAACTGTAAGACTCTACCTGATGGTCAAAACACAAAAATTCTATGGATTTTAAAAACCAGATATGAAACATATATCTTATTGAATCACTTTCAGAAACTTCAGTAGTGAGTTCTAGGAGAAAATGTGGCTTGTGTACACACACACACACACACACACACACAAATATTTCAAAATAGTTTCTATACTTTTTTTCTCTGTAGGTTGATTTACAAAATTTTAGAAAATTTCCTAAAATATACTCTTAGAAAGAGGTTTTAGTTTTCCTGGGAGTACCAAAATAAAAAGTTTTTTCTTAATACTCCGTATAACTTCTAATTTTTCTAAATTTTTTCCATGTTCCCTATAATAGGTCAATAATTCAGAGAAACTATCTAATATAAAAATCTATTAATGATATTATAAAACTATCCTAAGCAATGTTTTAAATTTACTGCTGCTTAGGATATGGTGCTCTGGTATAAAAACAAAACAACAAAACAAGAAAGACATATAAAAAGACTGCTCTCAAAATCTGCAAGGAATTTGTACAAGATTTAAAACAGACATATGCTTTTAAAGAACTTTTGAATGCAATAGTTAATCCACATAATAATTCAACAACCAACATAGATTCAAAGCTCTAACAGATACCATATGCAACCTGTAATAAAACCTGAGTCAAGATATTTCAGGCAACAGGATAATTTCATTTTCCATTTTAAATACCCACTTATTTTTAGTTAACTGGCCATAACATAGCACATGAAAATGCTGTCATTATTGTATAATAAAACTCTAGTACAGATAAGATATTTCATTACTAGTCAAGAAACTAAAATTTGGGGAGCATTATTACAAAAATGTTTTTCTATGTTTACGGTGGAAGATATGCATACTGAATTCACCATTAATTTTATAAAGTCTAGTACCTGTAAAGATAAATCTAGCTTAGGAAGTAGGTGAAACAGTAGGAGAGTTATACTTAGCCTACAAAATGTATGAATTCCAAACCACCAATTATATTAAATACCTACTATGTGAAAAGCTCTATGTCAGTTATAAAGGAAACAAATGTTTGTAAGATGTAATGCTGTTGTAGTGGAAATACAACATATTAGTATTAGTATTGAGATAGGGAAGGGTCAGAGATGTATCTAACGTAAGTCACATTTCAAATCAGAATGAAACAATTAATTGAAATGCAAATACTATTACCAGGCTTTTTTCCTTGCCAAAATAATCAAACCCTTTGTTCTGACAATTATAACAATATTGGGCTACATAAGCCATTCAGACTAGTAAGGTACGAAAGTTTTAAAATTGAAGCAATGTGCAGATAAAATCAGATGTTAGCTGAGTAAAGCAAGAAGTATATTTATTGCTTTCTGCTAACGTTTTTGAGACAAAGGAACAAATGTCTAGAAGCTGAACCAAGACAAGTTAGGGACTTAAATGGCACTGTTTAAAAGAGAAAAAATTCTATTTCTGGTTTCTTAAGTTTATAGTTGGTTTACTCTAAGGACTTGCCCTAAGTATTCCTTACTTTAATCACAGAAGATGTCCTGTAAATTTAAGAACAGAAAACTGGCAACCTCCATTAGCAGTATTTCAATACTACAATAGTGTCTTTTATTAGAAAACTCAGTACTCCTTATTCATTCATCTGCTAGACAGAACTTCCTGGCTAACAGTCCATAGTGATGACATAATTTCTGATAGAGACATTCTGAATAAAATGGAGACTACCAGGACTAATCATTATAGTTTTACTTTAAACATTTTCTTAAGCTATTTGTAATTCATGAATAAAAGAAACACTTTACTAGAACATATCTATCCTATGCTGTCATCCTAAAGGGAAAACTTCAGAGGAGAGGACACAAACAAAAACAAACTTTCAAGTCTCATATTTGTTAAGGACAATCTTACATATACTACAGTTAAATGCAGTATTTAAATTGTCTTGGTAGGGGGTCAAGGTAAATAGGACAATCTGGCCCCAGAGAGACAAAATCATTTATACTGAATATAAAATCGTAACTGAATTATTAGAAAAAACTAAGTATCCTTCAATAGGAATCTCTCCATCATTTGCATTATAAAAAATTAATGAAGTTAATAAACACCTGAAAAATGACAATCTATTTATATTCACACAAGGCATTAAAAGCAATAATACTACACATGTGTATGTAATAAAAAATAAAATCCACAAATTGAACATGTCTGAAATCTCACAGTTGCAGAATAGCAGGCTCATAAGCACAAGAAATGACCCCCAAACTCTACAACCCAAATGAAGATAATTTGTGTTTGTCTGTGTCATTAGGATAACACAGTTTATGTCAAGAGGACGTTTTGGTACACAGAGAAATCACAACAAGAAGTTTTTGTTTATTTTTGATTTCACAAATGTCTTATCTGTCTAGGGTACCACTGGGAGAATAACGCCCAAAGCACGCTCAATAGCAGGTCTTCTTTCGTCCTTAGGGTGAAGAAACAGTTTCACATGTTGGGGCCGAGAAATAGTTGGATAGCCAGAGACAGAAACAAGCTTCCAAACCCAAATCACTTTCTAATTTGAAATTTGAAAATAAAGTATAGGGTGGAGCCAAGATGGCCGAATAGGAACAGCTCCCATCTACAGCTCCCAGCCTGAGCGACACAGAAGACGGGTGATTTCTGCATTTCTGTTTGAGGTACTGGTTTCATCTCACTAGGGAGTGCCAAACAGTGGGTGCAGGACAGTGGGTGAAGCGCACTGTGCGCGAGCCGAAGCAGGGCGAGGCATTGCCTCACTCGGGAAGCGCAAGGGGTCAGGGAGTTCCCTTTCCTAGTCAAAGAAAGGGGTAACAGACGGCACCTGGAATATCGGGTCAGTCCCACCCTAATACTGCGCTTTTCCAACGGGCCTGGAAAACGGCACACTAGGAGATTGTGTCCCGCACCTGGCTCGGAGGGTCCTATGCCCACGGAGTCTCGCTGATTGCTAGCACAGCAGTCTGAGATCAAACTGCAAGGGGGCAGCGAGGCTGGGGGAGGGGCACCCGCCATTGCCCAGGCTTGCTTAGGTAAACAAAGCAGCCAGGGAGCTCGAACTGGGTGGAGCCCACCACAGCTCAAGGAGGCCTGCCTGCCTCTGTAGGCTCCACCTCTGGGGGCAGGGCACAGACAAACAAAAACTCAGCAGGAACCTCCACAGACTTAAATGGCCCTGTCTGACTGACAGCTTTGAAGAGAGTAGTGGTTCTCCCAGCATGCAGCTGGAGATCTGAGAACAGACAGACTGCCTCCTAAAGTGGGTCCCTCACCCCCGAGCAGCCTAACTGGGAGGCACGCCCCCAGCAGGGACAGACTGACACCTCACTCGGCCGGGTACTCCTCTGAGACAAAACTTCCAGAGGAACTATCAGACAGCTGAATTTGTGGTCTCACGAAAAACCGCTGTTCGGCAGCCACCGCTGCTGACACCGAGCCAAACAGGGTCTGGAGTGGACCTCCAACAGACCTGCAGCTGAGGGTCCTGTCTGGTAGAAGGAAAACTAACAAACAGAAAGGACATCCACACCACAAACCCATCTGTACATCACCATCATCAAAGACCAAAAGTAGAAAAAACCACAAAGATGGAAAAAACAGAGCAGAAAAACTGGAAACTCTAAAAAGCAGAGCACCTCTCCTCCTCCAAAGGAACGCAGTTCCTCACCAGCAACGGAACAAAGCTGGACGGAGGATGACTTTGACGAGTTGAGAGAAGAAGGCTTCAGACGATCAAACTACTCTGAGCTATGGGAGGAAATTCAAAACAACAGCAAAGAAGTTAAAAACTTTGAAAAAAAATTAGAAGAATGGATAACTAGAATAACCAATGGAGAGAAGGGCTTAAAGGAGCTGATGGAGCTGAAAGCCAAGTTTCGAGAACTACGCGAAGATTGCAGAAACCTCGGTAGCAGATGCGATCAACTGGAAGAAAGGGTATTGCTGATGGAAGATGAAATGAATGAAATGAAGCGAGAAGGGAAGTTTAGAGAAAAAAGAACAAAAAGAAATGAACAAAGCCTCCAAGAAATTTGGGACTATGTGAAAAGACCAAACCTACGTCTGACTGGTGTACCTGAAAATGACGGGGAGAATGGAACCAAGTTGGAAAACACTCTGCAAGATATTATCCAGGAGAACTTCCTCAATCTAGCAAGGCAGGCCAACATTCAGATTCAGGAAATATAGAGAATGCCACAAAGATACTCCTCGAGAAGAGCAATTCCAAGACACATAATTGTCAGATTCACCAAAGTTGAAACGAAGGAAAAAATGTTAAGGGCAGCCAGAGAGAAAGGTCGGGTTACCCACAAAGGGAAGCCCATCAGACTAACAGCTGATCTCTTGGCAGAAACTCTACAAGCCAGAAGAGAGTGGGGGCTGATATTCAACATTCTTAAAGAAAAGAATTTTCAACCCAGAATTTCGTATCCAGCCAAACTAAGCTTCATAAGTGAAGGAGAAATAAAATACTTTACAGACAAGCAAACGCTGAGTGATTTTGTCACCACCAGGCCTGCCCTAAAAGAGCTCCTGAAGGAAGCACTAAACATGGAAAGGAACAACCGGTACCAGCCACTGCAAAAACATGCCAAATTGTAAAGACCATCAAGGCTAGGAAGAAACTGCATCAACTAACGAGCAAAATAACCAACTAACATCATAATGACAGGATCAGATTCACACATAACAATATTAACTTTAAATGTAAATGGGCTAAATGCTCCAATTAAAAGACACAGACTGGCAAACTGGATAAGGAGTCAGGACCCATCAGTGTGCTGTATTCAGGAAACCCATCTCACATGCAGAGACACACATAGACTCAAAATAAAGGGATGGAGGAAGATCTGTCAAGCAAATGGAAAACAAAAAAAGGCAGGAGTTGCAATCCTAGTCTCTGATAAAATAGACTTTAAACCAACAAAGATCAAAAGAGACAAAGAAGGCCATTACATAATGGTAAAGGGATCAATTCAACAAGAAGAGCTAACTATCCTAAATATATATGCACCCAATACAGGAGCACCCAGATTCATAAAGCAAGTCCTGAGTGACCTACAAAAGGACTTAAACTCCCACACAATAATAATGGGAGATTTTAACACCCCACTGTCAACATTAGACAGATCAATGAGACAGAAAGTTAACAAGGATATCCAGGAATTGAACTCAGCCCTGCACCAAGCAGACCTAATAGACATCTACAGAACTCTCCACCCCAAATCAACAGAATATACATTTTTTTCAGCACCACACCACACTTATTCCAAAATTGACCACATAGTTGGAAGTAAAGCTCTCCTCAGCAAATGTAAAAGAACAGAAATTATAACAAACTGTCTCTCAGACCACAGTGCAATCAAACTAGAACTCAGGATTAAGAAACTCACTCAAAACCGCTCAACTACATGGAAACTGAACAACCTGCTCCTGAATGACTATTGGGTACATAATGAAATGAAGGCAGAAATAAAGATGTTCCTTGAAACCAACGAGAACAAAGACACAACATACCAGAATCTCTGGGACACGTTCAAAGCAGTGTGTAGAGGGAAATTTATAGCACTAAATGCCCACAAGAGAAAGCAGGAAAGATCCAAAATTGACACCCTAACATCACAATTAAAAGAACTAGAAAAGCAAGAGCAAGCACATTCAAAAGCTAGCAGAAGGCTAGAAATAACTAAAATCAGAGCAGAGCTGAAGGAAAAGAGACACAAAAAACCCTTCAAAAAATTAATGAATCCAGGAGCTGGTTTTTTGAAAAGATCAACAAAATTGATAGACCGCTAGCAAGACTAATAAAGAAGAAAAGAGAGAAGAATCAAATAGATGCAATAAAAAATGAAAAAGGGGATATCACCACCGATCCCACAGAAATACAATCTACCATCAGAGAATACTACAAACACCTCTATGCAAATAAACTAGAAAATCTAGAAGAAATGGATAAATTCCTCGACAAATACACCCTCCCAAGACTAAACCAGGAAGAAGTTGAATCACTGAATAGACCAATAACAGGCTCTGAAATTGTGGCAATAATCAATAGCTTACCAACCAAAAAGAGTCCAGGACCTGATGGATTCACAGCCGAATTCTACCAGAGGTACAAGGAGGAACTGGTACCATTCCTTCTGAAACTATTCCAATCGATAGAAAAAGAGGGAATCCTCCCTAACACATTTTATGAAGCCAGCATCGTCCTGATACCAAAGCCTGGCAGAGACATAACCAAAAAAGAGAATTTCATACCAATATCGTTGATGAACATTGATGCAAAAATCCTCAATAAAATACTGGCAAACCGAATCCAGCAGCACATCAAAAAGCTTATCCACCATAATCAAGTGGGCTTCATCCCTGGGATGCAAGGCTGGTTCAACATATGCAAATCAATAAATGTAATCCAGCATATAAACAGAACCAAAGACAAAAACCACATGATTATCTCAATAGATGCAGAAAAGGCCTTTGACAAAATTCAACAACCCTTCATGCTAAAAACTCCCAATAAATTAGGTATTGATGGGACGTATCTCAAAATAATAAGAGCTATCTATGACAAACCCACAGCCAATATCATACTGAATGGGCAAAAACTGGAAGCATTCCCTCTGAAAACTGGCACAAGACAGGGATGCCCTCTCTCACCACTCCTATTCAACATAGTGCTGGAAGTTCTGGCCAGAGCAATCAGGCAGGAGAAGGAAATAAAGGGTATTCAATTAGGAAAAGAGGAAGTCAAATTGTCCCTGTTTGCAGATGACATGATTGTATATCTAGAAAACCCCACTGTCTCAGCCCAAAATCTCCTTAAGCTGATGATTAGCAACTTCAGCAAAGTCTCAGGATACAAAATCAATGTACAAAAATCACAAGCATTCTTGTACACCAATCACAGACAAACAGAGAGCCAAATCATGAGTGAACTCCCATTCACAATTGCTTCAAAGAGAATAAAATACCTAGGAATCCAACTTAAAAGGGATGTGAAGGACCTCTTCAAGGAGAACTACAAACCACTGCTCAATGAAATAAAAGAGGATACAAACAAATGGATGAACATTCCATGCTCATGGGTTGGAAGAATCGATATGGTGAAAATGGCCATACTGCCCAAGGTAATTTATAGATTCAATGCCATCCCCATCAAGCTACCAATGACTTTCTTCACAGAATTGGAAAAAACTACTTTAAAGTTCATATGGAACCAAAAAAGAGCCCGCATCGCCAAGTCAATCCTAAGCCAAAAGAAGAAAGCTGGAGGCATCACACTACCTGACTTCAAACTATACTACAAGGCTGCAGTAACCAAAACAGCATGGTACTGGTACCACAACAGAGACATAGATCAATGGAACAGAACAGAGCCCTCAGAAATGATGCCGCATATCCACAACTATCTGATCTTTGACAAACCTGACAAAAACAAGAAATGGGGAAAGGATTCCCTATTTAATAAATGGTGCTGGGAAAACTGGCTAGCCATATGTAGAAAGCTGAAACTGGATCCCTTCCTTACACCTTATACAAAAATTAATTCAAGATGGATTAAAGACTTAAATGTTAGACCTAAAACCATTAAAATCCTACAAGAAAACCTAGGCAATACCATTCAGGACATAGGCCTGGGCAAGGACTTCATGTCTAAAGCACCAAAAGCAATGGCAACAAAAGCCAAAATTGACAAATGGGATCTCATTAAACTAAAGAGCTTCTGCACAGCAAAGGAAACTACCATCAGAGTGAACAGGCAATATACAGAATGGGAGAAAATTTTTGCAACCTACTCATCTGACAAAGGGCTAATATCCAAAGTCTACAATGAACTCAAACAAATTTACAAGAAAAAAACAAACAACCCCATCAAAAAGTGGGCAAAGGATATGAACAGACACTTCTCAAAAGAAGACATTTATGCAGCCAAAAAACACATGAAGAAATGCTCATCATCACTGGCCATCAGAGAAATGCAAATCAAAACCACAGTGAGATACCATCTCACACCAGTTAGAATGGCCATCATTAAAAAATCAGGAAACAACAGGTGCTGGAGAGGATGTGGAGAAATAGGAACACTTTTACACTGTTGGTGGGACTGTAAACTAGTTCCACCATTGTGGAAGTCAGTGTGGTGATTCCTCAGGGATCTAGAACTAGAAATACCATTTGACCCAGCCATCCCATTACTGGGTATATACCCAAAGGACTATAAATCATGCTGCTATAAAGACACATGCACACGTATGTTTATTGCAGCACTATTCACAATAGCAAAGAGTTGGAACCAACCCAAATGTCCAACAACGATAGACTGGATTAAGAAAATGTGGCACATATACACCATAGAATACTATGCAGCCATAAAAAATGATGAGTTCATGTCCTTTGTAGGGACATGGATGAAACTGGAAAACATCATTCTCAGTAAACTATCGCAAGGACAAAAAACCAAACACCGCATGTTCTCACTCATAGGTGGGAATTGAACAATGAGAACTCATGGACACAGGAAGGGGAACATCACACTCTAGGGACTGTTGTGTGGTGGGGGGAGGGGGGAGGGACAGCATTAGGAGATATACCTAATGCTAAATGACGAGTTAATGGGTGCAGGAAATCAACATGGCACATGGATACATATATAACAAACCTGCACATTGTGCACATGTACCCTAAAACCTAAAGTATAATTAAAAAAAAAAGAAAATAAAGTATAATGGCTCCTACTTCTTAAAGTGTGAGTGTAATTATGGGGAGAAATACCGTTAGAGGGAAGCAAGAAAACAAAGAAGCGATCACAGGCTTGGGTTGGGGTGGGAACACATTTGGATACTTTTTTCTTTTTTAACTCATTGGGTGACAGGAAAGAACCAATAAAAGTTGGCATGGCAATTAAGCAAGGAAAAAAAACAAAAATAATGCCTTATTTTAGCAGTAAAAATGTTTGACTTTTGACTACAGAGAGCCTTATTTATTTATTTATTTTTTTTTTGAGATGGCATCTTGCTCTATTGCCAGGCTGGAGGGCAGTGGCACCATCTCGGCTTACTGCAACCTCCGCCTCCCTGTTCAAGCGATTTTCCTGCCTCAGCCTCCCGAGTAGGTGGGACCACAGGCATGCGCTATCACGCCCAGGTAATTTTTGTATTTTTAGTAGAGACGAGGTTTCACCATGTTGGCCAGGATGGTCTCGATCTCTTGACCTCGTGATCCGCCCACCTCAGCCTCCCAAAGTGCTGGGATTACAGACGTGAGCCACCGCACCCGGCTGAGCCTAACTTTTTATACTAGTATTTACCAAACTGTGTCCTGCTGAACTCTAATGTCCTCTGAAATGTAAAAAGGTGTTCTAGGAAAAACCCACATTAAAGAAATCTGTTAAATTTTTGCATATTCTTACATTTTCCAACTGATTGGAAATAAAACTTTTTTTTTTTTTTTTTTTTTTTTTGAGATGGAGTCTCACTCTTGTTTCCCAGGCTGGAGTGCAATGGTGTGATCTCGGCTCACTGCAACCTCTGCCTCCCGGGCTCAAGCGATTCTCCCTGCCTCAGCCTCCCAAGTACCTAGGATTACAGGCACCCACCACCGTCCCCAGCTAATTTTTTGTATTTTTAGTAGAGACGGGGTTTTGCCATGTTGGCCAGGCTGTTCTCAAGCAACTGACATCAGGTGATCCACCCGCCTCAGCCTCCAAAGTGCTGGGATTATAGGCATGAGTCACCGTGCCCGGCCAAAACTTTTTCATAGAATATGTTTTAGGAAAAATTGCTTTTCACCATATGTTAAGGTAGAGTATATATGTGTATGTTTTTAAAATATTTTGGTCAAGTTTTAGCTAATTCTTTCTTTTTATTTTCCATATTAAACCTTATCTGATCAAAAGAACTCTCTTGTAAGGGAAGAACTACTAGGTGGGTCTGTGAGATAGTACTAAAGGTAAGGCAGATTAGTACTATTTCAGAAAGAAACGGCATAGAAAAGAAAGCTATTTTCTTTTATTTATTTGTTTTGGGAGCTGTGAAAAGTAAAAGCTGATATACAGGTGTAGTGTATAGAATGGTCTGTATCAAACTAGATCTACATTACTTTACTAGAAATATAGGGCAATAATAAAATTTCCAAAGCCAAACTGAACGATAATATATATTTCTTTGGAAAGTCTCAGAAAGCCCATTTCTGAATGACAAAACGGAGAGGTAAGTTCCAATTAGGTGATATCTGAAGTTAAATTTTCTTGGTTATCTATTTCAAAAATTCACAACTATTCTTCACTAAAATGTTTCACTGGGTCAGGCACAGTGGCTCATGCCTGTAATCCCAACACGTTGGCAACCTGAGGCAAGGGATTGCTTGAGGCTGGGAGTTAGAAAACAGCCTGGGTAACATAGAAAACCCCCTGTCTCTGCAAAAAAAAAAATAATAATAATAATTAAAAAAATAAGCCTGGGAGTGGTGGTGCATGCCTGTGAGTCCAGATACTTGGAGCCTGAAGTGAGAGGATCGCTTGGGCCTGCGAGGCGGAGGCCACAGTGAGCCGTGATCATACCGCTGCACTCCAGCCAGGGCAACAGAGTGAGACCTTCTCCCAAAAAAAAAAAAAAAAAAAAAAAAAAAAAAAAAAAAAAAAAAAGCTTTAATGCATATTAAAAAAGACTATTTTTCCCCAGTTTTACATTCAAGATGTGAAATGCCCAATCTTTTTCTTTTTAAATTTTATTATTATTTTTTAATTGTACTTTAAGTTCTGGGATACATGTGCAGAACACACAGGTTTGTTACATAGGTATACACATGCCATGGTGGTTTGCTGTACCCATCAACCCATCATCTACATTAGGTATTTCTCCTAATGCTATCTCTCACCTAGTCCTCTACCCCCTGACAGGCCCCAGTGTGTGATGCTCCCCTCTCTGTGTTCATGTGTTCTCATTGTTCAACTCCCACTTATGAGTGAGAACATGCAGTGTTTGGTTTTCTGTTCTTGTGTTAGTTTACTGAGAATGATGGTTTCCAGATTTATCCATGTCCCTGCAAAGGACATGAACTCATCCTTTTTTATGGCTGCATAGTATTCCATGGTGATTATGTGTCACATTTTCTTTATCCAGTCTATCACTGATGGGCATTTGGGTTGGTTCCAAGTCTTTGCTATTGTGAACAGTGGTGTAATAAATGTATGTGTGCATGTGTCTTCATAGTACCATGATTTATAATCCTTTGGGTATATACCCAGTAATGGGATTGCTGGGCCAAACGGTATTTCTGGTTCTAGTTCCTTGAGGAATCACCACACTGTCTTCCATAATGATTGAACTAATTTACACTCTCACCAACAGCTTCTCTCTGTACCTGTGGTAGAATTCGGCTGTGAATCCATCTGGTCCTGGGCTTTTTTTGGTTGGTAGGCTATTAATTACCACCTCAATTTCAGAACTTGTTATTGGTCTATTCAGGGATTCACTTCCTCCTGGTTTAGTCTTGGGAGGGGGTATGTGACTAGCAATGTATCCATTTCTTCTAGATTTTCTGGTTTATTTGAGTAGAGGTGTTTATCGTATTCTCTGATGGTAGTTTGTACTTCTGTGGGATCAGTAGTGATATCCCCTTTATCATTTTTTATTGTGTCTATTTGATTCTTTTCTCTTCTTAATTAGTCTGGCTAGCAGTCTATTTTGTTAATCTTTTCAAAAAACCAGCTCCTGGATTCATTGATTTTTGGAAGGGTTTTTCATGTCTCTATCTCCTTCACTTCTGCTCTGATCTTAGTTATGTCTTGTCTTCTGCTAGCTTTTGAATTTGTTTGCTCTTGCTTCTCTAGATCTTTTAATTGTGATGTTAGTGTGTTGATTTTAGATCTTTCCAGTTTTCTCCTGAGGGCATTTAGTGCTATAAATTTCCTTCTAAACACTGCTTTAGCTGTGTCCAAGAGATTCTGGTATGTTGTGTCTTTGTTCTCAATGGTTCCAAAGAACTGCTTTATTTCTGTCTTAATTTCATTATTTACCTAATATTCATTCAGGAGCAGTAGTTGGGTGGTTTTCAGTGAGTTTTTTTTTTTTTTTTTGAGATGGAGTCTCACTCTGTTGTCCAGGCTGGAGTGCGGTGGCGCGATCTCGGCTCACTACAAGCTCCGCCTCCCAGGTTCATGCCATTCTCCTGCCTCAGCCTCCCGAGTAGCTGGGACTACAGGCGCCCGCCATCACGCCCAGCTAATTTTTCTATTTTTACTAGAGTTTCACCACGCTAGCCAGGATGCTCTCGATCTCCTGATACCTTGTGATCCGCTCGCCTCGGCCTCCCAAAGTGCTGGGATTACAGGCGTGAACCACCGCGCCCGGCCTTGAGTGAATTTCTTAATCCCGAGTTCTAATTTGATTGCACTGTGGTCTGAGAAAGTTTTTATGATTTCTATTATTTTGCTTGTACTGAGGAGTGTTTTACTTCCAATTATGTGGTCAATTTTAGAGTAAGTGCGATGTGGTGCTGAGAAGAATGTATATTCTGTTGATTTGGGGTGGAGAGTTCTGTAGATGTCTATTAGGTCTGCTTGGTCCAGAGCTGAGTTCAAGTCCTTAATATCATTGTTAATTTTCTGTCTCATTGATCTGTCTAATATTGACAGTGGGGTGTTAAAGTCTCCCACTATTGTTGTGTGGGAGTCTAAGACTCTTTGTAGGTCTCTAAGAACTTGCTTATGAATCTAGGTGCTCCTGTAATGGGTACATACATATCGAGAAGAGCAACCCCCAGACACATAATCGTCAGATTCATAAACGTTGAAATGAAGGAAAAAATGTTAAGTGCAGCCACAGAGAAAGGTTGGGTTACCCACAAAGTGAAGCCCATCGGACTAACAGCAGATCTCTCTGCAGAAACCCTGTAAGCCAGAAGAGAGTGGGGGCCAATATTCAATATTCTTAAAGAAAAGAATTTTCACGCCTGTAATCCCAGCACTTTGGGAGGCTGAGGGGGGAGGATCACGAGGTCAAGAGATCGAGACCATCCTGGCCAACATAGTGAAACCCTGTTTCTAATAAAAATACAAAAATTAGCTGGGCATGGTGGCACACACCTGTAGTCCCAGCTACTAGGGAAGCTGAGGCAGGAGAATTGCTTGAACCAGGAAGGCAGAGGTTGCAATGAGCCAAGATCATGCCACTGCACTTCAACCTGGTGATGGAGTGAGACTGTGTCTCAAAAAAAAAAAAAAAAAAAAGAAAAGAATTTTCAATCCAGAATTTCATATCCAGCCAAACTAAGCTTCATAAGTGAAGGGGAAATAAAATCCTTTACAGACAAGCATGATCTTCCTGAGGATCAATCGTGATCCTCCTGCCTTGGCCTCCCAAGTAATTAGGGCTATAGGCATGGGTAATTTTTATTTTTTATTTTTTTTAGAGATGGGGTCTTGCTATGTTGTCCAAGCTGGTCTTGAACTCCTGGCTCCAAGTAATCCTCCCACCTCAGACTCGTAAAGTGTTGGGATTATAGGCATGAACCACCATGCAAGGTCGAAAATAAATTTATGGCAAACATTTTGTAATTGTTTCTTGTGGTTCATGCACTGTTCCACACAATTTACACATATTATTTCATTTTATCCTCATAAAGTAGATATTATTATCATCATTCCTATAGGCGCAGTTCAGGATATACTACCCCAAAATATAGCACCTTGACATATTGAAAATTTTAAGGTGAAGTAATGTGAGAAAACGGCAGAAGCAGGAAGGTCTCTCTGACTGTCCCCTGCCCTTTTCTCTAGAAACAGATCATAAAACCTGGTAACTATTTTTTGACCTTTCCCTTAAGTAGGTCACAAGACCCTTATGTGAATGGTACCCTCTCTATAAAGGAGCATCTTTTCTCCAAAGACAAAGAGACAGAGGGGAATCCAAACAAAAAGGCCTTGCCAAGTTTCACCCAGTTTACTATATTTACTTCATACGCTATCATTTCACCATTGAACCTAATATAAAAAACACTCAGATTTAGCTGTTTCTTTGGGTCTTCATTTCCTTATGAAGGCTCCCACGTCATGTAAAACTTACACTTAAATTATAGTATACTTTTCTCCTGTTAATCAGTTTTTGTTATAGAGGCCCCAGTCATGTATATATCAGGAGGGAAAGATATTTTTCCTCTCCTATACCGTTTTGCACATAAAGAGAGATTCAGAAGTTAACTGCTTAAGAAGTTAACTAGTAAGCAGTGAAACCTGGATTTATACCCTGCCTTCAGGGTATATCCTCTTATTCAATATACTATCCTTGCCTTAGTATGGCATAAAGTTACATTCCTACTAAATATTTGCTATTATTGTTATATATTTTTTAAAATAAAAAGTATAAAAACACCAATATTTTTTGCATAAATGAGTAACACATTCCATATACTCACTGCAATACTTCAAAACTTTTGCTACTTATTTCAAATCCTCTCCAGTGATCATTTCTTCAAATTTACCAAGCACACCAATGAAACAAAGTGGATCAAGTACTGTAACAAAGTATGCCACCAACAAACAGTAGGAAAACAACTGAAACAATTTTTTAAATGGGGAAAGAAAAAAGATATGTCAATGAAGTTAAAGGATTTTAATCTAATCAATGTTGTCACATTCCTTAAGATTTAGGTGGCCGTTATTTAAAATTCTTACTTACGACCTGCTGGAGAATGGCCCATTGACTGTAAAAGTTAAGGAAGCAAAAATATCATGGACATCTGCTAGCTACGAGAAAACTTTAAGATGTTAATGAAACTACAATTTAGAAAAAGTTCTGTCTCATATACACAAAGTTTACACTATGTGCTTCTTGAATTTTTTAGCAATTATTAATAATTTTTAGATTCAATTCTTATTATTCTCCAAATTATGGTTTCTATCATGAATATTTATATGCTTAAAACAAAGCACCTCTTGAAAACACAAAACCAAAAATTTCATTAGCCCTTTAAAAATTGTGGTAATTAAAATATTAAGTTATTGAATTATAAGTTTATAAATTATTACTTTTAATGAAATCAATGAAATAGTTGTTTCAATCCTTTACTGTAGAATTTTATAGCATGGAGAGGGTAGAGAAAAGAGAAGGAAAGGAAATAATCATAAAATGATGAAGTAATTTTTAAAAGCAAAATCACTGAAAGGCCACTAATAACTTCAAGTGAAATGCCATATAAAAGCTTTTAATTGCCTTAAATTTGTGAAAACCTACCCAGGAGATCAACAAATTCACATCAATGAACTGCATTATACTAATAAGAGACCCCTGGCTTGAGAACAAACAAAATGAACCATTCTCACATGGCTGCAAATTATCTGAAAAGAAGAGAAAGAGACAAAGTCAAAGTAACATGTTTGCATGGTGGGAAAAAGATCAAATATTGATCAGTCCAAGCTGAGGTAATTAGAGCCATTGTCAAGGAGATAGGATGCATGTTCTTAGTGACACAGAAATACATCTTTGTGTCTTAAGTGTTGAGTCAATTAGCCATTCATTAGGTGGACTTTTATTTTAGAAATTCAGTAAAACATCTGGATGGCATCAGGTATATACACATTTTAAATTTAGTAAATTCTTAACTGTTTTAAAAAAATCTCATTTGTGAGATTTTTCAGAAAGAGTTAAAAGAATGTGCTTGAACTTCTGGTAAATATTTTACTATCACCGTGGTTTGCACAAATGAGCAAAATGTAAAATTACTGCAAAATAAAGATAATTTAAAAATTAGTACATTTGATTGTGTATCCATACAAATCTATGAAGTGTGGAGCTTATATAAGTTGTTCTTATTTTTATTATAGTAAAGCCTACACATTTCCTTTTTTGAGTATACTGCCACTAACCATTGTTGACAATTTCAGAGATTAAAGTAACATTTAAAAAGTGTTAAACTCCTAATACTCTATGGCAGAAAGCAAACCAGAAATGTGTTTTATTACTTGTTCACAAAAAATCGTGGAGCTATTCAAGTTATAACCACAAAGTACATCTGGTAGTCCAATAGGGAAATGGTCACTCATGATTAACTTGCCATGAGAAATTCTTAAAAACACCTGAATATTACAGATGACTTGAACCTTTGGTAAAAATAAGAAAGAAAAATAAATTAAAAAATGACAAAAACCAAAAAGAAAAAATCACCTGAATATATTTCTAATTATCACATTTCTGAAGCAAAATGAAGCTCCCATTTATAAATTTCCTAATACAGATCCAAAGGATTGTGTTTTTATATCAATTTACAAATTCATGGCTTCAATGATGTTTAAATGAAAAAGAAAGCTTGTATGCTTAATCTCATTTCTTCCCACTACACTCATATATGTCAATCAGAGACAGACTTCCAAAATTCAGAAAAAGCAAATCATTGAGCTCTGAAGGCAGCACCACAAAGCCTCATTTCATAAATTTAGTACTACAGAAGCTGTAGGTGAGTAGAATAAATGACTATTTTCATGTTCTAGCTAATGAAATAATCCAAATTTAGATAAAATTCTAGTCTACTCTGAAAATTCAAAATTCATTTATTTAAAAGATCTTTCATATTTTTGTTAATCAAGCCTATTTTCTCTGTTGCAAATTTACTAAAATAACTGTTATTTGTTCAAGGGAGGTATATCTTTTAGTCATGCATTATTATACATGGCTTAATTTCTGTGTAATTTTGTGTACATCATATCTATACACTGAGAAGTTATAGTTTGTCTAACATGAGCAAACACAACAGGCAACTGAAAATTGAAATGTTTCATCAATGTATCCGCTGTTTTTCAAGCCCACTTTCCCAAAATACCAAATACAGGAAAAAGTGGGCAAATAATTATTAATGTAATCATTATTTTTACATTGAGTTCTGCTACTATTCTATCAAAAAATACAAATTTTGTTTTCTTTCACTTTCTGGTATTTTGTTCCTTCATTTTAGGATGATTTTGTTCCATCATTCACGTCTTTGTAAAAAGAGAAGGAATTACATCCATTTATGCCAAATTCTTTATCCCACTGAATCTTTTGACAGATGGAATGAAATACTCAAATAGTCACTTTAGTAGCTTAGCTACATATATGCTTTCCCACCTCCACCTTTCTTTCTGAATTGCTGGCAGAAGTGGATCAGGTGTGATGAAAATGAACCACAAATGTGGATGTCACCTCAGAAAGATAGGTTTCATTTCCAACTTTTTAGTCACATTTCAAAGAATATAAATTATACTCATCTTTCATCATTAGCATTTTCCAAAATATAATCATTTAATACGGGCTACCAGTGCTCCCTAGGAAGAATTCAGCAAATTGTTCCACTGGAACCCTGCTTTTATCATACCTTTGGGAAAAAGTGGAAAAGTAAATACACTGCTTTGCATTTTGTTACCTACTTTGCAGGCAATTTTACTGGCTAAAATAACAAGGCAATGTTTATCTTTCTAGTAATAAAATCACTAAAAAGCAATCAGGGCAGAATACTTTTTGCTCTCTCACCCTCTCCTCACAGCAAAATCTCCGCATGTCATTACTTGAATAGATATTATAAAATCAGAACAACCTGAAAAAAATCATGAAATAAAAACTATTGTTTTATTTTTTTCATAGAATCCCAGGACAAATTCATCTAACTACAAAAAAAGAAAAAAAAAAAAAAAAGGCAGCAGAGCCACAATTTTTACAAATTTTAAAAGCATGAAAATCAGAAAGGAAGCTCAGTTGTATTGTTTTTTCTTGGGCATTTTTCTAATATTTAATTAAGAAATGGAAAGATAGCAGGAAATATAGCAATTTCTATATATTAACAGACCAATGGCCTACAGATAAGATAGGAAGGTAAAAAGATAGTATAGTTAATTAATCTTTAAGCCATTTATCTAATAAATCTTTAATTCCCCAACAAATATTTGTACTCAGTAGGATAAAACTACAGCTGCTTTCTTTCATATTCAACAGAAAAGCTATTAATATGCCTTGTTCTACAGAAAAGCTATTAATATGTCTTGTTCACTGGAAGATAAAGCAGAGAATTTTTATAAAGATTTTAAAACAAAATAACTAAACATTAACTTCAAATACATAAAAACAGGAACATTAAAAATCAGTTTACTGTTCCTTATTCAATTAAATGATGTATTTCAAATATTCTGGTTTTCTTATTATTCTCGGAGGTGATGTATTACAAAATTAAATTTGGATCTCTTCTGTATGCTGTTTTTAATTAATTCATCAAGCAGTATTTATTATCTTTTTAATACAAGGCAATAAAACATTTAAGACCAGACAAAACTGCATAATTCTTACCCTCAAAGAGTTTACAATCTAGTGGAGGAACAGAGGGAGATGAAATAGAAAATGACTTTCTCCAATTTAGAAATTGGGGCTGTATTGCTGTATTGATTCCTTTATTTATTTACTTGAGAAAAAGTCTCACTCTGTCACACAGGCTGAAGCGCACAGGTACGATCACAGATCACTGCAGCTTCCACCTCTAGAGTCAAGTGATCCTCTACCTGAGCTTCCCAAGTATCTAGGACTACAGGCACATGCCACCATGTCCGGCTAGTTTTTATTTTTTTAATTTTTTGTGGAGACAGAGTTTTTCGCTATGTTGCCCAGGCTGGTCTCAAACTCCTGGCCTCAACTGACCTCCCACCTCAGCCTCCCAAAGTGCTGGGATTACAGATGTGAGACAATGTACCTGGCCCTGAGTCTTAGTATTAATTTAGATACGGTGCTTTCGACTCCAAGTATAATCAGATCTGAATGCATATAACAGATCACATTTCAATACAGATAGCTTTTAAGTTATGTTTTTGCTCATTCCTTAATCCACCTAAACAACAAACCATTGTTGAACTTTTTCAATTACTGTGCCAGGCCATGGCAATACAAGGATAAATAACACACAATACCAGCTTTTAGAAAGCTCACAGTCTAGTATTCTCGAGATCATCATTTCTTATCCTCTTAGTCACCACACATACTCCTGCCTCAATCTAAAGCATATGCATCATCCATGCTCCACCTCTTCTAACGATACTTAATCAATGAATCCAGGGAAAATGCTTGAAACAACTTTAAGATGTTAAGATTTGAAAAAAAAATTAAGATACCTTTGTTTCCTTTATAACTCTTGGCAAAATACTAGGCACTAAACAGATTCTCAAAAATAAAAAATAAAAAGATATAATAGGCACAATACACAAAAATAACGACCAAAATGCCCTGAACTTTCTATTTCTTTTTAGAAAAAACTTTATCCCAAGATGGCTTTTTTGAGGTGACAACTTGACTAGGCTACAGACTCTAGTTATTCAATCAAATTCCAATCTAGGTGTTGCTCTTCAGGTATTTTTCAGATGTAATTAAAACTCCCAGTCAGTTGACTTCTAGTACTGGAGTATCCTGGATAATCTGGAGGGGCCTGATTGAATCAGTTGAAAGGCCTTAAAAGCATGGCTTAAGTTTCCTTGACAGAGAGAATAAATTCCATCTATGAATGACAACTTCTGCCCATGCCTAAGAAGCTCAAAGCTTTCTCCCCTTCCTGGTTGCCTGCCCTATGGTTTTGGACTACTTAGCCAGTCTCCACAATGACATAGGCCAATTCCTCGAAATCGATCAACCAAAAAATAAATCTTATTCTCACTCTATCTTCCCTAATGGGTCTGTTTCTGTGGCTGAATCCTATTAATACAATCTCATTATTTCAAATTATATAATTACTATACTAATATATTTCGAAAGAATGTGTGCCTCTGCTTTTTAATTTGAAAAGTGGATATATTTTTTTAAAAGGGCAGTATACTATCTGTTATGGGATGAGAGGGAAAAAAAGCCAGTATATATTATTGTATGTGTGTATATAACATGTATACGTAAGTATACATCTTGTATATAAGCGAGAACTGGTATAAACCTAAATAGGAATTCCTAACAATTCTTGGCCTAAACGTCAGCTTTCGATTAAAGGAGCCCAAATGTAGAAAAAAGCAGTCTGTCAACATTATACTTTAGTTTTTTGTGTAGCCAGAGCTCTTCATTAAGCATTGAGGAGTGTCATAAAGGAAAAAGAGAACATGGCTTAATGTAAAAGTCACTTATCTTCCTGTGGCAAGGTGAGAGTCTAGAAAGTCTATATAAAAGATGCAATTGCATGTAATAAATACTTATTATATACAAGATACTATATGTATATATGCATTTATATATATATATACATATATACACATATATACATGGCGCCTCATTTAATCCTCATAAAAATCTAATGAGGTAAAAATGATTCTTATTTCATAGATGGGAAAGTTGAGGCTTACAGTTGTCCAAGGTCATACAGCGAATAGGTGGCATAATCAGCACTGGGAACACTCCCATCCTTTTTAAGAGATGGAGTGGAGACAAGTGTTCACTAGGTTGCCCCGGCTGGACTTGAACTCCTGGGCTCAAGAGACCCTCCCACTTCACCCTCCCAAGCAGGTGGGATTAAACCTAACTCTTTTATTTATTTTTTTGAGACAGAGTCTCACTCTATTGCCCAGGCTGGAGTGCAGTGGTGCGATCTCGGCTCACTGCAGCCTCTGCCTCCAGGGTTCAAGCAATTCTCCTGCCTCAACCTTCCAAATAGCTGAGATTACAGGCACGCACCACCACATCTGGGTAATTTTTTGTATTTTTAGTAGAGATGGGGTTTCACCACATTGGCCAGGCTGGTCTCGAACTCCTGACCTCAGATGATCCACCCGCCTCGGCCTCCCAAAATGCTGGGATTACAGGCGTGTTACACCGCACCCAGCCAAGCCTAAATCTTAAGCTCCAACTTTTTCTTTTGCACTATGTACTCCTAGAGGGAAATGACTCCTTAACAGTATATACATTATTCATTGAGAATTTACTATGTGTCAGCCCACTTTATTAAGCATTTTTTGGTGTTTTTTTTATTGACTTCTTATAATTTTTTGAGGTATGTGCTATCATGATCTCCATTTTACAGATGAGAAAACTAAGATAGGAAATTGACAAAGAGTAGTAGATTATTAGCCAAGCCTTCAGAATTATCTTAACTCAGTACCCTGGTATTAGAGAGTAGTCTATAGTGAAGGGGATCAGAGTATGACACCCCCAAATATGCCACTTCAGCATAAGGATTATTTTGAACTACAGGCAATTAAAACAGCAAACATAGGAGGAGCTCTCTGCCCTCCCCTTTACTTCCTAAAAATAGGGCATAAATTTCCCTTTTGTAAAGGAAATTCATATTTGTAATGGTGTCCTCCTCTCCAGTACCAGGAAGAGAAGAAGCAGACTCTTCTTACTTGACTCTGCATAATAAACCTTACTAAACAACCCTTATTTACCATTCATTTCTTAGTCACCTATCGTTAATGCCCACCCTCACCCCACCAGAAGTCCAAACTTCCATTTTGTCTAGTCTCTTCTCCATACTTTATCACTCTTTATTAAAATGGTATGTAAGCCCCTTGGTCTCACTGGCTTTTGGGGGTTTTCAATTCTTTTCTGTGAGGCTTCTCATCTGCATACAAAATAAATCTTTTATCCTCCTAATTTTTTGTCAGTTTAATTTGCAAGCACCAACTACTGAACATAAGAGGGTAGAGGAAAAGTTTTTCCTCCTATAGTACCTGCTCTACCCCTCTTACGGGGGGATGAGGTAGTGGAGAGATGTTTAAGTAAATATAGCAAATAGTACAGCAGATATAAAAATATATTTGACAAAAACTATTACTGGAGAGTAGAAGATTAAAAATGCTTTGGGTAAAGCATTATAAAAACAAAACAACCCCCCCAAAGCTTCCTAAGTGAAAATCAATGAATGAGAACCATGCAGTGATTTATAGACTAATAATATATTTTGGATTTTAAAATCAATGTTAACAGTTTGCTCAAAATCACTGTACTATCTAAACAAGAACAAATACAATTGATGGAACTAGTTTACATGTCTTTTTTAACATATATCCAAGCTCTAAAACCAATAAGAAATGAGAATAGTTGAAGATATTTGTCTCCTATATTTCATTCACTGTATGTACATGGGAATCATTAGCATAAAGGAATAAAATCAAATGTACAATTATCTACCTTCTCACTATTCTTTCAAATTAGTCTTAATCACAATACTTCTTAAAAGGATTTTATGGTTCCCAGCTGCTTATCATATACAGTTTATACTCCTAAGCATGGAATATAAGGTTCTTCTGACCCCATCCTATCTTCTTTCCTATTGTCATCTCTCACTATTCTTCCACAGGCAACCTAGTTTAGTATTTCACAATTTGATCCATAGGAGAGGTTAATAAGCTCTCTTTGAAAAATGGCTTGACTGGAAAATAGATTTTTTAAAGTTGCATATCATATCTCCCTCTGGGAAATCCAAAATGAACATCAGTGTATTAAGGTGGGGAGGGGCAGGTTGGAAGGGTTCCTGAAAGAGTAAATTAAACAAGGGTTACACAATTAGTGACAAGATTGCCCCCCTCCTCCAACAAAAAGGGTCAAATAATTAGAATAAGTAAAGAAATAAATTATCAGTCTTAAATCAGTATGAAAGAAAAAAATTAGAGCCCTTCAAAGTATATACTATTCATTTCAGCATTCAACTAGCAGAATCTATTCCCAATTTATTTATTGGGTTTTGGCTAACCAACTGTTTATTTTTTCCCAACTCTTTAAATGTAATAAAAATATGTTTAAGCTGTATGCTTCAATTAATTCTGAATCACTACTGAAGTAATTAAAATCAAAATATTATAACATCCATTTATGTATTTAAATTTAAATAGCTCGTTTAAAAAGAGTTAGATTCAAGATAGAAATTCAATGTGTGAACGGCAATTCTTTTCAAAGGGGAAAACAGTTATAACTGTTTCATTTATACTTGATGTTTTCCATTAGCCTTTCTTAGATTTCTCAGTAAACAATTACTTGCACTCACTTTATGATTTAGGTAAGGCTCAACAGCCACTTCCTTTAAATACGGAAGCCAAGGTTAAGAGAGGTTAAATGCCTCAGTGCAGATCAGAGGTTGAACTACCTATATAACTGTGGGGTTTTCAGGAAATATTTTACTCTTTCCTTCAAGCAGGTGTAAATATACTAACACATTTGTTACTACAAACATTCCAAGTAGCTTCTTTTACATTTCAACCACTTCTCTTCACTTAAAGGCACTTAAAAAGTATTATATAACAGTAAAGGAATATATAAAAGAATGAGTATAAAAGTATGTTATAAGGAATGTAGGAATTACTTTTAAGAAGAGATACAATTTATTGCTTCATTAAATAAAAATGATATAATAATTGCCACTTAGTTATAAATGGAAAAATCCTTCATTTGAGGAATGAATAATAAGAAACATAAGGTGTTAATACTGAAATTAATTATAGGAACATTAATGACATTCACACTTGTTATTAACATGTTAATCACTAAGAACTCAAGATATGTCAAGCTAAGGGCAGCTGATTTTAACAGAAGGTCTTTTCAACAGAGGCTGTATATAATGTCTATAAATTTTGTTTGAGAATAGGGCGAGAAAAATTTTTTTGGTAAGAAATCTAGGCAAGTATGTAAAAATAAGTGTGCATGTAATGAATTAATTCTTTATTAAAATATTGAATAATCTATTTACAACCCATTGTTTGTATTTGTTTTTCTAAATTAGTTATTATGACATTAAAGAAATAAATTCTACCATGTTTTTATTCTCAGTGCCTTCTTATTGCTTCTTTTCTAACCTACACCTTTAATCTTCTGCATGTATGTACCACTAAAATCAGATGTTGTGAAAATTATTATACTGTCACAGGAAAAATGGATTTTGTGATTTCTGGTGGGAAATAAAGCAGTCAGACAAATGAACCATTACGGGAAAAAAATCTTATCTTTTAGGAAAAGTAATAGATCAAGATATTAATGACCATCACCCCTGAACTCACTGCTAGATGCTAAAGAAAAAGAACGTAAACTCCTTAACTCTGAAATAAAAATGGCTTTGTTAAAAGACCAAAATCTCTTTTCCCATATTATAAATTATACGTTTACACTATACTTATAAGAAAGATAAGTTGTCAGAGAGCAGCTGCCTTAGACAATACTCCCCCAACCCCTTGCTACAAAATAGTGTCTATCTATGTTTATTTATTTTAAATAAACACTTCAAAATACTCCAGAGAAGTAGGAACATTTAACTTGTAACAGGGAAGGCTACAGAAAAATTTAAATATATTTACTCTTTAAAGAAAAAGGTTCACATTAGTGAAAAGATCAGTATCAAACAGGAGATGGGCAAGTCTACTTACTCCCAAGTATGTGTTTAACAGAAAACGGACAACTCTGCCCCATTAAAATTCAAAACCTTGGGTCAGGATCTAGCCCTAGGAAAGACTTTTCTTCCTCTCTCGCTGCAGGTACTGGGTTTCCTACCTAATTAAGCCTTTATGAAAGAGTAATAATCAATTAGCCAGCATTTGCACAGGATATTAATTTCTGTGGGGAAATGCATTTTGCAAATAGACTTTGGACATATTACTCATTTGGGCATAGTGGATGTTTCTGACTGATGAAGCACCATAGAGTTAATCCTCTGAACAGGTAGGTAAGTTGCATATACCTGAAATGGAGGGACAGGAGATAGAACTGGTGATCTATAAAGCTCTGGTATGATTCTTTCTCACTGGCTTCCCAACACATGAGTTTTATTCTAAATACTATAATGTATTTATCCAATAGGGGTTACAGTGGAGTGAATAATTCTATCACAGTGTTTGATTAAAATAAGAAATAAAATAGCAATAATAACACTTCTACATTATATATTTCTTCAAGAGGTTACATGCCCCCATCTAAATTCATGCCTTTCATACTATAATGTACATTTAAATATTAATCTCTTTGGATGCTTTGTTGTTAGGTGTGCCAAGTGGTCACAGTAGTCTAAAAGTTTTGTTAATAACATCTATTTTTTAAAATAAAAGCTTTATTGAGATCTAATTTACATATAAATTGCATCTATTTAAAACATACAATTCAGTGATTTTTAGTATATTGACAGAGATGTGTAACCACCACCACAGTCAATTTTAGAATAGTTGTCTAACTCCCAAAGAAATCCTGTATCTGTTAGGAGTGTAGCATTGTCCCACAACACTTCAGCCTAAGACAACCACCAATATACCTTCTGTCTTTATTGATTTACCTATTTAAGACTTCTCATGAATGAGATCATACAATAGACAGCCTTTTATAAATGGCTTCTTTCACTTAGCCCAATGTTTTAAAGGTTTACCTATGTTGCAGCATGGATGAAAGTACTTCATCCTGTTTATTACTAAATAATATTTCACTGTGTGGATATAATACATTTTTCTTTCAATTTTTTTGAGTTATAACTGACAAAAATTACATTTATTCACAGTATAAAATATGATGGATGTTTTGATATGTGCATACATTGTGAAATGATACCACAATCAAGCCAATTAACATATCCATGAACTTATAAATTTATCTTTTTTTGTGTGTGGTAGAAGACTTAAGAGCTACTTTCTTAACAAATTTCAAGTATACAAGTATTATAAACTATAGTTATCATGTTGTACATTAGGTCTCCAGAACGTATTCATTCTATAGCTAAAAGTTTATACCCCACAACCAAAATCTCCCCATCATTCCACCACCCTTCTCGCCTCCCGAAACCACACTTTCTACCCTGTTTCTATGAGGTTGACTTTTTAAGATTTCATATATAAATGAGATCACACAGTATCTATATTTTTGTGTCTGGCCTATTTCACTTAGCATAAAGTCCTGCAGGTTCACCTATGTTGTTGCAAATGGCAGGATTTCCTTCTTTTTTAAGGTTGAATAGTACTCCATTGTTTATATATACATATACTTTCTTTATCCATTCATCTGTTGACAGACCCCTAGGGTATTTCCCTATTTTGACTATTGTGAATAATGCAGCAATGAACACGGGAGTACAAATATCTTCAACATACTGATTTCATTTCCGTTTATTTAATTAATTATTTATTTATTTAGAGATAGAGTCTCACTCTGTCGCCCAGCCTGGAGTGCAGTGGCATGATCTCAGCTCACTGCAACCTCCACCTCCTGGGTTTGAGCGATTCTCCTGCCTCAGCCTCCCAAGTAGCTGGGATTATAGGCATGTGCCACCATGCCCAGCTAATTTTTATATTTTTAGTAGAGATGGGGTTTCATCATATTGGCCAGGACAGTCTCCAACTCCTGGTCTCAAGTGATCCACCCACTTCAGCCTTCCACAGTGCTGGGATTATGGGCATGAGCCACCATGCCCGGCCGATTTCCTTTAGATTTATATCCAAAAATGAGACTGTTGGATTATATAGTAGTTCTGTTTTTAAACGAACTTTCATATTGTTTTTCATAATCTCTGTGCCAATTTACATTCCCACTAACAAGGGATCCCTTTTTTCCACATGATTTTGACTTTTTGATAACAGTCACAAGTTTAAGGTGGTATCTCATTGTGAGGGAGAGGAAAGTAGGGGGGTAATTTTTTTTTTCTTTTTTTAAAGAGACAGGATCTTCCTATGTTGCCCAGGCTGGCCTTGAACTCCTGGGCTCAACTGATCCTCCTATCTCAGTCTCCTAAGTAGCTGGCACTACAGGTATGCCTCACCACCACTGGACCCAGCTTCACTGTGGTCTTTTGATTTGTATTTCTTTGATGATTAGTGACACTGCACATGTTTTCATATACCTGGGTCATTTGCATGTCTTCTGTGGAAAATGTCTATTCAGGTCCTGGGCTCATTTTTTAATCGGGCTGCTTTTCTGCTATTGAGTTGTATGAGTTCCTTACATATTTTGGATAATTAACCTTTTATCATATAAGGGATTTACAAATATTTTCTCCCATTCTGTGAGTTGCCTTTTCTTTTGTTGTCTCCTTTGCTGTGCAGAAACTTTTTAGTTTGATATAGATACACTTGTTTAATTTTGCTTTTGCTGCCTGTACTTTTAGTGTCATACATAAAAATTCATTGCAAGACTGGTGTCACGGAGCTTTTCTAATATGTTTTCTTCTGAGTTTTAAGGTCTCAGGTTTTATGTTTAAATCTTTAATCTGTTTTGAGTTAATTTTTGTGTCTCATGTAAAATAACAATCTAATTTTATTTATCCATTCAGCAGTTGATGAACATTTCAGTCATTTCTACTAATGCTGCCATAAACATTCATATACACATTTTTGTGTAAACACAGGTTTTCATTTTTCTTTGGTATATATCTAAAAGTGGAATTGCTGGGTCATATGGTAACTCTGTGTTTAGCATTTTGAGGAACTGCCAATATTTCCACCAGTGGTGCCTGAGGGTTCCAAGTTCTCCACATCCTTGTCAACACTTGGTATTATCTGTCTTCTTGATTATAGACATCCTAGTGGGTGTTAAGATGAAGCTCACTGTGGTTACGCCACTGTCTGATGGCTAAGATTAGCATCTTTTCAAGTGCTTATTAAAACTCCTTGCTTTGTGTATATGTGTTTTCATAAAGTGGAGGTAAGGTCCTGAGTTCGTAAAAACTAAGATTAATACTAAGGTGGTGAAATTACAGTTAGCTTGTTACTTTTTGGAACTTAGCTGAGACCTTCACATATACAAGGACTCATCACTCTTGTTTATATTACAATAGATCTTATTCTTCCTAGAAGATGGGTAGTTCACTAAAGACAGCACCCATGTTTTCTTCATCTTTGTATCGGTCACATTGCTTCACAGGATACGTATAGTAGGCAGACTCAATGAATGATGGTTAAATGAATACGTTTAACATCTGATGTCATATTACCTTTATAATGCCTCCCTAAGATATACAATGGAAGAATACTATTCAACCCTTTTTGGAAAAACGATAAACATATACAATTATGCGCTGAATTGGTAGGGCCATTTGAAAACTCCAAATTTTACAATCCCAAGTTTAGTTCTCAGTGTGCCTTTGACTAGGCCAGAGATTTTTCATGTTTAGATGATCTAAGTTTTAAAACATTAACATCTAAAATAAAACAATATCTTTATTTTTATTTATGAACATAATGGTAGATCATTTATTTTAAACAAATAATGAGATATCTCATTAGGATATGATAAAGCCTAACTTTATTAATTGTAAAATGAGCTTTCAGTGGAATCTTTTGTTCTTTTCAAGTATAAAAGGCACAACTGGGAATAACTTTATTTCTATAATCCTACAGTATGGGCTATGAATATAGGCTCTGGTATTAGAGGACCTGAGTTCCAGCCCAAATCTGTCACTTATCAGCCGGGTGAATTTTAGCCAATTATTTAACCTCTCTAACCTTGAGTTCCTGTATTTTTCAAATGGATAACAGAATTTAACTCAGAAAGCAACTGAGAGAACTAAATATGTAATGTATTACTATGTGGTAAGCTATTATTATTCAAGGAAATATTGTAAATATGTCCAATGTGGAATCAATTTTCGAATAAAAAAATTCTTTAAACAACACTAAGCCACTAGGATTAGTCTTAATGCCTTAGCTTAGAGAGGAACCAGGAAATAGGGATAGGAAAAATATATTATAGCTTTTGAATTATATATTATTTGTATGTACCATATATTTAAAATAATCAACTAAGTTTAATTATTAACTATTAAGAGAAATACCTTATTATAAGAAAACTATTTCTACATTATAAGTTGTAAGGAGAAATTACATAACCTAATAAGAGGGGCTTCTAAAATGAAGCATATATGCCTACCAGAAATTATGCTAGTCTATATGTTAAAATTAAATTGGTTTATAAGGAAAATCTGTGATTATTTCAAATTGAGAATAATTTAAACATTAAAATAACATAAAATGATTTAACATTAGATATTTAATTATATGCGATATCCCTAGAATGTTTGCTTGATTTATCGTATATTATAAAATGTATATTCAGGAAAATATTTACTGATTTAACTAATCATTTTCAATATAAAGGTGAACTTTCTTTTGGAAGCCAAGACAGATTATAATCCATTAATATATCTTTCAACAAAAAGGATGAAATCTTCCACTGGGTAGGCTGATAAACTCTTTCGTGTCAAAACTAAGCCTCTTTATCATGATAACCCAGAATAATGGTCGGCTGCTCTAGGCACTTTATCTACTTTACAGATGAAAAATCAGTTCTACTTTCATGGAATTAGATTAATGCCATAACAGGAAATACTTCTAGGGCTGAACTTGCTTCATGTCTTCAAAGCTGCCTGTAAATTTAAAGTACTTCCTGAACTCAAAAGATAAGACAGGAGAAAGAAAAAGAAAAACAGTACAGTGACCCTTTTACTGAAGGAAAATATTGCTTCCTGAAAAAGATGTTGAAAGCTACTTGCTAAGGGCATTATGCTCTAGAAAGCCTAGGGCAAGTCTGTTTCAGTGGAACATAAGGATTCTGGTCATAGATCAGATAGTTGCTATAAATCTGTTCCTTCTATAATCCTTTTTGATAAACTTACTTTAAGTCTTCCCAGTGAAACCTAAAATAATAACTTTCTCACCTTTTAGTATACACAGAATTGCTTACTCTTTTACATATGACATTTTATGAAGGATTACAGTTTTACACATTTGGGAAAATGCTGACTACAAACTCTAGAATTAAATTTTGGTTCAGAATGTAGATCAAAGGCAGTGAATTCAGTTGACACCTTATCAGGTAGTCTAACATAAAAAACAGGCCACATTATCTAGAACATATAAAAGAGTTTTTTGAATGGTGATGATACTGAAGATGATATATATAATAGATAATTAGGAGGAAAAGAATATTAACTGTCTGTATGCATTGAAACATATCCATATAAAATCAGAGATGAAAATAAAACTAATGATTATATAACCTAAAAAGAGAGGGTAAAGGAGGAAATGAACCCACCATGAAAACAGTAAAGAAAATTTAGAGACAGAACACGATCTATCAATTTATGCATATCGGGTTGCTTACAACATGCTCATCACTATAGAGTATACAAAATAATAATATTCAACAGATGCATACTGAGCATAATAAATACCAGGCACTATGCTAGTTGCCAGAGGTAATATGGCTATTAAGAGAGGCAAGGCCGGGCGCAGTGGCTCATGCCTGTAATCCCAGTACTTTGGGAGGCCGAGGCGGGTGGATCACGAGGTCAGGAGTTCGAGACCACTCTGGCTAACACGGTAAAACCCTGTCTCTACTAACGATTAAAAAAAAAAATTAGCTGGATGTGGTGGTGGGCACCTGTAATTCCAGCTACTCAAGAGGCTGAGGCAGGAGAATAGCTTGAACTCGGGAGGTGGAGGTTGCAGTGAGCTGAGATGGCACCATTACACTCCAGCCTGGGTGAAAGGGGAGACTGCCTCAAAAAAAAAGAGAGAGAGAGGGGCAAGGACCTTACCTTCTTATTAGCTGGCATTCTAGGAGGGTTTAAACAAGTTAATTACCAAATGGCGATAACTGCAACAAAGGAGACAAGCATGGTTATATAAGGTGGGGGTTGGAGGGATATTATGAAAATAGCTCATGGAGGAACAGGGAAAGCTATTTTAGATAGCTAACCAGAAAATGACTCTCTAAGAGGATGGCATTTGAGTTGAATGTTGAAGGTAATACATGAGTCAGCCCTTAGAAAACAGTGAAGAGCATTCCAGGAAGGAGTAAGAGTGAAGGACTTTCGAAGGAAAAGGGCTTGGTTGTTAAAGGAATAATCAATGAGAAAGAACTAGAATAAGATGATATTCGACAGGTAGGAGGAAAGCCATGTAAGACATATAGGGCTTTATACACCATGGCAGAAAGTTTGGAGTTTATTCTATGAGCAATCATCGGCAGCCATGAAAGGGATTTAAACATCAAAATGTTTTATGCTGGTTTGCATTTTTAAAAGGCCACTCCAGCTCTTCTGTGAATGGTTTGAAAGGGTTAAAAAGTAAAAGGAGATCAGTCAGGAGGCTATAGCAGTAGGGCAGGAGAAAAATACTAATGGTCTGTAATAGAATGGTAATTGCTGATAAAAGAAGAGTAAATGGGTTCCAGATATAAAGACAGGGACTTATTGAAGGAAAAGAAAAAATCAAGGATGACTCCTAGGGTTTGGCTAGGGCACATGAGTCAAATCCTACAGTGGTACCATATACAGAGATGTATTAAACATAAGAGAAACAGGATTGACACTGTATATTAAGATGTCTATTTGCATATAATAATCAAAATAACCAGTTGGTCATTAAGTTTGGAGATCAGAAAAGAGGTATGCGCTAAAAATATACATTTGGAAATAGTTTTTTGGATGGTACTTTTGGCCATGAATCTAACTAAGAAACCTATGACAATAAATACATAAATACCAAAAATATATAAACAAATTACAGAACTTCAGATTTTGTCAAACTTTTATTGGTCCAAATTTCTTCTTAGAATTGTTTACTGATTAAACATTGTTTTTCACTTATAATATTGCTTCTATCTTTTCTTTTTTCAATTGCTTAGTGTTATGACCACTTTGACTATTTTGTTAATTTTATTTAAAAAGGCTTTAGATTTAATTCTATTTTCTTGTTTTCTATTTTATTACTTTCCGTTTTTGTATTTATCACTACCTGTCCTCCTTTATTTTTCTTAGTGGATTCCTTAAGATTTTCTATATGCAAAACGTCATCTACAAATAGGAGTAGTTTCACTTCTTTCCAATCTTAATGCCATTTCTATTTATTGCTTATTTGCTGGGGCTACTACAATTTTCAGTAGAAATTTCATTACCCCTTGATCCTAAGATTGTCTCCTATGTTTTTCATAAAAGTTTTATCATTTTACATTTAAGTCTGTGATCCATCTACTTGATTTTTCTATCAGGTCAAGGTTCACTTTTTGGTCTTTTGGCCACTTTTCACTTTTGATGTCATGTTGCAACATTTTGAAAAGGCTATCTTTTCACCAATTAGTTGGCTTTATACCTTTGTCAAAAATCAGTTAAGCACATTTATAGGGGCATTTTAATAATTTTTTAACTAGAATTTTTTGTTATTTTCTCATTAGTTGCCCTAAGGGTTACAATATACATCTTAATTTATAATAATCTACTTAAGAGTCATGGAAACTTTTTTTTTTTTTTGGAGACAGTAAATGAAGACTAAGAGGATGAAGACCTTTATGATTATTCAATTCCACTTAATGAATAGTAAATATATTTTCTATTCCTTATGATTTCCAGGCTGGAGCATAGTGGCATGATCTTGGCTCACTGCAACCTCCACCTCCCAGGTTCAAGCGATTCTCCTGCCGCAGCCTCCCAAGTAGCTGGGACTACAAGCATTTAAAGAGTTTATTATATTAATCTTCTTATTTACCATTCTGATTTTCTTCATTTCATCTTGTGAATTTAGTTTACCATCTGGTGTCCTTTTCTTACTCACTTCAAGAGCTTTGTTGCCATGCACCTCCTTTCTGCTGTTATCATCATATATATTACATTCTAATAAGTCATAGGGCCAAAATACAATTAAATACAAATTGTTATATGCATTTGCTTTTAAATGAGTTGAGAGAATAGTGAAGAAATATGTCACTATACTGTCTTTTGTAATTACTTACATAATTACCTTTATTGATGCTCTTTGTTTTTTGTGTATAGATTTAAATTGCTATCTGTTGTCATTTAATTTCAGCTTAAAGAATTTTCTTTAGTATTTCTTGGTAAGGCAGATGTTCCAGCAACGAACACTCTTAGACTTGCTTATCTAGGAAAATATTTCATTTTATTTTTGACATATTTTTGCTGGACATAAGGTTATTTGCTGATAATTTTTTTCTTTCAGCACTTTAAATATGTTATCTCATTACCTTCTGGCTTCATTGGTACCAGTGAGAAGTAAGCTGTTAATTTCGTGTTCCCCTGTCGTGATTTGCTGAGTTTAAGATTTTCCTTTTGTCCTTGTCAAATAGTCAAGATTTTGACTATTATGAGGCCAGGTGTGTATCTCTTTGCATTTATCCTACTTGGTGTTCAAAGAGCTTCCTAGATGTATAAACACATGTTTTTCAATAAATTTGGACTGTTTTTTGCCATTTTTTCTTCAAGTATTTTTTTCTGCCTTTATTTTCAGACATAATAGTAGTTATAGCATAGAACTGGGCATGAAAATATCTCCCCATTTACTAACCACATGACTGTGGATAACACACAACATTTTTTGTGTCTCAATTTTCTTACATGTAAAGGGGGATGAATTATATCAACCATATGTCACCTAATTCATAGGATTACTGTGAGGCTCAAGTTACATAATATCTAATTTAAAAACTAAACATTAAATAAATGTAAATGTATTTTTCCAAGGATAAAGTCTTCATCTATAAACCTTTGATCTCAGTTCCATCTAGTAGTTATCACTCTTCCACACTGCATTATCAGTCTTCTGTTCTATCATATCTTCCTTAGACAATATACAAACTCAAATCTCTTATATCTTTAAGCAAACCTTCCCTCTCACCCAACAGTCTTCACTCGATGTAATCTGCCTACTAGTACCATCTTTCTGATGGTATAGTGATTCTTAAACTCTCTGAGGTGAAGGCCAAGTTATTTTTTATCCTCTAGTCCAACACAGACCCATATACAGTGCTATTGTGCATAACTAGTTTACAGATTATACATAAGCAACTCACCACAGGTGCTCTCCAACATTCAAAGTCGTCCATTCCCTGTTCAATCAGAAATCTGATGATCGTGCACCAGGATGTTGGCAGTGTTAAACAAAATGTATAGGGTCCCATTAGTTTGGACTGAGCTCCTGCACTAGGCCCACCAGACCAAACCAAAATGGAGTCACTCAAGCTGATGTTCCACATCACTAAGCTAAAACATAGTTGTTTATCTTACTTTCCAAGAAATCAGGAGAAACAGATAATAGCCAGATCCCCAAACAGACCAGTTTTAGCTGGTATAAAGAAGTCCCCTCTGCTTTAACCTTTATAAGAAAAGTAACTTTGGAAATACCAATCCACGTTTTGTTTTCTGTTTTTGCTTTCCTCAGCCCTTTTCTGTCTATAAAGTCAACTTCCTCTGCTCAGCTTACTGGAATATTCATTCTATTTAATAGAATGAGGTTGTTGTCTGATTCTAGAATTGCAAATAAAAACCAATTAACATCTTTAAATTTGTTATAATTTTGTATTTGCTGGAAGGGGGTGTAAACTTGTTAAACAGTTTCCAAATAGTCTCAAATTTTATATTTCATTCATTACAGACTAAGATCAAATAGTTCTCAGACTATACTTTTCTCTGATAATTTTTTTCTATCACCAGTGGTGTGATCAAAATCCATTAGTCATTTTAGACAGCGATGACCTCCTATCTTTCATAACCATCCTTTTCTGTCTCTTCTGTTGATATTAATTTCTTTCTTCACTATTTAGGAAGCATTCCTTAAGATGTTATTTTCGGCATTCTTCCTGTATTCCAAACTCATTATGTATATAGACAATCATTTCTTCCTCTGGATTTACTAAAGGAGCCATGATTCTCTCAAGTCATGTAAAAGGGTAACCTCTACCTCATTTTACTCCACCACAGACAAATACTCATTTCCAAGGGCCTTTGCATCCTTTCCTACTTTCTTACTTATATCAGCCTCAACCTAGACTAATATAACACCTTTCTAATTAATGTATCTGTAACTAATCTTCCTCACCTCCAATTTAAAGACACATGGTCAAATTAATGTATCCAGCATAGTTTTGATCATAGTAGTTCCCTGCGTACTCAAAGTACTTCATTGTTTTAGCAATCCATACCAGTTTCAAATTTTACCACTGTTACTCTCATATGAATCAACTTTGGCAAGTCAACAATTCCTTTAATATAGCTGGCAACTGTAAACATTGGTAAATAGTTACTGAATGACTGACTTCAATGATTATTGGATTCAAATAATTTTGAAAATAAAAAAATCACTCTATACTGCTTATATCATGACTATATACTTTTATATTACTATTCTTACTTTACAAAAATCATCCCATAACCAATGCTATTTTCACATGTCTAATAATACTGCTGCTAGTTTTACTGTTGGATGAACTACATTCTAGCCTCCTGCTGCTACTGAGAAATGCATTAAAGTAGGTCACGTGGTTTTCTTCATGTCAACAAATGATGGCTCAATTAGGCAGATAAGTATCTACAGCCCTCAGCAGAATCTTCAGTCCATTCTTAGCAGTTTAGAAAAGCACTTTGGTTAGCATTAGAGCCAAGGAAAGGAACACTTGTAATTCTTTAAGCATTCAATTAAATTTTTTTAATTCAAGACTGGCTATTGAATGTTTCCAAACAAACAGTGTGGAAGTAGACATTCATCATGAATGAGCACTCTAAAATCTGGTGTGTATGTAAATTTCTTAATGAATGAGATTATGACATTTCTGATACACTCTTTGCAGTATAAACACTTATGGATGATCCATTTTGGTAATTTTGTCATCAACAGATGATTCTATGTTGGTTTGCTAATTAATGGGCAGTGTTTGCACGCACAGAGCCAAAGGCATTTCCAACTAAAAGATACATAGAGCTACTGCTGAGTCACTTTGTAAAATAAAGCCTTCCAGTTCATGAAAGGAAATCTCAGGAATGCAAAGTAAAAAAGAAAAATCATGAAGCAAAAAGGTTCCAGAATAGACAAATACCTAAATATTTAGACATCAGTTTATCTACTCTTTTCTAAAAATTCAATCTAATGAATTAGATTTTTCCCACCCTAAGAAATTAGAAGTAATTTAAAAAGGAGGTTGAAGATGAAACACTACCAGCTCCAGAGCTGGTAAAATTATTAAAATGTATATATAAGTACTCAAAATATATAACAATTTGAGTAACTTAAAATAAAAGCAAATAAATGTATACACTTGAAGAGACTCACAGAATAGTCCTATAAGTAACAGACGTTATAGATGATGATCCCGTGTCATGAAGAAAATTGAATTGTATTCATGGAACTGATGAAGAAAGAAAGAACTACATCAATATTTGGAAGAGGAAAATTTAAAGTAGGGTTCACTTCGGCAATAAACGATTATAGATAAATGATACACTCCTAAACTAAGTTTCAATAATACTAACAGCAGTGCTAAATTTATCTAAATGAAAAAAATACTATAATCATTTATCTCTATTGCCAATATAAGGATGATCAATGTGAGATATCCCTCAATAGCATGGAAATAACAGATATTAATACTGCCTTTTAGTCAACCATCAACCCACTAAGTAGGATCAGATATGGAATATGTCCTGTCTGAATATATTAACAAATCTACAAAAGGATTATGCTGGGGGTTAGGGTAGTGTTGGTGCATTATGAAAGAGAAACAAAAGCAAATGTTTGTGCTACTTTTAAAAAAAAAATAAAAATTCTGTTGCTCAGGCTGGAGTGCAGTGGTGCAACCATGGATCACTGCAGGCTTGACCCCCTGGGCTCAAGGGAGCCTCCCACCTCAGCCTCTCGAGTAGCTGGGACCTCAGGCACAAGCCACCGTGTCTAAATATTATTATTTTGGTAGAGACAGGGACTTGTTATGTTGACCAGGCTGGTCTTAAATTCTTGGCCTCAGGGATCCTCCTGCCTTGGCCTCCTAAAGTGCTGGAATTATAAGCATGAGCCACTGCATCTGGCCAACACTACTTATTAAAGAAGAGCTCAGGAAGGCTTTTGTCTATGGAATTTAATTTTTTCAGGTCCCTACTAAAGAGATAAATGTATCTTATTGATTGATTGAGATAGAGTCTTGTTCTGTTGCCCAGGCTGGAGTGAAATGTATCTTACTGATTGATTGATTAATTGATTGGAGACGGAGTCTTGCTCCGTTGCCCAGGCTGGAGAACAGTGGCACAATCTAGGCTCACTGCAACCTCCACCTCCTGGGTTCAAGCAATTATCATGCCTCAGCCTCCCGAGCAACTGAGATTACAGGTGCCAGCCACCACACATGGCTAATTTTTGTATTTTTAGTGGAGATGAGATTTCACCATGTTGGGCATGCTGGTCTCAAACTCTTGACCTCAAGTGATCTGCCCACCTCGGCCTCCCAAAGTGTTGGGATTACAGGCGTGAGCCACCATGCCCAGCCTCAGATGCATTTAAAGATTGATTTATTCAAGTCCCATTATCCTGACTGTAGTTGCCATTACATTCCAATGCAAGCTTGCCTAAAGAAACAGATATGCGGATTAAGCAGATACAAACATTTGGGCCCATGTGATAACTATATTTCCTACTATAAATAAATAAGGCAATCTATTGGTTTTTATAATCATTCTCTTGGAACCTGGTAAATGGAATCATTCTTGCCTCCTTTCCTTTTCTCATCTCCAACTGTCAGCCCATCAGAAAAATTTTTGTGAGCTCTTCTTCCAAATATATCTAGAATCTGAACCATCTTTAACACTTCCACCATAAGTCTAAGCTACCATCATCTCTCACGTGGGCAGCCTCTTAATAGTTCCCCGTGCTTCAACACTTGCCCAACCACCATCTATTTTCTATATAGTAGCCACATCTTACACACCTGGCTCATAGCTCCTTGTAGAACCCATCTCCTTCCACCCGCCTTGCTCTGTCTCAAACACTCCAGGCATATTTCCTTCTTAAGGCCTCTGCACTTGTCCCCTCTGCTTGAAATGTGCTTTCCCCAAACAGCTGTATGGCTTTTTTCTTCACTTCCTTCGGGCCTCTTCTGAATGTCAACTTAACCATTAAGTCATTCTCTACTATTTATTCCCTAGTATATATTGAGAGGTGGTAGAATGTAAGAATTAAAAGCTTAGAAGCAGCCTAAAGAAATGAAAATCGATGTTCTTTTTAAAAAATAATTTTTTATTTTTATAAAATGAGATGGGGTCTTGTTATGTTGACCAGGCTGGTCATGAACTTCTGGCCTCAAGCAATTCTCCCATCTCGGCCTCCTAAAGTGCTGGGATTACAGGTGTGAGCCATTGCGCCCAGCCAAAAATTGGTGTTCATACAAAAACTTATGTGCAAATATTCACAGCACCTTTATCTGTAATAGCTCCAAACTGGAAACAACCAAGATGTCTTTCAATAGATGAACAGAGGGAAGTGGGTGGGCAACATGAAGGACCACTGTGGTGACAGATATATTTGGAGCCTTGACTATATCAGTGTCAATATGATGGTTATGATATGTTTCTATAGTTTTGCAAGAAGTTACCTCAAGAGAAACTGAGTAAAAAGTACATGAGATCTCTCTGTATTATATTACAACTTCATATGAATCTACAAATTATCTCAAAATAAAAAAAATTAATTAAAAAAAGCTTGGACACAAGCCAGTCTGATGGATTCAAAATCCTGGGTCTGCTACTTTTAGCTGTGAAACCTGGAGAAAGTTAACATGTCTGTGCTTCTGTTTCTTCATCAGTAAAATAGAGGTAATAATGGTACCAATCTAATCAGGTTGTTTGAGGTAAAGGAATTACTATATGTAAAGATCTTAGAATGGTATGTGGCCCAGAGTAAGTATCATATGAGTATTAGCTATTATCGTTAATAATTTCAGAGAATAATGTCTGCTATACTGTCTATTTTAACATATGCTCCCGATTCACAGTATAACACTATCTGGTACATAATAGGCACTGGATAAATACTTGTTGAATGAAAACATGAAAGCTCCTGATAGATGAATTTGCTTTTAGTGTACTGATAGAATCCCTCTTCTGGATATCCAAGTTTGAGAGTATCACTAGTCAAACATTTTTTCCTTTTGTATTTGTATAACTGATTATGGCATACCATAAACATTTTCTATATTAGACAGTTCCTGCTCCTCTTCTGGTCATGAAAACTCTCTTAGCTCAAAGTCTATTAATATTACACCTAACTTGACTGAAAGAACTGATAGATATTTTTTAAACATCTTCCTTCCCTACTCCCACGGCAGATATGAATTATGGTAATAAGACCACTTGACTAAAGAATATGCAAGTGTCTGCAAATAATTCTAACAATCTTTTTCATGCATACAAAAATTGCTCAGAATTAATTCTTAAAATTGGGATAGTTTGTTGCAAGTTATAACTTCACTATATTAAACTACTATTATGTGTTGAATCTCAAATTGATTCTAGGTAACATAATTTAATGTTGTAAGAGACATAAGGTCAATGTAATAATGCATTTCATAATTAGCACAAAATCAGTTTCCTAATTGAATAGTTTAAATAATTTTCAACTAAGAAGATTTGCTAAGTGTCTTTTATGACTCTCCACTATTAGTCTACTTTAAGATGTTTTCCCTCCAAGTTCTCTGTAACTTTAGGACAATTTATCTAAACTTTTCCATTGGCAATCATTTCAGTGTACAAAAAGTTCCAAAAATAAAAACACAGAAAATACTTTTATCCATTTTCATCTGTTGTCACATTTTTACCTCATTTTCTTTATCATCTATGTTCAGTTGTATTCTTTCTTTTTCTGTATGTATGCATAATATTCTCTTGTGATTGAGTTGAGATGCATTCTGGGCCAGAAACTGCATAGATAATGTTGTGTACTTCTCAGGGACAGATAAACACATAAGGAGGCAAACAATGTTCATTTGACTCTCACTGGAGGTGATCATTGTGATCACCCTGTCACTGTGTTGTCTGATTTCTCCACTGCATTGTTGCTGTTTTTCTCTTCTCCCATACAACATTTCAAGACCATGTAAATATTCTGTTCTTTGTCGACATATCTGTCCTCTTAGATGTTACAACCGTTGATGATTTTTGCCTGATCTAATCTTTAACATGATGACTGCAAAATGAGGTTTTCTCGTTTTGTTTTTTCCCAACTCTAGCACAACCTCCACATTTGCTGGTCAACTTTCGGCATGCCATTGTAAGCAAACTATCTTCATTTTCTATCCATCCACCCATCAGTGATTGGAATGGTCTTATAAAATTCTTTATTTCCAAAAGCTTATAATTCATTACTGTATTTAATTATTTGATGCTCAAATTGTCCTAGATTTTACCAGTGGGGAACTCTTCAAGCTAGATTCTGTATACTTAACAAACAACTTATCTTACTTTTTAGCATTTCCTTACTTTTTGGCATTACAACATGTTCTAGGTTCATCTTGTACCTACCCTGCCCCGGACTGAAGCCAGTCATTTGAGTGAAGAGCTTTAGTTTTAGTAGGCATTAGGGACTGAACTGTGCTCCTCAAAAAATCATAATCAGGTACTAATCCTATAAACGTTAGCTTATTTAGAAACGGTCTTTGGAAGTTAAGATAAGGTCACAATGAACTAGAGTGGGCCCTAATGAGTGGATTACTCTGATAAAAAGAGTAAAATTTGGACAGATAAACATAGGGTGAATGTCATATGACAATGAAGGCAGGAATTGAAGTTATATTGTCACAAACCATCAAGCTCCAAGGATTATGCACAACCACCAGAAGCTAGGAGACAGGCATGGACAGGTTTTCCCTCTGCCTTCCCAAGAAGGAACCAACCCCACAAACACCTTCGGTTTGGAGCTCTGGCCTCTTGAACTATGAAAGAATAAATTTCTGTTAAGTTTGTGGTAATTTATTACAGCAGCCTTAGGAAACTAACAGTGGGAAATAACGCTAGGTGTGTCACTACTACTTTTATGACTTTGCTCCTTTGCTCTTTCAGCAATAGAGCTAAGAAATATGTGAATGTCTCTTCTCACACACACACACACACACACACATACATATACATACACAAAAATACATGCACACACATCAACAGATACATACACACACAGAAATGTCCATATTTACACAGACACCTCCAATCCAATTCCTCTACACAGAGTTCTTACCTGTCTTCCTCCTGTCTATATGTTTGTCCCTTTTTCCATAGTGAGAACCCAGGCTCACTCATTTGCTCAAAATAGTCTCTGATTTAGTTTACCCATACCATTAAAATAAACCTACAGGCCGGGCGCGGTGGCTCAAGCCTGTAATCCCAGCACTTTGGGAAGCCGAGGCAGGCGGATCACAGGTCAGGAGATCGAGACCATCCTGGCTAACACGGTGAAACCCCATCTCTACTAAAAATACAAAAAATTAGCCGGGCGTGGTGGTGGGCGCCTATAGTCCCAGCTACTCGGGAAGCTAAGGCAGGAGAATGGCGTGAACCCAGGAGGTGAAGGCTTGCAGTGAGCTGAGATCGCGCCACTGCACTCCAGCCTAGGCAACAGAGCCAGACTCCGTCTCAAAAATAAATAAATAAATAAAATAAAATAAATAAATAAACATACAAAAATGAGTTCAGGATTTGTCTGCAATTCTTCATTTCTCTCCCACCCACCCCAAGCTAAGGACATATAGTTGAATCTGGTGTTCATAAATTAGTCCTCATTTCTTCCTTCATTTCTTTCTCCTTTATCCCCCTTCGGTATGGATATAGTATTCATTTTACTTTAAAATTGAGTTTATCAATGAGAAGACATGGACACAGGGAAGGGAACATAACACACAGGGGCCTGTTGAGGGTTAGGGGGTTAGGGGAGGGATAGCATTAGGTGAAATACCTAATGTAGATGATGGTTGATGGGTGCAGCAAACCACCATGGCACATGTATACCTATATAACAAACCTGTACACTCTGCACATGTATCCTAGAACTTAAAGTATAATTTAAAAAAAGATAAGTAAAAAGAAAAACAAACAAAAAAAAGAATTAAGTTCATTTGTTTGTTTATAATTTTAGGTCCCTGTCCCAGTGATATCATTTTTATTTAACTGTTCGAATATGTTGGACATCAACATGCTTTCAAAAGTTGAAACTATGCCCAGAAAGTATACCCCAATATCCAAGTCTCACTCCCTCCCACATCCCTTGCACCTCACTCTCCCTTCTACCTCTTGTAACTAATTTTATTGCTTTCTGCTTTATCCTTCCTGAACATACATTCTTTAATTCTCCCTTTTTCTTGTATGACAAGTAGCACTATGGGTATTTGTTTCTGCTTTTTGTTTCATGTAATATTTCCTGGAAATTACTCCATATATTTATAAAAACAGATAGCTTTTATAAACATAGTAGTCTATTATGTATGTTCCAGAGTATATTCAACCAATCTTCTAGAACTGGTCATTTATATGGTTTCCAATATTTTGCAATTATTAATAATGCTGCATGAATAACCTTCACAAAATTATTTCCAAATGCAATACAGACTGAATTTCTCAATTATACTAATTCCTATGGTGCAGCATTTTATGTTTAATCTCATATATAATGGGGGCTGTTTTAAAGGAATAGTTAACGGTATGAGCAAACATTCATTATATATTGACAAAAATCATATTGTGAAATAGTAGATATAATGCAAATTATATAAAAATGTATAGAGACATACATGCACATAAAATGAACATATATGATAGGATTATGGGTGATTTTTATATTCTCTGTACTCTTCTCTATTTCTCAAAAAGAAAAATACATTAAATTTACAAACAAGAACAGAGACTTCCACTTCTTTCTATATTTCCCCAAAAAGAAAAATAATACATTATACTTACAAACAAGAACAGAGACTTCTATTTCTGACTAAATAGGTACCCTAACACTGGCCTTTTGCTAAAAAGAACAACAAATGCTGGGTTAAAATAAAAAGAAAATAAAATAATCTTTTTTTGAAGTATATTGCTAAGTTGACACAGAATAATCAAAAGGTTAAAACAAAGTAAAAATGGAAATCCAGGGGGGTAGGCAAACACTCAGATTCTTTCATTCTGAGGGATATGCCAAGCCCTGTGCATTGAGCTTCAGTTTTCACAGCCATGTACAGAACTGGCAGTGATACACTGGAGTCGGCTCGAGAAAGCTAACCGTACATATCTTTTCCCAACTCCACGTTCAATGACTTCAGGTTGGTGTCATGAAATCAGCCATAGTGTGAAATAGAAAAATGTGAGAAATTAGGATTTTTGTTTTGCCCTGGACAGCCAGTTTTAAAATATTTACCAGGACACTACTGAACCCAAGGTTTAGGGGATAAATTCTAGGGTATATTAAAGATATGAAGTCTAATTAGACTCTCCACATAAAGTTGGGACCCTAAAGAGCTACACACGTTTAGTGTAAGAGTTGAATAGAATGATGTCTACCCCACAGAAGGAATAAGCAAGGAAATTAACCTCTTTCAAACTTGATGCTGGGTGCAGGTAAATACATCTTCCCTGAAAATTTAACCACAAGCCCACCCTCATGAAGGTTTATGGATCTGGGAACTCATGTTACCTATGCAGCCCACAAGACTTTAAGCCCAACATTTATTTGAATGTGTTCCCAGGTTGACAGTATCCCCAGACTTTTGGCAGATTCAAATGTAAATACTGTCTTTGGAAACATATCTTCATCTCAGTCTCAGAAATCACCACAAATAACGAATACAAGCTAACACACAGGAAAATAAGGCAGTTAGAGTAACAGCCAGTGGAAACAACAGACAGCAAAATCAGAACTGCATAAGCTTTAAATATTAGGCTAGGCACAAAACAGAAAATAAGTTTAATATATTTAAATAAATAAGAGGATTGTATATACGAGAATGAAGTTGAGTTTATCAAAATGATAAAGTAAACTGATTTCGGGGAAGAAATGAAAATGGAAGTAATGATTATTACATAAAATTCAATGTCAGGTAAAACAGAATATGAGACACTGCTGAAGATACAATTACCAATATCAGAAGATAGATCTGAAGAAATTATCCAGAACATAGCATATATGACAAAAAAGGGAAACTATATAAGAGGTTATGAGATATAGTAGAACAGTTAGTGACACATATATGGTTATGCTATAAAGAAAAGCATGTGAATAATAATAATAAAACTTAGGATAATGGTTACCCTCTGGGGTAGAGAGAGGCAGGGCAATTTTTTTTTTTTTTTTTTTTTTTTTTTTTTGAGACGGAGTTTTGCTCTTGTTGCCCAGGCTGGAGTGCAGTGGCGGGGATCTTGGCTCACCGCAACCTCCGCCTCCCAGGTTCAAGCAATTCTCCTGCCTCAGCCTCCCGAGTAGCTGGGATTACAGGCATGTGCCGCCATGCCCGGCTAATTTTGTATTTTTAGTAGAGGCAGGGTTTCTCCATGTTGGTCAGGCTGGTCATGAACTCTTGACCTCAGGTGATCCTCCTGCCTCGGCCTCTGTGCTGGGATTACAGGCATAAGCCACCATGCCCAGCCATATTTTATTTCTTTAGACAGGTGTTTAAGTACATATATGGTCTCTGTGTTTAAGTAAAATTTTTATTTGGAGATACCACCAGAGGTGGGGGGAGAGACGCGCAGCCTGTCTGAGCCCTAGCCCCAAGTAATGCTACTGCCCTTGCATCGTCTTGGAGACCCCCTTCCCAACTAAGTGCCTCTTTGCATAGCAGTGGCTCCCATCCCCATGCTCTCTGGTACCACAACAGCTGGACGGGTAGTGGCGGGTTAGCGAGGCACAGCACACGACCTACTGGACCAGCCACTGGGAACAATGAGTCTGTGGTGGCCAAATCCAGCCTTGTCCTCCACTTTATCAAGGGACAATTTCGAGAGTACCAGGAGAGCATAATCAGAGCAGCCTTCCTTACACAGACTGTCTGCTTAGATGACACAATAGTCAAGTTTGAGATCTGGGGCAGCACTGGACAGGAGCAGTATCATAGCCCAGCCCCCACGTACTATGAAATCACCAAAAAAGATACATTTGCACCAGCCAAGAAATGGGTGAAGGAGCTACAGAGGCAGGCCAGCCCCAACACTGTCACTGTACTTGTGGGTAACAAGGCAGACCTGGCCAGCAAGAGAGCCCTGGAATTCCACGAAGCACAGGACTATGCAGACGACGACAGTTGACTGTGGAGACATCAGCAAAGACTGCAATGAACGTGAATGAAGTTTTCATGGCGAGAGCTAAGAAGATTCCTAAGAATAAGCCCCAGAGTGCACCTGGTGCTCCAGGCCAAAACTGAGAACCACCCAGCCAGCAAGAGCCAGTGCTGCGCAACTGAGCCTCTCTTGCCTGCCCACTGCAACCACTTCCTCTGCCTGAACGACTAGACTGGAATCCATTCTCACCAATCACACTCAGCAACTGGGGCCACCACTGGGGACAGGGGAAGGGGCCCACCATGATTTCTCCATATAATCATTTCTCCATATAATCTCTGATCAAGGGCCAGAGTGAGTTATTCCACCTGCGCCTTTCTGTACAAATACTAATTCAATTTTAAGTCTTAGGTCACTTTTTAAATAATATTGATTTTCTGCTCTTCCCACTTCCTTCCCTTTCTATTGCTCTCCTACTTTTCCTTTGCTGGTAGCAGCCACATGCTCCTGTTCCCCTCACCCTTGTATATGACGGCGGGGTTGGAGCAACTACCCTTTCTTTGCCTCTTGCGGAACAGACTCAGCAAGAGCATCCGCATCCATACCTTGTTTGGCGTGGTCTTGGGTTCAGGTGATGAGCAGCTAGGGAAGGGAGAGGTAGCTCTTCCTTCAGCTGGCTGTCATCAGGCTGCAGCCCCCTCCCCACTCCTAACTCCCAGCTGGGAAACCACAGAATTGCCACAGCATTATTGTGACAGCCATGAACCCATTGCCCACAACTCCTCCACCCTCAGTCACCGTGACCTCTGGCACTAAGCCCTGTTCTGACCAAATCACAATAATGAGTACTGGGGAGTAGGTAGGTAAAGGGGGAGTGGGAAGGGATGGAATTGACTTTTTCTCTATTTTATATTCTATGTTTTCTTCAACATGTAACCTATCAGTATCTTGTCAATATAGTCAGCCCATTGATCGACCTCAAATAAATTTTTTTTTATATTTGGGAATTTAGATATACAGAAAAATTGCAAGTTTAATATACAGACTTCCTATGTACCCCTCATCCAATCTGTTCTAATGTCACTATCTTAGCATCTTACATTAATGTGGTACATTTGTCCAAACCAAGAAACCAATGTTGGTGGATTATTGACTAAAGTCAAGACTTTATTTAGATTTCACCAGTTTTTACACTAATATCCTATTTCTATTCTGGACCTGATCCAGGAAACTATGTAACATTTACTTGTCATGACTCTGTAGACTCTTCTTGTCAGTGAGATGTTCGTAGTCTTTCTTCATTGTTCACAACCTTGACAGTTTTCAGGAATGCTCAACTTATGTGGTAGAATGTCCATCAGTTGGGATTTGTCTGATGTTTTCCTAATGATTAGATTGAGGCTACATGTTTAGGGAAAGAATATCAGAGAGATGAAGTTTCCACCTCTTCACATCAACATGACTTCCCATTTGTGATGTTAACCTTGATCACTTAGTTAACATAGTTGTTTACCAATTTTCTCCAATGGAAATAGTCAAGTCAGTATTTCGCTGTCTTCCAAACTCAATTTTTGGATATGACTCACTCAATCCAGCTCATACTCTCAAGGAGAAGGGAAGTAGGATCCACCTTCTGGAGGGGGCAATATGTTATTTGGAATTCTTCTGTCAGGGATATTTATCTCTTCTACTCCATTTACTTATTTATACAATTTATACATAACACTGTGAACTCATGTATATTTACTCAATAATTTATCCTTAATCCAATGCTACACGTTTTATTTTGTTGCTCTAATTATTCCAGCTATGGTCACTCAGAGTTCTTTCATGTTGGCTCATGTGTCCCTTTTGGCATGCTTAATCTTTATTATTTTTAAGAAATCTCTTGCCTTCTGGCACTACAAGATATTCCATGCTTATGTTGTATTTTCTCATCACCAGCCTCAGAATCAGTCATATTTAAAAGGAGTCCTGGATCCTTTTATTGGAGAATAGGATTTACAAACTGGGATGTGAGCATTGGATGTGTTTGTGGCTACTGGGGTATCACTGCTTCTAGGCCTTCTCAGTAAACACAGCTAGGAAACATATGCATGTATACTAATCCACATATACACATGTATCTATAATTATTTCTGCATCTATCCATCTACATATATTAAGCTAAACATGAGTAAATACTTATATCTCCAACTCTAATCCAGTACTACAGGTTTCATTCTGGCTCTCCCCTCTTGTTTATTTATCTGTAACATCCCTTCCTGACAGTGAGAAATCTAGCTTCCACCATTCATCATCCATTTACTTATTTGTTCAATCCCAGGATACATGTAAAGGGGTTCAGAACTGTTAACCCATACTGTTATGAGAAACAAATTTACCAACTAGAATAGAGTGTTTCTATAGTGTTTCTTAGTCTTTAGCTTTACATTGTCCAATCAAAACACCATTTTCCAAAGTTACTTAGGTCAGCTCCTTTTCCCCCACCCATTCAGTGAAGTTATGCCATACATTTGTAATACAATTAGATTCATTTGTTACAGCTTGCATTCCATCCTGAAATCCCTAACATTTAAAAAACCTGCATACATTAAAATTAACCCTTTGTGATGTACAGTTCTTTGGGCTTTAACAAATGCATAGAATCACGTATCCACCACCATAGTACCGTACAGAACAGTACATTACCCTAAAAATTGCCTTTTGTATCCCCTTTGTAGTCAACCACTTTTCTTTCCCATCATTTGTAATTTCAATACCTGAAATAACTGAAACATTAGGATGCAAAAATTAAAAATCATGAGTCTTCACAGAATAAAACCTAAAACTGTCAGAAGAGTTACTGCTTAACAGTTAAACTGTAGGGAGAGTTACTACTTAAAAGTTATTGAGTTCTAGACAGGAGAAAAAACATCTAATTCTTTAATTAACTTTTTCGTGGTATTATTCCACAACGTGCAAGATTATGAGATCAACTTTGAAGTTGTTCATGGTAAACAGAGTTGGATTCCAATCCTAAGCAACTACTTTCTGCATTTATAAAATATTTTCCAGGGATGGAACCTACAAGCTTTGGTCATAAAAATGTTTTGAATTTTTAATTGCTTAAAATAAAGCCAAAACTATTTATTAAAAACAAAATCACAGTGTAGTAACAAAAAAATAGAAAACTACCTTACAGTCTATTCATTTTGCTATATTAATTATGTGATTATTAGATCTTAATAGATGTGGTATGATAGCTGCCCAGTTTCATAGATCTAAAGCACTCACTTTCAAGGATAGCTCTTCAAGTAGACTAACAGATAAGAGAAAAACAATAAAAATGTCCAGGTTGCTTATTTGTACTTCCTCTTCCCGACCTCAACCCACTAGAGTATGAAAGTTTCCATTTTATTTACAATTAATAGCGTGCTAAGTCTACAGGTTTCACATATTACAGGTTGTGAGAATCATGTCCCAAAAGGCGGTATTATCTGGGGGAAGTAGTTAACTATGTAGGGCTAAGCAATATAATCTACCTACTGGCAGTATCATCATCAGTTAAGAACTTTAAGATTTTAGCTTCCTCCCCCTGGTGGCAGTGTCTGGGGTGATAACTTTTTTAAAATATTCAGACAGCATCTTAAGGTTTATAGCTGCTATAGTCAATTATAGGTAAGTAATTTGGGGATAGAAGTAGATTTAAATGAAACAGAAGCAGATTTAAAAACTCTTCTAATGGAAGCACTTGCTTCCTATAGTTCTTTTTTTCTAAAATGCAGTTACAACCATTACATCGTTGTAAATTACATGCTGGGGTTATCTCAGTAGGTATCTGCCAAATGTAAAACTTACAGAGGGTCTTCAATGTAATAACGATGTTTTATCATTTTAATTACAAACTCTTTAAAAAAATCCCTAAAGTATACCAATTGGGGTGGTCTAAATTAACAGTATCTTGGTAGCCCAAGGGTAGCAAAAATAGATTGAACTACAAAATTTCATCATACTTATAGCAGCTGTCTTCCTGCCTCTAGGAAGCTAAGTATTTAACAAAGCAGACAGCTTGGCATTGGCATCTGATTAGCAGTGTGTGCATTGTCAGATAGAATGTGCTTGGCCCTTTTGTTCCAGGATTTGATTAGAAATCTGGAGAGCAGAGGCATCATGTAACTTTATTTTTAAAGCTTCTGAAAGGTAAATAAACTGTGATGCTTCCTCTGGTATTGTACCTGAAAGACCAATTGATGCTTTTCTAGTAATATGCTTTATCACATCCTAAAAAATTTAAATAAGGGATCTTTGGGGGGGAAAATACTTCAAAGATTGAAATAGGCCAATCTTAAAATCACTTTAAATATTGTACATACCAAAAATATTTTTGCAATAGAGTGCTTTGCATATTGAGTCTTGCACTAAACTACTGTTGTTGGGGAGGAAGAATGGTCATTTTATAGTGTAAATACAAGACTCTATTCCTAAATATATGAATAGTCTAAATGAAGATTTAGAATTTTTTTCTAAAACCACGTGAAAAGCTTACTGGAAAAATAACACTGTCTTATAAGAATTATATTATTTTGATGGAGGTACCCAAACATTAAACTATAAAAGGGTGACTCTCACTACCTTTTCCTCACAAATTTCTTTGAAAATTTATTACAAATGATTGTGCTTACTGGCAGAGTTCAAAATCAGTAGAGTCCATGCAAACAATCTACTTCAATGAGAAGTACATTCTTTTACTCTATCAAATCCATTGGAGGTAATCAGACTGGATGTTTTATTCAACAGGGCTGAAGAAAATTGTTCTACAATAGGTTAATTCAAAATGGCAGCATAGAAAATGCATCTGTCAGTGGGGATCAAATTACAGGGCAAGCTCCTCTCAATGCTTAGAAAAACAAGTCTGCAGTTCTACAGATTATGTGCCTGTGTGTGTTTAAAGGGGTGGGAAAGGAGCTAAATATCTGAGCTAACCTCCAATTAAAGTCAATCATAAAAACAGCCAATTTAATGAGTGCGGATTTCTTTGGGTAATTATAACACCAACCACTTTTTTCTCTTTTAAATCTGTAATTCTGCCTTCTTGTTATTGCTTGCTTTGTCATTAATCGCCTCAGGACCTTGATTTCCTAGCAACAGACTGCCACCAAACATTTGGCTCCTGTTCAACATTTTCTTTGTGAAAAATGGCACTGCTGTTGCCGCCTGGGCTGCTGCAGCTAGACTGGCTGTGTAAGTGCTCTAATAATGTATTCCACTGGAAAAAAAATCACATGATACAGGGTGCAATGACTGAGCTCAGTTAATTACTGAGCTGGGAAGTTTATCTACAATCTAAAAGCTGTGTTGGGGGAAAGGGGACTAAGGATTGAAAAGGTGTTCCTTCCATTATCAATAACTTGCAGGTAACAATATACAAAGAAACATTTTATTTTGGGGAGTACAAGTTTCTGTTTATTTAGGAAAGAGTACAAAAGGCCAATGTTCCCAAAATGTTGCTTGATGAAATTTTCCTCTACAAACAGCCCCAAACACACAAAAGATTCACAGAATAGTTTGCTAAAATTTTAAAAAGCAAAATAACCTATGTATCTTTTAGCTGTTTCTTTCCTACTTAAGGCAAAAATTATTTGTATATATAAATATGCTATGAGATAACAGAATGAGGTTTTCATTCACAACATGAACACCCAACACTAAGAATATAGAATTCAAAATGTTTTGATATATTGTGCACGTGAGTAAATATTTAATAATCTATAAAAGAAAAAATATGCTTATCACTATTTTTGAAATTATTTAAGTGGGACTGAAGCAGTCAGGGCTCGTGAATGGAAACCCAGTAATAAAATAGATATTTTGCTTTTTTTTTTAAGTAGATTTACTGAGATTCTCCATGCCTTAGAAATCCTACCACCTCCCAGAAATGATAGTTATGGAAATTAACATGGCATGTCAGATATGGTTCGCTGATGCCTTGCTTTAGTTCTCAGAAATAAGGCTTTATAACACTGGCATGTTTCAGGATTGCTGTCAGGATATGATAATTTAAAATACCCAAGAGTACACTAAGAATTATGGAAGCACCTGTGAAACTAATAAACCGGTGGACATATTGATTTTTACCAATGTGTCTACATACTATATAAAAAACTTCCTATAAAGTATTGTCCCAATTCAGTTCATCTGAGGATGTGAAAACACTACAGTTTACCTTAAAACATCATAATCACAACCCTGACAGACTGAAATAAAAATGAAATTAGGGAATATCTATAAAGGAAAACTAAGCCTTAAAAAGTCTTCAGCTATATTAATGTAGTTAAAATGTACAGTTTTTGAAAAAGACAACAAAGGAATTAAAGATATTTGAATGATTTTAAATAATTCTGCTTATTGCTGGCACTAAGTCTACAACATTTCACCTTGAGTCTGATTCCCCACTTTATTTTTATAAAAACAAATTCTCAGTTAATATAAGAAAGGAAATACATATTTACAATGAGAAAAGTTTTAGAAGTGGGCTCAAAACTTGCAAATGATTAAAAACTACCACAAGAAGCCTATCAATCTACCAGGAAAACATCAGTTGACTTTAGTAAGTAAAATATTTTTAAAATTTAATTTAGTTTATTGTAGTTTTCACATTAAAAAAGTTAAACTTACAGGAAGCAACATACCTGTGAAAAAAATATTATTGAGGATAAATAATAAAATATATAATGCTCATTTACTTTATTATACATGTACCTCTCTGGAAAAGATGAAATAAAACATTTTTGGTGGACTATTCTACATTTGGTATTTTATTTGATTTTTACTATTTCTGTAATACAAAATAATCTTAAATAATCTGGTTACTTATAGAATGAAGACAGAAACAAATACTTTGAGAGATGAATACAAAAAATGATTAGTTAGGACAGCAGAGCTGAAAAGAGTTGAGAGACTGGACAGAAATTAGATGTTTACAGTGAGGGTGTGATAAGGGAAAATGGGAAAGTTATGGAGAAAAGCATCCATGGACTTACTACAATTGAAAAAAAAAAAAAAAAAAAAAAACCTTGTGCCAGAAATCTGTATAGAGAACAAGATAAATAAATTTTTAAAAAGCAGCAATATATCTTTCAGAACGTCTTCAACTATTTAGGATTTACTAATATCCCTAATTAGTAAACCAGGACAATGTTAGTTAATATGAATGTGCTCTAGAAGTCTGGGGCTTCAAGAAACTATTTCCAAGGTGAAGAAAGAAAACACATGATAGATTTAAGAGGTTAGAGTCAAAAGATCCCTATTACATAGATGAGAAACCAATACTGGTCTGAAAATGGGTAACAGGAAATATGGGTTCATACAAGAACTTGCCTTCCTGCTAAGTACCAAAAAGGAAAAATGTTGTTCTCTCATTTTTTCGTCTTTTTTTTTTTTTTTTCTTTTTCGGGAGAACGGGGTCTCGCTATATTGCCCAGGCAGGTCTCGAACTCCTGGGCTCAAGCTATCCTCCCGGGCTCAAGCTATCCTCCCGCCTCTTGCCTCCCTGAGAGCTGGGATTACAGGCGTGAGCCACCGCGCCCGGCCTGTTCTCTCATTTTTTCATACCAATTTACCAAATGGTTTTTTTAAGCTTCACGTACCATGTCTCCACCCAAATCAGAACTACTATTTCAAAGAATTGACCCTCATGACCCTCAAACATGGTAGCATTACATATATATATGTGTGTAATATATGTGAGAGTGTGTGTGTATATATATAAATGTATGTGTATATATATATTTATATATATGAACAAAAGCTTAAAAGACTCTTTATAACACTTGCAATAAATAGGTAAGAGCAAGAGATCAAAGTAGACTTATTATGTCTTCCATTACATGCCAACAATAAAGACATAAATACATTATTTGTGTAATCAGGAACAATTGTATTGTTTGTAGTCATAATAACTAGATATCATTGAAATTATTATGAGAGATGTGGATATAAGATTAAATCCAGGGGGTATGGAGCATTACTGCTGATGGGTATAACGTTTCCTTTTGTGGTGATGTGAATGTTCTAAAATTAGATTACAGTGATGGTAGCAGAACTCTGTAAATACACTAACAGCCACTGAATGATATTTTTTAAGTGGGTGAACTCAATGGTTCATAAATACCTCAGTAAAAGCTGTTAAGAAAGATTAAATTCAACTTTATCTGAAAAGATAGCAACAACAGAACATGTGGGGTAAATCATATTAAACTATAAAGATTCTATAATATGTTCAGTAAATATGTTGGAAGACAGATACGCTTCTGTAGACACTTGATTGTTTATGTCCAGTTTACATACAATTTCAAAGATATGACAACTAGCACATAAAAATGTACACTGCCATCCGAATGTTTATAAGTTTTTCCTCTCTTAAACATGTTTATTAAAGAGATTTAGTAAACATTTCATTTTCTCAAGCAACTGCTGATTGGTCTAAAATACATAAACAGAAGTGAAAATATTTCAGTAGATGATTTGTTAATTCATTTGGGGCTCTGCATAAGTGCCTACTGTCTTAACAACTAAATGCTATACATATGCTTATTTTCTTACCATTCTGAGGCAATTAGCACATAGTGTGGTTTCCAATTTCACATAAAATTCCCAGACTTTGTTACAGTGCCACAAGTCCACAACACAAAATCTTCCAATCTTTATCTTTAGGGCTCTAAGCTCCCATAACCAATACTATCCCAATTCTTCTTAGTAAAAAGGTTAGTCAGTGTGATGAAAAATAACATTACTTAATATTCCCAAAGATTTCTTCTCTGTCTTGGTAGAGAGCTTTACTTTTGGTAGCTGCCAAAAATCAGACTTAAGAAAAATTACAAGAATAAAAGAGTACATTCTCCAATTTGGAGAAAGTCTTTCTGTATAAAAATCACAGTGATACTCTAAAAAAAAACTGGTATTAGAATTTTACTTATTGAAGAAAACAAATTCTAGAGAAATTAAAAATAAACACAAATAGGATCTCTATAATCACACTTTTCTTGCTTTTTTTTTGAGATGGAGTCTCACTCTGTCACCTAGGCAGGAGTGCAACTTCTGCCTCCCAGGTTCAAGCCATTCTCCTGCCTCAGCTTCTCAAGTAGCTGGGATTACAGGCATGCGCCACCACGTCTGGCTAATTTTTGTATTTTTAGTAGAGAGGGGGTTTCGCCATGTTGGCCAGGCTGGTCTAGAACTCCTTATCTCAAGTGATCTGCCCGCCTCGGCCTCCCAAAATGTTGGGATTACAGGCGTAAGCCACCACGCCCAGCCTATAATCACACTCTTGTTTGAAAATTTATCCAGCAAAAATCAAAGATTCTCCCTACTAAGGTGGAGGTAACAACAGTATATAATTTGTGTAACTCACTGAACATCAACAACATATGGAAAATGAAAAACATTAGAAACTGAACTCTAATACTAATGGTAAGAAATAGCATAATTAAGTCTGTTTTGGTATAAACATACCTTATTTTATTGCACTTCACAGATACCTTTTTTTATTTTTTATTTTTTTACAAATCAAAGGTATATGGCAAGCCTGCCTTGAGTATGGTGTCATTATTTTCCAACAGAATGTGCTCACTTGGATCTCTGTCATATTTTGGTAATTCTTTCAGTATTTCAAACTTTTATATCTTTTATAGTGATCACTGATCTATGATATTATTGTAATTGTTTTGGGATGCCACAAACCACACCCATAGAAGAAGGTGAACTTAACGGATAAATGTTGTGTTTTCACTGCTCTACCAGCTGGCCATTACCCCATCTCTCTACCTCTCCTAAGGCCTCCCTATTTCTTGAGACACAACAATAGTGACATTAGGCCAATTAATAATTCTACAATGATCTCTAAGTGTTCAAGTGAAAGGAGGAGTTGCATGTCTCTCACTTTAAGTCAAAAGCTAGAAATGATTGAGTTTAGTGAGGAAGGCATATCAAAAGGTGTGACAGGCTGAAAGCTTGACCTCTTACAACAAACAGGCAAGTTATCAATGCGAAGAAAAAGTTCTTAAAGAAAATTAAAAGTGCTACTCCAGTGAACGCATGAATGAGAGTGAAATAAGCTTATTGCTGACATGGAGAAAGTTTTAGTGGTCTGTATAGAACACCAAACCAGCACAGCATTCTCTTAAGTCAAAGCATAATCCCGAGCACAACCTTAACTCTTTTCAATTCTATTAAAGCTGAGAGGTGAGGATGCTGTGCAAGAAAAGTCTGAAGCTAAAAGAGGCTAATTTGTGAGGTTGAAAGAAAGAAGCAATCTCCATATCATAAAAGTGCAAGGTAAAATAGCAGGTGCTGATGAGTTACCCAGATCTTGCTAACATCATTGATGAAGGTGGCTGCACTGAACAACAGATTTTCAACATAGACAAAAGAGTCTTCTACCGGAAGAAGATGCCATCGAAGACTTTTACAGCTAAAAAGAAGTAAATGCTTGGCTTCGAAGCTTCAAAGGATAGGACGACTCTTTTTTTTTAGGGACTAATGCAGCTGGTGACTTTCAGTTGAAGTCAATGCTCATTTACCATTCTAAAAATCCTAGAGCCCTTAAGAGTTATGCTAAATCTGCTCTGCCTGTGTTCTATGAATGAAATAACAAAGCCTGGATGAATGCACACCTGTTTGAGTATGGTATGCTGAATTTTTTTTTTTTTTTTGAGACAGTTTCACTCTTGTCACTCAGGCTGGAGTGCAATGGCACGATCTTGGCTCACTGCAACCTCTGCCTCCAGGGTTCAGGCAATTCTCCTGCTTCAGCCTCCCAAGTAGCTAGGATTACAGGTGTGCACCACCATGCCCAGCTCATTTTTGTATTATTAGTAGAGATGGGGTTTCACCGTGTCAGCCAGGCTGGTCTCAAATTCCTGACCTCAGGTGATCTTCCTGCCTTGGCCTCCCAAAGTGCTGGGATTATAGGCATAAGCCACCGTGCCCGGCTGATATGCTGAATATTTTAAGCCCACTGTTGAGATCTACTGCTCAGAAAAAAAGATTCCCTTTAAAATATTACTGCTCATTAACAATGCATTTGGTAACTCAAGGGCTCTGATGAAGACGTACAAGGAGATGAATGTTGTTTTCATGGCTGCTAAAACAACATTCATTCTGAAGCCCATGGATCAATGAGTAATTTTGACTTTCAAATCTTATTTAAGTAATATATTTCATAAGGCTATAGCTGCCATAGTGACTCAACTGATGGGTTCAGGCAGACTAAATTGAAAACCTTCTGAAAATAATTCATCATTCTAGTCATCATTAAGAACATTCACGTGCTGGGCATGGTGACTCACACCTACAATCCCAGCAATTTGGGAGGCCGCAGTGGGAAGATCACTTAAGCCCAGGAGTTCGAGACCATTCTGGCCAATATGGTGAGACCTTGTTTCCACAAAAATAAAACAAATGATGAGGTGGGAGGATTGCTTGAGACTGCCTGGGAGGTTGAGACTGCAATGTGCAGTGATTGTGCCACTGCACTTCCCTGCCTGACTGACAGGAGTAAAACCCTGTTTTTAAAAAAAAGAACATTCATGATTCATGTGAGGTGGTCAAAATATTAACATTAATAGGAGTTTGGAAGAAGTGGATTCCAACACTCATGGATGACTTTGAGGGCTTCAAGACTTCAGTGGAAGAAGTCACTGCACATGTGATGGAAATAGCAAGAGAACTAGTATTAGAAGTGAAGCCTGAAGACAGGACTGAATTGCTGCAATCACATGATAAAACTTGAATGGATAAGAAATTGCTTCTTATAGATGAACACGGAGAGTGGTTTCTTGACATGGAATCTACTCCTGGTGAACACGCTATGAATGCTGTTGAAATGACAACGAAAAATTCAGAATACTGCATAAACACAATTGTTAAAGCAACAACAGGGTTAGGGAGGGCTGACTCCAATTTCAAAGAAGTTCTACTGTAGGTAAATGCTATCAAACAGCATTGTATGCTACAGAGAAATCTTTTATGAAAGAAGAGTCAATTGATGTTGCAAACTTCATTGTTGTCTTATTTTAAGAAATTGTCACAGCTACTCCAACCTTCAGAAGCCACCACCCTGAGCAGTCAGCAGCCATCAGCGCTGGTGCAAGATCCTCCAACAGCAAAAAGATTTTTACTCGCTAAAGACTCAGATGATCATTAGCAATTTTAGCAACAAAGTATTTTTAATTAAAGTATGTATATTTTTAAAGATGTGTAAACATAACTTTTATATAAATTCAGAAACCAAAATATTCATGTGACTTGCTTTATTGTGATATTTGCTTTATTGTTAAGCAAAGATGTCTTTGCTTAACTCAAATGTTAACACAGTTTGGGCTTTACTTGAAGTGACTCTCAAATAAAATTATTAAACATGAATGAAAAAGATTCATATGTGTTAAGTGTCAGGAATTTTACACCAACATGAAAAGCTCCAAATAGAACAAACAACTCTACAGATTTTTTTTTTCATTTTATTCTCTGTATTTATAAATGAAATAGTTAAGGACACCGGCAAGGACATTGTAAAATAAAGGCTTAAACATTCATAGTTAATCCCTAATGAAGTTAATGAAGCAGTCCAGAATAGGACAGTTAAAAATTTGAGGCAAAAATGCAGGAATAAAATCATATGGTGATCATATGGTGATCATCGATTTGACCAATATAATGGGAGTTCTAACACATACGAGTTCAAAACTGCACTTGGAACAATGATAAAAGGTGAGACACAGTTTAGCTATCCCACATCTCTAATAATCTCAGAAGAATATTATAAATTAATAAATTCCAAAAATACTTTGAACTCTAATGTTATATATAAAGAGCTGTGACATTATTTAATCAACTGTCATTCACAGACTAGCTTAAATTATTAAAAAAATCATTAGTTCACTTACTCTGCCAAAGTGTACTTATTGTAACATCACAGATTACAAAGGCTTGTTCCATGTTACAAAGGCTTGTTCCATAGTCCAATAAGGTTTAAAGCTATCAGTTTAAATAAGTTTTTGTTTGTTTGTTTGTTTGTTTTCAGACAGAGTCTCGCTGTGTCAGCCAGGCTGGAGTGTAGTGGCGCCATCTCGGCTCACCGCAACCTCTGCCTCCCGGTTTCGAGTGATTCTCCTGCCTCAGCCTCCCCAGCAGCTGGGACTAAGGCGTGCACCACCATGATTGGCTAATTTTTGTATTTTTAGTAGAGATGGTCTGGTCTCTACTAAAAATTTTGGCCAGGCTGGTCTCAAACTCTTGATCTTAGGTGATCCACCCACTTCAGCCTCCCGAAGGGCTGGAATTTCAGGCATGAGCCACTGTGCCTGGCCTAAATAAGTAATACTTACCTTTTTTAAAAAAAAATATTACTTCAATTTCTATTAGGTTACCATTACAAAACAACTTAATTCACTTTCACTGAAACTTTCTCAAATCTTTTCATGACAGAGCAAAGAATACTAGATGACACGTTCTAAATTCTGAGCATGAAATTTTGAGCAATCTTTTTAAATTTCTAGTTACGTTTTAGTGTAACCATATCTTTTGGTAAATACCGCCAAAAGATAACCAAATCCTAAAAAATAGAAATTATTTATTTAATTATAAATTCATTCTAACTTGTTAACTCAATGGACACAAACCACATTACTGACACGTAAAATTTCAAATACATGATTTCTTAGATGAGATTTCTTATAATTTATCACACTACCTCATTTTAAGGGCTTTATTGCTTTTAGATTGCTGATAAAGATATTTAATTGTAACTGAGCATAAATGAAAGTTTTACTAAGAAAAATTGTTACTCATGGCATAGGTATGAAAAACCTATAGGGCAAACAAAGCAGGAGATGTAAAACGTAAACATTTGGTAGTGATTCTTACTTGCCTTTAATATACATATACTTCTATTTCTTTGTAAGTATGAATTCTATTGCTTAAGGCCAAGGCTGTACATTTCTTCATACCATGTTTCTTCTACTGACCTATAATCATATTTCCCTTATTCCAGAAGCAAACATTAGTGACATTTGAAAACTCTGCCCTCACAAAAACCACATTCTCCAAAGTAGTAAAATTCTAGGCTGAAAACAGATGTTAAGTGGTCAAGACAGAGTTATAAATAAATGAAGAGAGGAAAAGAGAAGACCTGTAATAAGACGTAGGAACTGAAAAAATAATTTAAAAAAGAAAACAGGCATGAGTGCTGAAGGAAAACTCACCGCAAGTCTCATATTCTCACAAAATTATTGACAAGATATGACTTATTATTCTTTCACTTACAGTGTTTGATTTCTATTCCATGAAACAGGGTACAAATTTGGCTGACCTTGTTTATGCAGGGTAAGTCACAAGGTACTGAAAGTTTGTTAAAATCTATTTCTTAAATATTTTTTTAACACCTAAAGTTTAAAAATTTCCCCATAATAAACCTAAACTTGCAAGGTGATTAGTTCTTTACAGTGTTATTTCAAACTTGGAACCTTTTTTCCTATCATAAAGAGATGTTATTTGAAATAATGCATGGATTTCTAAACAAAATCCTACTGTACTCACAATGTAATCCAAACACTACGCAGAGGTGACTAAGAAATTACAAAAAATTACAATACTAGTAAATACACATAGATGAACAACTATATCTTAGCTGAGAGCTTTCACATTTATTTTTAAGTGATAAAATGGTATCTAGAACATTTTATAGAATCTAGAATAATATTTGAGGGAATTCTGACATTAAATCAACCTGAAGATGAATTTAAGATTACGAATGATAGTATAACAATATGAATTTGAACTGTGCGGGTCAACCTATATACATAGATTTTCTTCTGCCTCTGCGAACCTCTGAGACATGAAGGCCAACCCCTCCTTCTCTTCTTCTTCCCCTCCTCAGCCCATTCAACATGAAGATGACTAAGATAAAGACCTTTATGATGATCCATTTCCACTTAATAATAAATATATTTTCATTCCATATGATATTATAGCATTATTTTTTCTTTAGCTTAATTTATTGTAAGAATACAGAATATAATACATATACAAAATATGTGTTAATCAACTATTTACATTATCAGTAAGGCTTCCAATTACCCACTATTAGTAGTTAAGTTTTTGAGGAGGTAAAAGTTGTATGTGGATTTTCGAAGAGGTCAGTGCCCAGAACCCCCACATTGTTCAAGGGTCTACTGTACTTTCTCACCACAACTTGGAATTTCCACTTTTACTCTAATATTCCTCATAACACATTTATCAGTGATGGTTATGGTTATTTTCTGACACTCCAATAGGTCAAGTAAAGGAGAAACAATATTTGGGGACAAGAAAGTTAACTGGGAATGAAATCTACAGTTTAAAATGAATACATTGTTCAAGGAAAACTCAATACAGAATTTGCATAGAGATAAATCATAGTTATTACCAAATTCAAATTCAGGCTGGGGGCAGTGGCTCATGCCTGTAATCCCAGAACTTTGGGAGTCCAAGGCGGGTGGATCACTTGAGGTCAGGAGTTCAAGACCAGCCTGGCCAAAATGGTGAAACCTCATCTCAACTAAAAAAAAAAAAAAATACAAAACTCAGACAGGCGTGGTGGTAGGTGCCTGTAATCCCAGCTACTGGGTAGGCTGACACAGGAGAATCATTCAAACCCAGGAGATGGAGGTTGCAGTGAGCCGAGATTGTGTCACTGCACTCCAGCCTGGGCAACAGACCAAGACTCAAATTCAAACAAAAAAATTAGGCAATCTTGAAAAAAAAAGCGAGTTACCTGAAAAAGGGAAAAACCAAAATCAACCTAGAGATTTGCACTTCCAACCACTATGAAGGACCAGGGAGTAGATTTATATTCCCATCTTAAACAACTAACAATGAACAAAATATATGAAAACACAATTTTCAGGCACTGGATAATAATCAAAGAAGGGGCACAATAAGTGCTACAATTACTCAAACTTACACCTTGACTAGAGTTCCCAGGTTGCAGAGCAGGAAGGAAGAACCTAAATAGAGTCAAGTAGTTTCCATTCAGGGGGGCCAAGCTGGCTACCACATGCTGGGGCAGAGTACTGGAGAGGAGAGAGCTGCTTGGAGAAGAAAGAGGTGGAAAGTGAGAACTCGAGCTATGCAAGGGATTCCTTTGGAGTCTTCAGTACACACGTATGAGGAAACAACCCATACCCAGGTAATCAGGAAAAACCAATACCGAAGTAATCAGATTAAAAAAAGTGATAAATTAGTAGACATGGATATTAAAACAATTGTTATAACAACATTCCATGAGCACATGACAACATAAGCATACTATGTAGAGATATGGCATGAGTAAAAGAGGTCCAAATCAAAGTTCAAAAGATGAAAACTATAATGTCAGAGATAAAACGTCAACTGGATGAGATTAATGGCAGATTAAACATTGTAGACGAAACAATTAGTAAACTTCATAGTAATAGAAATTATTCAAGGCCGGACATGGCGGCTCATGCCTGCAATCCCAGCAATTTGGGAGGTCGAGACAGGCAGATCGCTTGAGTTCAGGAGTTTGAGACCAGCCTGAGCAACACAGCAAAACCTGTCTCTAGAAAAAATACAAAAACTAGGCCGGGCGCAGTGGCTCATGCTTGTAATCCCAGCACTTTGGGAGGCCGAGGCGGGCAGATCACGAGGTCAAGAGATCGAGACCACGGTGAAACCCCGTCTCTACTAAAAAAAAAAATACAAAAAATTAGCCGGGCGTGGTGGTGGGCACCTGTAGTCCCAGCTACTCGGAGAGGCTGAGGCAGGAGAATGGCGTGAACCCGGGAGGCGGAGCTTGCAGTGAGCCGAGATCGCGCCACTGCACTCCAGCCTGGGCGACAGAGCGAGACTCCGTCTCCAAAAAAAAAAAATAAAATAAAATACAAAAACTAGCCAGGCATGGTGATGCACTTCTGTAGTTCCAGCTACTTGGGAGGCTGAGGTGGGGGTTGCATTGACCCAATATTGTGCCACTGCACTCCAGCTTGGGCGACAGAACAAGAACTTGTCTGAAAAAAAAAAAAAAAAAAGAAAGAGGCCAGGCGCAGCGGCCCACGCCTGTAATCCCAGCACTTTGGGAGGCCGAGGCAAGAGGATCATGAGGTCAGGAGTTCAGGACCAGCCTAAACAATATGGTGAAAACCGATCTCCACTAAAAATACAAAAATTAGCCAGGTGTGGTGAGGCGTGCCTGTAGTCCCAGCTACTCAGGAGGCTGAGGCAGGAGAATCACTTGAACCCGGGAGGCGGGGGTTGCAGTGAGCCAAGATTGCACCACTGCACTCCAGTCTGGGTGACAGAGCAAGACTCTATCTCAAAAAATAAAAATAAAAATAAAAAAAGAAAAGACAAAATAGGGGAGAGAGTAATTATTCAAAATGAAGAACAGATAGAAAAACAAAAATATTGAAAACAGAATCACTGAGACATGGGTCAACTACAAGTGGCTTCTTCTTCTTCCTCTTATTATTATTATTATTTTAGTCGGAGTCCCAAAGGTAGATGGAGATGGAAAGAGAAAATTAATTGTAAAATAATTTCCAAAGTGAATTAAACTATAACAAACCCGAACCACACAAAATATAAAACTATGCCAAGGTACATCATAATAAAATTGCTTAAAATCAGTGATAAACATCTTAAAAGCAGATAGAGGAGGTTAAAAGACATATTAGGTAAGAAGGAACAATGATAAGAATGGCAGCAGGCTTCCTTTCAAAAACAATGGAAAGCAGAAGACAGCAGAGGAACAGAAACTAGATTTACTCCCTATCATGAAACAACAATAGCAAAACTAGACACAATGCAAGAAACAATGGTTTTTAATACACTGGACATCAAGAATAAAAAATACAGAACTCTGAGAGATGGGAAACAATGGAGGTCAGCCATATGACTACAGCAATTTATTGCAAGAGTTTCCAGAATATGGTATAAGGAGGAGAACTGTAGTAGATTCCAGTGAGTTGAGGAAATACTACTGAGAGTCTGGGAATTTCAGAGCAGTTAAGAACTGAAAGACCACAATATCAGAGAACAGAAATATTTACAGAGAAACCTGGAATTCTGTAGAGGGTCTTTTCTTAAGGTCAGTACCTGGGAAAGAAAGATCCGAAAGTATTAAGAGGAAAAAAATAATAGAGGGAACAGTACCTGAGGCACATATACATTTGGAAATAGTGGCTGTTTCCAAGACCTAGAGCAGAAAAACTCACCATTTTTCTCATCAAAGTCTCCAACATTTTTGGCACCAGGGACTAGTTTTGGCACCAGGGACAATTCTTCCACGGACAGGGGTAGGAGGCATGGTTTCAGGATGAAACTGTTGCACCTCAGATCATCAGGCATTAGTTAGATTCTCATAAGATGCATACAACCTAGATCCCTTGCTTGTGCAGTTCAAAATAGGATTTGCCCCCCTATAAGAATCCTCCGCTGATGTGACAGGAGGTGGAGCTCAGGTGGTAATGCTTGGTGGCCTGCTACTCACCTCCTGCTGTGTGGCCTGGTTCATAACAGGAACTGATACAATTGCAGTACCAGGTATTAGGGACCCCTTAGTGCTCTGTGCCACAGAGTACTAAGAAAAGTCTTGCCCCAGTAGTAAGAAATATTTAGCTTTATTTATTTGATGAGATTAATAACAGTTCAGGTATTACAGAAGAAAATGTTAGTGAAATGGAAGGCACAGAAAAGGAGGTATCCAAAATAAAACATAGAGAAAGAGACAAAATAAAAAAAGAGTGTCAGTGAGCTATGAGACAACTTCAAGTGGCCTAAAAGGGTCAGAAAACCAATTTGAAGATATATAATGGCTGCAAATATTCCAAACATAATAAAAACTAAAAACTCATAGCTCTAAGAAGTTAAACAAAACCCAAACACAAGAAACATGAAGAAGAATACACTAAGGCCCATCATAACTAAAATGATCAAAATGAGTAATTTTCTGTGTGTGTGTATTTTTTGTAGGGATGGGGTCTCACTATGTTGCCTAGGCTAATCTTGATCTCCAAGCCTCAAAAGCCATCCTCCCATCTTGACCTCCCAAAGCACTGGGATTACAGGTGTGAGCCACTGCACCTGGTCTCATATGGAAAATCTTAAAAGCAGCAAAATTTGGGGAACGGGGGATGTGAAATACTGAAGAAGAAAAGAATGTCAGATTTCTTATCAAGAACTATGCAAGTAAGATGGCAATGGGGTAACATTTTTCATGTACTAAAAAACTGTCAAACTAGAACTATATACCTGGCACAAATGTCTTTCAAAAATGAAGGTGAAATAAAGATGTTTTCAAACATACAAAAGCTGAAAGAATTTATTACCAACAGATCCAAATACAAGAGATGTTAAAGAATGCCCTTTAGGCAGAAGGAAAATGATACCAGATGGAAATCTAATTCTAACCAAAAGGAATAAACAGAACTAGAAATGATAAATACCTGAGTAAAAATATGATATTTTTCTTATTAAGTCTTTAAAAATACATATTTGACAATTTAAACAAAAATAGCAGCAAGGTTACAATGTTTATAATATATATGTAGAAGTAAAATGTATGTATTGTAAGTTGTGAGACATATATTAACAAAGCTGATAAAAACAAAAACAATTAGGCTGGGCGTGGTGGCTCATGCCTGTAATCCCAGCACTTTGGGAGGCCAAGGTGTGTGGATCACGAGGTCAGGAGATCGAGACCATCCTGGCTAACACAGTGAAACCCCGTCTCTACTAAAAATACAAAAAATTAGCCGGGCATGGTGGCAGGCAAGTGTAGTCCCAGCTACTCGGGAGGCTGAGGCAATGAGAATGGTGTGAACCCAGGAGGCGGAGGTTGCAGTGGGCAGAGACTGCGCCACTGCACTCCAGCCAGGATGACACAGCAAGACTCCATCTCAAAACAAAACAAAACAAAAAAAGGAAGAGGAACAGCTCCAGTCTACAGCTCCCAGCGTGAGTGATGCAGAAGACGGGTGATTTCTGCATTTCCAACTGAGGTACCGGGTTCATCTCACTGGGGCTTTGTCGGACAGTGGGTGCAGCCCATGGAGTTCGAGCCAAAGTGGGCAGGGCATCACTTCACCTGGGAAGTGCAAGGGGTTGGGGAATTCCCTTTCCTAGCCAAGGGAAACCATGACAGATGGTACCTGGAAAATCAGGACACTCTCACTCTAATACTGCGCTTTTCCAACAGCCTTAGAAAACAGCACACCAGGAGATTATATCCCATGCCTGGCTCGGAGGGTCCCACACCCATGGAACCTTGCTCACTGCTAGCACAGCAGTCGGAGATCAAACTGCAAGGCAGCAGCAAGGCTGGGGGAGGGGTGCCCGCCATTGCTGAGGCTTGAGTAGGTAAACAAAGTGGCCAGGAAGCTCGAACTAGGTGGAGCCCACCGCAGCTCAAGAAGGCCTGCCTGCCTCTGTAGACTCCATCTCTGGGGGCAGGGCATAGCTGAATAAAAGGCAGCAGAAACTTCTGTAGACTTAAATGTCGGTGTCTGACAGCTTTGGAGAAAGTAGTGGTTCTCCCAGAACGAAGTTTGAGATCTGAGAACGGACAGACTGCCTCCTCAAGTGGGTCCCTGATCCCTGAGTAGCCTAACTGGGAGACACCTCCCAGTAGGGGCCAACAGACACCTCATACAACCAGGTGCCCCTCTGAGACAAAGCTTCCAGAGGAAGGATCAGGCAGCAACATTTGCTGTTCTGCAATATTTGCTGTTGTGCAACCTCTGCTGGTGATAGCCAGGCAAACAGGGTCTGGAGTGGACCTCCAACAAACTCCAACAGACCTGCAGCTGAGGATCCTGACTGTTAGAAGGAAAAGTAACAAACAGAAAGGACATCCACACCAAAACCTTATCTGTAGGTCACCATCATCAAAGACCAAAGTAGATAAAACCACAAAGATGGGGAGAAACCAGAGCAGAAAAGCTGAAAATTCTAAAAATCAGAGCACCTCTTCTCCTCCAAAGGAACAGAACACAGCCAGCAACAGAACACAGCTGGATGGAGAATGACTTTGACAAGCTGACAGAAGAAGGCTTCAAAAGATGGGTAATAACAAACTTCTCCGAGCTAAAGGAGGATGTTTGAACCCATCCCAAAGACACTAAAAACCTTGAAAAAAGATGAGATGAATGGCTAACTAGAATAAACAGCATGGAGAAGACCTTAAATGACCTGATGGAGCTGAAAAACAAGGCACGAGAACTACGTGACACATGCACAAGCTTCAGTAGCTGATTTGATCAAGTGGAAGAAAGGGTATCAGTGATTGAAGGTCAAATGAATGAAATGAAGCAAGAAGAGTAGTTTAGAGAAAAAAAAGAGTAAAAAGAAATGAACAAAGCCTCCAAGAAATATGGGACTATGTGAAAAGACCAAATCTACATCTGATTGGTGTACCTGAAAGTGACAGGGAGAATGGAACCAAGTTGGAAAACACTCTGCAGGATATTATCCAGAACGTCCCCAACCTAGCAAGGCAGTCCAACATTCAGATTTGGGAAATACAGAGAATGCCACAAAGATACTCCTCGAGAAGAGCAACTCCAAGACACATAATTGTCAGATTCACCAAAGTTGAAATGAAGGAAAAAATGTTAAGGGCAGCCAGAGAGAAAGGTTGGGTTACTCACAAAGGGAAGCCCATCAGAATGACAGCAGATCTCTCTGCAGAAACTCTATAAGCCAGAAGAGAGTGGGGGGCCAATATTCAACATTCTTAAAGAATAGAATTTTCAACCCAGAAATTCATATCAAGACAAACTAAGCTTCATAAGTGAAGGAGAAATAAAATCCTTTACAGACAAGCAAATGCTGAGAGATTTTGTCACCACCAGGCCTGCCTTACAAGAGCTCCTGAAGGAAGCACTAAACATGGAAAGGAACAACCGGTACCAGCCACTGCAAAAACATGCTAAATTGTAAAGACCATTGATGCTAGGAAGAAACTGCATCAACTAACGAGCAAAATAACCAACTAACATCATAATGACAGGATCAAATTCACACATAACAATATTAACCTTAAATGTAAATGGGCTAAATGCCCCAATTAAAAGACACAGACTGGCAAATTGGATAGAGTCAAGACCCATCAGTGTGCTGTATTCAGGAGACCCATCTCACATGCAGAGACACACACACAGGCTCAAAATAAAGGGATGGAGGAAGATCTACCAAGCAAATGGAAAACAAAAAAAAAGCAGGGATTGCAATCCTAGTCTCTGATAAAACAGACTTTAAACCAACAAAGATCAAAAGAGACAAAGAAGGCCATTACATAATGGTAAAGGGATCAATACAACAAGAAGAGCTAACTATCCTAAATATATATGCACCCAATACAGGAGCACCCAGATTCATAAAGCAAGTCCTTAGAGACCTACTTGTTGCCCAAGCTGGACTCGATCTCCTGGCCAAAAGCAATCCACTGGCTTTGGCCTCCCAAAGCACTGGGACTACAGGCATAAACCACTATGCCAGGAAATATTATTTCTTCAGTGAGAAAAAAACAGATATATCCCAATCTGATTCTAAGGTGAAGAGAACCTGAGACTTATGTTTTCAAAAACATAATTACCTAGTCACCATAACCAGTAGTCCCTAATTACCTGCTAACAAAGAATCTGAGAAGTTGGTTTAAACAGGAAAAACTTAGTTTACGTGGCATAAAATGAGACATTTATTATGAAAGGTAAAAAATAAATTTTAAAAGATCTTGACACTGTATTTAAACCAAAAGAGGATGCTGGTGTATCCATATTCAATTTTAGCTTTTCAATCAGGAAGGTTTCCAGTGTGAACTTACTCAGTAAATTATATGGTAAAGAAAATGAAGGAGGTTTGGAATTTTCTTAATATTCATGAAACACTGCTAGTTTAGAGAACAGTGTGAAGAAGCAGAGCTGAGTATGTAGATCTGGTTTAGCTTATGTGATGCAGACAGATGTTTTAGTTACGGAAATTTGTTGAACAGATAAACTGAGTTGCTTCCTTAGATCAAAAACATTTTAGAATTAAAGAGCCCCCAGAACTTTAACTTCTTAAACCTCATTAGTTTATGATGATAATGTAATGAGACTGCTGACCTCATAGAATCAGAAAGTATGGGGCAGCCCACTTAATTTATGGTTTGACCATATGCTAAGAAAAAACTAGATTAGATTACACATCATTTCGGAATGATCTGAAATCAAAGGGAATTACAGATTTGCAAAACCTGCAGTGTCTTTGTGGAAATAACATTTTATTTCAAAAGGAAGTTTACAGATTTCAATGAATACGAATTATGCTCTTAGTTATTCACCATGTAAATATTTGTTGAATGTTCACTAACAATATACAGCATCCCAGATATCCAATATGAGTCTACTATTTTCAGAACTATTTTGGAATTAGCCAAGCTATGAGAAGAGTATAGATTTACCTGGCAACGTAAGAGATCATTCTTTTTATGAAACTGCTGAAACAGAAGCTACAAGCTAACACTTGTATCATAGATAACAACTGAAATCCATTTTGTTATTTCTTCTGGATGAATACACCACCCAAATCTCAAAAATAATCTCATTTGCCTTACTAATTTGACCAAAGCTGATCACTTTACACTGTAAAAGATTGCACATAAGTATAAATATTTAATACTACTATAAAACTCCATTCACCCAAATATGGCTAGATACAATATAGTGCATAAATGCTAAAACTATGAGTTGTCTGCAAGTTGAATCTATACTTTCATAAAAGTTCCATTCACCCAAAGTTGGCTAGATGTGTTATACTGTATAATCATTACAACTATGAGTTGTTTGCAAGTTAGCTCACAATTCAGGATTGAACAACTATATGTTGAAACACAGAAGACTGTAATTGTCAAGTTAAATATACTTTTTCATCAGAATACACTGTCTTATTTCATAGTCAACAAGTATATATAAATTATGCCAAACTCTAAACATGGTGCTTTTTGAAAATCAGACTTTCAAGTGTAAGATGGTTTGAAATAGTACATAAATCCCCTCTAAAGAATCACACTACAAGAAATATAGTATCAAGATTTGAAAAACGGAACGAACATGAGACCAATTTGAGAAATAAAATGAAATGGAAATAATAAAGGGGTAAAATATTTAATTCTTGAAATGTTTTTCTCACATACTGGCAGAAAAGATAGCATAACTTTCCATTATATAATCTTCTCAATGTAAGCATTTATTTGACAGTTATAAAGGGGTAGGATTTGGTATACAGAGGAATCAATAACCATGTTGTAAAGCCTAGAACAGTGCACACAAACATGCTGTAGGACACATTAACATTAGACTGAAAGAAATAATTATATTTTAAATAAACATATTCCTCCTAGTAGGATAATCAATTTTTTACGCATCTTACGAGCTATTTCACAGAGCTCAGGTAGTGAAATGGCAGCAGCTGTTATACCAAAACCACGTATTACATGCATACGAGATGCTTTTAATTTTTCATAGGTATCTACTTATTTGAGTAAAGCCACATTTAACACATATTAAATAAAAACAAGGTAATCATGGGGTGATTAATTCAGAAGAATTTTTAGTACAGTCCTATTTTAGAAATAAATTCTTAACCAATTATTTTTATGTCAGAAGACTTAATAATTCAAATTACACCCTGCCCTTATTCCCAGATTTAAGAGATTTGTCACGATCAATGTTTCTGAAATATTAAATTAAGAGGTGTCATGGTAATTACTATGGAATAAATAGCAATTAAGTTTTTTAAGCAATTCAGCTCAAACTATTTGCAGTGAACATTTATACTACTAATATTTTTCTGCACAATGCAAGTTGCCTACAAATGTAAGATGTAAGTTTGTAGAATTATTTTAAAATATATTAGGAAACTGATTTAATATAGAATTCTGTGCTTGGTTGGGAAGCACCTATGCATAATGTACCCAAAAATAGGTAGACATGAAGATAAATAATACAAATTATGTTACCCATAGAAAGATAATTATTTCTGTTCTATATTCACAATAGTGAATCTAACATATGCTTTGAGATAGGTAAATAATTTGCAGGGTAAATAAAAGATAATTATTTTAAAATATATATCAGACAAGAACTATAATCCATCATGTAAATATGTACCAGAGATTTGAATTAGGTAAGTACTTACTGCTATATAACAAACTCTTGCTTTTTCTACCAACATCCAGTTTTTCTCCAGATCAAGATGTTTTTCCTTTTTATAACAATTGGCAGCAGCAAGATTAGCTACGAGGGACCTAAAACAACCAAAGAATAAGCAAGTAATATTATAGCCAAACTTAGCATATATTTCTATAGATAATTACCAATATTTTTTGCAAAGTTTAAAATTTACATTTAATTAATTCTTCAAAACTAATGTTATTGATTTTTAAATAAATATAAATACTAATTTTGTTTTGAGAACTTTCTGAGGCATCTATGATAATGTTTATTCTGAACAACACCTGGTATTTTGAGAAAGAAATTGGCATTTAAGTTGCCTTTTGATAGTAAAATAGGACCTACTTTTTACACCTTAATAGTTCAAAATGCAGTCAAGAAATAAGGCTAACTCATTATATAAAAAGAAATCTATGCAACTAAAAACATTTTTTATAGTAGAAAAATATCTTTATAAAAATAAATATCAACATACTATAATTGTCTATTTAATCGAAGGCTTTAAAAGCCAAGTATGGAATTAATTTCATAAAAGACACTTATAAATGCAGACCATATTCACTAAGAGGAATTAATATGTAAACCATTACATTCTAAGGACTGAAATCAATTAGAATTGTTTTCTATAGTTGAAAAGTCTCCTGACTGGTCCAGTTTTAGAAATGGAATATCTAAGCAGGATACTGCATTTAAAATCTTGCTACAGGTTGGGTGCAGTAGCTCAAAGCTGAAATCCCAGCTCTTTCAGAGTCCAAGGCGGGAGGATTGCTTGATGCCAGGAGTTTGAGTCAACCTGGGCAACACAGCCAGATCTCATCTCTACAAAATAATTTTAAAAATTAGCTGGGGGTAGTGGTGTACACTTATAGTCCTAGGGACTCAGGAAGCTGAGGTGGGAGGATTGCTTGAGCCCAGGAGTTTGAGGCTGCAATGAGCTATGATCATGCCACTGCACTCCAGCCTAGGCAACAAGGCAAAACCACATCTCTAAGAAAAAATAAATAAATAAAATCCTGCTACAAGTGTCACCTGGCTTGTTTAATTAAATACAATAATTATTTACATTATAAATAAAAATACTTTCCTTCCTCATACTGCTCCAGAATTTAAAAAATTACTTGCCAATTTTTCTCTTTTTCTAATTAAATTGTAACAGTTATAGCTTACGAAAAAAATCTTATCATTTCAGACTTTGGTAATATGTTCGATTACACTGTTAAAAAAAAAAAAAACCCTCAATTCTTTTCCAAAACGTATTTCCACTCATCTATCTGCCAATTTACTACTAAAGGATACATCTGTTTATGTTCAAGTAAATGAAGGAAAGAAAGAGTAATATGCATCAACATATTCATATACAAACTAACTATGTTATAAACTTAAGAAAATTTAGACCTAATTTATAAAAATATTTTAGTAATTATGACTTTAGGAAAATTTTGACAAAATGGCTACTAAATAAAAGCAAACAATTCTGGTACCAGATACTAAACTCTATTCTGATAATAAAACTACTTTTTGATGGGAAACTACACAGTTCCTCCAAAAGAAAATACAAGTATTCTTTTTTTTTTTTTGAGATGGAGTTTCGTTCTTGTTGCCCAGGCTAGAGAGCAATGCCTCCGGGTGCAGGCAATTCTCTTGCCTCACTCTCCCAAGTAGCTGGGATTACAAGTGCCCGCCACGATGCTCGGCTAATTTTTTTGTATTTTTAGTAGAGGTGGGGTTTCACCATGTTGGCCAGACTGGTCTCGAACTCCTGGCCTCAAATGATCCACCCGCCTCAGCCTCCCAAAGTGCTGGGATTACAGGCATGAGCCGCCACGCTCGACCAGAAAAATATGGGTACTTATTATCCCAATGTATTTGATTCTGACTTTGAAGAGGAAGAACCTGGATCAAGAAAGATACTGCATTACTCAAACACCTCAATTTCTGAAATCTTTTGTTTTGTTTTTTGTTTTTGAGACAGGGGCTCACTCTTTTCCCCAGACTGAAGTGCAGTGGGTAGCATGACCCCAGTCCACTGCAGCCTCAACCTCCTCGGCTCAAGCAAGACTTCCGAGCAGCTGGGACTACAGGTACATGCCACCATCCCCAGCTAATTTTTGTATTTTTGGTAGAGATGGAGTTTCGCCATGTTGCCCAGGCTGGTCTTAAACTCCTGAGCTCAAGTGATCAGCCTACTTCGGTCTCCTAAAGTGTTAGGATTACAAGGTGTGACCACCACACCCGGCCAATTTCGGAGTTTTTGATAGTGGCAGCAAAGGTTACTGGACCTATCTAAAACAACTGATCCAACTGTATTAGCTTCCAGAATTTAGATAATGATTTAGATACTGAAGATTTCTCCCCAATTTTTGATTCCCATATCATCTCAACAATATCACTATAACCATAAAATTGGTATAAAAGTTAAGTTTTTGACATCTAGAAGATCTAATATTATCATAACTGTTTTCTCTCTCTCTCTTTGGTTTTGAGACAGATCTTGCTCTGTTGCCCAGGCTGGAGTGCAGTAGCGTGATCTCGGCTCACTGCAACCTCCACCTCCCAGGTTCAAGCAATTCTCCTACTTTCGTCTCCTGAGTAGCTGGGATTACAGGTGCACACCTGGCTAATTTTTGTATTTTTAGTAGAGACGGAGTTTCACCATGTTGGCCAGGCTGGTCTCGAACTCCTGACCTCAGGTGACCCACCTGACTCGGCCTCCCAAAGTGCTGGGATTACAGGCGTGAGCCACCACACCCAGCCATAACTGTTCTTTAAGACAGCAATTTAGCATAGTAAAACAACTTAGTAATTTTACTGTAGCCTAAGTGATATCAGAAGAAAATCTGACCTACTTCTCACTAATGGGAAAACTTTGCATCTACAGATTAAGGCTGGTCTTGGGAAAACTAAGGGCAAAGGTCTAAACAAACATATTTCAACATTTTTAGTTGTTTTTTTTAATCCCTGAATCCCATATTTCAATGTTTACTGTAACCTTAAAACCATAAAGTTCTCCTGTATATAAAAAACAAAATTAAAGGAAAGATCTGAAAATGCCTTTCATACCCTAATAATTTTTGAATATTGTATTTTGGTTATTTAGTAAATACTGTGCTCATTGATCCCCAGTCTCCAGAATAGTCCATTCCTTAATATACCTCTGCTGAAGGTCAAGTAGTGAGCAATAAAGTAGGTAAACAGAAGAAATGGAGCAAGATCGTGGTGGAGAGGGGGAAGAAAATAAAGGAGGATGAAAAGGGAAAAAAGAAAGGAAGATGGGAAAAGAAAGGAGATAAGGAATGGAGGAGGACAGACTACATATTTCCAACTATAAGTAATGGAAAATTTCTAGTGAATCACTATTTAAAAAGAGGTCATCTTTGATTATTCCAACAATATAATAGCTAGGGCAGTTATTTTGTTTTTCCCTTGCAAAGGGGAAAAAAGCCTGTGTTGATATGGTAATAACGTTGGCACTGTATGAATACACTCAAGGAGTATCTCCATGTGGGTACAAAAGAACAACCAACCAATATATGAAGGAGCCTGAGAGAGATATTTCAAGTTCATATGAAGAATACTTTTCTAACAAGTAAGGGTGTATAGAAATATACTTGATTGTTTCGTTAGTGGTATACTACCCATGACTGAGTTTATTTAATATGAATGAATTACTATTTTCCAGAAATGGTTTAGATGACCATTTAGATGACTAAGTCATATGAGCCTGAATGTAATGTTGTATTTTATATACATAAAATACACACACACACTCTCTCTCTCTCATATTCCAACCTCAGGATATGGTGAAAAGAACATTCTTTCTAATTCAAGTTTTGTAACAAATTAGCTACAAGGCATTGAGCAAGCTACAAGGCATTGGGCAAGCTGTCTGCCTTTTCTGATTCTAATTATAAAAAGTAAAGACTGGACTAAATAACCTCAAACTTTTATTCCATTATGCCTCATGAATTCAACTGCATGTTTAACAAAAGTAAATTTAAAAACAACACAAGAAAACTGATATAAGGAATAAACATTTATCAAACATTAAAAAGAATTATAAAGTCAAAATTCCAAATTCACATTGGAATTCAGATTTTACCAGTGTTAAAACAGCCAATTAATATAGTGCTTCCCTTGGAATTACACTGACCTGTTGTCACCAGTGATGCATGCAGCACAAGTTCCTGTTGGCTGCTCATTCTGCTCATAGTAATGAGCATCCACGTGGGCTTCAGCAGCTTTTCTCTTCAGGATCTCCCCAAATTTATCTATCCCAATGCATCCAAAAAATGTTGCTGCTTTGTGTGGCTGTTGAATCATCCACTGTAAAACAGGAACATAAATAATTTAATGGGCCAAAGAAATTGTACACATAGTTTAATATTCTGCCACGGATAGTGATGTGACAAGAATGCTTTGTGAGAAACTGTGGCTGTTATGAATGGGATTTCAATTCTGTACTATCACTTATGATTAAAAAAAAAACTTAATATAACAACCATGTAATATCTTATACAGCTTTGGGGAGAGAAATAAACTACATAAAGTGGTTAAGGATTCAGCAGCTAAAATCATACAGACCTTAAGACAAATGCTGGCTTGATATAGGAAAATAATACTGGGTCCCAATATAAGAAGTCTAGCACTGTCATAAAAAGAGCAGAATCCATCTTGATTGAAGACTGTCTGAGTTCAAATCTTGCTTCTGTCACTTACTAGCTGCATGAGTTACAGCATGTTAGAGCATATCACTTAACATTACTCATTTCACTCATGTTTAAAGTGGAGATATAATTACAAATACATCTCATAAAGTCGTTGAGGACTAATTGAAATGATGTAAATTAATGTACATGCATTGCTGAGCATGGTACCCAGCACATAGTAAACAACATATATTAGCTGTGGCTGTTACTATGATTGTCATACTTATTGTTGTAATTCATGTATAAATTAAGCTAAAACATGCTCATATCTAAAAAATTCTTTTAAAAATTCAGAAATAGTGTTACACTTCTAGTTACAAATATCTCATTTTTTCATTGAAGTAATTATTATGTTTTAATGTCAATGGATTTCTTGTAAGATGCATATGTTTCACAGATTTGACCTTTTTACCTTTCATAATTAGCTAAAATCCTTGAGGGTTCTAATAGTCTATAGTGATTCTATAGCTAACACCTGTTTAGTTTCAAAGACTTAGAGGTAGCAAAATAACCTACAAATAATCTACATACAAAGTCAAAAGACGTCAAAATAGATTTTGATAAAATCTCTTCTCAAATATTTGGAATAGAAAAGAAATACATGCATATTTGAGAGGTAAAAGGATGAGGAGAGGAAAAAAGTAACAAAGACAAAACTGTAGGAATGAGACATAGTAACAGCTTAACGACCAGCAATCCCACTTCTAGAGACTCATCCACAATACAAAACAACACATATATAAGTATTGAGATTTTTTTTTAATTTTATTATTATTATACTTTAAGTTTTATGGTACATGTGCACAATGTGCAGGTTTGTTACATATGTATACATGTGCCATGTTGGTGTGCTGCACCCATTAACTCGTCATTTAGCATTAGGTTTATCTCCTAATGCTATCCCTCCCCCCTCCCCCACCCCACAACAGTACCCGATGTGTGATGTTCCCCTTCCGGTCTGGCAAATTGGATAAAGAGTCGAGACCTACCAGTGTGCTGTATTCAGAAAACCCATTTCACGTGCAGAGACACATATAGGCACCAAATAAAGGGATGGAGGAAGATCTACCAAGCAAATGGAAAACAAAAAAAGGCAAGGGTTGCAATCCTAGTCTCGGATAAAACAGACTTTAAACCAACAAAGATCAAAAGAGACAAAGAAGGCCATTACATAATGGTAAAGGGATCAATTCAACAAGAAGAGCTAACTATCCTAAATATATATGCACCCAATACAGGAGCACCCAGATTCATAAAGCAAGTCCTGAGTTACCTACAAAGAGACTTAGACTCCCACACAATAATAATGGGAGACTTTAACACCCCACTGTCAGCATTAGACAGATCAACGAGACAGAAAGTTAACAAGGACATACAGGACTTGAACTCAGCTCTGCACCAAGCAGACCTAATAGACATCTACAGAACTCTCCACCCCAAATCAACAGAATATACATTTTTTTCAGCACCACACCACACCTATTCCAAAACTGACCACATAGTTGGAAGTAAAGCACTCCTCAGCAAATGTAAAAGAACAGAAATTATAACAAACTGTCTCTCAGACCACAGTGCAATCAAAATAGAACTCAGGATTAAGAAATTCACTCAAAACCGCTCAACTACATGGAAACTGAACAACCTGCTCCCGAATGACTACTGGGTACATAACGAAATGAAGGCAGAAATAAAGATGTTCTTTGAAACCAACGAGAACAAAGACACAGCATACCAGAATCTCTGGGACACATTCAAAGCAGTGTGTAGAGGGAAATTTATAGCACTAAATGCCCACAAGAGAACGCAGGAAAGATCTAAAATTGACAACCCAACGTCACAATTAAAAGAACTAGAGAAGCAAGAGCAAATACATTCAAAAGCTAGCAGAAGGCAAGAAATAACTAAAATCAGAGCAGAACTGAAGGAAATAGAGACACAAAATACCCTTCAAAAAATCAATGAATCCAGGAGCTGGTTTTTTTGAAAAGATCAACAAAACTGATAGACCGCTAGCAAGACTAATAAAGAAGAAAACAGAGAAGAATCAAATAGACGCAATAAAAAATGACAAAGGGGATATCACCACCGAACCCACAGAAATACAAACTACCATCAGGGAATACTATAAACATCTCTACACAAATAAACTAGAAAATCTAGAAGAAATGGATAAATTCCTCGACACATACACCCTCCCAAGACTAAACCAGGAAGAAGTTGAATCTCTGAATACACCAATAACAGGCTCTGAAATTGAGGCAATAATTAATAGCTTACCAACCAAAAAGAGTCCAGGACCAGATGGATTCACAGATGAATTCTATCAGAGGTACAAGGAGGAGCTGGTACCATTCCTTCTGAAACTATTCCAATCAACAGAAAAACAGGGAATCCTCCCTAACTCATTTTATGAGGCCAGCATCATCCTGATACCAAAGCCTGGCAGAGACACAACAAAAAAAGAGAATTTTAGACCAATATCCTTGATGAACATTGATGCAAAAATCCTCAATAAAATACTGGCAAACCGAATCCAGCAGCACATCAAAAAGCTTATCCACCATGATCAAGTGGGCTTCATCCCTGGGATGCAAGGCTGGTTCAACACACGAAAATCAATAAACGTAATCCAGCATATAAACAGAACCAAAGACAAAAGCCACATGATTATCTCAATAGATGCAGAAAAGGCCTTTGACAAAATTCAACAACCCTTCATGTTAAAAACTCTCAATAAATTAGGTATTGATGGGACATATCTCAAAATAATAAGAGATATCTATGACAAACCCACAGCCAATATCATACTGAATGGACAAAAACTGGAAGCATTTCCTTTGAAAACTGGCACAAGACAGGGATGCCCTCTCTCACCACTCCTATTCAACATAGTGTTGGAAGTTCTGGCCAGGCCAATCAGGCAGGAGAAGGAAATAAAGGGTATTCAATTAGGAAAAGAGGAAGTCAAATTGTCCCTGTTTGCAGATGACATGATTGTACATCTAGAAAACCCCATCATCTCAGCCCAAAATCTCCTTAAGCTGATAGGCAACTTCAGCAAAGTCTCAGGATACAAAATCAACGTGCAAAAATCACAAGCATTCTTATACACCAATAACAGACAAACAGAGAGCCAAATCATGAGTGAACTCCCATTCACAATTGCTTCAGAGAGAATAAAATACCTAGGAATCCAACTTACAAGGGACATGAAGGACCTCTTCAAGGAGAACTACAAACCACTGCTCAACGAAATAAAAGAGGATACAAACAAATGGAAAAATATTCCATGCTCATGCGTAGGAAGAACCAATATCGTGAAAATGGCCATAGTGCCCAAGGTAATTTATAGATTCAATGCCATCCTCATCAAGCTACCAATGACTTTCTTCACAGAATTGGAAAAAACTACTTTAAAGTTCATATGGAACCAAAAAAGAGCCCACATTGCCAAGTCAATCCTAAGCCAAAAGAACAAAGCTGAAGGCATCATGCTACCTGACTTCAAACTATACTACAAGGCTACAGTAACCAAAACAGCATGGTACTGGTACCAAAACAGAGATATAGACCAATGGAACAGAACAGAGCCCTCAGAAATAATGCCGTATATCTACAACCATCTGATCTTTGACAAACCTGACAAAAACAAGAAATGGGGAAATGATTCCCTATTTAATAAATGGTGCTGGGAAAACTGGCTAGCCATATTTGAAAGCTCAAACTGGATCCCTTCCTTACACCTTATACAAAAATTAATTCAAGATGGATTAAAGACTTACATGTTAGACCTAAAACCATAAAAACTCTAGGGAAATACCATAAAAACCTAGGGAATACCATTCAGGACATAGGCATGGGCAAGGACTTCATGTCTAAAACACCAAAAGCAATGGCAACAAAAGCCAAAATTGACAAATGGGATCTAATTAAATTAAAGAGCTTCTGCATAGCAAAAGAAACTACCATCAGAGTGAACAGGCAACCTACAGAATGGGAGAAAATTTTTGCAACCTACTCATCTGACAAAGGGCTAATATCCAGAATCTACAATGAACTCCAACAAATTTACAAGAAAAAACAAACAACCCCATCAAAAAGTGGGCAAAGGATATGAACAGACACTTGCCAAAAGAAGACACTTATGCAGCAAAAAAATACATGAAGAAATGCTCATCATCACTGGCCATCAGAGAAATGCAAATCAAAACCACAATGAGATACCATCTCACACCAGTTAGAATAGCCATCATTAAAAAATCAGGAAACAACAGGTGCTGGAGAGGATGTGGAGAAATAGGAACACTTTTACACTGTTGGTGGGATTGTAAACTAGTTCAACCATTGTGGAAGTCAGTGTGGCGATTCCTCAGGGATCTAGAACTAGAAATACCATTTGACCCAGCCATCCCATTACTGGGTATATACCCAAAGGATTATAAATCATGCTGCTATAAAGACACACGCACACGTATGTTTATTGTGGCACTATTCACAATAGCAAAGACTTGGAACCAAACCAAACATCCAACAATGATAGACTGGATTAAGAAAATGTGGCACATATACACCATGGAATACTTTGCAGCCATAAAAAATGATGAGTTCATGTCCTTTGTAGGGACATGGATGAAGCTGGAAACCATCATGCTCAGCAAACTATCACAAGGACAAAAAAACAAACACCGCATGTTCTCACTCATAGGTGGGAATTGAACAATGAGATGTTATTTGTAATGGCAAAATGTTGGAAATAAACTAGAAGTCCACGTGTAGATCAGTCGATTACATTATGATATATCCACACAATGGAATACCACACAGCCATTCAAAAATCCCAGCAAAACAACACAAAAAAGGAAAAGCTCTATGAACACTCCATCTATATAAAGTAATTTCCAGGATATTTTGTTAACTTCAAAAAAAAAATCAAGTCTCAAAGGTACAAAAACTTTGTTTAAAAAAGAATAAAACTTAATAATATATATTATTTTCAAATATAGGGGGACAGCTTCAGGACATTGAATTTAGCAATGATTTCATAAATATGGAACAAAAGCACAGGCAAGAAAAGCAAAAATAGATAAATGTGATTATATTAAGCTTAACTTCTGCATGGCAAAGGAGGCAATCAACAGAGTGAAAAGGCAACTTATTTCCAAACCATATACCCAATGAAAGGTTAATATCCAGAATATAACAAACTTCTAAATGAACAAAAAAATACAAATAACATGATCTTAAAATGGGCAAAGGACTTGAATAGACATTTCTCAAAAATGATATATAAATGGCCAATAAGCACAAGAAAAGATGTTCAACATCAGTAATTATCAGGGAAATCAAAACCACAATGAGATATCACTTCACACTGATCAAGATGGTCACTACCGAAAACATAGAAAACAAAAAATGCTGGCAAAATGTGGAGAAGTGAATGAACCCTTGTGCAGTGTTGGTGGAAATGTAACATGGTGCAGCCACTACTAAAATGGTATGGAGGTTCCTAAAAGAAATATTAAAAATTAAATTAACATATAATCAAGCAACCTCACTTCTGGGTATACAGTCAAAATAATTCAAAGCAGGATCTCAAAGATATATTTGCATGTCCATGTTTACTGCAGCAATATTCATAATAGCCGAGAAGTACAAGCAACCCAGACGTCCATCAACAATTAAAGGATAAAGAAACAAAAGAAGGAAATCCTGTCACATGCTACAACATAGATGAACATCAAGAACTTGCTAAGTGAAATAAGGTCTGTCACAAAAAAGACACATATTGTATGATTCCACTCGTAGGAAGTATCTGAAGTAGTCAAAATTATAGAAACATAAGCAGAAAGTTGGTTGCCAAGGACTTGAGGGAGGGAAGTCGGAGAATTAGAGTTTAATGTGTACAGAGTTTCAGTGTTGCAAAATGAAAAAGTTCTAGAGGTCGACTATGTAACAACGTGCATACACTAATTGGTACATTTAAAAATGGTTAAGATGGTAGAGTTAATGTCATGGTTTTTATTATATAAAAGAGAATGTATGTGTGTGTGTGTGTGTATGTGTGTGTATATATATATATATATTCTTGCCTCGAACTCCTGAATTCAACAGATCCTCCCAGCTCAGTCTTCTGAGTAGTTGGGACTACAGGTGCAAGCCACCTCACTCAGCCATATATATTCTTTTAGTATAGATACTATACTATATACATATATTAGAATGTATATATAATTTTGTGTTTGCTAATTTCATAAAAAGAAACACAGAAAGAATAAACTAGAAATGAAAAATGTTTCTCTATGAGAGTGAGTGGGATAGGAGTAGAGGAATAGGAATAGAAGAGTTCTCTGAATATAGCATTCCATACAAATTTGACTTCTGAAACATGTTAAAATTTTGCATTTTCAAATAATAAAATTTAATTTGAATTTCAAATTCCATTAGAAGAAAAACAAATTATGAAGTTGAATATAACAAGAACGAAAAATCAAAGAAGGTATCAAATTGTAACATAAGCACATAGAAAAAATAATGCAAATAATTTTTCAGTATGCTGTTATGACAAATACGGTCTTGATGGAATAATTATAAGGAACAAAAACAACAAATAAATCAAACTTTAGTAGGTTTATTGTTGGTTATGTTATTGGTGAAAGTATTTTGTGTGTATTGTAGGATAGAGCAAATGAATATAAAGTTGATGCTGTTGGGAACTAGGTTTGCTGAACAGGATAAGGAAAACACAAACATGGAATGGGGAAAGGGAAGAAGGTTCTAAGCAAGAAATCTGAGGGATGCTATCTTACCCATTATCAATTAGCATTATCAATAAAGCCATAAACCTTATGATGTGATGCAATGGGAAATACACAGTGTCACTTACGTACTATTATTGCCTAAAATCATGAGAATAAGTCTACAAGGTGGCACATATTTACAATCAACAGGGTTGGACTCTTAAAAGAAGAAAATGCCTTAACCAAAAAGGTGGGAGGAAAGTATATTAAAGAAATAGTATTAATACATGTAATGTGTGATTCTTATTGGATCCTGGACTGAGAATAAGATTAAACAGCTATCAAGGACACTATCAGAATAACTGCTACATCTGGAACCTTGATCACACATCAGAAAACAGTATCAATGCTTAATTTCTTGAATAAGGAATAAATACATCAGAATGGTCCTGAGGAGAATATACACACATATATTTATTTAAAGAGAACACGAATGTGTTGAAATGTTAACAATTGGTGGATCAATGTGAAGGGTATAGAAAAGTTCATTTTACTATTCCATAAGTTAGAAAACGTTCAAAATTAAAAGGTGGGACAAACATACTGTAGCTAAATCATCCCTTTAAAGAATAATTTAAACTTAATTTATTCCATTTTGGATATTATCACTCCATTTATCAAAATGAGTAAATAACATGAAGCAGTTAATATCATGAAATATCTCAGTATAAATGCCTAACTTAAAATACTTTATTCTACAATTAGTGAAAGTATAAATTTAACAGAGAATTTCTATGTGTTACGAAATTTAGTGAAACTATAAATTTAGCAGAAAATTTCTGTGTTATTCTATAATTTACTTTTATTTATCTACAATGCATGATTAAATGATCAACCATGTCTACTATATATAGCAAAATAAAACCCAGAGCCAATAGCAACTTTTACTATGATTACTTAAATAATCTGTCATCAAAATAACAGCAAACTTTGTTCAGTGAAAATAAAGTCGTTATTATATAATTTAGCCTAGTTACAATCAGAGAGTCTACATGTTCAAACTACAGTCTGAAATAAGAGCTCTGTCAACTCACTGTCAGGCTTAAACCTGATTTACTAACTACTCCATAATCAGGATTTAAATGAATTGAAATATTTCCATTACAAATAAATATTATTTGAACCTGCAAGGCAAAAATTGATAAATAGTAGAAATATTCAGCAGCTTTGCTATTCTTTTACTATTGAATATTTCAACATGGGAAACTGCCTGACATTCTATTTCTGATATTCAGATATTGACAAAATGTGAGAACTTTGCTTTTGATCAGTGATTTCCACTCAAAAGTCATTCTTTTTTTTTTTTTTTTTATTAATTTTTTTTGCATACAAAAACAATAAACATTTTCTAAAAATACATAAAAACAAAAAGATGCGTATCAAACATATTAGGAAGGTTGCACATGGGAAGTCGGGGAATAGAAATGGGGGTGGGAGTTAAAATAAATGAGAGAGGGACTTTATATGGATCAGTGATAATAACTCAATCCTCTATTTGACAAAGAAGAGGGAGAAGGAAGAGGAAGAAAAAGAAAGTGGGATAAAGGATCAGAAAGGGAGGAAAATAGAAAAAATTAGAGTATGACTCCAGGGTAGACCTGTTTTGTTGTCATTGAGTTGGTTGGTTGGTTTGTCTGTTGTATTCTTCATGTTTCGCCAAGTTGGCCAGACTGGTCTCGAACTCCTAGCCCGAAGTGATCAACCCGCCTCGCCCCCCAGAGTGCCGGGACCACAGGCGTGAGCCACCACGTCCAGCCCCCACATTGCTTCTGGCCTCCGTGGTAGACCTCCCAGACGGAGCGGCCAGGCAGAGGCGCTCCTCACTTCTTCCCGGACGGGGCGGCCGGGTAGAGGCACTCCTCACTTCCCAGACGGGGCGGCCGGGCAGAGGCGCTCCTCACTTCCCAGACGGGGCGGCCGGGCAGAGGCGCTCCTCACTTCCCAGACGATGGGTGACCGGGCAGAGGCGCTCCTCACTTCTTCCCGGACGGGGCGGCCGGGCAGAGGCGCTCCTCACTTCTTCCCGGACGGGGCGGCCGGGCAGAGGCGCTCCTCACTTCTTCCCGGACGGGGCGGCCGGGCAGAGGCGCTCCTCACTTCTTCCCGGGCGGGGCGGCCGGGCAGAGGCGCTCCTCACTTCTTCCCGGGCGGGGCTGCCGGGCAGAGGCGCTCCTCACTTCTTCCCGGACGGGGCGGCCGGGCGGAGGCACTCCTCACTTCCCAGACGATGGGTGGCCGGGCAGAGGCGCTCCTCACTTCCCAGACGGTGGGTGGCCGGGCAGAGGCGCTCCTCACTTCCCAGACGGTGGGTGGCCGGGCAGAGGCGCTCCTCACTTCCCAGACGGTGGGTGGCCGGGCAGAGGGGCTCCTCACTTCCCAGACGGTGGGTGGCCGGGCAGAGGCGCTCCTCACTTCCCAGACGGTGGGTGGCCGGGCAGAGGCGCTCCTCACTTCCCAGACGGTGGGTGGCCGGGCAGAGGCGCTCCTCACTTCCCAGACGGTGGGTGGCCGGGCAGAGGCGCTCCTCACTTCCCAGACGGTGGGTGGCCGGGCAGAGGCGCTCCTCACTTCCCAGACGGGGCGGCCGGGCAGAGGCACTGCTCACTTCCCAGACGGGGCGGCCGGGTAGAGGCACTCCTCACTTCCCAGACGGGGCGGCCGGGCAGAGGCGCTCCTCACTTCCCAGACGGTGGGTGGCCGGGCAGAGGCGCTCCTCACTTCCCAGACGATGGGTGGCCGGGCAGAGGCGCTCCTCACTTCTTCCCGGATGGGGCGGCCGGGCAGAGGCGCTCCTCACTTCTTCCCGGACGGGGCGGCCGGGCAGAGGCGCTCCTCACTTCTTCCCGGACGGGGGCGGCCGGGCAGAGGCGCTCCTCACTTCTTCCCGGACGGGGCGGCCGGGCAGAGGCGCTCCTCACTTCTTCCCGGACGGGGCGGCCGGGCAGAGGCGCTCCTCACTTCTTCCCGGGCGGGGCGGCCAGGCAGAAGCGCTCCTCACTTCTTCCCGGGTGGGGCGGCCGGGCAGAGGCGCTCCTCACTTCTTCCCGGACGGGGCAGCCGGGCAGAGGCGCTCCTCACTTCCCAGACGATGGGTGGCCAGGCAGAGGCGCTCCTCACTTCCCAGACGGTGGGTGGCCGGGCAGAGGCGCTCCTCACTTCCCAGACGGTGGGTGGCCGGGCAGAGGCGCTCCTCACTTCCCAGACCGTGGGTGGCCGGGCAGAGGCGCTCCTCACTTCCCAGACGGTGGGTGGCCGGGCAGAGGCGCTCCTCACTTCCCAGACCGTGGGTGGCCGGGCAGAGGCGCTCCTCACTTCCCAGACGGTGGGTGGCCGGGCAGAGGCGCTCCTCACTTCCCAGACGGTGGGTGGCCGGGCAGAGGCGCTCCTCACTTCCCAGACGGTGGGTGGCCGGGCAGAGGGGCTCCTCACTTCCCAGACGGTGGGTGGCCGGGCAGAGGCGCTCCTCACTTCCCAGACGGTGGGTGGCCGGGCAGAGGCGCTCCTCACTTCCCAGACGGTGGGTGGCCGGGCAGAGGCGCTCCTCACTTCCCAGACGGTGGGTGGCCGGGCAGAGGCGCTCCTCACTTCCCAGACGGTGGGTGGCCGGGCAGAGGCGCTCCTCACTTCCCAGACGGTGGGTGGCCGGGCAGAGGCGCTCCTCACTTCCCCGACGGTGGGTGGCCGGGCAGAGGCGCTCCTCACTTCCCAGACGGGGCGGCCGGGCAGAGGTGCTCCTCACCTCCCAGACGGGGCGGCCGGGCAGAGGCGCTCCCCACCTTCCAGATGGGGCAGCGGCCGGGCAGGGGCTGCAATCCCAGCACCCTGGCAGGCCAAGGCAGGCGGCCGGGGGGTAGAGGCTGCCGCGAGGCCAGACCACGCCACCGCCCTCCAGCCCGGGCAACACCGAGCACTGGGTGAGCGAGACTCCGTCTGTAGTCCCAGTACCTCGGGAGGCTGAGGCGGGCAGAGCACTCGGCGTCAGGAGCTGGCGACCAGCGTGGCCAAGATGGCGAACGCGTGCCTGCATCCAAAGGAGAAAAGGCAGGCAGCGGTGGTGCGCGCCGGCAGTCCCAGGCAGTCCGCGGTGCGGGCAGCAGAAAGCCGAGTAGATTGTAGCCTGGGCCAGAGAGGGAAAGAAAAAAAGAAAGAAAGAAAGAAAGAAAGAGAGAGAGAGAGAGAGAGAGAGAGAGAGAGAGAGAGAGAGAGAGAGAGAGAGAGAGAGAGAGAGAAAGAAAGAAAGAAAGAAGGAAGGAAGGAAGGAAGGAAGGAAGGAAGGAAGGAAGGAAGGAAGGAAGGAAGGAAGGAAAGAAAGAAAGAGAGGAAGGAAGGAAGGAAGGAAGGAAGGAAGGACCACTCAAAAGTCATTCTAAAACCAGAGTTTAACAAGCCTAAAAATTCAGTTTTTTTACAGCCATTAAAAAAAAAGCCATGTTAACTGCTTCAAAGCACTTAATAATCTGAGTAAAGATGTTATAATTGAGAATTAAATAGATTTTTAAAAATCAATTTAGGAAAATTTAACAAGTAATCTGCAAAGATTTCTGCTAAAATTTTAGTACATCTGTAAGCATCTAAAACACAATGTTTCACCAACATCTAACTAATCTATTTCCTATCATTTTGATACTCAATCAAACATTTAATGCATGTCTGCCAGGGAATAAAAAGATAAAAATGATGATGTTCCTAATGCAAAGTCACAACTACTAGATTTTGATTCTCCAGGATGGAGATTCAACCTTGTTTATAACCTTTGATTATGCTCCTTCTTTTAGCTAAAATAAACTGCCCACCTTCCCTTGGTTCATATAGGTACAGTACACCTTAAAAACTTTAACTTCTGCTCTGCCCATGAGTGAGTAGCAGAGTCTAGAATTACTGTTGTGCTGTAAACCAGAAAACCAAAAGGAAACACCTACAGAATTTTCAGACATTGAATAACAGGCATGGTAGGACTGTGATCTCTGATAGGAAAGGAACAAGGTATGCCCTGACATCATGCAGGTACTCTGCCAGGAGGCAAGTTCCACACCATGGAGAGGTGGCATTCTCACTAAAAAGAGGAAACAGAGATAAGTATTCAAGGAGAGCCAGGAGACTAGAAATTGTGAAAAAGATTTTCAGAGAAGAATGAGTTGAAATCTACAGAGTAATCCTTGAGGCTATGGCTGGATACCAACCTGTGCATGTTTAAGAAATATATATAAAATCATAAGGAATCCACATAAATGCTCTAGAATTAAAAGTAAGTCAATCAAGGTCTCAGACTTTAAGATTGATATATAAAAATCTAATTGTATTTCTATAAATTTTCAAAGAAGAGTTGAAAATTAAAATTAAGAAAACAATATTTACAATACCACCAAAATCGAAATATATAGGAACACATTTAACCAAATATGTGCAAGACATATACGTAGAACACTATAAAAGATTGCTGAGGAAAAAAAAAACAACTTATATAAATGAAGAGCTATATTATGTACATGGATTTGAAAACTCAATATTCTTAAGACATTAATTCTCCCCAAATTGATTCATAAATTCAATGTAATCCCATCCAAACTCTCAATGGATTTTTGAGGATATCAAAAAGTTGATTCTATAATCAATATTAAAGGAAAAGGAACTAGAATAGCTAAAGGTTAGGAGGTATGTGGGTGTGAGAAAAACTAACACTGCTAAACGTCAATTTCTTCAAATATAAAATGTGGATAACATAACCTATGATCTTTTAAGGATGTTGTAAGAATTAGAAATTGACAAACAAGGCCGGGTGCAGTGGCTCACGCCTGTAATCCCCACACTTTGGGAGGCCGAGGCAGGCAGATCACCTGAGGTCGGGAGTTCAAGACCAGCCAGACAAACATGGAAAAACTCCGTAACTAAAAATACAACAAATTAGCCAGGCATGGTGGCACATGCCTGTAATCCCAGCTACTTAGGAGGCTGAGGTAAGGAGAATCGCTTGAACTCGGGAGGTGGAGGTTGCAGTGAGCCGAGATTGAGCCATTGCACTCCAGCCTGGGCAGTAAGACTAAAACTCCTCTCAGAAAAAAAAAAGAAATAAAAAAGAAATAAAAAGAAATTGACTAACAACCCATGCAGTTTAGAACAGTATAGGGTGTCTATTATTATATTTGTATCACTTTTATACAAAGAAGGAAAGGGCTCTCATTATACTTTAAGTAATTATACCTGACTGGAGGAATAGGAAAACCACAGCCACTATTGGTAACTTCAGATAAATACTTCAATTAGTTTAACTTAAACAGCAATAGTAAAAAAGCAGCACATTACTGGAAAATACCTATGAGAGAGATTAATTGCAGTGGAGGGGATCAGGAAAGGCCTCCAAAGACAGGTAGCAGTATCAACTGGTCTTTGAAGGATAGGTATGATCTTCCAAAATGGTTACAAACTAGAAAGAAAAAAGAGTCATACAGCATATAGTACATGCCTCCTTTCTTATGTTAGAAATTTTATCAAGGTGCCCCTAGGATGAAAGAAATTCTATTTATTAAATAATTAGTTTCAGCCAAAAGTGTTTATTTCCTAACAATTTTGTACCTGTTAGGCACTGCAAAATTCTCAAATCTTAGAATCAGACTGGTAACCATCACCCTCATTTGTTTCACACCGATTTGCTTTTTATCACAGAAACCGTCAAGGATCCAGTTTTGCACAGTATAATGCCACCAAAAGGAATGTAGTAATCTAATGTTAAAACTGAAATACCAGGCCAGGCGCAGTGGCTCACGCCTGTAATCCCAGCACTTTGGAAGGCCGAGGCGAGCGGATCATGAGGTCAGGAGTTCAAGACCAGCCTGACCAACATGGTGAAACAACTGTCTGTACTAAAAATACAATAATTACCCAGGCATGGTGGCACGTGCCTATAATCCCAGCTACTCAGGAGGCTGAGGCAGGAGAATCGCTTGAGCTCGGGAGGCGGAGGTTGCAGTGAGCCAAGATCCCGCCACTGCACTCCAGCCTGGGTGACACAGCAAGACTCCATCTCAAAAAAAAAAAAAAAAAAACCCTGAAATATCTGGAGCTAGTGGTTCATGCTGTATCTGATAGACGTCACTGTGTTTACCTTGAAATTTTGAAATACCCTGAAGACTCTCTATGGGTTTGCTACAGCACCCCAAGGGGACTTAGTGCACAGATTGGGAAACAGGAATATAATATTAACAAAAACAATGAAAAACAGAAATAAAAGACTATTAGGAGTATATCGACAGAGCAACTATGTGGGAGGGAAGAGACTAATGGGAAAGGTAGATGTAGGCCAGATCACTTCAAGAAATTTAGGCAACATCCTGATGGCAGAAAGCAACACATGAAGTTTTTCGAGCAAAGAGTATGATGGTAAGAGATGATGGTTCATTAAGGTAAGGAACCAGAAGGAAAAAATTTACAACTGAATTTAAATAAGGCCTAAATAAATGACATATTAAACTTCATAACAAGAGTCTTTAACAACATATGGAAAGATTTCTATTAATATTAACTTTACCTTCAAGGCAGATTTACTTTTTATTACCTAAATGCAATATTTAAGACAATATAACTGACAATGATGCCCAAGAGGCAGTCACTTCTGAAATAATGCCTTATGCTTTAATTCAATTCATAATAGAATGATGAAGAATGACACCTAGATACTAAAAGAGTTGCAAGATAAGGCAAAGACATGAAATTTTATACAGAAAACTCAATGAGGCATCTCAGAAAAACTGTAAAGCACGACTAAAAGAAATTAAACGTCAAAACTGAGAAATAGCAACAAGCAGACTGCAAAGGATGATGAGGAAATCAAAACTGAAATAGATTGATTAGGAAAATAGCATATATCACATAACTTATAGGATAGATTCTCAGATGATTACAATACCACCAAGTGAGACAGGGTAAAACACAAGATTTTCATAAATATTAAGAATCCATTCTAACTGAATAACTAGTATGTTATGCTTCTTTCCTTAAAAAATTGCTCCATTGCCCCTGCCAGCAAGCATCCTATTAATAAAAATCAATTTCTAATAATCCTGTTCTTTCCCCGAAATAGTTCTATTGTTATTTTTGTTAGTAAATATCTGTTAGCATTCTCAGAACAGATTTGGGGAATATTAGGCCTAGTAGAAAAAACAAACTTTAGACTCAGATATATAAGTTCATATAGCCATGTGATGGTAAACAAGCTACTATTTCAGAGATTATGTTTCTTGTGGAATTATTGTGAGGATTGAATAGGATAATGTAAGCAAAGTGTTCAAGGCAGTGCCTATTACAGAGTACAGATGACGATGACAACAGTGCCCTGAGACTATGATAAAATGCAGAATTTTTAGTGTATATTCATTCAATTCATTCCACCAATATTTGTTGATCACCTATTATTTGTTGGACATTATTATAATTAATAATGGATAAAGAAGTCTTCTCTATCTCTTTTGTAGGCTTCTTTCCTTCTCCCCATTCCTTAGCATTTCTCAGGCCTGGATTCCCAGGTTACCTATAATTCTCACCCTATATACTTCCTCTGGATATGATCTAATATACTCTCATGGTTTCAATTATCATCTATATGCTGAGACTCCCTCATTTTTAGCTTATACTTGTCTTCAAATGACTGATCTGAATATCCAAATACCTGCTCAACCCTATTTTGCCTATTAAATTGACACATTTTTACTTCTGCCTCTATTAACACCACTTTTAGTACAGGCCACCATCTACTCTCAGTTAGACTACTATAAAAGTCTCTTTTAAAAAATTTTATTGAGATATATTCATATTACCATACAATTTGCCACTTTAAAATGTACAATTCAGTTGTTTCCTGTTTATTCACATAGCTGTGCAACCATCACATTTTCATTATCTCAAAAAGAAACCTCTATCCATTGGATGTCATTTCCCATTCTCTCTGTCACTCCATCCTCCCAACCATGCAACCATTTGCAAAAGCTTCTTAAATCATCTCCCTGCCTTTAGTTCTGTTTTTCTCCAATCCACTGCATTTTGAGTGCTCTTCCTAAAATGTCCTTCAATCATTACCCAAGTATCTTAAGCAAAGTTCAACATAAACAACTTTATGATTGAACCATTAACTTCCTCTTCAAGTTCATCCTAAGCATTAATACTCTTGAATGCAATGTTCCAGTACACTGAATACTTCATTCTGTTTCTGTTTGCTCTTTCTAGCTTCCTACTTAGGTTTCAGGTTTCACTTACTGAGACAACGTTGTCCTAAACTCTGTTCTATATGCCCATTGTTATTTATTTTTTGTTTTTTTGAGACAGAGTCTTGCTCTGTCACCCAGGCTGGAGAGCAGTGGTGCGATCTCGACTCACCGCAAACCTCTACCTTCTAGGTTCAAGCAATTCTCCTACCCCAGCCTCCCGAGTAGCTGGGATTACAGGCACACGCCACCATGCCCAGCTAATATTTGCATTTTTAATAGAGATGGGGTTCCACCATGTTGGCCAGGCTGGTCTCGAACTCCTGACCTCAAGTGATCTGTCCGCCGTGGCCTCCCGAAGTGCTGGGATTACAGGTGTGAGCAACCGTGCCTAGCCTATATGCCTGCATTTTATGTTGCCGCAACAAACTATATCATTCCTATCATAGAAGTAATTCCACTTCATGGTAATTTGCTGTTCAAGACTGTTTTCTTGGCTTCTTTAAAAGAGTCGTAGGGTGTGTTTCCGAATCTAGAAGAGTGCTTGCTATATTCTATGCAATTAAATAATTGTCAAATAAGTGAACAGGAAAGCCAGGATTGTATTTTCTTAAAACTTACAATTTAAGGGTACATAAAGCTTACATACAAGATACGTTACTATTTATTATAAGAGATTATATATATAATAGGAGTTGTTGCAGAACATGCAAGTAGCACCTAACTTAGTCTTTGCAGAGTGGCCAAAGAAGATTTCCTAAGATAAATATGAGAAACTGTGTCTAAACTGACACTTAACTACGACGGAGATCAGGACACACTACCCCAAAATATGGCACTTGACATACTGAAAATTTTAAGCTGAAAGAATTTGAGAACAGCAGGTGCAGGAAGGACTTTCTGATTTCCTCTGAAGCAAATCATAAGACCATCCATGTGAGAGGATGTTTACTATATGCAGAAAAAAAGAACATCCTTATCTCAGAAGATGGAAGGACATGAGATGAATCTAAACAAACAGGTCTTGCTAAGGTCCCCTCACTTTACTACTCTTGGTTCATACCCCTTTTTGTCCTATTGCCTTTCTCTTTCACTCTTCATAAAACCTAATGTAAAAACACCCAGGTTTAACTGTTTCTTCCAGTCTTCATTTCCCTCCATGTTGCATAAAACTTAGAATATAAATTAGTGTACTTAACTTTTGTTAATCTGTCTTTTGTTACAAGGGTCTTACAGCAGAGAACTTAGAAGGAAAATATTTTTCCTCCCTCACAACTACAAATAGGAATTAGGGGATATATGAGGCTTAGGTGGGATAGCTAATTTTCAGAAGAAGATGAATGGCAGAGAGGCTGAGAAAGAGAGAGAGAGAGAGAGAGAGAGACACATACACAGGGACAGAGACAGACAGACTGACTATTGGAATCAGAAAACTAAAAGTTCAGTATTCCAAAAAGTCTTAGAATCAAAATGCTTATAATCTCTTCCTCAAATCTGTATTCTAAAGATACAGTATTTCCTAAAGTACAGAATAAAAGTATGCTGTATATACTCTATCTAGAGGTATCATTAACAATATAACCAGTAATACAGGTTAAAGGTTCAGCATAGATTCTGGCATAAGGTTGGCAGAGAGTAAATTTTAATTATTATTATTATTACTGTTGTAATTATTGTGGTGGTATCACTAACACTATTGTTATTGTTATTTCTAAGTCAATTATTGGATATCTAGAATACTAAGAAGGAGTATGAATCTTATTTTCTAAGCTTTGTTAGTCTGCTTGAAGTCCAGGGGTCCCTATCATTGCAGGGTATGTGTGAGAGGAGGGGGGAAAATCCAATGAACATCCTGAAATTGTAAGGAAACTTTGCTGTGTTTTTCAATAGAGGATTCACAGATTTCATTAAGTGACTAACACGGTCTAGGCCACCTACACCAAGGGGAGGTGAGGGAAGAGTGTAGGCAGAACCCAGATATAGCCAGTGAGGAAGACTTTTACTTTTCAAGAAAAAGAGCAAAAAGTTTATAGAACTGCATCAAATTAAACAAGAAACTCACTTAATCCAAAGCTATTTACTGAAATTTTTAAATATTGTATCTTATCATTTTAAAAAAATTGTATTACTGAAACTTTCACTCAATTTCTTAAGATTAACAAAAATGGGTTACAAAATAGCATGGATTTATCTCCAAAGGTCTCCAAAACTAGGGATAAAAAAATAACATAGCACCTGGTATGGTGTTACAATAGGTGTCAAGTTTTTATTCAGTGTAACTTTCATCAGAACAAAGAATAGGCTGTACATAAAATAAGAAAGAAAAGTCACCAAGGAAGTTTATTGCGGTAAATTAAAACCAGGACAAAACGGTGAGAAAGGGCCAGGTGCGGTGGCTCACACCTGCAATCCCAGCATTTTGGGAGGCTGAGGCAGGCAGATGGCTTGAGCTCAGAAGTTCAAGACTAGCCTGGGCAATGTGGTGAAACCCCATCTCTAGAAAAAAATACAAAAATTAGCCAGGCATGGTGGTGTCAACCTGTAGTTCCAGCTACTCAGGAGGCTGAGGTGAGAGGATTGCTTGAGCTTGGGAGGTAGAGGCTGCAGTGAGCCAAGATCATATTACTTGCACTCCAGCCCGAGTGAAAGAGTGAGACCATGTCTCAAGAAAAGAAAAAGAAAAAGAAAGGTGAGGAAAGGAAGAAACCTTTAGAGAAACACCACAGTGATCTTTAGACATAAGAATGTCACTCAAATGCATCTGCCCAGAAATTCTACAAAATCCACAGAGAAGCATGCCAACTAATAACCAAAGAATAAGAAAAGAATTGAGAAAATCCTTCTCCTTTACTATTTCTAGTATACACTTAATAAAAAGCAAAATCCCTCAAGGCAGTAAACATCTGCCCATCAACACTTATCAACAGCAACATCAAAAACGTAAGGCAAAGGTCAAGTCAAAGTTTATTGACAATGATGAACTATGACAGCCTCTATTAAATTACCCCTTTCTTCAAGGTGTATGTGATCAAAGCAGCAAAGATATTTTCACTCAGTCACATAACAAGCCATTTGTTGAGATTGAAACATCTGGTCAATATCTCCTAACACTGCAATTTCATGCACAGTTAGCATTAGGGCACATTTCTTCTACTTTTCTTACAGGGTCCATAAGGGTGGCACATATGGCTGATCATTTCATTCAAAAAGGATTCAATTCAAGGCATTACACACAATCGTCTGTGCTTTATGGTGTTTTAAGTCTACCTGCCATAGTTTTCCATCATCATTGCTGACTGCTGTTCTCTTCCACTATAAAAGCCTGCAAATATGACAGAGCACTTAAAGCTTAACAGCTTTCCTCTACCTGAGTTAGTAAGCATTTAAGGCAAAGGAATCTATAAAGTGGCAGGTCGTTTTCTATTGTCAAGAATTCCCAATACATGAAACTATTTATCATTTTATTTACCATTTAGCAAAAATCTAGTACAGATTAGAAAAGTAATTTTTAATGTCAAATCAAATATTTAACTTTCTGCTGGACAGATCTATGAAAGTACATTCTTTTGGCTATAATTTTAGGTTATAATAAACAATTTGAAAAAAAATCATAAAATATTTAAAAATTTAATTTTAACATATATTAACAGATTTTTTTAACTTGACAAAGAATGATTCTATACCAGAGAAAATCAGAATGTTACAATTTTATCAGTCCTATACACTGAAAATTTTCCACTTGAAATTCATGCATTTGTTGTCATGGTAACAGAGCCCTTTCTTAAACACTTACAGTAGTAAACTTGAACTCACACCATAGATTTCTCTTTTTCCCTTTCTTCCTTTAGTATAATACCTTCAAAAGAAAAACAGGGTGAGGGTGCGGGACAACTTTAAAGCTACTGTTTCATATTTCCTTTGACACATTTCCCTGACAGGTAGTATGACTATATGAGTATAATTATTTTCTGAAATTTAAGATTTTGCCTAGAAGCTAATAGCTAAATGAAAAAATATTTTTTTGTTTTGTTTTGTTTTTGAAACAGAGTCTCACTCTGTCACCCAGGCTGGAGTGCAGTGGCGCAATCTCGACTCACTGCAACCTCTGCCTCCCAGGTTCAAGCGATTGTCCTGCCTCAGCCTCCCGAGTAGCTTGGACTACAGGTGCGTGCCACCATGCCCAGCTAATTTTTTGCATTTTTAGTAGAGACGGGGTTTTACCGTGTTAACCAGGATGGTCTCAATCTCCTGACCTTGTGATCCACCCATCTCAGCCTCCCCAAAGTGCTGGGATTACAGGTGTGAGCCATCGTGCCCAGAGAAGAACTATTCTTTTCATGATAAAGAAACACAACCACCTTACAATAAGGAACATGCAATGACTGATTAAGGAAAGAGAGTATCAAAATAACAAGGTTAAATTAAAATCTAAATTAGGTACAATGTCCAGGACTGCTACTTCAGCATATAATGATTTATTTTGTTTGTTCATTTGTCCATTAATTGAGTCAGTCAATCCAATCCAATGATATTTATAAAGATAGTTCTAAGGGCCAGGTACCATCCTGTTACTTGACCACAAACTTGAACAAGTCAGGCTGGTCCTTATTTTCATGGAGATTCCACACAAAATAAAATGCAAAGCATAGCAAACAAAAACATTACACAGAAATAAAATGTATAATTGTAAGAAATGCTATGAAGAAAAAAATGTTTGAGAAAGACAATGAGTGGGAGGCGGGCAAAGAAGGAACCAATTATTTATTTTTTTAGAGATGGAGTCTCACTCTGTCACTCAGATTGGAGCACAGTGGTACAATTACAGCTCACTGTAACCTTGAACTCCTGGGCTCAAGTGATCCTCCCTGCCTCAGCCTCCTATGTAGCTAGGACTACATGTGCAAGCCATCACACCCAGCTAATTCTTCAATTTTTCAGAGACCAGGTCTCACTATGCTGCCCAGGCTGGTCTCTATCTCCTGGCCTCAAGTGATCCTCCTGCCTCAGCCTCCCAAGTAGCTGGGATTAAAGGCACTCAGCTAAAATCTATTTTAAATAGACAAAAGGACATTTAAACTGAGACATGAAACATGGAAATGAGCTAATTGGGTAAAGAGTGACCTTACGATTAGGGGAAGTTTCCAGAGAGAGGAGCAATGCAAAGCATCTGAGGCAGGAAGAACTTTGGCATATTAAAACAATTTAACACCTGTATGGCTGGAGCTCAGGGAGATGAAAACGGTTAGAAAAATATGCAGGTTCTAGATTATGCAGGCCTTGTTGGTTATATTAAGAAGGATAAATTTTATTCAGTGTAATAGTGTGCCACTGAAGGATTTTAATCAAGAAGGTGAAATTATCAAATGTAAAGTAAGATCACTTTTGCTACTGTGTATAACTGGATTGGAGAGGCAACAAGACCAGTTAGAAGAGTGTTATTCACATACCACATCCAGCCCATTTGAAAAGCCTGTCCTCAAACTATTTCCAGATTTCAACCACTTTTCATTAACTCCACTGCTACCACCCATCCAAGTTACCATAACTGCTTGCCTAGACTGTTGCAATGATTTGCTAACCTCTCTGCTTCCATCCTTGACTCCATGCACATAGAGCTGTCCTTTTTAAATGCAAGCCGAAGTATGTCACTCCATTGTTCAAAACCCTGTAATGCTTCCAACACCACTCACTAAAAAGCAAAAATCTTTACAATAGTCTATGAGGCCCTACAGGTTCAAGCCACTTCCCTTTACCTCTTAGCGCCTCTCTAACTCCATTGTCTACTATTCTCCATTACTCTGCTCCAACCACTCTGAACTCTGTACAAGATTTTAAACAATTTTTTAAATTTTTATTTTATTTTAGAGATGGGATCTTGCTATGTTGTCCAGGCTAGATTTGAACTCCTGGGCTCAAGCAATCCTCCCACCTTAGCCTCCTGAGCAGCTAGGACTACAGAAGCACACCACCGCACCTGGCTCCCTACTGGATTTTGAAACACACCAAACATGCTCTCCTTTAGCAAATGCCAACCCCTCCACTGAACTGGATTTCCCCCAGAAAGCCATATGGATCCTCACTCATCTTGAAAGTCTTTACCCAAATCTCACCTTCTCAATAAAACTATTTAACATTGTAAAGTGTTCCTTCTGTTCCAACATTTCCTATGCCACAAACACTCTTCTAAGGCATCCTGGAACCTGGCATCAAAAGTATTGGATAAACTATATCTTAAAAGATCAATGGAAAGAAATTATAGTATTATTTTAATAGATACCAAAAATTTATTCTGGTGATATTCAAAACATACTACTAAAACAACATAATTATACAAGAAGAAAATTATACTAAAATAAATGTTAGCTATTCATGTTATTGTAGGATGCATATTATCACTGTTATTTTTTTTTTATTATACTTTAGGTTTTAGGGTACATGGGCACAATGTGCAGGTTTGTTACATATATATCCATGTGCCATTATCACTGCTATTTTTTAACTGTTATGGCCTATATAATTACATCATAAAATTAAAGGCCTAAGATATGAAAAAAGGGAAAGCACAATATCACAATCTGCAAAAGATATGGAAAAATTAAAAAACAAACATCTGCTTTCTTTCTTTTTTTGAAGCAGAATCTCACTCTGAGTGCATTGGCATGGTCATAACTCACTATAACCTCAAACCCCTGGGCTCAAGGGGCTGGGATTACAGGTGTGAGCCACTGCCCTCAGCCCAAATAGGTAGTTTCAATTATTATGGGAAGTGATTCAATCTTCATTATAAACCTATGAGGTAGATACATCATCTCCATTTCATAGATTAAAAAAAAAACAAAACTGAGGCACAGAAAGACTAAATAACCATCCTAGGGTTTAATTTGAGACACTTCAACTCCAAAGCTCAAGTGTGACTATTCCATACTAGTCACTGAAGAGGATCAATCAAAAATTTATTAGATATTTGTGAGATAAAGTAAAATCCTAAGCGCCCCAACCTACTGAACAGACGTCTGTGGACTAAAGAGGTCCCAGAAAAACTTTAAAAACGAAGTTTCCCGGCCTTGATGAGATAGGAGGTTGGGCACGTCTCACTATACCCTCTTCCTCACTACCTGTCATTAGACTTTTTTTCCTAAGAGTTAAACAAACACCAGCCCTGGAAAAGAAAGAATGGAAAATTCTTCCACTGACCAACTGCCTGATGTTGTGGCCAGATTCCCCTCCCTTTTCATGGTTTTGACATGACTGCTGACCAACTTACAAAGCAATCCTTCCTGATAAACGACAATTGACCATGGACTGGTCAGTTTACAGAGAATGTGCACAAAGCACCTTTGAGTCCTAAGTTTCACCTTTGATGTATACAGTCTGATTTTACCACATTTTTAATGTTAAGTCTCCATTCCAAAGCGAACATGGGACATATGTAACATGTTATGTTTGCTTATCATACATACATGTAACCCCTTTCATGAATACTCATAGCTCCTCCTGTAACCTGTTAAATATGTATGTTCAGCTAAACCATTTAGTGTAAAACTCCTCTCTCACCCATCCTCCTTGAAATGGCTACTTTTGATCTAATCCAGAGGCTGCGCTTCCCAGCCTACAGGTTGTAACCCCTCTCAGAAATAAAGTTCTCTTTTCCAGATTTACAGATCTCATAATTTTTAAGTTGACACAGTAATGAGAGTTTGGTCAGATGTCCAGTTACTAAAACACATGCTTTAAAAAATCTTCTCAGATACCAATAATAACCTATTGGAAAAACAGTAAGGAAAATGTTCTATATACAATAGCAGAAAGAAAACCAAACAAACAAAAAATCTACACCTGAACATATTGATTAATCTCAGCATCATTAAAAGTGGAACAACCAGATATGATGGCTCACAGATGAGATAAAATGGAAATGATGGAGCATCACTTTAAGAAGATTCTTGCCTAAAGAAATGAAACCTGAGTTTAACCAAATCTCTAGCTCAAACTCTCAGCAAATACTAAATATGAAGCAACTAACCAAATTCAGAAAGTGAGATATTCTCCTGGAAAAATAACCCAGTTTCTCTTTTAAAAAAAGGTCAATGACAGTATAAATAAAAAAAAAAAAAAAAGAAAGACGAGAGAGAGAAAAGCAGTAATAATAAAAGACACAAGGTACAAATACAGTGTTTGAATTCTTTGATGCTGATTCAAATAAACTTACTGTAAAAGGCTATTTTTGAAACAATTATGAAATGCAAATCTAAATTGGATATTAAATAGCAGTAAGAAATTACCATTGCGAATAATATGATGGTGGGTTTTCTGAGACCATTCTCAGGCAATCTAGAGCATTTGAGGATGAAATGATAAGACATCTGGGACTTGCTTCATAGGAGAGGTACTTAAATCAGGTTTGGCAAATATAAATAATTACTGGAGCTAGATGGAGAATAGGAACGTGGAGTTCATTATACCTACTATTCTTTCTCTGTGTATGTTTGAAACCTTCGATAATAAAAAGCTATGAAATAAATAATTAAAATGAAAAACTTGTATATGATAAGAAAACAAAAATGTACCCTAAAATGTTATTTCTTCCCAAAGAACCTACAAATTCCAATGTGATATTTTGAAAGTATCAATATGATTTTTTAATTCATGTGGAAGAATAATAAGAAAGTACCTTCTGAAATGATGGGATTAAGGGAGCAGTTTACCACCAGGTATTAAAATGTATTATTTGTTAATTGTTTTCTAAACAATTTGGTACTAATATATAGATCGACAGAAAAATACAGAGTTCAAACACGGACCCAAGTATCTACAGCAATATAGTATTAAAATAAAGGTGATTTTTTTTTTATGGAAATGAGGGAATTAGTACATTAAGCTGTCATAAAAATAGAACCATTTTCAGGGAAAAAAAAGAAAAGTTTTTCCTGTCACACTTTAACCAAAAGTGTAAAAACAACAACAGCAGCAACAACAAAAACCCCACACAAACGAAAAAAAAAACCAAAACAAAACAGAACCCATAAAGGTATTAGAAAATTCAGCCACTTATTTTAATAACTAAGACAAAGAAAAATTTCCTAACTATGGCACATACACCAAATACTACAAAGAAAAATACTGATAGCTTAGACTTTGACATAAAGTAAAGATACCATAAAATCTTTGAAGAAGCCCCCTTTGCCACTCTCCTGGTGCTGCTGAGGTAGGACCAGCAGTTTAAAAAAAAAATGGCTCTTGCCATTCTGGCCCCCCTTGACTGACTCTAATAAGAGACTACAGCTTTGAGCCTGCCTATCAGCCAAGTGTAAATAGGTAGTAACAACTGTATCATGGTCCAAAATGCTGATTGTGAAGACAGGTGAATCAAATGACAATTTCCCAGGCATATCCACATTTCTGGAGAGTCCATATTTTAGCCTGCCTACATCCATTCTTGCACAACTATAATTTTTTTAAAGGGCAATGATATAAACACTAACAAACAATAAACATATATATTCTCTAGAACAGTAACCGAAGAATGGCAAATGAAAATAATGAGAAATCATTTTTTATAATTTGACAGGCAAAGTTGTCATTTTTATATTAAAAAAAGCAAAAGCCAATGTCATTTATGGGAATGGTAATGCATCATTTTTTAAAAATCTGGCAACAGACATCTATAAACAATATTGGTAATTAAGTTTTTATAGGATAATTAAAATGTACAGAGTTCTTTTACAAAAAAGATTTATATGCAGAAAGTGTAAGGGGAGTCTGATTCATATCTCAATTATAACATCATCAAAATAAAAATGTTACTGAGCACCCACAATAAAATTAGGCACTTGTTAATCCAAGAGACTCTTACTATATCTAAAGTACTCTGTGAGGGAATGGAAGCACAAATAAAGTCATGAGAAGTTCATAGCTCTAGTGGAGGAGTAAGCATGAAAACAACATACAACGAGTATTATAATACAGGTACAAACAAAATACTTGGAAAGCACCAAGGAATATGGGGCATAATGAAAAGGTCAAAGAGTAAATGACAGATATGCTGGTTTTTGAAGTTTGAAGATTTTACCAGGCTGAAAAGAAGAAAAATAAATTAAAGTGAATCATACATAGAGAAACTCATATGCACAAAAATACAGAGAGACATGGGCAGGCTTTCTCTGAATTTAGTAAAAGATGGGGTCCATAATAGCATATTTTATGAAGGACTAACCGTGCATGACAATGACAAGCAGGCTGGGATCAGAGAGTTACCTGATAAATCTGTATTTCAGAAAGACAATTAGGCAACAGTGTACAGAAAACTAACCAAAAAATGGGAGGTAATTCTCCCTGGGTCTCTGAAAATTATGATCGTGTAAAACTCATATCCACCAGTGAGGTTCCCAATGCTTAAAGACTATTTTCTTGTTTAGTAGTGATATTGACAAATGAGACATTTTACATTTGTAAGATATGCATAATTTAAGGAACAAAAACTGCAAATGATCAATGTATCATGGTAAAAATATCACATATGGGTAAAATCCATTCGAAGGGTAAAACAGACCAATAAATATATATTCTTTATCAGCTTCTTAAGATATAATTCACATACTATGCAATTCATCCCTTTGAAGTGCACAGTTCAATGCTGTTCAGTATATTTAGAGTTGTATAGGCATCACCACATCAATTTTAGAATATTTTTCAACACCCCCCAAAAAAACCAGTTCACTCAAGTCATCACTTCCAAAAAACTCATCCTCACAAGTCCTAGGCAAACACTAATTTATTTTCTGTCTCTAAAAATATGCATGTTCAGGCCACTTCTCAGACATGGAATCATAAAACATATCTACTTTTATGACTGGCTTCTTTCATTTAGCATGATATTTTCAAAATTTGCCCATGTTGTAGCATGTATCAGTACTTCATTTCTTTTATGTCAAATCATATTCTATTGTATGGATATTCCAAATTTTGTTTATTCATTTATCAGTTAGTAACACACTTGGGTTGTTTTCATGTTTAGGCTATTATACATAATGCTGCTATAAACATTTGTGCAAACATTTTCATTTGTCTTGTGTATATACCTAGGAGCACAATTGCTGGATATGGCAACTCTATGTTCAGATATTTAAGGAATTGCAAGACTCTTTTCCAAAAAGGCTGCACCATTTAACATTCCCACCAGCAATGCCTTAAGGTTCTCCAAATACTTGCCAAAACTCTGTCCTTCTGATTATACCCATCATCCTAGCAGGAGTGAAATGGTATCTCATTGTAGTTTTGACTTTAATATACCTGATAGCTAATTATGTTGAGCATCTTTTTATGTGCTCCTTAGTCATCTGTATATCTTCTTTTGGGAAACTGCCTATTCAGATATTATGCCCATTTTTTAAAGTGAGTTATTTGTCTTTTCATCATTATTGAGTCTAAATAATTCTTTATATATTCAAGATAAAATAGATACGTGAGTGCAATTTTCTCCCATTCTGTGGGTTGTCTTTTCACTTTCTTGATGGTGTCCTTTAAAGCACAAAACTTTCAAAACTTGATGAAATCTAATTTATTTATTCTTTTCTCTTATTGCTCATGCTTTTGGTGACCTATCTAAGAATCATTTGCCAGCTCATATCCTATGCCTGGTCATAAACATGTATCCCTATGTCTTCTTCTAACGGTTGCAGTTTTAGTTCTTACATTTAAGTCTTTAATCCATTTTGAGTTTATTTTTGCATATGAGATAGGGGTCCAGCTTCTTTTTCTTTTCCCATATGGATGGGCAGGTGTTCTAGTACCCTTCATTGAAAAGACTATTCTTTATGCCATGGCACACTTATAGAAAGACAGGTTACCATAAATGTGAAGATTTATTTCTGTTCTCGATTCTATACCATTAATAGATATGTCTATCATTATGCCAGAACTACATATTGGTATGGCTTCACCATACGTTTTTTAATTGGGAAGTGAGAAATATAATTTTGGTCTTTTTCAAGATTGTTTTGGCTATACTGGGTCCCTTGAATTTCCATATTAATTTTAAGAGCAGCTTGTCAAATTGTGCAAAGAATTTAGCTGCGATTTTAGGAGGAAATTTATTTTAGATCAATTTGGGGGAGAACTGCCATCCTAAAAATATTAAATCTTTTCAAAATATCAATATTTAATGTCTTTCCATTCAGTTTCCTTTAATGTCTTTCAATGTTACGTAGTTTTTAGAGTATAAGTTCCACACTTCTGTTGTTATATTTATACTTAAGTACATTATTTCTTTTTTAGATATTTAAATGAAATTGTTTCATAACTTCATTTTCAGTTTGCCCATTAATATTGTGCAAAAATCCAATAGATTTTTCTATCTTGATATTTTATCTGTCAACCTTGCTGAATGCATTACTTTTTTTTTTTTTTTAAGAAACTGACGTTTATTTTCCGTCAACCTTATTTCCATGTTGCTTAAGAGCGTGTGCAAGAACAGCTTAAGACCTTTCAGTGGTCGCTCCTACCCATTCAATGGCCTGAGCATTGGGAGCTGCGGACCAGCCTTCCGTGGCAGGCTGAGCGCTCCAGTCTTCAGTAGGGAACTGATGAATAGGTGCAGAGGGCACCTGCACACCTTCAGACCAGTCTGCAACCTCAGGCTGAGTAGCAGTTAACTCAGGAGCTGGAATTCCTGAATTCCTGAAATTCCTCCTTGGTCAGAGCCTTTTCAGCAGCAGCCTGCTCTGCTTTTTCAATCTCTTTAGGATCTCTGTAGAGTGGAGATCAGACATGAACTCCCATGGGTGTTCATGGGAAATGGTGCCAAACACGCGAAAAACTTCCCGGGCTGGCATCCACCACATCAAACCCACTGAGTGAGCTCCCTTGTTGTTGCATAGAATGGCAATGTTCACATAGTGCAGAGGAGAATCTGTGTTACACAAAGCAATGGTAGATAGGTTAACGTAAGATGCCTCTATGAGAGGCTGGTTGTCAGCCCTGGGGTCAGTAACCACAAGAAGCCGTGGCTCCTGGAAGGCTGCCTGGATGTGGTTAGTGAAGGTTCCAGGAGTGAAATAGCCAACAATTGGAGTGGCTCCAGTGGCAGCAGCAAACTTCAGCACAGCCCTCTGGCCAATATTCCTGGAGGATATAACACTGACATCAGCAGGGTTTTCAATGGCAACAATGGCACGAGCTGCCAGCAGAAGCTTCTCCCAGGTCCTCTTCAGATTTATGATGTGGATGCCATCACTTTTCCTTATAGAGATGTACTGTTCCATCTGGAAGTCAAGATTGGTACCACCTAAGCGGGTTCCTGCTGCAAGGAACTTAAGGACATCCTCCTCCTTCATTTGCAGGACATCAAGGGCTCCGGACATGGTGAAAAGTTTCGCTTTAAGCTACGATGGGAATCCAGAAAGAATGCCATATGGACGCCTATGTGGGTAGTGTGAAAAGCCATTTATTACTTCTAATAGATTTTTAGGGGACTCCTTAAGATTTTTGTTTTGTATATAAGATCATGTTATCTACAAACAGATACAGTTTTACTATTTCCTTTCCAATATAAATGCCTTTTATTTATCCAGTTAAAGTGTATGATTCAATGATTTTAGGTATAATCATACTTGTGTAACCATTACCACAAATAATTTTAGAACATTTTCTCCCCCTAAGAAGAAACCTTGTACCCATTAGCAGTTACTCCTAAATCTTCCCATCTCCTTCCAATCCTAGACTGATTTTTCCAATGTTTCCAACATGTAAACGTAACACACTTTAATTTTTCCTTTCCAAACCCCAAAGTTTCAATAGCTAGTATATACTTATAAATGATTTCATTGAAAACTGATCTTTCATCATAATGTGTTGTTTGAAAAGGAAACATCATGATTAAAAACACAGGAGATGATCAGGAAAGATATCCTTAAACTAACAGTATAAATATATCTCCACAATAAAAATTGCAAAAGCCTACTTTGAACTCACCATAAAATTATTCTACATAATCAAAAATATTTATCAAAAGTTTACTCTAGCCTGGGTGCAGTGGCTCACATCTATAATCCCAGCACTTTTGGAGGCCAAGGCAGAAGGATCACTTGAGCCCAGGAGTTCAAGACCTGGGCAACATAGTGTGACCCCTGTCTCTAAATTTTACTTTTCTTAAAAGAAGAAAATTTATATGATAAAAAATTGATCAAATATTTATAATAAAATATTTTAAATACTCTGTATCATAATCACACATATTTCAAACTGCCAGCAATGATCTAGAGGGCCAACTATATATCAGAAAGCCTGTAGAAATGAGGCAAAAAGGTAAAAAAGATTTTGCTTTCTCAAACTTTAGAGGGCTAACTGAAAACATTAAGTTAGTAGTCAAATGTATTTAACAAGGAAAGCAGATGGTCAATGTTACGACTATTTAAGCTAGTTCTGATTTCCTAATAACAATAATTGATATATATGAAGTTATGGTAGAAAATATACACCACATTCATAACTTTTTGAGATGTTCAGTACTTTTTAGAGATGGATTCATCTTAGGATTAAAAATTGAGGTGAGTTCAGACAACTCATTTACTGTCATATGAACATAAATTCCTTTAGTTTGTTTCTCTAATTTGTTTTAACAGTAGTATAGGGATTTGAATTAACAAAATTAACTGTACATATTTAAGGTATACAATTGTTTAAGTTTTGGCTTATGTATATAGCTGATGTACAATTAATCAATTTTAAATGGATCATTCTATTAGTATCGTATGTAAAGAATCTGCTCACTTATTTTCATTTAGTAATGTTTTTACAGTTTTCAGAGTAAAGGTCTTCCAGATCTTTTGTCAGATTTGTCCCCAAGTATAGCCTATTATTTATGTGATAGAAAACATTTCTTTTATTAAATTTTAATTTCAAATTTTTGTTCCTAGTACAGAAAACTACGAGTTTTAAATACTGATCTTATATTCTGCAACCATGCTAAACTCAATTATTCATTCTAGTACCTTTTTGTAGATTCTATAGAATAACATACATAGATGATCATATCACTGAAGTATAATGACTGATTTACTTCTGTTTTTTAATCTAGAAGCACTTCTTTTTCTTAACTAATTGCACTGGCTAGAACCTCCAGTACAATATCGAACAGAAGTAGTGAAAGTAGACATCCTTGTCTTATTCCTGATCTTAGTGAGAAAGCATTCAGACATTCACCAGTAAATACAATGTTACCATTGGTTCTTTACAGATGCTAATTATCAGGCTAAGGAAGTTCTTCTCTATTACCAGTTTCAGAAGTGATTTTATGAGGAATGGATGTTGGACTTTATCAAATACTTGTTCTGTGTCTTAAGAGATAAATATACAAATTTTCTTTAATCATTATTTTAGGTGAAGGATAAGTACAGTACTTGTTACTTTATCTTATCAAAAGTAGAGAGCCCCAACTTCCTTTAGATTTAATGAATAAAAAAATACTTTGACTTTATGAATGCAATCAACTATGTAAGTATACAACTCATATTTGTTAGATAAAGAACTCTTCTAACTCTTTTTGTGGTACTGCTCTGTCTCTGAGGCTGAAGCACAGTGGCGCGATCATGGCTCATTGCAGCCTCTGCCTCCCAGTCTCAAATAATCCTCCCACCTCAGCCTCCTGAGTAGCTGGAACTACAGGCATACACCACCACACCTGGCTAATATTTGTAATTTTTGTAGAGATAAAATTTGCCATGTTGTCTTGGCTGGTCTTGAGTTCCTAGACTCGAGCAATCCACCTGCCTTGGCCTCCCAAAGTGCTGGGATCACAGGCATGCTCCACCATGCCAAAGTAGTAACTCTTTATCTACAATGAATTAGTAGAATCTTAAGTAAAATGGCTAAACTCAGCATAAATGGTTATCAACACCCTGGAGAAAAATACAGTACTATAGCCCAATATACTGTATGATGAACAATAAGAATATTTCAGACAGAGGCCAGATGCAGTGGCTCATGCCTGTTAATCCTAGCTCTTTGGGAGGCTAAGGCAGGCAGATCACTTGAGGTCAGGAGTTTGAGACCAGCCTGGCCAACATGGTGAAACTCCGACTTTACTAAAAATATAATTAGTTGGGCGTGGTGGCGTGCGCCTGTAGTCCCAGCTACTCGGGAGGCTGAGGCAGGAGAATCACTTGAACACAGGAGGCGAAGTTTGCAGTGATCTGAAATGGGGCCACTGCACTCCAGCCTGGGCAACAGAGTGAGACTCTGTATCAGAAAAAAAAAAAATATTTCAGACAGAAACTTGAAGTAGATTAGTGAATTCTGGTAGAGCTGGAGTGTAAATAAGACCATGAAACCACTAACATTTATCATGATTATGTTAGAAGTATCTGATGTGTGATACCATGAAGAGGTAAATGACACACAGCCTCTATGTAGCAAATGTTTACCCTAGAAGAAATTTAGAAACATTAAGTTAAAAAAAGAAAACACTGCAAAAGGTTAACTACAGCTGGGCATGGAGGCTCACATCTCTAATCTCAGCACTTTGGGGGGTCAAGATGGGGGGATTGTTTGAGCCCAGAAATTCAAGACCAGTCTGAGCAAGAGAAACCCTGTCTCTACAAAAAATACAAAAATTACCAGGCATGGTAACATGTGCCTGTAGTCTGAACTACTTGGGAAGCTGGGGCAGAAGAAGCACAGGAGGTCAAAATTGCAGTGAGCCATGTTCATGCCACTGTACTCCAACCTGGAAAACAGGTTCTGCCTCCTGCAGAATTATTGTTCCTGGGAAAAAGACAGGGTTAGTTTCCTGCAAACCTCTCCAAACAACATCTTGGTCAACCAATGCCAATACATAATTTCTAAAATGCATGTTTCTGTTTAAAGATTCCATATTTTAACAATTTATATTTACATCTATATATAATTATATTTAACTATACAGATATTGATACTTCATATTTGATTTATTAACAATGAACTCATAGTCAACAGCAGTGTAACTCATGCCTGAACCAAGTTTGTCTATTACAGATTTTTATTCTCTAAGGTGTATCACAGCCTTCTTATGCTTAGAAACACTAGACAGCATATCTGCACTATGCTTGGGAACCATTTTAAACAGAAAAATCAACAACAAAAAAATGTGATTCATGTGGCACTAAATATGCATTGAAAAGGACACTTGTTTACAGTACGACAGTTGAAAAGGCAAACCATCACCTTCTTTGACCTCAGAGACGAATGAACGCATAAGGTGACACAAAATTTTTGCTTCTCCAAATATGTTTACAAATGACTGCAAAAGCACCCTGAGTACTGGTTTTGGATTTACAAGTACATTTTAGTGAGTAGGTAAACTCACATATGCAAAACTTCTGAAGAATGAGAATCAATGACCATGGCCTTTATCAACATTTTATATAAGTGTCTCTTAACCATTTTTTTAGTTTTAGATTCTTTTGAGAATATGATAAAAATTATGTATCCTCAGAAAAACTCACACATTAAAAAACTGTAATTTCATGGACTTATGGACCTCCTGAAGTCCATTCCAACTGACAATCCATGAAACATAGTTTTAAAGTGCCAGCTTTAAAGACTCTAGGCAAAGAAGTTTTTTAAAGCATTCTTCAAAAATCATTTTAGATATAAACCATTGCTGAATGTGCTGAATATGAACTCTTCATATTTACAAAATAGTCACTGCTATATACTTTCCGAGTGTATAGTGCAACAATGATCAGGGTTTATCAACTAAATTAAAGGTGGTTTCATAGAGGACATAATGCATTTGCAGTTTTTATGCTTTCTAGAGCAAATTTTTCTTATGGAGTACTAAAGAATCTACAGAACATAAGAAGAAAAGCAAGATATAAACTAATTTAGAGCATTATTCTTGCTTCTTAAAATGCTCCAATTTGTGGGAATGAACACATACAATGTGAGGTTTCATAGCACATTGATATTTGGGTATTTTTGTTTTGCTTTCTGAGACAGGGTCTTGCTCTGTTACCTAGGCTGGAGTGCAGAGGCACAATCTTGGCTCACTGCAACCTCTGCCTACCAAGCTCAAACAGTCCACCCACCTCAGCCTCCCAAACAGCTGGGACTACAGGTGTGTACCACCATGCTTGGCTAGTTTTTGTATTTTTTTATAGAGATGGGGTTTCACCATGTTGTCCAGGCTAATCTCGAACTCCTAGACTCAAGTGACCCACCTGCCTCAGCCTCCCAAAATGCTGAGATTACAGGCATGAGCCACCATGCCTGTATGGCACACTGATATTTATATCAGATTTATAATTTTTTTGGCTCTCTATATATGACATATCTACAAATGTTGATTGTAATCCAGGATCTCTTTAGTCTAAATGAAAATTGTATTTGAAAGACTGCTAAAAACAATTTTATTTCAGATTTGCAACTGACAAATTAACCTAGCAATTGTTTGGAAGTATTAAAAAGAAAGCAAAAAAAATTTTTTTTAAAAGTAAACATCACAGAAACAAGTATCAGCACTTGTTCAATATCAACCAATGAAGGCTACTTAACTGGCAGAGGAAATGACACCCTTTTTATAATTGCATTTTAGGATACAAAGAAATGCTAAGTAGAGTGTTCTATATTAAAATTTTCAAGACGTACTATTTTAGTATAAAGACTTAAAATAATTTACTATGTTTTAAGTACAAAGGGTCTAGAGATGCTGATAATATTCAAGTAATTATGAAAAACAAGACTATAATAATAGATAACATCAAAAGTCAAAATATGGTTCTGCTTTGATAATCATTAAACCTGGCAAGGTTCCAGGTCTGATCACTTAAAAGGTATTTCTTGGTTAAAAATAAAAATCAAATAAAAAACAGGAAAATAAGTTGAATATACATTTCTCCCAAAAAGATGTATGCATGGACAACAAGCACATGAAAACATTTACAATATCATTAGTCATTAGGAAAAGGAAAATCATAAATACAATGAGATATAACTTTATACCCACTGAGTTAGATATTAATAGTATTTAAAACTGGAAAATAAACTAACAAGGGTTAGTGAGGATGTACACAAACTGGAATCCTCATAAGTTGCTGGTGAAAATATATCTTATTGTAGATGATGTAGTAGACAGTTTGGCATTTCCTTAAAAAGTTAAATATAGAATTACCATATGACCCAGCAATTAAACACTCTTCCCAGGTATTTGCCCAAAATGAATCAGCCAAAGCATTTAGGTAAGACAAAGAAATAAAGGGCATCCAAATTGAAAAAGAGGAAATTAAATTAGCCTGTTCCCAGACGAAATGATCTTATACTTAGGAAAACCTAAGGACTCTACAAAAATGAATCAAAATCAGGCATTCAAAAGGCAGAAACAACTCAAATGTCCATCAATTGATGAATGAATAACAAATGTGGTATAGCTATACAATGGAACATTATTCACTCAAAAAAGTGAAGTGCTAATATATGCAACAAAATAGGATGCACCTCCAAGACATTATTCTAAGTAAAAGACCAGACAGAAAAGGTCACATATAGTGATGATTTCATGTATATGAAACCTCCAGAATAGGTAAATCCATGGACACAGAAAGTTGATTAATGGACTGCCTGATGGGTATGGAGTTTCCCTTTGGGGTGATGAAAACTTAGAACTATTTAGAAATTATGGTTGTGCAGCATTGTGAATGCAGTAAATGCCACTGAATTGTATACTTTAAAATGATTTATTTCACATTATAGAAATTTTACATCAGTTTAAAAGTTTTCTTAAAGATAAGGCTGTTTTTAACCTAAATGTTAACATTAATTACTGAAGCATTGTAAGGAAATGGTATCACAAAATTTGTTTCTTAGTAGGGTTTTCAGTAGCTCTGTGGAACACCGACTGGAGGAGAGCCAGGCTGGATGTAGGGAGAACAGAGGAAAATTGTTCTGTAATCTAAAAGAGAAGTGAATAAACTGGAGAAAGGCAGAAAGAAAGTGTCAGGAAAAGACTGTGGGAAGTAGTGATCACTAGTGTAGATTCTGTAAAACTCCCAGGAAGATAAAAGAGAAGAAATCACAAGTAGTACCTGACACCCCAGCTTAGTGTTAGAATCCACTGGAATTCATTTGAAAGAAGTTGCTAGAACACATGCGCACACACACACACACACACACACGCCATAGCCTTTGCCTAAAGATAAAGGAAAGGAAAATATTAGAAGAGCTGTAAGAGTAGGAATTGCCAGCTGTGGAAAAGGAAGAAGAGGAGCCAGAAAAGAAGAAAAATCTGAGGGAAAAGGTATCACATAAGCTAAGCAAGACAGAGGAAAAGTTTCAGAGTTATGGTAAGGTCAACACTGATAAATGCCAGAGATAAGTCAAATAGACAAGAACTGAAAAGTTCACTGGATTTGGCAACTAAAAGGTCATGGGTGACTCGTGCCCATTGGATTTTAAAAACGTGGCGAGAGCAGCTGAATGCATCAGAGATAAAGAAGTGTGAACTACACTGTCAAGAAATTCAGCTGAAATGAGGATAAATAAGGCAAATGTTGGAGAGTTTCCCTGTTTGTTTCAATATTGGGATAGGAGCACATTTACAACAAAGTTAGCAAAGATCAAGAAGAGAATAAGGTTTGAGATTAGACTCAAGGCATGAGAAGAAAATACAGATAAAAGGTTTTAAATATAGAAGGAAAGAAGGGAAAGACCTATTCCTCAAATAAGGGTAGTGATAAGGAAGTACAGGTACGAATGTAATTAAGTGTGGTTATGTATAATGCACCAAAAATACTTAATGATTCAAATGATTGCTTACTAGAAGTTGAAAAGTTATCTCCTATGGGTGTGTCTCTGAGTCAGTGAGACAAGGGGCTCCAGACTCCATGCCACAGATCCCAAAGGAGGCCCCAGACTCAGCCCCAGCTCCTCCTGCTGCAGTAGGGGATGCATCCTGTCTGTGCAGAAACAGGAACCTGCTGGGAGATGGGTGCCCATTTGAGCTAAGGAGACAGGCACGCCAACCTCCATCCCACAGCAGATCCTCAGGTGGTCCATTCTCAGCTCTGACTCTTTTTGCTGTGGTCTGAAAATAATTCTGTGCAAAGATCTGCTGGAAGAGGGGTATCTGTCTGGGCAAACAAGACAGGCTCTCCAGATTCTGCAACACAGGAGATCTTGAGGGAGCCCAGTCTCAGCTCCAGGCTTTCCTGCTGCAACCAGGAAACTATCTTGTCTACAGGGTCTACCGGTGAGATGCATGCTCAGACCAGGTTCTCCAGCCACCATCCCACAGCAGATCCTGAGAGGGTCCAGTCTCAGATCCAGACCCTCCTCCTGCTGTTAGGGAACTCTCCTATCTATGCAGGGACCTGCTGGGAGACATACGCCCATCTGAGCCAACATGACAAGCACATCAACCTCCATCCAACAGCAGATCCCAGGGTGGTGCAGTTTCAGCTTTGGCTCCTCTCACTGCAGTTGGGGAAGTATCCTATGTGTGCAGGAACATTTAGGGCGATGCACACCCCTCTGAGCCAAGACCAGGCTCTCAATCCTCTGTCCCATAGCAAATCCCAAGGGGGCACAGTCACACCTCCAGCCTCTCCTGCTGTAGTCAGGAAATCATTCCATCTATGGAGGGACTTGCTGGGAGACACACGCCCAATTGGATCCATGTGACAGGCATATCCATAGTAGATACTGAAGGGTCCCAGTCTTGGCTCCAACCCCTCTTGCTGCAGTCAAGAAACTGCCCAGATACTGGGACCTGTTGGGTGATACATGCCAGTCTGAGCCAATGAGGTGAGCCAATCAGCCTCCTTCCCACAGTAGATTCCAAAGACGCACAGTCTCAACTCCAGCCACTCTCTTTGTAGTCAGGGACCTATCCCATCTGTGCAGAGATCTGTTGGGAGGCACACCCATCACGACCACTAGGAGAGTCTTCTGGCCTCAGGTGTCTGGACAGCATTCCCACGCAGCCCAAGTACCTTCCTTGGGTCTTCCCGAGGTCCATCTGGGCCGGAAAGCTGTGTCAACCTTGGAGCCCTTGCAGGACTCAGAAAACCTGGGCTTAAAGCATCCTCTTGTGCTGAGATGGCTGTAATTGGTCAGAGGCTCAGGGAATGCAATAGTCAGTCAGCTTTAGAATCCCTGGAAGGCCTCTTGAAGAAGGACAGGCACAAACAAAGCCAGGCTGGGAAGACTAAAATAAATTACAAATCCCTCAATGCACAGACATCATCACACTTCTAAAGCACTGAGAACATTTAGGGAAATACGATCACACCAAAAGAACAAAATAAGGTACCACAGACTAACCTGAAAGTGACCGAGATATGTGATCTCTCCAAAAATTCAAAATACCTGTTTGAAGGCAGCTCAAAGAACTTAAAGAAAACATGAAGAATCAATTCAGAAAATTATGAGAGAAATATAAGAGACTGAAATAACTTTTTTAAAAAACCAGAAATCCTGCAACTAAAAAAAAAAATGATGAAGTGAAAATCCCAATAGAGAGCAACAGAAACAGAATTAACCAAATAAAAGAATCAGTGAGCTCAAAGAAAAATGATTAAAAATATGATGAGAAGAGAAAAAAAAGATAAGGAAGAAAGAAAGCTTACAAAATCTATGGGACAACATCAAAAGAGCAAATATTCAGGTTATTGAAGTCAAACAAGGACTGAGAAAGACAAAGGGGTAGAAAACTTATACAAGGAAATGATAACAGAAAACTTTCCATACCTGAAAAAAGATATAAATATTCAGGTAGAGTAAGGTCAAAGATCACTAATTATATTAAACACAAAGAAGACTACTCTAGGACACATTATAATCAAACTCACGAAGGTCAAAGGCACAAAGAAAAACTTCTGAAATCACTGAAAGAAAAGAAGTAAATAACATGCAAGGAAGATCCAATATGCCTGGTAGCAGACTTATCAGCAGAAACCCTATAAGCCAGGAGAATGTGGAATAATATATTTGGAATGCTGGTGGGGAAGAAACTGTCAACCAAGATTACTGTGCTCAGCACAATTATCCTTCAAAACTGAAGGAGATCGAGACCATGGTGAAACCCCATCTCTACTAAAAATACAAAAAATTAGCCGGGCGTGGTGGCGGGTGCCTGTAGTTCCAGCTACTCAGGCTGAGGCAGGAGAATGGCGTGAACCCGGGAGACGGAGCTTGCAGTGAGCCGAGATTGTGCCACTGCACTCCAGCCTGGGTGACAGAGCAAGACTCCGTCTCAAAAAAAAAAACAAAAAAAAAAAACTGAAGGAGAAATAAAGACTTTCTTAGAGAAACAAAAGCTGAGGGAATTTATCAGAATCAGACTTGTCCAATAAGAAATGCTTTAAAAACTTCTTCAAACTGGAAGAAACACTAAAATGAGTGTTATATTAATATTGTATTTACAGTGTTTAAAACACTAATATCTGTAGTAAGATGACTAAAAGACAAAACTATTAAAAATAATAACTACAACAATTTGTTACAAGATAGGCAATATAAAAATGTGAACTGTGACATCAGAAATTCAAAATGAAGGGGGAGAAGAAAGTTAATGTTCACTTTTGTGTGTTTTTTTCCAATCAAAGTTAAGTTGATTATCAGTTTTAAATACTTGCTATAACTACAGGATGTTTATTTATAAGCCTCATGGTAACCACAGAGCAAAAATGGATAAGAAGCAATAAATTAAAATGTACTCTTAAGAGAAAATCACCTAACCACAAAGAAAGACAGTAAGAAAAGAAGCAGAAGAAAAGTTAAAAACAACTAGAAAACAAGTAACAAAATAAGAGTAGTAAAACCTTATCTATCAATAATACCAAATATAAATGAACTAAACGCTCCAATTAAGACACAGGATAGGCCGGGCATGGTGGCTCACACCTGTAATCCCAACACTTTGGGAGGCTGAGGCGGGTGGATCATGAGGTCTGGAGTTTGAGACCAGCCTGGCCAACACAGTGAAATCCTGTCTCTACTAAAATTACAAAAATTAGCCAGGCATGGTGGTGCATGCCTGTAGTCCCAGCTACTTAAGAGGTTGAGGCAGAAGAATCACTTGAACCAGGGAGTTGGAGGTTGCAATGAGCCAAGATCACACCACTGCACTCCAACGTGGTGGACAGAGTGAGGCTCCATCTCAAATAAAACCCAAATAACGACATAGGGTGGGTGAACGGATTTTAAAAACAAGACCCAGAAAAATGCTGCCTACAAGAAACTCATTTCACCTATAAAGACACATAGACGCTGAAAGTGAAGGGATGCAGAAAGATATTCTATTCAAATAAAAACCAGAAAAGGGCAGGAATACCTATAATTATATTAGGCAAAATAGACTTTAAGTCAAAAACTGTAAAAAGGGACAAAGGAAATCATTATATAATGATAAAGGGGTCAATTCAGCAAAAGGATATAACAATAGTAAATATATATGCACCCAACATTGGTGTACCCAAATATATAAAGCAAATATTATTAGATATAAAGGGAAAGAGAGAGACGATGAGAGAGAGGGAGAGTGAGTACACAAGAGCAAGAGCAAGAGATAAATACAATAATAGTAGGGGATTTCAATTTCCTACTTTCAGCAATGGACAGATCATCCCAACAGAAAATCAACAAACACTGAAGTAAAAAACTATACTCTAGACCAAATAAACCTAAGACATTTACAGAACATTTCATCCAACTGCTACAGAATAAACATTCTTTTCATCAGGACATGGAACATTCTCCAGAAGAAATCTTATATTTTTAGCTTAATAATACATTATTAGACTAGAAATATAAAAACATCAGTGTTCTTATACACAAGAAACATAAGATGTTCTTATAAGAAATGTAAGAACATCAGTGTTTAACTTCAAACAGTGAAGCTAAACTATACTCTAGACCAAATAAACCTAACACACCTTTACAGAACATTTCATCCAACTGCCACAGAATACACATTCTTCTCATCGGTACATGGTTCATATTCCAGGAGAGATCTTATACTTCCAGACTAATATATTAATTAGACCATATTATATTAGAACTGATAAATGAATTTAGTAAAGTTGTCAGATACAAAATCGACATACAAAAGTCAGTAGAATTTCTATACACTAAGAGCAACCGACCTGAAAAAGAAATCAAGGAAGCAAACCATTTACCGTAGCTACAAAAAAATAAAATACCTAGGAAATAAATTTAACCAAGCAGATGAAAGATCTATACAAGGAAAATTATAAAACACTGATGAAAGAAACCGAAGAGAAAAGGAAAAAAAGACATCCCATGTTCAGGAATTGAAGGACTATTGTTAAAATGTTTTTTCCTTTAATTACATTTATTTTTCTTTTACACAGAGATAAGATCTCTCTCTGTTGCTCAGGCTAGAGTGCAGTGGCATGATTATAGCTCACTGCAGCCTTGACTACCTGGGCCCAAAGGATCCTCTTGCTTCAGCCTCCCAAGTAGACAGGACTACAAGTGTATACTACTATGACTAGCTAATTAAAAAAATATTTTTTTGTAGAGACGGTCTCGCCATGTTGCCTAGGCTGGTCTTGAATCCCTGGCCTCAAGCAATCCTCCCACTTCAGCCTCCCAAAGAGCTAGATTACAGGCATGAGCCACCATGCTCGGCCTTGTTAAAATATCTTTACTAACCAAAGTGAGCTACAGATTAAATGCAATCTCTGTGAAAATACCAAAGGCATTCTTCACAGAAATAGAAAAAACAAATCCTAAAATTCACATGGAACCACGGAAGACCCCAGATAGCTAAAATAATCCTGAGCAAAAAGAGAAAGCTGGAGGCATCACACTGTACAAATTCACATTATATTGCCAAGCTACAGTAACCAAAACAGCATGGTACTGTCATATAAATAAATATATAGACCAAAGACATCCATATGGAGAAGAATCAAACTAGATCCTCATCTTTTACCATGCATAAAAATCAACTCAAAATGGATGAAAGACTTGAATGTTAAGACCTGAAACTGCAAAAGGAAGGCAGAGACAGGAGGATTGCTTGAAGCCAGGAGTCAAGGTTACAGTGAGCTATGATTGCACCAATGCACTCCAGACTGGGCACCATAGAGACTCCCCAATCTCTTAAAAAAGACTATGATTTTAGTCACTGTAACTTATTCTGCTATTATCCTATATTCTTCTAGCATTATGTACAATTTGAAATAATTATGACTCACAGTACCATTTAAAAAATGATTCAATATTTACAAATTATGTATGTTACTAAAAATTTTTCTCAATTAACTATGTTCGATTCATCTGCACTTCCAAAATGTTGCTACATTTATGAATGGATCTGGAGCAATATAGTATTTGTTGATGATAGCTTATTTAAAACTCTAATACCTTTGTCTTTCCCTTGTGGCCAAACACAAGAATTCCTAGCTCTGAGGATGAAAAGTTTTGTCAGTTTTCTACACCACTATGAGAATATATCTACTTATGTGGGTATGGAGGAGTTTTTAGTATAAAACTGTATTCATAAAGAAATAATCCATATGCTTTTGCATAAACTTTATTCTAGATTTTCAAAACAGAACCAGTTATATTACTTTGGTCATGAACTTCTTCACACGTAATCTAGTAGGTACCTTTGAGAATAAAATTTGAAATAAGTAAGTGGACTACGGTTATTTTGTATTAGACACAGATAACATTAAATCAACTGTTCTACATCACAGTGAATTTTAGAAGTCTATGTTAATGCTAAGTTAATTCATTTCCCTTAAAAGTTCCACAAGGTTAACTTACAAAACACAAGGTTAATAATATCAAAAATGCTGCAAAAAGCCTGTCACTTGACATAAATATTTTTGGATATGAGGTAATTTCATAACAAGTATAAAGATATGAAATAATTTTGCAACTGTTGCAATTAAGAGGTAAATTTAGAATTTTTGAAACCTTATTATTATAACTAAATTGTTCACTAAGTCCATTTCTTTAGCTTGCATGACAATCGAAAGTACTGAGAAAAATGATTAATTAAAAAATTCTAGAAGCATTTCTTTCCTGTGGGCATTATTAAATGGAGTTTTTAAGTGAATACTTCATTTTTATCAAGGTCATTACACTTTTATTTTTCAATATATTCTGAAATATATATGTATATATACAAACTCTGTTCATATAAATATAATTTCGCCACTAGATATCCCAGCCTCAATCTATCACTTTTTTTAGTTTAACTTATGAGGATTGAGGGAAAAATATTCAGACTGCTCATTGATCACAGATTATAAGCATGCAAATGTGATATAAAACATTTATCTACTTATACCAAATACTAGTTATTAGCACCATATTTTCTACTTATTTTATCTGTCTATGTAAGGAAGGAAGCATAGAAAGGGCTTCAGGTTTACAAACAGACCTACAGTTAAATTGTGTGAGCCAGAATTAGGTTAAAAAACCACAAAGGGCTAGGCATGGTGGCTTATGCCCGTAACCCCAGCACTTTGGGAGGCTGAGGTGGGTGGATTGCTTGGGCCCAAGAGTTTGAGACCAGCCTCGGTAACATGGCAAAACCCCGTCTCTTAAAAAAAAAATCACTGGGTACGGTGGAGTGTGCCTTCAGTACCAGCCGGGAGGATCACCTGAGCCCTTGGAGTTTGAAAGTTCAAAGGCTGAAATGTGCCTTGATGGCGCCACTGCACACCAGACCGGGTAACACAGCAAAACTCTGTCTCAACAACACCACCACCACCACCGCCACCCCACGAAGGTGTGATATTCAACTGTTTTTCAATCTGCTGCTTTCTTTCTCTCTGCATACACATACGTACACACACACAATGACATAAGGACACAAGAACCGTGGATCAGAAACAAAGACAATTACTCGTAGCAAAAGCAGCAGCTAGAACAATATATTTAGACCAGTTCGCTGAGCTCCGATCTCCATGAGGCAATGCAGTAAGGGATGGATGTCACTAGTGCATACAGTAGAGAGCATCACAGGAGAGTAACCCCCAAATGAAGGAACTCTGATCTTCTACTGGTTTGTTACTCTGCTCTGCCCCAGAAAGATTGCTCATTACACTCAAATACAAGCAAATCTCCTCTGGGAAGGGGAAGAGAAGGTCTTTTATTTTTATTATCCTTGGATGTCTCCAGGGAGGGACATGTCAGTAGTTTTACTGTCCTGAAATTTCTCCTTATACAATTAGCACTGTAAATGCCTTTCCTTAGAACACTCAGACTGTGCAGGAACATGAGAAATCAATGAGCTGTCTCCCAACACTCTGGTTCCCATCTGTAAATGGGATTAATAATGTATACATAGAAGTTATACTGAAGCACTGTAACGTTTAGGTGTAAGGGTGACTAACGTATAGAAAAATTAATTATTTGAGACATTGGATGCTGGAATAGGCTTGCTAGAGATGTACTGAACAGGAGTGTTTTTGATTTTCTTGGTAGAAAATGAAGAAAGGAAAAATCCTACTACCCATTTATAACATACCATCCAATTTATAAAATGGGTATTTTATAAAATAATCCAATAATATCTACTGTACAAACAGAATGAAAAAAGAACACTTCATTTATTCTAACTAATCTATTTCACAGTGATTTGAATGCTGCAGAGTGTGATCCACTAGTGGAAAACGTGAACTGCAGTTGGTCACAACCATCATTTAAAAAGCTAACAGAATATCAAGATATGGTTGAGATATTAACAATATGAATTCTTCAGTGAAATATTTCAGATACATACACACACACAGAGGTATCCTTGGTAGCAACTTAAATTATGTTTCTTACCGTGGATTGATTAGCAAATGTGCTCATTTGCTTATATAAATAACATAGATAAGTAGCACTATGCCTGAGAATTGAAAACTTAAAAATATCACCTAATGTTTACCAACAAACACGTAAGGAAAGAGGAAACCTGAGTTTTTAAATATAATGAAAATTAGAAAAGATACAGACCAATTGTCCAAATTTCAACTGTAGACAAGATAATAGAAATAAATAACAGGAAAATAAAAGCAAATGGTCCAGAATGAAAAGGGCTAAATATCTTAATAAGAAAGTTAGACACTTCTAAAATTTTTCCAAATGACAATATGCTTTTCTGTTCAGTCTCTGAAAATGCTATCTGTAAATCTTCCCCAACTCTTATGATCCCACAGACTACATTTCTAGCAGATACTAAGTATTAAAAAAGATAAAAGCCACGTGGAATAACCACTATCCCAAAAGGGCTTATAACAAAATAAAGTTAAATATTACTCCATACACATTATATCATTAATTCTTGATTGCACAAGGCTAAGTATATACTTTATGTACTATCTGAAATATTTTGCTTCTATCCCTTTGGGTCATTTCATTATTCCTCCAGGCAGCAGAGAAGTTTTCAAAAAGTTAACTTATACATACATACATACTCTCTTAACAATTCCAAGTAATCTTGATTAGGAATCAAGTATCTTTACTAATAGTTGGTTTATCTTACAAGAATATTAGCAGAAAAGCTGGGTTTGAACACTTCACGATACCTATCTTGCCATGTGAGCTTGGCCAAAGAATAAACTCTTCAGATAGACATATAAAACTAGAAAAGAGCAAGTGCAGTCTCTCACGCCTGTAATTCTAGCACATTGGGAGACCAAGACAGAAGGAGACAGAGCAAGACCCTGTCTTTAAAAACAAGAAGAAGGGGAAAAAAACTGACCCCAGTACAGACAAATGTATGGAATGAATATTTGTAATGAAGTTTTAGTGATATACCACACTCTGCTTAATGTATTATAAATGCATACAGCTCCAACAATCATTATCCCAAAGAGTGGAAGCAATGAGTGAAAGTGAGAAAAAATAAAATATCCAGCAACTCAAATTTAAGTGCTAATTGATCTTTCTGTTTAACTTTTTTAAGATAGATAATAAATTAAAGTGGAGTGATGCCATGAAATACTGGAGCTATAATAGACCTTAGGATTCATATAACAGATCAAGTCAGCTGAATCATTTGCCCAAAATGACTTAGTTACTTGGTTGGCAGAACATGGAGTAGACCCTTCACATCATGAGTTCCCACCAAACCTGGTGGTCGCTGGTTATGACTGTTTCTATCATCTAATATGTTGACAAAGTTTTCCTTAAGACTATAACAAATAGATATATTCCTCTAAATAACCATAAAGGAGTTGGAGTTTATCATGGTTTCCTTAAGCAGTATTCCAAAGCTGGTATGTATTCAAAACCAATACTTGTTTTAATAATTCTTTAAGGACTTCATGAATAATTATCAAAGAATGTTAAGGTTAAAGGAAAGGTTTCATGGGAGAAATTTTACTGTTTATGAAGGAATTGTGTAGGGGTAACAGAGATGCCAATTTTTCTAGGAAAAAATTCAAAGAGTTACTGGAATACTTCTGTGAGAGTCAATGAGGCTGTGCAGTTGATTCTTAACAGGGCAGCATAGGATCTGCTATACTGAAAATAAGATAAAAATTGCTATCTGGCCTCAGACAAGAACTTATTCCACATGCTCAAGACAATGAGTTCACCTTCTCCTATTCTTACACACAACTTCTGTTCAACAGTAGTAATCAGTAGAGAGACTAATCAAAGTCAGTGATTTAGTTGCTTGTGTTACAATTCATATACCAATTTGTTGAATACTTATTTTAAAATGCTGTTTTAAATTGATGCTTATTCTGGACAAAGGAAACCCTTTTTCTTAATTCAGAGTGATTTAGAGCATTTTAACGCTACACTTCTAATCTATGACTTTCTGTAATTCAGAAAGGATTATTTAAATTCTCAAAGAACACTATACGCAAAATCAGTAAACTGAATTTTTTTTCTTTTTTTTCTCTGAAACAGAGTCTCGCTCTGTCGCCAGAGCTGGAGTGCAGTGGCGCAATCTCAGCTCACTACAAGCTCCACCTCCTGTGTTCACGCCATTCTCCTGCCTCAGCCTCCCGAGTAGCTGGGACTATAGATGCCCGCCACCACGCCTGGCTAATTTTTTGTATTTTTAGTAGAAACAGGGTTTCACCATGTTAGCCAGGATGGTCTCAATCTCCTGACCTTGTGATCCACCTGCCTCAGCCTCCCAAAGTGCTGGGATTACAGGCATGAGCCACTGTGCCTGGCTTTTTTTTTTTTTTTTTAACTTTAAGTTCTGGGATACATGTGCAGAACGTGCAGGTTTGTTATGTTGGTATACATGTGCCATGGTGGTTTGGTGCACTTATCAACCCATCATCTAAGTTTTAAGCCCTGCATGCAATAGGTATTTGTCCTAATCCTCTCCCTCCCCTTGCCCCCTACCCACCAACTGGCCCAGGTATGTTATGCTCCCCTCCCTGTGTCCATGTGTTCTCATTATTCAACTCCCACTTATGAGTGAGAATATGTGGTGTTTGGTTTTCTGTTCCTGTGTAACTTTGCTAAAAATGATGGTTTCCAGCTTCATCATGTCCCTGCAAAGGACAGGAACTCATCCTTTTTTATGGCTGCATAGTATTCCATGGTGTCTATGTACAACATTTTCTCTGTCCAGTCTATCATTGATGGGCATCAGGTTGGTTCCATGCCTTTGCTATTGTAAATAGTGCTACAGTAAACACATGTGTGCATGTGTCTTTATAGTAGAATGATTTATAATCTCTTGGGTTACATACCCAGTAATGGGATTGCTGGGTCAAATGGTATGTCTGGTTCTAGATCCTTGAGGAATTGCCAAGCTGTCTTCTACAATGGTTGAACTAATTTACACTCCCACCAATGGTGTAAAAGTGTTCCTATTTCTCCACAACCTCACCAGCAACTGTTGTTTCCTGACTTTTTAATGATTGCCATTCTAACTGGCATGAGATGGTATCTCATTGTGGTTTTGATTTGCATTTCTCTAATGACCAATGATGAGCAATTTTTCATGTTTGTTGGTTGCATGTCTTCTTTTGAGAAGCGTCTGTTCACATCCTTCACCCACTTTTTGATGGGGTTGTTATTTTCTTGTAAATTTGTTTAAGTTCCTGTAGATTCTGGATATTAGACCTTTGTCAGATGGATAGATTGCAAAAATTTTCTCCCATTCTGTACGCTGCCTGTTCACTCTGATGATAGTTTCTTTCACTGTGCAGAAGCTCTTTAGTTTAATTAGATCCCATTTGTCAATTTTGGCTTTTGTTGCAATTGCACTGGGTGTTTTAGTCATGAAGTCTTTGCCCATGCCTATGTCCTGAATGGTATTGCCTAGGTTTTCTTCTAGGGTTTTTATGGTTTTAGGTTTTACATTTAAGTCCTTAATCCATTTTGGTTACTTTTTCTATAATGTGTAAGGCAGTGATCCAGTTTCAGTTTTCTGTGTATGGCTAGCCAGTTTTCCCAGCACCATTTTGTTAAACAGGGAATCCTTTCCCCATTGCTTGTTTTTGTCAGGTTTGTCAAAGATCAGATGGTTGCAGATGTGTGGTGTTATTTCTGAGGCCTCTGTTCTGTTTCATTGGTCTATATATCTGTTTTGGTACCAGTACCATGCTGTTTTGGTTATTGTTGCCTTGTAGTACAGTTTGAAGTCAGGTAGCATGATGCCTCCAGCTTTGTTATTTTTGCTTAGGATTATCTTAGCTACACAGGCTCCTTTTTGGTTCCATATGAAATTTAAAGTTTTTTTTGTTTTGTTTTGTTTTTTTGAGACAGAGTCTCGCTCTGTCGCCCAGGCTGGAGTGCAGTGACGCAATCTCAGCTCACTGGAAGCTCCGCCTCCCGGGTTCACGCCATTCTCCTGCCTCAGCCTCTCTGAGTAGCTGGGACTACAGGTGCCCGCCACCACGCCCGGCTAATTTTTTTTGTATTTTTAGTAGAGACGAGGTTTCACCGTAGTCTCGCATCTCCTGACCTCGTGATCCGCCAGCCTCAGCCTCCCAAAGTGCTGGGATTACAAGCGTGAGCCACCGCGCCCAGCCTGTTTTTTTTTTTTTTTTTTAACTCTGCAAAGAAAGTCAACGGAAGCTTGATGGGAATAGCATTGGATCTATACATTACTTTGGGCAATATGGCCATTTTCACAATATTGATTCTTCCTATCCATGAACATTGAATTTTTTTTCCATTTCTTTGTGTCCTCTCTTATTTCCTTGGGCAGTGGTTTCTGGTTCTCCTTGAAGAGGTCCTTCACATCCCTTATAAGTTGTATTCCTAGGTATTTTATTCTCTTGTAGCAATTGTGAATGGGAGTTCACTCATGATTTGGCTCTCTGCTTGTTTATTATTGATGTATAGAAATGCTTGTGATTTTTGCACATTGATTTTGTATCCTGAGACTGCTGAAGCTGCTTATCAGCTTAAGGAGGTTTTGGGCTGAGACGATGGGGTTTTCTAAATATACAATCATGTCATCTGCAAACAGAGACAATCTGACTTCCTCTATTCCTATTTAAATACGCTTTATTTCTTTCTCTTGCCAGATTGCTCTAGTCAGAACTTCCAAAATTATGTTGAATAGGAGTGGTGAGAGAGGGCATCCTTGTCTTGTGCTGGTTTTCAAAGGGAATGCTTCCAGCTTTTGCCTGTTCAGTATGATATTGGCTATGGATTTGTCATAAATAGCCCTTATATTTTGAGATACGTTCCATCAATATCTAGTTTTTTTAGAGTTTTTAGCACGAAGGGATGTTTAATTTTATCAAAGGACTTCTCTGCATCTATTGAGATAATCATACAGTTTTTGTCATTGGTTCTGTTTATGTGATAGATTACGTTTCTTGATTTGTGTATGTTGAACTAGCCTTACATGTCAAGCTGACTTGATTGTGGTGGATAAGCATGTGTCGCTGGATTCGTTTGCCAGTATTTTATTGAGGATTTTCACATGGATGTTCATCAGGGATATTGGCCTGAAATTTTCTTTTTTTGTTGTGTCTCTGTCAAGTTTTGGAATCAGGATGATGCTGGCTTCATAAAATGAGTTAGGGAGGAATCCCTCTTTTTCAATTGTTTGGAATAGTTTCAGAAGGAATGGTACCAGCTCCTCTTTGAACCTCTGGTAGAATTCGGATGTGAATCTGTATGGTCCTGGGCTTTTTTTGGTTGGTAGACTATTAATTACTGCCTCAATTTCAGAACTTGTTACTGGTCTATTCAGGGATTCGACTTCTTCCTGGATTAGTCTTGGGAGGGTGTTTGTGTCCAGGAATGTATCCATTTCTTCTAGATTTTCTGGTTTATTTGCATAGAGGTGTTTATAGTATTCTCTGTTGGTAATTTGTATTTCTCTGAGAATAGTGGTGATATCCACTTTATAATTTTTTATTGTGTCTATTTGATTCTTCTCTCTTTTCTTCTTTAATAGTCTAGCTAGTAGTCTATCTATTTGGTTAATCTTTCCAAAAAACCACCTCCTGGATTCACTGATTTTTTTCAAGGGTTTTTCATGTCTCTACCTCCCTCAGTTCTGCTGTGATCTTAGTTATTTCTTGTCTTCTGCTAGCTTTTGAATTTGTTTGCTGTTGCTTCTCTAGTTCTTTTAATTGTGATGTTGGGGTGTTGATTTCAGATCTTTCCAGCCATCTGAAGTGGGTACTTAGTGCTATAAATTTCCCTCTTAACACTGCTTTTGGTGTGTCCTAGATTCTGCTAAGTTTTCTCTTTGTTCTCATTGGTTTCAACTAACTTCTTTATTTCTGCCTTAATTTCATTATTTACCCAATATTCATTCAGGAGCAAGTTGTTCAATTTCCATGTAGTTGCGTGGTTTTGAGTGAGTTTCTTAATCCTAAGTTCTAATTTGATTGCACTGTGGTCTGAGAGACTGTTTGTTATGATTTCCATTCTTTTGCATTTGCTGAGGAGTGTTTTACTTTGAATTATGTGGTTGATTTGAGAATGAGTGCCATGTGGTGCTAAGAATGTATATTCTGTTGATTTGGGGTAGACAGTTCTGTAGCAACCCCATGTCTATTAGGTCCGCTTGGTCCAGAGCTTAGTTCAAGTCCTGAATAAACTTGTTAATTTTCTGTCTCATTGATCTCATATTGACAGTGGGGTGTTAAAGTCTCCCACTATTATTGTGTGGAAGTCTAAGTATCTTTGTAGGTCTCTAAGAACTTGTTTTATGAATCTGGGTGCTCCTGTAGTGGGTGCATATATATTTACGATAGTTAGCTCTTCTTGTTGCGTTGATCCCTTTACCATTATGTAATGCCCTTCTTTGTCTTTTTTGATCTTTTTTAGTTTAAAGCCTGTTTTATTAGAGACTAGAAGTGCAATGCCCGCTTTTTATTTGCTTTCCATTTGCTTGGTAAACATTCCTCCATCCCTTTATTTTGAGCCTATGTGTGTCTTTGCAAGTGAGATGGGTCTCCTGAATACAGCACACCGATGGATCTTGACTCTTTATCCAATTTGCCAGTCTGTATCTTTTAATTGGGGCATTTAGGCCATGTACAGCTAAGGCTAATATTATTATACATGAATCTGATCCTGTCATCATGATGTTAGCAGGTTATTTTATACATTAGTTGAAGCATTTTCTTCATAGTGTCATTGGTCTTTATATTTTGCTGTGTTTGTGCAGTGGTTAGTACCACTTTTTCCTTTCCACATTTAGTGCTTCCTTCAGGAGCTCTTGTAAGGCAGGCCTGGTGGTGACAAAATCCCTCAGCATTTCCTTCTCTGAAAAGGATTTTATTTCTCCTTAGCTTATGAAGCTTAGTTTGGCTGGATATGAAATTCTGGGTTGAAAATTCTTTTCTTTAAGAATGTTGAATAACGGCCCCCACTCTCTTCTGGCTTGTAGGGTTTCTGCAGAGAGATCTGCTATTGGTCTGATGGGCTTCCTTTTCTAGGTAACCTGACCTTTCTCTATGGCTGCCTTTAACATTTTTTCCTTCATTTCAACCTTGGAGAATCTGACGATTAGGTGTCTTGGAGTTGCTCTTCTTGAGGAGTATCTTTGCGGTGTTCTCCCTATTTTCCAAATTTGAGTGTTGGTCTGTCTTGCTAGGTTGGGGAAGTTCTCCTGGATAATATACTGAAATGTGTTTTCCAACTTGGTTCCATTCTCCCTGTCACTTTCAGGTATACCAATCAATCATAAGTTTGGTCTTTTCACACAGTCTCATATTTCTTGGAGGTTTTGTTCATTCTATTTCATTTTTTTTCTCTAATCTTGTCTTCACACCTTATTTCAATAAGATGATATTCAATCTCTGATATCCTTTCTTCTTCTTGATTGATTTGGCTATTGATACTTGTGTATGCTTCATGAAGTGCTCATGCTGTGTTTTTCAGCCCCATCAGGTCATTTACATTCTTCTCTAAACTGGTTATTCTAGTTAGCAGTTCCTATAACTTTCTATCAAGGTTCTTAGCTTCCTTGCACTGGGTTAGAACATGGTTCTTCAGCTCAGAGGATTCTCAGAGGAGAATGTGACGATTAGGTGTCTTGGGGTTGCTCCGTCCAGTTTTGTGCCCTTGCTGGAGAGGAGCTGCAATTATTTGGAGGCAAAGAGGCATTCTGGTTTTTGGAATTTTCGGCATTTTTGCGCTGGTTTTTCCTCATCATCGTGGATTTATCTACCTTTGATCTTTGAGGCTGATGACCTTTGGATGGGGTTTTTGTGTGGGGGTCCTTTGTGTTGATGTTGAGGTTGTTGCTTTCTGTTTGCTAGTTTTTCTTCTAACAGTCAGGCACCTCTTCTACAGGTCTGCTGCAGTTTGCTGTAAGTCCACTCCAGACCCTGTTTGCCAGGGTATCACCAATGGAGGCTGCAGAACAGCAAAGATTGCTGCCTGGTCCTTCCTCTAGAAGCTTCGTCCCAGAGGGGCACCAGCCTGATGCCAGCCAGAGCTCTCCTGTTTGAGGTGTCTGTTGGCCCCTGTTGGCAGTTCTCTCCCAGTGAGAAGGCACGGCAGTCAGAGGAGGCAGTCTGTCCCTAAACAGAGTTCAAGCACTGTGCTGGGAGAATCCTCCTTGTCAGTATCAGCTGTTCTCTTCAGAGCCACCATGCAGGAAAGTTTATGTCCTCTGAAGCTGCGCCCACAGCTGCCCCTTCCCTCAGGTGCTCTGTCCCAGGGAGATGGGAGTTTTATCCATAAGCCCCTAACTAGGTCTGCTACCTTTCTTTCACAAATGCCCTGTCCAGTGAGGAGGAATCTAGACAGGGAGTCTGGCCACAGCCGCATTGCTGTACTGTGGTGAATTCCACCTGGCTCAAACCTTCCGGCCACCTTAGTACTGTCAGGGAAAAACCACCTACTCAAGCCTCAGTAATTGCAGATGTCCCTCCCCCCACCAAGCCCGATGGTCCCAGGTCAATTGCAGACTGTTGTGCTGGCAGTGGGAATGTTAAGCCAGTGGTTCTTAGCTTGCTGGGCTCCGTGGGAGTGGGACCCTCTAAGCAAGACCACTTGGCTCCCTGGCTTCAGCCCCCTTTCCAGGGGAGTTAATAGTTCTGTCTCGCTGGAGTTCTGGGTGCCACTGGGGTATGAAAAAAAACTCCTGCAACTAGCTCAGTGTCTGCCTAAACAACTGCCCAGTTTTGTGCTTGAAACCCAAGGTCCTGGTGGTGTAGGCACACGACGGAATCTCCTGATCTGCGGATTGCAAAAACCACAGGAAAAGCATGGTATCTGGGCCAGATAGCACAGTCCCTCATGGCTTCCCTTGACTGGGGGAAGGAGGTCCCCCGGCTCCTTGCACCTCCCAGGTGAGGTGATGCCCCACCCTGCTTCTGCTCACCCTCTGTGGGCTGCAACCACTGCCTAACTAGTCCCAATGAGATGAACTGGGTACCTTAGTTGGAAATGCAGAAATCACTCGCCTTCTGTGTTGGTCTTGCTGGGAGCTGCAGACTGGAGCTCTTCCTATTCAGCCATCTTTTTTCCTTTTTTTTTTTTTTGAGATGGAGTGCCGCTCTGTGGCCCAGGCTGGAGTGCAGTGGCACAGTCTCGGCTTACTGCAAGCTCCGCCTCCCGGGTTCACACCATTCTCCTGCCTCAGCCTCCTGAGTAGCTGGGACTACAGGTGCCCATCACGCCCGGCTAATTTTTTGTACTTTTAGTAGAGACGGGGTTTCACCATGTTAGCCAGGATGGCCTCAATCTCCTGACCTGGTGATCCACCTGCCTCAGCCTCCCAAAGCACTGCTGGAATTACAGGCTCAGCCATCTTAAGTGTCGAAAATAAATGGTTTTTCTCTTCACCAGTTGTCTTTACTTTGTGAGGCTCCTGATTCCACTGCTTCTCTTCTTCAATTCACTCCTGTTATGGAACTGTCATGGCCCTCTAAAGTCTGTGTCCTTGCTAGCCAGCTTCAGGGCTAAAACAGCCTTTAAGTGCAAGGGGAAAAAAAACCTCAGGTATTTCCCAAATCGGTAGCTGCAGAGCTACTCGATCCTTACTGTAAACTGAACATTTCAAAAACAAGATTGCTTTTTTACATTATGAAACCCTTTCAATCTTGCATTTAATTAATTCTAGTGTTCTCTTTCTGGTTTTAAAATTTATAGAAAAAGATCAAAATATAAGAAATGTAACTTAAAAGTCCAACTGTTAAAACTGAAAATATGAAAATTTAGATTAGCTTAGATAATTACAAGCTAATTAATTAATAACAAAGGATGAGGCCTACCTACATTGCAAGTATACTGTACTATAAGTGTAAAACCCTGATCGATATAGCCATTCTATCAATAATATTAAAATTCAGTGTTCACTGAAGCAAAATCACTACTTTTTTTGGTGATGATATGTACCATGGCATTGGGGGAAAAAAAAACATGAACTTTGGATTCATTAAAAAACAGAAATTTCGGCCAGGCGCAGTGGCTCATACTTGTACTTCCAGCACTTTGGGAGGCTGAGTCAGATAGATCACCTGAGGTCAGGAGTTCAAGACGAGCTTGCCCAACAGGGCAAAACCCCACCTCTACTAGAAATACAAAATTAGCCAGGTCGTGGCATGCAGCTGTAGTCCCAGTTACTCAGGGGGCTGAGGCACAAGAATTGTTTGAACCTGGGAGGTAGAGGTTGCAGTGAGCCAAGATCACGCCACTGCACTTCAGCCTGGGCAACAGAGAGAGACTGCGTCTCAAAAAAAAAAAAAAAAAAAAAAAAAAAAAAAAAAAAAACCCAGAAATTTTAAATGCAACAAAATGTAAGCTCATTCAAATGTTTTTCTCAAAAGCCATGAAAAACAAACTATTCTAAAATATAAACTAGAAAACATGTTATGAAAGAGTTTATTGATTCCACTCAAGATAATGGGACTATACTTTCACATTTTCTTATCAATAGTTCTAATAATTATACATAAAAGACAGTTATGTGGGTCAACAGGAGACACACTGTAGATAGAAAATTACTAACAGATTGAAAGTACAAGGGTGGAAAAATATATTATGCAGGCTGGATGTGGTGGCTCACACCTGTAAACCCAACACTTTGAGAGGCCAAGGCAGGGGTTTCACTTTGAGCCAGGAGTTCAAGACCAGCCTGGACAATATAGTGAGAGCTTGTCTCTGCAAAACATTTAAAAATTAGCCAAGCATGCTGGTATGCACCTGTAATCCCAGCTACTCAGGAGACTGAGGTGCGAGGATCACTTAAGCCTGGGAATCAGAGGTTCCAGTGACTGGCAACCTCTGCTTGCCAGTGCACTCCAGCCTGGGCAACAAAGCAAGACCCTGTCTGAAAAAAAAAAAAAAAAGATATATGATGCAAACAACACCCACAAGAAAGACAAAGTGGCCATATTAATGTCAGAAAGAATAGCCATTAAACAAATTATATTATTTATTAGATGAAATAGACAAATACTTAGAAAGGCACAAATGACTAAAAAAATTCAAGAAAAAATAGGTAACTTGAACAGACCTATATAATAAGAGATTAAATTAGTAATCAAGAAACTACCCACAAAGAAAAGCCTAGCCCCAAATCACTTCACTATTGAATTCTAATGAACATTTAAAGAAGAATTAGATAGAGCGGCTGCAACACTTGCCCTGATCCTGATCCTCCATCCTCAGACTCGACTGGCAGTGTAGGCCTCCAGCCTTGTACTAATGTCAGATGTGAGAGCCTGTGCTTAGGTACGAAATCACATCTCACTGAAGACATTCAAACAAAGGTTGGAACACTACTTTACCAGAACAGAAAGGAAACTCATGCATCAGAAAAGGTGATTAATAAATGTACCAAAAGAATATGGGTGCGCAAATACCAGAATCTGATCAGATTAAACAGTTTAAGGAATTTCTTGGGACTGACAATAAACTTACAGAAATCTGCTTTTTGGACTGTGTTAAGACTGCACAAGAGATGTAAAACCTGAAGAGACCAGCCTGTTCAGAACACTTTATGGAAATATTTTTAAATGACAAAAAGAATATCCATGAGACTTCAGGAATATAATATTCAGCAGACTGAAGCTCTGCCAGCCAAAGCAGGACTCCTTGGCCAACCACAATAGAGAAGTACTAGATTGCCAACAGCTGCGCAATGGAAATGAGTATGCATCTGATACAATCCCCTGAAAGCAGTTGCCACCTTGTTAAGCCATCTATCATGAGTTTTTGGCAAATGGAAACCACTGGAGAAACCAGTGATTATTCCTATTTACTGGGAATAATCAGAATAGAAGGTCTTATTGTTCAATGAAATAATAAGGTGCAACATTTATTGAGGCCTTAAGATTCGGCAGCATGGTCACTTGATTAGAAAAATAAGCAATTGCTGCTGCTTTTAAAAAAAATTAATACCAATTCTCCACAAACTCTTCCAAAAATTAGAAGAGGGAAGACATCTCCAAATTCATGTTATGAGGCTAGTATTACTATGACACTCTAAAATCAGACAAAGTCACAAGAAAATAAAACTACAGACCAATACTCATATGAGAATGATGCAAAAATCCTCAACAAAACACTAGCAAAACAAATCCAGCAACATTTAAAAATTATATATAACATAACCAAGTGGAGTTTGTCTCAGGAATGCAAGGTTGGTTTAAGATCCAAAAATCAATTAATTCAATGCATCATATCAATAGAATAGAAAACAAAATTACATGATCATCTCAACAGACATAGAAAAAGCATCTGGCAGCCAGGCATGGTGGCTCACACCTGTAATCTCGCACTTTGGGAGGCCAAGGCGGGTGGATCACAAGAGGTCAGGAATTCGAGACCAGCCTGGCCAATATGGTGAAACCCTGTCTCTACTAAAAACACAAAAATAAGTTAGGCATGGTGCTGGGCACCTGAAATTCCAGCTACTCAGGAGGCTGAGGCAGGAGAATTGCTTGAACCTGGGAGGCAGAGGTTGCAGTGAGCCAAGATCATGCCACTGCACGCTAACCTGGGCAACAAGAGCGAAACTCCGTCTCAAAAAACAAACAAACGAAAAGCATTTGGCAAAATCCACTACAACTGACTCTTGAACAACACTGGTTTGAACTTTACAAATCCACTTACACCAGTATTTTCTTCCACCTCTGCCACCCTTAAGACAGCAAAACCAATTCCTCCTCTGCCTCCTCAGCCAATCCAACATAAAGACAATGATCACTTTTCTCATGAAACATTCCCACTTAATAAATAGTACATAGTATTCTTTACATGATACATATATAAAATATGTGGTAATTGACTTTATGTTACTGTTAAGGCTTCTGGTTAACAGTAGGCTATTAGTTGGCAAGTTTTGGGAAAATCAAAAGTTATACATGGATTTTAGACTATGCAGTGGGTCAGCACCCACAATCACCATTTTGTGCAAGGGTCAACTGTACTGTTTCAAGATAAAAACACTAAAAAAACTAGAAATAGAAGGTAACTTCCTCAATCTGATAAAGGGCATCTAAGAAAACCGCAGAGAAACATCAAACTTAATGGTGAATGATTAGATATTTTCCCCCTATATGAGAAACAAGACTAGGGACATCTCTTCTTGCCACTTCTGTTTACTGTTACACTACAAGTACTAGTCACAGCAATTAAGGAAGGGGAAAAAAGTTAAAGGCTTCCAAATTAGAAAGAAAGAAGGAAACAAAACTATATTCACAGATGACATTGTTTTGTTTATAGAAAATCATAAAGAACCCCCTAAAAAATATTAGAGTTAAATAAGTTCAGAAAGGCTGTAGGATACAAGATCAATATTAAAACACACACACACACACACACACACACACACACACACACACACACACAACTGGGCTAGGCACAATGGCTCATGCCTATAATCCCAAAACTTTGGGAGGCTAAGGCCAGAGGATTGCTTGAGTCCAAGAGTTCAAGACCAGCCTGGGCAACATGGCAAGACTCTGTCTCTACAAAAAAAATTAAAAATTAGCCAGGCATGGTGGCGCATGTCTGGTGGTCTCAGCTACTTGGGAGGCTGAGGCAGGAGAATCAGGTGGGCCCAGGGGGTCATGGCTGCAGTGAGCCATGTTTGTACCACTGCACTTCAGCCTGGGCAACAGAGCATGAGCCTGTCTCAAAAACAAAACAACAAAAACCACACACAATTGTATCTCTAAGCCATCTGCAATGAATAACCCGAACATAAAATTAGGAAAAGAATTCCACTTACAATAGCATCAAAAAGAAAATAATATTTGGGAATAAGTTTTCTTTACAGTGTAAAATTTACACTCTGAAAACTACAAAACATTGTTGCAACAAGTTAAAGATGATCTAAATAAATGGAAAAACGTCCCACATTCATGGAAAATTTTATTAAGATTGGCAATATTACCCATCTTGGATGTAGAGATTCAACGCAATCCCTATCAGAATCCAAGCTATACTCATTGTGTAAATTGACAAACTGGCTCTAAAATTCACTTAGAATTGCAATGGACTGAAAATAGTCAAGGAGGGAGAATTGAGTGGGTGATAGCTAATGTATATGGGCTCTTTTTGAGGTGATAAAAATGCTCTAAATTTGATTTATCTCAATAAAGCTTTTTTTTTCATGCTACTTAGCATGAAAACAAAGAACAATTTAATTTCCTTATGGGAAGAAGGACTCACAGAAAGGTACCAAGAAGTGATATCATTTGTGCTAAGTATATGTTTTACTATTCTCTAAGTCTTTAAAAATTTGAAAATACACACATAGCAATAATTAACCAGAATAGTACAAATTTGAGCATGCTGGTTTTGAATTACATATTGCTGTACTAACGATGTTCATAAATGAATTGTCAAGACAATTTTCAATACAATGGCAGCCAAATAAATGCACAAAACACCAAGAACAGGGATTTATATTATACAAGCAAGTACATGAAATGGAAAACTACCATGAGAGCCAACATACAGTGGATTTAGGATTAAGGAGTATAAATATATTAGAAATCTTTCAAGAAGTTAAGAAGGACAGCAAAAGACAACAAAAACAGCAAGAAGTAAGTTAATGATTGCAAAAATCCTTTTTTTTTTTTTTTTTTTTTTTTTTTTTTTTTTTTTTTTTTTGAGACAGAGTCTTGCTCTTGTTGTCCAGGCTGGAGTGCAGTGGCACGATGTTGGCTCACTGCAACCTCCGCCTTCCTGGGTTCAAGTGATTCTCCTGCCTCAGCCTCCCGAGTAGCTGGGATTACAGGCACCCGCCAACACGCCCAGCTAATTTTTTTTTTTGTTTTTGTATTGTTAGTAGAGACAAGGTTCCACCATGTTGGCCAGGCTGGTCTCAAACTCCTGACCTCATGATCCACCTGCCTGGGCCTCCCTAAGTGCTGGGATTACAGGAGTAAGCCACCGCGCAGATATACTATGGCAAGTGTAAGAAACCTTAGTATAAACATTGTAAAAATGCAAGTCTAAATGTAAAGGAAACAAATCTAGAGCATCACTTTGAATATACTTGTTATAGTATACTATCAAGGAGAAGAAAAATAACTTTAACTTTGAATGTAACTATAGCACAATGAAATGAGAACAAGTGTTCTTCAATTAAGCTAATAATAAAATTTCACTCTAAGTTTCTGACATAAAGGATAATGATAGATGTCTAATGAATAGAGTTAATATTGATATCATTAAGAAGTATTTTCATATTTTATGAGGTTTTTAAAAAAGTATTTCAGAGACAATGTTCCAATAACATTCTACATATTGTACTATTCCTGATATAAAAGTACTTTGCAAATGGGCAATAAATTTGCCAGCCATTTTAATCTTTCAAAATTAAGTATTTAAAATTGGTAATACACGGCATGCTATATAGATAATTAAAACAGTAAAAAAAAGTACACTGAGTGAAAAACAAGTCTCTCACAAACAGCAATTCCTCAGTTTTCCTCCACTGGTTTCCAGTTTCATATGTGTTCTTACTGAATTTCTATTTATGTTATTTCTTGACTCTATTCTGATGCCCAGATCTGTCAATATATAAACACATAATATATATACACTGAAATATACACTGAATTTTCCAAAACAGTCTAGGTTTCTATTTTTTTTAATCAAAGCAAATGCTATGTATGGCTTCATTTTAATTTCTACTCGCTTACAAGTTTGAATAGTAATATTCAGAGTTTTCAAATTAGGAAGCAAGATATATCACCTGAAACCTGGTTTACACAACATTTTGAAAATTAAAAGTCATCAGGTATATAAATGAAGATTGTCATATTACTCAAAAATTATATGGGAATACAAGGAAACAACTGACTTTTTCTCATATAAACAATACTAAATGCAGACATATAATGAAACAATAAACACAGTACTTGAGATTTTTAACTGTAATTTCACACCTTTTCCTTACCCCTACACCCAAAATACTATTTTTCTGATCAGAGTTGAATACTAAAATTAAATAAATGTAAATTAATATGCTATTTTAAAATCAAACTAAAACCAATTTATAGTAATAGAATATGTTAATATTAACTCAAACAGTTTAAATTCCCTCCTATGTACGTGAAAAATGGCCCTTCAAAATGGAAGGGAATTTCATCATCTGGTTTAAAAATAACAATGAAATAAAGAGCAATACAGACAAGACTACTTTTGGCCTCTGGCTTCTTTCAATATAGAAGTATTATAAAGAAAAAAGTAAGCCAGTGATGATATAGTAAAGAAACCTCCACTTTAATAAATCATTTTTTCAGGAAAAGAAGTAGTCTGCAAAATCTGTGAAAGTGATTTATCTTCAGGTGAATAAAATGAACAGCAATTGATCTTGTACCTAGGGAGTGATTCTTCTTCCACCAGTTACAAACATATCTCTGTTAAATATCACTAGAATAGGTTGGGTAATCTCATGTTTTGAATAATTTATTTGCACACTTAAGATTTAGGATTTATTCCAAAGTTTTACGTCCAACACCACAGTTTCAGTTGGGTCATTAACTTGTTCATTATTTCATCACTTTTTGCATCTGTAAAATGAGTCCAGCTTTGTATGGGACCATCATAGAAATGACACCAAACACAGATTTGGTGGGTGAAAGAGGTATGTCAGAGGTAAGATTATCATGAAAAAGGGATATATAAGCTGAGATATGTGAAATGGGCACAAATTGGTGAAGTGAAGGAAAAGAATGTTATACGCAGAGGAATCTGTATGTTTACGTCAACAAGATACATGATTACCAAACATTTCACTTTACAGCAAAGAATTTTGAAGAAATCAAGACTGTCTTCTAATTTAGTGTATAAAGTGGATCATTTTGAAAATAACATCTACTTTACTTACATTGGTTTTCCTAGAAATTCTGTGAAGAGGCTAAAAAAGGAATTTAGGCCAGGGCAGTGGCTCACTCCTGTAATCCCAGCACTTTAGAAGGCCAAGGCAGAAGGACTGCTTGAAGCCAGGAGATTGAGACCAGCCTGGGCAACATGGTGAGACCCCCATCTCTACAAAAAATAAAAATAAAAAAATTAGCCAGGCATGGTGGCATGCACCTATAGTCCTAGCTACTTGGGAGGCTGAAGCAGGAGAATCCCTTGAGCCCAGGTGTTTGAGGCTACAGTGAGCTATGATTGCGCCACTGCACTCCAGCCTGGGAAATGGAACAAGACTTGTCTCTTAAAAGAAATTAAAAGAAAAAAAACCTCCCCAAAGTAGACATTACATGCATTCTTCTTAGTGTGTGTACACTATTCTGTAAAATCTTACCAGCTGTAAAGATTCATGTACTCACCAGCACAATTAAGACACAGAACTATCCCATCACCACAAAGAAGCCCTCTCCTGCAACTCCCTTATAGTCATACCTATCTCCTTCTCCCACATTATGTCTAACTCCTGGAATGACAGATCAATTTTCCAAAACTAATTTTTTTCATTTAAGTAATACTATATAATTGCAATTATACAGTAGGTAACATTTTGAGTTTAGCTTTTTTTTACTTCATGTGATGCCCTTAAGATCTATGGGAAATGTTGACTGTACCAGTAATTTATTCTTTTACAAAGCTTAATATTCCATTGGATAGATATATCACAGTTTGTTTATCTATTCACCTGTTGAAGATTATCTGGATTGTTTCCAGTTTGAGGCAATTACAAATTAAGCTGATGTAAATATTTGTGTAGCAAGTTTTTACATATACATAAATTTCCATTTCTCTATGTTAAATACTCAGGAATATGATTGCTGAGTCATATGGAATATTTATCTTTAATTTTATTAAAAATGCCAAACTGTTTTCCAGAGTGGCTGTGTCATTTTCCTACCAGCAACAGACGAGAAATCCATTCATTCTGTATTCTCACCAGTTTTTACTTTCGCTATCCACATATGTATGCAGCAGTATCTTATAGTTTTAATTTGCACTTCTCTAATGGCTAAGAATATTGAAAATATTTTACATGGCTTACTTGCTATTTTTTATATTCATTTTTATCATTTAGGTTTTTGTTGTTGTTATCCTAGAAATTGTGTATAGAGGCTAGAAAAGGAATTTAGGCCAGGGGCAGTGGCTCATGCCTGTAATCCCAGCACTTTAGGAAGCTGAGGCAGGAGGACTGCTTGAAGCCAGGGTCTCGTTCTGTCACCCAGACTGGAGTGTAGTGGTGCAATCACGGCTTATTTAAGATTCTTAAATACATTCGTAGCCCAGCGTGGTGGCAGGCACCTGTAATCCTAGCTACTCAGGAGGCTGAGGCATGACAATCACTTGAACCCGGGAGGCAGAGGCTGCGGTGAGCCGAGATTGCATCACTGCACTCCAGCCTAGGCTACAAGAGCAAGACTCTGACTCAAAAAAAAAAAAAAAAAAATCATCCGAAGAGGGGATATACAATAATATCTTCAAGTTCACAGTTAGTAAGCTCTTCTAGCTAATAGTATGACAACACAGATTAATATACAAAAAGCTAATGAAGCCAGCTGTAGTAATAAAAAGTAGAGGAGTGTAAGTATGGAAAATTTACTTAGAAATGTCATTATAGAGATGATTTGATTAAAGCGATTCACTTTGATAACCCAGGAAAGGCACTTAAAATTCACAAGGCATGAGTCAGATAATGTCGGTGTCCCTACAATATCCTTTGGACCTAACCCTTTCCCACCATTCCAAATTACTTCCAACAGCCAGTATCTTCCTCTGTATGCCTCAGGGCTTTCCTCTGAATGGCTGAATGCTACTCTGCCCACCATAGCACCAGGCAGGTGCAATGTCTTCTGTATGGCAGTCCACAACCAGTAACAGGAAATATACTCACTCTTTCACACTTCAGGTGAGTTAGTCTCGAAACTAAATTTGACACTGACTTTCCCAGAATTATCCCACAAGATAAAGCTCCAGCAACCTATTGTGGTAGTTTAGTTAGTAAGTATTCATTAGCTGCCTTGCTTTCCTTACATCAGTTCTTGCCTGTTACATACATCTCCAAAGTAGGCTTTGTTCTAAAATCCTTGCTTCAGGTTCTGCTGCTGGGAAAACTTATATACATTAAACCACCCACCACAACAAAATAACTCTCATTAAAAACAAAAAATACTTGGAAGCAAAAGGTAGTGACAATAAACAAGACATATATATAGTAGGCCCACCATATCCATGGGATCTGCATCTGCAGACCAACCAACAGCAGATCAAAAATACTTGGAAGTGGGGGAAATAGATAGTTGTTGAGTCTGTACTGAACATGTACAGACTTTTTTCTTGTCATTATTCCCTAAACAATATAGTATAACAAGTATTTACTTAGCATTTACAGTGTATTAGGTATTATAAGTAATCTAGGGATTATTTAAAGTATATGGAAGGATATGCATAGGTTATGTGCAAATATTATGCCATTTAAGGGACTTGAGTATACATGGATTTGGTATCCACAGAGGGTCCTAGAACCAATCCCTTATGGGCACCAAGGGATGACTGTACTTTCCTTTCTCTATTTACTTTTTCTATTTATTATTATTTCATAACTCTCTTCAATTGTAAATTAACAGCATTTCCCCTGCATATTGAAAACCTAATTTCGAATACGTCCATTACATTAAAATTAACAGTGCAAAATTACAGATGTCTACAACTACAAAAAATATTGACCTGTAAAATGCAATAAATTCAACTTCCATGATTAGACAGCAAAAAAAACAAACACATTAAGCTACAGTAATCAGAGAAGTATGATATTGGAGAAAGAAGAGACATATAGATCAATGAAACAATATGGAATATAGATATACAACCACATAATTGATTTTCAAAAAAGTACAAAGTCAATTAAAGAGATTTAAATAGACTTCAGGAAAGAGTAATGGATCAATTGGATATCCATATGCCAAGGCAAAAAACAATAGCAAAAAACAATAATCAAAAACTCTGTTACAGACCTCACCCAGTATACACAAAACTTAACTCAAAATGGATCACAGATCTACAAGTAAAAAGTAAAACTATGAAATTTCTAGTAGAAAATATAGGAGTAAATCTTTCTGACCCTGGATTAGGCGAAGAGTTCTTTATGACACAAAAGCATAATCCATTTTACAAATACATAAATTTGTAAGAACTGCTCACTGAAAGATATTGTTAGGAAAATGAAAACACAAGCCACTCACTAGGAGAAAATACTTGCAAATCACACATCTGATAAAAGTCTTGTCTGCAGAACAGACAAAGAATTCTCAAAACTCTGTAACAAAAATAAACAACTTTTTTTTTAAAAAAAGGCAAAGAGTTTGAAGAAATACTTCTTCAAAGAACATATACAGATAGCAAATAAGTATATAAAAATGTGCTTCACATAATTAGGGAAGTAGAAACAAACAATGAGATGCTCCTCTCCCCCTTATAATTGATATAGTAATAAAAGCTGACAATATCAAGGGCTGAAAGGATGTGGAACCACTAGACCTCTCATATATTACTAGTGAGAATGTGAAATGACACAGTCACTTTGGAAAGGAGTTTGGCAATACATCTAGTAAAATGAAAATTTATGTTAACACAAAAATGTATAAATATTTTTAGCAGCTTCATAATCACCAGAAACAATTCAAATATTCCTCTAGAGTGGATAGAGACACAAGGTGCAGTACATCACGATGACAGAAAACTACTCAGCCATTAAAATTTAAAAACTATTGACAAAGCAAATGGATCAATCTAAGATGAACTTACGTCAACTGAAGAAAGTCAGATTCAAAGGCTATGCACAACATGATTCCATTTGTGTGTATCAGTATCTCAGGAGAGCTGGAGAAAGCTGGGCTGCCACGTTTTGGCACAGCCAATGGCAACAAGCCAAAAAAATCAATACATAAAATAAAACAAAGAATAGGTCTGTAATCACTTACTGTGATAGTATAAGAGGCTAAACTGGAGAAAGTGCCAGCTACCCCCCCATTCCATTTTCCCCTGTAGCCTTCCCCCTATGAAGCCTGCCAGGAAAACCTTTGTAAATGCCTTTTGATCAGACCTAAAAAATCACTCATAGGTTGTTGGCCAGAAGCAGGAACCCTCAATACAAGTCACCGGAAAAGGCAAAACTATACAAACAGAAAATTATGGAGAATGGGATTTGATTTTACCCTATTTAATAAAAGCTAACACAAAAAAGCCTCAACTAATTCATGGATGCAGGCAGACGACACAAGACTCCTCACTCAAAGAAAAAACACTTCATTACTTATGACAAAACAGAAGAACATCAGCACATTTGCATCAGTTTCCCCTCATCCCAAGTCCTTTGGGGATGCTCAGATGGATGCTATGCCTGTAGTGAGTTTGCATCAGCAAATGAGAAGCACTGAACTTGAGGAATCCACCAATTTTATAGGAAGCAGTAAATAAGCTTGCTTTATGTCTGGGAAGAGATGTTATCTCATGTCTCAAGTTTATCAGCTGCATATATAACCCTGAGAAATGTCCCAGGAAAAAGGGCAGTCAGAACCTTACAGTCTTCACAAACAAGTAAGAAGAAGTGTCTCTGTCAACAAAAACAGAGCAGGGATTGCTAAGGGCTGAAGTGGGGGAAAGGAAGACTACAAAGGGGACACAGGGAAAGTTTTGGGGTGATGAAACTATTCTCTATCTTATTTCTGATACTGGTTGCAAGACTGTGCATGTGTCACAACTTGCAGAAACATACACTACAAAGATCACTATTTGTATATAAATTATAACTTAATTTTAAAATGGAAAAAATACTTTTTTGAAAAATAAATTTATTTGAAAAGAATTTATTTTCTAGAAAAAAGTAAATCTTCCCTTAAAAAAAAACAAAAATATACCCAGTACCCTGTGGTACCATCCCTGGTGTCCCTTTCTGCATATGTCTACTTTCAGTTGCCAACTACTTAATGTTTACAGTATTCATTTAAAGTTAATTAATTATACTTTCAGATATGCTTCAACACCTATTCAAGCATTAAATCAGGACTTATAATTTCTAAATCTTTTTTCTTACAACAGTTTTTGAGAAAGAAAATAGATTAAATTTGCAAAACAATAAATTAAAAATTAGTATAGTTTACTGTTGCCTTTCAGCTCTCTCAATCAAGATATCAAAAATAAAATAACATTTGGCAGGCATCCCTTCATACTCCCCACCATGGATATTAACTCACAAATAAGATAAACCCTCAAAATTACTAAATTGCCATTGTTCATGTTTCTCCTATTGACCAATGATCTAAAGTCTCATTTTAGTAAGGTTCTAATAGAATGGACCATCTGTTTTATGTTACATGGGAGGTAGCAAAATTCTTCCTCTCTGACTGGATTACTAATGCTCATGCCTTCTATGGCATTGTACTTCTCATTCGTATGCACTAGCTTTCTAAAGTACAACGTACCCCCTAATGTAATACATTTTCCTTTTAACTGTACAATACTGTAGATGCCATATTTTTAATGTGACATGCTGGTATTTCTTTTTTAAAACCACAAATGCATTTCTTATTCTCAATCACAAATTTAAATTTCCTGTGTATTCCCAGCCCACTAAGCATTTTTCTTTTAAAATAGCTGAAAAAATAGACGATTTCAATTTTTTGATTTGTCATCTCATTTTTTATAGACCTCTCTCCAAGTAACTATTAGAATGGAAAGTGAAAAGATACTTAGTTTTTTATCCTTTTTCTATAAAATCAATTTAAGCTTAAGAAAGACTGTAAAACATTTCTACTTCTTAAGAGGAGTAGTAGTAAGTCCATGCCACATCTAAAATGATCTAAAATAATACATTTATATTCAATTTAAGAAAAATAACCTTAATAAGGCATTCTTCCAGTGTTCAAACTTAAAATTATTTTAACATGAGTGTTTTCATTTTTAAAAGTCATCAAAATTTGACATATATTCCTTATGTTATTTCAGAGATTTACACAAATACTTAGCTGAAACCATCTTCCATTTCATTGGTTAAATTAAGATAAAGTAATACTCTTCAAATGGAGTTGTATTTCTAATACTTTCAGTTTTTCTTGTTGTGCAATATTTTGTTCATTATGAACAGATTCTGACAAAATTGAGACAAATTGCATCACTACTGATGACTCTCAATTAGATCTTCAGTTCATTTCCCTTGCCTAACTCTAAAAAAGCTACATATGGTTTAAACCACTGGTACTTTTTACTTTCTGCCAATACACAAACCATGCTTTTTTGTGTTGAAAATATTCTCATGAATAATTATACTAGTCTCCAAAGAGACCAGATGGTAATAAATTCTAGAGCAGATCTGGAAGCTTTCTCTAAATTTACCTTTTTATAGTCTCACCATCATAATACAGCTCTTTGTGCTATGGCTTAGAATAGCTATGGCTAGACATAGAAATGTGAGTAAACTTTGTACAGAAATAAAAAAAACAATCATTTCAGGGTCTTTCATAGCTACATACACCTCTCATCTAATACTATCATCAACAACTTTTAAGAGAACATCACCTTGATAGAGTATGACATTACTAATCAAATTATAAAATTTTTACATTTGCAAAATGCTACTATGAAAGTAACATTTGTCTGGGCACAGTGGCCCATGGCCATAATCCCAGCACTTTGGGAGGCCTAGGTGGGTGGATCACTTGAGGTCAGGAGTTTAATACCAGCCTGGTGAATAGGGTGAAATTCTGTCTCTACAAAAAATACAAACAAAAAAAATTAGTTGGGCATGGTGGCAGGAGCCTGTACTCCCAGCTACTCAAGAGACTGAAACAGGAGGATTCCTTGAACCCAGGAGGCAGAGTTTGCAGTGAGCCAAGATCGTGACACTGAGCTTCAGCCTGGGCGACAGAGCGTGACTCTGTCTCAAAAATAAATAAATAAATAAAGTAAAATTTAAGAAATATGATCCAGCTAACTACAGCAAATGATATGAAGTTAAAGAAATATAAATGTTGGCTGGGTGCAGTGGCTCATGCCTATAATCCCTGCACTTTGAGAGGCCAAGGCAGGTGGATCACCTGAGGTCAGGAGTTCCAGACCAACCTTGCCAACATAATGAAACCCCGTCTATACTAAAAATACAAAGAATTAGCCATGTGTGGTGGCAGGCGCCTGTAATCCCAGCTACTTGGGAGGCCTGAGGCAGGAGAATCACTTGAACCCGGGAGGCAGAAGTTACAGTGAGCTGAGATCGTGCCACTGCACTCCAGCCTGGGCAACAAAGGCAAAACTCCATCTAAAAAAATAAACAAATAAATAGAAATGTAGACTAATGTTTACTAGTATTGACACTGATTCTATTTTATTATTCTTCTGGAAAACATGATTAAATTATTCTGGCCTTGCTATTTCAATTGAAGTAAAATAACTTGCACAATCTTCATTATTTCTATTAATCATAAATCACTCCATTTTACTTAATAGTATCGTGTTTGTGAGAAAAAAAATCAAAAGAGGTTTTCAAAACCAGACATTATTCAAAACTTTCAAAACACATTGTGGTATATAAAATTAAATTTTAGGCATTTCCTTCCATCTGTAAGAAGCAAAACACAGCCATAGTAGTTTATTATCTACTTGTATACCGGTATACTGGTTACAATACAGGTGTAAAATATTAGCTGCATAATTTTTGGTATAAATTATTCTTATAGCTCAAAACAATTATGTATAAAAGAAATGAAAACAAAAAAGAAAAAAGTTCAAATAGAAACAGGAAATATAAATTGGGGTGGGAAGGTACAGGGACTACAGAAAAGAGGGATTAAAAACAATGTCTGAAAGTTATTTTATTATTTTAATAGTCATTGTTGCTTCAAAACATGGTGGCTATAAATAAGAAATACTATCTCACATAGTTTTGGTGGGTCAGGAATTTGGGAGCAGCTTAGTGGAACAGTTCTCTCTTGGGGTGTCTCATCAGGTTGTAGTCGGTTAAGTAAGGCAGGGCTCCAGTAATCTGATGATTTGACTGGAGCTGGCTCACTCACAAGGCCAGCATATTGGTGCTGGTTGCCGCTGGAAGGCATATGTTCCTGCCCATGTGGGCCTCTTCAAAGGTTGACTGCATATCCCTAATACATAGCAGTTGAATTCCCCATTATGGGTGTCCCAAGAAAAAATAATATGGAAGTAATGATGCCTTTAATGATCTAGCCTCAGAAATAGTACACCATCATTACATACATTCTACTTATTAGAAGCAAGTCGCTAAGTCTGGGCCATATTCAAGAGAGGGGAAATTAGGTTCTACCTTTTCAATGGAGAAGTATTAAAGAACTTGTGAACATGCTTTAAAAAAAAATTTTTTTAAGAGACAGGATGCCACTGTGTTTCCCAGGCTGCAGTAAAATGGCTATTCACAGGAGCAATCATAGCATACTGCAACCTCAAACTCCTGGCCTCAAGTGATCTTCCCATCTCAACCTCCTGAGTAGCAGGGACTACAGGTATGCACCACCACACCTGGCTTTCTTTTCATTTTTCATATTAGAGTAGGTGGCAACTGTTACATAAAGCAAAAACCCACATTAGATAATAAATATAAAAAATATATTATTTGGTTTTGAGACAGGGTCTAGCTCTGTTGCCTAGGCTGGAGTGCAGTGGCAGAATCATGGCTCACTAACAGCTTCAACCTCCCAGGCTCAAGAAATTCTTGCACCTCAGCTCCTGACTAGCTAGGATGACAGGCATGCACCACCGTGCCTGGTTAATTTTTTTTTTATTATTCATAGAGACAGGGTTTTGTCATGTTGCCCAGGCTGGTCTTGAACTCCTGAGCTCAACTGATCCTCTGGCCTTGGCTTCTCAAAGTGCTGAGATTATAAGCGTGAGCCACCTCACTCGGCCTATTATTCTTAAAAGAAAAAAAATTTATCTGATCTATTTAATGATACATATAATTGTTCATACATACATAAATCGTATGCCATCTTCATAAAGTCATTAGTAGTGCTTTTATAAAATTAAATCTAAGTTTTTCTCTTATTTTAACAGAGCTCTAATTTCTAAAATGCTCATAAATTTTCAGTTTTCTGCTACATGTATTAAAATAAATGCCACCTGCAACCTACCAGCTACTCATTCTAAAACCATAGTTTCCCAGTGGTCACCTAACATCCATCCATCCAACCAATCTTCTTCCTTATTTGAAAACTCCACTGCATAACTGCTAACTTTTATGCAGAGATTTTTAAATGAAAATTCTGGTTAATAGTTAGGTGGGCAACAGTTACTACCAAGTGAAGTCTATAAGCCAAGGTGTATGGACCTCTACATAGTGGGTTGTAAATGCTTGATACGGGAAGAATTAAATAAGGAGAAAAGAATGAGAAAGAGTTTGGTGATAGTCCAAAGTTCATACTTGCCCGGCTTGGGGCACATCCTTCTTGCCCCAAATCACTGTGGTATGTTACAACCTAGACTATTTGGTTTTTTACTTTGTTATCCCAAGAATCTCAGCAGCAAAAGTACCAAAGAACACAAATACTCTTAAAAACATTCTTCTTTAAAAATCAAGGCAGAGTGATGTTTGCAAAATGGAAGGGTAGGAATTGTTGTCTGGTTCTCCACACCCTATAGAATTTCAATTAATATCTTCTCAGTGGCAAGACGACTACCCTGGATCTCTTGGAACTCAGGATGATGTCTCATTGTACCACAGAGCTGAGAAAAATCTGGGAACCGCGTATTAGTCCATTTTCACACTGCTATAAAGAAATATCGAAGACTGGGTAATTTATAAAGAAAAGAGGTTTAATTGACTCACAGTTCTGTACGACTCGGGAGGCCTTGGAAAACTTACAATCACGCTGGAACACAAAGGTGAAGTAAAGACCTCCTTCACATGGTGGCAGGAGAAAAAGACAGAGAGTGAAGGAGGAACTGCCCAACACTTATAAAACCATCAGATTCGTAAGAACTTACTCACTATCATAAAAACAGCATGGGGGAAACCACCCCCATGATCCAATCACCTCCCACCAGATCTCTCCTTCAACATGTGGGGATTATGGGGATTACAACTGGAGATGAGGTTTGGGTGGAGACACAGAGCCAAACCGTATCAGACAGTAAGGGAAATGGTGCTTCGACTGCAACACCCTTCCCCTAAGCCCACATATGCAGAAGTCCCCTGGATGCAAGTTTCTATGGTGGAAAAAATGAGTGGGAAGTGGCTATTCGGCCTATTGTAAGCATAGTATATAGACCTCTTATATCTTTAATATGAAGATTAAAGACAAAACTATTAAAAATAATTATAACTACAACAATTGATAGTGGGATATGCAGTTTTAAAAGTTGTAAGTTGTAACATCAAAAATTCAAAATATGTGGCTGGACGAGTTGGCTCATGCCTGTAATCCCAGCACTTTGGGAGGCCAAGGCAGGCAGATCACTTGAGGTCAGGAGTTCAAGACCAGCCTGGGCAACATGGTGAAACCCTGTCTCTACTAAAAATACAAAAATTGCCTGAGCAAGGTGGTGCACACCTGTAATCCCAGCTACTTGGGTGGCTGAGGCATGAGAATCACTTGAACCCGGGAGGTGGAGGTTGCAGTGAGCTGAGATTGTACCACTGCACTCCAGCCTGGGTGACAGAGTGAGACTGTATCTCAGAAAAAAAATTCAAAATATGAGAGAAAAAGAGGAGTTAAAGTACACAGTGTTTATTAAACATTTTTAGCAATCAAAGTTAAGTTGTTACTAGTTTAAAATAACCTGATATAAGCTTAATATCAAAAAAACTAAAGGGAAAGATAGAGTACAAAACAATCATAGTAGACAACTTTTTTTTTAACTTTTATTTTAGGTTCAGGGGTACATGTGCAGGTTTGCTACATGTGCAAGTTGTGTCATGGGGGTTTGTTGTACAGATTATTTCATCACCCAGATACTAAGCCGAGTATGTAATTGTTATTTTTTCTGATCCTCTACCTGGTAGGAAACTTCAGCACCCCACTTAAGCAATAGAAATATTATCTAGACAGAAAACCAAGAAAGAAACATTAGGTTTAAACTGCACTCTTCGACCAAATAGGCCTAACAGACATTTACAGAACATTCTATCCAGCGGCTGAAAATTACACATTCTTCTCAACTGAACATGAAACATGCTTCAGGATAGAGTACATATTAAGCCACAACATAAGTCTTAACAAATTTCAGTTCAAAATCATAGATTATCTTTTCTGATCACAATGGCATAAGCTAGAAGTCAATAATAAGAGGAAAATCAAAAACTCTACAAATACATGGAAATTAAACAACATGGTCAATGAAAAAATTAAATAGAAACAAAAAGATTTTTTGAAACAATGCCAATGGAAACAAAGCATAACCTATCAGATACAGCAAAAGCAGGTCTAAGAGTGATGTTTATAGTAATTAACACATAAATCCCCAAAGACGAAAGATATAAACCTAATGTTGCACCTCAAGGGACTAGAAAAACAAGAACAAGCCAAACTCCAAATTAGCAGAAAAAAATAAATAACAAAGAGAAGAAATAAATGAAATAGAGACCTAAAAACCATACAGAAGATAAATACAACAAAGAATTAGGTTTTTGAAAAGATAGCCAAAAGCAACAAACCTTTAGCTAGACTAAGAAAAAAATGAGAAGACACAAATAATAAAGTGAGAAACAAAAAAGGAGACACTACAATTGATCCCAGAGAAATATAAAGAATTATAAGAGACTCTCATTAACAATTATACACCAACAAACTGGAAAATCTAGAAGAAATAAATTTCTGAATACATATAATCTACCAAAATTTAATTAGGAAGATACAGAAAACTAGAACAGACCAATAAGTAAAGAGATTAAATCAGTGATAAAAAGTCTCCAATCAAAGAAAAAAGAAAAAATGCCTAGGACCTCACGGCTTCACTGCTGTATTTTACCAAAATTTTTGTTCTGTTTTTTTAAAGAGACAGCATCTTGCTCTGTTGCCCAGGCTGGAGTACAGTGGCATGATCATAGTTCATTGCAGCCTCCACCTCCTAAGCTCAAGCAATCCTCCTGCCTCAGCCTCCCAAGTAGCTGAGACTACAGGTGTGTACCACCACACCAAGCTAATTTTTTTTTTTTTTTTTTTTTTTTTTTTTTTTTTTGTAGAAACCAGGTCTCACTATGTTGCCCAGGTTGACCTCAAATTCCTGGCCTCTTGAAGTTCTGCCTCAGCCTCCCAAAGTGCTGGGGTACTGGCGTAAGCCAACACACCCAGCCCTACCAAATATTCAAAGCGAAACTAATATGAATTCTTCTCAAATTATTTTTAAAAATTAAAGAGGAAAGAATTCTTCTAAACTCATTCTACAAAATCAGCATTACCCTGATACCAAAACCTAACAAGGATACAACAAAAATAAGAAAACTATAGGCCAATGTCTCTGATGAACCTAGATGGAAAAATCCTGAACAAAATACCAGCAAACCAAATTCAATAGCACATTAATTTTGGGAGGCCAAGTAAATAACTTGAAGTCAGGAGTTCAAGACCACCCTGGCCAACATGGTGAAACCCCTCTCTACTAAAAATACAAAAATTAGCTGGGCATGGTGGTGGGCACCTGTAATCCCAGCTACTAGGGAGGCTGAGGCAGGAGAATCGCTTGAATCCAGGAGGTGGAGCACCTCTGCACCCCAGCCTGGGTGACAGAGTGAGACTCTGTCTTTTAAAAAAAAAAAAAAAAAAAAAAAAAAAGCCAGCACATTAACACGATAATTCACCAGGATCAAGTGGATTCATCCCATGGATATACGAATGGTTCAACATACACAAATCAATAACTGTGATATATCATATTAAATGCAGGAAAAAACCATATTTCAATAGATGCAGAAAATGCATTTGACAAAATTCAACATTCTTTCATGTTAGAAATTATCAACAAATTGGGTATAGAAGGAATGCAGCTTAGCACAATAAAGGCCATATATGAAAAATCCAAAGCTATTATTCTGAATGGGGAAAAATTGAAAGATTTCCTCTGAAATCTGGAACAAAACAAGGATGTATACTTTCACCATTTCTATTCATCATAGTCTAGAAGACCCAGCCAGAACAATTAGGCAAGAGAAAGAAATAAAAGGCATCCAAATTGGAAAGGTGGAAATTAAATTGTTCTTGTTTGAAGACAACATGATCTCATATGCAGAAAACCCTAAAGAATGTACCAAAATACTGTCAGAACTAATAATCACATTCAGTAAAGTTGTAGGATACAAAAAAACATACAAAAGCATTTCTATACATCAACCACAAACTATCTGAAAAAACAAAAATCAAGTAAACAATTTCTCTTAATATAGCTATAAAAATAGCTAAAATATCTAGGGATAAATTCATCCAAGGAGGTAAAAGATCTCTAAGATGAAAAGTATAAAACACTGATGAAAGAAATTAAAGAAGACACAAATAAATGAAAAGATAGCCTGCATTCATGTAATGAAAGAATATCGTTAAAATGTCCATACTATCCAAAGTGATCTACAGATTCAAAGTAAACCCTCTCAAAATGCCAATCATAATCTTCATATAAATAGAAAAAAATTCTAAAATTCATATAGAACCACAAAAGATCCCAAATAGCAAAAGCAATCTTGAGCAAAAATGACAAAGACACATCATGCTATCTGACTTCAAAATATATTACAAAAGGCTATAGTACCCAAAATACTAAGGGAATCCTGTACACTGCTGATGGGAATGTAAACTAGCACAGCCATTATGGAAAACAGGTATGGAGGTTCCTCAAGAAATTAACGGTACAACAAGTGATCCAGCAATCCCACTTCTGGGTACATATTCAGTGGAAATGATTAAGATATATCTGCACTTCCATATTTATTGCTTCATTATTCACAACAGCCAAGATATGTAATCAAACTAAGAGTTTATCAGGCAATGAATGAATGAATAAATAAAATGTGGTATATATACACAATGGAATACTATTCATCCACAAAAAAAAAAAGGAACAAAATCTTCTCATTTGTGATAACATGGAGGAACCTGGAGAATATCATGTTAAAAGAAATAAGCCAGGTACAAAAAGACAAATGCTACATAATCTCAACTCACATGTGAATTATAACAAAGCTGATCTCATAAGAGAGAGTAAAATGGTGTTTATCAGAGGCTTGGGTAATTAGAGGGGTAGAAGGATGGAGAGAGATGTTGGTCAAAGAATCTACAATCACAGATATGAATAGGTTTTTGATAATTGGTTAAAGGCTGTGCACAGTGGCTCACACCTGTAATCGCAGCACTTTGGGAGGCAGAGGCAGGAGGGTTGCTTGAGGTCAGGAATTCAACATCAGCCTCGGCAACAAAGCAAGATTCCATTTCCACAGAAAATTTGAAAGTTAAAAATTAGCTGAGCATGGTGGCACATACCTGTAGACCCAGCTACTTGGCAGGCAGAGGTGGGAGGATCACTTGTGCCTAGGAGTTGGAAGCTGCAGTGAGCCATGATTGTGCCACTGCACTCCAGCCTCAAAGACAGAGCAAGATGCCATCTCCAAAAAATAAAAATAATTGTCTAGAATAGGCAAACATATAGAAACAAAACTAGATAAGTGACTGTCTGGGGCCAAGGGGTTGAATGGACAGAAGATGAGGGGGTGAGAGAGAAATGGGGAATGATTACTAATGGTTATAGAGTTTCTTCATTTGATAATGAAAATATTGTAGGGCCAGGCGTGGTGGCTCACGCCTGTAATCCCAGCACTTTGGGAGGCCGAGGCGGGTGGATCACGAGGTCAGGAGATCGAGACCATCCTGGCTAACACGGTGAAACCCCGTCTCTACTAAAAATACAAAAAATTAGCCGGGCTTGATGGCGGGCGCCTGTAGTCCCAGCTACTCGGGAGGCTGAGGCAGGAGAATGGCGTGAACCCAGGAGGCGGAGCTTGCAGTGAGCCGAGATCGCGCCACTGCACTCCAGCCTGGACGACAGTGAGAGACTCTGTCTCAAAAAAAAAGAAAAAAAGAAAAAGAAAAAGAAAATATTGTGAAACTGACTGTGGTGATGGTTGCACAGCTAGCTAGAACTGTGAACACACTAAAAGCCACAAGATTATACATTTTAAACAGGTGAATTGTATGTGAACTATATTCCAATAAAGCTGTTTAAAGAAGAAGGAAATGTGTATTAATTCGAATGTAAGTCAGAAAATCAATACAATTAAATATTTTCTTTGCTTTGAAAAACAATGGCAGCTGACAGTACCACTGTATAATTTAAATGGCAAAGACCATCCTTGTCAACCAATTAACAAATGAGACTCTTTCAGAAAAGCCTGAGTTCAATTTTCATTTCAAATAAGTGAATATACCATTCATAGGACAAAAAAAAAAGTTTCTGAATTCCAATTCCAAAATAGAATAAAAAGGAACAGAGTTTTATCCCCTTGATGAAATTAGGTCCCACTGCTTGTAGTATTTCTTACTGAAGCTTTATTTGTTTTGCTTTTAGACAGAAAAATACAATTTCAAATTGTACCCATGTTTAATGTCATACCCAGGAACACTGCATGACATTAAGTCCCACAAGAGTAGAGATATGTCATTCTTTTATGAAGTGGATAACTGTGATTATGTGTAGATTTATACTGGACAACTGCAGAGCACAACCATAACTGCTGAGACAGAACTAAAAGCATGTTATCACTAATAGCAGTAAAACAATTTCTTAATATAACGCATAAAACAAAGTAGGAAGAAAGAAGAAGAGGGGAGGGAAGCGGAAGGATAGGAGGAGAAGGGAAAGAGATGTGAGAGGAGGAGGAGAAAGAAGGGAAGGGGAGAGGAGGGGTAAAGAGAAGAAAGAGAAAGGAAAGGAGACAAGGAAAGGAGAGAGGGAGAAAAGGGAGGAAGGGAAAAATGAAATACTGATTTTTCTTTACATTAAAGAATCTGATCTAAGTTAGAATAATTTCACAAACACATCAAAAATATAATTGAGGACAGCAAGCCACTCCTTCCTTCATCTTATTTTAGCTATGAAAACTTTACAACCTAATTTGAAAAGGAAAGAGATCAGAAAGGCAAAGAGGAGTATTAATTCATATTTAAACTTTAAAAACTATAAGGAGGTATCACAATTTGAAGAGTCAACCTTACGTGTAGGGCCTGTGTTACTTAAAATTATTCATTAATCGTAAAATTGGCAGAATTAATACTTACTACTTTCTTCAATGACAAAGAATTGACGAGACTGTGTTGTATCACCATCTGCCACATCCTGCTATAATTATAAATACAGTTGTGCTACTGACAGTTCTACAACTGCTCCAGGTGAAAGCATTTGAACACAGAATTCTCTTTGATCACTTCATTGTCATTTCTTCAGTTTAAATTTACATCTGGACTGTTCCAATGCACAGAAGTATGTCTCATAAAAAACGTTTTAACCTCTAACTAGCTTTTCTAGGTAAAATAGGTCACAAAAGAGATAATCAGATTTTTTAATACAGAAAAACTTTAAAGATTAACTTTTTTTTCAAAAAAGGATTCGAAATAGATAAACAACATGAGTCCTTTGATTTACATCAGTTTTAACTTCTAAATACTGTAACTCAATTAGTAATGTTACACTAATTGGTAGTTCTTGAAATACCAGCTTTACAATTTTGAGTTCAATGTTTCTATTTCATTCAAACATAATTCCTAAAACTTCTCTTGTTTAGTGTTTTTAGAAACTCATTTTACATAGGATTTTGGAAAGCTTTAAAACACAATTATGAACACCAGTTTATTGTGTGATGTTTTACATCAAGAAAACACTTTTTGAAAGCATCCCCCGAGATGTGTAAAACATAAACACACTGGCATTTAGGCAGTTCTCTCAAATTTTAATTAAAAATGAAACAACAACACGGTTAAAATTTTACTGGAAGTTAAATACAAATATGGAGGCTTATCTAACTGGAAGAGACATGAAAAACTGGAAGATTGAATGTAAGTCAATAATCATAAAAGCAGATTAGAAACTACAAGACAGAAATAAGGATCTGCTAATTTGAGAGGAGACCAAGCTAATGTCTTGAGGATCATTTGAGCCCAGGAGTTCGAGACTAGCCTGGTTAATATGGCAAAACCCCATCTCTACAAAAAAGTTAAAAACAAGGCGGGTGTGGTGGTGTGCACCTATAGTCCCAACTACTCAGGAGGCTGAGGCAGGAGAATTCCTTGAGCCCAGGAGGTCAAGGATGCAGTGAACTGTGATTGTACCACTGCACTCCAGCCTGGGTGACACAGCAAGACTCTGCCTCAAAAAAAAAAAAAAAATCCATATAGCCTCAATGTTATAATAATTACAGGAAAAAAAAGATTCAAATGATTACCTGCTTATATTCCAGTTAACAAAGGATAAAATGGTATTTAAAATTTTTGAGATGGCCAGAGTATACCCCAAGATGGCATTTTTAAAATAAATTGAAAAATACTATAGATAAATTAAATTGCAGGAAGCTTAAAAACAAGTGAACTTACAACTTAAATAGAAATACCTTATGTAGCTCACCATCAGGCTTCTGAAAAATTCAATGAGTCACATAATACTGTAAATCTCCAAGGAACAAAAAGGTATCTAGGCACCAAGGAAAACTGTCATCCCTGGGAAGCATGAATGAAAGAGTCCATTTACTGATAACTGTATTTAAAGTGATGCTTATTCGACACTCTCTCTGACAACCTACAATTACTCCCAAATTGAAAAAGACAGTAAGAAGTGAAGAAAGCATGTGAAACACTACTCAAAATCTCTAACATTTAGAGAAGTAAAAATTGAAGTCTTCTCAGGATGAGAGAAAAATCTCTGGTAAAAAAAGCAAGCTGAGGTTACTAGTTAGAACAGTGGGGTTCTATTTCTGCTTTGCTTACTCACCATGGTGTTTTTTTCTATCTTATTTAATCAGAATCCTTATCATTAAATGATCACCACAGACCAATATATTACTTATGAGAATGCCAGAAGGAAAACAAAGAGAAAATAAAAGAAAAAAAATTTTGAAGATATAATGGTCCAAAACTTCCCGACTTTCATAAAATGAATGAATCTACACATCCAAGCATGAACTTGAAGCATGAATTTAATAAGCTCTAAACATGATAAACACAAAAAGATTCACACCAAGACACATTATAGTCAAACTGTTGAAAGACAAAGACAAGGAAAGAATTTTGAAATCAGTGAGAGAAAAGCAACTGGTCACAAGCCAGGATTCTCAATAAGAATAAGAACTAATTCTCATCAGAAACCATGTAGGCCAAAAAGCAGTGAGTTGACATATTTAATGTACTAAAAGAAAAGCACTGTTAACCAAGAATTCTATATCCAACAAAACTATCCTACAATAAAGGGGCTATTTAAGACATTCCCAGATAAACAAAAGCTAAGACAGTTTGTTAACAATGGACCTGCCCTACACAAAATGCTAAAGAGAGCCCTTCAGGCTGAAATGAAAGGACATTTGATAGTAACCAGAAGCCATATGAAGAAGTAAATAACTCTGGTAAAAGTAGCTACATAGTAAATATAAATGCCACTATCACTGAACTTTTGGTTTGTAATTCCTTTTATTTTTATAGGATTTAAAAGGCAAATGAATAAAAGAATAATTACAAATCTATGTTAATGGGCATGCAATATACAAAGACGTAATCAATGAGCGTAATAATATATAAGAAGAGGATGGAGATGTAAAGGAGCAGAGTGTTGGTATATTACTGAAACTACATTGGTATTATTCAAATTAGTTTGTTAGGAGTTTAGAATGTTAATTGTAATTAAAATGGTAAATAATAAAAGTAACTAAAACATATACGGGAAAGAAAAGGAAAAAGGTATCAAAAAAGAACACTACCAAAAATTAACTTATTCGTGTTTCATTACTTAGACACAAAAATTTAAAAACACATAGTTGTTATTGGCCGAACTATAAACACCCCTCCACAGACCCTCCTGACACTATTCATATGTTGAAGCCCTAAACCCCAGTATCTCACAATGTGACTACATTTGAAGATAGGGTCTTTAACAAGGTAATTAAATTAATGAGGGCAGTAAGGTAGGCCTTAATCCAATCTGACTGGTGTCCTTATAAGAAGACATTAGGACACACAGAGACACTCCAGAGGTACATATGTACACAGAAACCACCACGCAAAGAGGCAGAAAGAGGGTAGCCATCTGCAGGCCAAGAAGCGAGGCCTCTGAAGGAATCAAGGTATCAACACTTTGATCTGGGACTCCAACACTGTGAGAAAATAAATCTTTGTTGTTAAGCCACCTAGTCTCTGAAATTGTTAAGACTGCCCTAGCAAACTAATATTGAACTTATTCATAATCATATATTATTCTGTATTATTTATTTCTATCACACTTTTTTTAAAAAAATGTAACCACAGTTGGATTAAACATTTTACCAATATTTAATTAAAAAGAACAAAGGCATGCTTCTTTTTGCCTATGAAATAATAAAATATTTTTACTTTTATGTTTCCTTTCTATACTTGACTAGAGCCATTAGGTCAATCTTTCTTGTATGTGTGGTAAAACTTAATACAGTCAAAGGTAAAATCCACTGTGACTTATACCTCTGATGCATCAAGCCCACATTCTTCGTGTCAGTCCAATGCGATGACATTAAGCTAAATATCCTCCCAACAAAAGCATGTAAACATAGAATACTTAGGATTTTAGTCACTATCAATAATAGGTGTTTAGATATATGAATTAGTTTATAGTTCTATAAAAATATCCATCTATCTTTTAGCTAAATGCAAGTTTTGGCATTCCAGCTCCTTATGAATCATATCCCTTGTGTTTACAGATTCATTATATAGGCTTACCAATGTTCAAAATGTCCATCATTTTAAAACACTTCGAAAGACATTGGCTATCATCCTAACTTAAATTTCTCTTTCTTGCAGAAATGGTTTTAAAACACCTGAATTTGAATTTCTGATGTCAAAACTGGATTCCAAGTAAGTTACACTTTTAGTAAAGAAACTGAAAAAAAGTTTTATTTAACCTCATTGCTCTTTTCTGTGACTTTTTTACTTGAGTTCTGAAGCACTCTTAATATATAAAAATGAGCCATTTGGGCCAGGTACAATGGTTCGCATCTATAATCCTCACACTTTGGGAGGCCAAGGCAAGAGGATCACTTGAGGCCAAAAGTTCAAGACCAATCTGGGCAACATACAGAGACCCTGTCTCTACAACAAATAAATTAGCCAGGTATGGCAGGGTGTGCCTGTAGTCCTAGCTACTCAGGAGATGGAGGAAGGAGGATCCTTTGAGCCCAGCAGTTCAAGGCTGGAGTGAGCTAGATCCCACCACTACATTCCAGCCTAGGCAACAGAGTGAGAGATTCTGTCTCAAAAAAATAAATAAATAATAAATAAATTAATTAATAAAATTATTTGTGTATTTTTTTGGTATGTGTTTTTTCTAGCCTACTTGTGGCCTCTTCAAAAACAGAAACAGGCCAGGAACAGTGGCTCATGCCTATAATCCCAGCACTTTGGAAGGCCGAGGTGGGTGGATCAAGAGGTCAAGAGATCGAGACCATCCTGGCCAACATGGTGAAACCCCATCTCTACTAAAAATACAAAAATTAGCTGGGCATGGTGGCATACGCCTATAGTCCCAGCTACTTGGGAGGCTGAGGCAGGAGAATCACTTGAACCCAGGAGGCAGAGGTTGCAGTGAGCAGAGATCGCGCCACTGCACTCCAGCCTGGCAATAGAGTGAGACTCCGTCTTGAAACAAACAAACAAACAAAAAACAAAACAAACAAACAAAAAAAACAGAAACAGCATAAAAATTTTTGTTTTACTATAATCTTGTTTTTCTATTCTCATTCTCAATGTACTGCCAAATCAGAGATGGGCATACCTTTGGTCCCATATTTTGTTAATATTGTACTGCAGGGCATCTATGTCCAGCAACAATAATAGCCATCTTTTAGGCACATATTCAAGGAAGTCATTTTCTTCCATTTCTTTTTTTTTTTTTTTTTTTTCTAGAGACAGGGTCTCACTATGTTGCCCAGGCTGGTCTCAAACTACTCGACTCAAGCAATCCTCCTAACTTAGCCTCTCAAAATGCTGGGATTACAGGCATGAGTCACAATGCCAGCTTTTTTCCATTTCTTTCAAGTCAAAAGTCACATTAAGTGCTTCTATACATTTTTAAAAAACTGACAAAGTAACCAAAAGTGTTCGTTAAGAAAGCATCAATTATCAAACTTAAGCAAGTTATATCCCTTTTTAGCAGTGTTATATACATGCTATGCAGGATATTGAGCAGATAAGAACTTTTCACTTTCATTAGTAAGAAGTTCAGACCAAATGAAATTTACCAAAATTTACATTTGTACTGTGTATCAAATAAATCTAGAATTGTATTTGGACAAGGTACCAACCATATTTGTTTTTGTTGCCTATGGTTTCATTAAAATCTTCAAAAACATGATTTGACATATCAAAACACCTAAGAGCTTTGGGGACATTTTCTTGTTGACATAATTTGCTGTATCACTTGATACATGAAAGTACTATTACTAGTAAGATCTGACAGAATAAGTTACCCAAAACTTCAAATTCCTTTTATTACCTTGCTAAAGACAGGAACAAATAAACCACTACTAGAATACGTTGTTAATATGAATGTGAAATATTGTAAAAAAGTGCAAAAGAATAAAAGTAGGCAATGACTGTTTTATTATGAGACTAATATCAGGGAGAAAGCTGAGGGAGAACTTAATTATATATACAATAAACTTTTAGAAGGCAGAAACTGATGAAGATCCCCAAGAAAGGAGACAATTTATTAGTGAACAGCTAATAGCCTCCCGGTATTAGTTCATTTTCACACTACTGTAAAGAACTGCCTGAGACTGGGTAATTTGTAAAGAAAAAAGGTTTACTTGACTCACAGTTTAGCATGTCTGGAAAGGCCTCTGAAAACTTATAATCATGGCAGAAGGCAAAGGAGAAGAAAGGCACCTTCTTTACAAGGCAGCAAGAATGGGAAATGCCGAGCAAGGGGTAAGAGCCCCTTGTAAAGCCATCAGATCTTGTGAGAACTCACTCACTATCAGAACAGCATGAAGGAAACTGCCCCCATGACTCAATTACCTCCACCTGGTCTCTTCCTTGGCATGTGGGGATTAGAGATTACAATTCAAGATGAGATTTCAGTGGGGACACAAAGCCTAACCATATCACCCCCAGTTCTAGTAGGAGAAAAGACTAAAAACTGCAAAATGCAAAATGTGCCTTGATAAATTAAGGCTTTAGTAAATCATCCTTTTTTTTTTTCTTTCTTTTTTTTTTTTTTTTGAGATGGAGTCTCACTCTGTTGCCCAGGCTGGAGTGCAGTGGCATGATCTCGGCTCACTGCAACCTCTACCGCTCAGGTTCAGGCAATTCTCTGGCCTCAGCCTCCCAAGTAGCTGGGATTAGAGACATATGCCATCACATCTGGATAATTTTTGTATTTTTTTAGTAGAGATGGGGTTTCACCATGTTGGCCAGGCTGATCTGGATCTCCTGACCTCAAGTGATCCGTCCACCTCAGCTCCCCAAAGTGCTGGGATTACAGGCGTGAGCCACCGTGCCCAGCCGTAAATCATCCTTTTTCTATTACTCTGGAAGTTCATAAAGTGACCATCAGGATGTTTTACCAAAAACAATACAAATCAATTGACCAATACAAAGACTCAGGCCACTTCATATTAATGACCACCTTAAAGATTCATTTTTATAAAATATTTGAAAACTATGATTAAATCTGAGCTTGAAATTATGTGGAATAATCATACTATATGTCTAAATCAACTAAGAGTTACTTGAAAAGAAATCATTATGGATTTTTTTTGTCAATTTTCCACTTCTCCAGTTCTTGAAGTTAATGAGAATTCAAAAGGAAAGCATTAATCAATAAAAAAGAAAAAGAAATCTAGTGTAGCAGAACTGACATATGATTGCAATGAGCACAATTTTGAGCTAGCTTCAAAATGCAGAGGTAAAAACCAGAGGTATGTAAAACTTGTTCATATCTTTCAAAGCTGGAAGATTAAACAGATCACTAACCTCTCAATCAAGATTAGGTTAAGCTGGTAACTCAAAGAGTATATGCCTGAGGGAAGGAGCCAAGATGGCCAAATAGGAACAACTCTGGTCTACAGCTCCCAGCGTGAGCGACGCAAAAGACAGGTGATTTCTGCATTTCCATCTGAGCTTTGAAGACAGTAGTGGTTCTCCCAGCACGCAGCTGGAGATCTGAGAACGGGCAGACTGCCTCCTGAAGTGGGTCCCTGACCCCTGACCCCCGAGCAGCCTAACTGAGAGACACCCCCAAGTAGGGGCAGACTGACACCTCACACAGCCGGGTACTCCTCTGAGACAAAACTTTCAGAGGAACAATCAGGCAGCAGCATTCGCAGTTCAGGAAAATCCACTGTTCTGCAGCCTCTGCTGCTGATACCTAGGCAAACAGGGTCTGGAGTGGACCTCTAGCAAACTCCAACAGACCTGCAGCTGAGGGTCCTGTCTGGTAGAAGGAAAACTAACAAACAGAAAGGACATCCACACCAAAAACCCATCTGTACATCACCATTATCAAAGACCAAAAGCAGATAAAACCACAAAGATGGGGAAAAAACAGAGCAGAAAAACTGGAAATTCTAAAAAGCAGAGCACCTCTCCTCCTCCAAAGGAACGCAGTTCCTCAACAGCAACGGAACAAAGATGGACGGAGAATGACTGACGAGTTGAGAGAAGGCTTCAGATGATCAAACTACTCCGATTTACAGGAGGAAATTCAAACCAAAGGCAAAGAAGTTAAAAACTTTGAAAAAAATTTAGACGAATGTATAACTAGAATAACCAATACAGAGAAGTGCTTAAAGGAGCTGATGGAGCTGAAAGCCAAGGCTCAAGAACTACGTGAAGAATGTAGAAGCCTCAGGAGCCGATGCGATCAACTGGAAGAAAGGGTATCAGTGATGGAAGATGACATGACTGAAATGAAGCGAGAAGGGAAGTTTAGAGAAAAAAGAATAAAAAGAAACGAACAAAGCCTCCAAGAAATATGGAGGACTATGTGAAAAGACCAAATCTACGTCTGACTGGTGTATCTGAAAGTGACAGGGAGAATGGAACCAAGTTGGAAAACACTCTGCAGGATATTATCCAGGAGAACTTCCCCAATCTAGCAAGGCAGGCCAACATTCAGATTCAGGAAATACAGAGAACGCCACAAAGATACTCCTCGAGAAGAGCAACTCCAAGACACATAATTGTCAGATTCACCAAAGTTGAAATGAAGGAAAAAATGTTAAGGGCAGCCAGAGAGAAAGGGAAGCCCATCAGACTAACAGCTGATCTCTCGGCAGAAACTCTACAAGCCAGAAGAGAGTGAGGTCCGATATTCAACATTCTTAAAGAGAAGAATTTTCAACCCAGAATTTCCTATCCAGCCAAACTAAGCTTCATAAGTGAAGGAGAAATAAAATCCTTTACAGACAAGCAAATGCTGAGAGATTTTGTCACCACCAGGCCTGCCCTAAAAGAGCTCCTAAAGGAAGCACTAAACATGTAAAGGAACAACGAGTACCAGCCACTGCAAAATCATGCCAAATTGTAAATATCATCGAGGCTAGGAAGAAACTGCATCAACTAACGAGCAAAATAACCAGCTAACATCATAATGACAGGATCAAATTCACACATAACAATATTAACTTTAAATGTAAATGGACTAAATGCTCCAATTAAAAGACACAGACTGGCAAACTGGATAAACAGTCAAGACCCATCAGTGTGTTGTATTCAGGAAACCCATCTCACGTGTGGAGACACATGTAGGCACCAAATAAAGGGATGGAGGAAGATCTACCAAGCAAATGGAAAACAAAAAAAAGGCAGGGGTTGCGATCCTAGTCTCGGATAAAACAGACTTTAAACCAACAAAGATCAAAAGAGACAAAGAAGGCCATTACATAATGGTAAAGGGATCAATTCAACAAGAAGAGCTAACTATCCTAAATATATATGCACCCAATACAGGAGCACCCAGATTCATAAAGCAAGTCCTTAGTAACCTACAAAGAGACTTAGACTCCAACACAATAATAATGGGAGACTTTAACACCCCACTGTCAGCATTAGACAGATCAACGAGACAGAAAGTTAACAAGGATATCCAGGACTTGAACTCAGCTCTGCACCAAGTGGACCTAATAGACATCTATAGAACTCTCCACCCCAAATCAACAGAATATACATTCTTTCCAGCACCACACCACACCTATTCCAAAAGTGACCACATAGTTGGAAGTAAAGCACTCCTCAGCAAATATAAAAGAACAGAAATTATAACAAACTGTCTTTCAGACCACAGTGCAATCAAAATATAACTCAAGATTAAGGAAATCACTCAAAACCGCTCAACTACATGGAAACTGAACAACCTGCTCCTGAATGACTACTGGGTACATAACGAAATGAAGGCAGAAATAAAGATGTTCTTTGAAACCAACGAGAACAAAGACACAACATACCAGAATCTCTGGGACACATTCAAAGCAGTGTGTAGAGGGAAATTTATAGCACTAAATGCCCACAAGAGAAAGCAGGAAAGATCTAAAACTGACAACCCAACGTCACAATTAAAAGAACTACAGAAGCAGGAGCAAACACATTCAAAAGCTAGCAGAAGGCAAGAAATAACTAAGATGAGAGCAGAACTGAAGGAATAGAGACACAAAAAACCCTTCAAAAAACCAATGAATCCAGGAGCTGGTTTTTTGAAAAGATCAACAAAATTGATAGACCGCTAGCAAGACTAATAAAGAAGAAAACAGAGAAGAATCAAATAGACGCAATAAAAAATGACAAAGGGGGGCCGGGCGCGGTGGCTCACGCTTGTAATCCCAGCACTTTGGGAGGCCGAGGCGGGCAGATCACGAGGTCAGGAGACGGAGACCACGGTGAAACCCTGTCTCTACTAAAAAAAAAATACAAAAAATTAGCCAGGCGTGGTGGCGGGCGCCTGTAGTCCCAGCTACTCGGAGAGGCTGAGGCAGGAGAATGGCGTGAACCCGGGAGGTGGAGGTTGTAGTGAGCGGAGATCGCACCACTGCACTCCAGCCTGGGTGACAGAGCGAGACTCCGTCTCAAAAAAAAAAAAAAAAAATGACAAAGGGGATATTGCCACCAATCCCACAGAAATACAAACTACCATCAGAGAATACTATAAACACCTCTACACAAATAAACTAGAAAATCTAGAAGAAATGGATAAATTCCTCGACACATACACCCTCCCAAGACTAAACCAGGAAGAAGTTGAATCTCTGAATACACCAATAACAGCCTCTGAAATTGAGGCAATAATTAATAGCTTACCAATCAAAAAGAGTCCAGGAACAGAGGGATTCACAGCCGAATTCTACCAGAGGTACAAGGAGGAGCTGGTACCATTCCTTCTGAAACTATTCCAATCAACAGAAAAACAGGGAATCCTCCCTAACTCATTTTATGAGGCCAGCATCATCCTGATACCAAAGCCTGGCAGAGACACAACAAAAAAAGAGAATTTTAGACCAATATCCTTGATGAACATTGATGCAAAAATCCTCAATAAAATACTGGCAAACCGAATCCAGCAGCACATCAAAAAGCTTATCCACCATGATTTTTGATGTGCTGGATAAGCACATCAAAAAGCTTATCCAGCACATCAAAAAGCTTATGCACCATGGGCTTCATCCCTGGGATGCAAAGCTCGTTCAACATACGAAAATCAATAAACGTAATCCAGCATATAAACAGAACCAAAGACAAAAACCACATGATTATCTCAATAGATGCAGAAAAGGCCTTTGACAAAATTCAACAACACTTCATGCTAAAAACTCTCAATAAATTAGGTATTGATGGGACGTATCTCAAAGTAATAAGAGCTATCTATGACAAACCCACAGCCAATATCATACTGAATGGGCAAAAACTGGAAGCATTCCCTTTGAAAACTGGCACAAGACAGGGATGCCCTCTTTCACCACTACTATTCAACATAGTGTTGGAAGTTCTGGCCAGGGCAATCAGGCAGGAGAAGGAAACAATGGGTATTCAATTAGGAAAAGTGGAAGTCAAATTGTCCCTGTTTGCAGATGTCATGATTGTATATCTAGAAAACCCCATCGTTTCAGCCCAAAATCTCCTTAAACTGATAAGCAACTTCAGCAAAGTCTCAGGATACAAAATCAATGTACAAAAATCACAAGCATTCTTGTACACCAATAACAGACAAACAGAGAGCCAAATCATGAGTGAACTCCCATTCACAATTGCTTCAAAGAGAATAAAATACCTAGGAATCCAACTTACAAGGGACGGGAAGGACCTCTTCAAGGAGAACTACAAACCACTGCTCAGCGAAATGAAAGAGGATACAAACAAATGGAAAAATATTCCATGTTCATGGGTTGGAAGAACCAATATCGTGAAAATGGCCATACTGCCCAAGGTAATTTATAGATTCAATGCCACCCCCATCCAGCTACCAATGACTTTCTTCACAGAATTGGGAAAAAACTACTTTAAAGTTCATATGGAACCAAAAAAGAGCCCGCATTGCCAAGTCAATCCTAAGCCAAAAGAACAAAGCTGGAGGCATCACACTACCTGACTTCAAACTATACTACAAGGCTACAGTAACCAAAATAGCATGGTACTGGTACCAAAACAGAGATATAGATCAATGGAACAGAACAGAGCCCTCAGAAATAATGCCGCATATCTACAACTATCTGATCTTTGACAAACCTGACAAACACAAGAAATGGGGAAAGGATTCCCTACTTAATAAATGGTGCTGGGAAAACTGGTTAGCCATATTTGAAAGCTGAAACTGGATCCCTTCCTTACACCTTATACAAAAATTAATTCAAGCTGGATTAAAGACTTACATGTTAGACCTAAAACCATAAAAACCCTAGAAGAAAACCTAGGCAATACCATTCAGGACATAGGCGTGGGCAAGGACTTCATGTCTAAAACACCAAAAGCAATGGCAACAAAAGCCAAAATTGACAAATGGGATCTCATTAAACTAAAGAGCTTCTGCACAGCAAAAGAAACTACCATCAGAGTGAACAGGCAATCTACAAAATGGGACAAAATTTTTGCAACCTACTCATCTGACAAAGGGCTAATATCCAGAATCTACAATGAACTCAAACAAATTTTCAAGAAAAAAACAAACAACCCCATCAAAAAGTGGGCAAAGGACATGAATAGACACTTCTCAAAAGAAGACATTTATGCAGCCAAAAAACACATGAAAAAATGCTCATCATCACTGGCCATCAGAGAAATGCAAATCAAAACCACAGTGAGATACCATCTCACACCAGTTAGAATGGCAATCATTAAAAAGTCAGGAAACAACAGGTGCTGGAGAGGATATGGAGAAATAGGAACATTTTTACACTGTTGGTGGGACTGTAAACTAGTTCAACCATTGTGGAAGTCAGTGTGGCGATTCCTCAGGGATCTAGAACTAGAAATACCATTTGACCCAGCCATCCCATTACTAGGTATATACCCAAAGGATTATAAATCATGCTGCTATAAAGACACACGCACACGTATGTTTGTTGCGGCACTATTCACAATAGCAAAGACTTGGAACCAACCCAAATGTCCAACAACAATAGACTGGATTAAGAAAATGTGGCACATATACACCATGGAATACTGTGCAGCCATAAAAAATGATGAGTTCACGTCCTTTGTAAGGACATGGATGACACTGGAAATCACCATTCTCAGTAAACTACCGCAAGGACAAAAAACCAAACACCGCATGTTCTCACTCATAGGTGGGAATTGAACAATGAGAACACATGGACACAGGAAGGGGAACATCACACTCCAGGGACTGTTGTGGGGTGGGGGAAGGGGGGAGGAATAGCATTAGGAGATATACCTAATGCTAAATGACGAGTTAATGGGTGCAGGAAATCAACATGGCACATGTATACATATGTAACAAACCTGCACATTGTGCACATGTACCCTAAAACTTAAAGTATAATAATAAAATAAAATAAAAAAAGAGTATATGCCTAATGGGTTTATTCAATTACTCATTGGAAGATATGGGAATAGAGACAGATATATAGATTTATAAAAGATATACACTGGTATAGATATATAGATGCATATAGATATCTACCAACATATATGTCTATACATAGATATTTACATATGAATATATGAATATATATTTATGTATATAGATATCTATATATAATACAGAGCAATTTCTACTATCTTGTGGCAGAAACGTCCTTTCTAAGGAGGACATGCAGGAAATGAAGAAGCCATAAAGTTTAATTACGTTAAGAGCTTTGAAAGTTACATTAAGAACTAAGGCACAGTAAAAGACACTGTAAGAGTTAATGTACACATAACAAAAAATAAATACTTTCAACTTATAAAATAAAAAGGAATACTATCTATAAAATATGAAGAATTTCTACAAATCTGTAACACATGAAAAATTATAAAATGATAGTGAAACAATTTAAGAAGAAACACAAATGAACAATAAACATATTAAAAGTTCAAGCTTACCAATAACCAAAGAAATACCAATTAAAATAACTTTTGATTAGATGTGCAATGACTACTAAAATCCCAATTCAAATGAACAAAACTATTCTACAGCAACACAATATAAATGGAAACAATTATGCAAAATAGACATGGGTCTAGAATCATTTTGAATCCTTTTAACTTTTAAAATAATTAACCAACCTGAGCCACTTTAATTGAATTCTGGGTAGAGCCACCAGCATGATATTCAACTTTGAATTTTTTCACGAGTTCATCAAACCTATAAGGAAATCACAGTAGAAAAAAGTAAGTTACTTTCTGTGAATTGCCACAAAGTAAACTTTTCTGAGAAGAGTATTAAAACACAAATAGTAAAATTTTTAAATTGTTTAAGTATGTTGAATAAATGAATTGAAATACCTTATAACAAAAATACTAAATTTCCACATTTAAGAAATGTTTTCCATAAGTGTACAACTATAAGAAATTAAGAATTTAAAACAGACTGTCCATAATTAGCCATTAAACAGAAAGTAAAAGTGATAATTAATAGATTGCCAAACGGAGGTCACGTGGCAAATCGGTTAAGTCAAAATCAGAATCCCAGTCTCAGAAATACTTGTTACTACAAACATACAGAAATCAGTGTGTATTTCTCCTCATTCCAGACAATTACTAAGAGAGTTTTCTATAGAAACTAAACAAAATTTCACTTAATGTTACCCTTGGAATCAGTTCAAGAAGTATGAAAATTATAAGACCTTACACTTCAAAAGAGATGAAGTATATTGTTCATTTCCTCTTCCACATCTTACTAAACGTCAAAAATATGTTTTATATATAAAAATAAACAAAAGTATAACAGCACTGCCTGTAAAGCAAGGAAAGAAAGATGCCACAAACAGACCTATCTAATTATATGAAAAGATGCAGCTAGAGAATGATACAGTTTCTATACACTAACTTAACAATTACTGAAAAATTTTTGAAAAATCAATAGTTGGATGGATTACCTGAGCAATCAAATATGCATGGGTAAAAACTAAGATAAAAACAGAAAAGTTGAAATTTTTAAAAAGACCAAAAAAGTAGACAGAAAATATAAGAAATTAAAAATATGAAATAAAAATTAAAAGGTTCAGATAATTTATTAGGTAGTCCGAGATCTATTTAACAGGAAATACAGAAAGGGAAAATAGAGATTATGAAGAGTAACAGAGAAATGTTGGAAAAAAAAAAAAAGGTGAAACATAAATATGGTCAGATTTTTCCAAACATCAAGCAGTTTTACAAGGGATTAGGGACTAGGACCCCATACTTGGACACATCTTGTTTAATCTCTCATATTAAGATAAAACCCTAAAAGCATATAATGTGAAAAATAATAATTACCTTAAAAGGAATAAAAATCAGACTAATACTTAACTTCTCAAAGAATACCGGATGCTAAAAATATAATGGAGTAATGTATTCTATGCTGAGAAGCGAGGAAATTTTTGAAATTAGAAATTTTCAATATGCACTCAAATTATCAGGTTAATAAGGCAACGTAATATTTAATAATCCTTTATCCTATGTGGAAAAAATTACTAAGGAGATGTGCCAACCTCTCCCCCCACCAAAAAAAACAGAAGAAAGATGGAATGAGGTTAAAAGAAGAGTGGTGTATGACTTTGAAAAAGAGAGCCATAAAAAAGTTAAAAGCGCCCATCATACATTATTGCATGCAAAGTTCTCCCTTTCATGGAGAAGACTCCATAAATATTTCAAATTTTAAAAATCAAGTTTTTAAAAAGGTTTTAAATATATTGTTGAAGTCATAAAGTCAATCAATAAAAAATCAAACTAAAGCAAATATAAGGAAGAATAAAAAGGCAAAACAGTGTAAGTGCACTACATTCTTCATCTTCCAGTACAGAGTTCACAGACATTGTATAAATTTGTTAATTAAAAATAAGCATAAATTCATTATTTAGACTTATAATGGTAAGCTAAAAACATTAACTTTTTTTTTTTTTTTGGAGACAGAATCTTCGTTTGTCACCCAGGCTGGAGTGCAGTGGCACAAACATAGCTCAATGCAGCCTCCACCTCCTGGGCTCAAGGGGTCCTCCCACTTCAGTCCCCTAAATAGCTGGAAATACAGGCATGCGCCACCACTTGGCTAATTTTTTTGTATTTTTTTTCTGTAGAGACAGGCTTCACCATGTTGCCCAGGCAGATCTCGAACTCCTGAGCTCAGGCAATCCTCCCACCTCAGCCTCCCAAAGTGCTAGGATTACAGGTGTGAGCCATGGAGCCAGGCCCCTGAAAACATTAACTGTTAACAGTATTTGCATCTCTATGGAGTTGATATAAAAGGATTTTTTTTTTTACTGGTGTTTATAGTTTACTTTTGTTTTTTATAAATTTCTCTAGGATAAGTAAAATAAATGTGCAAATTTTAAAAAATGAATGTCTTGGTGCTGTAAATTCATAGAAACTTTCTGTTCTAAAAAAAAAAAAGTGAATGTCTGTGTAACCACTACCCAGGTCAAGAAAAAAAACACTGGACTGACTTAGAAACCCCAGTATCTTATAACTATCTCTCATATATAATATATACATATATATACACACATATATATACATACACACACACACACACACACACACACTCTCTCTCTATCTACAAGTGTCCTTACCCTGTTGTTCTTCATGAGTGCTTTGGTCGTTCTTGGTTTTTTGCACTCCATGTAAGTTTACAACTAGTTGTCAAACTCCAAAAACCAACTTGTTAGGATTTTTTTTTTGAGACAGAGTCTCGCTCTGTTGCCAGGCTGGAGTGCAGTGGCGCGATCTCGGCTCACTGCAGCCTCCAACTCCCTGGTTCAAGCGATTCTCCTGCCTCAGCCTCCCAAGCAGCTGGGACTACAGGCGCATCCCACTATGCCCAGCTAATTTTTCTATTTTTAGTAGAGATGGGGTTTCACCATGTTGGCCAGGATGGTCTCCATCTCTTGACCTCGTGATCTGCCTGCCTCAGACTCCCAAAGTGCTGGGATTACAGGTGTGAGCCACCACGCCCAGCCCAACTTGTTAGGATTTTAACAGTGATTGCACTAATCATCTACATCTATGCTGGGAAAAGTGATATATTTCCAATATTAAATCATCTAATCCATGATTACAGTATCTCTCAAAGTTTCATAATGTTTGCCACAAAGCCTCCACATCTTTTATTCTGATCACTACTTCATACTTCCTATGTTTTAATACTATTATGATATTGTTTAAACTTAATTTTTATTTGTGGCTGATATTTAGAAACATTCTTTATATCAATTTTTTCCAGCCAAGTTTCCAATATTTAATTAACTCCAATGATTTATGTGTTTTTAATAAACTAAACATAATTATCATTTGTGAATAAGGACAATTTTTTCCTCCCCTTTCTTGTGTTAGTACAGAGACTACAAGCTCTAGCATAATATAAATAGAGAATAAATAATAGTAGGTGGAAATGGGCAAATTTAGTCTTGTTCTGAATTTTGGCCTGAGAAATCCTGATGAATAGCAGAATTAGTTAATTTCCCAAAATTAGAAGTCTTCGAATAAGTGTTTAATTTTCCACCTTGATGTAGTTTTACTATATGTATGTGTTGCTTCTACTTAAGTGTTAAACATTTTTAAATGTTACAGATTTAAAATAGATTTGTCTATTGATAGGTATTTTCCATGTTATTTCAAATGAGAAGTGTTAATTTATGAAAACTTATGCACAACGTAATCTTTTTGTGTAAACAAGATTACCCAATATACATGTCTACTGAAAAGAACCTGGAAGAATACAACCAAGGTATTAACAGTAGTTATCGCCAAATTAGGAACAATTATGGCTCTTTTATTCATCTGTTTAGATTGTGCAATAAGCATATAAACTGTTTTATAATGAAAAATCAACTTCATTTTATAATAAAAGAACATAGCAATTTTCCATACAATTATTTTAAAAGAACCATATACAGAACAAAGCTGAATAAAAAACAAGAGCAGAGAAAGAAGTGATTCTGAACAAAAAAGTCAGGGAAAGTTTAACATCTGAATTGAAATCTGACAGTTAAGGGAGAAAAAAAAAACTCAGGGTTGAAGGTAAAACAATAAACATGACGTATTCAGAAAAACCAGTTAAACACGGACTAAAATGCAGGTCAAAATCAAAGTAGTAAAAACTGACAAAGAAAAGGTAACTCTCAGGCTAATAGGTGTAGACATTATTCTGAAGGCTACTAGAAATTATTAAACTCTATTTAGCAATAGTGTGAAAAGCAGACTTTTTAAAAATGATGATAACACTGGACAGAGTAAAGATAAGCAGACCACTGCCTTTAGAATAGCTCATATGAAAGACAGGATAGAGAGACGAGACCAAGGTAAGGAATCATTCCGAAGTTGAAGACACAGGATGTGATAAAGAAGTGCAAGTGTGGAAGAGGGATGATAATTCTGAGGTTGCTAGTTTGGATAACCAGTTGGATGGTGTTAGAAAAGAAATACAGGAGAGAAGAAAACTCATAAGAAGGAAAAGGAACTCCTAAGTAGCCAACTAACAAACCAAGAAATATTTATCTTTAGGAGACTGATTGTACTGTGGCAAGACTAACAGGTGTTTAAGGATGAAAGAGTTTATGATATCATTACATTTTATGGGAAACTTCTATATATTTTCCTTACATGACTTTTCCCATAGGAAATAAAGTATGGGAATTTTTGTAATTTATAGATTCCTTCTTACTTTCTCCTTTTGGTTGACATTCTTTGTCTGAATGGGGTGGCCATATAAACACCTCAATCAAAAGCCTGACAGAATTGGAAGGACAGTACCTGATCCATTTTTCCACCACAAGCCTACTATAGTAATTATCATTGGAAGAAATTTAATAAACTTTGTAATATTATAATTATTTATAAGTTACATTATTACAGGAAAAAATTATAACAAAGATATGAATATAGTAATATTAAACAAATGTACAAAAATGACATTAAAAATAAGCAAATTAAGATAAAGTTGAAAGAACACAAAATATAAGACATGAACAGCTTATGAAAGCTGAAATATAATATGGGATGTCCTTATACTAACTGTTCAACAAAATGATCAATAAATTCATTAGCTATAATTATTTTGTCTTTAAAAATTAATTTACTGTCCTCCCACCTGTCTAAAACACAGGTCTAGGACCTCTGTGACTTTTTCTTTTCAAGAGTGATGGTGTTTGTTACTGATCTACACTTCATACACCCCTCTCCCTTTTTTCAGTCTCTTAAACCTCCCCACTACCTCTGCTCTCCAAATATACAGACAAAGCAGCAGAATAAATGTTGGAATATGATGTTTATAACTCTGCTTATAAGAGATTTGAATTCTTACTATGTTCTGTCTCCTAGCAATTCTGAAGGTACAGCTTATTTGTGACTTTAATTGTATCTGTTGTTTTGAGGAAGATAAGAAAATTTAGATTCATTATCCTCTAAGTTCAGTTTAAATGGCTTTTGATGGTATAAGTGGCAGCCTAAAAACTAGAAGATCAACACAGCAATCAAGGATATATTAAGACCATGTAAAATAAAAATAGAAATATGTAGAATTAAATACCTTGTGGTTGGAAACTAAATGAATTAAACAAAAGGCAACTATTGTAAGTTATATTTAGGATGCATCTAGAAAATGCATCCTGAAAAGTTAGAAAAACAATAGAAAAAGTGAAGAGAACAATAAGGAATACAAAAGGGAGAGAAGAAATTTTAAAACACAAATAGCACTGTAATTTTTAATGTGTCATTTTCTCCTTATCTAACACGAAGAAATAAAAAAGACTTCATGATTATACCCTTCAACATAGAATCATTTATTCCTATATGAATAAAAGTACTTATAAATAAGATATAAGAAGAATTATGAACAGGAAAATGTCCACAAAACCAACACTTCATAATTTCTAGTTCTACCTAAGGGCAATTGCTTTCCATTTTCACAGAAACTAAAGCCACTAAGTTATTTCAAACTCAGGGGAAAGGGGGGGGTAGGAGGGAAGGAGAGAGAGAGAGCGAGTGAGCATTATGAGAGTGTGTGTGCGCTCAGCATATTATTAGGAGAAGAAAGAAGACCTCACGTGTTAACATCAGCACAGCATAAAAACAACATTAACAATTTTTGAACATTTCATAGATTGATGTATGAAGAATAGGACATGTGATTAAAATCTTTACAGTGAAATTCCAAAAATTTAACTTCCTTAAGAAAGCATTCATAACTGCCAAGTAGAATTTCTGATGAAGTTCTTCCTTAAACTTCTCATCTAAACAAATAATTAAAAACATAAGTAATTCTAAACAGGTTATACTTATTAAGATCAAATGTTAATAGAATAACACAGGGGGGAATCGACAGGCAAACTGTAAAATTCAAAGCTTTGAAATCTTTTACCACAAATGTTTGGTGAGGTTTTAAGAAACTCAAGTGTCAGTTTGCTAAAAGCCAAAATAACATTTTCCACATGCGTTTATATTTAAGCATATTTTTAAAAGATGGAAAAAGTAACAGTTATTCAAAACTAAGGTTAAGCTATTAGTTCATAAGGATCGTAATTTAAAGACATTTCTTGAACCTCCAATTTTATTTTTTTGATAAGAAAGCAATTTTAAGCATGTATTGCTTAGATAAGCCCTTATTCAACTCTAATATGTTTAAAGGTTTAATTATTCCCATTTATAACTCTGAACATGAAGATCATTGTACCTAAGATAATCAAATATACTGCTGAAAAGCATTTTGTATATAAGTATAGATGATTAAAATAAAATGAATTATTCCTAAATTTAGATGCATGATATGTGCATTAGGTTTCTACCCATTGTAAGAACACAATAAAATTTCACTAAACCAATTTATGATTTTCATTAAATAGTAACTGGTTGACATTTAGTTTTAAATCATAAAAAGTCATATGTAAGCAAAAGAAAAATACTGCAGGACAGTGGTTCTCAAAATTAGATGGGTAATCTCATGGTAAACCTAGAGCATCACCTACACGTCCACAGGCAGGTACTTCCAAAACACAAATTATACACTCCACCTCCCTTACTGGTTTGCTTTCAGCTGTTATTTCTACCAGAGTCCATGGTTTATAATGGGCCTGAGTTTCTCTGACCATAGAAATATTCCAGAAACATATGTAATAGATAATAGAGTAGTTAAGCAATAACTAGCTAATCATTTCTCTCTACCAAACTTCAAAAAATATCACTCATCGGAAATACTCAAACACCTAAAATCTCTTATCAAAACATAACATATGGAACTTCCGATTCTGGGTAGCATATACTGCATCACAGCCAACATTCCTACTGATGACACCTAGGAAGGCCATATAAATCATAAGTCACACTGTTAATGGTACCAAAGAGCTCTGAAGCAACAAGGACAAAGTGGATAAATTTCCAGAGAGGTGAGACTTGTTCACAGCGGCAGGCCAGAACTGGCAGCTTTTTGTTCCACCTGCCAACATTTGCAGCCAGAAGCATGAAGACAGAGAAACAAAATTTGACATTTTCCAAACCTAAAACACACAGCTAGTTTGCCCCAAAACACATTTGTTGAATTCTGAAACTGAATGCTAAGTTAAAGAGGTTAACCAAAATAGTTCCAAAAGCAGAAAGTTCTCTGAGTCTAGCAGTGCTTACAAAGACAGGACAAGAAAAGAGCAACTAAAAACATAATAGGCAAAAAAATGAAAGCCCTAGAAGGAGTGGAGAATAAAAATAAGGATCTGTGGCACATTTCCACTGGGGTTTGGGGGGAAGGATATACTTATACTGGTTACATGTGGAACCTGAAAATTCATACTTTGTGCTTAGCAGAAGATGATGATAAGGAAGGGGGCAATGGGGGAAAACAGTAGGGATTTTAGCAATTACATAAGGCTGAAGTAATAACATTGGAAACTGAAAACCTAAAACAAAAGATCATTTTCCCCTCTGACATAATTGCCAAATTTTGAAGGCAGAAAGAAATTAAGCTAGAAACCTCTGAATTAAGCTGGAAACCTCTGAGGTCAGTTTGGTACCCTCATTCTGGTGGACTGTTTCAGAGCTGAGACCACTGGTATCAATTAAAAGTCCTAGAGGTTCAGGCTCTAGGAATAGAAGCAAATTCAGTTCAGGCTTGACTGAACTGTCAACACTGAAAAATCAACTTTCCTAGCTTAACCCTTAATTTTTATTAAGGTAATAAGCTCTCCCCTCACTCCATATCAGCCTCATACAGAAAAGAGTGAACACTCTGGTAGAAGATACAATCTGAATAATCTACAATTCGTATATAAAGTGTTGGTAAATAATAATAAACTGAAAGTTATAACAAGAGGTAAAATAATTTGACTAAAACACAAGAAAGAAAAAAGCAAGAGAAGAGTATCTGCCTACTACTTAGACACAGACATGGTTATAGTCACAGGAAGTATGTGCAAAGCTGAGAAAATAAAGTCCCAGTTCTCTGGCTGGATTACCAAAGCGGAGAGCTCCAGGGAACCACAAACTACTAGGACTCTTCAGACATCTAGAAAAAGTGCAAAGACTCAGCAAAGAAACAGAAGATAAAGAAGATAAAATAAAAATATTAGAATTTAAAAATTCAATAACTAAAAATTTAAAACTAACTAGATGGGCTTAACAGTAAAATGAAGAAGACTGTTAAGAATCAGTATACTTAAAAATAAATCAATAAAAATTTTCCAATCTGCAGGACAGAAAAAGGATTTTTTAAAAACATGAAAAAAGACTCAGACCTATAAGACAATACTAAAAGATCTAAATTTGTGCATGAGTAACAGAAGAAAAGAAGTGCAGTGCAGAAAAAAAAAATGAAAAAATAATGGCTTGACCAGGCATGGTGGCTCACAACTATAATTTCAGAACTTTGGGAGGCCAAAGCAGGAGGACTGCTTGAACCCACGAGTTGGAAACCAGCCTGGGTAACATAGTGAGACCCTACTTCTACAAAAAAATAAAAATAGCCAGGCATAGTGATGCATGCCTGTAGTCCCAGTTACTCAGGAAGTTGAGGCAGGAGGATCACTTCAGTCCAAGAGTTTGATGCTGTAGTGAACTGAGATTGTGCCACTGCACTGCAGCCTGAACCACAAAGCAAGACCCTGCTTCTAAAAAAGGAAAAGGAAAGAAAGAAAAAAAAAAAAAAAAATGGCTTAAAAATTTCCAAATTTGATTAATGACATACTCTTAACAGATTCAAGCTCAGAAACTCCACACAGGATAAGCAAACACAAAAATCCACACTCATACACAAGAGAAGAACACAGAAAGTGGAACCCAGGGATATACCAAAATTTAAGTGGAGAAGCTGCCAGCAAAGAGGGATGGAAACAGCCACTTGTCAGAAAAAAGAGCTAAGGGAGAGGTGAAGCTGTGGGAGTAAGGGAGGAAGAAAGGAAAGGAGGAAGGAGGGAAGGGGATAGGTCCAAGATGGCCAAATTCCTCACTACAGACATATAAGATCAATTTAATATCAATCTATGATTTCCTATAGTGGAGTCATCAGGGTAGACAACATTCCTCAATGGTTAGAAGCAAAGGCTCTGGTGTCAGACAGACCTGGCTTTAATTCCATATTCATCTAATTGTATGACATAGGGCAAGTACAGCTGGCCCTCCATATCCGTATGCTCCGCATCCATGGATTCAACCAACCATAGATTGAAAATATTTGGAAAAATATGTACTGAACATGTAAAGAGTGTTTTTCCTTGACATTATTCCCTAAACAATAGAGTATAACAACTACTTACACAGCATTTACATTATATTAGGTATTATAAGTAATCTAGAGATTATTTAAAGTACATGGGAGGATATGCATATGTTATATACAAATACCACAGAATTTTATATCAGGGACTTGAGAATCCTTGGATTTTGGTATCTGAGGAAGTTCCTGGAACCAATTCCCCATGAATACCAAGGGACAATTGTAATTAAAGTTCTCTGAGATTAGGTTTCCTCATTTGTAAAACATAGCATTAAAGACTATTTCTTTTTGTGTTCCACAATATCTAAGCATAGTGCTTGATGGATAATGGGTACACAGAAAAAAAAATTGATGAATGAATGGTTGAATGGACAAACTAAAGAAGGATTAAATGAGAATTGCTGCTGCTATTGTTCTTAGATTTTTAAGAACATGTACACTACCAACCTATACAAATTTTAACAAAACTAGATTTCCCTTGAATATTTTTAAAATAATTAAACATTGATTTGGTTTGTGCTTGTATCCCTGTTATAAGCACAATTTTATCCACTGTAAAAAAGAATTTCTATTCTCTGATGAAATTCTTTTTCGTGTATCCCTGTTACCTACTGCTTTTTAGAGAAATTTTACTCTAAGTCATAAATTTTCGATTAACACAGATATGATGTTACCCAGCAAGAAAAAACAAAATCAAATTTCTAAACAAGTGAGATGAAATAAGGTGCTTATACTTGCTTCCCTTGAGTATGTGTGTATATAGTGCACTATTCCACTCTTTCATTTCATTTACCTTGAACATAGTAAGCACTCAATAAATGCCATCAACTAAATTTATAATTGTGGAAAAATAACTTAGTTACTGATTTTGCAGAAAATTTTCAATTGGGCTACCACCTTAAAAAAAAAGAAGTAAATGACTGACATCTTTAATATTTTTAATTCAAACTTCCCAATACTTGTAAGACACTTGATACAAAGCATTCTCAATCCCCACTGTACTAAGTAATGAAGAAAATAATCTATTCAATAACCCACTAAACAATTAACCAAATGTTACAGCTATACAAAACAAATATGAATCACATAACAATGTAAATTCAAAAGTATACAGATATACAATATTATTTTTACATTACTGCTAATACAATTCTCATTTTGACAATACCTTTTTTTTTTTGAGACAGAGTTTCACTCTTGTTGCCCAGGCTGGAGTGCAATGGCACCATCTCAGCTCACTGCAACCTCCGCCTCCCGGGTTCAAGCGATTCTCCTGCCTCAGCCTCCCTAGTAGCTGGGATTATAGGCACCAGCCACCACACCCAGCTAATTTTTTATATTTTTAGTAGAGATGGGTTTTCACTATGTTGGCCAGGCTGGTCTCGAACTCCTGACCTCAGGTGATCTACCCACCTCAGCCTCCCAAAGTGCTGGGATTACAGGCATGAGCCACTGCACCCAGCTTGATATTTTAAAAGCAAGGATTTTGAAAATTTATCAGAGTAGAAGCTTTATCTTATGCATGCCTTTCTAGCAAAAAAAAAAAAAAAAAAAAAAAGACATTAAAACCAATATGAAAAGTATTTAGATACTGGAAATACTTTCTTTCATCTTCCAAATACTACAAATAAAGAAAACCACAAGTTTGCTGAAGTTTAAAACATCTGGGGTATATCTTAAGATACTCATTTTTAAAAGCTCCATATTAAAGAATAGCCTGAAGGGTAGATGATATATCTGCTCTAAAACTGGAAGTGTGTTTTTAATCCTATTGAATATAAACAGGCTTTTTTTTTTCTTAAATGGGGGAACTATAATCCAGATGCAAAGTGCCTAAAGACAAAATATTCCATAAAAGGAAACTTTAAAAATACAGACTAGAGTTCAATTTTAAAATAATCACAAGAGTATGTTTTTACTGAGATATTAACAACTATAAGTGTCAATAATCCTTTTGTAACTGCTAACTGAAAAATACATAGGTGATTATCTCATTATTGTGTTTCATATCTTCTGAACAGGTTATAAATATACTTTTGTAAAAGATGTCCCCAGCTGTAAACTCTCATAAGATAAACAGAAAACTGAAGATGCATCTTTATTATGCATAAAGTTAATACTAATGCAAAAGCATGTTTCATAACAATATCATTTGCCAAAATATACATTATAGAGAAATGATATCAAGGCATGGTACATGAGATCCTTAAACTCATATTTCCCACAGAATTTAAAATAAAACTGCCTGCCATGCTTATGAATTTGAAAAAATTATTCCTGGTTTGTTTTTTTTTTAAACAAAAACTCACACTAGACTCAGTAAAATGTGGAATATAAATTCCTTTCCTTTTTTTGAGACAGGCTCTCCCTCTGTAATGGAGGCTGGAGTGCAGTGGCACGATTTGGGCTCACTGCAACTTCCGCCTCCCAGGCTCAAGCCAACCTCCTACCTCAGTGCCACAAGTAGTTGGGACCATAGGCATGCAGCACTATAACCAGCTCATTTTAAAATATTTATTTTTGTTAAGAGATGAGGTTTTGCCATGTTGCTCAGGCTGGTTTTGAACTCCTGGACTAAAGTGAGCCATCTGCCTTGGCCTCCCAAAGTGCTGAGATTATAGGCATGCACCACTGTGCCCAGCCTGGAATATAAATTCTTTCCAGTACAAACTGGATTTCAAAAGTAAAGCACTCTGAGAAAACCATCAACAGTCCATTTGAAAGCAAAAACAGGCTGGGGGCGGTGGCTCATGCCTATAATCCTAGCACTTTGGGAGGCTGAGGTGGGCTGATTGCCTGAGCTCAGGAGTTTGAAACCAGCCCAGGGAACAAGGTGAAACCCCATCTCTACTAAAATACAAAAAATTAGCCAGGCATGGTGGTCCCACCTGTAATTACTCAGGAGGCTGAGGTGGAAGAATCGCTTGAACCCAGGAGATAGAGGTTGCAGTGAGCCAAGATCATGCCACTGCACCCCAGCCTGGTCGACAGAGCAAGACTCCACCTCAAAAAAAAAAAAAAAAAAAAAAAAAGAAAGCAAAAACCAGCAAACAAAAAAAGTAACAATGCAAAGCCCTGAATTCCAAAGTCATTCAGTTACTATAGGAGAAGAGTTTTGCAGGATAAGGGTACAGGACACACTCTGCTGATATTTAATTGCAGGCGAATCTCTTTTGTAACACTTCAAACATTTAAATTACATTATGAAGACAACTAACTTTTCTAAATTTGAGTATTTTTAGTATTTTCTAAATGCAAGAACTTTAAAATGATAATAAAAGATAGTCAACCCAATGCATAACTGGTTTCTAATTAAACATCTATTATTCTTTTAGAAGAAGATGAAGATGAGGGTCAGAAAGCTTTCTTTGTAAAAGGCCAGTTAGTAAATAGTTTGGGCTCTATGGGTAATGAGAAAAAAACCAAGGACATTATTTAGGTACTTATAAAACAAAAAACTTTTACTGACAAATTTAGGAATATTAATAACAATAAAATTTTTTATCAGGTTTAGTAATGAAAAGAATGTAATTCTTTTAGGGGAAATAACATTTCATTTAATTGGTGTTTAAAGTTACTTTTTTTTTTTTTTTGAGACAGAGTCTCATTCTGTCACCCAGGCTGGAGTGCAGTGGTGCAATCTGGGCTCACCGCAACCTCCGCCTCCCGGGTTCAAGCAATTCTCCCGCCTTAGCCTCCCGAGAAGCTGGGACTACAGATGCACGCCACCACACCCAGCTAATTTTTGTATTTTTAGTAGAGATGGGGATTAACCATATTGGCCAGACTGGTCTTCAACTCCTGATCTCATGATCCACCTGCCTCGGCCTCCCAAAGTGCTGGGATTACAGGTGTGAGCCACTGTGCCCGGCCAAAGTTACTGTTATCTATCAAAATTGATCACAAATATTCATCTGTTAACATTGATCTATAATAATTTCACATATTTCAACTTTGAATGTCTCCACATACAAAGTTACTCCCAAATACTGACATAAATCCAATAGCATATGATTTAAAGTAAGCATATTTATCACTTAGAAAGCATTTATAGAATTCTATCAGAGCTTTTTCTTGATATTTCCCCTTTAGCATGTAGATTGCAGATTAATCACTTCTAATGCAACATAAGGTAGAAGCTCCTCGATTGCAGTGTTAGATGGATTTTGAAATAAAGAAGTTATCTCTGCCCTGGCATCAATATTGCTAAAACTATAGTTTGAGCCCACAAACATCTGCTACAAATGTGTGTGGAAATAGAAGTATCACTTCTTGTTTTAACTTTTGACAGAATGGGACATTGTATATAAAGCAGCTTGACATTACTTGTGATTCAAACTACATTAGCTGCTGTCAAATAACTTTACCATAGTATAAGTTTTACATATAAGCACTGGTATGCCTCAAAATCAAGAAACCATATAAAGGCTGCCGCAGTGGCTCACACCTGTAATCCCAGCACTATGGGAAGCCAAAGTGAGTGGATAGCTTGACATTAGGAGTTTGAGACCAGGCTGGCCAACATAGTGAAATCCTGTCTCTACTAAAAATACAAAAAGCTTAGCTGGGCATGGTGGCACGAGGCTGTAGTCCCAGCTGAGGTAGGAGAATTGCTTGAACCAGGGAGGTGGAGGTCGCAGTGAGCCAAGATAGCACCACCGCACTCCAGCCTGCGTGACAGAGTGAAACCCTGTTCAGAAAAGAGAAAAGGAAGGAAGGAAGGAAGGAAGGAAGGAAGGAAGGAAGGAAGGAAGGAAGGAAGGAAGGAGAGGGAGAGAGAGAGAGAGAAAGAAACAAACAACAACAATATCAGTATCATTAAGAAATAATGTAGTAGCCAGGGACGTGATGGCTCACACCTATAATCCCAACAGGTTGGGAGTTTGAGGCAAGAGGATCACATGAGGCCAAGAGTTCAAGACCAACCTGGAGAATATAACAAGATCCTGTTTCTAAAAAAAAGGAAGAAGAAGAAGAAAGAAAGAAAAGAAACAATATAAAGTCTTCACCAAAAGCTAATTTTCAAAGCCATTTCATGTGCAATAACAGTAGTTGAAAGAGCTTCTCCTTGTTTAGAAAAATTTGAATCTTGACCATAAGCTCAAATAACCGCAGTAATCAAACTGATGGGTGGTCAGGCAAGTCAAATATCCAGCTTAAATTTCTGATAAAAACTCACGGAACTATCTCTTCATACAGCAAATGAAGTTCACTGTTGATAATACTGGTTCAATAATGAATGATATTCAAATAATAAATCATAGATTCAAATGTTGTCTACAAAATAGCTGCTAATAAATAATACAATGAATAGCCATACGCTTTACAACCTTATAGTTTCACAAACTTTGTAGATTTCTCCAATTAACCCTTTTTTCTGATCCACATATATAGATGTATATTTAAAATATATATGAGCAAAAAAGTTAATTGGAGAAATCTACAAAGTTTATGATATAAATATATATAATATGTATTTTAATATATATATTTCTTTTCTTTTTTTTTTTTTTTGAGACAGTCTTGCTGTGTCACCCAGGCTAGAGTGCAGTGGCATAATCTCAGCTCACTGTATCCTCCACTTCCCAGGTTCAAGCAGTTCACCTGCCTCAGCCTCCTAAAGTAGTTGGAATTACAGGCATACGCCACCACACCCCGCTAATTTTTTTTTTTTTTTTTTAAGTAGAGATGGTGTTTCACCATGTTGGCCAGGCTGGTCTCAAACTCCTGACCTCAAGTGATCTGCCCACCTCAGCCTCCCAAAGTGCTGGGATTACAGGCATGAGCCACTGTGCCCGGCCTCCACATATATTTTTACTACTATCAGTAGCAACACATCTTAACAGATTCTACTTCAGATTATGCTGAATTAGTGTTTTCTCAAATTTTTTGAAAATATTCACGTCTGCAGATGTTTCATCGACTTTTCATGAAAGCTAATTTTTCAGTCACTTCAAACTCAGCATTGGCTCTTTGAATAAACAACTAATCAGGATTAGTGTCAGTAACATCTGTTGGTTCATCAGAGCCAAGTAAAACTACTCTTCAATTGACTACCGATGTTACACCCAATGTCCTCAATTCACTTTTTTGTTTTTATTTTAGAGATGGGGTCTTGCTATGCTCCCCAGGCTGAACTCAAACTCCTAGAATCGAGCGGATCCTCCCATCTCAGCCTCCCAAGAAGCTAAGACTACAAGTGCACACCACCATGCCTGGCTAATGTCCTCAATTCTGGTTTGTTTTTGTTTTTGTTTTTTTGGGGGGGCGGGTTGGTAGAGATAGGGTCTTGTCCTCTTGTCCAGGCTGAACTTAAACTCCTGGGCTCAAGTGGATCCTTCCACCTTCACCTCTCAAAGTGCTGAGATTACAGGCATGAGCTACCACACCTGGCCTAAAATCCTCAATACTCTTTTTATTTTTATTTTTGTAAAGACAGGGTCTCACTATGTTGCCCAGGCTGGTCTTGAACGCCTGGGCTCATGTGATCCTCTTGCTTCAGACTCCCAAAATGCTGGGGTTACGGGTGTGAGCCACTGCAACTAGCCTAATGTCCTCAATTCTTAAAGCAACTATGGTCACCAAATGGCTAATGATATTTTTTAAAATGTTATTTTTTTCTGAAAATATTCTTTAGCTGCTACAATGAAAATTTACTAACTTACCATTAGTAAATAGCTCTCCTTGCTTTGCTAACAAATGGGCCTTTCAAAATCTTACATTAAGTCCAGCCTCTTTTTCAGTGTGAGAGAGAAAAAGTGAGTGCATGAAAAATTCTGCTGTTATATTATGTTTTAAATTTTTGAATTTTTATGAGAATTATGTTCCTATGAATTTAGAATACTATAAGTGCTTAGCCCGGTAATGGCAATATATATTCTATTTCTTTAGTAGGGCATAATAAACCTAATGCTTCACCATCTAATTGGATAAAATAATCCCCAGTCCACTGTGCTTTAAAACCATGAGATTTTCTCCTTTTCTTGTTGTGACATATAGGTATGCCCTAGTAATAAAAAAAAAAAAAAACAGTGTTATAGCACAGCAATACATATGGCACTTGAAACACTATTGAATTATAACTGCATTACTGAGATGTGTAGTATGCCAAGCAGCAGTGTGAAGCAATGAAAATGCCAACTCCAATCTGTGTTGCAACGACTCAATTCTGCCGTGGTGGTGGGAAGGCAGCCATAGACAATACATAAAGGAATATGCATCAGTGTCTTCTAATAAACTTTAACTATGAACACTAAAATTTGAATTTCATATAACATTCATGTGTTATAAAATATGCTTTCTTCTCCCAAACATTAAAACATATAAAAACCTTTCTTAACTTCCAGGCCATAAAGAACAAGAGGTGGGACAAATTTAGCCCACAGCTCATAGTTTGCCAACCTCTACTTTAAATAACCCACTTACTCACTTGGGCTCAGTTCACCCTATGGTAACATATGAATAAATTAATGATTATTATACCTATCTACTACAGAGAGCTACAATACAGCTTACCAAAGATAATGTGAACAGGTTCTGAAACTGGAAAACAAATAATTAGTGTTAAATTTGTTCCTAAATTGTTTTTTAAAAATCAAGTCTGTTTCACCCTCAATATACTATGCTAGGCAGTGTGGAGAAAATTATGAAGCATAAAACACAGTCCATATCTTCCATTTTCTATGAGTTTACAATATAAGTGAGAAAACGAAACATAACCTAAAGTGATACTGAATAGTAAATACCAGATGTTGTAAATCCAACTCCATAAATATAATACAACACTCAACTTTTACCTAGTGCGACAAAGTTATGCACTTCAGAAACTTACTATGCACACAGAAAATACAAACACTTCACCCACAAACTCATTTAATAAAATGTGTATTTCTGCAAAAAACTTTTCCTGGAGCTTGTTCTGTAACAACCAGTACCAACAGTCTATTGCCTTTTAGTGGGTACATAGTTTTCCATTGGGTAGCTCAACCTAGTCTCTAGAATAAACATTTAGGTTATGTCTAGTTTTTTGGCTTTTATAGGTAATATGGAAATAAACATCTTTATACATATAGCTCGTGAATTAAAGAATACTTAAGGGCCGGGAGCGGTGGCTCACGCCTGTAATCCTAGCACTTTGGGAGGCCGAGAAGGGCGGATCACGAGGTCAGGAGATCGAGACCATCCTGGCTAACACGGAGAAACCCCGTCTCTACTAAAAATACAAAAAAAAATTAGCCCGACATGGTGGCGGGCGCCTGTAGTCCCAGCTACTCCGGAGGCTGAGGCAGGAGAATGGTGTGAACCTGGAAGGCGGGGCTTGCAGTGAGCCAAGATGGCGCCACTGCACTCCAGCCTAGGCGAGAGAGCAAGACTCCATCTCAAAAAAAAAAAAAAAAAAATACTTAAAATTTTGATAAATAATGTAAACTCGTCCTTCAAAGAGGCTGTAGCAATTTATATCCTTACGATAGCTTATGAAAGCGCTTATTCTCTATAACTTTGCCCATACTACTTATTACTGATTTTTAAAATACTTGCCAATTTAATAGAAGGTTTATTTTGAATTCCTCATGAGAGGATGAACATCCTTTTGTATGTTTTACTGCCATTAATATTAACTTTTCTACACATCAACTCTTCACAAACATTGCTCATTTTTAATACATAATTATTTCCTTCTTATTGACTTTTAGAAACTCACTACATATTAAAGAAGTAGGCCTTGGACTTTGATGTAATTGGTATTAAATAATTTTTTTACAAGTTTGTAATTTGTCTTCTGACTTTATGCAAACTTCTTGCTGTGCATAAAAAAATTTTTTTATATGGTCCTGTATCCATCTCAAGAATCTTTTTTTAGAAACAACTGTAGGGTTAGAGTAAGGAAAAAAACTGCAAATGAAACCCAAAGAAAGTAAAAAAAAGGAGCTAAATATGTAGAAATAGAAAACATACATCATGATCTACAGAGAAACAACAAAGCCAAAGTTAGTTCTTTGAAACGGTAATAAAATTGATGAACTCTTACAGAGAAGGCACAAATAATCATTAGCAGAAATGATAGCTCATATGCATATTTAAAAATCACAGAAAGATACTATAGGGAAAAGGTTATGCTAACGCATTTTAACACTTAAGACAAAACGTACAAATACTTAGAAAAACAAATTTTACTGAAGCTGATTTAAGAAGTGAAAAAAAATCTAAAAAGCCCTTTAAGTATTTTTTTTTTTTAATGGAACATTCATACAAAGAAAACTCCAGGCTTCAAAGGCATCACCAGTGAATTCCATCAAACATTTAAGAAATAAAACCAATAGAAGTAAAACCAATCATAGACAAAATCTTCTGAAAACTAAAAAAAGGGAGGAACACCAAAAAGAGGGTCCATATTAAAATGAAGAACATCAGTTCATCAAAGACACCATTTAAAGAAGGAAAGAGCAAGTCCAAAAAGACATATGCCAACCAAAAAGTGTCATAGCCCTGAGTACAGAGATTTTTCATTTAAAAAATTTTTTTTTTTTTTTTTTTTTTTTTGAGACAGAGTCTTGCTCTTGTCGCCCAGTCTGGAGTACAATAAAGTGATCTTGGCTCACTGCCAACTCTGCCTCCCAGGTTCAAGCAATTCTCCCACCTCAGCCTCCCGAGTAGCTGGGATTACAGGCACGTGCCACCATGCCCGGCTAATTTTTGTATTTTTAGTAGAAACGGGGTTTCACCATGTTGGCCAGGCTGGTCTCGAACTCCTGACCTCAGGTGATCTGCCCACCTTGGCCTCCCAAAGTGCTGGGATTATGGGTGTGAGCCACTACATCCAGCCAAATTCATTAAAAATTCTTAAACAGGCCGGACGTGGTGGCTTGCACATGAATCCCAGCGCTTTGGGTGGCCGAGGCGGGCAGATCACCTGAGTTCAGGAGTTCAAGACCAGCCTGGCCAACATGGTGAAACTCCACCTCTATCAAAAAATACAAAAATCAGCCAGGCATGATGGCATACGCCTGTAGTCCCAGCTGCTGAGGAGGCTGAGGTGGGAGAATCACTTGAACCCAGGAAGTGGAGGCTGCAGTGAGCCGAGATCACACTGCACTCCAGCCTGAGCAACGGAGCAAGACCCTGTCTCAAAAATAAATACATAAATAAATATAAAATATTCTTAAACACCCAATAGAAAACTGGGTGAAAAACTTAAGCAATTCACAAAGAAATATATCTAATTGATCAACATATAAATAAATTTTTAAAAGCTTAACTTTATTAGTGGTCATGGTCAAGGAAATACAATTAAAACTACAATGATATACCACTGCCAAATTACTAGTATAACTAAACAGTTGTTTGTTTGAAAATAGAAAATAACAGTGTAAAAACTGGAACTCCCATTTCTGCTGTTCTAAAGATAACACTTTGGGCCGGGGTGGTGGCTCACGCCTATAATTCCAGTACTTTGGGAGGCCAAGGGAGGCAGATCACCTGAGGTCAGGAGTTCAAGACTAGCCTGGCCAACATGGTGAAACCCCATTTCTACTAGAAATACAAAAATTATCTGGGCATGGTGGCGTGTGCCTGTAATCCCAGCTACTTGGGAGGCTGAGATAGGAGAATCACTTGAACCCAGGAGGTGGAGGTTGCAATGAGCCGAGATTGTGCCATTGCACTCCAGCCTGGGCAACAAGAGCAAGACTCCATCTCGAAAAAAAAAAAAAAAAGAAAAGAAATATGTGCATATGAGCACCAAAAGACACACACAAGAATGTTCACATACCAACATTATTTGTAATATGGCCAAACTAGTAACAACCCAAATATTCATCATCAACAGTAGAATATAAAAATAAACCGAGATAAATTCATATAATGGAATAGGACATGGAAAAGAAAAGGAACAAAAGCACTGCTATGTTCAACAATGTGGATAAAGCTCATAATGATGAGCCAAAGAAGCCAGAGACAAAAAGTATACACTATGTGATTCCATATATTTAAAGTTTAAAAAGCAAAGGTAATCTCCAATGTTAGAAGTCAAGACAGAAGGTACCTTTGGGGAAGAAGGCGGGGGTGAGGGGTGCTTCTGGGCTGCTGGCCAAGTTCTATTTCTAGAACTAAATGGTAGTTAAGCAAGTATGTTTACTTTGCAGTAATTCTTTCAGCTGTACACTTATGATTTGTATACTTTTCTATGTATGTTATACTTTAATTCATAAAAAGTTAATAAAAGAATCGATGAATTTTGGCAAATGCTCTTCTAGCATCTATGAAAATAACATAAAAATTTATCCAAAAACCTACTAATATGGTACATTAGTCTGTTCTAATCAAAAGATATAAATCACAGAGTAAGGTAAACAGAAATTTAACATAAAGAAGTATTTTAACTCTAATAAAATAGTAACTATAAGATATAAGAAAGCTCCATATAGTACCCCAAGGCAGATTAAAAGAGTATGCAATGTTAAAGACTCAGTCTCATTGGAGAAGGTGTAGTTCAGTAACAAGTCAGGAAAGAAGTTCATTAGTACTAGTGGGTCTGGAGTCACTGAGTGAACAAAAGAAACCCTCAGAGAAGCATTGTAAATTATGTTAAGATACCCTAATTTTGAACAACTCAGCTTAGAATAAACCCCACTCATGTTTCATTCTTTTTATATTGCTGTTAACATAATTTGTAATTTGTGGCTTTTTTAAACATACAAAAGTATAAAAAATATATTTGTGTGTGTATAAAAAATATATTTGTGTGTTATCAATTCTGTAACTACCTGCCACATAAATGTTCTTGTTTCTAAATACAAACATTTCACCTGCAAATAATATTTCCTTTTTTTTTTTTTTATTTTTTGAGACAGGGTCTCGTTCAGTCACTGGGGCTGGAGTGAAGTGATACGATCACAGCTCACTGCAGCTTCAACTTCCCAGGTTCAATCAATCTTCCTGCCTCAGCCTCCTGAGTAGCTGACCACAAGCGTGCACCACCACATTTAGCTAGTTTTGTAGAAATGGTGTTTCACCAGGTTGTCCAGGCTTCCTATCTTTACTATTTTTATACCTTTCTCATTTTTATTAGAGTGTCATTATCTGACTTACGTTTTTAAAATGTCAGCCAATCTGTTGTGCTGACAATATATTGAAGGCAGCAAAGGTGGAAGGAAAGTAACTAAGAAGCTACTGCAAAAATCTAGGCAAAGGATGATGGTGGCACAAAAGGGAGGTGGGGGTACCGACGACTTTAGTGATTTAGAGGGTATAAGTGATCAGATTTCAGGATATATTTCACAAGTGGTGCCAGTATAATTTCCTTAAGGATTAGATGTGGGATATAAGAGAAAGAGAAAAATCAAGAATGAGTCTCAGGCTTTTATCCTGAATAACGAGAAGGATAAAACTGCCATCAAGTGAAATAGAGAGGGCTGCAGGTGAAACAGGTTTTAGAGGAAAGATTAGGAGTTCAGTGTTGGGACACATTAGGATATCAAAAATACAAGCACATTCATTAAATAAATGCTGAAAGAACAAGTCCCCTAACTTCTCAAACATGATTAACTCTCCAATCCTCCAATATTGCTATGACTAAGGACACAGAGTGCTATACTATAGAGCACACTCTACCTCACTGCAAAGAAATGATTCCTTGACATACAAAAAGGATAGAGACTTGACAAAAGGTGTCATCTTCCCATCACAGAAACAGGCCTATAACACCGACTACCACATGCAGGGAAAAACAAAATGGGCTCTTCTAAGACAGAACCAAAAGACCTAAATTCCCCCTCCAGTATATTCCATATGATCTTTGTAACACAAAAACATGAGTAAAGGACTGGTATTCTTGGTATAGTAGACAATACTGAGCTCCCAAAAGTTTCACGACAGAGGTAAGTAGGTAGGTAGGTAGGCAGGTAGGTAAGTAGAGAGGGAGAGAGATGTTAAATAAATACATTTGAGAAAAAGAAAAATACAATCCCATGGCTCATGATTCTAGTGATGCAGTCATTCTGTGCCCCAGGGAGACCTGACAAATTTACCTCAAAAATGACATCTTGGATTTAAAATCTGAACTCTAGGACTTTAAAATTTCCTGTTTTACAATATGATACACTTTTTTCTTTGTTCCATGCTACCTCCTTTCATTCCTGCAAGAAAAGTCATGAAGAACAAAATATTGTACAGATGAGAAAACTGAAGCATGAAATCATTATGATACACATAATACAAAGGTAGCCAAAATTAGAATCAATGTCACATCCTTTGCCAACTATCTACCCCTCATAGAATATCTAGTATGGTAAAGCTATCATACTAAAGTAGATATAAAAAAAGATTACAAAAAGTTACATGTAATATAAAAATATTTGAAAAAAAAATCAATACTTCAATAATCACAATATTCTCCCCAGTTACTGACAATTATCATTAAGATTTGACCACCGCTGTACATCCTGCATATAAAATAATTTCATATGGTTTATGCTTGCTTTCCACTTACCTATAACTCATAACAATCTATATAATGTTTCGGTAGAAAATGCTTTCTTTTTGTTATATGTGACATTAGGGTTTTTTTTGTTGTTGTTGTTTTGAGACGGAGTCTCACTCTGTCACCCAGGCTGGAGTGCAGTGGCGCAGTCTCAGCTCACTGCAAGCTCCACCTCCCAGGTTCACGCCATTCTCCTGCCTCAGCCTCCCGAGTAGCTGGAACTACAGGTGCCTGCCACCACACCAGGCTAATTTTTTGTATTTTTTAGTAGAGACAGGGTTTCACTGTGTTAGCCAGGATGGTCTCAATTTCCTGACCTTGTGATCCACCCACCTCGGCCTCCCAAAGTGCTGGATTACAGGCGTGAGCCACTGCGCCCAGCCTCTTTTGTTTACTTTTATGAGCTAAAGATAATAATGAGCCAAAAACTCCTATATTCTTTAGTACGTATTTTACACATGGGCAATAAAATATATTACAAAACATTTTCCATTTTAAATTATTTGGCAGAAAATCTCCCATAGCGCTTAACTTATTATTATTATTTGCTACAGACTCTTCCTAAAAGCAAGAAGCAGCCCATTTTCTCCAGATGACTCATAAACTAAAGGCACAGTAGAATGAAGTGCTCCAACTTAAAATACCAATGGCTAAATATAACCTCTTCCACAAGATTAGAAAATTCAGTGTCTCTCTTTATTCTATAAGAGCCATCTTAAAGGGTCACCTTTAAAAAACATAATTAGCAAGCATGGGGAAGGGACAGGAAAAATTAAATTAAAAAATTTTAAAAATAACACAATTAGTTGCTAGGGTGATAAGCAAGAAGAAAAACCTAAAACAACATAAACTTTTTTTCTTTAAGCACTCAGCAAAAAAGGAGAAACCTTCACAAAAAATAAAATTAGGGTTTTTTTTTTTCTCATTCTTTAGGTAAAACACTTGTCTCTTTCATAAAAGCATTTAACATCTTACGAGATGAATACTGGTCACAAATAACAAAAGTTATCGATGGTTTGTAGTGTAATTGGAAGACTTTTTCAGTCATTAAACAAATGAGAATCCAGTTCCAGTTGTTTCATTTGAGATTACCCTTTAGAGAAAGACTAGGGAAATACTTAGTAAATATTTTTAAAATATTGTGGATACTTATTTTGCATACAAAATTAAAATATAAAAACATCTGAAATTACTAGTTAATCAGAAGTACTGATAGTTTTTCCAAATGAGCAATAAGAAAAACTAGCCCAAGATAATTATAAACACAGTAAGTCCTAGTGAAAAACAGAGGAAGAGTATAAAGAGGCAGGCTGACAAAGTGAAGCTAACTCTCAGAGACAAAGAATGAACCGAAGAAAAAAAAATCTGACAGCTTTTGAGACCTTAGATTTTGTCATTCCTAAGGCCCAGTTGAACCCCTATGTGAGTGTGTGTGTGTGTGTGTGTGAGTAGTTTAGTGACTTGAGTCACTAAATTCCTTTTTTTAAATCTAGTATAGCACTAGTTTGGTTTCCCATCGCTTGTAACAAAGAATCCTAATTTACTATAAAAATATTATCTTGAGAAAGAGTAAACTAATTGTGTATATGGCTAAAAAAAGGTATGGATTTTCAGGTGTACTACAATATACATTCCATCCTCCCTCCTTTTTCTACAAAGGAGAATTTTCTTTCCTTTTTTTTTGGCCCACTAAAAAAGAAAAAATCATCAAAATTGGATTTACTATAGTAGTCAATGTCAGAGCCAACTCTTCAGAAAAGCACACAATTAAGAAAGTAAACTGAGAGCAATTTTCTTAAAGTAGTCAGCTTTTTCAAAAACATAGTGCCACTTTTAAGAGAAAAATTAGTTGGAAGGGAATACAAAATGATAAGAGTAGTATTATATTCATGGTGAAACTACTGATCATCTCTATATTTTTCATTTTGGTTTTATGTAATTTCTAATTTTTCAACAAAAACATAACACTCCAAATCAGAAAGAAACATGCTACTTTTTAAATAAGGGTACTTTTTTTTAAGTGTTTTAACTTTCTTCATGGTCCCAGGCTATCTTTGCTTAAGCCAAATATTCACATAGTTTTGGGAGGTGAAATGTTTATCTAGCCAAATTCAGCAAAGTATCTACTGCGTTTAAAGCAGAGTACCATATCAAAAATGTAGTTCCTTCAGCCAAGTACGGTGGTTCATGCCTGTAATCCCAGCACTTTCGGAGGTGGGCTGATCACTTGAGCCCAGGAGTTCAAGACCAGCCTGGGCAACAAAGTGAGACCCTGTCTCTACAAAAAATAATATTAAAATAAACAAATAAATAAATTGTAGTTCCTAGAAAAAGCTACAGACAGACTTCAGTGAATTTATTTGTTTATATCATTTTAAAAAATTACTTTTTGGTGTGATGTTTGAATTGCAATAAAGTTTAACCAGGCTTTATGCTACATTATGGCCCAATTCAACAATATTGAGAATAAACTCTGAAGTGTGTGAGCTGCTTCATTCTGTTATTTTTATTTCCTATCTACTGACAATTTTCAAAATATCCACTCATTCTCCAAATCAGCTGCAATACAGTTTTATAAAATATTACTTACTTTTCATATACTCTCTGAAAATAATTTCAGGCAAAATACCTTCCATGAATATTAAGAAAGCAAAGTGAAATAATGAACTTACCCATTTTAGATCCTATTTTCTACTACAATAAATAGTTACCAAAGCTCCATTCTAGAGGTACGTAAAGAGATACCTCTAATATAGCTCAACTTCACTGAAATATGTTAAAAGTTTATAAATTTTGGCCAAAAAACCCAATAAGACTTTTTACTCTGTAATGAAGTTTTAAAAGTTTATGTTCACCTTTCTTTTTGAGATGGAGTCTCGCTCTTGTCACCCAGGCTGGAGTGCAGTGGTGTTATCTCGGCTCACTACAATCTCCACCTCCCCGGTTCAAGCTACTCTCCTGCCTCAGCCTCCTGAGTAGCTGGGATTATAGGTGCCCGCCACCACGCCTGGCTAATTTTTGTATTTTTAGTAGAGATGGGGTTTCGCTATGTTGGCCAGGCTGGTCTCGAACTCCTGATCTCAGCTGATCCGCCTGCCTCAGCCTCCCAAAGTGCTGGGATTACAGGCATGAGCCACTATGCCCAGCCTATGTTCACTTTTCTTTAACATCAACACAGATTTACATGATCTCTACTAAAAGTATCATTTTAGATTCCAATAGGCAACTATCTTGTCTCATCTTCATACATTTTCTGAGTCATGATTCACTGTACTTCAGGTTGATGTAACAATTTAAATACTGAATTTTACATGTTCCCTCCCCAAATAATGTAAGCCAAACCTTCTGCATTAATTTTATTGCCCGTTATTTACAAACATGCTTGACAGTCATGTCTCCTAATTCTTAAAAAAAGAGCCATACTGTCTTTGCCCAGGGTTTCTGTATATAAAGACACATAACATGGCATTTGAAAGGTTCTAAGTAAAAAAGTACTTAAAAAAAAATTTTTTTTTTTTTTTTTTTTTTTTTGAGACAGGGTCTCACTACATCGCCCCAGGCAGGAGTGTAGTGGCACCATTATGGCTCACTGCAGCCTCAACCTCCCAGGCTCAAGTGATCCTCCCACTATAGCTTCCTGAGTAGCTGGGATTACAGGTATGTGCCACCATGCCCAGCTAATTTCTTGTAGAGATGGAGTTTCATCATGTTGCCCAGGCTGGTCTTGAACTCCTGAGCTCTCCCACCTTGCCCTCCCAAAATGCTGGGATTACAGGCAACGTCAATGCAAACAACAATCTGGTATTCAAGTTTTATACAGAATATATTTTATAACAGATATATTTTTATATTTTCTTTTCCCTTCAGTCAATAACACTGATATGTTTTCCATTTATATTTCTGCTTCAGGTAATAGGACATAACATTCCCCTCTCTCATGATTACTTCTTAATTTTCCTTTATGACTTGTTTTTCTGGCCAGTCCATTAACGTAGATTTCCTTAAATCCGAAGCCTAGTTTTCTTATCCAAGAGATTTTTTTTTGAGACAGAGTCTCGCTCTATCACCCAGGCTGGAGTGCAGTGGCACAATCTCGGCTCACTGCAACCTCCGCCTCCTGGGTTCAAGTGATTCTCGTGCCTCAGCCTCCTGAGTAGCTGGGATTACAGGCATGAACCACCACGCCCCACTAATTTTTTGTATTTTTAGTAGACAGGGGGTTTCACCATGTTAGCCAGGATGGTCTTGATCTCCTGACCTCGTGATCTGCCCGCCTCAGTCTCCCAAAGTGCTGAGATTACAGGTGTGAGCCACTGCACCCGGCCAAGGCCAAGAGATTTATCTTGAGTGATCATATCCACTCATTCCATTTATATGTTCATAATTCTTGTATTGCTATCTTGAACTTCAGGATAAATTAGACCAGCTGGATTTAAATCTCATCTTTTCAATTCCTACTTATGTCACCATAAGCAGGTCTCTGTGCCTCAGTTTTCTCATCTGTAAAACAGCGATAATAATGATAAAGACCACTCGCAGTGGCTCATGCTTGTAATCTGAGCACTTTAAGAGGCTGAAGTGGGAGGATCACTTGAGCCCAGGGGTTTGAGACAAGCCTGGGCAACATGGTGAGACCCAGTCTCCTTAACAAATAAAAAAATTTGTTTTAAATGATAACTATTTCATGGTAGTATTCTCGTCAGCATTAAGTGTAATAATACATGCAAATCATTTGCCACAATGCATAAATGGTAGCTCTGAGGTCTGGTGTTGACTGACCTTTTCCTACATTATATAAGAACCATACTCCTGCCCTGGGGCAAGTTAACTTCAAATATCATTATCTATAAACCACAATTCGTTCCTCAAGAGTCTGTTGTGTCTAGCAAGATTATCAGCTTGTTGTCAATACTAGAGAATGTGAAAACTGAAAGTTCAGAAACTGGCAAAAAATAAATTGTTACTCAGTTGTAAAATGAGTAAATCTGTTTAAACTGAAGATATTTAACTAGATAGCTAAGTCCTAGAACTTCCACTGTGCTCCCTCTTCCAGGACTTAGAATGTGCCTGGGCCCTTGAGCACTCAGTAAAGCCTTGATAAATTGATGTCTCAATGCTCACAGCTGGCCAGGATGTTTTAAAAAACACTCCTCAAGCCAGCCATGGTGACTCGCACCTGCAGTCCTACTGCTTTGGGAGGCAGGGGCGGGAGGATCACTTTAGGCCAGGAGTTTGAGACCAGTCTGAGCAACATAGCAAGAGTCTGTCTCTGCAAAAACTAAAAAATGAGCCAGGTGTGGTGGCACACACCTGTAGTCCTAGCTACTTGGGAAGCTGAGGCAGGAGGATCACTTGAACCCAAGAGTGTGAGGTTACAGTAAGCTACGATCATGCCCCTGCACTCTAGCCTGGGCAACAAAGTGAGATTCAGTCTCTAAATAGATATATAAAAACACCGGTAAATAAATGGGAAATCATTTAGGAAGCAGCTTATACCAATATTTATTCAGAGACTATTAAGACCTTAAGGATATGATCTTAAGAATATTAAAGGGTATATGTCAATCTGAAATAAAGGATATTAACAATAATACATAGTACAGTACAGTAAATTTAAAAAATAAAGGATATTAATACATAGTACTGTACTATGTATTATCATTAATATCCTTTATTTCGGGTTGACAAATACCCTCCCAACCTGCCTATAACCTCTCACTCACTTTTTAAACCACTAAGTCTGTTGTTTGCACTTACCAGATAACCTTCAATTCCACCTGTCTCCTCTTTAATCCCATTGACACGTTTCAAGGCCTCCTGATTTCTTGTTTGGACTATTCCAACAGGCTAACTGGGTTTTTGTTTTGTTTTGTTTGAGACAGGGTCTCACTCTGTCACCCAGGCTGGAGTGCAACAGTGCAATCTCGGCTCAGTGGAGCCTTGATCTCCCAGGCTCAGGTGATCCTCCCACCTCAGCCTCTTTAGTAGCTGGTACCACAGATGCATATAGGTATAGATATAGATATAGATATAGATATAGATATAGATAAAATACAACGTAGTTTAATGTCTTTATATCTAAACCACTCTAAATTCCACATCTCACATACCATGCTTCAGTCATATTGAGCTGTTCTCCAACTTTAGTATATGTGTTGCCTAAGTGAGCACCAGGTGTTCTCATAAAATGCTTCTCTCATGTCTCTGTACAAAGACTATTCACAAATATAACCATGCCACACACTCATTCTCCAATCTATCATTTTGTCTAAGTTCCTCCTTGTCTTTAAATACTCAGCTTAATACATCATCTTCTCTGTGAAGCCTATTCTAACGTTAATATTCCAACTCTAAACTAGATATCCCTCCTCTATGCTCTTAGAGGTCCCTTTCAAGTATTTATCATAAAGCTTATCACTTGCCTAATAAATTACTATGTGAGTCCTCAGAATTCTGAGAATGGCTGCTCATCTGTACAGTGGCTAATAATATCAACACTGAAGGACTATTATCAGGATAAACACATGAAGTGCCTAGCACTTAAAAAAAGTTCCGGTAAATGATGGCTACACTATCTTATTAGCATTTTTCTCAAAAGTAAGCACCCTAATATTCACTTTACTAACTCCAGTAGCTATCCCAATACTTGGCAAAAAATAAGTTGTTACACAGTTGCAAAATGAATAAATCTATGTTTCACAAAGATGACTCTTATAGCATTGTAAAAGATGAATTTGAGGAAGTCCTGCAAAAGACCCTTTAGGACCTCAGAAGAGAATCACTTTTAGAATTTTTTTAAAACCAAACACACATTCCATACAGACCAAGATTTGGCACCTCATTTGAGAATTACTACTAAAGGGAGTTTCTGTTAATTTATGTGGTAGTAGGACTAGGGAGTTGGAGAGATGGAAGGGGACCCAATCCCTCATGTGCTGTTGGGATAGAAGAAAGAGAGCCAGAGAAGTGAGTGCTATGGCACCTAATGTAAGAGATGAAGGGCTGGGCACGGTGGCTCACGCCTGTAATCCCAGCACTTGGCGAGGCCAAGGCAGACAGATCATCTGAGGTTGGGAGTTCCAGGCCAGCCTACCAACATGGAGAAACCCCGTCCCTACTAAAAATACAAAATTAGCCGGGCATGGTGACACATGTCTGTAATCCCAGCTACTTGAGAGGCTGAGGCAGGAGACTCGCTTGAACCTGGGAGGCAGAAGCCGCGGTGAGCCGAGATCGTGCCATTGCACAGCCTGGGCAGCAAGAGCAAAACTCCGTCTCAAAAAAAAAAAAAAAAAAAAAAAAAAAAAGAATTTGCCAGGCGTGGTGGCTCACGCCTGTAATCCTAGCACTTTAGGAGGCCAAGACTGGCGGATCACCCGAGTTCGGGAGTTCAAGACCAGCCTGGCCAACATGGAGAAACCCTGCCTCTACTAAAAATACAAAAAATTAGCCGGGCATGGTGGCACGTGCCTGTAATCCCAACTACTCGGGAGGCTGAGGCAGGAGAATTGCTTGAACCCAGGAGGCGGAGGTTGCAGTGAGCCAAGATCGAACCATTGCACTCCGGCCCGGGCAACAAGAAAACAAGAGCAAGCCAGGTGCAGTGGCTCACGCCTGTAATCCCAGCACTTTGGGAGGCTGAGGCAGGCGGATCACAAGGTCAGGAGATCAACACTATCCAGGCTAACATGGTGAAACCCCATCTCTACTAAAAATACAAAAAATTAGCCAGGCGTGGTGGCAGGCACCTGTAGTCCCAGCTACTTGGGAGGCTGAGGCAGGAGAATGGCGTGAACTCAGGAGGCAGAGCTTGCAGTGAGCAGAGATGGCGCCACTGCACTCCAGCCTGGGCAAGAGTGAGACTCTGTCTCAAAAAAAAAAAAAAAGAAAAAAGAAAAAAAAAAGGAAAGAAAACAAGAGCGAAACTCTGTCTCAAAAAAAAAAAAAGATGAAGATGAGGGCAACAAACATAAAAGTCAAAAAGAGGGGTGAGATTTGAGAGTCATTTCAAATGATAATAAGAGTTGGTGAGCAACCTGGGGATCAAAGATGGCTGAAAACATCTAGTATGACAAAATAAGTTAATTGTAATATCAAGTCAAGAAGCAAGGCACACAAATTGACCCAGATTTAGAAACCAGCAAGGTCAAAAGGGAGAGAGAACTGAGTAATGGTAAGATGTAGCTGAAATAACTGAGCATGCCACTCAGGCTGTATAGAGAGAGTAAAGTCAAACTAGGAGGAAGCTAAACAGGAAGCTAACATAGATTACTTTTTTTAAAGCAGTCTTGGGTAGGAAGTAGGTTCAGAACATAGTCATAAAAGACAGTTGGTCAAATGGAATGGAGATAAAGGTCGTTATAAAAGAGGAGTCCAAGAAAGTCTGGTAATTAGTATTAGAAATGTCATCTACATGAGAACTAATGAGATAGCAGAAAACAGAATATTTGTAAAACAGGGAGGTACCAACGTTTTCAAATAACTTGAAGAGATCTAAAACAGTGACACAGATGACAACTCCAAAAGCTTCCCAACAATTTTTTCTTAGGCTAATCTAGTGTTTACCTATGACTAAAGTGGCTAACTGAAGCTTGCTTCTACGTCAGTAAATCAGAACCTACCATTGTCATCCAGAACAACTACTCTCATGGTATTTTTTCAATAGATTCTTGCCAGTTTCTTATGGCAGGAAAAATACATTCTACACCAGGTGATTTTCATATACTGTAAGACAAAAATAACAGCAAAAGAAAAATCTGATTTTACACTAAACAGTGCTCATTTGATAATCTTATACTAGAAGGTATCGTTAAACCTTTCATTCTAAAGGTTCTGGTAAGGGAATGACTCAGATGGGAACAAGAAAAAACTTCATATATATATTTGTCACAACCAAGAACATTTCTGAAGAAATACATGTTTCCTGGGAAGCTTCCACTGTTCTCATCATCATGGTTATTCTCATTACTATGCATAGTTCCAAAAGCAACAAAACAATTTCTTATTAAAGTAGTTAAATCCAACAAAGAAATAAAACTAAATCTTACCACTCTTAAAAGCTTAAGGGAATTATTATACTTTATGGCTATTCATAATATTTTAGTACATTTTAAATGATCCAACTACAGTGTCTTTTCATAAGTACTTTGGTATCACCATGCAATTTTAATCCATATGCTTAAACCCCTTTCACAGTTTACAGGAACAAAGCGGTTTTGATTCACAACAATGCCCTGCAGTCAAATACGCTCATGAGGTATTAATTTACAACTTCATCTGTGATCAGTTAAACTGCATGTGAAATCTTAAACATCCTTAAAAAGCTCACCACAAATAGTTCAGTAAGAGATTTTTTGGTAACATTACTTTAACAAAAAACATGTAAGATTAAATTCTATTGTAAAATAAAACCAAATGCCACTTGCTTTTAAGGATAACCCACTAACAAAACAATCTTTTAAACTGTCACCTTTTACATCTAAAATATTAATTAAAAATGTAACACTGCTATCAAAAACATGTGCCTTGTAAGCTTTTGCAAGAAAAGTCACAGATAAAAAAGAAAACCAATTTCATGAAGAAAATGTGCGTATTTCAACAAATAAATGTCTCTTTAATCAGTCCTAGGAGCCAGATGTATTAAAATGTCAGGTCAACCTGAATCATACCAAAACAAAAGATGAAAATTACCAGTTTTTCCAAACAACTAAAATGCCAGGTCCATAAAAGTTATGGACAAAGACAGCAATAATTTTTTAAAAAGAAAATAAATTTCCAATGCAGCTCATATTAGTAAAAAACAATAATAACTAACTTCTCAGAAAACTTGCAGTTTTGATCTTTGTATTTGTGTAATCTGAACCTTGCGGTATTTACTCAGATTTTTTTTCTTAGCTAGCTAAAGTAATAGTTATTTTGGTTGGTATTCTAAGTCAATCTGAGGAATTATTATCTCATCTAACAAAAAGTCCAGAGCTACAGCAGCTCCAGGGATAGGTAATTTACGATGCCTCATCAAGATCATGGACCTAAGTTCTTTCCATGCTTTTCCTGTGTCATCTTTAGTGTGATGACTTTTTGTCCCCTAATGGTTTCAAAGTAGCTACATTAGTTGCAAGTAACAATTTAATGTCTAGGATCATAAGAGAGACTGCCTTCCCCTTGCTTATATTTCTTTACCAAAAAAGTGGGGAACTTCCCCCAATGAACTTGCTCTCAAGGCCACTCACTATCAAATCAATGAGAGAGGGCATAAAATTACCATTATTGATTTCGATTAATTCGGGCTCAGCCCATGAGCATAAGAAGAACCGAACTTCTCATAAAGCACATGAGTATCTAATAAGTGATCAAAACCAGGGCATCAGATCAACATTATCAAAAGTAAAGCATCAAGTCAACACTATCTTCACATATTGTATATAACACATAACAGCCATTATTTCCTTTACATGCTTCAAATGAATATTATCCAAGTTGAGTATACCTTATTCAAAATTTCTTTTGAGTCTCTTGTCGGCTCACAAAAAGTTTCAGATTTTGGAGCATTATGAATTTCAAATTTTCAAATTATGAATACTTAACATGTATATACACCAGTGTGGTAAACCTTTTTGTAACCCTTAATATCTCAACTTGATTAACTGAGTATCTCACTAGACAACTTAATTTTGCATCTAAATTAGGAAAGACAAAATAACCACAATTCAAAGTATGTGTCAAACTTTCAGTAAAACCAAAGGACTCAATACATGCATGAACTTCTGATCCCTCCTGAAACCTCACTAAAATTCTGAAAGACAAGAAAAACAAAAAAAATAATGGTGACAAAATTTTGGACAGTGGAAAGCAGAGTGAGGTGCAGTGATCAACTCAACAGACACAATAAAGCTGAATTCTAAACAGCAGTGAGAAAACCAAATTTACACTGCCATACCCCCAAAAGCATTACACTGGGTGGCATTAGGAATCTCTACAAATAGAAGTGATGGTTGGCATTAAAACTTATTTAGAGCTGGGCATAGGGGTAAACACCCATAATCCAAACTATCTGGGAGGCCGAGGTGGGAGAAATACTTGAGGCCAGAAGTTAGATACCAGCCTGGGCTACAAGACAAGGCCCCAACTCTAAAAAATGTGTGTGTGTGTGTGTGTGTGTGTGTCTGTGTGTGTGTGTGTGTGTATTTAAACTTGTTTAAGGCCAGGCGCGGTGGCTCACGCTTATAATCCCAGCACTTTGGGGGGCCAAGGCGGGTGGATCACAAGGTCAGGAGATCCATACCATCCTGGCTAACACAGTGAAACCCCATCTCTACTAAAAATACAAAAAATTAGCCAGGCGTGGTGGCACACGCCTGTAGTCCCAGCTACTTGGGAGGCTGAGGCAAGAGAATCGCTTGAAACTGGGAGGTGGAGGTTGCAGTGAGCTGAGATCACGCCACTGCACTCCAGCCTGGGTGACAGAGCAAGACCCTGTCTCAAAAAAAAAAACAAACAAACAAAAAAGAAAAAACACAAACACAGATATCACTAAAAAGACACAATCCCACCAAAAAAATAAGTGTGGTAGAGATAATATGAACAGACATTTTACAGAAAAGAGAAAAGTAAACTTTTTGTTTGTTTTAAGAGATCTAGTCTAACTCTGTCACCCAGGTTGGGTGCAGTGGTGCAATAATAACTCATTGCAGCCTTAAACTCTTGGGCTCAAGTGATCCTCCTCCCTGAGCCTTCTGAATAGCTGGGACTACAAGCACATAATACCACACCAGTTTAATTTTTATTTTTTAGAGACGGGGTCTCCCTACATTGCCTGGGCTGATCTCAAATTCCTGGTTTCAAGCAATCCTTCTGCCTCAGCCTCCCAACTTGCTAGGATTACAGACCTGAGCCACTTCACTTGGCCACAAATGTTTTTAAACAAGATGCTCAACTTCACTCATGAAAAAAAAATCAAGGTAAGATGAAACATCACTATTTAGTGATCAAACTGGCAAAAAAAAGAAAAAATCAAAAGTTTGGCAATTCTGTTGGTGAGGCTCTGGGTAAAAGGCACTCGATTTTTTTTTGTTGTTTTTTAGATGAAGTCTCACTCTGTCACCCAAGCTGGAGTGCAGTGGTATGATCTTGGCTCACTGCAACCTCCAGGTTCAAGCGATTCTCTGGCCTTAGCCTCCCAAGTAGCTGGGACTACAGGCGTGAGCCACCATGCCCAGCTAATGTTTGTATTTTTAGTAGAGACGGGGTTTCACTATGTTGGCCAGACTGGTCACAAACTCCTGACCATGATCCACCCATCTTGGCTTCCCAAAGTGCTGGGATTACAGGCGTGAGCCACCGCGCCCGGCTTCAATTTTTATTTTATTTTTTATTTATTATTTATTTATTTTTTTAAGATGGAGTCTCGCTCTGTCACCCATGCTGGAATGCAGTGGCATGACCTCGGCTCACTGCAACCTCTGCCTCCCAGATTCAAGCAATTCTCCCTGCCTCAGCCTTCTGAGTAGCTGAGATTCCAGGCGCCCACCACTACGCCTGGCTAATTTTTGTATTTTTAGTAGAGATGAGGTTTCACCATCTTGGCCATGCTGGTCTTGAACTCCTGATCTCGTGATCCACCTGCCTCGGCCTCCCAAAGTGCTGGGATTACAGGCATGAGCCACCGCGCCCGGCCGACCTCAATTTTTTTTATGAAGCCAAGAACAGGAGGGATGAACAAAAATCAAAAATCATTATGTTAAAAAATAAAGATTATAAGATTAAAGAATCCAACTAATGGCTATTGTAAAAGACATATAAAAAGCAAAAGGACTCCTACTGTATAAATGTGAAAGAAGCTGAGTGTGGGCTGGGCGCGGTGGCTCACGCCTGTAATCCCAGCACTTTGGAAGGCCGAGGCGGGTGGCTCAGGAGGTCAGGAGATCGAGACCATCCTGGCTAACATGGTGAAACCCCGTCTCTACTAAAAATATAAAAAATTAGCCAGGCGTGGTGGCGAGCGCCTGTAGTCCCAGCTACTTGGGAGGCTGAGGCAGGAGAATGGTGTGAACCCGGGAGGCAGAGCTTGCAGTGAGCAGAGATGGCGCCACTGCACTCCAGCCTGGGTGACAGAGCGAGACTCCGTCTCAAAACAAAAAAAGAAAAAGAAGCTGAGTGTGATGACTCACATCTGTAGTCCCAGCTACTCAGGAGGCTAAGACAGGAAGATCGCTTGAGGCCACAAGTTAGAGGATGTAGTGTGCTATCATCATGCCTATAAACAGTCACTGTATTTCTGCCTGGGCAATATATCCAGACCCCAACTCTAAAAATAAAAATAAAAAAAGTGAAAGAAGGAAAAAGACATATTGGTCAAATGTTGACCAAAAGAAAGAAGTTTAATTACATGTAATTGTTATCAGATAAACTTTAAACTAAAAGATGATCAACTAGGAAAGAAAGGATCATAACAAAATTATTTAAATTCACATTACCAGTAAGACAAAGTAATTTTAAAAGTACGTGCATCTAATAGAATAGTCTCAAAATACATCAAGCCAAAAAAATCTAGAAAAAAATGGACAAACCTAACATCACAGTAGATTTGTTTTGGGGTTTTTTTATTTATTTTTTTGAGATGGGGTCTCACTCTGTCACCCAGACTGGAGTGCAGTGGTGCAATCTCTGCGCACTGCAACTTCCACCTCTCAGGATCAAGCAATTCTCCTGTCTCAGCCACCCGAGTAGCTGGGATTACAGGTGCCTGCCACCGCGCCTGGCTAATTTTTGTATTTTTAGTAGAGATGGGGTTTTGCCATGTTGCCCAGGCTGGTCTCAAACTCCTGAGCTCAAGCAGACCACCCACCTCAGCCTCCCAAAGTGCTGAGATTACAGGGGTGAGCTACCTCGCCAGCTCTCACAGTAGATTTTGACACGACATTTCTCTATTACTGACCAGTCAAGCATATAAATAAACAAAGATTATATTCAGGAAATAATAATTAACAAGTTTGAATATGTATGGATCATAATGATATATGGAATATATGAATTTCTGCATCCAATAATTAGATAATCTATATTTTTATCAAATATACATAAAATATTACAAAAGTAGTCATGTACTGGCAAAATATAAATCTCAAAAATCTCTAAGCATAGATATCACAAGGAACTTATTCTCTGACCATAATGTACAATCAAAGAACAAATAGCTTTTTAAAAACCCGTATTTCTAAACAACTCCCAATCAATGGGTCAAAAAGAAACCATAAAAGAAATTTAGCCGGGCGCAGTAGCTCACGCCTGTAATCCCAGAACTTTGGGAGGCCGAGGCGGACAGATCACGAGGTCAGGAGATCGAGACCATGCTGGCTAACACGGTGAAACCCAATCGCTACTAAAAATACAAAAAAAATTAGCCAGGCATGGTGGCGGGCACCTGTAGTCCCAGCTACTTGGGAGGCTGAGGCAGGAGAATGGCATGAACCCAGGACGGGGAGCTTGCAGTGAGCCGAGATCACGCCACTGCACTCCAGCCTGGGTGACAGAGCGAGACTCCATCTCAAAAAAAAAAAAAGAGAAAAGAAATTTAAAACACTTCAAAATGAAAAAGTAAAAAACTATCTCACACAGTCCAAGTCACACAAAAAAGGTATTCTGAGAAAAATGTATAGACTTACATGCTCATCTTAGAAATGAAAAGAGCCTGTAAATAAATGAGCTAAGTATTCTTATTAAGATATTTAAAGGCCGGGTGTAGTGGCTCATGCCTGTAATCCCAGCATTTTGGGAGGCTGACGCGGGTGGACCACCTGAGGTCAGGAGTTCGAGACCAGCCTGGCCAAATGGTGAAACCCTGTCTCTAACTAAAAATAGGAAAATTAGCTGGGTGTGGTGGCAGGCGCCTGTAATCCCAGCTACTCCGGAGGCTGAGGCAGGAGAATCGCTTGAACCAGGGAAGTGGAGGTTGCAGTGAGCCGAGATCGTGCCACTGTACTGCAGTCTGTGCAACAGGGTGAGATTCCATCTCAAAAAAAAAAAAAAGATATTTGGAAAAGGAACAACAGATAAACCCAAAGAAAGTAAAAGGAGATGAAACAGAACAAAAATCAAAGGAATAGAAAGGAAAGGTACAAAAGAGATCAATTTAAAACACACAATCCCATATAACTACACATACCACTGAGATTAAACAGGTAAACACCACTGAGATTAAACAGGTAAACACCACTTCCCAAAAAGCCAGGAAGTAAATGGGAACCTCAGTCCTACAACTGCAAGTAACTGAATTCAGCTAACAACCAGAAAGACTTGGAAACATTCACCCCTAGAGCCTCCAGAAAGGAACATACACTATCCTCCCAGCATCTTGATTTCTGCCTTGTAAAACCTGGAGCTGAGAACCAGCTGAGTGAGACACACTGTATCAGATTTCTGGCCTACAGAACTATGAGATAATAAAAGCGTATTGTTTTAAAGCTGCTAAATTTGTGTCAATTTGTTATCTGAAAAACAGAAAATTAATACACCCTTCTCCTTGCTTACAATGGTTAAGTGCTGCTTCCTAGTGTTGGGGCCCAGAAAGCAATACCCATGTCTTCCAAAAGATAACCAGAAGCTACATAGTAGAAAGGAGAGCTTTACTGGGAATATGGGTTTGCAACCAGGGAAGAAAAAGTCTCCAGCGTGGACCAAAGGTGCTCTGTCTTCAAACGGGAAGGATAGGTTGGGTTTTACGCCTCACAGGGCCCATATTACACAACAGAATCATATATATTCAGCAGATTTAGGGGAAAGCTATTCATATTTATGAGAAGAGCTGAGCGCATGTACAATGGGTAAACATGTGTAATATACATCCTATGTTCACTTTGGGGTGGGGCTTTAGCATTAAAATAAGGTGGAATTTAGCTCTTTACATCAAAAGATAAAAACTATAGAATGCAAAGACAATTTGTGCCCAGCCTCTAAAGCTGGTTGAAACTCAAGGTCTATAGAGCTTATTAGAAAATAATGTTTCTAAGGGCCAGGTACAGTGGTTCATGCCTGTAATCCCAGTACTTTGGAAGGCTGAGGCAGGCAGATCACCTCAGGTCAGGAGTTGAAGAACAGCCTGGCCAACATGGCGAAACCCCATCTCCACTAAAAATACAAAAATTACCCAGGCATGGTGGTCCATGCTGGAAGCTGAGGCCGGAGAATTGCTTGAACATGTGAGGTGGAAGTTGTAGTAAGCCGAGATCGTGCCACTGCACTCCAGCCTGGGTGACAGAGTGAGACTCTGTCTCAAAGAAGAAAAAAAAGAAAAGAAAAGAATGTTTCTAAGTTGGGAATTCTGTCCAGAGTTGTAGTGGTCTAGGTTGTAAACAGAATTGTGATAATTTGTCTGATAGCTCCTATTGTTAGGGAGTTTAATAAGAGTGATTTTTCTTGTAGCCATAGGAATTTAGAAATTTGCCACACCAGCAGGGCCCTGAACTTTCTACCGATAGGTAACTTTGTTTCCTTAACCTTAGGATCTGTCCTAGTTGATAAAGGGGCATCTATTTTGGTCTCTCAAACCACACCCCCAAAGGCTGGCACTTAGACATGCTTAAAGGCCTTAGAAGCTGCCTCACAATCAAGATCCCTCTAACCTTGTCATGTCCCCCACCCCAGCGCAGAGAGGGGCTCTCTCTGGTATTTCCTTATCAGCCCAAAAAAGCTTCTTTCCAAAAGAAATGCAATTGTCTTAAACCTCCTTCCTAGGGATCTCATCAAATGATCAGGAAAGGTCAACCACATGAGAAGAAGCTGGAAGTCATGATCATTACTCCCCAGAAAGACTTCATCTATTCTTCCCAGGGCAGCTCCAACAGATTACCCAGGGGGCCTTCATCTGCATAGTAAGACAACCTATGCTCCTGTGCAGCTTCACCTCTCACCTTCCCACAATGTCTGCCTCCCACCTAATGATTTACTGGCCCTCAAAAGAATTGTCTACATTCCCCATTTCCCCACTTCCCTATTAAAAAAAAGGGGGTGTATAAGCTTCTGTACTGCACTTGGTTCTCTGAGTACCGTATCAAAAACGTAGTTCCTCTAGCCAGGTATGGTGTCTCATGCTGGTAATCCCAGCACTTTAGGAGGCAGGCTGATCACTTGAGCCCAGGAGTTTGAGACCAGCCTGGGCAACAAAGTAAGACCTGTCTCTACAAAAAATTATATATATGTGTGTGTGTATATATATGTATGTGTGTGTATATATATATATATATATATATATATATATATATAAAATCTGAGCTTCTCCCCTGCTATGCACATTAAAATAAAATTTTCTCCTACTAATCACCTCTGCCCCCTCTTAAAAAGCAACCCCTCCTCCTCCTTAGCCTACTCAATATGAAGATGACAAGGATGAAGATCTTTACGATGATCCACTTCCACTCAATGAATAGTAAACAGGTTTTCTCTTATGATTTTTTTAAGACAGAGTCTTGCTCTTGTTGCCCAGGCTGGAGTGCAATGGTGCAATTTCAGCTCACTGCAACCTCTGCCTCCCAGGTTCAAGCGATTCTCCTGCCTCAGCCTCCTGAGTAGCTGGAATTACAGACGCCTGCCACCAAGCCCAGCTAATTTTTGTATTTTTAGTAGAGACGGGGTTTCACCATGTTGGCCAGGCTGGCCTCAAACTCCTGACCTCAGGTGATCCACCCGCCTCGGCCTCCCAAAGTGCTGGGATTACAGGCATGAGCTACCATGCCTGGCCATGATTTTCTTAATAACACTTTGTTTTCTCTAGCTTTATTGTAAGAATACAGTATTTAATACATATACAAAATATGTGTTTATAGACTGTTTATGTTACTGGTAGGGCTTCTGGTCCACAGTAGATTATTAATAGTTAAGTTTTGGGAGAGTAAAAAGTCGTATGTCAATTTTCAACTGTGCAAAGGGTCAGCACTACTAACCCCCATATTGTTCAAGGGCCAAGTGTATTTAGTTTGACCTTGAGTCCAAAAAAAAAAATTTTTAAGCCTTTCCTTCTTAGGTCCTTGATGAGAAAGACCTTTAATTTTCAAGTCTATCTTAAAGAATATAATGGAAGCTACAGACCTCCTAAGAAAAATGCAAATTCACAAAAAAAAAATTGCATAGAACTTTACGTAAGGTTTAGGAAAACATGAAGCCCATATGCCTGCCTGTTGCAAGCTGGATTCTCTGAAAACGGACACTGAAGTAGTTTTGTTTATTAGCAGTCAATCCCTGTGAAAGAAATTCGGGGAGAGGCCGGGCACAGTGGCTCACACCTATAATCCCAGCACTTTGGGAGGCCGAGGCGGGTGGATCACCTGAGGTCAGGAGTTCGAGACCAGCCTGGCCAACATGGTGAAACCCCATTTCTACTAAAAATACAAAAATTAGCCGGGGGTGGTGGCGCACACCTGTAATCCCAGCTACTCAGGGGACCAAGGCAGCAGAATTGCTTGAACTTGGGAGGCGGAGGTTGCAGTGAGCCGAGTTCACGCCATCACATTCCAACCTGGGGGACAAGAGCAAGACTTCATCTCAAAGAAAAAAAAAAAAAAGATTTGGGGAGAAAGCCGAATTGGGCAGAGGGAAAAATCAAATTGCAATTCAGGCCCAACAAAGCCTCAAGCAACCTGGCAGATCTCTGGTGGTATATCACCTGTCAGAGTTGTCTCAGGCCTGAACAAAATGGCTGGGCCTTTAAACATGTCTTGCTTGATTGCAGGATAAGTGCTGCCCTGGAAAGGATGTGACCTTAAGCAAGGAAGCTCTCCACAACTGAGGTGGAGCCTGAAGGAGCTGACAGATTAAGGCGATTTTTTTTTTTTTTTTTTTTTTTTGGCTGTCCTCTGTAGGCCAGACAGCTGAAGGCTTTCTGATGACTGACCTCCCCACAACTGGGCTGCAGTTCTTCCTTGAAGGAGGATCAGGGCTGCACATCTCCATATCCACCACACTCAAACTTTACAACTTCTGTTTCAACCATTTTTAAATCCTCTCATCTTTTATTATTCACCCTTTCTCTTCTTTTCTACTTCTTCTAATTACACCAGTGTGCTTAAGGCAAAAGCCCAAGCATCTGTAGCAGAGAGGATCTGCAGTATAAGGACCTTGTGAGAGGTATACTATAGACCATGGCTGACTGAAGTTGAACAGGGGTAGAAGGAGCCCCCACTCAGAGCAACAGGAAGCCCTACAGACTGAAGTTTCTTTGTAAATTGCTGGCCAAAGCTATAAATGAAATAAGTTCATGTGAACAACTAAGAAATTAACAGCAAATTTCTGTAAACAGACTTTCCACCAAACCAGCTAAATACATATGTCTTATAATTTATCCAACACAATAAAAAGCAATACAATATCACTCTTTGGAGGTTATAAAATTAAGCATTTATAATACTATCCTTTAAATTATAATCAGATGTAGAAAATGAAGCATATTGGCTGTAGTGGCTCATGCCTGTAATCCTAGAACTTTGGGAGGCTGAGGCAGGAGGATTGCTTGCATCCAGGAGTTTGAGACCAGCCTGGGCAACATAGAGAGACCCCGTCTCTACAAAAAGTTAAAAGTTAACCTGGCATGGTGGTGCGCGCCTGTAGTCCCAAACACTCAGGAAGCTGAGGTGGGAGGACTGCTTGAGCCCAGGAGGTTGACATGCAGGGAGCCATGATTATGCCACTGCACTCAGCCTAGATGACAGAGTGAGACCCTGTCTCAAAAAAAAAAAAAAAAGAGAGAGAGAGCAAGAACGTATCTGTAATGTTTTCATCACATAGTATTTAAATAAATTAAATCTACATTTTTGAAGAAATAGATGAGAATAAACAGAAATGAGTAAAAAAATTTCTCACATCCCTTACAAGGAAAATTAATTTTATATATAACATTAAGTAATGCAAAATATATTAGCAACACTTCCCTTTTATGCAAATAACTACACATACTTTGACTCAGTCACATTAAAGACAGTAAACAAATCATCTACACATCATAACATAAGTATATTCAGAATAATTAAGGTTTCCCTACATGTTAAATCCCTGCAATTAATTTACTATCAATAGGTTTGCAGTACAGTTGGTTTCTACTCAGAAAAAAACTAAGTATTTATTTGCTTGACATATCAATGGAAAGTTCAAGCTAATATGAAAATATCAAGCAGCTTTGTCATACAAAATAATTACAATTTTGATAAATACTACTAAAGAAAAAAGATATACTTAAAAACTGCCTTAAAATATACCTGAATATAAATGTAAAGTAGACATACTTTTAATCTCTAAGCATAAAAATGTAAATAAGCTAAATGCTTAATCAACAAGGTTACAGCAAAAATTTCCAACATTAGAACTGACAATTATTGCCAAATACTAATCAAGGTCTGTCCTATCTCCAAGTTTCAGCTGAATAACTGTCAATCTGGGGGTATCAAAAACCCCCACAACTTGATACTAAGGTGAATATATGTTATACTAAGAAAAATTCTCAATACAGAAGCCTCTGTTTATAAGTAGGTTAAGTTTTATTTGTTCTTTAATCTAAAGTGACCATCCCTATATATATTCCTGCCAAATAGAAGACTACATTACCGCTATATGTATTCTATTAAGACATTTTTCTCCAAAATATTCGTTTTGTCTACACTAAAAATTGGTTGTGAGAAATAATTCCTCTCTTCTTAATGATCTATGTACAAATGCCGTAAGAAACTTTTTAGCAGCTATGGAATCCACAATTGCTGCCTTGCCACTTACTTGGACATTATCTGGATTTAAAGGGCCTTAAGCCTACAGAACTATCTGGCTATGAAAAGTCTGATCAGCAGGACCTATAATGTTTTAGCCTTTAAATTCTCAAACTCTCAGTCTTTTAACAAAAGATCAATAGACATCTAATACTGATGCCCAGACTCTACTGTAAATTCAAAAGCATTTCTACCAATGTCTCCTACTGTACTTACTTTCAATTGCTAAGGCCAGCAGTTCTCAAAGCATAGTCTAGGGACCACAAGGGTCCCACAAAATCTTTTCAGGGAATCCACAAGGTTAAAACAATTTGCTTTGCTGGGTGCAGTGGCTCACACCTGTAATCCTAGCTCTTTGGGAGGCCGAGGTGGGACGATGGCTTGAGACCAGGAGTTCTGGATCAGTTCAATACATTACAACAGATTGCAGGCAGAAGCAGATGAAAATCCAGCTGTCTTCTACTAAGTCAGACATTAAAGAGATTTGCAAAAAGCAATACCATTCTTTTAACAATTTTTTTCTGGTTTAGAAAATATCATTATTTTCCACAAAAATGCGTTTATGCTAGCAAATACTGGGCTTATTATAGTTATCTTAAACGTATTGAATATTTTCAACCGTTTCCATTTTAATTTCTAATATGGTAAGTATCAATAGATATAACCCACTAAGCAATAGCACTTTGGGGCACAGGCACTTACTTTTCACATGTTTAATCACTTGCTTTATTCTTCAAAATGACTCCTATTGTTGAACAAACCAATTCTTCACCATTTAGTTTATTTAAAACTTTCTCTACTTTTAATTACCATTGCACTAATATCTCTCCCTATTAACATGCCACATTCTTATCACTTTTATTTATTTATTTTTTGAAATGAAGTCTGGCTCTGTTACCCAGGCTGGAGTGGAGTGGCATGAGCTTGGCTCACTGCAACCTCCACCTCCTGGGTTCAAGCGATTCTCCTGCCTCAGCCTCCTGAGTAGCTGGGACTACAGGCACATGCCACCACGCCCAGCTAATTTTTTGCATTTTTAGTAGACACAGGGTTTCCCCATGTTGGCCAGGCTGGTCTTGAACAACTGAGCTCAAGTGATCCACCTGCCTTGGCCTCCCAAAGTGCTGGGATTACAGTGAGCCACCACACCTGGAACATTCTTATCACTTTTACACCTACCTAACACAATATTCTTAAAAATAAATAGCAACTAAAGCACAAATACAACAAACATAGTACAGAATAATAAACACAATAACCAACCATAAAATGACCAGCCAGGTCAGTATACACTATTTTTGGTCTCATGTGGTTTGTGTCTACAAAATATGGTGAAAATTAGTAAAAATAAGTTCTTTATATGTTACACTGATACTTCTCAAATCTGAATAAAAGACACCAGTATAAAGCTGCTTGTAGCTAACCAGAGTTAAATATGCCATAAGTCAAATAATGATGTATCACTATATTATAAGGAGATGATTAGTTCTATTCCACCACTATCAAGAGTTTCATATGTATTGTTAGTTACTGGAAATGTAGGTTACTAAATCTCTAATGTTCAAACAGTTTAAAAACAATTAAGAAGGCTCTTTTCTTGAGACTACACACGCATTAACTCAAATAGATTATAAGAGTGTTACAGTTGGTGGGGAAAAAATTATGATAAATACAAGCAATATTTTCTAATAAAGATGAATGTTAATAGAAAAATTAATGTTACATTTAAAATATAATTTGAATATTGTGTACAACAATGAAGCACTTTAAAAAACAAGTTTAAACCATACTTAATCATTCATCTTTCTCCCTTGCTTCCAACTTCCTTTTATTCTTCAAACACATGAAGCAGTTGATATTATTTCCCCAAACAATAAAACCATTTATCATAATTTCACTATACTTACTGCTACTCCTTAAAGATAATTTATATTTCCCTACATAGATTAATTGTAAAAATCTTGCAGAAGCTAAATCTGCACATTAAGTACTAGGATAAAAATACTGGCAAGTCATGAATAGGACAATATCTACCAACTGTCATTTTCAGCACTGAAAGTGGTAATCAATAAATTAAACTGATAATCTGAAAATTGATCATTCTACAACATTTGTGATACTTACAGATTATAGACTAATTTAAAACATATAGCAAAGACATAAAATCCAAACATGTCTGGGTAATAACCATGCTTATAAGTGGACTAACATTTCTGTAATATCTAATATATGCCAGGCACTAGGCTAGGTATTCCACACACAGTATCTTATTTTTTCATCACAATAACTATATCAATAGTTGTATCAACAATTTTGCCAGTGAGGAAATGGACTCTGAGAAGTCACACAACTAATAAGTAGCACAGATGAGATTAAAGTAAAAACAGGCCGGGCGCGGTGGCTCACGCTTGTCATCCCAGCACTTTGGGAGGCCGAGGCGGGCGGATCACGAGGTCAGGAGATCGAGATCACGGTGAAACCCCATCTCTATTAAAAATACAAAAAATTAGCCAGGCGTGGTGGCGGGCGCCTGTAGTCCCAGCTACTCGGAGGCTGAGCCAGGAGAATGGCGTGAACCCGGGAGGTGCAGCTTGCAGTGAGCCGAGATTGTGCCACTGCACTCCAGCCTGGGCAACAGAGCAAGACTCCGTCTCAAAAAAATAAAAAAATAAATAAAGTAAAAACAAATTCTAGTGAAATAAAATCAATAGCATAAGAACAGATTAGCCAAAAAAAAAAAAAAAAAAAACAGTTTTTCATGTGTTGGGGGGTGTTGTTGTTTCTTAAAGATATAGTGACTTGCTCTGTTGCTTAGGCTGGAGTACAGTGGTGCAATCATAGCTCACTGCAGCCTCGAACTCCTGGGCTCAAGCAATCCTCCTGCCTCAGCCTCCTGGGTAGCTAGAACTACAGGTTCATGCCACTATCTCTGGCTAACTTTTAAATATTTTGTAGAGATGGGATCTCATTATGTTGCCCAGGCTGGTCTCAAACTCCTGGCTTCAAGTGATCCTCCCAAAGTGCTGGGATTACAGGTGTGAGCCACCATACCTGGCAAAGAAAAACAGCTTTAAGATGACTTTCTTAAAGAAATAAGTGCAATTTTACAACCATTCTTTATTTCCCTAATAAGATCCAAATTTTCTTTGGGGAATCATCCCTTCAACACTCTTAATCCATAAATTTCCAGCAGTATTAACTCTATCTCCAGTTGCAGAGTAGATATGGAACCCAAACAAGCCAAAGAGGCCTAATATGACATAATCCCACACCTGTTTTTAGAGCCACTAAAACAGACACACACACACACACACTCACACACATAAGGATATAAGCCAATAGCTGATGGCAGTACCCTACCTCAAGAAGACGAGGTGAAGAGGGTCCAAATAAAATTATTTGAACCGCTGCATCAAGCTTCACCTAAAATCAGCCATACCAACATCTTTTTAGATATGTGATCCAATAAATTTCCATTTACTTAAGCCAGTATGAGTTAGGGTTTCTTTCACCTGCACAATACACATATCAACAAAAATTTAATAGTATAACTCATCTCCAGAAATCAAATAATGCACTTAATTATTCCCAATCTGAAATCTTAAAAAAAAAAAAATGTAACGGGAATCAAGGAATCATCTTCAATACAGTCATCCCTCAGTATCTTTGGGGGATCCAGGACCCAACTTGGATACCAAAATGCACACATACTAAAGTACCACAGTTGGCCCTGTTGAACCCACAGATCTGAAAAGTTGGCCCTTCTCTCCATATACACAACTTTCACATTCCTTAAATACTGTATTTTCCATCCATTTTTGCTTGTAGATGCCAAACCAACCCATATAGAGGGCCAACTGTATTTACGGGAAAAAAAATAATATAAGTAGGTGCATGCAGCTCAAACCTGTGCTGTTTGAGGGTCAACTGTATTTGCGTATAACCTGCGTACATCCTCCCCATACTTTAAATCATCTCTAGATTACTTATAATACCTAATACAATGGAAATATATGTAAACTTTTGTCATATTGTTTAGGGAATATTGACAAGGAAAAAAGTGTACATGTTCTTTCCACAGGCAATTTCTTTTTCCCTAATATTTTCTTTCCATGGTTTAATCCACCAATGCAGAACCCATGGATATGTATTTCAAAAAAATTCAGTGGAATTGTACATTGACCTAGGAAAACGCCACTAAAGCTTATTAAAACACCAAGCTCCTTCTGATTATATAATTCCAATATGAAAATTTCAATTATCTTTTTAAATATGAATTTTAAATGAAAATACCTTTTTATATACAACCTTTAAAATTAGAAAGAAATGAACTATTACTTTTAAAACACAGTTTATTTGGTGGACAAACTTCTTGACAATGCAAAATTCCAGAAAATTTTTCAAAATGATCACTGGAGAAGAAAATATCAAGAACTATAATATACTATGGGTTATACTCAATAAGACAATTCACTCATTTACTATACAAGCAGTGCCTTTTTTTTTTTTCTTTTTTTCTTTTTTTGAAGCAGAGTCCTGCTCTGTCGCCCAGGCTGGAGTGCAGTGGCACGATCTCCACTCACAGCAACCTCTGCTTCCCGGGTTCAAGCAATTCTCTGCCTCAGCCTCCCGAGCAGCTGGGATTATAGGCGCCCGCCACCACGCCAGGCTAATTTTTGTATTTTTAGTAGAGACGGGGTTTCATCATGTTGGCCGGGCTGGTCTTGAATTGCTGACCTCATGATCCACCCACCTCGGCCTCCCAAGGTGCTGGGATTACAGGCGTGAGCCACCGTGCTCGGCCGCCTTTTGATCTTTCTATTCTGAGGTTACTGAGCCTCCAGAGACTTCAAATAAGCAGTCTAAGACTAATGGCACCACCTAGTGTCCTGTACTGGTCACTATCTGACTCACTGTCTTCTACTTCCTTTTGCTGTTGGACATAGGCTAGTCTTCTTCTATTGCTGTTTTTCTTTAGTAATCCTTCCAAAAGTCATTTATGTCTCATTTATATATACATACACATCAACACATCATCCTTAAGTCTCCTTCTCTCATCCCTCTCTCTTCAGTTGTCCCATTACTTTAGGAACAACTATTTAGTATGCCCTTGATCTTTGCCAGGTACTTGGTCCTTAACCTATATTATCATCACAAGCACTTTATAAGCCAAATAGAACCTCTACTCACATGCCCTAGAATCCCCTAAATCTCAGATAATTGAACAGGCAGTGCAAATCTAAAACCAATTTGCCTAATTACTACCCATATGATCCAGGTACTTTTTTAAAAAAATATTTTCATACAATGGTCAAACTACAAATCCAATTTATAAAAATTGGTAGTAAATGAATCAGTTATATCTCAAAAGAAAACAAATGGCATTAAAAGTGAAAATTAGATTTTAAGTGAGGCTCAATTCACCACTTGAAAGTGTACAGAAGTTCTGACTTTGAAAAAGTGATTTTTTTTCACTCTTTTGTAATTAAGTTGAGCTTTTCTCAAATATCATCACAGAAAAAAATGTTATTGTTCACATCTGCTGGTTATAATATCATTTTCTAGGCCGGGCACGGTGCCTCACGCATGTAATCCCAGCACTTTTGGAGGCCGAGGCAGGTGGATCACGAGGTCAGGAGATGGAGACCATCTTGGCCAACATGGTGAAACCCCGTCTCTACTAAAATAAAAACAATTAGCTGGGCATGGTGGTGGGCACCTGTAGTCCTAGCTACTCAGGAGGCTGAGGCAGGTGAATCGCTTGAACCCAGGAAGCAGAGGTTGCAGCAAGCTGAAATCGCACCACTGCACTCCAGCCTGGTGACAGAGCAAGACTCCGTCTCAAAAAAAAAAAAAAATTTGTAGTATTTTATATTATAAATTCCAATATTATAGCTTATCATCAGCTAAATCAATTTTTTTTTTTTTTTTTTTTTTTTTTTTTTTTTTTGAGACAGAATCTCACTCTTTTGCCCAGGCCGGAGTGCAGTGGCACTATCTCGGCTCACTGCAAGCTCCGCCTCCCGGGTTCATGCCATTTTCCTGCCTCAGCCTCCCGAGTAGCTGGGACTACAGGCACCCGCCACCGCACCCGGCTAATTTTTTGTATTTTTTTTTTTTTAGTAGAGACGGGGTTTCACCGTGTTAGCAAGGATGGTCTCGATCTCCTGACCTCATGATCCGCCCGCCTCGGCCTCCCAAAGTGCTGGGATTACAGGCGTGAGCCACTGCGCCCGGCCAGCTAAATCAATTTTGGGAAGAGGGCTTGGACCCAAATTATCACTGTTATTTTCATTTTAAGAAAATTTGGCCAGGTGTGGTTGCTCACAACTGTAATCCCAGCACTTTGGGAGGCCGAGGCAGGAGAATCATTTGATGTTCAAGACCAGTCTACCCAACAGAGCAAGACCCCGTCTCCACAAAAAATAAAGAAAAAAATAGGTATTTTGATTAAAAAGAAAATTCAACTGAAACATTGGTATAGAGACAAATAGACCAATGGAACAGAATTAGAACTCAGAAATTGACCACCATGCAAACAAAAAACTATTAAGGCAATAAACTTTTCAGAAAATTATGCAAAGATAATTGGTTATCCATATGCAAAAAAACTCAAGTCTCCAACTCTACCTCACACCATACACAAAAATTACATACTACCAGATGAAAGATCTACCTCTGCAAAGCACATATAGGAAACTCTGACCTTAGAATAGGAAGTAATTTATTAAATAAGGCATAAGAACATAAGGCATTTTTAAATTGATAAATTTGATTACATTTCATTTTAAAACTTGTGTGAGGCAAAAGACACCACAAAATGAAAGACAAGTCACATACTAGGCACAGACCTATATGGCAAATATAATCAAAGAATTTGCATCCATAAAATACAAAAAAAACTCATGCAAATCAGTAATTTAAAATATCTCAAAAGAAAAAAATGAGTAAAGGACACTAAGAGGCAATCACAAGATGGGAACCGTAAAAGGTAAATACATGTATAAGAAAAAACGCTCAGCCTCACTATATATTTTCAAAATTCAATTAAAACCACAATGAGAAACATTTCACACCTACAAAATAGAAATTAGAACTTCTGTTTATACCAATTCTTAGCAAGACAATTGAGAAAGGGAATGCTCAGATACCACTGGAAAGAACAACTCAGCAACATCTACTGAAGTGCAACATGTGCAAGCCCAATGACACAACAATTCCACACACAGGTATAAACCCCAAGGAGCACTAGCCCATAAAACTTTTAATGATAATGGAATGATTCCATATCCACAATATCCAATACATTACTCACTAGTTACATGTGGCTATTAAACACTTTAAATGTTGCTAGTGCAACTGAGGAACTGAGTTAATTTTAATTAATTGAAATTTAAATATCCACATATTTAAAATACAGTCCTCAAGAATCTTTCACATATGCATAAACAGATCAGTACAAGAACCTTAAATGCAGTAGTGTTTCTAATACTGAAAAACCTGTAATTCCTCAACCAAAGAATAAATTGTTATGTATTCACACAATTCTATGCAGGTGAAAATAAATTACATATAAATTACATGCATTAACAGGGAAAAATCTAAAAATTCAATGTTACACAAAAAAGAGAGCCAAAGGAGAGACACTGTAAAATATGTTTTAGAACATGCAAATCAATACTTCATATTGCTTATGAATATATACACATATATTTTAAGCACTAAGAAAAGCATTACAGCTAAAAACAAAACTGGAACACCAGTGAACTTTGAAATAAGACAGAAAATGGACTGAAGACAGGTATACAGAGAGCCCCAGATGTACGTGTAATGTATTCCCCTTTTATCATTTGGGTGGAAGACTCTGCCCACCCAAATCTTCAACAAATCTAAGTGTTGAGAGATTGGGTACATGGGTGTTTGTTTTGGTACTGCTAGTTTGTTCTACATAAAGTATTTCATAAGGAAAAACTAAAAGTAAGAAAATTCATGCTACAAACTGTAGAACATCACTAGCAAGTTTGAGAGGTTCCTGTTTATTCTTTAATTTCTCTCCATCTCACACAGCTTACTAACATCCATCACTAGGTACAATGAAATCAAATTTGTGAAGGCCTAAAACACCCAACTGTATTTTCATGATGAAGCATAGCCTGTCACTAAAAATGTTTTCTGTTTCCTAGTAAAAGCAGTAAAAAGCAAAGTTTCTCTTTTTCTTATGCCTTTTGACATCGAATTCAATTCCCCTGTGCAGTATATGTGGAAATCAAATATTTGGGGTGGGAGATGAGGCAGGGAGAAAACTTTGCTATTACCTGTGGGATAATTCATGGATTCCTAAACCAGGCCATTTAGCCATGAGGTCAATATAACATATGTTTTAAATAACATTTAATCTACTCTGCTGAACTCTTTATTAAATGTTCATGTTTTGCAACAATTGAAGAATTCAGAGGATTACATATTAGGTCTTTCTGCCACAACAAGACACTCTGTTTCTCTCCTAATATAAAAAAATCAAAAGCTAATAAAGGTATTCATGAAAACACAAGCAAGCATCACATTCCATTCAAAGAAAGCCTGTCTCCAAAAGTTTTCTTGAGTTAGTCAATATTACTATTGAAAAGCACAAATACATGTTTTATCAATTACACTCCTACTAATCCCTAGAATTGTAAATTCCATGACAGCAAATACAGTATCACTTTTGTATTCTCAAAGAGTATCACAACATGACTGAATTAATAAATGAATACATGAATGAAGCTACCTATTTATTCATCAGTATGAAGTGGGTCCTATGTTGGTTTGTTGTGCTTCATGACTAAGACAAAAATAATATGAAAAACGAAATAAACATGCTTGATAAAGCCATTCTAATTCAGTATTGAGGTATCACACCAGAATCTGAAGTTCAGGTAGGAGAATCTCAAAGCTTCTTCCTCTCCTTGCCTTCCCTGCCCCACCCTCTACCTCTCAGAGAAAGTAATAAGATAAAAGCCATGTATATCTTACAGAAGAACTGGCACAATTATATAAAAGTACATGCAAAAAAGATAATAAATGCGAGTGTTTTGTTTTTTTTTGTTTGTTTTTTTTTTTTTTGAGATGAAGTCCCGCTCTTGTCATCCAGGCTGGAGTGCAATGGCGTGATCACTGCAACCTCTGCCTCCCAGGTTCAAGCGATTCTCCTGCCTGAGCCTCCCACGTAGCTGGGATTTACAGGTGCCTGCCACCACACCATACCCAGCTAATTTTTGTACTTTTAGTAGAGACGGGGTTTTGCCATGTTGGCCAAGCTGGTCTCGAACTCCTGACCTCAGGTGACTCACCCACCTCGGCCTCCCAAAGTACTGGGATTACAGGTGTGAGCCACCGCACCCAGCCCGTGAGTGTTTTTTGTAGTGGAAAACTTGAAAAATCCAGTGTCTATTAATAGAAAACTGATTAATAAAAATAACTCATAGCTCTAGAGAAAATGGTAGAGAAGAATTTCAAAAACCTGCATGAATGGCAGGAAGAACATTTAAGTCTCTGGACTGTAAGGGCCAATTACATGCTCAGAACAATGAAAAAAAAAAAAGAGCCATAATAAGAAAAATCACATTGAGAAATGCCAGAATACCAGGAGGAAAGAGGAGATTCTAAGAATGTCCAAAGAGAAAAAAATAGGTCACATATAAAGAATCAGCAATCAGTGTGGCATCAAACTTCACATAGGCAACACTGGTTACTAAAGGAGCAAGGCCTTCAAGTTTTTGAGGAATAATTATTTTCAATCTGTATTTCCACACTTAATTGAAATACCAACCTATGTAAAGGTAGAATAAAGACATTTTAGACCTACGTGTACTGAAAAATTTTATTTCTCACATATTCTTTTCTCAGGAAGCTCTGGAGAATGTGCTTGAGCAAAACAAAGGCATAAACAAATAAGACTAAAAATAACCAAAAAGCAAATTGTCCTCCAGAAGAGCAACAAAGGGAAGTCCCAGGATCAGAGCTGAAAAGAGTAAGACAACTCCTTATTAAAGTAGAATAGAGGGCTGAAGGAGAGAAATTTCCAGGAAAAAAAATTATTGAGTTTTGAACCTATGGTAAACAAAGAAAAATTAATGGGATGTGCTGGAGAGATCTGCTGAAACACTGAGGGGGGAGATTAGCAAATTAGCCAATAGGAAACCAAGCAAATGAATAAACAAGGCTATAAATAATGTGGTGGGAAAGGAGGACCAAATATTTGTTTAAGCAAATGAATGTAATGTGCTATATTACAGCACTCAATACTTACATAGTCACTATAATATAAATAGCAATTATAGACTGCTTATAGATTGAACCAAAATTATTATATAACTTTTCAGAACTCGGTGCACTGGTATGTAATATGATCTGTATCCCAGGCCCCAATAAAAAGGTCAATAGATAACATATAAAATTGGTTAATCAGAAAAGCTGAATACACATATTATTTAGGAATAAGCTAGTATCAGAAGGAACAAACTAACAGTATTGTAAGTTGCTGCTTCTGGAGAACCCAGGGTAGGATAGGAGACTGTTATATTTTATTGTAAACTTCTGGCAGTAATCAGTTTTTATTCACATGTGAGAATTACCTTAACACAAACAAGTTCTTAGCATTATCAACTTTGATGATATTTAAATTAGTAGAAGAAACAGTAAGCAGGGAACACAGTTAACAAAACATAAAATATAAATTTCCCTGAATTATTTGAAGTTTAAAAATAACCAATTTAGGAACTAAAACAGTGATCACAACTTGGAAGGATGGAAAAAAGGTAGAAGTGGTGTGAGATAAAGAGTCACCCAATCACAGAACACAGAAGAGCAAAAGCATCGAGAAAATAATTTCTAAGGCTGGGGACAGTGGCTCACGCCTATAATCACAGCACTATAATCACAGTGGCTCACGCCTATAATCACAGGCCAAGGCAGGAGGATCACTTGAGGCCAGGCATTTGAGGGACAACATAGCGAAACCCTGTTTCTACAAAAAAATTAACAAATTAGCTGGGCGGAGTGGTGCATGCCTGCAGTCCCAGCTGCTCAGGAAGCTGAGGCAGGAGGATAGCTTGAGCCCAGGAGTTCAAGGCTTCAGTAAGCTATGATCGCACCACTGTACTCCAACCTGGTGAGAGGGCTAGAACTTGTCTCTAATTAAAAAAGCAAAACAAACAAACAACAAAAAAAAAGAATCTATAATTCTACTACAGGTTGAGACAACCACAATAAGCACTGAAAACAATCAGTTACAAGTGGCTGATTTTGGGGGAGTGGGAACAGCAAAACATAGGACAAGATTTTTCTTGTTTTTCATTATTAGACCATCTGTTCTATTTGATTGTTAACCATGTACACATATTACCTTTGAGGGTTTTTTTTTTTTTAATGGCCTAAGCTATAATGGGTCAGAGTCCTAGGGGTTCCCTGAAACTTGTTACTAAAACTCTCTCAAAAGGATAAAATGCACTTAACATACACAGTCTTCAAAACTTAGAATATCCCTATCTGGAACATTCTTATAAAGGAATACAAGATGAGTGAGCAAAGAAATACTAATTTATTAGAAAGAAAGCTGAGCAGGACAAGAAGTGTTTCCAATAATATGAACATGTATAGAAAGAATGAGTAATGAAATTCAATCTGAGTCATTTAATTCAATGAGCAGATAATTGAGAAAAATGGGCTGGGCGCGGTGGCTCACGCCTGTAATCCCAGCACTTTGGGAGACCGAGGCAGGCGGATCACGAGGTCAGGAGATCGAGACCATCCTGGCTAACACCTCTCTACTAAAAATAAAAAATATTAGCCAGGCATGGTGGCAGGTGCCTGTAGTCCCAGCTACTTGGGAGGCGAGGCAGGAGAATGGCATGAACCCAGGAGGTGGAGCTTGCGTGAGCCGAGATCACACCACTGCACTCCAGCCTGGGTGACAGAGCGAGACTCCGTCTCAAAAATAAAAGAAAACAAAAATGATTACATCGAGTTGATAACGCATTCCCAAGAATTCTAAGGCAAATTTGTCACCACCTCAATCACAGAAAACAAAGATCATTTTGCTAAAGATTTTCGAGTTAATTATATCTAATCATCTTATTTAACATAATTCTGAAAAAAATACATTTGCACATGCTTACATGTTCAAAACAAACTACTAGTAAATATTCTATAGGCCAGGCACAGTGGCTCATGCCTGTAATCCCAACACTTTGGGAGGGTGAAGCAGGCAGATCACTTGAGGCCAGGAGTTCGAAATCAGGCTGGCCAACATGACGAAACCTCTTCTCTACTAAAAATACAAAAATTAGCTAGGCCACACGCCTGTTATCCCAGCTACTTGGGAGGCTAAGGCACGAGAATCATTTGAACCCAGGATGGAGAGGTTGCAGTGAGCCGAGATCATGCCACTGCACTCCAGCCTGGGCGACAGAGGGAGACTCCATCTCAAAAAAAAAAAAAAAAAAAAAAAAACACACACACACACAAAAACAAACAACAACAACAAAAAAAAGATATTCACTCAAGGAATTCTTATATTATGTATATGTTAAACAACCATGTTACAGAAAACAACCCATTTAGTAACATGAATAACAATTTAAAGAAAAAGGTAGAGCACAAAACTATTATGCTATTAACATCTAAAGATATTATATAATCACAACTTCAGCCCATGGCACTCAACAGTAAACATAACAGCTACATTCCTTCATTTTTAGCAAAGAATCTTTGATTTTTATCAGAATTGATACGTGAATTACTAGATATTATGATCCTTCATTTTTTCCCAGCTAAATAAAATGCTTCAATTTTGATTACTCCTAAATCTGTTGTATTAAGTCTAAAACTGATTAATGATGTACCGTATCCTGCTAAGTAGAATTAAATTAGTGTATAATTGATTAGTGTATAATTGAAGCAGTTGTAGATTTACCAACTTTAATTAAGGTGGCTTATTACAGATAATTCATACTATAAGAGAGAAAATAGAAGCAACAAGTTCATCAAAACCTTAAATTAAGATCAAAGATACAATATCAAAGATCAGAAAAAAGGCTATAGGCTAATACTGAGTACTTTGAAAGTAAATAATCTTAGTACAAATCCTTTTAGAGGAGAAAACCAATTATTAATATTGACCTTTTAGGCTAGACTTTCCAAGAAATTACACTATTTGTGATAATTTACTATAATAAGTGATGCCAACTTATGTAAGCAAATAAAAGAATACATCTAATAATATTTTGTCTACTTACAACACTACACTAAAAAAATAAAATAATTAAATATTTCTCATAACTCCTTTAAAAAGGTATTCAAGCCAGAGGAAAAGCTCATAATTCTCACTATAAAAATAAATAAAAACTAATTTATTAAGAAGGAAGCAAGTGAGGAAAAAGAACATTTCTGAAACAAAACACAGAAGTAGTGTCTGCAGTTCTCTCAATACCCTTGTGGGTGGTAACTACAGCCCAGAAACTTTTACACATAAATTGCTAACTCCCCTGAGTTTAAAGCCATGGTAATTAGGCTCATTATCTTACATGTTAATGACACAGAGACAATAAGTTTGCAGTGAATAATTCATATACTATCAGCTCTCACTGTGATGTTCATTGCTAACAGTTTATTTACAGTACAAGTTACACTGCATTTTTTTCTACAGTTTAAATTTATTGCCTAAACAGAAATCATTTCATGTGAAAATCTAATTTACTATCAATAAATAATAATTTCAAGCATATATTGGCTTGTATATTTGTATAATTTTTACTCATTATTCATAACTAGTTATGATAATCAATAAACCATCATAAGAATGTCATGTAGAAAGATTAAAGTATCTATAGATTATGTATAGATGATTATTCTAAATTAAATTTCAAAAACAATATGCTCAATTGATATAAAATTATAAATTGCTTTAGTAACTCATATTTTTCATTTAAGTATTAATATCATCACTCACTTTAAAACGTACATATAGATTATTGTGAAACTTTGAATATCAAAGTACCATTTAGATTTCCTTATTATGCAAATACTGACTGTAAAATACAGTTGACCCTTGAATAAAATGGGTTTGAACTGCGCAAGTCCACCTACAGGCTGAAATTTTTCAACCAAATGTGGATTGAAAATACAGTATTCACAGGACACGAAACTTGCACATACAGAGGGCCAACTTTTCCTTTATGTAAGTTTCACAGCACCCACTGTAGGCCTTACATATTTGTAGACTTGGGTCCTGGAACCACCCGCCCATGTATACTGAAGGATGACTGTAATATCATGTACAATATAAAATTCAGTAACCTATAAAATTGCAGTTGTCTTCAATTTTTACCCATTTTTGTAATAGATTTAATATCACACTTTTATTTAACAAATTAAAGATAAGTCCATTTTAATCTCTTTCAAAATGACTCTTAGTTGCAGTAACTCATTTTGGTTTTCACATATTATGAGAACTTTTATGTTACTATGTTACCTAAGTTATTGTGATTTCAAAACTTTCCCTAAATCAGAGAGGTAAAAATTTTCTATGAATGTCTGTACTTCTACAATGATTCCTTCAAAAATACTGTTTTGATATGTGGTTGCATCAATAAAAACAGGTTAGGTTCATGTACCATTTATCAGGTAAGAACTGCAAAATATCAGTGGCTTAAAACAATAAGGTCATTTTCTTGCTTACACTAGCTGTTCATCAGAAGTCATTTGAGGACTCCACCCCACATTTATTCATCTCAGTACCCAAGATGATGGACCAATCGCCATCTCACATTTTACCAGTTAGCATGGTAAATGGAAAGGGTAGTCTGGACAGTCTTGCACTGGTAATTAAATACTCTGGCCTGTAAAAACATTATTTTACTTCTGCTCACAACTAAGCACAATTATCTGAGAAAGTTTATCCTTCAAAAAGTTTAAATCTTTACAATTTCAAAAAAAAATGTTTACCTCGCTAAGTAGGCCATGAAGATAGGTTACATAATGTTCACTAAAGACAAAGAGCATTCCAGGTTCCTTTTTGTATTAAATAACTATCAAATCATAACAATCAGTTCTTGCCAAATCTGCTAAACATGTAACCAGGATAATGTTACATACTCTTTCAAAACTGCAAATTTGACCACATCACTTGCTTAAAATCCTCTAATCTTCTCAGCATGGCGCTCCATGAAATGATCCCTGACTGCCTTTCTGTCAACTCTGAATACTCAATAAAATTTACAAAATGCTCCAAGGGAGACAAAACTAATAAATATGCTGCACGCAGGCTTTCCTGCCTTTTCACGTGTCAGAATGCTTTCTCTGCCACCTCCACTTGAAAGCTTCCTCTTCCTCCAACTAAGCTTAAGCCTATCGCCACTGTGAAGCTTTTCTTGACTCTGATTACAACACCCAAAGGATTTTGTACTCCCTCAACACTGATTCCAGATCTGCACTGTGACTGTTCATTGACTACCCACTAGTTATGAGCTTCTCAAAGGCAGACACTATTATTTACAAATATGAGTCCCTGGCATGAGACATTTAGTGGCTAACAAATGTCTAGAAAAATGACTAAAGTTCCACAGTGCCAAAGAATGGTCTTAAAGAACAGCAGTACATTTTAGAAATGAAGAATACCTGTTCTGACTGTCCATGGAGATATAACTGCAAAAGTAAGTTTGCTTGACAAATTTCTTTTAGTATTTAAATGCTAGAGCTAATTTTGTTGGTGGCAATTCTAATAAATTAACTTAAAGTTATAGGACATTGAACTAATTTTTCTTTCATTCATTCCCCAGACTTTTATTTATTCAACTCAGATGTACCAAATGCCAGGATCTATGAGAAATTCTAAGAATGCCATCCATGTTAGTGGAGCTGTTGTCATCATTATACATATTGGACTGTCAAATTATGCCCCCAGTTAATAGACAAGATAGACTCCTTGTGGCTCAAAAGTAAAAGCAGAACCAAGAGGCAATGACAGGGTAAGGGAGCAATTATACCCTGTGTCCTTAAAAGTGTTGCAAAACCTGTTTTCCTGCCACCAAGCCAAAGAACAATTCCTTTTGGTGATCATTTGGAAATTCCCCAAATGATCACCAAAAGACTACCTGGTGCCAACTGATCAACCACCTGGAAACAACCAACTAAGAGACACTGGTGGTTTGGGGATTAAAGGTCATCTAATCAAGACTTTATTCCTTACTTCCCTGACCCCCCTCCCCTGTCCTACAATTTTTGCCTTTATAATTTCTAACTCTCCAACCCCCAACTAGCTCATTTTTTTTTACACCACAGGCTGCATATCCCCAATCTACGATTGTTTTCTATAGAAAAATAAAGCTCTCCTTTTTTCCTCCATGGATCTCATGGTCTTTTGTTACATGACAAAAATAGGCTGTTTAATATTTTACTCATCTAAATTTGTAATATCTGATGTTCACTTTGACCATCAACATAACAAGAAAATACTGTACAGCATAATTTTATATTAACGCAATTCAGTGTAGTTATTAAAAAGTTTGAACAATGATTATCCACTAGCCATAAAACTGTCAACAGTTTAACAGCAAATAAACAAAGGAAGGTACCACACTTGGCAAATACAAAATGACTATTTGTCCATCGTGTCTGTGCAACTAAAACAGATTTAGGCTCCCCATTGGTACAAAAGGAAAAACACACAAAAAAAGAAGGAGATTCCTTTTAAACACAGAGCTCCTTGCTCCAAACTTGTAACAATTTTTTTTTCTTTTTACATTCACTACACAAATTCTGTGCTTAGATAAGAAAAGTAACAAGGGCTCTTCTTGCCTTTTTTTTTTTTTAACTGTCAACTTTTTGAAGTATGCTATTGAATAATATTTTTCAGGTTTACAATTTTAGTATGAAACATTTTAATCAAAAGCAATCTGACATTAAAATGTCTTTTTAGAAGAAAACATAAGGAAATAAAAAAAAAGAGGCATATCTAGATCCAGCAACCGAACCTGAAAGGTAAATATTAAAAATACTGCATTTGGTGTTTTTGGTGAGCTAATTCCTTTTTTACAATTTGGGGGACTCTATTTAAGGAAAGGAATACAAAATTAGGTGTGAAGTAAATATCCAGAATGAGAAAATAAATTACAACTAATCACTAACTTTAAAAGGCTAATAAATGCCAAAAACATGAATTTCAAAAACAAGAGCATATCTTTATTAATTGCCTAATCTATCTATACAATGCTTTTATTTTCTTACATTTCTGGTTGCATTTCTTGATTTCCTCTTCATATAACAATTTTGTAATATTAAGAGAATAGAAAGATAATTTTATCTTTTTACTACTGTGTTTGATCAATTTTTAGTATTGACAGTGTAGGCCGGGCACGGTGGCTCACGCCTGTAATCCCAGCACTTTGGGAGGCTGAGGCGGGCTGATCACTTGAGGTCAGCAGTTCAAGACCAGCCCGGCCAACATGGTGAAACCCCGTCTCTACTAAAAATACAAAAATTCGTTAGGCATGATGGCGCATGCTTGTAGTCCCAGCTGCTCAGGAGGCTGAGGCAGAAGAATTGCCTGAACCTGGGAGGCGGAGGTTGCAGTGAGCAGAGATCACACCCCTGCACTCCAGCATGGGTGACAGAGGAGACTCCATCTTAAAAAAAAAAAAAAAAGGCAGTGTAGCTTTATAACTTCTTTATAACTTATTACTGATAATGTCACATATATTCTTAGGAATATTATCAAATTTACAAAAACCACAATCAAGTTCCAAGATTTAGAAAAAATTTCCAGACTAAACACTTAAACAATGTTTCTCTTCCTCTGCCTCTACCACAAAGAACATATTTATAATGCTCTAAGACCCTTGCCCCTACTGAGCTGGGAGGCAGGACTTGACTCTAGAGGTGGGGTTCAGACACCCAATTAAATTGAGGACTAGCTGAAAGATGGTTAGGCAGAAGAAGCTTTCCATCAGACACACCCACTAGTGTGCCATGTCAACACTGCCATGAGAACACCCAGGAGTTACCACCACTTTCCATGGCAATGACCCAATGACCCAAAAGTTACTATCCCTTCCCTAGAAATTTCTGCATAAACCACCCCTTAATCTGCATGTTATTAAAAATGGGTATTAATAACTGCCCTGAACTGCTACTCTCTGCCTACAGGGTAGCCCTGCTCTGCAGGAGCAGTCACGGAGCTATAACACCACCAGAGCTGTAACACTGCCTGTTCAATAAATCTGTTTTCTTCTACCTCTGGCTTGCCCCTGAATTCTTTCCTGGGCAAAGCCAAGAACCCTCACGGGCTGAGCCCCACTTTGGGGCTCACCTGCCCTGCAAAACTACATCTATGTATCCCAAGGCCAGGGAAGTAGACACAGTGGACAGTAATAATATTCCTGGAAGTAACGCCTACAAAATAACTGGACACATAAACAACCGCTAACCATATACTCTCTCTAAATGTATCCTCTACTCAATTTTCCCTTAGCTCAGGCCACTCTAATGCCACCCAATATGAAGGTATGATACAGGGAAAGTCTAAGTGAAATGGAATCGCAGTTTTAATGGATTAAAATACCTAACTTTTGCAAACCTTACCCCGCCTCACCCAAAATATTATGTTAACACATTGCTTGAGATTCTTCCAGAGTCTTGGAAGGACCCTGAAACATAGGTTAACTGTCTACAAACTAAATCCATTTCTATTTCCTAACCTAATCTGAAGACTGACTTTCTATTTCTTTTACCTACAGAAACTGTCAGAATAATCAGACTCATTTCCTCAATGACACTTTGCTACCTTTAACATATATAAGATCTATTTTCTAGAGCATGATCATCTCCAACTTCTATACCAATTAAATTAGGTGCAGTGACACAAAAATTCTCTTCTATTCCTGTTTTAATTGTGTCTCAACAGTAATGCAAGCCCTACAATGCCTTTCTATTTACTTCAGACAAAGATAAACACTGCAGATCCCAGTTAGGTTTCTTTCAGTGATAAGTATCGTTTAAAAGAAAAAAACTGTTAGTAGCCTAAAAAGGTCCTTGTTTCACACAGCCTAATAAATTCCCTCTAATTTCATGTAAGACCTAGTCCTGAGGCACAATAGCTTTAGGAATGGGTAATTTAGAAGTTCAACAAGATCATTAAGGATCCAAGTTCTCACCATCTTTTCACAGTACCATCCAGTGTTTTGGTTTTATCCTGACCTAGGCCCCAAATAATTACAAGATAGCTCCCACAATTCCAAGAACCCATCTAGATAGAAACATCCAAAAATGAGGGGAGAAGAGGTGTTACCTTTCCAAGAAGCCCCTCACTAAACCTCCCCTCATGTCTCATTGGCCACATATGAGTTATTGGTCAGATATCAGTCATATGTCCAGGTCTTAATTAATGACCAGCAAGAAAAATGGGATAATCATGAGTGGCCTAGACTATACAGAATTTACTCACATCACACGGTGAAGAGGTGAGTCGACAAACAAACAAACAAAAAAAAATGTATCTGCCACAAGGAGAACAGCAGTAATGAATGGCTGTGGAGTAAGCTTCTTATTAAGTAAATTGGATAGCTAATTTTGACATTAATTACAGACCTTAGCTATGACATATATTTGATTACAGGAAAGGGTTAGATGATGTTTTAGATTCATTACAACTCTTATGTTCTACAAGACAGGCAAATAATACAGTGGTTAAAAGCTTGGGTTTTAAAGTCAGATTGTCCTGGGTTTGAATACCCATCCACCACTAATTTGCTGTAACAATCTTGGTCAAGTTATCTTCCCTCTTCTGAAAATCCAGATAGTAATAATATTTAACTCATATTGCTAGGAGAATTAAATGGATGATGAATGCAAAATGCTTAGCATTTTACCTAAACTTCACAGGAAGTAATAAATATTATCATCAGTCTATAACATATAAACTATAATAATTTTTGTACTACTAATTTAGAATTTGTGATAACTAAAACACAGGTTATTTCAAAATCAGAAAAATTATTGATTCTACCTCCAATATAGGATAAATAACAAACTGAGGATTTGAGAGGTTTAATGACACACTGAACAGCTATCTCTTCCCCCTACTCCTCCTCCTTTCTCTTGAATAGGCATCTCCTCCACTTAGAATTTAAATGCCTCCAACATTCCCTTAGGTTTACTCCTGCCCTCAGTATTACAAAACCAAATTCATTGCTTCCTTCAACCATATTGCTTCTCCTTTTGAAGTTAATACTATCAGCATTTAACTATGCAGACACCAAACACAAAACTTCAAAATCTTTCTCAACACCCTCTCTCTACATGGATCACTCACTAAATCCTGTCAGTTCTAACTCTGGGCCAGGCATGGTGGCTCATGCCTGTAATCCTAGCAATTTGGGAGACTGAGGTGGAAGAATCGCTTGAGCTCAGGATTTTAAGACCAGCCTGGGCAACATGATGAGACCTCGTCTCTACTAAAAATAAAAATAAAAATAAAAAATTGGCCAGCCATGGTGGCACACATCTGTAGCCCTAGCTGCAGTGAGCTGTGATCATGTCACTGCACTCCAGCATGGGTGACAGAGCAAGACCCTGTGTCAAAAAAAATGAAGCAAAACAAAAATACCTCTGAATTTGATTTTTAATCCATCCCTGTGTTCTAAAGTCACTACTACTACTACCCTATAAGAAACCCTCATTATTTCATTCATATCTATTATGAAGTTTCCAAACTGGTATACCTGCCTTTCCACAGCCTCAACTTCTCACTACTTCATCCTGTATTCTATCAACTATCTTTGTAAACTGCAGACTAAGTATGTTTGCCTGCTGAAAAATCTTCCACAGGTCCCCAACTAACTGTAAAATAAAAAGCCAACTTTAACCTTGTATATAAAACTTTTCACAATTCGGCCTGAACCTACATTGTAGCTTCTTCTTTACCTCTCCCTCCATGATATACCCAGTGTTTTACCCAAACTACACAATATCTCACCATTCTCCAAATAGACCTTGCCTACTTCTGTGTGTTCATGAAGAGCCCTCTATTTGGGGAATAGAAGTAACTTCTCCTTTGATCTCCCTATACCCAACTATTTCTACTCATCCTCAAATATTAGTTCTCTATGATAGCTTCTTGCATACCTCACAGCTAGAGAAAATTACTGTTCTTGCAGAATATTATTTGTAATTGTATCATAGCCATCATCACTCTATATAATAGCTAGTTACTGCCTGTCTATAACTCCAAATAGACTGAAATCTTTTCAGGGCCAGGTTGTATCTTACTCATCTCTGCATTTCTAGTACATAGAGTAAACATTCAGTAACAACTGGTAAATGGATGAATAGGGAGAGAGTGGCGCAATAAGTCTTCAGAAGCTCTTGTACTTCACATATTACTAAAAATACTTATTGAATAGGAAATTTAAAGCTCAATTCTACATTCTCTATTAGAATATAAACTATGAGTGAAGGACAATTACTGTCTGGCACTGTATTCAGTGTCTAAAATAGGGCTTTACACATAGTATAAAACTAACAAATATTAGTTACATGAATAAATACATGAATTGAAAAATTGAAGAACTGAATGATCTGGTAATTTGCATATGACAGGATAACGGGAAAACCCTTTCATTCATTTCTGGCTAAATTTCTCAACTATTTAAATATCACACATATCTGTGTATCTAAGAGCAAGATTCTACAATGCCACATATCTTATTTGGAAGAAGGTGATAATCAATCAGTATTTATTACTTCAAGTTGGCTCATTTTACCATTCATTTCCTACTTAAGCCCTATAGTAATTTAACTTTGTAAGACCTATGTCAGGCCTTAAATATATGATGAACAAATAAAAGTGTGTGTGTGTGTGTGTGTACGCGTGCACATGCATATACAATAAAACAACATAAGATCTCAAATTCTTTTTGAAAGTCTTAAGGATATAAACTATATACAGAGAAAAATAGAAGCACAGACACAGTGACACATGAATGCCCCACTCACAAATGAAAACAAAACAAATATTTTGCAATAATCCATTTACTTCTAGTGTTTTGGGCTTTCAACTCTATAGTCATAAAAAATGTTCAAAACTAATAGTAAGAACACTATTTTCCTCTAGCATGCCTAAAAAAAAAATAAAGAAAGTAAGAAAAGCTAGAGCCTTCCTCCCACTAAATACTCTGTTAAATTAAGAAGTAATATGTTTTGGTGTAGTCATCATTTCAGTAATTATATTCCAAAGAACCCTATAACTTACAAAACCAGCAACAACCGAAGAGAATTTCACACAAATTTTGGTCATGGAATACTTTACTGGAAGACATGAAAAATAGATAGTGGCAAAAAGCAGCAGAAAATATTTATAATCATAAAGCAATGAGAAAATATACACCAAAATATCATCAATTCATTTATATCTTCCAGTGGCCTTTATCCTCCTTTCTAATGTTTATCATCCTTTTCTCTGCCAAATTTCTGCTACCAATCCATCATCTCTTCAAATGGCTTGCAATAAAATGAACAAACAAAACTCATGCTCCTTCAAGGAGAATTGATATTAGTGATCATGGTGAGACCACAGATCCATAAAATCTTTAGGTTAACAGAGCAGCTGATATAAAAGTAGAATACATCTGCTAAACCAACTGCCTTTTTAAACTTGTTTAAAAAGTTATTTTGAACAAGTATACTCAAACACTTAATAAAAGAATTTGAAGGCTGGGCACGGTGGATCATGCCTGTAGTCCCAGCACTTTGGGAGGCCAAGGCGGGCAAATCATGAGGTCAGTAGATCAAGACCATCCTGGCCAACATGATGAAACCCTGTCTCTACTAAAAATACAAAAAATTAGGTGTGGTGGCACATGCCAGTAAGCCCAGCTACTCGGGAGGCGGAGGCACGAGAATCGCTTGAACCCAGGAGGCGGAGGTGGCAGTGAGCCGAGATTGCACCACTGCACTCTAGCCTGGTGACAGAGCGAGACTCCACCTCAAAAAAAAAGAAAAAGGCAATCTGAAAGGTTATGTAACCCAATTAACCCTCCATCTACTGATTCATTTGCTAGTACTCCTACCAAGAGTCAATAATCTGGTCTATGCTTTAACACCTCATAAGAAAGGGAACTCACTACTTCCAAAACAAGCTGATTCTATTTTTGTATTCCTTTACTACTAGAAAGTTTTCCTTTATTGAGCAAAAATCATTCAGTCCATGTCTTCTACATGAAGGAAGCCCCTCAAAGAAAGATGGATATTATGTATATCCTAATTCTCTTTCTTTGAATTAAAATTACAGTTTCTTTATGACATAGTTTTAAATTCCTTCAACAATTAAATGGAGGAGGTTAGAATCTACCACCCCCATCATGAGGCTCAACCTGAGAAATAATACATATCCATCAAAAAAGCAGCATATGTGTAATTATTATCCTCTTGATAAAATTTTTAAAATTTTAAAACAGAATGCTTGTTCTTCTGTAGGTGGGCTGCCATAAATGCCCAGGGAAGCTTGTAACCAATGTTTTATTGTTGAAGAACGGGGGATAAAAAGGAAAAAAGACAGTAAAAGAATCTCTAAAACACAAGAACCTATTTCTTTGCCCTCAACATTATTCTTTTTGACGCTAAGTTTACACTGTTTCATATATCAATTCCCTTTTTCTACTAGAAAGTTCATACTTTATAGCAAGCTTATACTAGACATTTTTTGAGTTTAAAAAAACACCATTTTATTGTTGTTGAAAAAGTAGGTCAGTATTCCTAATTTACTCATGTACTTAATAAAGTTAGTTAAAAATACCAAACGAAGAAACTGTTAAAGGAGCTGATGGTTGGTATTAGGTTGAAGGATATCTAAACAGCAAAACTGCTAATAAAATATATCAGGCCAGGCAAGGTGGCTCATCCCAACATTTTGGGAGGCCAAGGCTAGCTGATCACTTAAGCCCAAGAGTTTGAGACCAGCCTAGGCAACAAAAAATATCCATCTCTACAAAAAACACAAAAATTGGCCAGGCATGGTGGCATGTGCCTGTAGTCCCAGGTACTCAGGAGGCTGAGGTGGGAGGATCACTTGAGCCCAGGCAGTGAAGGCTGCAGTGAGCCATGGCTGCCCTACTGTACTCCAGCCCTCCAGCCTGGTGACACAGCAAGACTCTGTCTCAAAAAAAAAAAAAAAAAATCAAAAAAAGCCAGATGTCAGTGATCCAAGAATCAGCTAAGCCAAAAACTGGATGAGTGTACTTAACTAAACTAACCTCTCTGGGCCTCAGAGTATTCTCATCTGTGAAATGAGGATAAAGAATTAGGATCATAAGTTCTCAGACGCTTTCATCTCAGGACCCCTTTACACCTTAAAAAGAGTATCGAGTAATTCAAGGAGCTTTAATATCTAGCCCTAGTTATAATATTAGAAGTTAAAATATAACTTTTTAAAATATTATTTTAAGAATAAATTCATTAAATGTTAACGTAACATTTTATGAAAATAACTATTTCCAAACTAAAAAAAATCTTAGTGACAAGAGAAGCACTGTTTTATAATCTTTGCAAATCTCTTTAATGTCTGGCTTATGAAGCCAAAATTACAGGCCACTGTTTTGAACAAAACTCCTGCACTAGGCTCCAAAAGAAGACCAGACTAAAAATCAAAATGGAGTCACCCATGCTCACCAAACCCAAACTGAGTTGTTATCTTGACTTTCTAAAAAATCAGGAGAGACAGATAACAGCCTAATTTCCCAAATAGGACAGTTTTCAATATTCAATGCACATGATAGTGAAGTATTCAATGGGCATGATAATGAAGTTTCCTCTGTTTTAATCCCTAATCTGAAGTAACCTGATATTTACCAGTCTTTCTATTGTCCTGTCTCCCCATCCAGACCTTACAAGAGAATTCACTTTGAAATGACCAATCTGCTTTCTTCAGCCCTTTCTGTCTATAAAACCAACCACCTGCTCAACTCATTGGAACACACACTCTACTTTATGGAATGAAGTATTGCCTGATTCTAGAATTACAATAAAGCTGACTGAGATCTTTAAACTAAATTTGTTGTAACTTTGTCTTTTGACAGAACTGCTAGAGTCTCATATAACTTGTGCATTCAATCAGTATGGCATGGTATGCAACCTCTAGAAAACTGCACCTACACTCATGAGAGAATGAGAATGAAAAGGGTAAACACAGTCTTAGTATTACTTTGAATATAGTTCTGCCATCACAGAACTTCTGTCAAGGTCTTAAGGACCCCTGACCCCCCTCCCACAAGAGGCCCTTGAACCACAATCTGAGAACTCCTGGACCAGACAATCTCTAATACTCATGCAGGCTGACAATAATATTTTTATTTTTTTAACCTGAAAATACACACTTACCCTCATCATGATAGAATGCATCGTAACTGTGATATGAGATTCCAATGAGATGATCCTTTTAAACTCAACTATAAAAAGTCATTTCAGAAAAGCATAAGATAAAAAACTGTAGAACAGAGACCGGGTGCAGTAGCTTATGCCTGTAATCCCACTTTGGGAGGCCGAGGTGAGTGGATCACTTGAGGTCAGGAGTTCAAGACCAGCCTGACCAATATGGTGAAACCCCATCTCTACTAAAATTACAAAAATTAGCCGGGCGTGATGGTGCATGCCTGTAATCCCAGCTACTAAGAAGGCTGAGGCAGGAGAATTGCTTGAACCTGGGAGGTGGACAGTGCAGTGAGCTGAAATTGCGCCACTGCACTCCACCCTAGGTGACAGAGTAAGACTCCGTCTCAAAAAAAAAAAACAAAAACCAAAACAAAACAAAAAAAAAACTATGGAATGAGGAATACTCATTGTCACAAAGGAAATTCCTTCAAGAAAGAAAAGCTATCTAAATTATTACCTTTGTACTATAATACTAATAACAACACTTGGCATGACAAAACTATTCATTTGTGTAAAAAATATATAGGGTCATCTACTACATGTAAAGTATTGTGATAAGTGGAATGAGAGAAAGCATGAAGAACTTTATGTTTTTGTAGGAGGGATCTGATTTATATTCCAAAACTATAATCCAAAGTTAAAAAAAGACAAATGCTATGAAACAAGTTCAAATAAAGCATTATAGTAGATCCTAATCTTAAGGGTATGTATGAGGATTATGTTAATATAATTAGTAAAATATTCATTCAAAAACAGTACAGGAACACAATAAAATCTACTATATATATTTACTGGCCTATAGAGAGATGCTTCATTCTGTTACCAATAATTGAACATTAAATTGAAAGTCATACATGTACCTTTCCAGAAGAAAAATTCAAATGCAAGATTTCAAAGCAAGTTTAATCTCTAATTTCACACATGCCAATAAAATCACTGACAACGATGACTTTGGCAAATACTTATAACAAGCATCTACATGACTTTTATGGTTCAATCTCATGACCAGAGAAAAATACAGAGTGATAACAAAATCAGGGGGAAAAAGACTACATTAAAATCCTAGAAACACTTTTAAGAGCTGGCTAAATCTTTCCAACTTTACTGAAAAATATTTCATTAGCTAACCATTTTGACTCTAATGGATCGTCATTCAACGGCTGCATCTAAGTGAACACTATACCACATAGTTTGCCCTCTTCCTAATACAAAAATTAATTTAGAAGAGTCATCTCTTTCCTTTGTAAAAATAGTGAATTCAAGCCTAAGTTTCTGGGTAATAATTACAAACACATAAATAATCAAAATGTTTCCCTTAATTTGTAAATCACAATGTAACTCAAATGAGATAGTAATATTGTTTACTTAACAATACAAAGAAATCTTGAAACAAATTTTGGTAACACATATCTAATAAATAATTTCATTTTTCATGCATATACAGTTATGAAGTTAATACAATTTGCATATAGGTCAACTTTTCAAAAAATCTACTTAACATATTTAGACTAAATAAAAGGTTATCTGGCATATTAACTCTGGGAATTCATCTTTACCTTTATTAAGATAAACATACAGTACAAGTTTAGAATATTTGAATGCTTCCTTCCACTGAGCTCATCTATACTCAAAATACAATGCCCAAATATTCTAGATCTTCCATACACTTTTTTGAAGTTCTATATTCATTTTTCCCACTTACTGTCACAGATAAAACAGGCGAAATAGCACCATCTGGTGGGCATCACTTTCGTTTTAAAATAATTTTCTACATTTACCTTATGAATACTTTTTTGAAAAAACTGCGTAACAATTTTAAATCATTTATAAAGTACTATAAATAGTTAAGTAGCTTGGTTACCAAGAAAAATATATTTGAATATTGAACCAAGGTTGCAACATTGCTTTGGTTTTTAATTATTGAGAAGTTAAACATTATTGTAATACTGTAATTATTGTAAAGCTGAAATCTCCTCAGAGCTTAACCTTGTGGTGGTATTAGTTTTTTTTTTTTTAATTTTTTGTAGAGAGGGGGCTCTCACTATGTTGCCGAGTCTGGTCTCGAACTGCTGGGCTCAAGTGATCCACTGGCTTCGACCACCCCAAAGTGGTAGGATTATAGGCATGAGCCACTGTGCCTAGCCTATTCTTTCTACAAGGTTGACTGACCCCATAGCCATTGTCTTCATCCACAGCTAACCAATGTCTCTTTTCATAAGAGATAATACTTTTCATCTAATGGAGATCTAATCTTACCTTTGCTGAGTGACTGAGTAAAACAACTCCAAACATCAAGTAACAATTTATACTACTCCATAACATGTGTTGATGGTTACAGTCGATTATAACTGAATCTAAAATTCTCAGAACTACCAAGCCTTAAAGCAAAAAGAAATAAAATTACTGCAGGAGAAAAAAGAAACAATATTATATTCAGAAGAAAGTGGAAGTATGACTACCGTCCCCACTGTGATTTCCTAAAACTTTACAGCATCTCTTCTCAGTTAAGAAGTACTCTCTACTAAAAATATGAAAAAATTAGCTGGGCATGGTGGCTGGCCCCTGTAATCCCAGCTACTCAGGAGGCTGAGGCATAAGAATCATTTGAAACCGGGAGGTAGAGGTTGCAGTGAGCCGAGATCACGCCACTACACTCCAGCCTGGGACAGAGCGAGACTCCGTCTAAAAAAAAAAAAAAAAAAAACCGCTAGCTAAAGTGGCAGTTTTCAATGTACACTATTCTCCTGAATGTATTTTTCTATCTTCTTTGGTTTAGAGACAGTAATTTTGTTTGTTTGTTTCTTTTTAAAGGTGCCCTGCTAGGTTGCTTAGAATAAAACCAAAGAGCCTGAAAATTATGTCAAGGCAAAAAGAAACAATATTTCCCATGAGACCATAACTTTACAGGTTCCCCTTCAAGTCTGAGGGTAACACAAATCTTCCATGCTTTAAAATATATTCACTGAATTTTATACATTTTTATATCTTGGTTACTGTCAGGAAATGTGTTTAAAATTCTAAATTTAAAATTTTTAATTTTTTTTAGTGCACAAGGTAATTAGGAATAATTACGATAACAGAAAATAGTTTTAGAAAACCTCTTACTGAGGCCGTTTCTAAGTCTGGCCCTGGTTCCTGTGTTCCCAGGAAATCTGACAGGCCATTTCACTTAAACATTGTGAGCAATTCACTATTAGTTGCCAAGTCAACAGCCATTTCCCCGTTGCCAGTGGAGCTCTAATTTTTGTTCAGTTATAAGGAAACATGTACTTCAGAATACGCTAATTAATAATGATAATTCTATTTTCTTTGCTAGTAACTGGTTTAGGAATGTGTGTGTGATGAGAATCTACCAGAGTACTTCTGGGAAACATTTTCTTGCTCTTAAAAAAGAAGATGGGCGGACAGACGGGCGCAGTGGCTCACGCCTGTAATCCTGGCACTTTGGGAGGCTAGGTTTTTATTTTTCTGAGATGGAGTTTCACTCTTGTTGCCCAGGCTGGAGTGCAATGGTGCGATCTTGGCTCACCATGACCTCCGCCTCCTAGGTTCAAGCGATTCTCCTGCCTCAGCCTCCCGAGTAGCTGGGATTACAGGCATGCACCACCACACCTGACTAATTTTCTGTTCTTGGTAGAGACGGGGTTTCTCCCTGTTGGTCAGGCTGGTCTCGAACTCCCGATCTCAGGTGATCCACCTGCCTCAGCCTCCCAAAGTCCTGGAATTACAGGTGTGAGCCACCATGCCTGGCCCCTTTTAAAATATTTCTGCTCATTGATGATGCACCCAGTCACCCAAGTGCTCTGATGGAGATGTACAAGGAGATGAATGCTGTTTTCATGGCTGCTAATACAACATTCATTCTGCAACCCCCAAATCAAGGAGTAATTTTGACTTTCAAGTCTTATTATTTAAGAAATATATTTTGCAAGACTATAGCTGCCATAGACAGTGATTCCTCTGATGGATCAGACAAAGTAAAATGAAAACCTCCTGCAACGTATTCATCATTCTAGATGCCATTAAGAACATTCGTGATTCATGGGAGGAGGTCAAAACATCAACATTAACAGGAGTTTGGAAGAAGTGAATTCCAGCCCTCGTGGATGACTTTGAGGGCTTTAAGACTTCAGGGAAGAAGTCACTGAAGATGTGGTAGAAACAGCAAGAGAACTAGAATTGGAAGTGGAGCCTGAAGATGGATACTGAAATGCTGCAATCTCATGATAAAACTTGAATGGACAGGGAGTTGCTTCTTATAGATGAGCAAAAAAAGTGGTTTCCTGAGATGGAATGTACTCCTGGTGAAGATGCTGTGAACACTGCTGAAATGACAACAAAGGATTTTGAATATTCCATAAACTTAAGCTGATAAAGCAACAGTGTGGTTTGAGAGGACTGACTCCAATTTTCCAAGTTCTACTGTGGGTAATATGCTATCAGACAGCATTGCATATTACAGAGAAATTTTTCATGAAAGGAAGGCTCTGACACAGCAAACTTCATTATTGTCTTATTTTAAGAAATTGCCACAGCCACTACAACCTTCAGCAACCAACACCCTGATCAGTCAGTAGCCATCAACACTGAGGCAAGACCCTCCACCAGCAAAATGATGATAACTTGCTAAAGGCTCAGATGATTGTTAGCATTTTTATCCATAAAGTATTTTTATGGATTAAGGAATATACATTTTTATACACAATGTTATTGTATACAATAGATTACATTAAATTAAGGCATATACATTTTTTATACACAATGTTATTGCATACAATAGATTACATCGTGATATCACCACGACTTTTATATGCACTGGGGAAATACAATCTTCATGTATTTCTCTTTATTGTGATATTCACTTTATTGTGATAGTCTAGAACCAAACCCCCAATATCTCCAAGGTGTGCCTGTATAGGAAAACCAGATTACTATTTAAGTGGTTTATGGATAATGAAGGGTAGATTTGTTATACGAATAAAATTGGCCTATCTATTCTTTAAAGCAATTATCTGATATCAAATTTAGTCAAGGCCAACAAACAAAAAGAATAAGAATCATTCTTGAATTTCTTTGTGCCACAATACACACTGTACATCTGTTTGAATAAACTGTATTATATTTTAACAGAATAAAGATGTTTAGTACTAACAAAGGCTTCAAAGATAATTATCCACACAAAATTGTTTAAAAGCCTACTCAAGCATAATCCTAAGAACATCCTTCAATCTACTTAGAAGAAAATACAGTTAAATTTTTAGAAACTGAAAGAGCATATGTACTTCAGTTCTTTCTTATCCTCATTTGTATGTTTTAGTCCCTAGCTTTATGGTTAAAATCAGTTCACTCATTTTTCTAAATTCCATGTTGCAAGTCAATCATATTTCCTCTGCCTTCATGGAGCTTACATTATGACTGAGAAAACATCTTTGAAGAGCTAATTATACAACTTACAATTTAATATAAAATGGTTTAGGGGAGTGTCTTAGTTTGATTGCTACAGCTTTTAACAGAAACCTGAGATTGGGTAATTTATAAAGGAAAGAAATATTAATATGTTTCTCAGTTCTGAAGGCTGGGAAGTCCTAGAGTATGGTGCCAGCTTCTGCTCAGCAACTTCTTGCTGCATTATCCCATGGCAGAAGGCAAACAGCAAGCAAGTGCTAGAGGGGCCAGACTCACTTTATAACAACCCTCTAGAGATAACTAACCCACACCTGCATTAATGCACTCATGAAGGTAGGGCCCCATGATCTAATCACCTCTTAAAGGCCTCCACCTCTTATTACTGTCCACCTCTTATTACCGTTACAATGGCAATTAAATTTCAACATGAGTTTTGGAGGGGACAAACATTCAAACCATAGCAGAAAGAAAGGAGAAAAAGTGGTGGTAAAATAAGCTCACTCCCACACAGGAAAATTGGAAGTAGACTTTGATAACAAAGGATTTTCCAACAACAGCATAAACTCATAGAACTCATATATGTGAGCAGGGTGCAGTGGCTCACGCCTGTAATCCTAACACTTTGGGAGGCTGAGGTAGGCAGACCACTTGAGCCCAGGAGCTCGAGACCAGCCTGGGCAACATGGCAAAATGCAATCTCTACTAAAAATACAAAATGGAGCCAGGCATGGTGGCACATGCCTGTAGTCCCAGCTACTTAGGAGGCTGAGGTGGGACGATCACTATGATCATGCCACTGAACTCCAGTCTAGGAGACAGAGTGAGACCACATCTCAAGAAAAAAAAAGAAAAAGGAAAATTTTTTTAAACCGTATATGTAAAGCATTTTTTCCTGCAATTCTTCGCTAATTTTCTGGATCTTGCTAAGATTTTCTCTTTGCTCTTTCTACCTGTTGTATAAGTTTGCTTTCCCCTCCTCTACAAGACAAAAAAAAAAAATCCCTTATGAACATTTTCCCACCCAAGTCAAACCAGAAAGTTTCAGAAAAAAAAAATAAAGGATAATTTCAAATATCCAGCTAAACTTCAAAATTTATTTTTCCCCTAGAGCTTCCATCAGGCTTTACTCAACACAGACCTACAGAGCTAGAAATCACACCTCTCTCTAGCCTTCCCAAATAAAAAAGCATTAAAGTTACAGGAATGTTTGAAGAAGAAAGTTTTATTTTGTATATGTTATTAAAACTTTGTATGTACAAAGTGAAACATTTTTGTAAAGGTTACATTTATACCTTTAAAAACCCACTTGCAACTGATTAGAATACAAAGTAAAATTTTACAGGGAAATTTTATAGATAATGTTTAGATCACGTTTCTAAATTATTGAAAAAGTCCAGTTGCAATCTTATTGAAGTTCTACAGAGGGAGCTAGTATCACAAAGAATAAAGTTATAATACATGAACTTCAGAAAAAGACCTAGTCTGTTGGAAATATCAGATAACCATTCATCAATATGAGCTCACTTTATCCTCTAAAGTTTTACCTTAACAATTAGCCAACTCAAAATAAAACACAGTATTGCCTATAAACTGTGACATATTTCTAGTGAACCATACTAAAACTTATAAAATATAATTTCCATCAAAAATATGTAGAAAGCTGAAACTGGATCCCTTCCTTACACCTTATACAAAAATTAATTCAAGATGGATTAAAGACTTAAATATTAGACCTAAAACCATTAAAATCCTACAAGAAAACCTAGGCAATACCACTCAGGACATAGGCGTGGGCAAGGACTTCATGTCTAAAACACCAAAAGCAATGGCAACAAAAGCCAAAATCGACAAATGGGATCTCATTAAACTAAAGAGCTTCTGCACAGCAAAAGAAACTATCATCAGAGTGAACAGGCAACCTACACAATGGGAGAAAATTTTTGCTACCTACTCATCTGACAAAGGGCTAATATCCAGAATCTATGATGAACTCAAACAAATTTACAAGAAAAAAACAAACAACTCCATCAAAAAGTGGGCAAAGGACATGAACAGACACTTCTCAAAAGAAGACATATATGCAGCAAAAAAATACATGAAAAAATGCTCATCATCACTGGCCATCAGAGAAATGCAAATCAAAACCACAGTGAGATACCATCTGACACCAGTTAGAATGGCCATCATTAAAAAATCAGGAAACAACAGGTGCTGGAGAGGATGTGGAGAATTAGGAACACTTTTACACTGTTGGTGGGACTGTAAACTAGTTCAACCATTGTGGAAGTCAGTGTGGCGATTCCTCAGGGATCTCGAACTAGAAATACCATTTGACCCAGCCATCCCATTACTGGGTATATACCCAAAGGACTATAAATCATGCTGCTATAAAGACACATGCACACGTATGTTTATTGCGGCACTATTCACAATAGCAAAGAGTTGGAACCAACCCAAATGTCCAACAACGATAGACTGGATTAAGAAAATGTGGCACATATACACCATGGAATACTATGCAGCCATAAAAAATGATGAGTTCATGTCCTTTATAGGGACATGGATGAAAATGGAAAACATCATTCTCAGTAAAGTATCGCAAGGACAAAAAACCAAACACCGCATGTTCTCACTCATAGGTGGGAATTGAACAATGAGAACTCATGGACACAGGAAGGGGAACATCACACTCCGGGGACTGTTGTGGGGTTGGGGGAGGGGGGAGGGACAGCATTAGGAGATATACCTAATGCTAAATGACGAGTTAATGGGTGCAGGAAATCAACATGGCACATGGATACATATGTAACAAACCTGCACATTGTGCACATGTACCCTAAAACCTAAAGTATAATAATAAAAAATAAATAAATAAATAAAAATTTAAAAAATACCTTTAAATACTTTTCAAGTAGATATGTTCATAATGAACAATATCACTCCTCCAAAAAAGTTTTTTAAAAAAGGTTCCTAAGTCACTGAACTTATACAAAATGGAAAGCAATCAAAAAGATTTAAACAGTTCTATCCTTTTCTTATATAAGCCAAGTTACGAAGTCTCTTCCTCATCTGTAAAATGGGAATGATTACAATATCTGCTTCACAGAGTTGCTGTGGAGATTAAATTAGATCATAAAATAATTAAAACAATGCCCTTCTTCCTTGTTCTTTAAAATGTATTATTTAATTGTTCAACACTTTCCAAAAAGAAATCAACATAGTAGAGTTTTCAAGGTTAGATTGGCTGCTAATAAACACTAAAGGTTCACTCAAGACCCCTAAGTATATATCATTCCCAAAAGGTCTGACTCAGCCCTTAAGGGGAAATAGTGTTGGCATAACTCTTACATTAAAATCTGCCATAAAAACTGGAAGCATTCCCTCTGAAAACTGGCACAAGACAGGGATGCCCTCTCTCACCACTCCTATTCAACATAGTGCTGGAAGTTCTGGCCAGAGCAATCAGGCAGGAGAAGGAAATAAAGGGTATTCAATTAGGAAAAGAGGAAGTCAAATTGTCCCTGTTTGCAGATGACATGATTGTATATCTAGAAAACCCCATTGTCTCAGCCCAAAATCTCCTTAAGCTGATTAGCAACTTCAGCAAAGTCTCAGGATACAAAATTAATGTACAAAAATCACAAGCATTCTTGTACACCAATAACAGACAAACAGAGAGCCAAATCATGAGTGAACTCCCATTCACAATTGCTTCAAAGAGAATAAAATACCTAGGAATCCAACTTACAAGGGATGTGAAAGACCTCTTCAAGGAGAACTACAAACCACTGCTCAATGAAATAAAAGAGGATACAAACAAATGGAAGAACATTCCATGCTCATGGGTTGGAAGAATCAATATCATGAAAATGGCCATACTGCCCAAGGTAATTTATAGATTCAATGCCATCCCCATCAAGCTACCAATGACTTTCTTCACAGAATTGGAAAAAACTACTTTAAAGTTCATATGGAACCAAAAAAGAGCCCGCATCGCCAAGTCAATCCTAAGCCAAAAGAACAAAGCTGGAGGCATCACGCTACCTGACTTTAAACTCTACTACAAGGCTACAGTAACCAAAACAGCATGGTACTGGTACCACAACAGAGACATAGATCAATGGAACAGAACAGAGCCCTCAGAAATGATGCCGCATAGCTACAACTATCTGATCTTTGACAAACCTGACAAAAACAAGAAATGGGGAAAGGATTCCCTATTTAATAAATGGTGCTGGGAAAACTGGCTAGCCATATGTAGAAAGCTGCAACTGGATCCCTTCCTTACACCTTATACAAAAATTAATTCAAGATGGATTAAAGACTTATATGTTAGACCTAAAACCATTAAAATCCTACAAGAAAACCTAGGCAATACCATTCAGGACATAGGCGTGGGCAAGGACTTCATGTCTAAAACACCAAAAGCAATGGCAACAAAAGCCAAAATCGACAAATGGGATCTCATTAAACTAAAGAGCTTCTGCACAGCAAAAGAAACTATCATCAGAGTGAACAGGCAACCTACAGAATTGGAGAAAATTTTTGCAACCTACTCATCTGACAAAGGGCTAATATCTAGAATCTACAATGAACTCAAACAAATTTACAAGAAAAAAACAAACAACCCCATCAAAAAGTGGGCAGAGGATATGAACAGACACTTCTCAAAAGAAGACATTTATGCAGCCAAAAAACACATGAAGAAATGCTCATCATCACTGGCCATCAGAGAAATGCAAATCAAAACCACAGTGAGATACCATCTCACACCAGTTAGAATGGCCATCACTAAAAAAACAGGAAACAACAGGTGCTGGAGAGGATGTGGAGAATTAGGAACACTTTTACACTGTTGGTGGGACTGTAAACTAGTTCAACCATTGTGGAAGTCAGTGTGGTGATTCCTCAGGGATCTCGAACTAGAAATACCATTTGACCCAGCCATCCCATTACTGGGTATATACCCAAAGGACTATAAATCATGCTACTATAAAGACACATGTACACGTATGTTTATCGCGGCACTATTCACAATAGCAAAGAGTTGGAACCAACCCAAATGTCCAACAACGATAGACTGGATTAAGAAAATGTGGCACATATACACCATGGATTACTATGCAGCCATAAAAAATGATGAGTTCGTGTCCTTTGTAGGGACATGGATGAAACTGGAAAACATCATTCTCAGTAAACTATCGCAAAGACAAAAAACCAAACATCGCATGTTCTCACTCATAGGTGGGAATTGAACAATGAGAACTCATGGACACAGGAAGGGGAACATCACACTCCGGGGACTGTTGTGGGGTGGGGGGAGGGGGGAGGGACAGCATTAGGAGATACACCTAATGCTAAATGACGAGTTAATGGGTGCAGGAAATCAACATGGCACATGGATACATATGTAACAAACCTGCACATTGTGCACATGTACCCTAAAACCCTAAAGTATAATAAAAAATAAAAATAAAAATAAATAAAAACAAACAAACAAACAAAAATAATACTAGAAAAAAAAAAAAAGAAAAAAAATTACACACACACAAAAAAATAAAATAAAATAAAATAAAATAAAATAAAATCTGCCATAGCTACATTCTCAAAATATTCCTGTTTGTTATAGACCAAGAAGAAAGAGAATTCATCACACCAGCAGTTTCTCTCTCCATTCTGTTACCCTCAATAAATTTCATCCCATAAATGTATCTTGTCAAGTAAATTGCAGTTAAGGATCAATGAACTACACTTTGACTAAAGAGCTCTGAACAAAGTTTCTAGGAAACACCTTATCCTTCCCCCTAAAAATTGACGGGAAAGATCATTATCATTTTTTGTTATTGTTGAAGAGTTTTATGCTAGAAATTCAGAACTTATACCCAGAGGGATCACTGAACAGACTAAAAGAGAAGTAGGTAATGAAAGAAATCATTTGTTTAATGGACAATGACAGAAAAGCACTAATCTAAACCCAAAATGATATCTGAGGAACTTAAGTTTGGAAGACTACGTGATTAAACAAAGTTAAGGTCTTAAACCGTGCCAAGAAGTACACTTCCCCTAATTTCCTCTCCTATATGGTTTCAGCTTAAGATATGTCACAAGAGAAATTTGCATAAAATTTAGGGGATGCAATTGAAGCAGTAGCCATTTCATTCCAAAGGCAGTCATTGGTTAGAGGCAGGAAGGACAGACACAAAGGTATGGGCAGAACTGTAATCTGTCCTTACTCATCCCCACTCTACCTTCCATCCACAACTACCAGGACCAAACCTATCACCAGATTTTTCACTAAAGGCCCAAAGTGGTAGTTGCAAAGAGCCTAAAACACACGAACCTCCTTCACAGTTTCCCTATAGCAGAACACGCAATTCATTAACCTACATCAAAAGGCAGGTTAGCAACTTTTCTCTCACATTTTAGGGACCTTAATATCCCTAGTTTTTCCCATGATTGAATAAGGTTTAATTCCTGTAATAAATTCCTTATTTCTTAATATCACAGTGGCATTGAATTCTAACTGATACCCCAAGACTACAGCCTATGGCAAAACTCATACATAAACTAAGTTTCTTCTAATGCTAAGTCCAGGGCACCATATAGTGCGCTTCATAAGTAGAAGGCAGCAATTTAGAATTAAATTCTTTAAGGATTTTAAGATTTTACCACTAATAACGTACATTTTTCATTCACCTATCATTCATGAATATAAGACCATGTTTAATCACAAAATTATTCCTTATAGTCCAGGCGCGGTGGCTCACGCCTGTAATCCCAGCACTTTGGGAGGCCGAGGCGGGTGGATCACGAGGTCAGGAGTTCAAGACTAGCCTCACCAACATAGTGAAACCCTGCCTCTACTAAAAATAGAAAAATTAGCTGGGTGTGGCAGTGTGCGCCTATAGTCCCAGCTACTTGGGAGGCTGAGGCAGGAGAATGGCGTGAACCCGGGAGGTGGAGCTTGCAGTGAGCCGAGATTGTGCCACTGCACTTCAGCCTGGGTGACAGAGCAAGACTCCATCTCAAAAAAAAAAAAAATTCCTTATAATGAGTTACCTTCCTTGATGACAGTGTTAATTATTTTCTGGTTTTTTCGGGGGTGGGGGGCACAGGGGGGTTGTTTGTTTGTTTTTTGAGACAGGTTCTCACTCTATTGCCCAGGCTGGAGTGCAGTTGTGCAATCTTTGCTCACTGCAGCCTCAACTTCCTGGGCTCAAGCAATCCTCTCACCTCAGCCTCCTGAATAGCTGGGACTACAGGTGAGTGCCACCATGCCCAGCTAATTTTTTTTATACTTTTAGTAGAGACAGGGTTTCGCCATGTTGCCAAGGCTGGTTTCAAACTCCTGAGCTCAATTGATCCACCTGCCTCAGCCTCCCAAAATGCTGAGACTACAGGCGTGAGCTACCACACTTGGCCAATTATTTTCTTTTAAGCAACAAAATATTTAAGCAAATCTTTCCAAAGTTTTATAATCCAGGTATAAAAATTTCATAGAAGTTATGAGATCCTAGAATTTTACAGTAAGATCACAATCAAAAGTTCATCAAAAGACGTGAACTCAGATCTCAATTGGTTGAGAATCATTTGTAGATTATGTATAAGCCTGAAATGACCTCAATCAACGCTAGTTTTGGATCCTTACAGAAGTAACCTGACCACCTGACCGTATCAGTAAAAGAAAAAAAAACAAAAAAAAGAAGCAAAGAAACCTAACACAGATTTAGTACTTACTCCTGGAGATGCAGCCTTATAAGCACAAATGGTAACTCTTATTACAATAAACTATTTAAACCTTAGTTTAAAAAGCAATACAGTGAAAAGGTTACCTTACAAATATTATGACTACATACAAAAATAAACTTTAAAAAAAACTTTTCTTGGCCAGGCACGGTGGCTCACACCTGTAATCCTAGCCCTTTGGGAGGCCAAGGCAGACATATCACTTGAGCCCAGGAGTTCAAAACCAGCCTGGACAACATGGCAAGACCCCGTCGCTACAAAAAATACAAAAATTAGCCAGGTGTGGTGGTGCACACCGGTAGTCCCAGATACTCAGGAGGCTGATGGGAGGATATTTTAAGCCCACCAAGTCAAGGCTGCAGTGAGTCATGATCACGCCACTGCACTCCAACCTGGGCAACAGAGTTAGACCTTGTCTCAAAAAAAAAAAAAAAAGAAAAAAGAAAAAAAAAACTTTTCTTACATAAGAGGCATTTATATCTCAGGATAAAATTTCCAGCAAAAATATCATACATAGAAAGAGGCTGATGTGTTCTAGAGAAAAGGACTCCAATGATGACAAAGTTGCTAATGATGAAGATTCTGAATAAGACTGTTCAAAGAAATGGGAAGGAAAAAGAAAAAACTAATTCCATTTAACATAATATGTGGTTGTAAAATGTATACATTTGACTTACTTCATGAGCATACCTAAGAGCTTTTGTATCAAGCTGACCAAACAGCTTTGTGTTGCATCCTCTCCTTGGAAGAATGTAAAGTGCCTTGTATTTGGAAGTAATTAATTCTCTTCAACTCACTCAATATTGGTTATAGGTCTGAAGTGATTTCCAAAACCAAAACACAATATTGTGAAACTGATTTAATTAACTACTGAGTTCTCTGTGATCAGTTACCAAATCTTGCAATGGATATTAATCCCTTTAAAAAAAAAAAAAATTACTGGCGGCCAGGCATGGTGGCTCACGCCTGTAATCCCAGCACTTTGGGAGGCTGAGGCAGGCGGATCACCTGAAGTCAGGAGTTTGAGACCAGCCTGACCAATACGGTGAAACCCTGTCTTTACTAAAAATATAAAAATTAGCCAGGCGTGGTGGCAGGCATCTGTAGTCCCAGCTACTCAGGAGGCTGAGGCAGGGGAATCACTTGAACCCGGGAGGTGGAGGTTGCAGTGAGCCAAGATCGCGCCACTGTACTCCACCCTGGCAACAGAGTGAGACTCCATCTCAAAAAAAAAAAAAAGTTACTGGCTGGGTGCAGTAGGTCATGCCTGTAATCACGACACTTTGGGAGCAGAGGCAGGAGGATTGCTCGAGGTCAGGAGTTTGAGACCAACCTGAGCAACATAAGGAGACCCCATCTCTAAAAACAAGACTGTAGTGAGCCATGATCACGCAACTGTTTTCTAGCCTGGGTGACAAAGCGAGACCCTGTTTCAAAAAAATTTAAAAAAAAAGACTATATACTTAGAGAACTGCTTGGTGTGACAAAAATAGCACTTAAATGGGACTCAGGAGACTTGGTTTCTGGTCTAGTACTGTCCTTAAGTAGCAATGCAAACTATAGCAAGTCATTTTATCAATGTTACTCTCACCTTATGATAAAATATGGATATTGGTTCAAGGGTTCATTTCTAGAATCAAAATTCTATAATTTTAAAGATACAAAAAAAACTGGGCCCTGAGAATAGGATCATAAAAATGTTTATGATATTTTTAAAACTGTACCTTATTTATGAACACTAAAAAAAATTTAGCATTTAACCTTGCTGTCAGTCCTAGCTTATTTCAATTTTGACTTTTTGCTTCACAGGATTTTTTTTCTATTAGCTTTACAAATATCCAGTTCTTAGATCATTCTTGCCAGAAAAAAAAAAAAAAAAAAAAAAGATTCTTTTAACAGGGTCTCATTCTGTAACCCAGGCTGAAGCACAGTGGCACAGATCATAGCTCACTGCAGCCTGGACCTCCTGGTCTCAAGCAATCCTCCCACCTCAGTCTCCCAAGTAGCTGGGACTACAGGCAGGCACCACCACATCCGGCTACTTTTGTTAACTTTTTGTAGACACAAGAGTCTCACTATGTTGTCCAGGCTGGTCTCCAACTCGTAGGCCTCAAGCAATCCTCCTGCCTCAGCCTCCCAAAGTGCTGGGATTATAGGCACAAGCCCAGTCTATGATCTTGATGATTTCAAAGAACTGCTAAGTCACAGCATTAACTTAATTTAAGAGCATACCAGACCGGGCACGCTGGCTCGCGCCCGTAATCCCAGCACTTTGGGAGGCCAAGATGGGCGGATCACAAGGTCAGGAGATCAAGACCATCCTGGCTAACACGGTGAAACCCCGTCTCTACTAGGAATACAAAAAATTAGCCAGGCATGGTGGTGAGCACCTGTAGTCCCAGCTACTCTGGAGGCTGAGGCAGGAGAATGGCGTGAACCCAGGAGGCGGAGCTTGCAGTGAGCCGAGATCACACCACTGCACTCCAGCCTGGGCGACACAGCAAGACTCTGTCTCACAAAAAAAAAAAAAAAAAAAAAAAAGCATACCAGATGTTATTGTCTCTAACTTCTCTGACATATCCCTAAACATTCCATTTAAATATTTATAACTTTCCTGCTGGTTTGGAAATTGACACTATTCACTAAGAAATTACATTTTTACACTGCACCAAAGATCATATCCTGAGCACGTCCTAATACCCTTGAAGGTTCATGCCTATTGCATAATTTATTTATTTTCTTCCATCTCATCATAATCCTAAATTGGCAAACATTTAAATATCACAATATAATTAACTTTTATAAGACAAAATTAAAAAATTTAAGGGGTTATTCTGACAAAATAATTTAATTTTTGACATTAAAAAATCATAATGGAATTCATTCACTATCAGAAGGGAAAATACACTTCATATTTAGAACAGTATACACTGCTTACAAAAGTTCACTGTTTACCTTGGTAGCTATCTTAAAAAGCCAAGTAAATAAATGTGAATCCCCTTTAAAGAGATTTTCCCTTTGCCTTATAGCAAACAAAAAAAAAATCTTCAGATATCAGGTTACTCTGTGTTAAGTAGTATGGATACTTCTGAATTTATTTATATTTGCATTTGGAATTCACCCCTAAATCCAGACAACTTTTAACTTTCCTTACCTAAATCTTTATGATCAGATCTCAAAATCCAAGGTAATACAAAATTTATATATTCATAAAATAGATATTCATGGAAACAAAATGGTTCTATTTTCGACAACTGCAGATGTGTCCAAAGATTTTGAAAAGCCACTATTGGAGAGTAAGATTCCATTTATAAATAAAATCAGTATCTTTTACTTTTTCTTAAACCACTTTATTGAGGTATAATTGACATATAAAAAGCTGCACACTATCTTTTCTTTAATGCCTAGCACAATGTAAAGTAAGTGAAAAAATACTTAGTAAAATACTGATGTTTTCTTAATTTATTTTAAATTATTCCATTTACAAAACCAAAACTAAAAAAACTAGAAAGCTGATGAAACCAGTTCATTACTGGATCACGTACAGAACAAAGTATAAATCCTATAGTTTTAGATAAATCACATCACAACTTGAATTGCTCAGCTTTCTCTACTTAAAATCATTCCCCAAGGTCTTCAGTATGTAGAATAATGAAAAACAGGAACTTGAGAAAAACCACTTTGCTTAGAAAAACAAGTGTCACTGCTGACCAATATTTCCCTGTTTTCCCATGCCAATCTTCCTCAGACAGAGAAACAAGTATACTCGTGAAGCATCAGTAACTAAGTGTATATGAAATCTGAATCACAAAATTTCAGGAACTAAAAATGTTTTAATGAAAACATACTTAATATTCATTAATATCAAGATAATTAGAACTATCATTGTACTCTCTTATTGGTATTCTTTTTTTATTTTTTTAAAGGCAAGGTCTCACTCTGTTGTCCAGTCCAGAACTCAGTGGAATGATCATGGTTCACTGCAGCCTTGATCTCCTAGGCCCAAGAGATCCTCCTGCCTCAGCTTCCTGAGCAGCTGGGACTACAGGCACACACCACCTCATCAGGCTAATTTTTTTTTCCTTTTTTTGAGGCAGAGTCTCGCCCTGTCACCCAGGCTGGAGTGCAGTAGCGTGATCTTGGCTCACTGCAACCTTTGCCTCCCAGATTCAAGCAATTCTCCTGCCTCAGCCTCCTGAGTAGCTGGGATTACAGGCACCCACAACCATGTCTGGCTAATTTTTATATTTTTAGTAGAGACAGGGTTTCACCATCTTGGCCAGGCTGGTCTCGAACTCCTGACCTCAGGTGATCCAACCACCTCGGCCTCCCAAAGTGCTGGGATTACAGGCGTGAGCCACCGTGCCTGGCCTTTTTTAAGTTTTTTGTAGAGATGGGGTCTCACTGCGTTTCTCAGGCTGGTCTTGTACTCCTGGCCTCAAGCAATCCTTCCACCTCAGCCTCTCAAAGTGTTGGGATTACACGTGTGAACCACCATGCCAGGCCACTCTTTATTTATCAATATCAAGATAATTAGAGCAAGGCCGGGCGCGGTGGCTCACGCTTGTAATCCCAGCACTTTGGGAGGCCGAGGAGGGTGGATCACGAGGTCAGGAGATCGAGACCACGGTGAAACCCCATCTCTACTAAAAATACAAAAAACTAGCCGGGCGTGGTGGCGGGCGCCTGTAGTCCCAGCTACTCAGAGAGGCTGAGTCAGGAGAATGGCGTGACCCCAGGAGGCAGAGCTTGCAGTGAGCCGAGATCGCGCCACTGCACTCCAGCCTGGGTGCCTGAGTGACAGAGCGAGACTCCGTCTCAAAAAAAAAAAAAAAAAAAAAAAAAGATAATTAGCGCTATCACTCTACTCTCTTATTGGTACTCTTATAGAATTAGGGTTAATTTTCAAAGAGCAGGTCAATGCGATGGTGCCAACACATTTTTACAATTTTATAATGAATCAAGCTTTAACAGACTGAAATTAAGAAGTTGTAATAATGTTTTATGAGAATAAAGCATGGAATTACTGATTAGATAATAAAATTTTGTTTTATATCCATGTCTTATATTGTTTAAAGCTTGGTCTTGAACACAAAAAGATTTTTTTGTTTTTAATACAGCAGGTGAGTTGTTATACACTCCTTAGCAGACTCTGACGTCCATGACCACCACCCTACTAAGATTTTGGCTATTTGAGTTGCAAAGACACAAATTATATTATTTATAAACAGCTTTCCTAATTCATGAAATTCATTAATTCAATAACTGTTTAATTTTTTTAAATTAATACTCTGCTTTTATGATGCCATATTCAACTGAAAGTTTTCTTTGGTATGTAGGTCAAAAACTACAAGGAAGAGAGCCAGCAGCCAAAAATATCAAGACCATCAACTAATGACAAATCAAACGAGTGGCAATACTTAGCAATAATAGAACAAATAAACAACAGAACATTAATCTGCAAAAATAAAAAGGAATTAACTGATATATGCAACAACACTGATGATTTCAAAAACACAGTGAGTGACAGAAGCCTTATACAAAATAGGACATATATATGACTCAGTTTATAAGAAATTTTAGAACAAGTGAAACCAAAAAAAAAAAAAACTTTGAAATATAAAACTCTAGTTAATGGTATATGTGTTGAAATATTTAGAGAGAAGCATATTAATGTCTACAATTTACTTTGAAATGCATCCAAAAAACAGATGAAGTAATGCATGAACAGAAGAATAAATAGATAAAACAAGTGCAGCAATATGTTAATGATAAAACCTTGGTGGTAAATATATGGGTGAACACATAACATATGTTTAAAACTTTTCGTAATAAAATGTAGGGGCTGGGCACGGTGGCTCAAGCCTGTAATAATCCCAGCACTTTGGGAGGCTGAGGTGGGCGGATCACTTGAGGTCAGGAATTCGAGGCCAGCCTGGCCAACATGGCGAAACCCCATCTCTACTAAAATACAAAAATTAGCTGGGCATGGTGTCGGGTGCCTGTAATCCCTGCTACTCGGGAGGCTGAGGCAGGAGAATCGCTTGAACCCAGGAGGCAGAGGTCGCAGTGAGCCAAGATCATGCCACTACACTCCAGCCTGGGCAATGGAGCAAGACTTTGTCTCAAAAAAAAAAAAAAAAAAAAAGTAAGAAAAAAGTATCAGTTGGCCAAGTTATACCCACAGAGATGAATTATATCTTGGACAGTTAAAAAACTTTTAAATGAATTAAAACATTAAAATGGGTTATATATTAAATAACATATTCTTTAAAAGCAGATTTCTGGTATTTTTAATATTGGTCATAGTCTAAGGACTAAAGGAACTTTTAAGGCTCACCAACTACTTAATTCCCAAAGCAAAAGAAGTTCTGTTACCAGACCTATAAATAATAACCAACCAATGCTACAGTAACAATCACCGACCCTCACTGACTATACTAGGAAATAAAGAAACAGCAAAAAAATTTCTTGACAATATATATATTTGAGAACCCACTATGGAGATTATACTCAAATAAGGATAGACCAAATATAAACCTGATGAAAGGTTAGCATAATAATGAAAGGTTAGCATAATAGTGGAATGTGTAAACAGTAAGAATGCATAAGAAAATCCTTTCCCTGAACATTGGTCCTGCCATTTTATAATTAACAATTTATATGTTATCTTAAATAGGAGAGAAGAAAATAATTTACAAAAGGTTCAAGACAGTTTTTAAAAAGCAGTTTAAAAGTACTTGGAAAAAAATTATTACTTAATCTCAAGAAGAAAATAAGTCTTGAAGTCCTCTACGAAAAAAAATTACTGTCCCTATAAATGAGTACAAACTAAACCAAGAGAGACCTGAGTTAGATGTGAAAATAAAATGTCTTCAGCCAGGCATAGTGGCTCACACCTGTAATCCCAGCACTTTGGGAGGCCAAGGCAGGCGGATTACCTGAGGTCAGGAGTTTGAGACCAGCCTGGCCAACATGGCAAAACCCCATCTCTACTTAAAATACAAAAATTAGCCAGGCATGGTGGCGGGCACCTGTAATCCCAACTACTTGGGAGGCTAAGGCAGGAGAATTGCTTGAACCCAGGAATGAGAGGTTGCAATGAGCCGAGATCGTGCCTCCAGCCTGGGCAGCAGAACAAGACTCTGTCTCAAAAAAATAAAAATAAAATAAAGTGTTTTACCTTGTACCAAACAATTGACATTTACTTTTTCATAAACCAGTGACAGAAATAAAATTATATTTCTCCATCATTATCATGAAGGTGGGTGATCTACCGGAGTAAGACCCAAAAATTAACAGTGACTATTTTTATTTTTTACTTTTTTCTGGTAGAGCAGTCAGAAAATAGGAACAATTTAATATTTTATCTGGAAAGAGAAAATGACATGACATATTTCCCAATAAGACTTTAGTCTAGATGATGGAATACAACACTACATCTTTTAATGTGAATACAGGAGAAATTATGTCCTGTGTAAACTTTACATAGTATAAATTATATAGTGTAGGTTATCATAATTCTGTTAGGATTAAGGTCATAGTGTTAATTATACTTTGTCATTATATAATTTCGAAAATCAGATAATTTACATATACATATATCAACTTCATAGACAGAGTAAACTATTTACAGCCAATGGTTTAATGCACTTACAGTTCCTTGTGTTTGTCTTCAGCCAAGATTTGGTCATTTGGTTTCAGAGAATACCTATATAACAGAAACGAAAATTACACTCTTCATACAAACACAGTATCAACTTAAGTTAGTTGACCTCTTCAAAACAAGCGCTCCAACACTGTTATAGTCTCTGACTTAATTGATAAAACACCAAGAATGCCCAAGTAGACGGTTTTTTGCTGTTCTATTAGTCATTTCCAGGAACACCACTCCAGGAACTGAAAGGAGATCACCCTAACCATGCTTTGAAGATCTTCAATATTCTTCTGTAGTGAATCATCTGTAATGTCACACTTATTCAGCAGTTCAAAACTGATGCAACAACTACAACGTTAAGTATTTTAGACTTCACAAACAATATGTAAACCATTCATTAAATATATAGTAATCATATACTGTGAACCAGGCTATGTATTAAGTAGCATGACACAGGAGGGAAAGAAAAGCTTGGAGGGTTTTTTTTTTGTGTTTTTTTGTTTGTTTGTTTTTTGAGATAGAGTCTCACTCTGTCACCAAGGCTGGAGTGCAGTGGCACGATCTTGACTCAGTGCAACCTGTTCAAGCGATTCTCCTGTCTCAGCCTCCCCAGAAGCTGGGATTACAGGCACGCACCATCATGCCCGGCTAATTTTTGTATATTTAGTAGAGAAGGGGTTTCAACATGTTGGCCAGGCTGCTCTGAAACTCCTGACCACAAGTGATCCAAACACCTCAGCCTCCCAAAGTGCTGGGATTACTGGCATGAGCCACCGTACCCGGCCTCAAGTTTTAGAGTTTTTGATTGACCATTTACTAGCTAAATGACCATAGGCAAGTACTCTACATCTTTAAGTCTCAGTTTCTCTGGTCATAAAATACAGGTTGCTATAAATATTAGATCAGGGATCTTTCACAGTACCACATATTTGTACTGCTGAAGGTAAACAGACTTTCTGAAGGGTACACAGAAATAGATAAACAACAATGGACAACAATTCCCAGGTCTTCAATTCTCATTCATACTCAACCCTTTCATAAAATTTAAAATTAATCTGCCTGAAAATGGATCATAGGTCCATTTGAAAGGTCATGTTGATTTTCCTCTCCGGTCTCCTCTTTCGCAAGTACCTGTAAACCCACTGCTATGGTTTGAATATTTGACCCCCCTCAAATCTCATGTTGAAATTTAATCCCCAACGGGGCAATATTGAGAGGTAGGGCCTTTAAGAAGTAATTGGATCATGAGAGCTCTACCTTCATAAATGGATAACCCATTCATGGATTAATGGGTTATCATGGGAGGGGAGCTGGTGGCTTTAAAAGAAGAGAAGAGACCTGAGCTACCATATTAGCAGGTTCAGGCCCCTTGCCATGTGATACCCTGCACCACCTCAGGAATCTGTAGAGTCACTATCAGCAAGAAGGTTCTCACCAAGTGCAGCCCTTTGACCTTGGACTTCTCAACCTCCATAACTGTAAGAAATAAATTCCTTTTCTTATAAAATACCCAGTTTCAGGTATTCTAAGTAACAGAAAATGGCCTAAAATTCACTTTTTATTAATATAAAAAGGATGACATACTCCTCACCTATTCTGAATGAAACTATACACTATTGTATTGCCTGAGTATAAAAACCTTTTAAGTGTTAAACAAGGAATGATTCATATTTTGTCTGCAAAACTTTTTTTTTTTTTTGAGACAGAGTTTCACTCTGTCACCCAGGCTGAAGTACAGTGGCACAATCACGGCTCACCGCAACCTCTGCCTGCTGGGTTCAAGCAATTCTCGTGCCTCAGCCCCCAAAGCAGCTGGGACTACAGGCGTGCACCCCCACGTCCAGCTAATTTTCATACTTTAAGTAGAAACGAAATTTCACCATGTTGGCCAGGCTGGTCACGAACTCCTCACCTCAAGTGATCTGCCCACCTTGTCCTCCCAAAGTACTGGGATTACAGGCGTGAGCCACTGCACCCGGCCTATTTTCTTCTGTTTAATAATTTAGCAACATTTTGAAGGCAGAGAAGCAACATTTTGAAGGCAGAGAAGAAGGAGAAAAAAATATTTTTTAATAAATAAAAAATAATTTAGCAACATTTTAATACATTTGTTATTTTACTCTGTGCTAATTACAATTTAATGACTAAGATATTTTAAAATTTACACATTTTGGCTAGCTGCAAAGACATATAATAGGGTAATCAATATGCATAAAAGACTGTAATGCATAAAAATATACTACCTTCATAATGTATGCATGTTACAGGCAAAATATAACTTATGCATAAAATACATCATATAAGAATAGAATCTGGTGTGAAAAGTGTAACAGAAATGCAAATTCAGGACAGAAAGGACTATAAAATTTTTAAACGTCAAAAAAGGAAGCTGTTTATATATTTTTATAAATGAGTAAAAGGGGTATCAAATCACAATGGTATTTAGAGTCCACTAAAAAGAGTGATTTAGGCCAGGCGCGGTGGCTCACGCCTGTAATCCCAGCACTTTGGGAAGCCGAGGCAGGCGGATCACGAGGTCAGGAGATCGAGACCATCCTGGTTAACACGGTGAAACCCCGTCTCTACTAAAAAAATACAAAAAAATTAGCCAGGCATTGTAGTGGGCGCCTGTAGTCCCAGCTACTCGGGAGGCTGAGGCAGAAGAATGGCGTGAACCCAGGAGGCGGAGCTTGCAGTGAGCCCAGATCAAGCCACTGCACTCTAGCCTGGGTGACAGAGTGAGACTCCATCTCAAAAAAAAAAGAGTGATTTATCAGTATTATATAAAGTTATTAAAAATCATTAGCTGGGCACACTGGCTCATGCTTATAATCCCAGCATTTTGGGAGGCCAAGGCAGGCGGATCACTTGAGGTCAGGAGTTCGAGACCAGCCCGGCCAACACGGCGAAACCCCATCTCTACTAAAAATACAAAAACAGCCAGGCATGGTGGTAGGGGCCTGTGGTCCCAGCTACTGGGGAGGCTGAGGCAGGAGAATCACTTGAACCTGGGAGACGGAGGTTGTAGTGAGCCGAGATTGTGCCACTGCACTCCAGCCTAGGCGACAGAGCCTACTTTCAACTTAGTAGAAAGCTATAACTCAACTTCCCACCATGCCTTTCATAGAACGATGCAAAGCACAGCCTATATTTTAGATGTTTTGTTTCCTAATGGCATAGATAGGTATTCTTTTATCATCAATTCTTACCATGAACATAGTTCCTAAAAGTCAGAGACAACAAAATGGTACAGTGGTAGTCCTCAACATTTTTTTCTGCCCTAAATTACCAGAGAAAAATGACATACACTCCAAAGAACAGAAGACGGAGAAGCAAGGGGCAGCACAGGGAAGGCGCCTCTTTATTCTGCCTCTAGCCCCTACAAAGAGAACCACTGAGTGAAAAAAATCACTAGATACAAATCAAAAAACCTGCAGTATCATCCTGATTCTGACATTAACTTGTTTTCTGAACTGGGCAAGCCACTTAATTTCTCTAATGAGGATAAAACTGCCTATGTCACAGCGTTGCTATCCAGATCAAATAACATTACACTAAAAGTGTCCAGCGCATTATTTAACAATTATAATAAATACTCATCCCTGCCCCCTCTTCTTGGAATCTTCTACCCCTATAAAATGAAGAATTCAATTAGCTCAAAAAGGGAGGAAAGGGCACTTTTAAATGCTCATAACTTTTATAAGAGCCTTTTATTGAGACTGAAACAAACACTTTTTATTCAAATGTGCTGCTCCTCTGAAGACTAGCATAGCACAGAACTTGCTGCCTTGAAAGGCGCAGGTACGGACTGTGAAGTTCCGAAACAGGACAGTCATAAGAGAGGTGCCATGCCTAATGTTGCACAGTTAATGTCAAGTTAAGACTTGGTACATAGCAGATGACAATAAAATATTCTATAAATACTTGGAACTAAAATTGCCTTCCAATAATTAAATCAGTAAAATTTCTATAAATCTACAAATATTGGCACATAGTCCAAAGAATCCCAACAGTATCAAGTAAAGTTTTACAGAATTGGCAAAACCAATCAGGTAGACAGTGTGGATGTGGCAATTTTAAATAACATATTTAATTGGCTCTTTCAATTTTAAAAAAAGTTGATTAAAATATAATAGGAAGAAAATGGGGGGGCAAAACCATTAATCACTACAACAATGTTTGAGACTAAAGCTGGACTGCAATTTAAGAAGCTTATAAAGAAATAGATTAAGAGTAAATCACAGGGTTAGAATAAAAAAGCAAAAAGTTACAAGGTTTATGAAAATAGTATTTTTAAATCTCATTAACAAAGTAAATGAGGATTAAAACTCAATTAGAGAAAGCTGAAAGAATTAAACTAGATTTAAGCCTAAATACCTAAAATAGAACTATACTCTTTGTATTCTTAATTTTTCTTATGCTTTTTATTTTAAAAAATTAATATTGATAATTGTTCAAAATGACTAGCCACATATTTTTATTAAAGGACATTTTTAAATTTGGAATTGGAAGATATTGATATCACTGCTTAGCTCTTGGGTCACATCAACCTCCCATTTATTTGCTAATATATTTTATTTCTGGCTTCTGTCTCCATATTTGCACTGTGATTTGCCCGGCAGAGGGTGCCACTGACATCCCATTCAAATACAGGGGACCCTTTGAGGTGTTACTTTACTAGATATCTCTGTTGCATCAGGTATTATTGACTATTCTTATATAAACTCATCATACTTCATCAGAGATTGTCTTAGTTCTGCTTTTTCTTAATCTCATTCTATACTCATTCTTTATCTATCCATCTATTAAATGTTCCAGCTTCCAGCCCACTTCTCCTTTTACTTTTTACTCTTTTTTTTTAGAAAGTTTCATCTACTGGTTGCTTTAAATACCATGTACATAATAATAAAAATAGTGCTAGCAATAGCTGCCATTTATTGAATAATATTGCATCAAACTATGTAAAATTAAATACAATTAAAGAGTCCAGGCGAGGCACTGTAGCTCACATGTGTAATCCCAGCACTTTGAGAGAATGAGGTGAGAGGATTCCAAGACCAGCCTGGGCAACATAGTGAGACCCATATCTAAAAAATAAATTTTTTTAAAATTAGCTGGGCATGGTAGGGCACATGCCTGTAGTCCCAGCTACTCAGGAGGCTGAGGTAAGAGAATCACTTAAGCCTGGGAGGCTACAGGGAGGCATGACAGCACCACTCACTGAACTCCAGACTGGGCAACACAGCAAGACCCTGTCTCCAAAAACAAAAGGAGTCCAGCCATGACTCTTCTACCTGCCAAAAAACATAAATCCAACTGTCTCCTGAATATGCCTGCCTGGATATCACAGTCATCTCAAGCTTGAACAAAACTCAATTCAATCTTTCAGGCCCCTCTTCCATATCCTCCTCCTATACTCCCTAACTCATTTGTAAATACCACCATCAGTCACCAAAACCAAAAATTCAAATGTTATCTCTAACTCCTTTACCCTCTTCATTAAATCAATCAAGTCTTACCTTGATAACACGAAAGTATTATTGTACTCTCTCCCAACCATTCTATCATAACTAAAGTGATCAAGTCATCATCTCGCAACAGGTTTATCACTACAGCCTCCTCAAATCTATTGATCCACTGCAGACAAAGCAATTCACATAATCCTAAAATATGAATCCAACCATGTCATCTGCCTGCTTAAATCTCTCAAGTGCTCTCCATTGCCAATAACAGAGGCATGAGAGATTTCAAGCTCCTCAGTAGCCAAAAATATTAGCTAACATATGCCAAACATACAAATAATCTCATTCAATCCTCACAAGAACCCTAATATCCTTATTTTACTCACAAGGAAACTGAGCTTCCATAGATAACCAAGGTCACACAGCTCCAGGGCACACTCTTAACCTCTATTTTATAATGCCACTGTGAAGAAGTAAGTGATTTCTTTCCACATATGTCTCCTCAATTAGATTATAAGCTGCTTAAAGGCAAAACAGTTACTTAATATTGTATTCCCAGTATTTGGCAAAAGAGTAACCATAAAACATGTGCTCCAAAAAGTGTGTGTTGAGCTGTGAAATGAACTGTTAAAAAATAATCTATGTTTATGTATCCTTAGAAGTACCATTTCCTTCAATATTCAAAGTTAGGTTTGAACATCAAATAATCCAAAGAACAGCATCTTCTATCTGGGCAAAATGAAGGAAAGTAGTCTGTGTTCATTTAGTATCCATAATTTAGGTTGTTTTTTGAGGAAGCCCCAGAGCAACTCAGGACCAATCACTCAATATGTGAAATGACATAAAGATTCAAAGAGCAGTTTATTTCAAATTTTAAGAATTTAGAATTTTGAAGGAGAGAAGCAGAATAACCAAAGACTATCTGTTAATGTGGGTCACAAGGTAGTCAAGTAAGAGAAAATATTCAAACTTAAGAAGCATTTCCGAATACCACCAATAATCTAGAATATGTTATAGAAAAATATATACACAAGATACAACTTTTTTTGAAGATACCTTTTAAAAAATATAAACATATAAAAAGAAATGTAAAATTTTACAATAAACCTAAGCTGTACTGGTTAATATCATAAATGCTAATTATATCTATTAAAATGTAATTAACATGAAATAAAATGTTGAAATTCATCAGTTGCACTAGCCACACTTCAAATGATCAAAGCCAAATGTAACTAGTGGTTACCATGTTGGATAGCACAGATACACAACATTTCGATAATCATTAAACATTCTAGTAGACAGCACACACTGCTGCAAAGATACTGACCCCAGATTTCATTTGTACTTTATTGACTTCTGCATGGTCTGAATTTTTTTCTAAAAAGCATTTACTTTTTTTTTGAATCTAACAGATTTAGCAAATGATCACTACCATAAGATGTATATGTTTTTTAAAAAAATCAGCCTAACCATTTTGTAACCCATATTAAATGTATTTAAATTTTACGTGTTATTAAAAGATAATAGAAGAATACCTAAAATAAAGAAAGAAATATTTGTAGGGATAAGAAAATTCGTTGGTAAAGATCTCTTTTTTCCAAATTAATCCCTAAATACAATACTAAACAAAAATCCCAGACAGAATATTTAGGTCAATTAAAGACCTAAATATACAAAACATAATGTTGAAAGTTGTAGAAAAAATATGGCAATAGCTTTATAAAGAATTAACTAAAAGGCCGGGCACGGTAACTCACACCTGTAATCCCAGCACTTTGGGAGGCTGACGTGGGTGGATCACTTGAGGTCAGGAGTTCAAGACCAGCCTGGCCAACATGGTGAAACCCCATCTGTATTAAAAATACAAAAATGAGCCAGGCGTGGTGACACATGCCTGTAATCTCAGCTACTCGGGAGACTGAGGCATGAGAATAGCTTGAACCCGGGAGGCAGAGGTTGCAGTGAGCCGAGATCATGCCACTGCCGTCCAGCCTGAGAGACAGTGAAACTTCATCTCAAAAAAAAAAAAAAAATTAACTATAAAAGTGTCAGAGCAGTTTACAATTCATTTTAAAGCAAAACAATTAAATGTCTAGCTTTTAACCTAACACATGCAGTCTCACTTGACACTCCAAATATTTTTTTCACTTTCAAAGCTAACATACACCCATTTGTAGAAGTAATAAATTTTTATTTATAGAAATAATTCAGTTGTAAATTATTGGCACTGAATAACCAGCACTAAAATTTATGGCCAATTACTTTGAGCATTTTCCTTTTTTTAATTTTTAGAGACAGGGTCTCACTATATTGCCTAGGATGGAGTGCAGTGGCTATTCACAGGCATAATCGTGGTGCATGACAGCTCGAGCCTCCCAAGTAGCTGGCACTACAGGCAAGCACCACCACAGCCAGCTACTTCGGGCATTTTAGGTGTGAACATTAACATCTTTCATGCATACTTAGATTAATAAAAACTCATGTAAGGTTTGTATGTTTATTTTATTAAAGGTTTAGATCTGTGAGAAAAACACGTTTCCTCAACTACTCCCGTCATAAAACTGAGTATTTTCTTTTTTTTTTTTTTTTTTTTTTTCCTGAGATGGAGTCTCACTCTGTCACCCAGGCTGGAGTGCAGTGGCGCAATCTCAGTTCACTGCAACCTCTGCTCCTGGGTTCAAGCAATTCTCCTGCCTCAGCCTCCTGAGTAGCTGGGACTGCAGGCACGCACCACCATACCCAGCTAATTTTTTATTTTTAACAGAGATGGGGTTTCACCTTGTTAGCCAAGCTGGTCTCTAACTCCTGACCTCAGGTGATCCACTTACCTCGGCCTCCCAAAGTGCTAGGATTACAGGTGTGAGCCACCACACCCAGCCAAAACTGAGTATTTTCATTTCTACTGATGGTTTTCCTTTCTCAATTACCATTTCATTCATTCTCTCATTCCTCTTACTTTGATGATATTTATCTAGTGTCAGGAAAAACCAAGGCAAACCTATCTTACACATTCCTTCCCTGCCTTTTTCATCCCTATTAACATACCTCCATAATTATAGACCAGGGCTCAACTGGAGGTATTCATATGTTCCACATTTCCTATTCCCTCATGCCCACTGTGTCCCTACAGTTTACTAGAAAAGATTCTTTTCAATAATGTACTTTCTGCCACAGGTGTTCCTAATAATTTTCAATTCTTTTTTTTGGTGGGAGGGACAGGAGTTTGAGGCTGCAGCGAGTAGGCTGTGATTGTGCTACTGCACTCCAGTCTGGGAAACAGAAAAACTTGTCTCTAAAAAAAAAAAAAAAAAAAATCAGAATCAGAAAAATATTTTATCAAATGAATTTTGACAATTAGAACTCACTTTCATAGTGTAAGATTCTAATCAGTATATATCTCATTCATTTGGTATATGTCTTAGTCCCCTTGTGCTGCTATAACAAAAACACCACAGACCAGGCTATTTATTTTCTTATGTTTTGTTGTTGTTGTTTTATTTTTCTTATTTTGTTTGGGGTAATTTGTAAACAATAGAAATATATTTCTCACATTCCTGGAGGCTGGGAAATCCAAGGTTAAGGCACCGGCAAGACTGGCATCTGGCAAGGCTTTTCTCTGCTTCTAAGATGGAACCTTGTTGCTGCATCCTCCAGAGGGGAGGAACACTGTGGCCTCACATGGCAGAAGGAATGTAAAGGCAGGAGAGCTCTCCCTTCAACCTTGAGTCCTTTCACAAGTGTGCTAATCCCATTCATAAGAGCAGAGCCTTCATAACTTGGTCAACCCCCAAGAGTCACACTTCTTATACTGCTACACTGGGGATAAGTTTCAACATGAATTTTTGGAGAGAATACCATCATTTAAACCATAGCAATATACCATTTATCTATGCTGGGTGCAGTGGCTCATGCTTGTAATCCCAGCACTTTGGGAGACCAAGGTGGGCAGATCACCAGAGGTCAGGAGTTCGAGACCAGCCTGGCCAACATGGTGAAACCCTCTCTCTACTAAAACTGCAAAAATTAGCTGGGCATGGTGGCACATGCCTATAGTCCCAGCTACTCAGGAAGCTGAGGCAAGAGGATCGCTTGAACCCGGGAGGCAGAGGTTGCAGTGAGCTGAGATTGCGCCACTGCACTGCAGCTTGGGTGACAGAGCAAGACTCCATCTCAAAAATAAAAAATAAAAATAAATAAATAAATAAATATATATATATATATACACTAGTACTTATCTAAATACTTATCTAATGGTGGCTCAAAATGTAGGCTAAACACAATCCGTTTACATCATAAGGTAAATTTTTAAATATATTTGGAAGAAATAGCCAGGAGTAACAATAGAGAAGACTCTTTTATTGTTAGGGTCCAAAGACTTGTTTTTTATCTTCAAGTACTTATTTGAAAATCAAAGTTAAAGATTAAAACCTTCCAAATATAAAATAAAACTTCAGCTAGCCACTTAGGACCAGCTGCTAGTAAAACATGTAAAACAAAGACATTACTCGAGCTCCCAGCAGCGTCACTGATGGCAGCAGCAGGCTGTCTAGAGCAGCTGCTACAAAGACACTGGCTGCAATAGGGGAGATGCAGCCAGGGCTGCATGCTCCACAGAGCCCATGGGAGCTGGGAACAAGTGGGAGCTGCACCCACTTCCAAGTTGGTAGGGCTTGAGCCCCACCCTCCTGAGTGCAGGTGCAGCCACCCAGCCATGGCTGTGGACCCAGGTACCCCTGCGCTCTCTGGGGCCCGGGAAGTCCGCCTTTACCCTGCAGGCTCAGAAGTGCCTGTTCCCATGCCTGGCCTCTCCTCGATCCCAGCACCTGCTCCGGGGTGGAGCAAAGTCGTGGCCAAGCCCAGGCACTGTCACAACCCAGCGGGTGTGCATGTGCTCGGGGTGGCACTGACATACCAGCCCCCTGCCCCCTCAGCCCCCTCTGGACTTCAGGTGCAGAGAAGCAAAGCATGGGAGGGAGGCCAAGGTGGGGCTGAGGGCAGCTCAATGGGGCTAGCAAGTACCCTCATGACCAACAGCCTGCACACTGTAGACAACATGATTGATGGCAGCAGGAGGCAGACAGTCTCCTGGGAAAAAAGGGGTGGGTTCAGGTGAAGCCCCACCTTCAAGCCAGGGACAGCCTGAAGCATGTGGGCCAGGCTGTCAGTTCCAGGTGGGGTCCACTGAGGGGAGTGAGAATTCATGGTACTTTTTCCAGACCCATCCATAGCTGCCCATGGACCAATCAGCACACACTTCTCCCTTGTGAAACCCATAAAAACCCTGGACTCAGCCAGACTTACAGAGACCCGGGACTACCAACTGTGGAAAGGAGTTACCCCCTCAGGGTCTCATCTCTCTGAGAGGTGGACACTTGTCAGGACGACCTGTCTGCAGAAAGGAGCTACCCACTTCGGGTCTCCTGAGAGCTGTTCTGTTGCTCAATGAAGCTCCTCTCCACCTTGCTCACCCTCCAGTTGTCCCCATACCTCATTGTTCATGGACACAGGATAAGAAGTTAAGACCCACCAAGTGGCAGGACTGAAACAGCTGTAACACAAACAGGGCTAAAACATGCCTCGCCCCACTCAGCACCTTGCAGGCAACAAGAAGGAAAGAAGAGCTGCAGCCCTTCTGAAAGCCCAGACCTAAGGGGTCCCCAATCCAGGGCTGTGACACTCTCTTTGGGGCTCTGTGGTTTCTGGTGTCTCCAGGCTTCCAGGCACCACCATATTATCCTCATCCAGATGTGGGTTCCTACAGTGGAAGCCACTTGAGATGCTTCAGATCCAGCCTCAGGCTTGCAAGAAAGCCAGCACCTGTGCCAGCTCCTGGAGATGCCCACCCCCCCGCAGCAGCCGGCGTGAGTGGCTCTACACAGTGGCCGGACCCCATACAAGCTTGCTTACACACCCTTCGCCACGCCACTCTGCACCTGGCTTGCCCTTGACAGGTGTGGGATCCAGGCTGGTAGCATGAGCCAAACGCAGCCTGCCAGGCCAAACGAGCAGAACAAGCCCAGCAGGCACAAGCAAACCTCAGGCAAAGGCTCCACCAACCACAGTAGCTTCTGGCTGGAAAAGCAACACCCTAAGGATCCTGTGACATCATCACACAGCTGCCAAGTCATAATCACTCTGATCACATTTGCCTGAAATTTTAAAAACAGTGATCCAAAAACATAATGTTGAGTGAAAAACAGCACACTACCAAAGACTACACATAGTATTAGCCCATAAACATTTATCTTCAGGTTATATATGCCTAACAAACATCTGGAGGCATGTTCACCAAAATAACAACACTGATTATATATGTGTGAAAGCTAATCATACAAATTGGGTCATTCTTGTCATATCTGACTAAAACAGGTGACAGGCTGGGGGGAAGAGCACTCAGCACACATAACATTGCTCCAAGAAGGTAATTCTCTGCAAGGCTGGCTGCTGAAACTGCCTGTTGTAATCTGAAAACAGTTTTATCCAGTAGCTACTGAAACAATGAGCTGTGACTCTAAAAGACTAGTTTTACTCACTGCAGTCACTCACCAATCAAAGCTTGCCACCTCCCCAAAACTAGTGCCAATGAGCTTTCTTTCAAAACAATACAAAACATTTCACCTTTTTATAAAACTTCCAATCTTATCTTTCTTCTTCAGACATAGCAAAGACCACCTGGTCTGTGTGTATATCCCAAATTTCAATTCTTGCTTCCCATATAAAATGTTCTACATTTATGAGTTTGTCTCTATATTTTATTTTACTTTTGAAATACATAATAAAATTTCAAATTTTTACGTTGCTCTTTACTTTTATACATCATGATTTTTTTAAAATAGTGACCATGAATTAGTTGACTTCCTGAACAAAATATCTCACACTACACAAACAAAAGAGATCTAATTTTAAACCCGTGAATTCATGTCCAACTGATTTTATTTTCTGTTTATTACAGCCTTTGATGTATAACTGACATACAATAAACTGTAGACATTTAAAGTATACAATTTGATACATTATATACCCATATAAGCATCACACTACCAGTTTTCCCCTAACATAACCTTTATAGGGTTAAGAAAGTTATCTACATAGTTACCTAGGTTGCTTTTTTTTTTTAATCAGGAATAGACATTAGATTTTGTCAAAAGGTTTTTGTCTATTGAGATAATTATACGGAGTTTTCTTAGACTGTTAGGTTAGTTTCTTATTACATTTCTTCTTTTTTTTTTTTTGAGACAGATTCTCAGGCTGTCACCCTGGCTGGAGTGCAGTGGTGCAATCTCAGCTCACTGCAACCTCCGCCTCCCAGGTTCACCCAATTCTCCTGCCTCAGCCTCCCGAGTGTCTGGGATTACAGGCACACACCACCATGCCCAGCTAATTTTTGTATTTTTAATAGAGATGGAATTTCGCCCTATTGGCCAGGCTGGTCTCAAACTCCTGACCTCAAGTGATCCATCCACCTCAGCCTCCCAAAGTGCTGGGATTACAGGCGTGAGCCACCACGCCCAGCCTTCTAATTACATTTCAAATGTTAACCTGCTCTACATTCCTGGTACACTACTTAATTCTGCAATAAATGATATAGAGAGTGATAATGTGGATAAGTCATTTTCAACTTTCATTATGAATTTGTATTCAAAGTTGGGAAAACAATTATAAATAGATAACAGAATGAAAACATCAACCTTAAAAACACAGTTAATAGAAGTAAGGAGATAGAAAGATGGAAGAAGTAGCAGAGGAAAGAATAGGGGCACCTATCTCGTTCTCCATAATGAGAAGTCAACGGATTCCACTGAAATTTGGGTTTTTTTGTTTTGGTTTGGTTTGGCTTGGTGTAATTTTTTTTTTTTTTTTTTTTTTTTTTTTGAGACAGAGTCTCAACTCTGTCACCCAGGCTGGAGTGCAATGGTGCAATTTCAGCTCACTGCAACCTCTGCCTCCCGGGTTCAAGCAATTCTCCTGCCTCAGCCACCCGAGTAGCTGGGACTATGGGTGTGTGCCATCACAGCTGGCTAATTTTTGGTATTTTCAGTAGACACAGGGTTTTGCCATGTTGGCAAGGCTTGAACTCCTGACCTCAAGTGATTCACTCGCCTCAGCCTCCGAAAGTGCTGGAATTACAGGTGTGAGCCACCACACCCAGCCTGAAATTTGACAGAACAAGAAATTTTAAGAAATGTAAGTATAGTATATTATTTAAAAGTACAAGGTAACCAAAAGAACTAAAATCATGAACGTAACTGTATACAGTAGTATTTTCTGACTGGGAAAGTGTGTTTTAAAGTTTCTATCTGAATGTCTTAGGATAAAACACATCTCCCAGTTTATCCTAGACCCTCAGCACATTTCCTATTATATTACCGTAAGTCAAATTTACACATTTATAAATTCTTGTCTTACCTTTTGATATTTGAGTTTAGCCAAATATACTTATAGGGGTAATCCCCAGGATATAAAAAAAAGTTTCAAAAAATTATTGTCCCCCATAATTACTTACATTTCTATATAGTATCAATGAACAATAAGAAAATGAAAGAAAACAATCCCAATTTACAATGGCATCAAAAACAATAAAATTAAATTTAACCAAAGAAGTGTAAGACTTATGCACTGAAAACCTACTAAACACTGCTAAAATTATTTTTAAAAGACCTAAGGCTAGGCGCAGTGGCTTATGCCTATAATCCCATAACTTTGGGAGGCCAAGACGGGCGGATCACAAGGTCAGGAGTTTGAGACAAGCCTGATCAACATGGTGAAACCCCATCTCTACTAAAAATACAAAAATTAGCCAGGCATGATGGCACACGCCTGTAATCCCAGCTACTCAGGAGGCTGAGGCAGTAGAATCGCTTCAACCCGGGAAACGGAGATTGCAGTGAGCTGAGATCATGCCACTGCACTCCAGCCTGGACAACAGAGCAAGATTCTGTCTCCAAAAAAAAAAAAAAAAAAAGACCTAAATAAATGGAAAGACATTCTGTCTTCATAACTTGGAAGACTTAATCATGTATTTATCTATACATTCAATGTAATTCTGATCAAAATTCCAACTGCCTTTTTTACAGAAATGAAAAAGTTATCCCCAAAAATTCATATGGAATTGTGAGGGATCTCAAATTAAAAAATAATAATAATAATCTTGAAAAACAAAGTTGGAGGACTTAACTTCCTGACTTCAAAATTTACTACAAAGCTACAGTAGTCAAAACAGTGTCGTACAGGCCAGGTATAGTGGCTAACGCCTATAATCCCAGCACTTTGGGAGGCCAAGGTGGGAAGACAACTTGGGCCTAGGATCAAGCCAGGCTTGAGTTTGAGACCAGCCTGGGCAACATAAGGAGACCCCGTTTATACAAAAAAATTTTAAAAATAGCTAGGGATGGTGGTACACGCATATAGTCTCAGTTACTTGGGAGGCTGAAATAGAAGAATGACTTGAACCCAGGAGTTCAAGGTTTCAGTGAGCTATGATTGCACCACTGCACCCCAGCCTGGGTGACAGAGCAAGACCCTGTCTCCAAAAAAAAAACAAAAAAACAAAACAAAAATACACAAAAACACCAATGTCATACTGGCATAAGGACAGACATATGTATCAATGGAATAGAATGGAGTCCAGAAATTTACCCATTTATCTATGGTCACCTGATTTTGTCAAGAGTATAGATCATTCAATGGGGAAAAGAATAGTCTCTTCAACAAATGATATTGAGACAACTGGATTTCCACAAGCAAAAGAATAAAGTTGAACCCTTATTTCATACCTTATACAAAAATTAACTCAAAATTGATCAAATGCCTAAATCTAAGACCTTAAACTACAAAACTCTTAGACGAAAACACAGGCACAAATCTTTGTGATCCTGGATTTAACAACAGATTCTTACATATGACAGCAAAAGCATAAGCAACAAAAGGAAAATAAATTGGACATCATCAAAATTTAAAACTTTTGTGCGGCTCCGCCTCCCGGGTTCACGCCATTCTCCTGCCTCAGCCTCTCCGAGTGGCTGGGACTACAGGCGCCCGCCACCACGCCCGGCTAATTTTTTTTGTGTTTTTAGTAGAGACGGGGTTTCACTGTGGTCTCGATCTCCTGACCTTGTGATTCGCCCACCTCGGCCTCCCAAAGTGCTGGGATTACAAGCGTGAGCCACCGCGCCCGGCCCATTTTTTTTTCTTTTAAAACAGAAACTCGGGGGTGGAGCCAAGATGGCGGAATAGGAACAGCTCCGGTCTCCAGCTCCCAGCCCCAGCGACACAGAAGACTGGTGATTTCTGCATTTCTGCTTGAGGTACCGGTTTCATCTCACTAGGGAGTGCCTAACAGTGGGTGCAGGACAGTCGGTGAAGTGCACTGTGCGTGAGCCGAAGCAGGGCGAGGCACTGCCTCACTCGGGAAGCGCAAGGGGTCAGGGAGTTCCCTTTCCTAGTCAAAGAAAGGGGAAACAGACGGCACCTGGAATATCGGGTCAGTCCCATCCTAATACTGCGCTTTTCCAACGGGCCTGGAAAACGGCACACTAGGAGATTGTGTCCCACACCTGGCTCGGAGGGTCCTAAGCCCACGGAGTCTCGCTGATTGCTAGCACAGCAGTCTGAGATCACGCTGCAAGGCGGCAGCGAGGCTGGGGGAGGGGCGCCCGCCATTGCCCAGGCTTGCTTAGGTAAACAAAGCAGCCAGGAAGCTCGAACTGGGTGGAGCCCACCACAGCTCAAGGAGGCCTGCCTGCCTCTGTAGGCTCCACCTCTGGGGGCAGGACACAGACAAACAAAAACCCAGCAAGAACCTCCACAGACTTAAATGTCCCTGTCTGACTGACAGCTTTGAAGAGAGTAGTGGTTCTCCCAGCACGCAGCTGGAGATCTGAGAACGGACAGACTGCCTCCTAAAGTGGGTCCCTCACCCCTGAGCAGCCTAACTGGGAGGCACCCCCCCAGTAGGGACAGACTGACACCTCACTCAACCGGGTACTCCTCTGAGACAAAACTTTCAGAGGAACTATCAGACAGCTGAATTTGTGGTCTCAGGAAAATCCGCTGTTCTGCAGCCACCACTGCTGACACGCAGCCAAACAGGGTCTGGAGTGGACCTCTAGTAAACTCCAACAGACCTGCAGCTGAGGGTCCTATCTGGTAGAAGGAAAACTAACAAACAGAAAGGACATCCACACCAAAAATCCATCTGTACATCACCATCATCAAAGACAAAAGGTAGATAAAACCACAAAGATGGGGAAAAAACAGACCAAAAAAACTGGAAACTCTAAAAAACAGAGCACCTCTCCTCCTCCAAAGGAACGCAGTTCCTCACCAGCAACAGAACAAAGCTGGATGGAGGATGACTTTGATGAGTTGAGAGAAGAAGGCTTCAGACGATCAAACTACTCTGAGCTACGAGAGGAAATTCAAAACAATAGCAAAAAAGTTAAAAACTTTGAAAAAAACTTAGAAGACTGGATAACTAGAATAACCAATGGAGAGAAGGGCTTAAAGGAGATGATGGAGCTGAAAGCCAAGTTTCGAGAACTACGCGAAGATTGCAGAAGCCTCAGTAGCAGATGTGATCAACTGGAAGAAAGGGTATCGCTGATGGAAGATGAAATGAATGAAATGAAGAGAGAAGGAAAGTTTAGAGAAAAAAGAATAAAAAGAAATGAACAAAGCCTCCAAGAAATTTGGGACTATGTGAAAAGACCAAACCTACGTCTGATTGGTGTACCTGAAAATGATGGGGAGAATGGAACCAAGTTGGAAAACACTCTGCAAGATATTCTCCAGGAGAACTTCCCCAATCTAGCAAGGCAGGCCAGCATTCAGATTCAGGAAATACAGAGAACGCCACAAAGATACTCCTCGAGAAGGGCAACTCCAAGACACATAATTGTCAGATTCACCAAAGTGGAAATGAAGGAAAAAATGTTAAGGGCAGCCAGAGAGAAAGGTCGGGTTACCCACAAAGGGAAGCCCATCAGACTAACAGCTGATCTCTCAGCAGAAACTCTACAAGCCAGAAGAGAGTGGGGGCCGATATTCAACATCCTTAAAGAAAAGAATTTTCAACCCAGAATTTCCTATCCCGCCAAACTAAGCTTCATAAGTGAAGGAGAAATAAAATACTTTACAGACAAGCAAACGCTGAGTGATTTTGTCACCACCAGGCCTGCCCTAAAAGAGCTCCTGAAGGAAGCACTAAACATGGAAAGGAACAACCGGTACCAGCCACTGCAAAAACATGCCAAACTGTAAAGACCATCGAGGCTAGGAAGAAACTATAGCATCTAATGAGCAAAATAACCAACTAACATCATAATGACAGGATCAGATTCACACATAACAATATTCACGTTAAATGTAAATGGGCTAAATGCTCCAATCAAAAGACACAGACTGGCAAACTGGATAAGGAGTCAGGACCCATCAGTGTGCTGTATTCAGGAAACCCATCTCACGTGCAGAGACACACATAGACTCAAAATAAAGGGATGGAGGAAGATCTATCAAGCAACTGGAAAACAAAAAAAGGCAGGGGTTGCAATCCTAGTCTCTGATAAAACAGACTTTAAACCAACAAAGATCAAAAGAGACAAAGAAGGCCATTACATAATGGTAAAGGGATGAATTCAACAAGAAGAGCTAACTATCCTAAATATATATGCACCCAACACAGGAGCACCCAGATTCATAAAGCAAGTCCTCAGTGACCTACAAAGGGACTTAAACTCCCATACAATAATAATGGGAGATTTTAACACCCCACTGTCAGCATTAGACAGATCAACGAGACAGAAAGTTAACAAGGATATCCAGGAATTGAACTCAGCTCTACATAAAGTGGACCTAATAGACATCTACAGAACTCTCCACCCCAAGTCAACAGAATATACATTTTTTTCAGCACCACACCACACCTATTCCAAAATTGACCACATAGTTGGAAGTAAAGCTCTCCTCAGCAAATGTAAAAGAACAGAAATTATAACAAACTGTCTCTCAGATCACAGTGCAATCAAACTAGAACTCAGGTTTAAGAAACTCACTCAAAACCGCTCAACTACATGGAAACTGAACAACCTGCTCCTGAATGACTATTGGGTACATAATGAAATGAAGGCAGAAATAAAGATGTTCTTTGAAACCAATGAGAACAAAGACACAACATACCAGAATCTCTGGGACACGTTCAAAGCAGTGTGTAGAGGGAAATTTATAGCACTAAATGCCCACAAGAGAAAGCAGGAAAGATCCAAAATTGACACCCTAACATCACAATTAAAAGAACTAGAAAAGCAAGAGCAAACACATTCAAAAGCTAGCAGAAGGCTAGAAATAACTAAAATCAGAGCAGAACTGAAGGAAATAGAGACACAAAAAACCCTTCAAAAAATTAATGAATCCAGGAGCTGGTTTTTTGAAAAGATCAACAAAATTGATGGACCGCTAGCAAGACTAATAAAGAAGAAAAGAGAGAAGAAACAAATAGATGCAATAAAAAATGAAAAAGGGGATATCACCACCGATCCCACAGAAATACAATCTACCATCAGAGAATACTACAAACACCTCTATGCAAATAAACTAGAAAATCTAGAAGAAATGGATAAATTCCTCGACAAATACACCCTCCCAAGACTAAACCAGGAAGAAGTTGAATCTCTGAATAGACCAATAACAGGTTCTGAAATTGTGGCAATAATCAATAGCTTACCAACCAAAAAGAGTCCAGGACCTGATGGATTCACAGCTGAATTCTACCAGAGGTACAAGGAGGAACTGGTACCATTCCTTCTGAAACTATTCCAATCGATAGAAAAAGAGGGAATCCTCCCTAACACATTTTACGAAGCCAGCATCGTCCTGATACCAAAACCTGGCAGAGACATAACCAAAAAAGAGAATTTTAGACCAATATCCTTGATGAACATTGATGCAAAAATCCTCAATAAAATACTGGCAAACCGAATCCAGCAGCACATCAAAAAGCTTATCCACCATGATCAAGTGGGCTTCATCCCTGGGATGCAAGGCTGGTTCAACATACGCAAATCAATAAATGTAATCCAGCATATAAACAGAACCAAAGACAAAAACCACATGATTATCTCAATAGATGCAGAAAAGGCCTTTGACAAAATTCAACAACCCTTCATGCTAAAAACTCTCAATAAATTAGGTATTGATGGGACGTATCTCAAAATAATAAGAGCTATCTACGACAAACCCACAGCCAATATCATACTGAATGGGCAAAAACTGGAAGCATTCCCTCTGAAAACTGGCACAAGGCAGGGATGCCCTCTCTCACAGCTCCTATTCAACATAGTGCTGGAAGTTCTGGCCGGAGCAATCGGGCAGGAGAAGGAAATAAAGGGTATTCAATTAGGAAAAGAGGAAGTCAAATTGTCCCTGTTTGCAGATGATATGATTGTATATCTAGAAAACCCCATTGTCTCAGCCCAAAATCTCCTTAAGCTGATTAGCAACTTCAACAAAGTCTCAGGATACAAAATCAATGTACAAAAATCACAAGCATTCTTGTACACCAATAACAGACAAACAGAGAGCCAAATCATGAGTGAACTCCCATTCACAATTGCTTCAAAGAGAATAAAATACCTAGGAATCCAACTTACAAGGGATGTGAAGGACCTCTTCAAGGAGAACTACAAACCACTGCTCAATGAAATAAAAGAGGATACAAACAAATGGAAGAACATTCCATGCTCATGGGTTGGAAGAATCAATATCGTGAAAATGGCCATACTGCCCAAGGTAATTTATAGATTCAATGCCATCCCCATCAAGCTACCAGTGACTTTCTTCACAGAATTGGAAAAAACTACTTTAAAGTTCATAGGGAACCAAAAAAGAGCCCGCATCGCCAAGTCAATCCTAAGCCAAAAGAACAAAGCTGGAGGCATCACGCTACCTGACTTTAAACTATACTACAAGGCTACAGTAGCCAAAACAGCATGGTACTGGTACCACAATAGAGACATAGATCAATGGAACAGAACAGAGCCCTCAGAAATGATGCCGCATAGCTACAACTATCTGATCTTTGACAAACCTGACAAAAACAAGAAATGGGGAAAGGATTCCCTATTTAATAAATGGTGCTGGGAAAACTGGCTAGCCATATGTAGAAAGCTGCAACTGGATCCCTTCCTTACACCTTATACAAAAATTAATTCAAGATGGATTAAAGACTTATATGTTAGACCTAAAACCATTAAAATCCTACAAGAAAACCTAGGCAATACCATTCAGGACATAGGCGTGGGCAAGGACTTCATGTCTAAAACACCAAAAGCAATGGCAACAAAAGCCAAAATCGACAAATGGGATCTCATTAAACTAAAGAGCTTCTGCACAGCAAAAGAAACTATCATCAGAGTGAACAGACAACCTACAGAATGGGAGAAAATTTTTGCAACCTACTCATCTGACAAAGGGCTAATATCCAGAATCTACAATGAACTCAAACAAGTTTACAAGAAAAAAACAAACAACCCCATCAAAAAGTGGGCAGAGGACATGAACAGACACTTCTCAAAAGAAGACATTTATGCAGCCAAAAAACACATGAAGAAATGCTCATCATCACTGGCCATCAGAGAAATGCAAATCAAAACCACAGTGAGATACCATCTCACACCAGTTAGAATGGCTATCATTAAAAAATCAGGAAACAACAGGTGCTGGAGAGGATGTGGAGAAATAGGAACACTTTTACACTGTTGGTGGGACTGTAAACTAGTTCAACCATTGTGGAAGTCAGTGTGGCGATTCCTCAGGGATCTCGAACTAGAAATACCATTTGACCCAGCCATCCCATTACTGGGTATATACCCAAAGGACTATAAATCATGCTGCTATAAAGACACATGCACACGTATGTTTATTGCGGCACTATTCACAATAGCAAAGAGTTGGAACCAACCCAAATGTCCAACAACGATAGACTGGATTAAGAAAATGTGGCACATATACACTATGGAATACTATGCAGCCATAAAAAATGATGAGTTCGTGTCCTTTGTAGGGACATGGATGAAACTGGAAAACATCATTCTCAGTAAACTATCGCAAGGACAAAAAACCAAATACCGCATGTTCTCACTCATAGGTGGGAATTGAACAATGAGAACTCATGGACACAGAAAGGGGAACATCACACTCCGGGGACTGTTGTGGGGTGGGGGGAGGGGGGAGGGACAGCATTAGGAGATACACCTAATGCTAAATGACGAGTTAATGGGTGCAGGAAATCAACATGGCACATGGATACATATGTAACAAACCTGCACATTGTGCACATGTACCCTAAAACCCTAAAGTATAATTAAAATAAATAAATAAATAAATAAAACTGTTAAAAAAAAAAAAAAAAAAACTTTTGTGCATCAAAGGACACTATCAAAAAATTAAAGTAAATCCCCAGAATGGGAGAAAATGTTTGCAAATCATATACTAGCTGATAAGAGACTAGTATCCAGAATATAAAAAGAACTTTTACAACTTAACAAAAAGACAACGACCCAATTAAAAAATGGGCAAATAGCTTTAACATTTTCCCAAAGATATACAAATACCCAATAAGCATATGAAAAGATGCTAACATCAAAAGTTTTCATTAGAAAAATGCAAATCAAAATCACAATGAGACATCATTTCACACCCACTCATATGGCTATAATTTAAAAAATAAAAAATAAGCTTTGGCAAAGATGTAGAGAAACTGGAACCTTTACACACTGCTGGTAGGAATGCAAAACAGTGCAGCTGCTTTGGAAAACAGTTTGGTGGTTTCTCTAGAAGTTAAACACAGAATTACCATGTGACCCAGCAGTTCCACTCCTATGTGTATACCCAAGAGAAATGAAAACACATTCCCACACAAAAGCTTCTACATGAATGTTGATAAGAAGCATTGTTCCTAATAGACAAAAAATAAAAACAATGTAAGTGTCCATCAACCAATGAATGGATAAACAAAATGTGGTCTATCCACACAATGGAATAGTCTACTATTAAAAGGAATGAAAGACTGATACATGCTACAACATGGATGAACCTTGAAAGCATTACATAAGTAAAATAAGCCCAAACACAAAAGGTCATATATATAAACACAAAAGATCACATATTATATGATTCCACTTATATAAAATGCTCAGAATAGACAAATTCATAGAAAAACTAAGTATACTAGTAGTTCCCAGGAGTCTGGGCTAGAGGAGGGAATAGCGAATGACTACTTAATGGGTATGGGATTTCATTTTGGGGTGATGAAAATGTCCTGAATTAGATAGTGGTGATGGTTGTACAACTTTGTGAATATACTGGCAGTCACTGAATTGTATACTTTATAATGGTTAAAATGATCAATTTTATGCGATATAAATTTTACTTCCATTTTTTAAAAAGTAATTATTCTTGGGTACAGAAATCGGGGTGTGTGAGGAGAGGGGGGATCTTGCTTTCTCATCATTAATCTTTTTTACTACTTAAATTTGCCATATAGTAGTCCCCCCGTTATCTGAGGTAGATGCATTGTAAGACGCCCAGTGGGTATATGAAACCATGGATAGTACTGAACCATATATAGATAGATAGATAGATAGATAGATAGATAGATAGATAGATAGATAGATAGATAGATATACACATATATATAGATAGATATATATATACATATATATAGATAGATACATATATATAGATAGATATATACATATATAGATAGATAGATACATATATAGATATATATACATATATATAGATAGATAGATACACATATATATAGATATATATAGATATACATATATACACACACACACACACACAAACACCCACTGTTTTTCCCACACATACATACCTACACATCACACTATGATAAAGTTCCATTTATAACTTAGGCACAATAAGAGATTAACAACAACTAACTAAAAATAGAACAATTATTAAAATATACTGTAATAAAAGTTACGTGGACGTGGTGTGTGTCTCTCTCTCAGAATGTCTTATTACACTGTCCTATGGGTAACTGAGACCTCAGAAACTGAAAACGAGGACACAAGAGGGGACTATTGTACCAAATGGCCTCAAATACTTAGGTAAATAAACAAACTGATTTCTCAGCTAAGTTGAAACATTGGAAGTTACTAATAAAGCGGAAACAACAGAGCTTCATGGCCTCTGAATTATATCCTGCATATTCTCTTGTCTTCTCTAATCATCTTTCTTCTCCCATTATAGCTTCTGAGAGGAAACCAGATTGGGCACATTCAGGGTAGAATGTCTGTAGATTATGATACCATTATAGATGTAGTTCACTGACAGTAGTTTAAAATTTGGGGAATTAAATAATTAGGTAAATTATATAAACTTTTCTCCTTCCAAATAATAAGCAAAAAAGTTTTAAGTAAAAATAGCAATACATATAAGTTTTCCCAAGGAAAATTGTACTCAGTTATTCAATAGTTAATGATAGCACACTTGCTATCACCAGACTTAAATTTCCTGAGTTTTCCTTTAATTGAAGATGTTCGGTGGTAAATTCACTTCTAAAGTTTTCATCCATTCTTCTTCAAATATAAGTTCCACATAGTGCATATGAAGAGTTTAATACTTACTTATCAAGGAAATCTTTGTCCACTACAGCAGAGATGTCAAGCAGAGGATTTCCCATTCCAAAGAGAATATTTTCTCTAAAAAAACACAAAATACAAGTTAGAAATACTTCTAAAAGTAAGTTGATATGTAAAGATATGTAAAAGGTACACAAAATAAAAATAACTATCTTCATTTCAACCTGATAATGAACCTAACATACCAGTTTATTAAACATTTGATTTGCCTATTATATGTAGAACATTTTAGAGGTAGCATAAAGATATTTAGAAAAAAAGATGATTATCAGAGAAAGATACAAATCAAAACTACAATGAGACACCATCTCACACCAATCAGAATAACTATTGTTTTTTTTTTTTTGACACGGAGTTTCGCTCTTGTCGCCCAGGCCGGAGTGCAATGGCGCGATCTCAGCTCACTGCAACCTCCACCTCCCAGGTTCAAGTGATTCTCCTGCCTCAGCCTCCTGAGTAGCTGGGATTAAAGGTGCCTGCCACCATGCCTGGCTAATTTTTGTATTTTTAGTAGAGATGGGGTTTCACCATGTTGGCCAGGCTGGTCTCGAACTCCTGACCTCAGCTGATCCACCTGCCTTAGCCTCCCAAAATGTTGGGATTACAGGTGTGAGCCACTATGCCCAGCCCAGAATAACTATTACTAAAGAGTCAAAAAAAAAAAACAAACAGATGTTGTCGAGGTTGCAAAGAAAAGATAATATTTATAAACTGTTGATGGGAATGCAAATTAGGTTAGCCCCTGTGAAAAGAAGTTTAAAGATCTCTCAAAAACTTAAAATATAATTACCATCCGACCCAGCATTCTCATTACAGGTATATACCCAAAGAAAAATGAATCATTCTAGGCCGCGCATGGTGGTTCACGCCTGTAATCCCAGCACTTTGGGAGGCCGAGGTGGGTGGATCATGAGGTCAGGAAATCAAGACCATCCTGGCCAACATGGTGAAACCCCATCTCTACAAAAAATACAAAAATTAGCCAGGCATGGTGGCACGCACCTGTAGTCCCAGCTACTCAGGAGGCTGATGCAGGAGAATTGCTTGAACCCGAGAGGTGGAGGTTGCAGTGAGTCGAGATCGTGCCACTGCGCTCCAGCCTGGGCAACAGAGCGAGACTCTGTCTAAAAAATAAAAATAAAAAAATAAAAGAATCATTCTGCCAAAAAGGGATATGTTTATTACAGCACTCTTCACAATAGCAAAGACATGGAATCAACCTAAGTGCCCATCAATGGTAGAATGGATAAAGAAAATTCAATACATATACACCATGGAATACTATGTAGCCATAAAAAAAGAACGAAATCATGTCCTTTACAGCAATATGGATGCAGCTGAATTATCCTAAGTGTATTAACATAGAAACAGAAAACCAAATATCACATGTTTTCACTTATAAGTGGAAGCTAAACACTGGGTACACAGAGACACAAAGATGTCAGGACAACAGACACTGGAGATTCCAAAATCAGGGAGGGAGAGAGGAAAGCAAGAGCTCAAAAACTACCTATTGGTTACTATGTTCACTACTTAGACGACGGGGATCATTACAAACCCAAACTTCAGTAACAAACCTGCACATGTACTGCCCTGAATGTTATTAGGGAGCCCATGGCACATCCTGGAAGAGTCCAAGCAAGAGCCCTATCTACCCTTGACAAAAAATGACTGTGGTAGGGTCTTTACAACGGATATCAGAAGTGATATAATTCTCTTATTATGTATCCAAAAAATTTAAATATATGCTAACTTTTTATAGAATGATTTGTAACTTTTACAAATTTAAATGCACATCTTTTCATCTAAAAATGTCTAGCTAAAACTTTTATTCATGTCTTATGTTTCCTATACTTCTTATATTCATGTCTTCTCATACATATACTTGTATGTTATATATATAAGGATTCATTTCAGATACCTATAACATGAAATAAAGCAAAACAAAAACAAATCAACAAGAAACGATATAATTTTAAATTATATTTAACGACTTGGAGGAAGTCTGTTTTCCATAAGAGATCACAGTAAGGTTCCAATCCAAATAAAAGAAAGAACTCCACCACAAGTGATGCCTTAAACAGAAGCTCATCTAGCAGCAAGAAATGGGCCAGTGAACACTGTTGGATCAGTCTCAATAGGAGACATTCATCTAGTTTCTCCAACAAGATTTGTCTCTGTGTAATTTTTTATTGGTCTCCAGTTTACTGATGATCCCCCTCCCTTTCACTTGCCTCCAGACCAGTTACCATTCTCACCATTTGGCGACTATCAGTAATATCAATGGACTAGCATGCCAAGATTTATTTAAGAGAATGAGGTATAGCCTATAATTATAATCTGTAATGATTTTTAGAAGATAAAATTAGTCTCTTATTAACACCATAGATTGAGCAACTATGGCTGAACATGCAATAAAGAGACATTTGTCCCTTTTCTATTTAAAGAAAGCTGAGTGGAGGAGGGAAAGATAATACACTTACTTATTCACACTTAAATTGTATTTGTGATCAAAGCAAGTCTAATAAAAAGAAAGTACTTTAAGTGCTTAGAAGGTGAAGGATCAATAGACAAATACAGTAAAATCTAACCATGATTTCACTGGGACTACTCTGCCTGATTTATATATTCTTATTCAAACAATAAAAACTCCTAGAACTTGTTATTTAAAAAAAAAAAAAAAAAAAAAAAAAAAAACAAGGATGAGCAGTGTTATTGGGCTACTTGGCTTTTTATTTTCATTCACCCTTTTAATCAACCTTTGTAAGCATCCAGTTCAATGTATACAGTCATATAACCACAAAACTATGGAACATTTCCATCACAATAACAACAAAAAAGTGTCCTCCTGCCCCCCACATCAATCCCTCTACCCTCAATTGGTCCCCTCTCAGTTTTAAGGAATATAATTGTTACACCTCTTTTTAAGAAGTCAAACCTTTGAACATCTACCGCATTCCTAAAAGAGTTTATTATACTCCGTTTAAAAACTCAGTAAAGATAGTCTTACGGAGAGCCCAATAATTGATTCTAACAACAAAGTACAATTCAAGAGTCAAATAATTCACTTCTGAGTCTCAGTTCTTTTTTTTTTTTTTTTTTTTTTTTAGACGGAGTCTCGCTCTGTCGCCCAGGCTGGAGTGCAATGGCATGATCTCTGCTCACTGTAACTTCTGCCTCACGGGCTCAAGCAATTCCTTCCTCAGCCTGCCGAGTAGTTGGAATTACAGGTGCCCACCACCACGCCTGGCTAATTTTTATATTTATAGTAGAAAGGGGGTTTCACCATGTTGGCCAGGCTGGTTTCGAACTCCTGGCTTCAAATGATCCACCCGCTTCGGGCCTCCCAAAGTGCTGGGATTGCAGGCGTGAGCTATCACGCCCAGCCCAAGTCTCAGTTCTTGAGGTAGCTTGCTGAGAGACTTAAGCAAGCCATCTACCATCTCTGGGCCTAAATGTTAATAATGTTTGACTTGTTTCCAAATAATATTACAATTCAGTTAAGGCCATTTGAAGTCATTCTTATAATAAACTGGAATTGTGTGTCTGTCATCTTTTCCTTGCTATCCTCCCTCTTTTACCCCAAATTTCCTCACTCAAGAGTGGAATTTGGGTGGATTTGATCCCTGGGGCAAACCAAAACCTAAGCCAATCAGCACAATATATTTCTCTAGCCTTAGTAATCAGTTCAGAGACTGGCATGTAACCTAAGCCAGGAAAATCAGAATGAATCCAAGATTTTTTTCTATGATGCTCAGATACAGAACATATTTTTCCCTAATAGATATAAATGAAGAAGGTGCTAGAAGCCTTAAAAACCTAATGGTCTCAAGGTGGCTGCCTTGGGATAAATTTAACACCACAGAAAGCAGAGTGCGAAAACTGAAAGAAACCAGGTCATTAATGAAGTTGTTGGACCACCAATTAAGCTTTACCTGAAACCTATACTCCATCTGAACTTTTCTGTTCTTTGTTTTGTTTTGCTTTTTTAAGTTCAGGGGTACAAGTGCAGGTCTGTTACATAGGTAAACTTGTGTCATGGGAGTTTGTTGTACAGGTTATTTCATCACCCAGGTATCTGGACTTTTCAATTACACATGTCGGTAGTTTTGTTTATTTCAATTTGAGGCTGGTTTTTAGTTACTTACAACTGAAATTATAGGGACAGATGTAAATTGTCATTAATTCATTTTGAGAATCTGTTTAATATGTAATGCATTTTTATTATAAAACTGTAATATAGACAAGATTATTAGTGCTCTTTTTTTTTTTTTTTTTTTGAAACAGAGTCTCGCTCTGTCACCAGGCTGGAATGCAGTAGCGCAATCTCGGTTCACTGCAACCTCCGCCTCCCAGGTTCAAGCAATTCTCCTGCCTCAGCCTCCCGAATAGCTGGGATTACAGGCACGCACGACTATGCCCAGCTAATTTCTGTATTTTTAGTAGAGATGGGGTTTTACCATGTTGGCCAGGATGGTCTCCATCTCTTGACCTCATGATCTGCCCTCCTTGGCCTCCCAAAGTGCTGGGATTACAGGCGTGAGCCACCACGCCCAGCCTAATCTTAACACTACAGTTCCCTAAGGGAGAACGTATGCAACATAGACCCTGATAAGTGATGCTATTAGGCTGCAATTGTCCAAAGCCTGCATGAAACTGGTTGCAGAAGTTGTGGCTAGTATAGCAGTGAGGAGAAAGGAATTTAAATTAGCACAGGCTGGACTTGGTGGCTCACACCTGTAATCCCAGCACTTTGGGAGGCTGAGGCAGGTAGATGGTTTGAGTCCAGGAGTTCAAGGCCAGCCAGGGCAACATGCCAAAACCCCAACTCTGCAAAAAATTGGCTGGGCACAGTGGCTCACACCTGTAATCTCAGCACTTTGGGAGGCTGAGGCGGGCGCATTGCCTCTGCACAGGAGTTCAAGACCAGCCTGGGCAACATGGCGAGACTCCATCTCTATAAAAAATACAAAAATTAGCCGGGTGTGGTGGCATGTGCCTATAGCCCCAGCTACTAGGGAGGCTGAGGTGGAAGAATCCTTGAGCCCAGGAGGTTGAGGTTACAGTGAGCCATGAGTATGCTACTACCTCAAAAAAAAAAAGAAAAGAAAAGAAAGAACGAAAGAAAAAGAAAAATATAAAAAATTGAGCCAGGCATGGTGGTGCACACCCATAATCCCAGCTACTAGGGAGGCTGAGGTGGGAGGATCGCTTAAGCCTGGAAGGTCGAGGTTGCAGTAAGCTGTGATCGCACCACTGCACTCCAGCCCTGGGTGACAGAGTAAGACCCTGTCTTAAAAATAAATTAATTAAATAAAGTAGCACATAAAAGATATCTTGAAATAGTAAGTTAAGTAAAAAAGATACAATTATTTTCAAAAGCAAATAAAACTTTGCTCATGTCATGTTTCTCTCTCCTTCACTGCACATAACTGAGATTATAATGGCTAGTTTCTTAAATACAAACACATATAAACTAGTGTCCAGGCCAGTAAATACTATGACCTTCTTAAATGATGAACATACTATATGAATAAGCATTTATTTTTATCTTGTTCTACTAGAATGTGAACAAGATGAGGTTTAGTCTACAGCCAAAAACTATGACTAACCCGTACTGGGATTACTTTTTGTTCCAAATGTTAGCAATATCTTTTTCTTGGAATGGATGCTAGGATGAGAGATTCTGAACAATCTTTTTTTTTGGCCGGGGAGTGGGGGGAGGTCAGTAATTTTATAAATGTCTCATAACTTAGGCTTGCAGCCAACATAAACCTACATTATAATTATTATTTTGTTGGACAGCCAACAAATTTTATACTGACATATATTTTAGAGTAAGAGTTCCTGAGAAAATTTTTTCTTAGCTATTGACATATTAATGTTTGAATGCTGATTAGCCATCTCACTAGCAGAAACGTTTAATTATGATGCCAGAATAAACACTAACAATGACTGCCTTTAACTGTCTTTAAATCCAGAAACCTCAGCTTTATATATGACTCTTCTCTCTACGTCAACTAGCCTCGTCTTACTAGTAAGGACATCATCTTGGTTTTATCAAACGCTTCCTGTACCTGGATCTCCCACAATATACCCACTAGCACTAGGCCCTCTACAGACATTGCCTGAATTTCTACATTGTTAGCAATTGTTTTAGCCACAATAAATCCTGCACAATATCACCAAAATCATATTATTTTAAACAATTCTAGCCATAATATTTTTCTACTTAAAATCTACCTAGCTTCTGATTATTAATAGGATAAAATCCAAAAGCATAACTTAAAGGACATTGAATCTACTCAAACGTACCATATTTCATCATATCTAAGATGCCATTATTCATAAAATAATACCAATTTCCAATGGTGATGCAAAACACAATCAGTTGTAAGATGTACGCCAATTTCAGAGTTGTTAAAATGGGAAGAAATGTGCACATTAAGATCATCAAAATTCAGTAATTCTTTAGCCTTACCTCTCACCATTCTAATACATACAAACTATTTTAATCATAATGCCTTACTGTTCTTTGAGTAAGACTCCGCCTGTAAAGTCCTTCTCCTGCTTCCCTTGCCTGGCAAACTCCCATTCAACTTTTTAAAATTCCCTATATGCTACCTGTCTTGGGAAATTTTTCCTGATCGACTCCTACCCAAGGGCTTCCACATAAGATATACAAGCTGCCCCCAACACCACTCAAGAGTGCTGTTAACAATGTAAAAAATGGCTCCTGGTACTGTATATCAAGGCACTGCATCCCTCCCTCCCAAAGATTTATTCATTCCCTCCTGCTCAGTTCTAAAAGTCCTTTGATGAACTTTTTAGTTGATTTTAGGGGTTGCTTTGAACTTTATCTCAATCAACTGACCTTAATCACCTAGACAACAAAGCGTAAAGATTTTTTTGAAATCTCATTTACATCTGTATTCCCAACGGCTAGCATATGATAATTCCATGGGTTTTGAGTGATTCTGTGATTATAGGTTCTGATCTTTTGTTGCTTTCTTTTTTTGAGACAGGCTCCTGTTCTGTTGCCCAGGCTGGAGGGCAGTGGTGCAATCACAGCTCACTGCAGGCTCAACCTCCCAAGCTCTCCCACCTCAGCCTCCCAAGAAGTTGGGACTATAGCCACCATACCCAGTTAATTTTTTTCTTTTTAGTAGAGACTGGGTCTCCCTCTGTTGCCCAGGCTCATCTCAAACTCTTGGGCTCAAGCTATACTTCTGCCTCAGCCTCCCCAGGTTCTAGGATTACAGGCATGAGCCAGCATGCCTAGCCCAAGATACACTTTTATAAAGACAAAGAAGTTTTGAAAATAAAAAGTTAGCAAAAAGACACACCATGAAAACACTAATCATAGTGGGGTGGGGGGAGGGGGGAGGGATAGCACTAGGAGATATACCTAATGTTAAATGACGAGTTAATGGGCACAGCACACCAACATGGCACTTGTATACATATGTAACAAACCTGCACATTGTGCACATGTACCCTAAAACTTAAAGTATAATTTAAAAAAAGAAAAAAAAGAAAACACTAATCATAAATTACAGTGGCTATATTAATATCAGACAAGGTAAGCTTTAAAATACGGAGTATCACCAGATACAAAGGGATTTCATGAAAATAGGTCAAATCATCAAGAAAAGAAAGTAATACTAAAGATAACAATACATAAGTATGTACACACCAAATAAAATGGCTTCAAAATACTTTTTTAAAAACTTAGAAACAAAAGAAATAGGCAAATACATAATCTTAGTTTAGCACTCTTCTTTCAGTAATTAGTAAAACAGGCAGACACACCAAAAATTAAAGAATCACACTACACAGCATTTATCCTAGAGGAAGAAAAACTTAAGTGCACAGAGAAATCTGTACACAAATGTTCCTAACAGATTTATTTGTAAAACACTAGGCCAGCCATGGTGGCTCACACCTGTAATCCCAGCACTTTGGGAGGCTGAGGTGGGAGGATCACTTGAGGCCAGAGCTCAAGACCAGCCTGGGCAACATAGTAAGACCTCATCTCTACAAAAAATAAAAATAATTAGCTGGGTGCAGTTGTGCATGTCTCTAGTCCTAGCTCCTCAGGAAGCTAAGGTGGGAGAATTCTTTAAGCCCAGGAGGAATGTAGTGTGCAATGATCATGCCAATACACTCCGGCCTCAGTGACAGAGAGAGCAAGACCATATCTGTTTAAAAAAAAAAAATGGGCCAGGCGCGGTAGCTCACGCCTGTAATCCCAGCACTTTGGGAGGCCGAGGTGGGCGGATCATGAGGTCAGGAGTTCGAGACTAGCCTGACCAACATAGTGAAAACTTGCCTCTACTAAAAATAGAAAAATTAGCTGGGCGTGGTGGTGTGCACCTGTAATCCCAGCTACTCAGGACGCTGAGGCAGAAAAATCACTTGAACCCAGGAGGCGGAGGTTGTGGTGAGCCAAGATCGTGGCACTGCACTCCAGCCTGGGTGACAGAGCAAGACTCTGTCTCAAGAAAAAAAAGAAAAGAAAAAGAAAAAAAAATGGTAAAAATCTAGAAACATAATAAATGTCCTTCAACAGGTAAATAGGTAAACAAACTATGGTACACCCATAAAACAGAAGCAATAAAAAGGAATGAACTATGACACACACAACAACTTAAACGGATCTCAAAGGCATTGTGCTGAGAAAAAAGCCATATGTAAGGGTTACCTACTATATTATTCCATTTATATAACACTCTCGAAGTTACAAAATTACAGTGATGGAAAACAGATCAGTAGTTGCCAGGGGTTAGGGTTCAGAGAAAAGCATAACCATAAAGAAATAATATGAAGAAATTTCTTTGTGGTAACAGAATAGTTTAATACCCTGAATGTGGTAATAGCTACATGAATCCGGACATGATAAAACTTTATAGAACTATACACCACCACCTCCTCAATTAAAAACAGTATATACAAAAACTGGTGAAATTCTAACAAAGTCTATAGTCAACTTAATACTATCGTATAACACGGAAATCAGCTTCCTGGTTTTGGTAACACACTGTAGTTATAAAAGATATATCATTGGGGGAGGAAGTTGAGTGAATAGTGCACAGGAACTTTCTGTACTATTTTTGCGATTTCTGTGAGTTGTATTTCAAAAGAAAAGGGAGGAAAAGGATATAAAAACAGATATATTAAAAATGTTTAGGCCAGGTGTGGTGGCTCACACCTGTAATGTCAGCACTTTGGGAGGCCAAGGCAGGAGAATCACTTGAGCCCAAGAGTTCGAGACCGGCCTGGGCGAGACCCTGTCTTTGTAATTGACATAGTGAGACCCTGTCTTTATATTTTAAAATAATTTTTTTTAGTGCTTAAAAAACAAATTAGGGTGACATCATTGGGAATGGCAGAGTAAGGACCTCAAAAAATCCTCTCTTCCATAAAAGCAACAAGAACACTGGCAAAAAAAATGTCAAGACTTGGGCCGGGCATAGTGGCTCACACCTGTAATCCCACACTTTGGAAGGCCGAGGTGGGCAGATCACAAGGTCAGGAGTTCGAGACCAGCCTGGCCAACATGGTAAAACCCCGTCGCTACTAAAAATACAAAAATTAGCTGGGCGTGGTGGCAGGTGCCTATAATCCCAGCTACTCCAGAGGCTGAAGCACGGGAATCATTTGAACCTGGGAGGCAGAGGTTGCAGTGAGCCAAAATTACACCATTGCACTTCAGCCTGGGCGACAACGCAAGACTACATCTCAAAAAAAAAAGTCAAAAATAGACTTTTTCAGAACTCTGAGTATTAACCAAAAAGTTTGCAACAATCCAAGGAGCATTTATTAAAAAAAGATGGCTGCATCTCGTAAGAATAGCAAGCTTTGTGGCATTTTAATATGCCTTATTCCCATGCCCCTCTTCCCAGCTCCAGGCTAGCCCTGAAAAGCAGCAATCCACAAACCGTGGAATCCTGGAGCCTAGCAGCCAGTGGAGGTGACAGAACAGGGCTAGAGTTCCTTCAAAGTCCCATTTTCAGAGTACAGTTATTATTTGAGCTGACTAGCAATTCCCTGAAAAACCCCACTCCCAAGACTTCCCAATATTTAACCTGATTCGGAGCTTGCCCATTGCTAAAGCCTTTTCCCCCAAGGTATTTATTTGTCAAAAACAATCAGCTAAAATTGCTTAACATTTCAGCTACCTGAAGCAGCTGGGGCAAACAAGCTAACCAAAAAACACAAAAGGAAAAGTAGGAGAATGAGATGTCCATAGGGAGTTTTGAAAAGTTCTGAAATTCCTAAGACTCTGGAAGATCACAACAGTGTGCCCAGGCCTATGGGCATGCTCAAGAAAGACCTGAGAAGGCCCTAAGCAATCACCACTGACTGAGCATGAAGCTTGGCAAAAACAGGAAGTCAAGGCTATGGATGAACTGAAAGCCTGGTTGAGTGCTGAAAGTGTGCTCCAACAAGCACACAGAGCCTCTCAGCAAAGACTAGAACAGTAACAAGCATTGACAAGAATGTGGAGAAACTGGAATCTTCATACATTGCTGTTGCAAATTATAAGTGATTCAGCCACTTTGGAAAATAGTCTGGCAGTTCCTCAAAAAGTAAATATAAAATTACCACATGCCCCAGCAATTCTACCCTTAGGGGAAATAGAAACATAGAACAACACAAAAACTTGTACATGAATGTTTATAGCACCATTATTCATAGCAGCCCAAAAGTGAAAATAACCCAAATATCTCTCAAGTGATAAATGGATAAATTGGGGCATAGCTATACAATGAAATATTATTTCAGTTATAAGAGAGAATGAAATACTGATACACGCTACAACATGGATGAACTTTGAAAACATACTTGGTAAAAAAAAAAAAAAAAAAAAGCCAGCTATGAAAGGCCAAATATTATATGATTCCACTTAGGAAATGTTCAGAATAGGCAAATTTGTAGGGACAAGGTAGATTAGTGGTTGCCAGGGGTTAGAGGTTAGGGAGACATGAAGAGTAACTGCTAACGGGTATGGGTTTTCATTTTGGGGGACAAAAACGTTCTGGAATTAAATAGTGCCGATGGCTGTACAACCTTGTGAATATACTGAAAACTACTGAGCTGTGCAATTTTTAAGTGGTGCATTTTACAGTTACTGAATTATATCTCAGTTAAATAGTAACAAACACATAAAACTATCTGACCTAATTGATAAATTATAGAACACTAAATTCAATAACTGCAGTATACGTTGTATTTAATAAAAGATACATAAAATATCTACACTGAAAACCTCAAAATATTGCAGAGCGGAATTAGAGACACATGTAACATTCACCAAAACAGACCACAGGGTAGGCCTTAAAACTAATCTCTGTAGCTATCAAAGGATTAAAATCATAAACAACTTATCATTTACAGATACATGGTACAGATATGTACACAATATGTCAACAACACATTCCCTGAACACCATGTAAAATTGAAAATAGCTAGAAAATCCCCAAATATTAAGAAACAATAAACTTCTACATGACCTGTGGACCAGAAAAATCACAATGGAAATAGAAATTTGAATTGAACATATCGAAATTGTATGCTGCAAGTAAAGGAGTACTTAGAAGAAAATGTTAATTATATAAGAAATGTACATTAGAATGACTACTGGGTGTTAGCAAAGAAAAAATAATAAAAATAAAAGAAATGTGGCTGGGCGCAGTGGCACTTTGGGAGGCCGAGGTGGGCGGATCATGAGGTCAGGAGTTAAAGACCAGCCTGGCCAACATGGCAAAACCCCGTCTCAAATAAAAATACAAAAATCAGCCTGGCATGGTGGCGCACGCCTATAGACCCAGCTACTCAGGAGGCTGAGGCAGAAGAATCGCTTGAACCTGGGAGGCAAAGGTTGCAGTAAACCAAGATGGTACTACCGCACTCCAGCCTGGGTGACAGAACGAGACTCTGTCTCTGAATGAATGTATGAATGAATGAATGAAATGAAATGAAATGCACATTAGAAAACAAGAGAGGTTTAAAAACAATAATCTAAACTTCTAACTCAAAAAAGGTAGAAAAAGGAGAGCAAATCAAATCCAAAAGAGTAGAGCAAGGTAGCCGGGCGCGGTGGCTCACGCCCCTAATACCAGCACTTTGAGAGGCTGAGGCGGGCAGGTCAAGAGGTCAGGAGATTGAGACCATCCTGGCTAACAAGGTGAAACCCCGTCTCTGCTAAAAACACACAAAAAAATTAGCTGGGTGTGGTGGCAGGCGCCGGTAGTCCCAGCTACTCGGGAGGCTGAGGCAGGAGAATGGTGTGAACCCGGGAGGCGAAGCTTGCAGTGAGCCAAGATGGCGCCACTGCACTCCAGCCTGGGCGACAAAGCAAGACCCCATCTCAAAAAGAAAAAAATAAGGACAGCAAGAAAATTAAAAGAGCAGAAATACATTAAAATAAAAACTACATGCCCAAAATAGAAATTCAACAAAACAAAATCTGGGTTTTTGAAAAGATTAATTGCTAAACCCCTAGCAAAACTGATCCAAAAATTCAAAAGAAGTACCAACATCAAGAATGCAAATGGAGAAATATAGCAGTTCATACAGGCAATAACAGAATATTAGGAAATTTTATGAACTTTATAACAACTCAACAATTGAGAATAAATTCATTTAAAAATTCAACTTCTCAAAACCGACACAGGAAAAAGTGAAGAACCTGGATGCTTACATATCAACTAAAGTAATTAAACCTGTAAAAGTAATTATACTAATTTAAAACCTTCTGCTCTTTCCTGCAAAAACACTCCAGGCCCACATGGCCGCACTGATTAATTCTATCAAAATTTAAAGTAACAATACCAATCTTATAAAGCTACAATAATTAAGACAGTGTGGCATTGACACAGGAAGATACAAATAAATCAACAGAATAGAACAAATCCAAGAAAAGACCCATAGCTATCTAATCAATTAATTGAAAATCCTTTTGAGAAACCCTTACATGATAGTAAAAGAGTAGTTTAAGATTGATCATAGGCCTAAATACAAAAGACAAAAATATAAAGGTTTTAGAAAAAAACCATGAGAGAATAGTTTCACAAGCCTAGCAGAGGGTAAGGAAAGACTTCTTAGAACAGAAAAGGTAATACCATAAAATAAAATAAATCAACAAATTCAACTTGCTCAAAATTTAAAAGTTCTGCTGTCAAAAGGCATTAAGAAAATGCAACAACATAGCTCAGACCACGAGAAAATATTTAGAGAGAGAGAGAAAGAGTGTGTGTGTGTGTGTGTGTGTGTGTGTGTGTGTGTGTGTAAAATCTGATAAACCTGGCAAATAACTTGCATTCAGATATAAAAAGAACTCCTACAAATCAGCAACAAAAAGACAACCCAATAAAATAGGGTTGTACATAAAACTTTAATAAAAACTTGTACATAAATGTTTATAGCACCATTATTCATAATAACCCAAAAGTGAAAATAATCCAAATATCTATCAAGTGATAAATGGATAAATTGTGGCATATCTATATAATGAAATATTATTCAGTGATAATATTTCAGAAATGAACTGACCAAAATAAAAGATAAGCAAATGGCCAATAATCACATAACTATTAGCCATCAAGGAAATATAAACAAAAACCATGATGAAATACAAGTACACACTCACAAGAATGCCTAAATTTTAAAATGCCAAACATTGTGAAGAATGTGGAAAACTGAACTCTCATAAAAAAACTGGTGGGAATGTAAAATGTGTTAAATTTTCCATTTTGGAAAAGTTTAATGGTTTCTAAAGTTAAACATAAATCTACCCTAGTACACAGCAATTTCACTCCTAGATATTTACCCAAGTCCACATAAAGATATATACACAAATGTTCATAGCAACTTTATTCATAGTAACCAAAAACTGGAAATAACCCAAAGCCCATCAATAGAAGACTTGTTGCTACATACATATAATGGAATATTACTTGGCAATAAAAGGGAAAAACTACTGATACACACATCAAAATGGGTGAATCTCAAAAATATTATATTGAACAAAAGTAATCAGACACAAAATACTCCTTGCTGTATGATTCCATTTATGTGAAGTTCTAGAATAGGCAAAACTAACATCTATAGTAAAAGAAGTCCAAAAGTGGTTGCCTGGGTGAGAAGGGGGACAGAATTAATTAAAAAGAAGCTGGATCGGGCACAGTGGCTCACACCTGTAATCCCAGCACTTTGGGAGGCTGAGGTGGGTGGATCGATCACTTGAGCCCAGGAGTTCAAGACCACCCTGGGCAACATAGCAAGACCCCCCACACACACACACTCCACTCCCCCGGCATTGTTACAAAAAATACAAAAAAAAAAAATAGCCAGGCGTGGTGGTGCACACATGTAGTCCCAGCTACTTCGGGGACTGAGGCAAGTAGATGGCTTGGGCTGGGGAGGTCAAGGTTGCAGTGAGACGTGTTTGCACCACTGCACTCAACCCTGAGTGACAAAGTAAGACCCTGGGGAAAGGAAAGGAGAATAGAAAGGGGAGAAGGGGAAGGGAAAGGGGAAAGGGGAAGGGGAAGGAAGGGAAGGGAGGGAAAGGAAGGGAAGGGAAGGAAAGAGAAGGCTGATTTGACTTTACGGAAATTATACTGAGAGAGCCAGGCACAGTGGCTAACTGTGAGCCACTGAGAGAGCCAGGAAAAGTGGCTAACGCCTTTAATCCCAGCACTTTGAGAGGCTGAGGTAGGCAGATCACTTGAGGTCAGGAGTTCCAGAGCAGCCTGGCCAACATGGTGAAACTCCGTCTCTACACAAATATACAAAAATTAGCCTGGCACGGTGGGGCGCACCTGTAATCCCAGCTACTCAGGTGGCTGAGGCAGGAGAATCCCTTGACCCCCAGGAGAGGTAGGTTGCAGTGAGCTGAGATCGGGCAGCTGCACTCCAGCCTGGGCAACAGAGTTTTTTGTTTTTTTTTTTTTTTTTGAGACGGAGTCTCGCTTTGTCACCCAGGCTGGAGTGCAGTGGCACGATCTCGGCTCATTGCAAGCTCCGCCTCCCGGGTTCACGCCATTCTCCTGCCTCAGCCTCCCGAGTAGCTGGGACTACAGGCGCCCGCTACCATGCCCGGCTAATTTTTTTTGTATTTTTAGTAGAGACAGGGTTTCACTGTGTTAGCCAGGATGGTCTCCATCTCCTGACCTCGTGACCACCCGCCTCGGCCTCCCAAAGTGCTGAGATTAGAGGCGTGAGCCACCGCGCCCGGCCGACGACTCTGTTTCAAAAAAAAAAAAATTATATTGTTGGCATTTTTTTTTTTTTAAGTGAACAGACTAGGGAAATGTGTCTCTTGGTTACATAAAGCCAATCCTTCCATATGTATTCTAGATTCTATCCTTCTTTCCTACTCAACATTGATTTCTTCCTTCTGTCAAGCATCATCTATTTTTTCTGCTTTCTATTGGACCACTCTTTTCAGCACACAAATGTGAAAATTTCAAACCCTCCCCGCAGAAAACCTTAGCCCAGCATACACTTCCAACTACCGTTATTTCCCTGCTCTCCTTTACAGCAAAACACTACCAGTGCTCTATCAAATAGTAAGTTCCCCTAAACTAGGTAAAATTATTCATTTTAAATTCAATTGCAGAAAGGCACATGTGCGACATGACTAACACTTACATAACAATTTTCAACTTAAAATGCATTTTTTGATATGTCACCTCTTTAATATCTTCAAAACACCCATGTAGGATAGGTATTGCTATTATCTCTTTTTAACGGATGAGGAAACAAGAGGTTCCTCAAGGTTATGTAACCTCCCAAAAGTAAGATAACAAATAATCCCTAATTTCGAATCATGTGCATTACTATTCAATATACATTTGTACACTCAGAACTCTCCATACAATAAAAATGTCTGACCAATGAAAAACATCCAAATGTACCCAAAATAGGCCAAAATTCCATTATCTTATGGTCCTAGTTCAAATAACATTTCAACAAACAAAACCTAGTACAACAAAATGATTATAATGCATATGTAGGTGACCAGATAATTTATTACTCAAATGGGACATTTTTGAGAGTAAATGAGACACATTGATGTGTCTATTAATTGTGTCAGGATAGCTGGGGACAATGGCTCATGCCTATAATCCCAGCACTTTAGGTGGCTGAGGCGGGAGGATCACTTGACCAAGAGTTTGAGGCTAGGAGGTTCAAGACCAGCCTGGGCAACATGGCAAGACCCCATCTTTACCCACCCCCCCAACACACACACACACACACACACACACACACACACAAAATATAGCCAGGCATGGTGGTGTGTGTTTATAGTCCCAGCCTCTCTGGAGGGCTGAGGTGGGAGGATCACTTGAGCCCAGGAGTTCAAGGTTACAGTGAGCCATGATTGCACTACTGCACTCCAGCTGGGCAGCAGAGCAAGACCCTGTGTCTACAAAAGAAAAAATAGTAATAAATAATAATGTCAAGATAACAGGCATGATCCAGAATTGTCCTGGGCAAACTGGAACACATGGTCATCCCATTCATAACCTAGCTTTGCTATTTAAAAAATAAAAATCTCTGCCAGGCGCAGTGGCTCACACCTGTAGTCCCAGCATTTTGGGAGGCCAAGGTGGGTGGATCACCTGAAGTCAGGAGTTCAAGACCAACCTGGCCAATATCGTGAAATCCCGTCTCTACTAAAAATACAAAAATTGGCTGGGTGTGGTGGTGGGCACCTGTAATCCCAGCTACTCAGGAGGCTGAGGCAGGGGGAATTGCTTAAATCCGGGAGGTGGAGGTTGCAGTGAGCTGAGATTGTGCCACTGCACTCCAGCCTGGGTGATAGAGCGAGACTCCGTCTCAAATAAAGTAAAAATAAAATAAAATAATCTCAGACCAGAATACCAACTAAAAAAGTTAAAAGTAAAAAAAAAAAAAATTTTATTTATGTTTTATCACAGTATTTCATTTTATTAATAGTCTATTTCATGGCCAGGCATGCCTATAATTCCAGCACTTTGGGAGGCCGAGGTGGATGGGTAAGCCGAGGACGAGTTCGAGACCAGCCTGACCAACATGGAGAAACCCCATCTCTACTAAAAATGCAAAATCAGCTGGGCGTGGTGGCACATGATTGTAATCCCAGCTACTCGGGAGGCTGTGTCAGGTGAATTGCTTGAACCTGGGAGTTGGAGGTTGCAGTGAGCCGAGATGGCACCACTGCACTCCAGCCTGGGCAGCAAGAGCAAAACTCCATTTCAAAAAAAAAAATAGTATATTTCATTACAGGATCAAGGGATCTTCCTGACTCAGCCTCTCAAGTAGCTGGGACTACAGGCGCAATACCACCACACCCTGCAAATTTTCGTATTTTTTGTAGAGATGGGGTTTTATCATATTGCCCAGGATGGCCTTGAACTCCTGGCCCCAAAGCGATCCTCCCACCTCGGCCTCCCAGAGTGCTGAGATTATAGGCATGTGCCACCGTGCCCAGCAATAGTATTTTTTAAATAACAATTTAAAACCAAGGATGTGGCTGGGCACAGCGGCTCATGCCTGTAATCCCAGCATTTTGGGAGGCCCAGCACTTTGCGAGGTCAAAGCAGGTGGATCACTTGAGCTCAGGAGTTCAAAACCAGCCTGAGCAATATGGTTAAACCCCATCTCTACAAAAAATACAAAGACTACAGGACTACAGGTGGGACTGTAGGGACTTCAAGTGGGACTACTCCCAGCTGCTCAGGAGGCTGAGGTGGGAGGATCACTTAAGCCCGGAGGTTGACGTTGCAGTGAACTGTGTTCATACCACCACACTCCAGCAAGGGCAACAGCGCAAGACCCTGTCTCAAAAAATAAAAAAAATAACATAAAACCAAGGAGGTATGAAGAGGTAGGGAGACGTGACTGTTAACCAATATTGCAGAAAAGGGTTAACATTCAAACAGTCTAGAAAATCACTTTGGTTCAAGTTTTATCTTTGACAGTTCTGCTTAACGTAGCAATATTGTGGCTGGAAAGATTTGGAGTTTGAAAACCTTATATGCTTTTTTCAAACAAAGGTGATCTATTTATAAATAGAAGCATTAACAGCTGACAACGTTGCACATAAAAGATTCCTGGCCAGGCACGGTGGCTCATGCCTGTGAGCACTTTGGGAGGCCGAGGCAAGAGAATCACCTGACGTCAGAAGTTCGAGACCAGCCTGACCAATATGATGAAACCCCATCTCTACTAAAAATACAAAAATTAGCCGGGCATGGTGGCATGCACCTGTAATTCTAGCTACTCAGGAGGCTGAGAGAGGATAATTGCTTGAACCCGGGAGGCGGAGGTTGCAGTGAGCAGATATCGTGCCATTGAACTCCAGCCTGGGCAATAACAGTATAACTGTGTCTCAAAAATAAATAAATAAATAAAAAGAAAGATTCCTGTTTTAGTTCTTCAAAATATTCCATAAATGAAACAATTTTAGTTTAAAAGCTCACTTACCTCTCTAAAAAAATCCCACAGCATAAAAAAAAATTGTGCAGTAATGTGAATTTACAATTATTATTTTTAAAACACAGGTAAAAATGAGTTTGAAAACTTTGTTTTAAGGCTCTAAAGAAACCAACTCAACAAAGACAGTTTCAATCTTAGCCAGATTTTAGTCTCTATATGAATGTTCTGAGTGGCTTGGCAGATTCTATTGGACATATCTCAAAAAGTTTTGAGTGTTAGAAGGAAAATACCCCACGACCCCACCCACTGCCCACATAAATTTTCCAATGTAGGCTTAACCCACAAAAGTGGGTTCCAGAATCATCATGTAGGGCACAGTGATGTCCAGAGTCCCAGAATAGTTTTAGACCAAACCTGACCTATCTGGGCAGACCAAAGAATAGGGCTCCTTAGCTCTACAACAAATACTCCCCAACTCCATTTCCTAGTATTCCCTGGCACAAACCCAAGCTGTAAGCAATGCCCAAAACCAGACTAGACACTGATGTTAGGAAAACAAGGCAATATTCAGAGAGGAATTTTGAAATAGTGTTGCTCAGTGAAAAATACATAAATTAGGAGTCAGAAGATCTAAATTCTATCTTAGGCTCTACCACTAGGTCTAAGTAGGACATTTCACTTTACTTTGGACACAAGATCCAGTACAGAAAAGGAAAAAAAGTAAAATGCTAAGGATCCTCTTTGAATCCTGACATTCTGCATCTTCCTCTGTCTCCTGAATTTAACTCAGGCACCAACTTAACTACTGGGCCAATTTAAAATGACAAAAGCATCAATTTATCAAATATGTTCTATCATTTCCCAAATGAAGACCAGTAGGAATCTGATCTACATCACAAAGGATATAAGTTGTTCTCCAAGGATACCTGGTTTCAGAGGCTGTAAATGTAGACTCTTAATCAGTAATTAAGTAGAATAGAATACAAATGATGAAATACTATCTCCAGCCAAATTCAAAGATCTTAAGTTAAAAATAAAAAAAAGTTTTCATTTAAATTTAGGAATTCCTAAAGAGACCCAAAAAAAAAATCTTTATTTAGGAATTCCTCAGAGTTGAATGCTATATTAGAAAGGGAACTGAACAAGGTATCTAGAGATCTCATATCTAGTTCAAGATATGTAACTGTGTGAACTTGAACACGTCACACTATCTCTGGGCTTTAATTCAACTGTAAAATGAGAAAATTAGACAGGTAAGTTTCTTTCCTGTCTAAAAATTTAAGATTTAAACATTTTTTTCTCAGATGACACCATTCTCCAGAGGGCTCAAAGTGCTTTTATTCTATTTTTTAAATGCTTTAAAATTTAAAAGCACTTTTACACTTATCCAACAACACTGGTAGGATGAATATTAGTATCTCTACTACTGAGTTATTTCATTAAACAAACGTCCAGAATAGAAAAGAGAAATGGGGCTGGGCACGGTGGCTCACGCCTGTAATCCCAGCACTTTGGGAGGCCAAAGTGGGTGGATCACGAGGTCAGGAATTCAAGACAAGCATGGCCAGCCGGGCGCGGTGGCTCACGCCTGTAATCCCAGTACTTTGGGAGGCCGAGGCGGGCAGATCATGAGGTCAGGAGATCGAGACCATCCTGGCTAACACGGTGAAACCCCGTCTCTACTAAAAATACAAAAAATTAGCCGGGCAAGATGGCGGGCGCCTGTAGTCCCAGCTACTCCGGAGGCTGAGGCAGGAGAATGCGTGAACCCAGGAGGTGGAGCTTCAAGTGAGCCGAGATCGCACCACCGCACTCCAGCCTGGGTGACAGAGCGAGACTCCGTCTCAAAAAAAAAAAAAAAAAAAAAAAAAAAAGACTAGCCTGGCCAACATGATGAAACCCTGTCTCTACTAAAAATACAAAAATTAGCTGGGCGCAGTGGCGGGCGTCTGTAAACCCAGCTACTCGGGAGGCTGGGGCAGGAGAATGGCTTCAACCCAGGAGGTGGAGATTGCAGTGAGCCGAGATCGCGCCACTGCACTCCAGCCTGGGCGACAGAGCAAGACTCTGTCTCAAAAAAAAATAATAATAATAATAAAAAGAAAAGAGAAATGGAAGCTCAGTAACTCAGAAAAGGCCCTCAATGGGGCCCAAGATATTCTGACCATTGGTCCTCATTGATTTCCAATCCTATATTCTTTCATAGCCCTTGCTATGAAAAGAGTCACATACTACTATATTTAGCAACAATTAAGGGTGGTATAAAACAAGAACGCTGGACACAAAGTCAGAGTTGGTTATCTTGTAATCATTCAGCTTATCAGTAAAAGGGGGTCAATAATACCGCTGAGCACAAAATGGGAACGTTAACAGAAAGGGGTCCCAATCTAGACCCCAAGAGGGTTCTTAGACATCATGCAAGAAAGAATTCAGGGCAAGTCCATAAAGTGAAAGCAAGTTTATTAAAGAAGTAAAGAACCTGTAATCCCAGCACTTTGGGAGGCCGAGGCGGACGGATCACGAGGTCAGGAGATCGAGACCATCCTGGCTAACACGGTGAAACCCCGTCTCTACTAAAAATACAAAAAATTAGCCGGGCGAGGTGGCAGGCGCCTGTAGTCCCAGCTACGTGGGAGGCTGAGGCAGGAGAATGGCGTGAACCCCGGGGGGCGGAGCCTGCAGTGAGCCGAGATCGCGCCACTGCACTCCAGCCTGGGTGAAAGAGCGAGACTCTGTCTCAAAAAAAAAAAAAAAAAAAAAAGGAAGTAAAGAAACAAAAGGATGACGATTCCAAAGACAGAGCAGGGGTATGGGCTGCTCAACTAAGTATCTTGTTATTTCTTGATTGTATGCTAAACAAGGGGTGGATTAATCATGAGTTTTCCAGGAAAGGGGTGATGACTTCTCAGAACTGAAGGTCTTTCACATTTTTAGACTGTATAGGGTAAGGTCTGAACATTGCCATGGCATATGTAAACTGTCATGGCACTAGCGGGAGTGTATTTTAGCATGCTAATACATTATAATTAGTGTATAACAAGCAGTGAGGATGACCAGATGTCACTCTCATCACCATCTTGGTTTTGGTGAGTTTTTGCTGGCATCTTTACCTCATCCTGTTGTAGGGTCTTTGTGACCTGTATCTTCTGCCTATCTCCCGTCTCATCCTGTGACTAAGAATGCTTAACCTCCTAGGAATGCACCCTGGTAGGTCTCAGTCTTATTTTACCCAGCCCCTATTCAAGATGGAGTCGCTCTGGCTCAAATGCCTCTGACAGGAACATGTCTGACATCATTATTGCAAAAACTAAAGATATGACATAATTGCATTAAATGTAGTGTTCACCAGGAAATGGCTGGTATCTGTAGGATGACCAACTCATTCAAAACTATCACAATATAGAGTCACTTCACTTTCAGTGGCTTCCCTGCACTTCCCCCCAACACCCAGCAGTTGTGTTCTCTTGGCTAACCCTGCCTACTTCTAAACCCCAGTTATCAAGTTCGTTGCAGGATAAGAAGAAAGCAAAAGAGTTACTATAGTTGTCTCTCATGATACTTTACAATTTCTGCCACAGAAACAGCTTTTTCAGGAAATTTAAATAGTATATTGTTTCTATAAAGGCACCATGCAGAGCACTAAATCATGGAAATCTAGATTCAATTCCTAACTTTGCCACTGATTTTGCACAAGGCACTCAACTTTTGTCTCAGTTTCCTCAGGTGTAAAATGTACTAGCTGGTTTAAATAACATCTAAAAGAGCTTTTTCGAGCCATGTTACTATAGTTCAAGATTATGTAAAATACAAACTGACATCTGAAGAAACAAGCATAAATAAATTTTATCATCAGTTATCCATCCTTTCAAAACATGTCAAGTAAGGCTGGTGTCAACCTTTACATCAGTCTTTTAAAAACAACTATTAACCCCTACATTAAAAGATACATCCTGCTGTCACTTATTAAACAGCAGAAGCTTTAGATTTGGATGTTCCTCCAATGAGGCACAGTCAGGAAGATGATAGTCAATTAAAACTGAATCCACATAACAACTGATTCTTAACACAGAAAGTATTTGACCCCTACACCTAATTAGTAGCATTCTGTGATAATAAGAGTGGGAATGGGAAGAAGGGGAATTAACTCTGGGTACAACAGCCTAATTCTAATTCATCCCAAAATACTGTTAGCTTTAAAAGCTAGATTTATATGCCCCAATATAATTTATTGTGAAATCTTCCCATGTGGGTCTCCATGTTTCAGCACCTGAATCTCCTTCTGCATAATGAGATAAGTACTTTGTCTATGTTAGTACAGAATTAGGCAATTTAGGCCGGTCGTGGTGGCTCATGCCTGTAATCCCAGCACTTTGGGAGGCCGAGGCGGGTGGATCACTTGAGGTCAGGAGTTCAAGACCAGCCTGGCCAATATGGTGAAACCCCATCTCTACTAAAACTACAAAATTAGCTGGGCGTGGTGGCGAGCGCCTATAATTCCAGCTATTTGGGTGGCTGAGGCAGCAGAATCGTTTGAACCCGGGAGGCGGAGATTGCAGTGAGCAGAGAGCATGCCATTGCACTCTAGCCTGGGCAAAAGGAGCGAAACTCTGTCTCAAAAAAAAAAAAAAAAAAAAATACATATATATATATATATATATATATGCAATTTAAGAGACAGACTATGTCCGAGTTCAGCACAGTTAGATCTTACTGATCTTACTGAGGGTTAGGTTCCCAAGCTGTCTCTTAAACACAATGTAGTAAAAATTGCCATTGAGAAGCTCTCAAATCACCAGGACGGGTGAAGCCTGGAAAGCTCATAGACCAAAAATGAGCTTATTTTATTTCTCTTCACATTTTTGTGCTGGGGCCTCCCTTTCTCTGGGACAACAAAGCCCAAGTTCTGCTTTTAATAAGGCCAGTCAGAACATTGGATATATAAAGCAATTTATCTCTTTTTATAAATAGTTGAACTAGCGTAAATTAAACATTCAGTCAAGGCTACTGGGAGAAAGTGGACAAGCCCATTATCCTGTCCCCATTAACAAAAAAAGAACCTTCCAAACTGGAAGACCAATTGGGGGAAAGTCTCCAGTTTCATGGCTTTCGCTACATGCCCAGCATCTCCCAACTCATTTCACTTGTGACTCTCAGATAAAAGGAGTAAAGAAACAAGATGGTACCTTCGGGAACCAGGGTCCTAATTCCAGTCATAAGCAAACATTTTAGAGACACACAATTTCACAACTTGAGGGCAATATACCTGCATCAGAGAAGGGCCAACTTCGCAGGTCTGCTCCCGGCCAACAATGAAGTTCTGTCAGGGGGCATGACACGCAGGCATGACACACACTGTGCACGCCACGCTCCCTCGGGCCCTGGGCCGCCCCCGGGGGCGCGGGTGGGGCACATTTTTCATGGGAAATCCACTACACACCCAAGAACGCTTGCAACCCTGGAATCTGGGCGAGGGTCACCTCAACCAAGCAGCGACACACAGGACTCCGCAATGTGCCACAGACCCGAAAACTTCTGAGGAAAGCAGAAATGCCCAAATGAAAAGTGCGGAGGGAACCCCCAACAAGAGGGGGACCAGAGGCAGAGGCAGGCTCCAGACCACCCGCGAGAAGGAGCGACAGTGCTCAGGCGCTTGGGAGGCTAACGCCGAGCCCGGAGCAGTCGAGGCAGCCGCCCGCTCGTTACCTGACGGACGTCATGGCTTCGCCCTCCTGCCCCACGCCACGGAGTCCGCGTCCGATGCTCTACGTCCGCTCGAGCAGCAGCAGGTACCACAGCAACTGCTTCCCGGCTCAGGCACTCAGCGACTGGGAGCGCGTCCTCACACACCCCGCGCGCGGGCGGCCCCTGGCGAGCCGGCCCGGGGTGCTGATTGGAGGGAGGGCGGGCGCTCCGCCCCGGGCGAAGGGCTGGAGATCGTCCCCAGACGCCGGGGGCCACCGCGTGTCTCGTGCCAGCTCGCTGGCGCGCGGGCTAGCGAGCTGACTAGCGGGCGCGGTGGCCATCTTGAGTCCTGGTAACAGCGTCCCAGTCACCCCGCAGTTTACAGGGCGAGAGATTAGGTGCCCGCCCCAAAAATGGCCGCGCCTCTGGCAACCAGTTTAGCAGTCACATGGCCACGGTCTACCTCGGCAAGCTTAGGTCCCTTTAACAGCACTTAGGAAAGAGGCGCTGTCAGGGCAGGTTTTCGGGAGTGGGATTTAACAGCCTGCAAAGTCCATCTGCAAAGGTGGGGGGAAAAAAAGCAACAGCCTGGAAAGCCTCAGCCTAGGAAAATATAAAATGCCTGGCAACGGCAGCACGACGTACTAATTAAAGTCCGCAGCCTTTGAGAGTCAGTTGCTGGATCTGATGGTCCCAAATGTTCCTGAACTTCAGAAACACTTAAAGCAGCTTATTTAATATGGATAGTGTCACCTTATGTATCAGAATCTAGAAAGGTAGGCCTGGACATCGGTATTTTTAGCAAGTTACCAGGTGAATCAGGTACAGACATAAAATTTTACAACCTCTGGGCCCCACTCAAGACTATCCTATTTGACACAATTACCTCACTTTCCAGAGAAGCATGCGGGCTATAAAAAAAAGAATCTAAGACCATAGGGGGGGAAAGTGGATGGCACCCTAACTCTTGGCTCTAATCTTACAGTTTAATGCAGTTGAAGAGTTAAGAAATTGTGAACCAATAAAAGGAAAATTAACTCCAACTATGAAAGGGGGGAATCAGTAAATGCTTTATGATCTAAATTGCTTTTCTTTATTGCTTTATTCTCTGTGCAGTAATTTTTTGAATTTTCATTTTTTTATTTTTGTAGAGACAGGGTCTCACTATGTTGCCCAGGCTGGTCTTGAACTCCTAGCCTCAAGCAACCCTCCCACAGCACTGGGAATATAGGTGTGAATGACTGGGCCCTGTTCTACAATGTTATTAATAGACTACAATATCCAGTGGCATTCACTTACTGACCATCTAGGATGGTTATCAATTTCATATGTCTGAAATCAGTTACATCAGAAGCAACCCAATACCATCAGATATTGAAATGTGGCTGATGGGACTGAAGAACTTAATTTTTAATTTATTTAATTTTAATTCATTTAAATTTTATAACTGAAGCAATATATTTTTCCATTAAACACAATGGTATTGTTTTGGTTGGACTACATTTCACTTTTTTTTTTTTTTTTTTTTTGAGCTGGAGTCTTGTTCTGTCGCCCAGGTTGGAGTGCAGTGGCGCGATCTCCAACCTCCGCCTCCTGGGTTCAAGCGATTCTCGTGCCTCAGGCTCCTGAGTAGCTGGGACTACAGGCTTGCGCCACCATACCTGGCTATAGTTTTTTGTATTTTTGGTAGAAACAGAGTTTCACCATGTTGGCCAGGCTGGTCTCAAACTCCTGGCCTCAAGCGATCTGCCCGCCTCAGTCTTCCAGGCGTGAGCCAACACTCCTGGCCCCTTTTTGCCTTTTTTAATGTGGCTACTAGAAAATTTAAAATTACAGGAATCTTGCATTATATTTCTACAGAACAGTGCTGCTCTATAGTCTAAGTTAGCCTTACCTATCGCTGTCCCTGTGATAGAATAATGAAGTTCACAAAATGAAATTAGTAAGGAAGCCAGTTTATAAAAATCTGTTTCCTTGCTAGCCATAAAACACATCAAATATTCCAAAAGATTTCAAGTTTCTTTAGAAAATGCTATTTTTAGCACTGTTCTCTTTAATCTAGGAAATGCCTATGCAGAATGAAGCCATGGTCTATAAAACTGATGTGTTCAGTCCATGAGTAAAAGCTGTTAAAACACTGAGCTATACTTGGCGTGGTTAAGACTTTGACCGAAGGTCCACAAGCAGAATTAGTCAATTGTTCCTCTGGATTAAACAGGATCTGAAGCAAAGCAGCAGCTGGCTTAGCAATTCAAAGTGGTGGAGACACTGGCTAGAGTTACCCACCTTCTCTTGTGGAAAATGTTGATAGATAATCCACATTTCAAACCATCAGTGCTTTTCAAACTTTAACATGCATACAAATCTCGTGGATCTTGTTAAAATGCAGGTTTGGCACTGCAGTCATCAATGACCAAAACTTTGCATTTCTTTATGTTCCCAGGTCTCACCAATTGCTTCTGGTCTGTGGGCCAGGCTGAGTAGCAAGGCTGCAAAGGTAGCAAGAGATAATCTGGTTTGCAACTTCTGCTTGACTTCCTATTACCTATATGACTTTAAGCTGGTTCTTTTTTTTTTTTTTTTTTGAGATGGAGTCTCACTCTATCACCCAGGCTGGAGTGCAGTAGCATGATCTCGGCTCACTGCAACCTCTGCCTCCCGGGTTCAAGCGATTCTCATGACTCACCTCTTGAGTAGCTGGGATTACAGGCACCCGCCATCATGCCTGGCTAATTTTTGTATTTTTGTAGAGACAGGGTTTCACCATGTTGGCCAGGCTGGTCTTGAACTCCTGACCTCAAGTGATCCGCCCACCTCAGCCTCCCAAAATGCTGGGAATACAGGCATAAGCCACCACACCCAGCCTTTAAACTGGTTCTTAATCTGTCTGTCCCTCTGTTTACCCATTACATGCTGTTCAGGGCACTGTGAAGTTTAAAATTTAATTAACTATAGTAAAGAGTCTAATAGAATCCTTGGCACATGGCATAATTATTACTTTGTTATTATCATAATAGTTAAACTTACATCTCTGGAGGCATGATCCCAAAGCTAACATGAACTTGGCCTTTTGAACAATCAAATGCACTTTTGCTCAATGCTTAACGTACTTTGGTAACACCTACCTTTGATTTGTAACATTAAAATTTTCAAATTAAAGCCGGGCACGGTGGCTCACGCCTGTAATCTCAGCACTTTGGGAGGCTGAGGCGGGAGGACCACAAGGTCAGGAGTTAGAGACCAGCCTGGCCAATATGGTGAAACCCCGTCTCTATTAAAAATACAAGAATTAGCCAGGCATGGTGGCACACACCTACAGTCCCAGCTACTTGGGAGGATGAGGCAAGAGAATCACTTGAATCTCGCGAGGTGGCTGACCTGTAATCCCAGCACTTTGGGAGGCCGAGGTGGGCGGATCACCTAAGGTCAGGAGTTTGAGACCAGCCTGACCAACATGGAGAAACCCCATCTCTATTAAAAATACAAAATCAGCTGGGCATGGTGGCATATGTGGTCCAACCACATGGTGGACCACATGTTCTTAATTATTCTATCACAGGGACAGTGATAGGTAAGGCTTACTTAGACTATAGAGCAGCACTGTTCTGTAGAAATATAATGCAAGATTCCTGTAATTTTAAATTTTCTAGTAGCCACATTAAAAAAGGTAAAAAGAGGCCAGGAGTGTTGGCTCACGCCTGGAAGACTGAGGCGGGCAGATCGCTTGAGGCCAGGAATTTGAGACCAGCCTGGCCAACATGGTGAAACTCTGTTTCTGCCAAAAATACAAAAAACTATAGCCAGGTATGGTGGCGCATGCCTGTAGTCCCAGCTACTCAGGAGCCTGAGGCACGAGAATTGCTTGAACCCAGGAGGTGGAGGTTGGAGATCGCGCCACTGCACTCCAACCTGGGCGACAGAACAAGACTTCAGCTCAAAAAAAAAAAAAAAAAAAAAGTGAAATGTAGTCCAACCTTGGGAGGCAGAGGTTGCAGTGAGCTTAGATTGCTCCACTGCACTCCAGCCTGGGCAACAAGAGCAAGACTCCATCTCAAAAAAAAAAGAAAAAAAAGAAAAAAAACATTTTCAGATTAAAAAAAATAGCCGGGCGCAGTGGCTCACACCTGTAATCCCAGCACTTTGGGAGGCCAAGGCAGGCGGATCATGAGGTCAGGAGATCGAGACCATCCTGGCTAACACAGTGAAACCCCGTCTCTACTAAAAATACAAAAAAAAATTAGCGGGGCGTGGTGGCGGGCGCCTGTAGTCCCAGCCACTTGGGAGGCTGCGGCAGGAGAATGGTGTGAACCCAAGGTGGAGCTTGCAGTGAGCAGAGATCACGCCACTGCACTCCAGCCTAGGTGACAGAGCAAGACTCCATCTCAAAAAAAAAACTAATTTTGATACCAAAACAGGTAGTCTTAAAACTTTATTTTTATTTTTATTTTTTTTTTGAGACGGAGTCTTGCTCTGTCGCCCAGGCTGGAGTGCAGTGGCGCAATCTCGGCTCACTGCAAGCTCTGCCTCCCAGGTTCACGCCATTCTCCTGCCTCAGCCCCTCCGAGTAGCTGGGACTACCGGCGCCCGCCACCACGCCCGGCTAATTTTTTGTATTTTTAGTAGAGACGGGGTTTCACTGTGGTCTCGATCTCCTGACCTCGTGATCCGCCCGCCTCGGCCTCCCAAAGTGCTGGGATTACAAGCGTGAGCCACTGTGCCCGGCCTAAAACTTTATTTTTTAACAAATATACTAAATTCAATATAATTAAGGGAAGACATGGGTCTGCAATATTAAAATAGTTAATAAAATTGAAGCCACACCAAAGATATTTTTTAACTCATTTTTGATATTTGCATCTAACTTTTTTTTTTTTTTGAGATGGAGTCTCACTCTGTCACCAAGCTGGAGTGCAGTGGTGCAATCTCGGCTCACTGCAACCTCTGCCTCCCGGGTTCAAGCGATCCCCTAGGCGTGCACCACCAGGCCTGGCAAATTTTTTGTATTTTAGTAGAGATGGGGTTTCACCATGTTGGCCAGGATGGTCTTGATCTCCTGACCTCCTGATCCACTTTTTTTTTTTTTTTTTTTTTTTTTGAGATGGAGTTTCGCTCTTGTTGCCCAGGCTGGGGTGTAATGGCGCAATCTCGGCTCACTGCAACTTCTGCCTCCCAGGTTCAAGTGGTTCTCCTGCCTCAACCTCCCGAGTAGCTGGGATTACAGGCATGTGCCACCATACCCGGCTGATTTTGTATTTTTAATAGAGATGGGGTTTCTCCATGTTGGTCAGGCTGGTCTCAAACTCCCGACCTCAGGTGATCCGCCCACCTCGGCCTCCCAAAGTGCTGGGATTACAGGTGAGCCACCGCGCCCGGCCAATCAGCTGTCTGTCAGGTGCAATGGCTCACACCTGTAATCCCAGCACTTAGGGAGACCAAGGCAGGAAGACCACTTGAGCCTAGGGAACATAGGGAGACCACACACCTGTAGTCCTGGGAGGCTCAGATGGAAGGATGGCTTGAGCCCAAGGGTTCAAGGCTACAGCGAGCTGTGTTTGCGCCGCTGCAATCTAGCTTGAGAGATAGAACAAGACCCTGTCTAAAAAAAAAAAAAAAAAAAAAAAAAAAAAAATCCATGTACTGTAGGAAATGAAAAAAAAGTTTTTTACTAATGGTCAACAAAACTTTCAAAAAGCTTATTCTCTCAAAATTTAAGTACCAGTCATTTCAGCAGTTACAAACACAAAAATATTATTTCAAGAAAGAGGACTCATGTGATCTTTCAGAGTCAATAATGTAGCGACAGAAGTAAAGACATATTTTTCCAGCCGGGCCGGTGGCTCACGCTTGTAATCCCAGCACTTTGGGAGGCCGAGGCGGGCAGATCACGAGGTCAGGAGTCAAGACCATGGTGAAACCCCGCCTCTACTAAAAATACAAAAAAAATTAGCCGGGCGTGGTGGCGGGCGCCTGTAGTCTCAGCTACTCGGAGAGGCTAAGACAGGAGAATGGCGTGAACCCGGGAGGCGGAGCTTGCAGTGAGCCGAGATCGCGCCACTGCACTCCAGCCTGGGTAACAGAGCGAGACTTCCTCTCAAAAAAAAAAAAAAAAGAAAAAAAAAGGTATATTTTTCCAGGTAAAGGCAGAAGTTCTTTTATTCACAGCAACTTCCCTTCCCCAGTCTTTCATGCTCTATTTCTAATCTTTCCATTCTACCTAGTCTTTTTCTAAACACACACACACACGCACAGAGAGACAGAGAGAGAGAGACAGAAAGAGAGAGAGCTGAGAGAGTACTGAGTAACTACTACTTTTGATCAATTTTCTAAACAATTTATTTCAACCCTATTGTTTTCCTAAAAGCCTAGCTTATCCTACTTTAGGAGAAAATAATCAACTGAAATTTTTAACCTTCAGTAGCCTTTTTACAATTAGAATGGTTGAATCAAGATAAGTGGGTCTGAATAGTTTGCTCTTCGTAAGACCAGTATGCAAATATTCCATATACTTTATCTAATCTTGTGGTTAGTCTGGACCTATAAGAGCAATCAGATATATAATCCAAAATAGCTAAGTGCCTCCAGATAGTATAACAAAAATGTGGACCCATCCACTAATCTCTTCAACAAATGCTTCAAGCCCCAAAATAATAGCAAAGTTCTCTTCAAACACAACCAGTTTGTTAAGGGTGCAATAAAACAAGCGCTCTCATATAAAATAAATGGGAGTATAAATTAGTACATTTCTACTATAAAGAATTTTGGCAATGTGTCAGTAATTCCAATTTTTAGGTCTCTCATTAAAAGAGAGACCAATGTGTATAAAGATTTGTATACCCAGTTATTCATTTCAGCCTTATTAACAATAGCAAAAATTTATTATATCCCAAGTAACCAGAAATAGGGTAATAGTTAAATAAATTACAGAATGTTATGGAACTATTATAAAATGTTTCCATAGACTTTTTAAGGACATAAGAAAATGCTCATGATATAATGTTAAATGAAAAAAGCAAAACAAAAGGAAGTAGAGTATGAACTTGACTGTGTTTAAAAAAATACACGCCATATATGCATGGAAAAAAATGATTGGAAAGAAATACACCTAAATGTTATTATTCGTTATCTCTGGAAAGTAGGATTATGCATAATTTTACTTTATTTACATTCATCTATCATTAATTTTGTAATACTCGTTTTATAGTTATAATTATTATTAAATATTAACTATCTTTTTTCTTTTTTTTTTTTTTTTTTTTTGAGACGGAGTCTTGCTCTGTCACCCAGGCTGGAGTGCAGTGGCACGATCTCGGCTCACTGCAAGCTCCGCCTCCCAGGTTGACGCCATTCTCCTGCCTCAGCCTCCCGAGTAGCTGGGACTACAGGCGCCCGCCACCATGCCCGGCTAATTTTTTTTGTATTTTTAGTAGAGACGGGGTTTCACTGTGTTAGCCAGGATGGTCTCGATCTCCTGACCTCGTGATCCACCCGCCTCAGCCTCCCAAAGTGCTAGGATTACAGGCGTGAGCCACCGCGCCCGACCTTTTTTAAATGGCTTAAAAATACAAAACTTACTCCTGCCCTTTTTGAAAACTTGCATTTTTAAAATCATAACCTTGTTCCTGAGTTTTTTTTAAAAAATTAATTCACAACCGTCAAAACTACCCTTATTTTTAGACAAATTGAGCTAATTTTATAAATGTTTCATTGTTTCATGTGTAAAGATTCTTTAAGACAGGAATAACAAAAATAAGATGTCCTTATGATTTTTTTGATTAATTTTAAATCACAACTTGACAAAAGTTAAAAGTGTGTATCCTACTTTCAGAGCTTTGCAAAGCCTTGATGAGCCCAGCTGTCATAACATGAATGTGGAATGTTTTCCCTGCATGTTACTTAAAAATACAAACCCTCATTTAATATGAATTTTAAAATCAGTAAAATAATATTATTTAAAGAATCTATATCATATCCAAAAAGAGAAACTTCTTAAAACTTGTCTCCCTAAAATAGTGTGCAGCCATGTAAAGGTCAGGAGCCTGGGAATGAGAAGGGATTCGAATCCTGGACTTCCCAATAACTTTATTACTTTTGACAAATCATTACCTCTTTGACCATCAGTTTCCTTTTCTGAAACACAAAGGAGTTTGTTATAGGTGACATCTCAGGTTCCTTTAAGTTCTTTTATACAACAAAAGAAAATACTTGTGCCTACTTGTATCTCAATACATACTGAATTTTTTTAAAGGACTTGATAAATTTTTATGCAATTTTAGTTAGCTTTCATTATGGACAAGTTTATTCAAAGAAACACTGCTAAATCTATTGATTCTCTCCTGCAAAAGACATTGTAAGAATGCTATTATGTTTATTTGCTTTTAATTATCATCTTTAGATTGTTATATGTCACATTTCACTTTAACATCACATATTTCAAACAAAATACAATCTTTAAATGGAAGCTGGCAATTTATTTCCCTGGAGAATTTGAAGAGTACAATAACATTTGACTGATTGAACTTTATTTAGTAAGAATTCTTAGCAAAACTCCCTCCCAGGCACACCCACACAGTACTTCTTTATTTTCTGTGAGCTACAAATCTTTGACTCTCAAAGACAACTCCAGTCTAAAAGTACAAGATAACACTGCTTATCAATTATACGCTGTACAGAACATATTTTTAAACTATAGAAGTGAATATCACTATCATTTCACAACAGAAAAGGTATTTTAATACAAAAATATAGAAAGTACATCACAGAAATAAAGAATAGCCCTTCTCAAAAGCTTGTTGCTAACCTTATGAAATATATTTTCTTTTTCCTTTTTTTTTAAGACAGGGTCCCACTGTCACACAGGCTGAAGTGTACTGGCGCAATCTTGGTTCACTGCAACTTCCACCTCCCAGGCTCGAGCAATCCTCCCACCCCAGCTTCCTGAGCAGCTGGGACCACAGATGCACGCCACCATGCCCAGCTAATTTTTTGGTAGAGATGTGGTCTCACGATGTTGCCCAGGCTGGTATCAAACTCCTGAGCTCAAGGGATCCACCCGCCTCAGCCTCCCAAAGTGCTGGGATTACAGGCATGAGCCACCACACCAGTCCTATATTTTCTATCTAAAAGATTTTCCTTATTTTGGCCAGGCACAGTGGCTCACATCTGTAATCACAGCAGTTCGGAAGGGCAAGGCAGGCGGATCACGAGGTCAGGAGTTCGAGACCAGCCTGACCAACATGGAGAAACCCCATCTCTACTAAAAATACAAAAATTAGCCGGGTGTGGTGGCACACGCCTGTAATTCCAGCTACTCAGGAGGCTGAGGCAGGAGAATCGCTTGAACCCGGGAGGTGGAGGTTGCAGTGGGCCGAGGTCATGCCACTGCACTACAGCCTGGGCGACACAGAGAGATTCCATCTCAAAAAAGATTTTCCTTATTTTTATCATTTCAACATAGATCTAATCTATGATACTTCACAATCTTTTTTTTTTTTTTTTTTTTTTTGAGACAGAGTCTCGCTCTGTCGCCCGGGCTGGAGTGCAGTGGCGCAATCTCGGCTCACTGCAAGCTCCGCCTCCTGGGTTCATGCCATTCTCCTGCCTCAGCCTCCCAAGTAGCTGGGACTACAGGCACGTGCCACCATGCCCAGCTAATTTTTTTGTATTTTTAGTAGAGACAGGGTTTCACTGTGTTAGACAGGATGGTCTCAATCTCCTGACCTCATGACCTGCCCGCCTCGGCCTCCCAAAGTGCTGGGATTACAGGCGTGAGCCACTGCGCCCAGCTCACAATCTTTTAAATTGTTCATTCATTAACTCAACAAATATTTATCGAGCATCTGTTCTACTACAGGAGACACTAGAGATTCGGCAAAGATCAAGAACATGTGCTGCCCTTTTAGAACTTGCATTCTAAGGAGAGAAAGATGAATAATCAAATAACAAACAAGAACAGCATCAAATGATCGTAAGTGCTATTCGAAGAATTAAAACCAGCAGATCAATGTAGAGAAAGAAATTTTAAACTTTAAATCATTTCTCCAAAAGCATAAAACCCTCAGTATTCCACGGAAAAATAATATACATATTCAAATTGAACTATAAAAATTTACCAAAAGCAGACAAATTTCCCAATGGAGGAAAAAACACTTTAAAAGTAATCATCCTTCAAAGGGCAGTAACAGAATTAAAAGCTTGGATATATAATTCAGTCATGTTTTTCTAAATTATTTTACATAATTGTGGCAGACTTAAAATAGGAACAATATCTTAGAGACAAGAAGTCTATGTTCCCTTCTCTTAAATCTGGGCTAGCCTGGAACTCCTCTGACCAATAGTGTATAGTGAAAGTGATGCTATGCCAGATTCTAAGCTAGCCTTTGAGAGGGCTGCCAGCTCCTGCTTTGGTCTCTTGGAGCTGCCACATGAGAAGTCCAACTACCCAGCTGAAGAAACCACAGAGAGGATCTCAAACTACACTAAGAGAAGCCCAGTTGAGCCAAGCCTCCAGTTACCCTAAGGCATAAGGTGAGTGAATAAAGATAAGATGGACCCTCCAGACTAGACCTGTTGTCAGCTAAACACCTCCAAGTGATCCTATTCACCATATAGAACAGAATCAACAGGCCAAGCTGCGTCTGAATTCCTAATCCAAAAATCATGACATCTAATAAAGTAGTTATTTTAAGCCACCAAATTTTGGAATAGAAAACCAAACTGTGTGAAAAATACATTTTTTGGCCAGACGCAGTGGCTCACGCCTGTAATCCTAACATTTTGGGAGGCTGCGGCGGGAGGATCACTTGAGCTTAGGAGTTCAAGACCAGCCTGGGCAATATAGTGAGACCTCATCTCTATTATATTTTTCTATATTTATATTTTTTAATTAAAAATACATTTTTTACATTGTAACCCGGTACCCTATACATATAACTGAAACAATGATTCACAGAGCAATACTTACCTCTTAGGTACTCAATGCACAATATTTTTTATTCTATTTCTCATTTATAAAATACCACTTGTGTAATATTCAAAAAGGCTCATGTAGTCTGGAAAACATTTTAGTCTATGCAACTCACTTCACAGGTGCATTCACAAATCCAGACAGAGACCTTAATAGGACTCAGGTGTCCTTATCCCTAATCCAAAGCTCTTTTCCTTGCACCATGCTAAAAGCCAACAGGTATTATAATTTGTAACCAGAAGTTCCTCACAAGCTCATATACACACCTCAGAACTGAGTGAAAGCTTAAAAAGCTTCATGGAAGTCATGTAGCAATCCGAAATAGCTAAGAGGAACTGAGACTTTTCCTATTTTAACCATTTCTTTTTTTTTTTTTCTTTTTTTTTGAGACAGAGTCTCACTTTGTCACCCAGGCTGGAGTGCAGTGGCGCAATCTCGGCTTATTGCAACTTCCACCTTCCAAGTTCAAGCAATTCTCCTACCTCAGCCTCCTGAGTAGCCAACATGGGCAGAACACTTGAGGCCAGGAGTTTCAGACCAGCCTGGGTGACATGGCAAAATCTCATCTCTACAAAAAATACCAAAATTAGTCGGGCATGGTGGCACAAGCCTGTGGTCCCAGCTACTTGGGAGGCTACAGTGGGAGGATGGCTTGAGCCTGGAGGCGAATGTTACAGTGAGCTAAGATCGTTCAACTGCACTACAGCCTCTGCAACCGAGTAAGACCCCATCTCAAAAAATAGTACTAATAAATTATTCTTAACTAGAACATTTTAATTAAACACAAGCAAAATTGGTTTGTCTAAAGTTTTGATTAGAAAATACAATCTACTGGCCGTGCGCGGTGGCTCACGCCTGTGATCCCAGCACTTTGGGAGGCCAAGGCGGGCAGATCACCTAAGGTTGGAACTTCAAGACCAGCCTGGCCAACACAGTGAAACCCCGTCTCTACTAAAAATACAAAAATTCACTGGGTGTGGTGGCGCATGCCTGTAATCCTAGCTACTTGGCAGGCTGAGTCAGGAGAATCACTTGAACCCAGGAGGTGGAGATGTACCCAGGAGGCCACTGCACTCCAGCCTGGGCAACAGAGCGATTCTATCTCAAAAAAAAAAAAAAACAAGCGAAAAAAGAAAATATAATCTACTAAAAATTCCAGTTCAATGAGTTAATCCATTTGCAAACCATACCACTAAGTGGATCCCACAGGAGAATAATTATTTTGGGGGGGATAAAACTACATATGTGTGAATAAGAAAACTTGAGAGACACAAGTCTAGACAAGATTATAAAACACAATTGACAATTGCCACAGAATTTCTTTAAGCAATGTGCTTATCTAGCACATACAGAATTTACTTTGACAACTTCTCAATTTCTATCTTCATACATAATATAAACAGCAAGACGCATGAGTCAGAGGTCCTGAACGTGAGATGAATGTTTACTACTTAGGGACTCTTAACCTCTTGGGGGTCTGTTTCCTCAGCTAAAGACAGATTGCCTGGTTGTCTTCTTGTGGAGATCAATAAGAAAATGTAAGTGAAAGTACTTGACATTTTCTTCAAATATGTTATTCTTATGTTAAAAAAATTAAATTTAATTTAAAAAAAGCTCCCCAGTAAATTGATGCTTCATTTCCTGTTCCAGAGCCTAGAGCAACGGCAAGTTATAAGACTCAGGATCAAATCTCACCTTGGATACTTAGTAGCTGTAACTTACTGTGTTACCTTACTGATACCACCTAGCCTCTCTGGGCTTTAATAGCCTCAACTGTACAACCCAAATATTAGACTCTGATTTTAAGTACCTCATCAAGCACTAATAACCTAAAAAGTCTAAAATATGTTCAGAGTTTTCAAAAATCACAAGAAACTGTGAACCACCATTTCAAAGCCACATCTGGCTGATACTGAAATCTGCTGCTGCTTTCACACCCCAACTCCATGTCTTGCAGGAAATCTCAGCTCTAGGAGGGAACATTTCCAACTCTACCTGGGAATAGACACTCTTAGGCATCTCTTCCCTCCGCTGTTCCTATCCCAACTGCCACCAGCATTCCCAAGCAGTCTTTGGAAATATGAAAGTAGTTTCTCAAAGGGAAAGGCTGAGAGAGCCTGCTTTAACCTGTTTTATGAGAGTAAAGAATCAACATCTTGGCCAACAAAGAAAACATTTAAAGATCTCTGAGTTTGACTTGGTATCTACAAGAAACTAACATGTCTTCTCAGGAATGGAGTTTATTGAAACTTCACAGAGAACTGAGGTCAAAGGTCTCTGATGTGGTGTTTTTTTACATTTGAAAAATGTAGGAATGCTACACAAATATGGAGGAAACAGTGCTAAAGAAGAGATTCTTGTCTTCCAGAGGAAACTAGGCAAAGATAAGAATCTATGAGTGTAAGTCTAGAAATGTATATATTTCTCTACAGAACACCCTTAGGATATTCAAACACAGAGATTAATAACCCTAAAGAAGTCAATGTATTACGTAGAGAACAACCTATACCCCCCTCCCAAAAAAAGGACAAATTTTTCCTTTTTTAAAAAAAATAAAATATTTTTTTTTTAAGATGGAGTCTCACTCTGTCACCCAGGCTGTGGTGCAGTGGAGCAATCTGGGCTCACTGCAACCTCTGCCTCCCAGGTTCAAGCAATTCTCCTGCCTCAGCCTCCCAAGTAGCTGGGATTACAGGCGCCCACCACCATGCCTGGCTAATTTTTGTATTTTTAGTAGAGACAGGGTTTCACCATGTTGGCCAGGCTGGTCTCGAACTCCTGACCTCAAGCGATCTGCCTGCCTCAGCCTCCCACAGTGCTGGGATTACAGGCATGAGCCAACATAACCAGCCTAAAATACTATTTTTAATAAACATTTTATACTATGTACTGAATTTAATAATCTAACCAAGTTTTATTATAATATCTCAAACCTAAACAATCAAATTTAATACATTTGGATGAACGAGCAGTAAGTAAAACAAGACAAAGTAGAATTTCATCGCTATGTTTTATATGCATCAACATGCTATCCCATGATAAAATGTAGTATAATCAATTCATCCTGAGTGGGTGAGAACAGATATAGCCAACAGCATAAATCTGCATCACTTCTACGGCTTAATGGCTTCAATCTTCAACAAAACTAAGAACTAAAAATGATAACTAAGGTCTCAGCTGTGCTGAGAAAAAACTATTTTAAAAAATTCTATTTTAGTAGAAGACTTCCTCAGTCAAGCCTATAAAACAACAAACTGTTTAAATCTCTATGTGGTTAAGTTCAAAGACAAACATGAGAATTGTTTATTTGTAAAGGAAATAATTTTCTTGTATTTCAATTTGTTTCCTCAAAAACTTAAGACAATTTTTCAGACTGCTGTCCTAGGGCTGAGAAGGAAACAGTTTCTTTTGCTATATCAAGAAAAAGGAATTTGAGAAAACCTAAGACATCTGAATTTGATTTTTTTGCCCTATTTTGTTTTCAAGTGACCCCTCCTAGATGAGTCAATAGAGACAAACTTCTTTAAAAAAAAAATTTGTGGTATTATGGATTTGTTTCACAGTACATTATGTTACACAGTACATTATGAAATTCTGAACAGTATTACTGACCTTCCATGGTTGTGCAGTTCTAATTACACTGCAAACAGCCTTACTAATTAAGGGCTTGATAACCCAGAGAAAAGAGATTCATCATTCTGACAGGTCACTGGGATCTTCTTTGTACATTCACTCTTTGAGAAACTCTATTCCTCCCCCAAATACGCAATTCTACTATATTAAAAGAAGAAAGAATGAGTGAAGACGTTAACCACAGGGCCTTAAGAAAAGGTTACCGTTGGCCGAGCACAGTGGCTCGCGCCTGTAATCCCAACACTTTGGGAGGCCAAGGCAGGTGGATCACGAGGTCAGGAGATCGAGACCATCCTGGCTAACACGGTGAAACCCCGTCTCTACTAAAAATACAAAAAATTAGCCGGGTGTGGTGGCAGGCACCTGTAGTCCCAGCTACTCAGAGGCTGAGGCAGGAGAATCACTTGAACCCAGGAGGTTGCAGTGAGCCAAGATCGTGCCACTGCAATTCAGCCTGGGTGACAGAGCAAGACTCATCTCAAAAAAAAAAAAAAAAAAAAGAAAGAAAATGTTACTGTTCATGTAGGAGAAGTGTATTTATTCTGAGGGAATTTTTCCCCATAGACAAATATAATAAATGACTATTATAATCGAGCTCACTATGGTCACCAGACAGAACAGAAACGCAAACTGGGGCCGGGCATGGTGGCTCACACCTGTAATCCCAGAACTTTGGGAGGCCAAGGCAGGCAGATCACTTGAGGTCAGGAGTTCAAGACCAGCCTGGCCAACATGGTGAAACCTAAAAACACAAAAATACAAAAATGAGCTGGGCACAGTGGCACATGACTGTAATCCCAGCTACTCAGGAGGCTGAGACAGGAGAATTGCTTGAATCCAGGAGGTAGAGGTTGCAGGGAGATGAGATCATGCCACTGCACTCCAGCCTGGGCGACAGAGTGAGACTCTGTCTCACAAAAAAAAAAAAAAAAAAAAAAAAAGAAATGCAATTGGGAGTACCTTTCTTATCCTTTAGTATCAGGTTGATTTTGCACACAAGCTCACTCCATTTAACAAAAAAATGAAAGGCCAAAGAATCGTGAAGTATTTTCAGGTAACAGTTCTCTCCATCAACTCCCATTATTGGTAAGAATTTATAGACAATACATGAATCCATTTTGCACCATTAAATGCTACAAGCAGCCGGGCGCAGTGGCTCACGCCTGTAATCCCAGCACTTGGGGAGGCCAAGGCGGATCACAAGGTCTGGAGTTCGAGACCAGCCAGGCCAACGTGGTGAAACCCCATCTTTACTAAAAATACAAAATTTAGCCGGGTGTGGTGGCAGGCACCTGTAATCCCAGGTACTCGGGAGGCTGAGGCAGGAGAATCACTTGAAACTAGAAGGCGGAGGTTGCAGTGAGCCAAGATCGCGCCACTACACTCCAGCCTGGTCGACAAGAGTGAAACTCTATCTAAAAAAACAAACAAAAAAAATCTTTAAAGGGTTAAGAGGCCAGGCATGCAGCTCATGCTTGTAATCCTAGCACTTTAGGAGGCCAAGGCAGGAGGACTGCTTGAGTTCAGGAGTTCAAGACCAGCCTGGGCAATAGAGTGAGACCCTGTTTCTACAAAAGAAAATTTTTTCTTTGATTAGCTGGGCACAGTGGTGCATCCCTGTAGTTCCAGCTACTCTGGAGGCTGAGATAGGAGGATTGCTTGAGCCTGGGAGGTCGAAGCTGCAGTGAGCCATGATTGTACCACTGCACTCCAGCCTAGGCAACACAGCAAGACCCCCTCATCTCAAAAAAACAAAAAAATAAATAAAAGAGTTAAGAATTCCCTGATTCTGCCAGGAATGGTTGCTCATACCTGTAATCCCGGCACTTTGGGAGGCTGAGGGGAAGATCACTTGAGGCCAGGAGTTCAAGACAGGCATGGGCAAGACCAGCATGGGCAACATAGTGAAACCCTGTCTCTACAAAGAAAAAAAAATTAATTACAATTTTAAAATAAATAGGCCAGGCGCGGTGACTCACGCCTGTAATCCCAGCACTTTGGGAGGTTGAGGCAGGTGGATCACGAGATCAAGAGATCGAGACCATACTGGCTAACACAGTGAAACCCCGTCTCTACTAAAAACACACACACAAAAAAAAATTCAGCCAGCTGTGGTGGTGTGCACTTGTAGTCCCAGCTACTCAGGAGGCTGAGGCAGGAGAATTCCTTGAACCTGGGAGCTAAAGGTTGCAGTGAGCCGAGATCATGCCACTGAACTCCAGTCTGGGCAGCAGAGCGAGACTTCATCTCAAAAAAAATAAATAGGAATTCCTTGATTCAACAGAAATTCAGAGCCTGTTATATTGCAATGAAGTGATCAGTTATGAGGCACTAAGAGTTATTCAACTACTTTCCCAACTTCAAGTAGCAATAGGTGAGATAAAACATGCACATACTGTACATTGCAATAATGCAAAGTATAAAGTACAAACAGTCAGAGGAGAAACCATTTCTAGGTTTGGTGAGTAGAAAAGTTCTATAGAGAAGAGAGAATTTGGCTAGACCTCGAAGACTGAGGTTGTCGGGTGTTTTGGAAGGGGAGAAGAGGAAGGTTGTTTTAATAAATATTGTACATGCTAAAATGGATTTTTCTCTCGCTGAGGGAATGACACTACCTCCCTCACTCTACAAGGTCCTATCGGAGTTGTTAATTACAGTGTACCCCTCAACACCCATCCATTTCCCCCCCATATACGAACAATGCCTACACTCACTGGCTCCCCAAACACCTAGTACTACCTACACACACACATCCCTACCTGCATGCACGCACACAACACATGGGCAGCCAGTGAGAATGTATCCAAGGCCAGCCCAAATCTCCACCTCTGATACAGTGATTGTAATGCAGGACAGGTAAGCCCCAGAACTGGGGCTTAGCCCAGGACGGTGCTTGGCTTCATCCAGGAAAAAATTCAAGGGTCAGCCAGTGGTGTGTTAGCAACTTTTATTGAAGCAGCAGTGTAAAGCATCGGCAGAGGTACTGCCCCTTGCAAAGCAGGGCTACCCCATAGGCAGTATGCCCAGAGTAGCAGCTCAGAAGCAGTTCTGCGGTCATATTTATACCCAATTTTAATTATATACAAATTAAGAGGCAGATTATGCAAAAATTTCTAGGAAAAGGGTGGTAACTTCCAGGACATTGTCATGAAAAGGGACGCTAACTTCTGGGTGTTGCCGTGGCAATGGTAAACTGACATGGCACATTAGTAGGCGTGACTTACGGAAAGCTGATTCCACTCTGTCCCTGTTTTAGCTAGTCCTCAATTTGGTCCAGTGTCTGAGTCCCACCTCCAGAGTTGAGTCCCACCTCCTACCTCAACTGGTTCAAGGTAGTGTGTAACACAGGTAGAACCAAATTTCTCTCAAAACTGATACAAGGATATAGAAAAACTCTCTTCCTTTGGACTCATGAGATTTTGGCATGGAGTTGAGAACTGCCATCTTGTTACACTGAAATGGCCTATGTGAGAGATAAATTGAATCTAAAGGACAACAGAGACAAGCGGTGAACTCCTAGATTGAGTCATATTTAGATGGACTTTAGGCCAGGTGCTGTGGCTCACACCTGTAATCCCAGCACGTTGGGAGGCCAAGGCAGGTGGGTCACCTGAGGTCAGGCATTTGAGACCAGCCTGGCCAACATTGTGAAACCCTGTCTCTGCTAAAACTACAAAACTTAGCTGGGCGTGGTGGTGCATGCCTGTAATCCTAGCTGGTCAGGAGGCTGAGGCAGGAGAGTTGCTTGAACCCAGGAGGCGGAGGTTGCAGTGAGCTGAGATCGTGCCACCGCACTCCAGCCTGGGTGACAGAGCAAGACTCCATCTCAAAAAAAAAAAAAAAATTAGATGGACTTTCCAGTTAGGTTGAGTCAACTGAGTCTCTCAGAGACTTCAAAATGGTTCTAAGTATGAACCAAAGTCTAGCCTAAGCATGTAGAAGGCAAGTAGCCAAGTGACCACTTCAATATAATTTCTGATAATCCCTAATTCAGTGAGTGACCAATGATCACACAGGCTACCTTCACATCTGTAATCCTGTTTGCAGGTAACATAGTAAAATAGCAGGACTCACTACTAACCAAATGTGGCTTGCTGACAAAATGGTAAGACCATGTTAATACAGTAACCAAACTGTTGTGCCTACAGAAGGCAAGAATTTCTTACATAATTGCTATACATATATATCTTCTAAATTGTAAAGAAAATACTAAAGTCAACATACATGCAATGAAAGTAAAAATGCAAATAGAAACTCAGATGTTCTTATATCGAAGGCTAATCACATTGCTCTAGATCTGAAGTTTATGAACCAAATTTTTAAAGAAATGGTACGAAGCCAAAAGTACAAACAACATCAGAAATAATACACATAAATGAGAGAAACAACTCTAAATCTGCTTTGAAAAATCATCAGAACGTATCTTCTTCAAGCGCTGTGTGAAACTTCAGTTTGTGAGACCATTTTGTAAAATAGCCTTCTAAACCTTCAAGTCCAGAAGTTGAAGAGAAGTCTGTCTTTTCAGTTACTACTGGAGAGGAAGAAAAGCCTAATAACTCAGTGACATCAACTGTACTGCTATTACAGTAGAGCTAGCCAAAAAGTATCTTTGAAATGAGCATCTACTTAGTATCACAGAAGTGCAGAACAGTGACTAGAGAAAAAAATCTAGGAACTGACTCTGATGAGAAATTATTGTTCCTGCATAGTAGCCAATTTTTAAAAGTAAACTATAAATAAGTAATAAAAGTCCACAATCCCTTTCTTAAATCCTTGGGGCAGGGTATGTTTTGGAATTCAGAATTTTATGGATTTTAGGAAGGTAACACTGCACTATATATTTTGTAGAACACCCAAGAGGAATTCATGTGGCATGTCATTAACAGCCTAGTATTTCCATAGCAAAGCATATACATTTGTGTCAGACAAATAAATACTACTGACACCTTTACATCAGTTCAAATTTTGCTGCCAAATTAATTCATCTCAAACTTTTTAAAAAACTTCCAGTTTCCAGAGCTTTGGAATTTCAGAAATATAGCTTAAAAGATTATAGCCTACAATAAAGTCATAATAATTATGTTACCAAGTTTCAGATGTATTTGGTATCCCAGAGGTCCATTCTGTAAAGGTGATATTTAGCCACTCAGCACTTGGCCACTTATATATTCAGTGTACTTCAAGTTTCTCCAACTTAAAAGCAAGAGTCCTAATATGTTCAGTGCAGAAACATTGGAAAATACAAGATTTTTTTTTAAACCTCATAATTCTTCCACCTAAAGATGCCCACTATTAAATTTGGAGTGTCTAAATTTTCACATTCTTTCTATAATAGATACATTAATATAATTAGCAAGAAAATCTCTGTAGTTTTAGTTTATATTTTTGTTTCCATCTTACTAGATACATATAATGCCCTTTCAAGCTGAGAACTGGTCTTTCTTAAATTTTGGTAAATTCTCAGCCATCAGCTCTTCCAGCCTGGCTTCTCCACCATTCACATTATTTCCTCTTTTTGGAACTCCCAGTTAGATGTAAGTTGGTGCCTCTCAATTTATGGAGTTGCACTGTTGCCCAGGCTGGAGTGCAATGGCACGATCTTGGCTCACCCCAACCTCTGCTTCCCGGGTTCAAGAGATTCTCCTGCCTCAGCCTCCTGAGTAGCTGGGATTATAGACATGGACCACCACATCTAGCTGATTTTGTATTTTTTTTTTTTTTTTTTTTTAGTAAAGATGGAGTTTCTCCATGTTGGTCAGGCTGGTCTCAAACTCCTAACCTCAGGTGATCTGCCTGCCTTGGCCTCCTAAAGTGCTGGGATTACAGGCATGAGCCATCACACCCGGCTCATATTTGTTAATTCCTATTTATTTCTCTGTGATACATCTGGGTACTTTCTTCCAATTCATTAATTTTCCCTTCAAATTTGTCTGGTCTAGAGTTTGACCTATTTTTTTAATTTCAATAATTCCATTTTTTCTTTAATATAGCCATCTATTTCATATCTACCTATTTTTGATTCATGTTTTTTTATGACCATTATTTCTTTTATCTTTTTTAAGGATCTTTAAAATACTTACAATTGTTTTGAAATTACCCATATTTCCATCAGATTTTTTGTGAATTTATCTCTTGGTAATTGTGTTAATTTTCTAAGTAATGGTCTTCCTCGTGTGTTTATAGGCTCAGACTTTCCCTCTTTTCCCAGGGGTTCTGTGATAGGCCACCCCTCTTCCAGAGTCCACGACCTCCAAGCTTGGTGCTCTTGTACTAGGTGATAGTGGGGAAACCACAGTTCCTGACTCTGAGCCATCTGGCAGCTCAGCCACTTCTGTATCTTCACTCTAGGTCCACAGCTCTTTAAAGCAACAGCCAGGAGCAGATGTTTTCAGCCTTCTTTCATCCAGTCTCAGCCCAGCTTCAGTTTCATACAGAGTATCTGACCCCAGGTCCCCTATATGTTATTTCTACCAGCTCCTGAACCCAGAGTCTAACTGCATGTTTCTTTTCTGTTCTTGGTCCCTGGAGATGTTTATCTTGTTCTTGAGTATATCTTTTCCTTTCTTTTTTAAATTTTTAATTGCTGCATTTCCCTCTCAACATCCTTATGAGGTTTGTACTATTACTATACCCATTTTACAGGTGAGAAAAGAGAGGTATGGGGCAAGTAGGCAATCTTCCCGAGATCACTAGCTAATAAGGATCAAGGGTCAAACCAGATAGCTGATGCCAGAGACCATGCTCTTAACCACTGCTCTACTGGGATCCATTCTGACCAGAATGCTCTTTAAAATTTTGATTATTTTTTCCCCCACCTAACTATAAACACTGCACACAGGAAAGATATTTTGTTTTCTTTTTTTGAGACAGGGTCTTGCTGTTACCCAGGCTGGAATGTAGTAGTGCCAGTGCCTCAGCTTCCAGAGTGGTTGGGACTACAGGAAACTGCTGCCATGCCTGGCTAAGTTTATTTTTGTAGAGACAGGGTCTCACTATGTTGCCCAGGCCAGTCTAGAACTCCTGGCCTCAAGCAATCCTCCCATCTTGGCCTCCCAAAATGCTGGGATTACAGGCATGAGCCATCCCATGTGGCCAGGATTTTAATTGATGGAAGTAAAGCAAAGACATATTCCAGGTAAAAAAGCAGCACATCAGCCTCATGTTTTATTTGAGGCCAAATATTCAGTCTAGGCCTATACCCAAAATGAGAAACAGTCTTCAATGCCCCTCGTTTTCCTAAGGCCCTTCCCACTTTCCCTGAGTTTCAAGCACTTCCATGCTTGTCCCTGGATACCCAGAACCATCCACCCAGGCTTTCCTCTGGCTCTACCACCCTCACGCTGCACTAGTATATATTGCCCAGGAAAGGCTCTTATTAAGGCATTCATACTAAGTGCATCAGGGGACTTTTGTTTTCCATTCCTTCATAGCCCAAAGCCTTAATCTTAAAGGATTAAATTTGCGAATATAAGTAAAAGGCATGCAATATCATCCAGAAATAACCAAACTCTTTCAATAGTAGATTATCATGATGAAAAAAGAAAATAGTAGCCAAGCTCAATTTTAGGCTGCATTATTAAAAGTACAGGGTCACTGGGCACGGTGGCTCACGCCTGTAATCCAGCACTTTGGGAGGCCGAGGAGGGTGGATCACGAGGTCAGGAGATCGAGACCATCCTGGCTAACATAGTGAAACCCCATCTCTACTAAAAATACAAAAAATTGGCCAGGCGTGGTGGCGGGTGCCTGCAGTCCCAGCTACTCAGAGGCTGAGGCAGGAGAATGGCATGAACCCAGGAAGCGGAGCTTGCAGTGAGCCGAGACCGCGCCACGGCACTCCAGCCTGGGCGACAGAGCGAGACTCTGTCTCAAAACAAAACAAACAAAAAAAAAGTATAGGGTCTAGAAAAATGAAAGTTATCAGTGCCACTCTATGCAATAAAGATTAATTAAGGCCAGGCGTGGTGGGCTCACACGTGTAATCCCAGCACTTTGGGAAGCCAAGGAATCCTCCTGCCTCAGCCTCCTGTGTAGCTGGGACCACAGGCATATGCCACCATGTCCAGATAGTTTTTGTTTCATTTTTTTTTTAAGATTCGAGGGTCTCATTTTGTTGCCCAGACTGGTCTCGAACTTCTGGGTTCAAGCAAACCTCCCACCTTGGCCTCCCAAAGTGCTGGATTATAGGTGTGAGCCACCATGCCCAGCTCCTAGGTTTAATTTTAGAACACAGGGTCCATAGTGAGGTAGGAGATAGAGGAAAATAATAAAAGGAGTCCATGGAAGTGAAATAGTTAGGAAGCAATATTTGAGAAAAGCTCAATATTTGCTGATTAGAGAACTGTAGTTTGTTTCCTTTTTAGTACTATTAAAAGTCATGATCCTTAATAATTCTTAATTGCTAATGTCAGATGGAGTAATGATGTGGGCTTTCAGGATTCAACATTTCCTAACATCAACTTTAGAGTTTACAAATATTTGCTGTGATGAACAAGTAGAGCTGTGCCTAAAGAAAAGTAGGCAGAACTTGAGGCTGAAGGTAAAGAGACTGCTTAGGAAGTCAAAACAAAATCTAAGCAAAACATAAAGTCTAAACGTAAGTTGCGGCAGCAGGAATGGAAAAGGAAAGACATTATAATGTGGATGTAAAATGAATCAAATATCTAGGTCTCAAACTTTAGAGTAAAGGAAGTTACTGGTGCCAGTAACAGATGCAGGAAATATGAAAAAATGCACAGATTCAGGACAACAGATAATTTAGTTTGGTGTATATGACTTCAAAATGTCAGAAAGTCACTCAGAAGCACATACTCAGCAGACAGTTAAAATTAAGGTCTGGGAAGGCCGGGCACAGTGGCTCACACCTGTAATCCCAACACTTTGGGAGGCCGAGGCAGGCGGATCGCTTGAGGTCAGAAGTTCAAGACCAGCCTAGCCAACGTGGCAAAATCCCGTCTCTACTAAAAATACAAAAATTAGCCAGGCATAGTGGTGCACGCCTGTAATCCCAGCTACTTGGGAGGCGGAGGCAGCAGAATTGCTTGAACCCAGCAGGCGGAGGTTGCAGTGAGCCGAGATGGTACCACTGCACTCCAACCTGTGTGCCAGAGTGAGACCCCATCTCAAAAATATATATAAAATTAAATTAAATTAAGATCTGAGAACTGAGAGGCACAGAGATAGAAAGGACACATGTGAGAGTGTCTAATACAAAGCCTGGACCCCATACATCTCTGCTTCAGTCAGACTATCTGCACTTCCCCAACGAAGGCAGCTCTCTCCCAGTTCTGCCACCAAACAAACTTTCCTATAAGGCAGACACCCTACTTCACAGATACCCTACAGTCACAGATGACTGGTTAACTCCTAGTCATCTTTAAGAATGCTCAGGTGTCATTTTCCCAAACCCCACTTATTTCCCACCAAGAGGATGGTACCTGTGCCTTACCTCTTTCTCTCTATATATATCCAGTTTTTAACACCATGTCTAAAATAGCATGTACTTGAAAGACAAACTGAAGGAAAAGACTTGGCATGTGCTCAACAAGCCTTGGAAGGCACTGTATTCCCTTAAGAGGTGATCACTAAAGAAATGAACTTGGATGAGATTTCCAAAGGAGAGAAAAGAAAACTAAGTTGTCTTAAATATAAGTGGTCATCATGGAACACCCTCGTCTAGGGAGCAGTTCCCAAAAATGTTTCTCCACTTCTTTCATCACAAAATACCTCGTCTGTAACACAGGAATCATTGTTCCTACCTCATAGGTCACTGGGAGGGTTAAAAGAGATAACATATATAGAGCACATAGTATAATGTCTAGCACTCAATTAACGTTCCCTTCTTTCCCCAATCCCACGTGAAAACATGTTAGAGCCTGATTCTTTCTTTGTAAGCAATTGTTATACGCTGAAAAGCAACCAAGCCTAGAAAAATTATAGATATTTGAGAAAGGCAGACTAGCCTTCTCAGATGCTCCCTCTAGAACAGATTTCTCAACCTCAACACCATTGACATATTTGGCCAGATAATTCTTTATTGTGGGGGTTGTCCTATGTAGGATGTTTAGCAGCATCCCTGAATTCCATCCACTAGGTGCCAATAGCTCTCCCTACCAAAAATATCTTTCTAGACCATGCCAAATGTCCCCTGGAGGGCAAAATTTCCCCTGGTAGAGAATTATTGTCCCAGAGCTGACCAAATTCTCACAAATCCCTAAATCTCCTAAATATTTTCCCTGACATCTACAAATATATCTCATTATTTGTTCCCACTGATGCTGCACATTAAATTATGCTTAGTCTTTATAACCCATTCTCCTTAGCCAAAACTAGTAGCAATCCCTTAACAGTCAAGCAAGCCATCATAAATTAATTCAGTGTAAATACTCAATGCATTATCACACTTTGAGTCTGAAAGCAAATTAATATAATAAAAGTAATAATAGCCGATCCTAAAATGTCTCCCCACAAAATTAGAGATTTGTCCCAGTACTCAAGTGTCTAATCTTTTAACTTCATGTCTACAGGTGGCACTAAGTTCATATTGTATAAAGTGAATTTTGGTTGCCTAAGGAATGCTCTCACCACAGCCTCACAAAGCACTAGGACTGCAGGTATAAGAAAGCATGCTCAGCTAGTTCTTTTTTTTTTTTTTTTTTTTTGAGACGGAGTCTCGCTTTTTCACCCAGGCTGGAGTGCAGTGGCGCGATCTCGACTCACTGCAAGCGCTGCCTCCCGGGTTCACGCCATTCTCCTGCCTCAGCCTCTCCGAGTAGCTGGGACTACAGGCGCCCGCCACCACGCCCGGCTAATTTTTTGTATTTTTAGTAGCGACGGGGTTTCACCGTGGTCTCGATCTCCTGACCTCGTGATCCGCCCGCCTCGGCCTCCCAAAGTGCTGGGATTACAAGCGTGAGCCACCGCGCCCGGCCAGCTAGTTCTTATTTCTGTTCCTGTACTAATTGTTTTATTTGGGCTTCAATATCTTCAATTGTAAAACAGGCATAATTCTTGCCTTCCTTTGATCACAGAACTGTCCAACAAGATAATAAATAGGAAAACACAGTGAAAATGGATCAGCATTATATATAATTATTTTTATTAAGGAAAAATCTAAGGAAATCTAAGGGTTATATATTCAGTAGGATGGTAGGGAAAAGTTGCATCTGTCTTCCAATTTGGCGAAGGAGGTGCCTTATAAGGAAATATTCTAATAAAGGGCAGAGTAGGGAAAGCACATGCCTTGAACTCAGGTAGGTCTGATTCAAAAGCCCTTGCTCTTTATTCTGCATATAGTTGGAATATTTAAAATAAAAATAGAATATCCTGAGGGTTTTTATTTTAAAGTTTATGTTCTTGATATAAGGTAGGCACACTAACCCTTTGAGGGTAGTAGGAATACATTAAAGGCACTGGCAAGGATTTGTTCACCCTTCATTCAAAGCAGCATGAACACACCACCAGGCCCCTAAGTGTCCTTTTCTTTTCAAGTGTGAGTGATTCCTTCCTTTGGAAGTGAAGAAGAGTGATACTGGAAGAAATGGGATATGTCCTGTATAATCAGGAGTGTCCAAATAGTTTTAAATCAGTTTGATATGTCTATTTTAAGATGGAAAAAAAATCGCTGCCTTTCAACAAACATTTCCAAATCATCAAAGACTGCCTGCTTCACTTTATACTTATTAGGAAAGGATATTTTAACAAATGACTCTTTATAAATAAAAGTTGCAACATCAATCACATGTGAGGCAGGTGTTAGGGGCAGCACTGTCCCCGTTGCTGCCAAAAAGTGCAAATAAAAAAGAAAAATCAACCTTTCCTATCCATTCATCCAAATGTTGCCCCTGCAAAGCCTCGGAGGGGTCTGGGTCCCTGGTAGAGGGTCCTCAAAGGTGCAGGCTTTCAGACTGTGTACGAAAAGGAAGGTCAACGTGCCCTTCCGCCAACACTCCGAAAAATCTCCAAGAATTCTGACTTTGCCCCAGAGTAGAGCAGTTGCCAAGCCTCCTCCCCGCCATCCCCCGGGAAGAGAAGGCGGCCGCGTACAGACGCTGCTCCGGTCCGGCCCTCCGGGGTCGCACCAGCCCAGCCTGGGCTTGCTCGCAGGTGGCGCGGGCAGCCGGCTCGGCCCCCCTGCCGGCCACGATTGGCGAAGGGCTGCTGGAGCCTGAGCTGCACCAGACAGGCGGCCACTCGGCCAAACTGAGAGAACGTCTGGCAAGGGGTCGCGGCCAAGCGGGCAGCTCCCCGAGGGGCAGGTCCTGCACGTTGGCCCCAAGCTGGCAGTGAGAGACACCACCCAGCGCCGGGGCCGTGCAACCCCACGTGGGCCCTGGCTTGCTTGCAGCGCCGTCACCCTCCTCCCCAAGTCCGGCAGCGCTCACCTCAGCGCTTGCGGCGCCTCCACCTTCAGCTTTTTGGGCTTCGGCTCCTCCTCAGCAGCTGCCATCTTCGCCCTCCCACCCCACTTTGGCTCTACAGCCCACCTCTGCCATCCACTCTCTGGCCCCTCCCCCTCTTCGCATCACCGCCTTTTCTCCAAATCCCGCCCCTCCAGACTCCGCCCATTCTGTGCCTCTGTCATCCACAATCATTGGCTCTATCTCTCGGCACCGACAGCGAATGCCCCGCCCATTCCTGACCCCGCCTCCCCTACCATAAGGGACCCCAGACTGAATTAGGCAGCAGATGACCGCCTGAATCTAGATGGTGAGAAACCCACCATTTTTCTAGGCCCTGGATGATGTAGAAGATTTAGATACTAAGCCTCAAGAGACGTCTTTCCTCTCATTTACGGTCTTCCTGCATATTTAATATTTCTAATATGGTAGACAGAGTCGGTGTCTTTGAAGCTGTTAATCAGGCAATCTCCTGGGCACTCCAGCTGCGGGTCCTCGCTCCTTCTCGGATTCTTCAGCTTCGGTCGGAGAGGACCCGGCGCCGAATCACTGACTGGCACAGGTGTCGGGGTGAGTGTGAGGGGCGGGAAATCTGTGGACTGGGGACAGCTCCAAAACCCGGGAGTAGGCTGAATAGCTGGAGCCCCCGACTTCAATCTGGGCTCTAGGAGCGTCTTTGGTGCTGTGGGCCAGGGCCTCTTTTCCCCCCCCACTCCCAGCCTTCCGGGCTTTCTCGCCAGCAAGGCCGGAAGGGAGCGATCCACCTGCAGCTCAGTGTTTTCAGGCGCCTGAACCCCGGAGGTCAAGCTTACTGGGTTCCCCCTCTATAGTGAGCTGGAGTACAGACGGCAGGAATCTCAGTCCCAGGTTTCTGCTTTGGAGGACAAAACCCCAAACGGACCTGAGCGGACGTCCTGTTAGCGGGTGGTGCCTGGAAGAGCCTGGGGTGTGGAATGCAGTGAGAAGGGTGTTGCAGTTTTTCAGGAGAGAGGTAACGGGGTTCTAAGCTGAGCAGGTGGCAGTGAGTATGGAAGAGTGACGGGCGATGTGGCTGTTTGTATTTGGTAGATTTGTTTGAACCTGACGCTTACAGCCTTATGTGATTAAGAAGATGGCGCCACTGACAGGAGGAGGAATTTTATGGAGTTTGAGTTTTATCGAATTTGAAACTGGTTTACATGGAGATTGTAGAAAGACTTTAAAAAAAAATTGTGAGAATTAAGCCCGAAAGACTTTCAAGGTGAGACCCAAAACAGATGAAGTTTCATATAAAAGGGTAGGAAGTATTTTTGTTTAGGAGAAAGTTATCAATGACATAAAATGCTGCAATGGTCAGAGGAGGAAGCTGAAATCAGAATAGGTCGTTGGATTTTATAATTAGAAAGTCATTGATCTATTTGAAAGAGATGCTTTAATAGTAACTAAGGAAAGACAGCAAGTGTAGACAAATCCTTCATCATTTGGGGCATGAAGCAAGATTATTGAGAGTGGCAAGATGGGGGAAAGTTTGGGGTTTGTTTTAAAGAATACAAGATACCTATTTGGGGGCAGGAAGCAAGCAACTATTTGAAGATTCAAGAAAAAGTCTTGTCTCCCAGAAGAGAAGGAAAGGAATGGGATCAAGTTACAAGTGAAAGGATTAATTTGGGAAAGACAGAGGGACACTTTCAATTGACACTATAGGAGAAGTGGAGTGGCTCACGCCTGTAATCTCAGCACTTTGGGAGGCTGAGGCGGGCGGATCACGAGGTCAGGAGTTCGAGACCAACCTGACCAACATACTGAAACCCTGTCTCTACTAAAAATACAAAAATTAGCCAGGTGTGGTGGCACACGCCTGTAGTCCCAGCTACTTGGTAGGCTGAGGCAGGAGAATCCCTTGAATCTGGGAGGCGGAAGTTGCATGCTGAGACCTCACCACTGCACTCCACCCTGAGCGACAGAGCCAGGCTCTGCCTCGAAAAACAAAACAAAACAAAAAAACCTTACGTATCTTTAGGAAAGCTCTCTTTGCAATAAGATTAGATTGTCTTTCTTAATCTTATCATTTTTATTTCTAACCATTTAATATAATATACGGCCAGGCACGGTATGGCTCATGCCTGTAATCCCAGCACTTTGGGAGGCTGAGGTGGGTGGATCACGAGGTCAAGAGATCGAGACCATCCTGGCAAACATGGAGAAACCCCATCACTACTAAAAATACAAAAATAATCTGGGCGTGGTGGCATGTGCCTGTAGTCCCAGCTACTCGGGAGGTTAAGGCAGGAGAATCGCTTGAACCCAGGAGGCGGAGGTTGTGGTAAACTGAGATCGCGCCACTGCACTCCAGCCTGGCAACAGAGTGAGACTCCGTCTCAAAATAAAAAACAAAAAAAAAACCAATATACTATGGGCACATAGAGTGCGATGGCTCACACCTGTAATCCTAGCACTTTGGGTGGGTGAGGCGGGAAAATCACTTGAGGCCAGGAGCTGGAGATCAGCCTGGGCAACATAGCAAGACTCCATCTCTACAAAAAATTTAAACATTAGCCAGGCTTTGTGGCGCGTGATTGTAGTCCTAGCTACTCAGGAGGCGGAGGCAGAATGAGGCAGAAGGATCACCTGAGCCCAGGATTTCAAAGTTACAGTGGGCTATGATTGGTCCACTGCACTTCAGCCTGGGCAACAAAGCAAGACCCTAAGTCTTAAAAAAAAATACATATATACATATGCTATGGGAGTTCTTTGCAGATTTAAATATTTTTAAGTAGCTCAGTACTATGTCAATTCATGAGTAGCACATGGTATTTACAGAGAAGAGGACTTCTCTCTCCCTTTGGAAATGACCTCTCTTCCATTACACAGAGAAGGAGAGCCATCATCTGCCTGCAGTCAAGTATACAAACCTTCCCTTCAATCTGAAGAGTAGAAAGTGTTCCTTCTCCTTAGAGAAGGCAAACTCTTTCACCTAGTCTGTCAGTAGCATCCTCTCCTGCTGTGTCAGGGTCCTCTTTCCGTTTTTCCCTCACTCCTATGTCAGCTTTTCCCCCTCTGTTCACACCTTTCCTTCAGCATTTAAATGTATTCTTCCTTCACTTTATGAACTGCTGCATTTATTTTCTTGTCTTTTCATCCTCTTCACAGCTAGACTTCTTGAATCTACTCAACATATCTCTATTTTTTTTACACTTCTTGCTATTTATTTCCCAGCCCACTGCAATGTCTTATTTCTAGCATTCCACTGAACTACCACTAAAACTCCTTTTTTTTTTTTTTTTTTTGAGACGGAGTCTTGCTCTTGTCACCCAGGCTGGAGTGCAGTGGCACAATCTCAGCTCACTGCAACCTCTGCCTCCAGAGTTCAAGTGATTCTCCTGCCTCAGCCTCCCGAGTAGCTGGGATTACAGGCGCCTACCACCACTCCCAGCTAACTTTTGCATTTTTAGTAGAGACAGGGTTTCGCCATGTTGGCCAGGCTGGTCTCGAACTCCTGACCTCGTGATCTGCCCACCTCAGCCTCCCAAAGTGCTGGGATTACAGGCGTGAGCCACCGCACCCAGCCCACCAAAACTACTTTTACCAAGATCACCAATGTCCTCTGTGTGTTAAATCATGCATTCTCAAAGCAGATAAAAACTGCTTCTTGTGAGGTGAAAAAAATATATATACTGTTTTTATGTATAAAGCACAAATACATAAACAGAATATTCTGTGGTATTAAAATTTTATGGTGATATTAATTAGCTTCATTTAATTATTCCACATTTCATAAATCATAACATCTGGTACCCTTAAATATATACAACTATAATTTGTCAATTTACAGTTGAAAAAGCAAGAATAATAAAAACTTTTATGGGTGAGGAATTTGATTGGCAGGGTGGTGAGAAGATGGAGTCTAAAAGGGCTCCTTAGCAGGCGTTAAGGAAAAGAAAGTTTAAAAAACACCCTTAAATCAACAGACATTTTCAATTCTTTTTTGTTGTTGTTGAGATGGAGCCTCGCTCTGTCATCCAGGCTAGAGTGCAGTGGTGCCATCTCGGCTCACTGCAACCTCCACCTCCCGGGTTCAAGCGATTCTCCTGCATCAGCCTCCAGAGCAGCTGGGATTACAGGCACCCACCACCACACCCAGCTAATTTGTTGGTATTTTTAGTAGAGATGGGATTTCACCATGTTGGCCAGGCTGGTCTCGAACTCCCGAACTCAGGTGATACAATCCACTTTGGCTTCCGAAAGTGCTGGGATTACAGATGTGAGCCACCACGCCCAGTTGACATTTTCAATTCTCGTAGCTTAACCTCTTTGTGCCATGTAACAGTATTTACCACTCCATTCTTCTGGAAATACACTAATATGCTATAGTTGCTAAAAACCACCCTGCTTTTTTTCTTATGACTCTTCAGTCACATCTTGGTCATTCTTTAGGTCCACTTCCTTGACCCACCTGCTACTCAAATGTTGGAGTTCCTGCCATAAGCTCTCTTCATACTATGCACATTCTTTCTTTTGTTTCAATTCTCCTTGTGATTAATTCCCATTAACAAAAAATCCTGATTACTTACAATTCTGATTCCAATCTGGCTTCTCTAAAGCACCAGAAGTGTATATATAATAGTTTTTTGAATATATTTATTTGGGTCAGATATATCCAGAATTGGTCAAATTACACAGGACCAGGCTAAGTGACACATCTCTCTCCTCTCCACACACCCCCTCCTCCAAGCCTAAATGTTTTTTAGCACAAAACCTAAATGTTTCTCTTATCTTTTCACTGTACCCCATCTTCATAGTCAAGACTCTAGTCCAGGCCATCACCACTCATCTCCCAACTGGTGTCACAAAACCTAAATGTTTCTCTTATCTTTTCACTGTACCCCATCCTCATAGTCAAGACTCTAGTCCAGGCCATCACCACTCATCTCCCAACTGGTGTCACAGTGTTCAGTTACCGGTTATCCAGTTTCCGCAGTGTAATTATTATGATCTTTCTAAAAATGTAAATCGGATTGCATGATTACCATTAAAAAAATTATAAAATGACTTTACATTGCACTAAGAATAAAGTCCAAACTCCTTAACACGTTTAGCATGCTCCATGAACCAATCAGTCTCTGCTTACCTCCTTCTCCAGTTTCATCTCCCCTCTTCCCTCCACCTTCCATATTTGCTAAATTTATACTGGATTTATTTGTCTTGTGTTCTCTCTCACCTCTAAGCCTTGTAGATTCCCACAGCACACTATATTTCCTGTATCATCGTGGGAATTACATCTTACTGTATTGTCTTCTCTGCTGATCTCTAAATGCTGTGAGTGTAGGAACTCTAATTTTGTTTGTTCTTATATACCCGGTGCCTCAAAAGTCTGTGTTGAATGAATATGTGGTCAAGATATTGGCTGAGAATCAGAAGAGGAGATGCTTTTCTGGTCTCATTCTCTCAAGTTCAGTATAGGCCCTTCTGTGCCTCCATCCTATTATATATGGAAGGAATACATTTTTGTTTTTAGACACTGTCTTCCAAGAATATTTTGACTATTGTAAATGCATTGCTTGTGAATTACCCAGGATGATTATAAAATGTTTAGTAAAAAGGATTTATGATGTATTTAAGCTGCAGTCAAAGCTCTGATGGGTCTGCCTCTGAACACAGTTTCTTCTAGTGGCTTTTAAATAAGCTGGGAGAATTCTGTTTTATGACTCAAAAGCCACTAGGAACAAAAAGATGGTCGTGGTAATAATGAGTGTGTAGTTTTCCCAGAAAGTTTATTAAAATAATAATTAAAAAAATAACTGCAGCTACTAAAAGGATGATAAATAGTTAAAGAAACAGGCTAATTTACACTGCAGCGTGGTATTATTTAATTGTTATATGCATTAGACCTTGGTCATAATATGGATAGAAGAAGTAAGCTTTCTTTTCCTATTATAGAAGGTTAAGATGGGTTTTAAAGCTAAGCACAGTCGAGAACTTACAAGTATTATGCTTTCATCTCAGCACTAAGGATAACAACAATAAATCTAGGAGGCTGGTTTAACTTTCTGTATTCTGAGACCTGAACTACTGCCAATAAAAACAACTTCGGTGGAAACTTTCCTGGAAAGAATTTTTCACCAGCTTAAGAGGATGAGTAGAGATCTGGCCCTAAAATAAAGTAACTACAAAATCACTTGCTTCCAGAACAAGCAACTCTTTCAGAGTGTATTGTGGCAAAGGAGCACTATAAATCCTTGTGAACTATACTTTCAATAGGATGAATGATTTTAGATAACCTGTGTCAGTGCTTTTAAATCTAACTTCCACTCTAAATAATTTATTAAACTTCCTCAGCATAACAACTAGAATGTGTGTTGCCTCCTAACTAAACAGGAAACATATTTTACCTCCTCCTCTTAAATCATAAGCTAGGCTGGGTGCAGTGGCTCATGCCTATAATCTCAGCACTTTGGGAGGCTGAGGCGGGCAGATCACGAGGTCAGGAGTTCAAGACCAGCCTGGCCAACATGGTGAAACCCCATCTCTACTAAAAATACAAAAAATTAGCCAGGCATGGTGGCGCATGCCTGTAATCCTAGCTACTCGGGAGGCTGAGGCAGGAGAATCGCTTGAACCCAGCAGGCGGAGGTTGTGGTACGCGGAAATCATGCCATTGCACTCCAGCCTGGGCAATAGAGCAAGACTCCATCTCCAAAAAAAAAAAAATCATAAGCTAAAGCAGCACATTCATGTACTGTTCAATATATTAACTACTAACCACATATGGTTATTTAAATTTAAATTAATTAAAATTAAAACTTCAGGCTAGGCTTGGTGGCTCCCATCTGTAATCCCAGAACTTTGGGAGATCAAGGTGGGAAGATCACTTGAGCCCAGGAGTCCAAGACCAGCCTGGGCAATATAGGCAGACTTTGTCTCTACAAAACAAAAATTTGAAACTCAGCTGAGTGTGGTGATGCACGCCTGTAAGCCCAGCTACTCAGGAGACTGAAGTGGGAGGATCGCTTGGGCTCTGGAGGTGGGGGTTGGAGTGAGCCAAGATGGCGCAACTGCACTCCAGCCTGGGCAACAGAGCGAGACCCTGTCTCAAAAAAAAAAGCCGGGCGCGGTGGCTCACGCCTGTAATCCCAGCACTTTGGGAGGCTGAGGCAGGTGGATCATGAGGTCAGGAGATCAAGACCATCCTGGCTAACATGGTGAAACCCCATCTCTACTAAAAATACAAAAAATTAGCCGGGCGTGGTGGCAGGCACCTGTAGTCCCAGCTACTGGGGAGGCTGAGACAGGAGAACGGCATGAACCTGGGAGGCAGAGCTTGCAGTGAGCCAAGATCGCGCCATTGCACTCCTGCCTGGGAGACAGCGCGAGACTCCGTCTCGAAAAAAATAATTAAAATTTCAGAAAAATTGAAATTCAGTATTGGGTACATTAGCCACATTTCAAGTGCTCAATAGCCATGGGTGTAGTGGCTACCATATTAGCACAGATAAAGGACATTTCCATCATTGCAGAAAGCCCCGTTGGACAGTACTGTATTAGAATGTGTTCCTAATAATTAGTCTTTACGAGGCAGATAAGAGCAGGAGCTCAGAATTCAGCTGGATTTACGTTTGAATCCTAGCTTACTGCGTGATCTTAGGTAATTGACCTAACTTTTCTGAGATGACATTGTCTTGTCTGTAAAGTGGGGATAATAGTAGTATTTATGGCATAGCATTGTGAAAATAAGATGAGATAAAGTGTCTAGCATAGTGTCTGGCCCATAATAAGTACTCAATACATTTTAGATAGTATTAATTCATTTATTATTCGTTATCTTTAATGAATAAAACACTTTGAATGGGGACTGAGCACAGTAGCTTCACTTTGGGAGGCCGAGGCAGGCGGATCACTTCAGGCCAACATGGTGAAACCCCATTTCTACTAAAAACAGAAAAACTAGCCGGGCGTGGTGGTGCACACCTGTAATCCCAGCTACTGAGGAGGCTGAGGCAGGAGAATTGCTTGACCATGGGAGACGGAGGTTGCAGTAAGCAGAGATCACACCACTGCACTCCAGCCTGGGTGACAGAGGGAGACTCTGCTCAAACAAACAAGCTTTGTTCCCGAGTAGCTGGGATTACAGGCGCACACCACCATGCCCGGCTAATTTTTGTATTTTTAGTAGAGACAGGGTTTTGCCATGTTGGCCAGGATGGTTTTGAACTCCTGACCTCAGGTAATCCACCAGTCTTGGCCTCCCAAAATGCTGGGATTACAGGCATGAGCCACTGTGCCTTTCCAAAAATAACCACATTGAATGGGGCCAAAAGATTAATTTTTTGCAAAGTCTATATGTGACTCACCTGAAGTGCCCAAATCTGAGTTTGCTTGTGGATTACAGTGCTCCACTTGAAGTCATACATTATATATTTCAGATGCTGATTTTATTCCAAGAAAAAGGTGTAATAATAAAAATTTAGTTGCAGATCTTATGGTTGGATATTCCTGTTTCATTTAAAAAATGAAAATGAAAAGTTTATCAGCTAAGATTATAGTTAAAGTCAGCAGGTTCTGTATAGTAAGTCTAAGTATTCTAATGGCACTTATATTAATACCCAGACAGAAATACAAGACACAAAGCAAGACTACTAAGCAAAGCATCTGACTAGATAAAGTAGAAAAATTTGGCAGGTTCCAACCCTGAGATGTCAGAGTTTATTGCTAATAACTCAAGTTGATTGCTTGGCTAAACAGAGGGCTTTAAACAAAGGAATTTTTTGATTCTAATTAAACAGGAACCCTAAACTGTTAACAGTATTCATACTTTATTAATACAATAATTACTAAAACATATCTTAGTAACTAGTAGTATTTACTTGATAACTACTGAACATGTGTTGAATGGGAAGAGGAGATCATCACCACATATTCTTTAAATGTCAGCTGCTTTCATAAAAGAAAGGGTTGATGTTGTTTTCTATGTCAACAGAATCAAATGAATCAATTCTGGAAAGTCTTCCTTTCCTCTTTGGAATTTATCTTCATTCATAGAAACTGTATTCATAGGTTTTAAATTCTTTCTTCTTAGACTGTAGTACTATTACTTGGAATGATTGAGCCACTAGACTAAATACCTGATACTGGTGCTTATACACGTAAAAGATAGGAACAAGGTAAGATAATTAGACATTTTTCCATTGTCCCCCATATTTCAGGGACAATAAACTTCTTATAGGAAGCATAACTAACACTCAGAAAAGTATGCAAATCATAATGTAAAGCCTAATGAGTTATCATGGAAGGAACACAGCTTGTAAACATCATGCAGGTCAAGAAATAAAACATTGGCCGGGCGCAGTGTCTCACTCCTGTAATCCTGGCACTTTGGGAGGCTGAGGCAGGTGGATCACGAGGTCAGGAGTTCAAGACCAGCCTGGCCGACATAGTGAAACCTCATCTCTACTAAAAATACAAAAAAAAAAAAAATCAGCCAGGCATGGCAGTGTGCGCCTGTAATCCCAGCTACTAGGGAGGCTGAGGCAGGAGAATCTCGTGAACCCGGGAGGCGGAGGTTTCAATGAGCCAAGATAACACCATTGCACTCCAGCCTGGGTGACAGTATAAGACTCCATCTCAAAAAAAAAAAAAAAAAAGGAAGAGAAAAAAAAGAAATAAAACATTACCAGCACTCTAGGAGATCAACCCCATGGCCCTCCACTCTCCATAAAGGAAACCATTTGATTTAACGTAGATTAGTTTTGCCTGTTCTACAGCTTCATATAAATGGAATCATACTGTGTGTATTCTTTTGCATCTGGCTTCATTTATTCAACATCATATTTGTAAGATTCGTTTGTATGTATATATTCTTTGAGTAAATGTCTTTTCAAATCCTTTGCCCATTTTTTAATTGGCTTGTTTGTTTATTTATTTTTTTATGTTTTAGAGGCAAGGTCTCCCTCTGTCACCCAGGCTGGAGTGCAGTGGTGGGATCATAGTTCACTGCAGCCTCAAACTCCTGGACTCAGGCGATCCTCCCACCTCAGCCTCCCAAGTAGCAGGGACTACAGGTGTGAGCCCCTATGCCTGGCTAATTTTTAAATTTTTTTGTAGAGACGGGGTCTCAAACTCCTGGGCTCAAGCAATCCTCCCTCCTTGGCCTCCCAGAGTGCTAGGATTACAGTTGTGAGTCACCACACCTGGCCCTTATTATTATTGAGTTCTTTATATTTTCCGGATAGGGGTCCCTTTAAGATATATGGTTTCAAATATTTACTCTCATTTTCTGGATTTTTGCTTTCTTGATGATGTCCTTTGAAGCACTTAAGTTTTAATTTTGATAGACGCTAGGTTATCTATTTTTTATTTTTCTTGCCTGTACTTTTGGTATCATATCTTAAAAAACATTGTCTAATCCAGAGTCAAAATCTATGCATATTTTTTTCTAAGAGTTTTATCATTTTGGCTTTTCCAATTAGGTCTTTGATACATTTTGTGTTGCTTTTTGTATCCAATTTCATTCTTCTGTATGTGGAAATCCAGTTGTTCCAGTACCATTTGTTGAAAAGGTTGTTCTCTCTCCAACTGGTCACCCAGGTCTTAGCACCCTTGTTGAAAAATCAGTTGACCATAAATGTAAGGGTTAATGTTCTGTTGATCTGTATGTCTGTCCTTGTGCCAATACCACATAGTAGTTTTGTAGTAAGTTTTGAAATCAGGAAGCACGAGTTAACCATCTTCGTTGTTCCTTTTTTAATTCAAATATATATATTTTTTCAATCTTTTTACATTCTATATATTTTTGTAAGCATCCCCCCAATTCTTTTTTCATAGTAAATCAGACTATAGATGAAGCATTTCAGACCTTTTGTCAATCATGTCAAGTGTGAGGAGAAGTCTTTTGTAAGTCAGCCAAGTATTTCAAAATAAAAAGCTTTTCCAAAAGTAAAGGCAGAAGACCCCGCTTTGAAGGCACTGGTCAGCACAGAAAGGCTTGCAAAGATGTGTAGGGGAGTCCACCGGTTACAGGTGTAAGGTGAGTTTAACCTACGGCGACCAGCTGGCCAGGAGCGCCCCAAGGCAGATGAGGACGTGGGGCTTGGGTGCACGGCCGCCTGCAGCCATCTCGCCCCAGATCCCGGCTCAGGAAATGCAGACTCGGGCTGGGGTGGATGTGTGCGCCCCAGGGCCCCGGCACCCAGGGGACCGAGGGCTCCTCCCAGGTCCTTGGAACGGCAGAGTGGCTCCCAGGAAGGATGCTCAGCTGCAGGTGGGGGTCCCTGCTCCCAAGCGCCCTGGCCGGGGAGGGATGGCACACTCTACCCCGTTCGCTCCTGTTTTTCCTTTTCCAGATTGTTTTGGCTGTTGATCTTTTTCAATTCCATGTGAATTTTAGGATTAGCCTGTCAAATTCCACGAAAAGGCAGCTGGGATTTTTTTTGTTGTTGTTTTGTTTTTTTTGAGATAGAGTCTTGCTCTGTCACCCAGGCTGGAGTACAGTGGTGCAATCTTGAGTCTCAGCTCACTGCAACCTCCGCCTCCTGGGTTCAAGCGATTCTCCTGCCTCAGCCTCCCGAGTACCTGGGACTACAGGTGCATGCCACCACGCCCGGCTAATTTTAGTAGGGATGGGGTTTCACCGTGTTAGCCAGGATGGTCTCGATCTCCTGACCTCGTGATCCACCCACCTCGGCCTCCCAAAGTGCTGGCATTACAGGTGTGAGCCACTGCACCTGGACTTTTTTTTTTTTTTTTTTTTTTAGTAGAGACGGAGTGTCTACACGTTGGCCAGGCTGGTCTTGAACTCCCGACCTCAGTTGATCCGCGTGCCTCGGCCTCCCAAAGTGTTGGGATTATAGGCATGAGCCACTGTGCCCAGCCTGAAATTGTTTTCTTTATTTCATTTTCAGGTTTTTTTGGGGTTTTTTTTTTGTTTTGTTTTTTTAATAGAGATGAGGTCTCACTATGTTGCGTAGTAGGCTGGTCTTAAACTCCTGAGCTCAAGCAATCCTCCTTCCTCAGCCTCCCACAGTGCTGGGTTTATAAGCATGAGCTACAATGCCCAGCCCATTTTTAGTATTTTATAGCTATAGTGGATAGAAATATAATTGATTTGTATATTGACTTGTATCCTGCAAGCTTGCTGAACTAAATTTATTAGCTCTAATAGGTTTGTGTGTGTGTGTGTGTGTGTGTGTGTGGATTCCTTAGGATTTTCTATATACAAGATTGTATCTTCTACAGGTACAGTTTTACTTCTTCCTTTCCAATTTGGAAGCATTTTGTTTTATTTTCTTACTTAATTGCCCTGGTTCAAACCTCTAGTACCATGTTGAATAGAAATGATGGGACAGGACATCCTTGTTAGGTTTTGTTATTAAGGAGAAAGTGTTCAGTCTTTCACCATTAAATTTAATATTAGCTGTGGAGTTTTCATCAGGTTAAGAACTTTTTTTTTTTTTTAGCTAGGGTCTCACTTGGTCACCCAGGCTAGAGTGCAGTGGCGCAATCTTAGCTCTCTACAGCCTTGATCTTCCTCCTGGGCTCAAGCAATTCTCCTGCTTCATCCTCCCTACCTAGGACTACAGGCAAGCACCACCGTGCTTGGCTAATTTTTGTATTTTTTGTAAAGATGGTGTTTTGCCCTGTTGCCCAGGCTGGTCTCAAACTCCTGAGCTCAAGCAATCCGCCCACCTCAGCCTCCTAAAGTGCTGACATTACAGGCATGTGCCACTGAGCCTGGCTAAGGAAGTTTGTTTTTGTTCTTAAGTGGCTTTCTTTGTTTTTTTGTTGTTTTTTTTTTTTTCCGTAAAAGGCTGTTGGATTTTGTCAAATGCAATTTCTGCACCTTTTGAAATGATTGTTTTAGTTCTTGTTGTATATCATGTTGATTGATTTTTGTATGTTGAACCAGCCTTGCATTCTTAGAATAAATCCCACTTGGTCAAGGTGTGTAATCTTTCTGTATATGTTAAATGATATTTAACGTATAATAAATTTAAACCTTTCTTTGCCCCAACAGAAAATGATCCACAGTCTATTTCTCATAAACTGTTCCGGTGACATATTTCTAGAGAAGCACTGGAAGAGCGTTGTGAGCCAGTCTGTCTGTGATTATTTCTTTGAAGCTCAAGAGAAAGCTGCTGATGTTGAAAATGTACCACCTGTCATTTCAACACCTCACCACTACCTCATTAGTATCTACCGGGATAAGCTCTTCTTTGTATCTGTCATACAGACTGAAGTGCCACCTCTCTTTGTAATTGAGTTCCTACATCGAGTTGCTGACACTTTTCAGGTTGGTTATCTGTCATACCTTTCTAACTTAAATGACCCAAGTTAGCTGAAGGTGAGACATGATTATATTATTTAATTACCCAGGTTTTGATGTTTACTGTCTGTCTCTCTCTGTTTAAGCATAAATTCATAAACCCTTTTCTATGTGGTATACAGTTACACACATGGCTGCTCTATTCACTGTTTTTTATATGTATTACAGATTACAGTTGGCTCTCCATATACATGGGTTCTGCATCCATGAATTCACCCAACCTTACATGGCAAATATTTGAACAAAAAAATCGAACTGAACATGTACAAACTTCTTCTTCTCATTATTACTTAAACAATACAGTATAACAAATAGTTACATAGCATTTACACTGTGTTAGATATTACAAGTAATCTAGAGGTGATTTAAAGTATATAGGAGGATGTGTTTAAGTTATGTGCAAATACTATGCCATTTTATGTCAGGGACTTGAGAAGTGTGAATTTTGGTATCCACAGGGGATCCTGGAACTAATTCCCACAAATACCAAGGGATGACTGTATATCATCGGGAAACAATAATGCCCTCCATATACAGTTCTCTTAATGGTCTCAAGATTTTCATTGGTTATAAACTCTTCTATATTTACATTTTATTATTTTCTGTTGTCTTGCTGAATATACCAAATAATTTAAGCTTATCTATATGTATTTTGGGATAGTTAATCAGGGTGAATGAAGTTTATAGCTCAAATTCCAATTTAATGTTTCAATACTTTCTGGTATAATATGTAATAGGAATTAAATTCAATCTAGAAATATCAAGAAAATATTGAGGAATAATATTAGGACAATAGAGGGGTTTTTTTTGTTTGCTTGTTTTGTTTTGTTTTGTTTTGTTTTGTTTTGTTTTGTTTGAGACGGAGTCTCACTCTGTTGCCTAGGCTGGAGTGCAGTAGCATGATCTCGGCTCACCACAACCTCCGCCTCCTGGGTTCAAGCAATCCTCCCGCCTCAGCCTCCCAAGTAGCTGGGACCACAGGTGTGCACCATCACGCTCAGCTAATTTTTGTATTTTTAGTAGAGACAGGGTTTCACCACGTTGGGCAGGCTAGTCTTGAACTCCTGACCTCAAGTGATCCACCCGCCTCAGCTTCCCAAATTGCTGGGATTACAGGCATGGGCCACCATGCCCGGACTATAGAGGTTTTTTTCCCCTGCTCTGTTTTACATTATGTTCAGCATCTTAAGCAATGAATTATGCTACTCTAAGTTTATTCTTCAGAACAAAAAGTATTTAGCAAGCCTTTCCTTGTGCCTTCCATTGTGTGATATTTTGTGTGTATTTTGTCAGGACTACTTTGGTGAGTGTTCAGAGGCTGCAATTAAGGATAATGTGGTCATAGTATATGAACTCTTAGAAGAAATGTTAGACAATGGATTTCCACTGGCTACCGAATCTAACATTTTGAAAGAATTGATTAAACCACCAACAATTCTACGCTCCGTTGTCAACTCTATTACAGGTAAGATGAAAACATACTTTGCTAGTAACTGAGCAATTAAAACTTTGTAAACAACTCATTATTGCTCATGATCTGACATATTATTAAGGTAGTACAATTTGGCCATAATTAAAGTTACTGGTAAAGTTAAAATGGATGTACTATATATTTATTTTCATGGAAAGAGGCTAGACCTTAAGTGAAAAGAACTTTTGGTTATTACTCCTTTTTTTTTTTTATAAAACACCACAACAATATTATTACCATTATTTAACACTAAATACTAAGACTGAATAAATTGTTCCAGTTAGTCCTAAAGAAGCCAGTATATGAGCCCACTTAGAAGAGAATTTAGTCCATTTATAGACTGGCATTTTAATATTTAAAATAGCATTACATAACTGCTGTGCTGCTACTCCACAATTACTAGAGAATAGAAAATTTAAGATACTTAACCACACAGTACTACAATCTCCTCCAAGTCTTTGTTTTTATGCATGCAGAAGATGTATTAAGAAAAAATAGGAAATAATTTACTTATGAGATCTCATGCATTGTGGGCCTGTACTTGTGTTGTAAGCTTCCAGCTGGGTTTAATTCTTGAGTGTAGCTAGAAATTAGGCACATCCAGATGCCAATATTCTTTCGAAAGCATTAAAGTCTTTTAGAGAAAGATTCCTATGAAATGTTATATGCCACTCCAACTCCACTGTCCACCACTGTAAATCCTTGTCCAGTGCCTTGACCTAAAAATGAGGTGAGAGAGGCCTATAAGAAAAAGATCATTCAGCAGCTCTTTATTCATCCTCTGTGTAAGGATGAATGTTAGGAGAAATTCAGAGAAAGATAAGATGGCGTGTCTGTGCTCCTAAAACTTATACTCTGAATGGGACATTGGAAAAAAAATTAAAATAAGTAAGTAACTGTATAAGACTTTAAAAAGCAATTCCATACTTCATAGATAATGTAATAGCATTGGAAAATAAATACACATGATGTAATGTTAAATTGAAAAGTCAGCACAAAACTGAAAAAAATTATTCTTATATATAAATATTCACTCAGACAAAAAAGTTCTAAGTATTTACAATGATTATACCCAGCTAAATACAGATCATCTTTATTTTTGCTTTATACTTTCTAATTTTCCAAAATAAGCATGTATTTTATGGTCAGAGAAAAGTTACTAAAATATATAATGCAAAACATAACAGATTCATAAGGCAGTGTATTATAAAGTTCAAGAGAATGGTTCCATTAATGAAGTAATCCCTCCTGAACTGTGGTGGGTGGCCACCTTGGAGAATCAGTAGAATTCAGGAAGTGAGGGAGGAATAAGAGCATTCTGCATAGGTGGAACTGTATGAGAAAAAAACACACATGAAAGAGAAAAACCTAAAGTTTTGTTAATCCCTTTAGCAGAAGCAGAACTGTTTTTCAGTTGAGAAGTTAGAGATCAAATTAAAAAGTAGAGAAACTCCTTCAAAGCTGGGATAAATATTTAGCTTTTATCATAAAGCCAGTGAGCAAACATTGAAGGTTTTTGAGCAGGAAGATAACGTGATTATAGGTTGCAGGTAGGAGCACCAATCATAAGTAGACTGCAAAATTGTAGATACAGTATGATTGCGACTATATTTTAAAGTGCAATTAAAAACCCAAATTATCAAAATAGAAAAAAATACAACCTTCTGGTGGTGGAAATATTCAAAGAAATATACCAAAATGTTAATATTGTATTAAAATGTTAATACCATAATATTAACAAAAATGTTAATTATACATGTATTTTGTTAGTAAGAAGACAGGTGTTTTTCTTTAAACCACCTTTCTGAACTCTACCTTTTTGTTGTTGTTATTAAGTATGTAGTACTTTTGAATGGGAAATATAAATTAACCAAAATATTTAGTAAGTCACAGCTCAAAGATATGTGTTTTGGACAACCAGACTTATTTTTAGGCATGTGTCAGTTTACCAGGAAATTAGCCGGATACTGAATACTAGCTATATTGCAGCCATATGGGTATGCTGACCTTAAAATAGGAAAAGGCCAGATTCCATTTACTCCACTGAGGCCTTCTTGGCAGCATCTCTTGTAAAATAAAGTTGAATACTGAAGGGCCTAGTTATAACTCTATTCTCACTGGAGACATTTTATTGGCAGAAGATTTTGAAACAACCAACCTCTTTTTTCATCAGTGGCAGAGATTCTGTTGTTGAGCCACTGAAATTAGATTAGGTTACTGTTAACACACAGGAAGCAAAAGATAATTAAATAAATTTAACCTGGTTTGGCAGGTAGACAGAGGGCCACATGGCCTATATTTCTGTTCTAGAAATTTGATCATGTTGGTATGGATATGTCTGACAATTCTAGTGACCATCCACAACTTCATTAAGAAAAATCCAAACATGGATGAAGCAGCTTTTTTTTTCCTAGTAATACATTTTCTCATGACTGTTTTACACATCAGCTTTGCCTTCTCCTTTTTTGGTTTCTAGGCAGTAGTAATGTTGGGGACACACTCCCCACTGGGCAACTGTCCAACATACCATGGCGTCGGGCAGGGGTAAAGTACACAAACAATGAAGCCTATTTTGATGTTGTTGAAGAAATAGACGCAATTATAGATAAATCAGGTAATTGTGTGCATGTCATCTTATTTGGGGAAAAACAATTCATCTGACACAGATGAATAGAAAACTGAAGTCCTGGCCGGGCGCGGTGGCTCACGCCTGTAATCTCAGCACTTTGGGAGGCCAAGGCAGGCGGAACATGAGATCAGAGTTCGAGACCAGCCTGGCCAACATGGTGAAACTGTCTCTAATAAAGATACAAAAAGTTAGCCGGGCGTGGTGGCGCGCACCTGTAATCCCAGCTACTCGGGAGGCTGAGGCAGGAGAATTGCTTGAACCCAGGAGGCGGAGGTTGCAATGAGACAAGATCATGCCATTGCACTCCAGCCTGGCTCTGTCTTAACAAAAAAAAGAAAGAAAGAAAAGAAAAGAAAATTGAAGTCCTTTGGCAGTATGGTTTTAGTGGAAAGGCATTCATTATCTGATGATTTTTAAATCTGTTTGTTAGTTTATTTATTTACTTATTTGAGACGGGGTCTCACACTGTTGCCCAGGCTGGAGTGCAATGACATGATCTTGGCTCACTGGAACCTTCACCTCCTGGGTTCAAGCGATCCTGCTGCCTCAGCTTCCCAAGTAGCTGGGATTACAGGCATGAGCCATCACATCTGGCTAAATTTTTTGTTTTTTGTTTTTTTTTGAGACACAGTTTCACTCTTATTGCCCAGGGTGGAGTGCAATGGTGCAATCTCTGCTCACCGCAACCTCCGCCTCCCAGATTCAAGCAGTTCTTCTGCCTCAGCCTCCCGAGTACCTGGGATTACAGGCATGCACCAGCACGCCCAGCTAATTTTCTGTTTTTGGTGGAGATGGGATTTCTCCATGTTGGTCAGGCTGGTCTCGAATTCCTGACCTCAGGTGATCTGCCCGTTTCAGCCTCCCAAAGTGCTAGGATTACAGGCGTGAGCCACTGCTCCCGGCCCTGGCTAATTTTTTGTATTTTTAGTAGAGACGGGGTTTCACAGTGTTGGCCAGGCTGGTCTCGAGCTCCTAACCTCAAGTGATCCACCTTCCTTGGCCTCCCAAAGTGCTGGGATTACAGGCGTGAGCCACTGCACCTGACCCATAAATCTGTTTATTTTGCCCATAGGTTACATATAATTTTCATTACCACTAGTTGAGGTCTGCCAGACATGTAAATCAGAACTCATAATGCCTTACTTTAAGCCAATTATTACCCTATGTACCTCTACCTCTTGCTATTTATTCCTTCTAACATTTATTGAAAATCTACTATATACCATGCTTTTGCTACTACATTATGTGCAGTACTTCTGGTAAAAGCCCCTATCTGATTATTTTTCACTTTCTTTTTTTTTTTTTAAGTACAGGGTCTTGCTCTTTTGCCCAGGCTGGAGTGCACTGGCGCAGTCCCTGCTTACTGTAGCCTTGACCTCCAGCTCATGTGATCCTCCTACCTCAAACTCCTGAGTAGCCTATAGTCCCAGCAAATCAGGAGGTACACACCACATGCCACCACGCCTGGCTAACTTTTATTTATTTTTTTTTGTACAGACAGGGTCTCACCATGTTGCCCAGGCTGGTCTTGAACTCCTGGGCTCAAGCAGTTTACCTACCTCAGCCTTCCAAAGTGCTGGGATTACAGGCATCAGCCACCACACCCAATCTAATTATCTTTTTAACCAGACAAAACAATAGTACTCTATAAGAATCGTAAAACTTTATTATTAAAAATAGCAGCCGAGCATGGTGGATCACGCCTGTAATTCCAGCACTTTGGGAGGCCAAGGCAGGCAGATCACTTGAGGTCAGGAGTTTGAGACCAGCCTGGCCAACATGGTAAAACCCCGTCTCTACTATAAATACAAAAATTAGCTGGGCATGGTGGCAGGCGCCTATAATCCCAGCTACTCGGGAGGCTGAGGCAGGAGAACTGCTTGACCCCAGGAGGCAGAGGTTGCAGTGAGTCAAGATTGCACCACTGCACTCCCACCTGGGTGACAGAGTGCGACTCCATCTCAAAAAAAAAAAAGAAAAAAATCTAGTCCTTGCCTTACATTTATTTTATACATAAGGAAAGCCCAGAAGGGTTAAGTGAACTGTTCCAGGTCACACAACTTGTTAATATGTAATGATGGCTTATTGTGAATTATAATCAATATCTTCTCTTCCATGAGCCCCCTTTTCATTATAACATTCCATCTTATAGAATAACAGATTTTTGCCAAGCACGGTGGCTCACACCTGTAATCCCAGCACTTTGGGAGGCTTACGCAGGAAGATCACTTGAGCCCAGGAGTTCAAGACTAGCCTAGGCAACATAGCGAGACCCTATATCTATCAAAAAATTTAAAAGATTAGCTAGGCATGGGTTCCTTAATTCCACCTATTCAGGAGGCTGAGGCAGGAGGATTGCTTCAGCCCAGGAGTTCAATGCTATAGTGAACTATGTTCACACCACTGTACTCCAGCCTGGATGGCAGAGGGAGACCCTGTCTCTAAAAAAAAGCGAGATCTTTCTATTATGGATTCTATTTCTTAAAAGTTAACTTAGTCCATTTCGTAATACACTTGCCTCATTTAAAAATTCTGTTGAAGCCGGGCACGGTGGCTCACGTCTGTAATCCCAGCACTTTAGGAGGCTGAGGCGGGTGGATCACGAGGTCAGGAGATCCAGACCATCCTGGCTAACACGGTGAAACCCCATCTTTACCAAAAATACAAAAAATTAGCCAGGCGTGGTGGCAGGTGCCTGTAGTCCCGGCTACTCGAGAGGCTGAGGCAGGAGAATGGCTTGAACCCTGGAGGTGGAGCTTGCAGTGAGCCCAGATAGCGCCACTGCACTCCATCCAGCTTGGGTGACAGAGCAAGACTCCGTCTCAAAAATAAAAAATAAAAAATAAAATTCTATTGAAAATGTTTTTGATTTGTTTGTTTGTTTTGTTTTTGAGACAGAGTCCCACATTGTCGCCCAGGCTGTAGTGCAGTGTTGTGGTCTCAGCTCACTGCAATGTCCGCCTTCTGGGTTCAAGCGATTCTCCTGCTTCAGCCTCCCAAGTAGCTGGGACTACAAGCACACACCACCACGCCTGGCTAATTTTTTGTATGTTTAGTCGAAACGGGGTTTTGCCACGTTGCCCAGGCTGGTCCCAAACTCCTGAGCTCAGATAATCCACCCACTTCGGCCTCCCTAAGTGCTAGGATTACAGGCGTGAGCCACTGCATCCTGCCAAATATGTTTTAAACTCATATCCAGTCATCTTACAGGGTTGGCTCCATAAAGGAGACAGTTTAATTTTCCTTAGAATTAGCATATTCTGGCTGAGTATGGTAGCTCACACCTGTAATTCCAGCACTTTGGGAGGCTGAGGTAGGCGGATTGCTTGAGCCCAGAAGTTTGAGACCAGCCTGGGCAACATAACAAGACCCTGTCTCTACAAAAAAAATGCAAAAATTAGCCGGGCGTGGAGGTGCATGCCTGTAGTACCAGCTGCTTGGGATGCTGAGGTGGGAGGATTGCTTGAGCCCAGGAGGTTGAGGCTGGCTATCATAGCACCACTACACTCCAGCCTGGGTGACAGAGCAAGACCCTGTCTCAAAAAAAAAAAAATTATATTCTACAGTGGCATACCTGTAGTCCCAGTTACTCTGGGGACCATCTGGGACTAGCTAGTCAGACCTTATCTCTTTAAAAAAAGGAAGAATTATCATATTCCAACCAGAGTTAGGTATGGACCTTGTCCCCTGACCTGTTAATAGAGATGTAAAGCTTCAGTAAATCTGACACCCAGAGGGTATCTCCATTATTCTAGATGTAGTGATTGTTGGGCTAGGTGTCATGGCACGTACCTATATTCCCAGCTATTTGGGAGGCTAGGGCAAGAGGATTACTTGAGCCTGGGAGTGAGGCTGCAGTGAGCTATGATTGTGCAACTGCACTCCAACCTTGGCAACAGAGCAAGACTCTGTCTCTAAAAATAATAAATAAATAAAAATAAAAAGATACAGTGATAGCTCTAGTTAAGACTCATTTTCCATCGATGTTATCTTCCTTTTTCTTTCTTTCTTCAGGATCTACAGTCTTTGCAGAAATTCAGGGGGTCATTGATGCTTGCATTAAACTATCTGGAATGCCTGATCTCTCCCTTTCTTTCATGGTAAGTTTTATTCTCCTGTTTTATAGCCCCTTGAATACCTAATACATGTGAAGTACTAAATGAAATGATAAATATTGAGATAAGTTTGCATCTTAGATCGCAAAGGATTGTCTCAGAAATATTCCTAGCAGAGTTTCCTAGGACAGTCGCTTACATGATGAGCGTGGTCTTTGTGGAAAGGCTAAGGGAGGTCTTTGCCTGAGTGTGCTAGAAGGGGCTTAAAATTGGCTGGCTGGCTTCTGCAAATATCCAGTATCATTTTTACTGAATAATTATTTGCTTTGCTGATATGAAAGGACATTGGTCTTTTGTATCATTTTAGAGTCAGCATGATATACTGCTAGGAACAATTAAGAGAACTGACTTCTGGTGTTGTCACCAGTTTGTTCTGACCTTAAGTCCTCTGAACCTCAGTTTTTTAATCTGTTAAAGGGAAATAATACTACTTGCCCTTTCTCCTTTATATTTATTGAAATTCAAATAAAATAGTGTACATAAAATATTTACAAACTTTAAAACATTGTGAAACTATAAGGTTGTGTAGATGTGGTCATAAACTCTTCCATGACTGCTTTATCTTCAGGGAACATACTGATTTGTCAAGGTATCTGAGTACAGTTCCCATATTCATTATACTCTATGAACACGACTGTCTTCTGTTTTCCTGGCAGAACCCTAGGCTTCTGGATGATGTCAGCTTCCACCCCTGCATCCGGTTCAAGCGTTGGGAATCTGAAAGAGTTTTGTCATTTATTCCTCCAGATGGAAATTTCCGACTCATATCATACCGTGTCAGCTCACAAAAGTATGTTGATGCATCAGCCAGAATCTGCCATCATACATATCAAGTAGAACTCACCTTTCCCTGTTTCTTTCTGACAATTGAGTACTTGAGGTCATCACTGCTCACTTTAACCATAGCTCACCAGGAGACCCAGTGAGAACTGATGAAAATACGCACCTAAAATAATCAGTATACTTTGAGTATATGAGTGTAGAGTGACCACGCCTGGCCAATTTTTTGAAATAATATTTTCAATCCTCAGCTGATCAAATTCAAGGATGCAGAACTGTGGCTACAGAGAGCCAACTCTGTAGTACCTTATTGTGGAGTTAAAGGCAGGGTAGGATACTCTGGACAGAGGTTTTCAGGGTTCCTCTGGAGCTGTCCCCACACCATTAATTGTGTTTGTGCTTTTGTATCTTTCTCTGTTTCTCTTTTTAGTCTAGTGGCAATACCAGTGTATGTGAAACATAGTATCAGCTTTAAGGAGAACAGTTCTTGTGGCAGATTTGATATAACAATTGGACCAAAGCAGAATATGGGGAAAACTATTGAAGGAATTACAGTGACAGTTCACATGCCAAAAGTTGTGCTGAACATGAACCTGACACCCACACAAGGCAGCTATACATTTGATCCAGTCACCAAGGTACAGCCACTTCAAATCAAGAGTGAGCAAGTGTTTCTGCAATCTATTTTGTGATTTGTGGGGAGGGATGGAGGGAAAGGTTTGGCACCTTGTTTAAAACTAAAGTTTGTATCAAAACCTAGAGAGCATGCTGTGCTGTGCTTCTGCCACTGGCTGCAGAAGGAATCCTGCAGCTGCTACTGAGTAGATGAACAGAAAATTGTGTCAGTCTTTCCTTTTTCAGAGTGTGCCTTCACTCATCCATTATTAATCCAGAGCCTGACTCTGCTATCTAATAAGAAAGAAGTAAAAGCTTTTTAAAAAGAGAAAACATTATGTAGATTGAAGAAGATACTATGATGGTCTGTGAATTACTAAGTTTTCTACATAAATTGATCATTAAGACCTTTTTCTTCCTTTATAATTTAAAAGCATTATTTCATACTCTTTCACAGGGCTAGGAAAGTTGCTTCCTCACCCTACTTAAATTTTCGTGTCACAGGGTTTTCAGAGAAACTGTAGCAGATGATTTTCTCTCAGCTTCCTGATTAGCTGGTAAATATGATTGTTTTCAGTAGCAGAGTCATTGAGCTACCTGATAAATGAAAAGTCATGTTTTTTGAATAACATCATAGAATGTTAAAGATTATTTAATACAGTTGTAAGGATTCAAAGAACCTCCTCCTGGAGACCACACAGGGCTGAGAAAGGGAGCTTCAGATTCCTGGTCCTTTCCCACAGCTTCAACTGTGACAGCTTTGCTTTCTTTCTCATCTGCTGTTGAGCCTTCACACCAAAGATTTCATTTGAACAATGGGTTTCACAGCTAAAAGTTTTAAAAACACCATCTTAAGTCAATCTGATTATTTTACAGAAAAATAAACAGAGGCTGGGTGCAGTGGCTTACGCCTGTAATCCAGCACTTTGGGAGGCCGAGGTGGGCAGATCACCTGAGGTCGGGAGTTCGAGACCAGCCTGACCAACATGGAGAAACCCCATCTCTACTAAAACTACAAAATTAGCTGGGCATGGTGGCACATGCCTGTATCCCAGCTGCTTGGGAGGCTGAGGCAGGAGCATCGCTTGAACCTGGGAGGCAGAGGTTGTGGTGAGCCAAGATTGCGCCATTGCACTCCATCCTAGGCAACAAGAGCGAAACTCTGTCTCAAAAAAAAAAAAAAAAAGAAAGAAAGAAACAGGCCCAGAGAAAAGATGGTTATGATGGAGAACATTTGAAATCAGAAGGCCTTAGGTTCAAATCCCAGCCTTACCTCTGACTAGCTATGTGACATTGAGCAAGTCATTTGATCTCTGAGCCTTAATTTCCTCTGAGCTTTAATTTCCTGCTTTGTAAATAGAAGACAAAAGCTACTTCACAGCCCTCAATGAGATAACATATGAATAGTGCTAAGCACGTTGCTAATACAAAAGAAAATGCTCAACAAATGTATATTCTCTGCCCTCACTCCCCATTGCAGAGTGACAGAACTAATCAGAGGTAAACTCACTGTAGATGCCAGATCTCTTGTTTTCAAGAGACTGCACTTCAGTTTGTACAGAAGTTTATGATATCTTTGAACTTTGTTTTTGAGGGTTTGTCTTTAATAAATGGTTCTATTTGTTTTTCATTTTTTGTCTTTTTAAGGTACTAACATGGGATGTGGGAAAAATTACTCCACAAAAGCTCCCAAGTCTTAAAGGACTGGTAAATTTACAGTCTGGAGCCCCAAAACCAGAAGAGAATCCGAGCCTCAACATACAGTTTAAGATCCAGCAGCTTGCTATTTCAGGTAAGGATAAGGTTGACTTGTAGTTAAGGGTAATTGAGTTTTGCAAGCTCATTTATTAGGCACTTAGAAGAGTAACAAAAGTTTCCTTCTCTAGAAAGAGCAGTAGCCCATTTGCCTTTTACACTGTGCTTGGTGGGGCAGTCTCCCAGGCACCGACCAAATGATTTTGGAGAGCACCTTATTTCAAACAGCTTCCCCTCACCTCTGCCCTCATTTAAGCACCAAAAAGGGAATTATTCATATTTACAGTAAGTAGAATTATACTTCACAGACATTCCCTGCCTGTGTGGGAATCTTAACCAAAATCATACCATCAAAGTGCAATAATTTGTAAATGATAGAAGAGACATTTCTTCCAAATGATGGAAGGGACACTGGTTAATGTCAGATTTACCATATAGTGCTCATTGCTAACATTATATTGGTTGGGATGATGATAATTTATTCTTTTTCATTCTTTTTGATACAGGCTTAAAAGTAAACCGTTTGGACATGTATGGGGAGAAATATAAGCCATTTAAAGGAGTCAAATACGTCACGAAAGCTGGAAAGTTCCAAGTGAGGACATGAGAAGAGGCCAAAATTCCTCAAGACCAGTTTGTTTTACAAGTGTTATTACGATGTATTACTATTAGGTACCAAGTGGGTGGGAATACATATTCTAGTTAAAGCTTTGTGTCTAGCTACACACCGCTAACAAAGTTGCTTAGTTATCAATGTAGGATTCTTAAGGAGCTTTAAGCTAAGGAAACCTTTTAGTGACTTAGCTTATTTTGTATCTTTTCACTTAGGAAGATTTTGGAGGTGATTTTTTTTCATAGGAGGATACCATCTGACGGCTGCACATTTTAACAGTAAAGGCAGAAAGCTACAGTGATAACCTCTTTCCTAAAAGAGTTAACTGGTCTCATCCAGCAGAAGCTATCTTAAATCTGTGATGTGTCAGGTGCAGCCAAATATCACACCTTCTGATCTTAGCCATCCCAAACCAGTATCTGTCCCAAGAGAGGAAATTCCCCCCACCCCGAGAAGTTTACAGAAAACTGCCTCTTCAAGTGTTTGCCTTATTCAGCTTTTCACTTGTGCCATTAAGCAAGCACTGTAGCAAAAGCCACTTCCACATGGCCCTGGCAGGGAGCACTGCTGCTCCATGCTCCATTCTCACTGTATTTGGTATTGTATTTTTTATAAATAAGATTTTTATGTAAAGCTTAGAATTTGATTTACAGGGACCTTGCTGCAGTAAATACCATCTCAATTTTGTGCCACTGGTTCAGCTGTTAGCACAGTAAAGAAATCATTTGTATCAAAGGGGCAAATGCTTTATTAAGGTAGTAAAAGGGAACATTACTTCTGCTTTTAGGAAGTTACTGCAAGCACAAGCATTTGTGCTTTTAAGCAAATTAAAGTAGTAAAAGAAAAACTTAAGTGAAACCTTTGCCATCTTCATGTTTTATAATATAAAGCTTACCCAACACCAGTTAAGCCATGGTTAACCTAAATGCCTCATGCCCCAGTTCAGCAAAAGGAGGAAAATGTGCCTGCCTCACAGTCATCAGTCTTTTTAAATCTTTTTTGTTATTGTTCTTAAGGGGTTGAATTTGCCTGCATTCCTTGTCTTTAGGGGAAATTCCCTTTTCATATTGTGTGCTTCCCAAAGCTATAGTCATAGATTTCTTCCCGAAACTATTGTCATAATTGTCACTGGAGTGCTTAAATATACCTACTATACTGACAAAATGCATGGAAGTGAGTTATAATGAGGCAGAAACAAAATCCTCGGTAACATTGATGATACTCTACCGATTACCATGGTTTTGGAAAGTCAGTCAACAGTTGTATTATTGCACTCAACTTCATTGTGTCATTTTATTTAACTTCTTCATCTTGGTGGTCCTTGCCCAGTTATTTTGCCTCATTAGACATCAAGAAATGGAGAAAGACTGAAAGTTAAGATATTAAGTGCTTGTTCTTCATGTTTCCTTCTTGTTATTTATGCTATTTTCTTCTCTTTGTGGCTCCATTCTTCTTTCAGTCTTCTCAACTTATAACCGTCTTTCCCTTATGCTAAGGATAGCCCTTACACTCATCCCATCCATGCTGTCAAGGGCTGCTGGTTGGTGCCGGTACAAGAAGCCCACTGAGCAGTTTTCTTACCTTTTCCTGCCCTGCCTTTCATGGAATAAGAAAGGCAACATTTTGCAGCTTCCAAATTTCTGAAGAAACTAATCTCAGATTGGCAGTTAAAGTCAAAATGTTGCCAAATATTTATTCCTTTTGCCTAAGTTTGGCTGCCCGGTTCAATTGCTTTTTATTTTTAATGTCTTGACTCTTCAGAGTTCATACCTCAAAAGAACAATCAGAACATTTGCTTTGCTTTCTGCTGAATCCCTAATCTCAACAATTTATACCTGGACTGTCCAGTTCTCCTCCTGTACTATCTTCTCTTCTATCCAAGTAGAATGTATGCCAGGAGCTCCTTCCCTCTAGCAATTTCTACTAAAATGTCCAAGTAGAATGTTTCCTTTTACAATCAAATTACTGTATTTATTAATTTGCTAGAATCCAGTAAATCATTTTGGTAGCTCTGGCTGTGCTATCAATAAAAAGATGAAAGCAACAAGTTGATTTTTTTTAGGTCTACTATTGATTGAACATTCTCCAATGGGCAAGGCTCATTGTCAAAGCAGGGTGAACATGATCAGATTTTCTTCTGCATCATCACACAAGCTGTGAGTATTGCTACAAAGCACTTCTCAGTACTCCTTCCCTAACCTCAGTACGTTAGTAGCCATTCATACTTGGCTTAAGCATCACCATTCTGGCTACATCTGAGAGATTAGTGATCAAAGCTCCCTTCCCTATCACTACCACCACCTACTGATAACAAAGATTCCTGAATACTTAGTAGTAGTAAAATATTTTTCAAGCACAGAGTTACAGCTAATCCTAGATCGCTTGTTCTAAATTCATAAGGGAGTATATCAAGAGCAAATGAAGTAAATGATTCTTTCCTGCGTGTGGGAGTCACCATCATTTTATTCAAAGGGAGTTCCTGTGATAGGTTCATTCCTTAAGTGGTGCTACAGAAGGACCCTAGGAAAATGCTGATCCTGTCCTGAGAGGCAACTGATTTGAGAAAATGATTATACTACAGCAGGAAGGCAGCACCAGTGAACATATGGTAAATGGCAAAAACAAGACAGTTTTAGAAACTGCTAATTCAGTAGTAGCCTTGGACTTTCCTTTAACTCAGACAGGCTGGAATATGTCTTTATAGTCGGCAACTTTCCAAGATAAAGCAGTGATAATGGCAGTTGGCAACACTAAATATCAATATCATCACCCTTTAATGACATATTACCCCTTTCAGATCTAGAAAATCAGGCAAAAAGTGATGTCCCAACTCTGCTCTAAAAACCTGCTCCTACTATTTTAGTCAGTGTTTCTTTAAGGAAGACGAGGACTGTGTCCCCAAAAGCTAACTCTGCCTTATAGCCCTGGTGGATCCCTGAAAACCCTATTTATTCTATACTGGGCTTTGGAATATGAAAAATGGACCTGTGTGGCCGGGTGTGGTGGATCACACCTGTAATCCCAGCACTTTGGGAGGTCAAGGTGGGCGGATCACTTGATGTCAGGAGTTCAAGACCAGCCTGGCCAACATGGTGAAACCCTATCTCTACTAAAAATACAAAAATTAGCCAGGTGTGGTGGCGCGTGCGTGTATTCCCAGCTACGTGGGAGGCTGAGGCAGGAGAATTGCTTGAACCCAGGAGGCGGAGGTTGCAGTGAGCTGAGATTGCACCACTGCACTGCAGCCTGGGCAACAGAGCAAGTCTCTGTCTTGCAGCGGGGGGAAGGACCTGTGGTACTCCTACAAACTTAACTTTAGCTTTTCAGGGAACAGTGGTGGTCTCCACAGATAGCTAGAATCTTCTAAGATGAAAACAAACTGTTTCATCCAGCTGCTTTCTGCCTACTGTTAACCTTTGCCACTTCCATTCCTTCAAGTGTGTAATCCCCAAGGTTGTCTTGTATTACACACATCCTTGTTAAGTAAATATACCACCGTTGATTTCTTCTTTCAGTGCAAATTTGGATTAAATAAAAATCTTTAGTTTCCAGATCTTGAGGATTAGTTTCATTGGCTATTCATCAAAACAAAGGAGAAATCTGACCTAAAAGTTCTTGCTAAAGTAACATACCCATCATTTAAAGCATTTTTTTATACAAATGCATTTTATTGTTTTAAACAGAACAAAAGAAGAGGCAGAAAATATTTGCATATAACAAATCCTAGCTTATAAATGTAGTTTTTTAGCAGTGATGTCTGTAATCATCATTCAGGGATTTTTTTTTTTTTTTTTTTTTAATTTGCTTCACTGTCTTGAGCACTGATATTGGAGAAAAGCACATCCGGCATAAAGTGTAAACCAGTGTCTCAAACCACTGGAAGAACCGGTGCAAACATGATTTTTCTTATTTCCTCTAAGTAATCTTTAGTAAAAGAACAAGTGATCTTTGGCATAGATTCATACTTTAAAGGCATTAATATTGCATTTATATCAGGCAAGCAACTATACAAATATGCTGAGGGCCTTGAAAATAATCATCCTCATTTTAAAGGAAATAGTGAAAGCCTGAGTGTACAGGACCAACTGAAGTTTTACACATTCGATGTTGGGAACTAACACACAGCGATGGGTGGGAAGGAAGGATGTTCAGGCAAGGGTTCTTACTCCTTTACTCATCTGGTTCTGGCTTTGGGAAAAAATAAGGTTTCATGTGCTGGGAAATACTTAGCAGTAATAAGTACCAAAAAGGAAACACTGGCTTCTCATTTTGCCTAGTAGGAACTTATTGTGGTGATAAGAAATATGAAACCCATTACTTTCTTGAACCCCATACTTGGGAATAGATGCAGAGAGCTTGGTTGTAGTTGGTTGCAGGGAGGTAGGAATTACAGGAGTAGTATTTCCCATTGATTCATCTTCAGCAGCACTAGAATTCTAGTCTGCAAATACCACTCTCCCTTAGGCAGGAAGTGTCCTTCAGACAGGGCTGCCTTGCCATTAAACAGTCTTAGGGGACAAGCACTCATTCTTAGGACTGAATTTTAAAAGGATAAAACAGATCTTTTAGAGTTACAGATGAACAAACACCTACACAGCTTTAAAATCTTGTTTAGAAAGGGTGTGGAGGAAGGCTACAAAAACCAGGATAGGAGACATGTTTTGGTTAAAATTAAAATGCAGCATTTCAGCTCAAAATGAACAATTAAGAGCTAAGAATGAATGATAAGGCCTCAGCACAGACCTCTGCAGGCAGTGACTAAGCATGGAGTGCCGGGAGTGGTCCTGCTGGGAAGACGACAGGGCCACACCCTGGCTACCCTGCCCTTCCAGTGGCAGAGAGCACCAGGACACAGTGTGTTCATGGGATGGCTACCTTGGCGGGCTGAGGCAGGATATGGGACGGGAAGTTTCCCTAACACAGACGTTGCTCAGGGGCATGGTAAAAGCAGAATCATATGATTCTGTGATTTCTTCCTGACAGTGAAATACAGTTTTATATTGTGGGAAACTAGAAGGATTAAACTGAGGAAGGGCAGGAAATGAATCCAGGCCCGATATGCTGGGGCTCCACAGAGGCCACCTTCCCCTGTAGCAGCGAAGCTCACTTCTGAAAAGGACCCAGGTAGCACAGCCCAGGGAAGGAAGGCATGGTTGGCAGCAACATGGAAAGCTCAAAACAATTTTTGGAGGCACAGCAATTTTCTTCTTAGTAACTGACTGACTTGCCTGGGCCCTGGGTCTTGGGAGTCTGGAAGAGTGAATGGGAGCCAAGGAAAGAGAAACAGAGGGAAGTGTCCCCTAGGGAACAAGGGCAGCGCACGGTGTCTGGCTAGTGTTCACTTGGATTCTGAGCTTATGTGAAGTCCATGGGCTAGAAACCCAGTCTGCCTATTGGGATAGAGGGTGCACAAGTGTAACTGTGTTTGAGAATACAGGCTTTATACAGAAACACATTTCAAAGTGTCCATGAAAAAAGAGTATAAATGTTTTCTAATTTGAAGAGGCCCCCATTCCTTTCTGATGTGTCAGGCCAGGATGTGATTTTCAGCTCCCAGCAACTCTGGGCAGCTCCTGGGACTCAGATCATTTTCCTTCTTTTTAGTAGAGGTTTCTGTGCCAGCCAGGCTCAGCCAGGTGCCTACTGGTACCAGGGAGTCTTTCTAACCCAGCGCAGTGTAAATCCAGCATCTGTTCGAATTTTGATTGAAGCAGCTTCTGCTTCCCGCACAGTCTCCTTCACCGACTGCATGAGGTTCTGGGCGTTGTGAACCAGCATCTCTGTGGCCTGCAAGGAAAGAGGTAACTTCCGTTACCCAGAGTCCCTGATGCAGACCTGTCTCTAAACTAGGTTTCAGCCAGGAGTGGGATGCAGCTAACCCCACTGGTACCTGGCATCCCCCATATTTGCTTGCATCACTAGGGGTTTTCCCAGATCACCAAAAAGAACCGAAAACTGGCCATCGCTGATTGTGTACTGTGGCTTCAGATAGCCTACAGCATGTCCTCTTTCTTGGTCTTCAAACATGCTTCTCCCTCAGGACTTGCTGTTTCCTGTACCTGGACTGCTCTTTCCCCAGGGATCCCCCTCACCTTCAGATTTGCTCACTTGTCACCTTGGTGAAGATTTCCCTGCTCATTCTTTTTTTGAAATGGGGTCTTTCTCTTTCATCCAGGCTGGAGTGCAGTGGTGTGATCTCGGCCACTGCAGCCTCTGCTTCCTGGGCTCAAGGATCCTCCTGCCTCAGCCTTTGAGCAGATGGGACAATAGGTACATGCTGCCACATCTGGGTAATTTTTTTATTTTTTGTACAGACGGGGTTCCGCCATGTTGCCCAGGTTGGACTCATACTCCTGGGCTCAAGTGATCTGCCCACCTCAGCCTCCCAAAGTGCTAAGACTACAGGTGTGAGCCACCGCGCTTGGCCTTATTTTTTCCATTGAAACTATCATCACGAACTGATACACTACGTATTTTACCTAGGTTGTTTGGGAGTTTTGAGGTTTTTTTCTGTCTTTACACTAAAATTTAAGTTATACAGAGTAGATTTTTGTCAATTTTGTGCACTGTCGTACCCCCAGTATTTAGGATGGTGCCTGGCACACAGGAGGTATTTCATAAATATTTAATTAATGAATTTTAAAAACAACCAAATGAACAAACCAAGCAACTAACCACTTTAAACCCATGAAAATCTAAATATATTAATCTTTGAAACACACAGACTTATAGGACTGAAATCACATTGGTACTCTACCATAGAAAGTCAAGGATCTTGGCAATTCATCAGCCCAGTAATTCTTAGCTATTTTTGAGTCATACATCATTTGAGGATTTAATGAAGGTGGTGAATTCTCCCCCAGAAAAAATGCACACCTGCATAAGATTTGTACTCAGTTTCACAGGCTCTGATAAGTGTAACTGTAGGCTGGAATTCCTCATCAGTTGTTCTTTTCACTTGGTCAGCAAAGGGACTCAGGCCCAGAGACATTCATAGAGTAAGGATTAGGACTCAAGATTTCTGACTTATAGTCCTATGGGTTTTGTTTTTGTTTTTTCGGTTTTTTTTTTTTTTTTTTTTTTTTTTTGAGACGGAGTTTCACTCTTGTTGCCCAGGCTGGAGTGCAATAGCGTGATCTCAGCTCACTGAAAATTCCGCCTCCCAGGTTCAAGCGATTCTCCTGCCTCAGCCTCCCAAACAGTCCTGTGTTTTTTCCATTCTACCATACTATCAATTTCTACCCTTTTTAAAATTGGAATATTTAATGGAACATAATAGATATTCTCAAGGCATATTTTTAGTGGTTAATTGATTAAGTCTGTGATTAGGCCTGAATCTCAGTCTTATCCTTCCTTCCCCATTTTTTTCCATCTTTCTTTGGACAGAAGAGATCACATGACATAGAAACAGCGAAGGGTGCAAACCCTGCATAGAATATATGGAAGTTAGGTGTGAAGATACAGTTCCCATGGTTTGGGAGAAGAGAGGATTAGGGTGAGAGTTGTTGGATTAGAATATGGTAGCAGAAGCAACAATAATGGCACCTAGAAGAATGGCCGCCTTATTTCCTCTAAAGCGCCCCAGTGCCCTATCTCCTGGCCTAGAGATCAGAAACAGTTGTTCTTTCAAACTATTTTTGAGTTCCCCAAGGGGGGTGGGGAGAATTGTGTCTCTTAATTTTTTAAACTCCCTTAACACCTAATACAGTGCTTCACCTTAGCCCATGTGTGATGAGCCCTGTGTGGCTAGTCCAACAAAACTATGTACCCTGTGTGTGAGGAGCCCTGTGTGGGCAGTCCATCTGGGAATCTTGCTCAGAGCAGGGCCTCCCGGAGGGGAAATAAGGAGAGTAAGGGGTACTCAAATGAGGGTTTCCTGAAAGACTTGGGCCAAGATTCCGGGAAGTAGGACAAACTTGGGTGATTGCCAAGGTGTATGCAGGAAGCAGTGGTTAAGAGAACCTCAGCATCCTTATTTCTATATCAGAGAAACCTAAAGAAAATATAAGCGAAGCACCTCCTTTGAGCTGTCATTTCAGTTTCAGCACAGGCCTAACTACCTCATGCCCCTGAAAAGCCTGCACTGTTCATCCTCCCTGAGGCACTAACACACAGAGAGCTGGAAAGCAGACATTCTCTCCAGCCAGAAACATACAGTGAGTTAAAATGAACAGGCACTGGAGGCCTCAAAAGAGCCAAACTTATTCCAAGGGTAAGGAACTGAGTAGAGTCCTAACTGCCACTGATCCATAGTGTTATTTCAGACACTTAACCTCTCTAGACCTCAGTTTCCTATCTGTAAAATGACAAAAGGTGCCCAAGAGCAATTCCAGATTCCTTTTATTTTATTTATTCATTTATTTATTTATTTTGAGATGGGGTCTTGCTATCTTGCCCAAGCTAGTCTTGAACTCCTGGTTTCAAGTGATCCTACTGCCTCAGCCTCCTGAGTTAGCTGGGACTACAGGTGCACACCACCACACCTGGCTCCCAATTCCTGGCTTTTTGTTTTGTTTTGTTTTGTTTTTTCAAGACAAGAGTCTCACTCTGTCACCCAGGCTGGAGTGCAGTGGTGCAATCACAGCTTACTGCCTTGACCTTCTGGGCTTAAGCAGTCCTCCTGCCTCAGCCTCCCAAAGTGCTGGGATTACCTGCATGTGCCACTGCACCTGGCCCCAATTCCAAATTTCTGATGTATCTATCCAACACAGACTTTCCCCTCCTGAGAGAGTCTGAGTGCATCCCACATACTGAATACTCAATACTCAATTAAGAGGTAAAATTTCCCCAAAGCAGAGTTAAATTACTGCAAAACGGCACAGAAGCTGCCAGCCAGAAACCAAAAAGAGCTGCCACATACCTGCTCAGACTCCTCATCACTGATGTTGGTCCGGCCCAGCATGGTGGCCTTCACTGTGGACAGGATTTTGAGCTGGGTGCTTATGGTTGGGATTCGCTCACATACCTAAAAAGAAAGTTTAATTTGGTATGTTTCTCTGTTTGCCTTGCCCACAAGCTCCTTGAAGGCAGGACTTATCTACCTCTGTATTCCCATTGGCTGGCACAGAGAAGGCACTCGATAAATAAGCAGCAGAATTCCACTTGTTTTTTCCCTTAGGGTCAGTACAATCCCTTTCTCCAGAAATGGAAGCATTCACTTGATTAGGAAGTAACCTTTCCTGAATCTGTCTTTCCCAGTACATTTGTTTTTTTCCCTTTCTGCTATTTCTGTCCCCAGTGAAGTGCCTCTTTCTCCCTTACCTAGCTTTTCTCTCCTGCTTTGCTCCCTCTCATACCCTCCCACTCCAACACACACACACACACACACACACACACACATGCAGCCTCTTTCCCTGAGTACCTGTAAGAGATTGGTTCTAATCCGTTTATCTGTGCACTGCTTGGCAACCTCCTTGGCCAACCGAGTCACCTCATCTGAGGCCTTGGCGATGTCCTTGGCACACTGAATGAGTGCCCGCTTGGTACCACTGCCCCCTCTTACCAGCCGAGACATCTCAGCCATCAGCAGAGCCATGCGCTTGGCTGCTGCAATGATGTCATTGCCCTAGAGGGAAGCAAAGATACAGTGTGAGCTCTGCCCACACTCTGGCCATGTTAAGGAAGGAAGGAGAAGCACAGAGAAGAGGAGGGAGCTTGCCACCTTAGCATCCCTCTGGAAGGGTGAGAAGAGGAGAAAAGGGCCGTTCTTGAGTGATACGGATAGCACTGGAGGAAAAAAAAGAATGAGACAGGGCACTCACCCAAGCACTCAGTGTGAGAAACAGAGAGAGGGGAAAGAGAGAGGAGAGAGGAGGGGGAAAGGAGAGGGAGAGAGACATTTCCTGACTAAAAAAAAGGAAGACCCAGATATTAGTCTGAAAGGGCAAGATGTGCACCCCAGGCACAGCACTGAACAAGCACTTTGGCATCTCCAGGTTAATCATATCAATAAACTGGGGACAGGCCAAGGAGCTGGTTAAACAGGCACTTTCATTTCTATAGGGAGAAAGCAGTAGAGCTGGCCTGAGGGGAAAAATACAGAGGAGCCTTTCCAGATGCTGAAATCACCCTCTTCATGCTTACCCTTGTTGCAAATAGCAGCCAAGGGCTCTTGCTACTTAACTAGAATTTCAAACCCCAAGTAACTATTCTCAGCCTGGGTGAGGGGGAAAAAAAAAAAAAAAAAAAAAAAGATATTTTCTGATCTAGCCTACTCTGGCTATTCCCTCTACTGCCTCTTATTTGTCCCGTCAGCCTGAACGAACATGTTGCTTTAATTTTTCCCACGTAAAAGGGTAAAGAATCAATTCTTCAGTCCCCTCAGCTAAGTGAAGACTCCCCTCAGCTAAGCTAAGAGGATGCAAGAGAAGGCATTAGGAAAATAAAAGTCGTGATTCAGGCTGTAAAGGGAACCCTCACTCCAAGGAATGGCAGTTTATCTTAGACTTGGCATTTTGGTTTACTAAAACCCTCATGGGTCATAGTAAAGAAACAGACAAGTTATTTATTCTGTGCCCTCTCATGAAAGCTCCTCTTTTGGCTGCTAACAACCCCAAGTCATAGCAACTGCAATGTTCAAAACTAGCTAAAAGTCCAGGCCCTACTCATTTTTCCCCTCATGCTCTTCATTTCTCTACAGTGCAGTGAGGCATACACAAACCATACCACTGCAGGGTGCTCTGCAAGAGGCCTCTACAGGCACCATGAAGCGGTTCATCATTTATGCTGGAAGGGTGTAACATCTCAGGCAGTAATTGAGGCCGGAGAGAACGCAGGTATGGGAAGAAGTCAAGAAGCAAGGGGTATGTTAGACAAGGTCCTCTGGATCTACCTCTTCTAGTGCAGACCTAGGATCATTCCAGGACCCCATCACCTTGGTTAGAAGATAGCATAGTGCCATGGTTAGTTACTACCTATCACTCTTCAAAGCCTTTCTTCTTGCAGCATGCCACCTTTAAAGGGAAAAGTGATCACCCCAATCCCCCTACTCTCCAAACTAGCTTTGGTTCATTCCCCAAGGCCAAAGTTCTATGGCGGCCTGTCTTGTGGCCTTGAGTACTCCGTTTCCCACTCCCACTCCCTCCCGCTGAGATACCTGGACAAGCAGTCAGTGAGGCCCCATTCTCTATGGACTCCCATAAAGGCCAGCATCTGCCACATAGCCAAGTGCAGGGCAGCAAGCAGTCCTCCCCCAGAGACCCTGCCCTATAAAGCTGCCTCTCCCCCTCATCAACTCTGCCTGGGCCATCAGTGAGGGGTCAGTCGGGAGCAGGCAAAGCTCAATGGTCAGGCCAGGTGACCTCGTAATGGTCTACCATGGTTCCTGACCTGGAAGTCATTGAGAGATGCATCCACGGCTTCCCAAGGGGTTTAAAGTTCCAGCGATGGCCACAAAATCAGTAAGAAAAGGAATCCTTTCAAAAAGTGACCCCCCATCTCTCTTCATCCCCTAAACATAAATGCAGTCCAATTAATCTGGCATTAGCAGACCTGTCAAACTTGTGAAGCCAGTCCTAACAACATGGTGCAGACAGACAGATGCCCGCCCTGCTCAGACTCACAGGACCAGCACAGATCATGAGTGATGCAATGTGTCAAGGCTGCACATGGCCGGATGCATATGGAGCAGCCCCCAACTGGGGGTGCTGATCAGTACCTTACTAGACCACTTGGTAGCTTCCCGATGCAAGGACTGAGCCGCGGCCAGAATGGGCTGGTTGACCGGCTGATTGGATGGCATTAACAGCAGCTCAGGTTCGTAATCGTCTTCCATGTCAGGGGGGACAGGGAACCCAGCAGCATCGGCCGCATCTGCCTCAGCTACAACACCTATACCCACCTCAGCGGCTGGGATGCCCGGCTTTGTCGATGGCGGGAAGGATGAGAAATAGGGATAGTGTTAGTAAGAGCAATACGACTTGGGAAACTGGGCTTCAGCTGGTTTAGTAACCAAAGCCTGCCTAGGATGAGAAAGAAACATGTTCTCTAGGAGCCTTGTGTACCAAGCTTCACAGAAGGGGGAATTCTCAGCCTCCAGCGCCACTCAGCCCAAGCCATCATGTGATGAGAGAAGAAAGGGGACTCACTCCAATGGCAAAGGGCTTCTAGAGAAATCTTCACACCAAGAAAGCAAGTGGCATCCATTTCTTTAATATACTTGATACTAAAGTCAAACTTGACAAGAGTGATTCTCACATCAGAATATTTGTGAGGAGCCAAACAACCAAACGATAGTAGCAAATTACCTTTAAAAGGAATCCGGAGAGAAAAAGTAAATGCAACCACACAAGTTACTTTGTACAGAACAAAGTGAACACTGCTGGATCATATGGTCACTGTTCTACATTTTCCTGGGACACAGGAGGCAATTTGGGTCAGCTCTGCAGCTGCCAGACATAGATTATTTCCTTCATGAGTTAAAAGTCCCAGAATTAAAAATGATACATCAGAGGTAACGAATACCAAACTAGGAAAGAGGCAGGAAAAACAAACAGAATGGTGACTGAAGAGAACTTAAGTACCCCACTGTCACCCAGCTGTAAGGGGCCTCAAGAAGCCACCTCGTCAGCCACCCATCTCGGAACACCCACACATCAGACCAGCTCTCTAGCCCCTCAAGGTCTTCCAAGGCAAAGCTTCTACCATCTCTTTTTGCATCCATTGCTAGTACCAACTCAGAAAGCTTCTCCTTGGGTACAACCTAAATTTCTTGCAAAATAGGTTCTCACTCACCCCAAACTCAGCTTATCTAGTTCACAGATAGAATAATATGTGAACTTGGCAAGTGACTGCAGCTGAGCTCACAGAAGCTCAGAAGAATGGTGCTCATTTAAGAATGAGAATCATGATGGAGAGAACATGAATTTAGAACCAGGGAGGGAGATTATAAAAGCCAGATGCTGAAAATAGACTAACACAGAAAATTAAAAACTGCCACAACGAAGCCAAACCATTTATACAAAGAATGGTGAACACAGGTTCTTTACATCAAACATCTATACTCAAGAGGAAGTAGTTTATATGGAATTTTCTTTGAGGTTGTTATCACTCCTAAAAATCTTAACCTGCACACAAAACCTGACTCCAAAGGGTGACGATGTTAGAGGATTCAGGGCCAACAAGGGGTTCAGATACCATCTAAACTCTTTTGCCTAAACTCAACCAAGACCCATCTCTGCTGCTCAGAAGAAAAGCCAGCTCACTGCTGCTAAGGCTCAGAGTCCCACAGTGTACAAAGACAGATAGGTTGACAGACACACAAACAGATATTCCTCCCCAGCCCAGTACACACATGGTTCAAGTAGCTTCTGACTTCACACAACTCAAAGTCAGCAAACTCCTGATGTTGCACACTTCAGGAGACAGACCTTAGGACTTCTGGCCACAAACAGCAGAGTGGGGCAAGTAATGTGGGCCAATGCTGTCTGCTTTTAAGTTTGTTTTTTTTTTTTAAATAATTCATGTATATTTTTTTGTTCTGCATAGTGTATTTTGGTTCATTGTAATGAAATTTAAATTTCCTTTAAAATCTTCACTGTCACCCTCCCCCACTCCCCATGCACAGTGGGGCTCTGCCACATGCAGTTGGAGAGATACCATTATAAATAATTCTACAGGTCAGGTCCAACACCAGCAAAGTCTCCCTTCCGTCTTAGAACCTGGGCTCACAGCTAACAGTTCAGCAAAATACAGAGTTAAAAACCAATGTGAATTTCCCAGCCTGAAAAAAATCCAAGATCAGCTGCAGGTGCAGGAGGTCCCTGAGGAAGTACAATCGACACAAGAGCTTGAAAGCTTTTAGGATATGCAAAGAATAAAGGCAGATAGGTGGTGGGAATAAAGATCTAGCGTCATAAAAACATTAAAAAAAAATCTAGAATCATATTAGAAACAGTTTAGAACTAAGAGCTACCTTTCACTGCAAGGTTAGCAATAATATTCCTCTTATCTAGAAAAGCTACTGCTCACTTTTCATCATTTAGGGGAAAATAGGCAAAAGTTATTCATAGGGCAAGACTGCTGTAGCATCCATATTTTTACCAACCACATTAATATTTACACCTTCAGATTTGCTGAGTAAGAGACAGCCTGGAGCTTCTTGAGTTGAGAGGTAAAATGATTCTGAGAAAGGACAAAAGCACATGGCTTCTAAGATACCAATCTACTTGCTTCTGTAGAAAAAAAAAAAAAAAAAAAAAACAGAAAGAAAATGCAAACATTTCATCTAGCTTTAGCACAGCCCACAGAATTCATATTTGAAGCTCTGATCATTAGCAATGTAGCATCTAAAAACATTTGCAGTTCCAAGAAAGATAAGCAATTTCTAAAAGACCCCAAATGCTAAGGTCAAGGCAGCTGGCACTCTAATGGACAAAGAGGACAGGAACCCTCTTCTCAAATCACAGGCACCCTGACTCTGGCTTTTGCAAGCTTGAAGGAGAAACCATCAGGTGTCAGAAACATCTCACTAAAGCACAGGTAAGAAGAGGAATATGCTATTGGCAACACAGGAACCAAAGGGGAGAGAGAGGGTGACTCCAAATAGACTCTTCTTTCTGGGTCTTTCGTGGTCCTTCATCCTTTCTGAGAAGACATCCTTTCTCAACAAGAAAAGCTTCACTACTTACCTTGCTGGACCATTTGCGAGCTTCATCATGGAGCTGTCTGGCAGCCATCATCATTGGCTGGTTAATCACCTCCCCAGCCTTCTGCTCAGGGAACTCTTCATCCTTTTCCTCTGGTGGTGGAGGCCTAGGTGGAGGGACCTCACCTTCAGGCAGAGGTGGTTTGGGAGGAGCAAGCTCATCTGTTAGCTAAAAAAGAGAAAACAAGTTGTAAGTGAAGTCCTAAAACTACTCCCCCCTGGAATTCTTTCCTTTCTTCTAAAAAGCATCCCTAGAAAATCCACCCACATTCACTCCACGTAAGACCACCCACACTGAGCCACAAGGACCACCTGCTTCAATCTCAACAGAAGCAGGTTTCTCTACAAAAAGCTAGCAGTGGCCAGGCGCAGTGGCTCACGCCTATAATCCCAGCACTTTGGGAGGCCAAGGCAGGTAGATCACCTGAGGTCAGGAGTTCAAGACCAGCCTGGCCAACATGGCGAAACCCCATCACTACTAAAAACACAAAAATGAGCCGGGCATGGTGGCATGTGCCTGTAATCCCAACTACTCGAGAAGCTGAGGCAGGAGAATCGCTTGAACCCGGGAGGCAGAAGTTGCCGTGAGCTGAGATCATGCCAAGCGCTCCAGCCTGGGCGACAGAGCAAGACTCTGTCTCAAAAAAAGAAAAAAAGAAAAAGAAAAAAAAAAAAAAAAGGCTCGCAGCTACTGTTTTGGTCGCATCCCAGGGAATTCTAGACAGTGCTACCAGATGAAGGATTCTCAAAAAATCCCTAAAGAAGATATAAGTTCTGGTCCTGGTTCTACCAAAAAGCAGCTACATAGGCAAGTAACTTCTCCCCTTGGCCTGAGGTTCCTCATCTGTCACTGAGGGGTAGCTGGACCAAATGACCTCTAAGATCCAGATTCTAAATGGCATAACTCTATTGCTCACATAAGAAGCCATTCCCAGGAATAGCCCTCTCTCCCAGCTCTAAACACCCACCAAGCACCCAGCTGGGAAGAATCTAAGAAGCGTTGAAGGCTGGGAAACACTGTTCCTCAGCTGTGTGCGCAATGACCCAATTTTGTACTCAGCCAACTTAGAAACTTAACATCTTTTACTGACATTAAATATGGGAACGTAAATCAGATTATTGCCTTGATAAGTTATTTACAAAGTCAAGGTATTTCTAATACTGTTAGTTGGAATAAGTGTCTAGAAATAATCACTATTTCTGTTTCTGGAATTTGTATCTGCAACATACTGCCTAGCTAGCTTCTTCCTACACCATGTAAAAATATATTCACAGTACTTGCGGGGGGTAGTGGGGAAGGTATCTAAAGTTCTTAAATTATAGTTGGAAAAAAATTTTTAAAAGCATGTATCTTGTTACTTAAAAAAAAAAGTCAAATAAAGGAAAGAACCAACACAAGATTTCAACCACCTCACTCCTACCATTATCAACTAAGAACACACCAAATCTCCTTACTCCAAGCTGTGCAGATTATTTTACCACAATGCACTACCTCATCACTCATCACATCCACACTTACCAAAGCCAGCTCCTCTGCTCCAGCCGCTCCCATCACAGCAAGCCACTACCACACACACCAGTACTACACACACACACACACACACAAAACCCATGCATGTAAGCTCTAGGTTATAACTCCACTGGATTCAGGAATGAAAATCGAGATCTGCCTCCCACTAAGCTTCCAATGAAAGCTAAACGAAGCCACCTAGTGATGGAGGCTCTAAAACACAATCTACCTCTCTCTTGCTGCAGTCTCAACACCTTCCTGCTCAGTTCTCTGCATCTCTGAATTTACTTACTCGGAGTTGTTCAAGGTCGGGTGGAGGCGGCGGGAAGTCAGGCTCCTGAGGTTGGAAGGCTTCTCTGACCTTGGCCACAGCTCCCAGGATCCGATATCCTGAGTCCAGGAAGCTCTTTTGCAGTCCTAAACACAAGACATCCTCACTTTCAGCTGGGTGGGTCAGTGCCCCAAAGCACTGTCTGTGCAGCAGAAGAACTGGTTCCATGAACAAAAGCTGGATGTGAAGGTGCCAGTAAATATCATGGGCAGTGATTGAAGAGGGAGGGAGGTAGGACAAGGCAGATGCCCTGAGGCCTGCAGAGCATTGGAAGCATCACAAACCAGCTGTTCTTTTAGTGTTCAGGGTGCCTTCTTGGCTGTACAACTAAAAAGTACCCAGGAGATCCCTGGGCATGAACACTCTGGGCTCAGGTGGCATCCATCACCTCTCTTATGATGAGGCAGTCAAGAGATAAGCCTGCCCAACTCAGAACATGGGAGATGTCAGTTTCAGATTGGACATACATTCCCTGAAGTACTTCTCACCTTTCTCTCTACTCCTTTGCTGTCCTTGGCATTCAGTATGTTAACACTTATGCTGAGCTGCGCTACTCTGTCTAGTTGCCTGGAATTTAGGAATCTACTCTACTATTAGAAACTCCAATTAGGAAACCAAGCATGTCCTTAGTGATAATGGGTTTTGGATATTAGAAAGATTCTGCCTGAACCAGAGATGGATAGGGGAGCCCCTCCTTCCTACTCTCTTGCACTGACTACATTCTACTCATAGACAAGACTGAAAACATCAGATGTTCAAAACAGGAAGGAATTCAGATTATTTCAACCAAAGGAGCAGTTCCAATTATGATCTGCCATGGTAGTACCAAAAATATGATCAAAATCCACCTAAAGAAAACCCAGATTTTCTTTAGGTGTAGGGCCTAGGAGACCCACAGATCAACTTAAGCCCTCCAGATTTGATAGAAATTGAGAATGCTTTACAGAGAAAAAAAAGCATTTTAAGAAAAGCCCAAGAGAAGTTAACACCAGTTACATAAACTAAATGGATGGTAAATTGGTTATCATGCATCTTTTGAAAATTTTCCAAAATAATGACTGAACAAGGCGAGGAGCTATTTAGCCAGACCATATTAAGAAAGCACAGGCTGCTGCCGGGCGCGGTGGCTCACGCTTGTAATCCCAGCACTTTGGGAGGCCGAGGCGGGCGGATCACAAGGTCAGGAGATCGAGACCACGGTGAAACCCCGTCTCTACTAAAAAAAATACAAAAAATTAGCCGGGCGTGGTGGCGGGCGCCTGTAGTCCCAGCTACTCGGAGAGGCTGAGGCAGGAGAATGGCGTGAACCCGGGACGCGGAGCTTGCAGTGAGCCGAGATTGCGCCACTGCACTCCAGCCTGGGCGAAAGAGCAAGACTCCGTCTCAAAAAAAAAAAAAAAAAAAAAAAAGAAAGCACAGGCTGGATGCCTGTAATCCCAGCACTTTGGGAGGCCAAGGCGGGTGGATCACCTGAGGTCTGGAGTTTGAGGCCAGCCTGGCCAACATGGTGAAACTCAGTCTCTACTAAAACTACAAAAAATTAGCTGGGTGTGGTGGTGGAAGCCTGTAATCCCAGCTACTCGGGAGGCTGGGGCAAGAGAATCACTTGAATCCAGGCGGGGGCAGAGGTTGCAGTGAGCTGAGATTGCGCCATTGTACTCCAGCCTGGGCAACAAGAGCAAAACTCTGTCTCAAAAAAAAAAAAAAAAGCGCAGAGACTGGGCACGGTGGCTCACGCCTGTAATCCCAGCACTTTGACAGGCCAAGGCAGGTGGATCACCTGAGGTGAGGAGTTCAAGACCAGCCTGGCCAACATGGCAAAACCCTATCTACTAAAAACACAAAAATTAGCCGGGCATGGTGGCACACACCTGTAATCCCAGCTACTTGGGAGGCTGAGGTAGGAGAATTGCTAGAACCCAGAAGGTGGAGGTTTCAGTGAGCTGAGATCATGCCACTGCCCTCTGGCCTGGGTGAGCGTCTCAAAAAAAAAAAAAGAAAGCACAGAGAAGTTGGTCCAGAAAAACTAACATACAACAAGCCTGCTGGTAACTGCAGAGATTTGGACGGAAAAAGATTAATCTAGCATTCTCAAACTAAGTGTCTATAGTTTTTGCCCCCAGACTTTGTATGTGGTGGTTGTGGGGTACATATTCCCTCACGACCTTTCCTGAGTTAACCTCTCAGCGGAGGTGAGCCATAGTGCCATGCATTGCTTACCAGGGTGGGAAATGTTTCCAGCCACAGCTTTTGCATCCATCACCATCGGGGAGATGGTTTTGCTCAATTCATCAGAGGCAGCTTTCACAGCCTCACGGAACTTGGGATCCTCGGAATTCTCCACCTCCCTCTTAGCCACCAGCAGGATCCGGTTGGCCCGACGAGCAATGCTGGTTGCCCCAGCAACCAGCATCTGAGGCTGAATGTTGGCCATAGCTACCTTGCACTTGTCCAGGTCTTTTTTAATTGCTTCTTCTGAAGCATCCAACAGAGATTTGGTATCAATGGCTTCGTCCACCAGTCCTGTTAGGAAAACAGAAATGGAATTTAGTTTCAATTTAGAAGAATAGAAACTCCAAAACACTGTTATCCACTCAAGTTTCTCATGAGAAAGTATAACATCCAGAATTCTCTTCTTCAGCTCAAACTCTTCCTACATAATCAAAAGCTTCCAGGTAAACACCACAGTTTAAAAAAAAAAAAAAAAGTGAGGACATAGCCCAAAAGCCCATCTGGATTTGCAGCATTTATACCAACCGTGGTTGCCAGCCTTCTTGTATCCACCCCAGACAACCAGAAATGCAACATCGGGAGGAAACAAGGAATACGTCTGAAACCATCACTGCATCACCACCACGTTATCTGTGAATAATGTTTTCTCCCTGCCCGTCTCACTCCCCAGCCATCTGTTGCTTGTTGGCAGCTTGTAGTGCTCAAGATGAGCCATGCGGAGGATTCCAATAACCCTAACAGCCTGTTTCTTATTCCTGTTACCTCTTTTCAGACACCTCAGGAGTTCCACTTTCATCTCGGGCTGCCATGGACCCCAGTCACAGCAGGTTCTGCAGGGACAGCGAAAAGCCTACATTCCTCATTCCTTCTTTCCTATCTCTCCCTTTACAGAAAATGAAGACGATTCAGAGGTGCCACTTCAATTGCACAGACACGGGTTTGCTGGTGGTTGGTTTCTCCTTTTTTAAAAAACTACGTAGTTGATAAGTTGGAGGAAACTCTGAGACAAGTTGTATTAAATGGTAGCTATTGTGGTTCCTTGAAATGTGAACCCACTGAAAATGACAGGGATACTTACTGTATCCACAAACACCGCCTCCCAGCCTCTGAAACCAAACTCGGGCTCAGACTGGGCAAAGACACTATTCAAAGAGAAGATAGGAGCGGTGACAATAAACATCACGCCAGGAGGGCAGCATTAAAATAAGAGACTCAAAGAGTCTCTCTTCTGACAAAGTTGCAAGGCTTGAATGAGAAGCCGCCACTGCTCAGCAGCCTTAATCAGGGCCAAGTACACTGCTGAGCACATGACCGGCCCTTTATCCAATTACAGCTGAGTAACAGAACCAGTCCCGCTCCAATTTCTCAGAACTCATTCTTCATGGATTAGACAACAAGAATTGTATAGAAAACTCTACCTGTCATTTTTTCAACATTATCGATCCACTGGTTCTTCATGGTCTCAAAATGTTCATAAGCAGCTTGATTTCCAGGGTTCCTAAGTAAGATACGAGCAGCCGAGACCACCTGACAATGACAAAACACCTTTAAACACCAGAGCACCCTTGCTCTCCAAATACAAACCTTCAGCCAAGCTTTCTTCTCTTTACCTACAGATGGCACTATAAAGCCAGAAAGTGGCAAGTCTCTTTTCAGGCTGAACACATGAGATTTGGTCTCAATAAACAGCTCCCCAGAATGGGCCCTTCACAGGAAGGTTTTACCATCACAGCCTGATTTTAAGAAGGTAATAAAGTGACAAAGTAAATGAGTGTCCACTTGATACTTCAGAAGAACATACACAAAACTGGCATATGTTTAAACACTTGATGTCAACTCTTCCATCTTAAAAAAATCACCATTAAGAAGGATACCGAAAAGTACTCAAAACTGATTTATGAATAATAAGAAGAAAAAATCCTCACAACAACCCCATGAGACAGGACAGTTAATATCTCTACTTTAGAGATGCAAAAACCAAGTCTCAGAAAATTTAAGTGACTTGCTCAAGAGGTCCTGGCCAGTCAGTTACAGCATTTGGGGAAAAAAGGATCAACATTTGCTATGTATCTGGTAAGATACAGGCTGTACATGCATATTCTTAATCCAAATAGAGTCCATTAGGAAGGAGTTAGCTCCATTTTACAGATGAGAGACTAAGCATCAAGAGCACAGAGGACTCGGCCGGGCGCAGTGGCTCATACCCATAATCCCAGCACTTTGGGAGACCGAGGCGGGTGGATCACTTGAGGTCAGGAGTTTGAGACCAGCCTGGCCAACATGGTGAAACCCCATCTCTAATAAAAATACAAAAAATTAGCCGGGTATGGTGGTGCACGCCTGTAATCTTAGCTACTGGGGAGGCTGAGGCAAAAGAATCGCTTGAACCCAGGAGGCGGAGGTTGCAGTGAGCCAAGATCATGCCACTGCACGCCAGCCTGGGCAACAGAGCAAGACTCCGTCTAGAAAAAAAAAAAAAATCACAGAGGTCTCAAGTCCAAATCTGTCTTCAGAGTCCTATTTTTTTCTATAATTGGTGTTATAAGCCTAGATTCCTGTTTCTCTTTTTTAGGAATCTCAGTTTCATATTGAAATTGTGTTTTATGTTCCATGTTTCGTGGGAGCTTTTAAAGAGTGTTAGACATGTTTGTAGCTTATGAAAAATTGTGTGAAAGTTGGACAAGTTAAAAAGTTGGACAAGAGGATCTAATTTATTAACACACCACATAGGCAAAAGTTTAATGATTAAGAGACATGCCTATTTCCCCCATATCTCCTCACAAGTTCACACATAAGCCAGTATCACAAATTTGTAAAGCCTAGCATAGTTCCGAATGTATCATAGGCACTCAATAAATGTCTGAATAAATAAATGAAAAAATAATGAATTTTCTATAATTTGAATAGAAGAAAAATTGCACAGACATCACACTAAATAATGTTGAGCTAATATTTTTAAGAAAACCTATCACATCGTAGACTTTTAATAACTGTCCAATTTGGTTTTTTTCCCAATCTTCTTTTGCTCCCAAACTTACTAGCCATGCCTTGTTACACAATAAGTAGAAAAAAGTTATAGAAACAGCTCAATTAAAAAAAAAAAAAAACTCTCATAAAGATGTGGAGAAAAGATATAAACTCCAAAATCAAAACAAAGTAGCCTCTTAAGATTATCCAAGCCGGCCGCAGTAGCTCATGCCTGTAATCTCAGCACTTTGGGAGGCCGAGGTGGGCGGATCACGAGGTCAGGAGTTCGAGACCAGCCTGGGCAACATGGAGAAACCCTGTCTGTACTAAAAATACAAAAATTAGCCGGGCGTGGTGGCGGGTACCTGTAATCCCAGCTACTCAGGAGGCAGAATCAGGAGAACCACTTGAACCCAGGAAGTGGAGGCTGCAGTGAGCTGAGATTACGCCATTGCACTCCAGCCTGGGTGACAAGAGCGAAACTCTGTCTCTCAAAAAAAAAAAAAAAAAAAGATTATCCAAATATTTTCCTAGTTATGTGTGTATGTGGCAAGGAGATTGCTTTACTAATTTTTTCTACTTTCAAAACTAATAAATAGTCCTTGTAAAAAAAATTCAAACGTTATGGAAATGTATAAAGACAGTGACAGGGTCTTGCCCTGTCACCCCAGGCTGGAGTGCAGTGGGGCAATCAAAGCTTACTGCAGCCTCAACCTTCTGGGCTCAAATAATCCTCCCACCTCAGCCTCACAAATAGCTGGGTTCACAGGCATGCGCCACCACACCCAGCTAATTTTTTTTTTTTTGGTAGAGTCCGTGTCTCGCTATATTGCCCAGGCTGGTCTCAAACTCCCAGGCTCAAGCAGTCCTCCCGCCTCACCCTCCCAAACTGCCAGAATTACAGATGTGAGCTACCGTGCTGGCCTGTATATTTTTTTTATGCCATCTTACAGTAAGTATTCAAAAATATATAGAAACTGTTCTGTAATTAACTTTCTTTACTGAACACTGTATGAGGAGTGAGCAAAACCCAACCTGGGGTGTGAGTTCTCGGGCCGTCTTCACTGAGGCCTGAATGCCTTCCACTGTTGATTTATTAGCAGTACCAACTGCAGCCGCCTTCTCGGCTGTAGCACCAAGCTTTCCTGAATGGTTTTCAAAGTTAGCTGCCCTCTCATCAAATACCTTGAGGAAAAAACAGACATTAAGAACATTTATTTCAATAAAATGGGTCAGGCAGCCTAAGAAAAAGTCTTATCTTTTAAGAAGGGCAGCAACTGCTCAAAGACTTTAGAGATGACATCAAACCCTAGTTAATAAAACAACAGTCAAACTCCAAATCCTGGCCTTGATGGATCTCCTCAGACATTTAGCCATCACCATCATGTGCAAATGCACACAAACACACACACACACACATGCACATAAGCTTCATTTCCAGTTCAACCAGTGCTTACCAGGTACAAGCAGGAGCATTATATACTCTGCAGTAAGTTGCTGAATGTGAAGACTAAACAACCCCCATTCTCAAAAGCTTATCTTCTAGTTTGAAGAAGACAGTCAAACCCACTCCAGACTCTACTGTAGGTAGCTGGGTACGTTAAAAGCCCAGAACATCCACACAGTCCTAAACTGAGCTCCAGCCTCCCCAGAGCAGCATCCTTCATATATCCCATTACCATTAATGTTGTAAAAACTCTGCCCTTGACCTCCAAGGGAAAAACGATAGCTGGTGCTCACACTCAGGCCTCAGGGCAAGGATGACTGACTTTTATTAACCCCAAATGCAAAACCATCTACTTAATTGTTCATTCAGCTCTCAAATTTTAAAAAAGTTAATGTTTCCTTTAACAGGGATACTGTGCAAGGTTGCATACTGTGGAGGGGACTATTTAACTTAAAGTAGCAAGAGATCTTTGGTCATTTGTTCAAATAGATTCTTGCAAAAGCTTACCTTCTTCAAACTAGAAGATAAGCTTTTGAGAATGGGGGTTATTTAGTCATCACATTCAGTTAATTACTTACTGCATTATTAGAACTGATGCTTCCCAACAGTATTGGGTCAGGTTTATACACTACACGAACATGTCTGGAGCTGCCTAGTGGAATGCTTCCTCTTGTTTGTCACCTTCTGCCTAACTTGGAGACCAGTTCTGGCTCTAGACAATCTCTGAAGTTCTCTTGGTTCAATAGCAAGTTCCAATATCATTGCCAGTGTTCTGTGTCTATCTTCTCAAGTCTCTTCCCCACGCCAGCCTCTTGTTTGGATTCAGCTACATGGGTTCCTGCCATTTAATGCCGAGAATCTCTGCCTAAAATCCCTGATCTCCTGGCCTCCTTCCCATGGCCTCAGTTCTTTTACCTTAGCTGGTCTCCCACACTCTGGATCTCCTGGGCTTTTACCTACCTAATATCCTTGGTTGACCATCTCAGTGCCAGACCATGACTGTAGCTCCTTCTGATTTAACTAACTGCTTAACTTGCTTTTCTCGTCACTCAACCAAAATTTACTGAGCACCTACTATGTGCCAGACCCTGAGACAGGTGCTGAGGATACAAAAATGAGTAAGACACAATATCCTCATCTCAAGTAACTCACAGCCCAGTGAGAAAAAAGCACTCGAAAACAGATTTACAATACAGTGTGCTATGTACAATAATAGAGCTAAGCACTGATATTACAGGAGCAAAAGAAAAAGCACTTAGCCACTCTAGGAAACAAAGGACAATAGGATGAAGGATAAATAGTAATTCACCAAAAAAGAAGGGGAAGATAATTACACAGAAAAAATAAAGACATGGAAAAGAGAGACTGTGCAGGAAACCACAAGCAACTAGGTATAGCTACGGCCAGAAATGAGAGGGAGGGGTTTGTAGGAAACAGGTATCGGAAGTGTCAGAGCTAGATCACAGAGCTCTGGCCTTATCCTCTGTGAAAGGACAGGCCCCACTGAAGGGTTTAAGCAGGAGAATGTAAGAGTCAGGTTGTATTTTTATTTGATTGATGGCCTAGTGAAAGAGTCAAAGAAGACCAGTTAGAGCGATGCAGTCATAGCTCTAGGGGGACTAGGGGACTAGGAAAATAATTAGAGCTATGGCAATATGAACAGAAAATGGATGTGAGATTAAATGAGCGTGGCTTAGTTGTTTATTTGTATGAACGGGTGCGGGGAAGGGAAAAGTCAATGACAACTCACAAATTTCTGAGAGAGAACAGAAGGACAACATATGCTGAGGTAACTAGGAAGGCTGTAGGTGGAGAGGCCCACCTAGATGTATCTACTAGTCTGAAAGAGAAGTCTGGAATGAAAAAAATAGCAAATCATCTCAGCCTAAGGGAACAATCAGCTGAACTGCCTAGTAACTCAGGTTACAGAAAGAAAACTGGGGTAATCAGCACATAACAACAAAAACCTCCACCTACCAGTTCTACACCGTCTTGGGTACCTGACCCAAAACCTTTCTCGTTCGCTGCCAATACTACAAAGGCTAGAAAACGAAATACTTGCTTTCCTAAACTCCTTTGCAGCTAGGGTGGCCATGAGACAGAGTTCAAGCCAATGAGGCATAGCAAAGCTCTCCTGGACAATTTCTAGGAAAGCCTCTATTTTCACTCATTCAGCACCAACAATGTGGCAGGCACTGTTCCAAGAAGGAGGAATAAGGCAATGACAGAATAAAGTCCCTCCCTGCATGGATCTTTCATGGTAGTGGGAGGGAGACAGACAAACCAAAAATGAAAAATGGGTAAATACATTAAATGTTGATAAATGCTAAGTTAAAAAGTAGGATATGGAGATGAAGAAATCCATGGGGATAGTAGTTGGGGTGGAGTTGTTATCTTAGTGGTCACCCAAAAGTGACATTTCAATAGAAAGCTGAAGAAAGACGGTAACTAATAGATAGAGTTATCTGGAGAAGACTGGAACAAACGAGTGCAAAGGCCCCAAGATTAGAACATATAAACACATACTAGGAATACAATTCAAGGAGGTACATACAGATGTACCATGAGGGGGAAGAGTGGTACCACACGAGAGCAAAGAAATGGATGGGGACCAGATCCAGTGGTGTGCTGAAGCCACTTGTACCGACTCATGCCGGCTCACAGGAGCCAAACATGTCCATCTCTTCCCAACTCAGGTTTCAGTGACTTCTTGTTGAAACAGCCACCATGGGAGTATTTACATAATGGAAATCAACAAACATTACAAATCAAGGTTTTTTGTTTTCCTGGAGAGTTGGCTTACCAGCACATCACTGGCAATTCTCTTCATTGTTAGCACTCTGGTTTTACTCTGGGATAGCGGGGAGTCATTAGAAGGGTCTGAGTATAAGAATGACATCAATTGATTTAAAAAGATCATCCTGACTCGAAAAGGCAGTTGTGACTGGAGTACCCCTATTCTTCATTTCTTCCTGCCTTTAACATGATGCCATCCCACACCTTGAGAAAATGACCTAGAAAATCATAGAAATGCCAGCTTTCATGATATTTAGCTGCTGAACCAATGCCAAAGCCACCTACTTCCATGTTTCTTGGTTTGTGATGAAAACAAACCCGGTTGTTTTCATCCCTGATGGTCAGGTCTTCTATTGCTTGCAACTAAAGATATTCCTCACTGATATACATGGAGACTAAAAGTAGAGGTGGTAGGGCTTTCCCTGTTCTGGTCTTCCACCCTTCATCTACAGTTTCCCAACCACTAATCCTGATGTCCACTGTAATCACATTTCACCTTTACATATACCTATAGCACAGGCCGACAGAAAAATGGAAGACCTCAGATACCCACCTCTTCCCTGTTAGGCGCATCAGGAGGCGCTGTGGCTGCCACTGCCAACAGCTTGATGGGAGTTGTGGTATCGCTGAAAACATCTGACACTTCCTGAGTCATGGCCTCCTGCATCCGAGCTTTTAGATCCTTAAAAACATTGTTTACATACGAAAATGTCCAGATATATCCTCAAAGCGTATCTACCAATGCCATTACTTCACTGACATTCATTCATCTATTCAGTCTTTCATTCAATAAATATTTATTTGTTAACTGTGTACAAAGCACTGAGCTAGCACAGAACAGGTATAATTTATGAATCCTGCCCTGTAAGACATTAGTGGTGTAGTAGAAATAAGACATGACCCACATGTCCCTAGAGATTGTTCCACTCAATCAAGGAACCCTACTTCCTTTCTTGGTGGCCTCCATGAAATGATACTGAGAATCATGAGGTTGAGCCCAAAGAAGGCCCAGAGATGGGCTAGAGTTCCACACCACTGCCGGTTAATGATCACAGTAACTGTAAGGATTGTCTGGTGGATGTAGTGCCAAATTTCTGAGCAATTTATTGTCTTAAGAGGAAAGAAATCAAGAATGGGAATTTTTTAATCCAGGTTCTTTCAATTAAGTTTTCTAGAAAAACAATAACAAATATCTGTATCAATTTCTCAACATGGGTCTAAATAAGAGCATTCTTAGAAGCCATGAACAAGCTCTTTTTCATAGTCATCACATTTAATCCAATTTAAGTTTTCTGGATTTATACAAAGAAGTCTCCATCACCCTCATTGTTTCACAAGGTGGGCGGCATAAACTAGCTAGTGATACCTGAGATAATTTTAGGTGTTACATGGGCAAATGTTTTTACTTTAATAATTATGTGTTTCTTTTAAAGGATAATAGAAAAAATACAACTAGCTTATCAAACCCAAGATTTCAGGATTATTACAAAGTTTTCTTTCACTTATTTATTTATTTATTAATTTGAAACGGAGTCTTGCCCTGTCACCCAGGCTGGAGTGCAGTGACGTGATCTTCAACCTCTGCCTCCCAGGTTCAGGTGATTCTCCCACCTCAGCCTCCCAAGTAGCTGGGATTACAGGCATGTACCACCATGCCCAGCCCACAGAGTTTTCTCTTAAATAAACTTAAGTTTTAAAAAGAAGTCCATTAAAAAAAAAAAAAAAAAAGAAGAAGTCCATTTTAAGAAAAATATTGGCTAAATAAAAGTACAGATGATATGTGGATAGAGCAAAAATCATGAAAGGGCTCTTGACTGAGTGGAATTTGGAAAGCACAAATTTAGTTGCTACTATATACCAGCAAGCTTTTTCCTAATAAGCTCTAGATTTCCTTATAACTTTGGTCACACTCTTTTCATTTTCCCTAGACCCCAGAAATTATGTATTTTTCAAAACTCTCTCTTCCTTCCCTCGTCTTTCAATAATAGGAAGCATAAAAAGTAAAATGATACGTGCTCCTGACTTCTACCTTTAAGGAGTCTTGGAGCTGAGATGCAAGTGCTCGCGCCTGAGGACTCTCCCCTTCGCCTCTGGCAGCCAGGTCAGCCAGCTGGGCTGTCAGCTGGTCCACTCGGTCACACTTGGCGAGAAGATCTTGCCGATAAGGCCCCATCATAACATTAGCCAGGCGATGCCCTTCGGCCACAAGCCCCCGGATGGCAGCCTGACCTGGACCAAGAGAGAAACAATGAAACTTACAAGACCCAGAGGAGACAATTGCAATGCCATTCTGTGGTGTAGTGTGGTGTAGCGTCTTGCTCTATCACCCAAGCTGGAGTGCAGTGGCACAACAACAGCTCACTGCAGGCTTGACCTCCCGGCTCAAGTAATCTCTCCCACCACAGCCTCTCGAGTAGCTGGAACTACAAGTGTGCACCACCATACCTGGCTAATTGGTTTTTTTAGAGAGACAGGGTCTCACTATGTTGCCCAGGCTGGTCTCAAATCCCTGAGCTCAGGCGATCCACCCGCCTCGGCCTCCCAAAGTGCTGGGATTACAGGGGTGAGCCACCACACCCAGCCAGTTCTTTCTATTTAACACTTTATTTTTATTTCACTATCTTTTAAAATCATGATCTAAAATCTACATAATATTTTATCATATTAACAATAATTATTTCACAAGTCAGTTATTATTAAACATTTATGCTGTATACATATATTCCTGTATGCAACTTCTTAGAAAGATCTCTAATTATTTCTCAGAAAAAAACCCTTAATTTCCTGAGTCAATGGGTATGAACTTTGTTTAAAGCTCTTGACATTTAATACCAAATTTAGAAAGTTTGTACTAATTTATTTCTCCAGTAAATTATACATGTGCCCAATTCTCCAACTCCTCACAACACTGGGTATAACTAACTTAGAATTTTGTTTTTTGTTTTGTTTTGTTTTTAAAGAGACGTGGTCTCTGTCACTGAGGTTAGAATGCAGTGGTGTGATCATAGCTCACTACAGCCTGGAACTCCTGGTCTCAAGCAATCCTCCCACCTCAGCCTCCCAAGTAGCTGGAAAGGTGTGACTACAGGTGAGCATCACTATGTCCAGCCAATTCTTTACTCTTTTATTTTTGTACAGAGAGGGTCTTGCTATGTTGCTTGGCTGGTCTCAAACTCCTGGGTGCAAGTGATCCTCCCACCTTACCCTCCCAAAGCACTGGGATTACAAACATGAGCCACCATGCCTGGCCCGCTTCTTGATTACATCACAGGAATTTTACTGGCTGCATTTGGAAATGGAATCACAGTTACTTACCAGCAGCTAAAGAACCCTTACCTAATTACAGATGTTACAGGACCTTTATCAACAACTTGCTTATTTGCACTGAGACCAATTTAATGAGGGTTTAGTGCACTGCTGCCCTTACCGACTCCACGGTCATCCACTGTGGGATTATCAATCCACCGCTGTGCTTGCTCAATCTTGCCCTCAAGGTGTACAGCTGCTTTGGCGGGTCTGCTGTTGGCCACAGCCCGGTTGGTTTTGGTCTGCAGGTTCTGAAGGGCCGTGGCCACCTGTTTGGCCAAGGCTCGAGCCTCTGGAGAATCTCCTTTCCCCCTACAGAGAAAAAGACAGCCATCCTGTCACACATAAACACTATTTACATTGAGATCACATAGCTGCTAATGACAAATGCTAATAGGATGACAAATTGCTCCTGATTACTATTAATTTGGTTTGAAAGGAGTGGTTTATTTATTTGGCCCTTACATAAGAAATTAATAATTTACATTCAGATTATTTTGTCCTAGTTAAGACATTAAATATGAGTTTGCATCAATAAAGCTCAAATCAATCATTTGGTTAGCTGAGCTCAATCAATCATCACTAGGTTAGCTGCACCCTCTGCCTGCCACCTCCAAAAACACTAGTTTCCTCTGGAACTGGGTGGGCCCAGGCAGCCATGTTTGTTGTAGGAGCAGCTGAAGTAGTTATAGTTGAACTAGTAGTAGTACTATCTTTTGAGTCCTAATTCTGCCAGGTACTGTTGCAAGCAATTTTTTGTTGTTGTTTGTTTTTTGTTTTGAGAGGGGTTTTGCTCCATCACCCCGCCTGGAATGCAGTGGTGAGATCATGGCTCACAGCAGGCTTGACCTCCCAGGGCTCACTGCAGCAATCCTCCTGCCTCAGCCTTCCAGGTAGCTGGGACTACAGGCATGCACCACCACACCTGGCTAATTTAAAAAAATATATTTTGGAGAGATAGGAAACATTCTCCCGATGTTTCCCAAGCTGGTCCTTAACTCCTGGGCTTAAGTGATCCTACCACCTGGGCCTCCCAAAGTCCTGTGCTGGGATTACAGGCATGACCTACCACACCCGGCCATAGGCAGTTGTCTTATATTATTTAATCCTTACAACAACCCTATGATGTAAATAACAGTATTATCCTCATTATTAAAGAAACAAAATGGAGGTATGAGGTGGGATAACTTGCCCAATGTCCTATTATTTACTTTGATAGAGTCAGGATTCAAACCCAGCACTGTGACTTCAGGGTCGCCACTCTCTTTTTGTTTTGTTTTGAGATGGAGTCTCACTATGTTGCCCAGGCTGGAGTGCAGTGGCACGATCTCGGCTCACTGCAACCTCTGCCTCTCGGGTTCAAGCCATTCTTTTGTCTCAGCCTCCTGAGTATTATAGGTGCCCACCACCACACCCAGCTAATTTCTCTATTTTTAATAGAAACGGGTTTTCACCATGTTGACTGGGCTGGGCTTGAACTCCTGACCTCGGGTGATCTGCCCACGTCAGCCTCCCAAAGTGCTAGGATTACAGGCATGAGCCACCGTGCCCAGCCTTCATTCATAAACTACTATACATTTGGTATCACATAATCCCCAGTCCTTTCCATAACTGATTAAACTGGGTGGTTATCTACCTCAAGGACAACATACCCACAGTCAGGCAGGGCACTCAATTAGATTCTGGGGGTTCTCAAAGTCCAGTGTGGATAAAAGTCACTGGAAATCTTATTTTTAAATACCATCAAAAGAGATTCCAATTAAGTATGTCTGGGGTGGGGTCAAGGGGCCTGCATTTTTAACGACCTTCTCAGATGATTCTTAGGCAGGTAATCCTGGGTCCATACTTCAAAAACACTTCATAGTCAACCAGTGATGAGATCTGGTGCTGGAAAGTGATTAAGCCTGGGCCACAGTAGCTCACAGCCGGAGACAAAACCCCCAGATAAATAAACTAAGTCAACACACAGGGTGAAACAGACACAGAGGATCCCACACAGCGACTAAGAGGTGGAGGGAGGGGCTTCCAGTTACCCAAAATCTGGCCACGTTCAAGCTATTAGGTTTGATGAGGTGCCTCTATTTTCAATAATCCTCTACTTTTTACTTGACCAGGTCCTTCCAACCAAAGAACCTCAACCAAGTATCAACATAGAAATAAAAAGACAACCACAATTATATCACAAAGAAAAAAACTGCCCCCAAAACCTCACTCCAAAGACTTCAAATTCTAACCATTATAAAAATACAAAGAATCTGACTCATTTTCCGTCTCAGGTCCTCTCAGCCATAGAAAGGTAACTTTCAGGCTAACTTTATCTGTCTCATCTGTAAAAATAAAAATAATAGGCTAGGTGTGGTGGCTCACGCCTGTAATCCCAGGACTTGGGAGGCTGAGGCGGGTGGATCACGAGGTCAAGAGATCGAGACCATCCTGGACAACATGGTGAAACCCCATCTCTACCAAAAATACAAAAATTTAGCTGGGCGTGGTGGTGCGCGCCTGTAGTCCCAGCTACTCGGGAGGCTGAGGCTGGAGAATCACTTGAACTTGGCAAGCGGAGGACTCAGTGAGCCAAGATTGCACCACTGCACTCCAGCCTGGTAACAGAGCGAGATGCCGTCTCAAAAATAAATAAAATACATAAATAAAAATAATAGCCCATCCGCCAGAACAGCTAATTTAGATACTCTATCTCTCTTTTTTTTTTTTTTTTTTTTCCTGAGACAGAGTCTCACTCTGTCACCTAGGCTGGAGTGCAGTGGCACAATCCTAGCTCAATGCAACCTCCACTTCCTGGGTTCAAGCTATTCTCTTGCCTCAGCCTCTGAGTAGCTGGGATTACAGGCACCCACCACCAGGCCTGGCTGATTTTTGTATTTTTTTAGTAGAGACAGGGTTTCACCATGTTGGCCAGGCTGGCAGGCTGGTCTTGAACTCCTGACCTCAAGTGATCCGCACACCCTCAGCCTCCCCAAGTGTTGGGATTACAGGCCTGAGCTACCATGCCCAGCTTAGATACTCTCTTAAGAGTTCCTTTATGATTCTAAATTTTTATAACATTCTCCTTTATAAAGTTGAACAAAGAGGGTCTTTAACATCATTCTGATCGTAGCTACTCCTGGCAAGAGGTTACATAGATGTATGTTTATGTGTGTGCTATAGTATTAAGTAATGATGGCATGAATGACCACACATGAAGGTCTGCTGTTAGCACCATTACCATTCATTACCTCTTCATCATTAAGAAACATTAAAGAGTACCTAGTATGTATATGGACTTACATTAGGTCCTAAGAGTATAGAGAGCAACTTTTACATTTGACATTAAACCCTTCCTTAGTGTTATTTTAGCATGTGCTGCAGGGGTTTTTTTCTTAGGAGTGAAAAATACCTATTGAAAGAAGAAAGCAGTTAGGTGCAGTGGCTCACGCCTGTAATCCCAATACTTTGGAAAGCTGAAGTGGGAGGATAGCTTGAGCCCTTGAGTTTGAGACCAGTCCTGACAACATAGCGACACCCCGTCTCTACAAAAAATAAAAAAATTAGCCAGGCATGCTGGCATGTGCCTGTAGTCCCAGCTACTCCGGAGGCTGAGGTGGAAGGATGGCTTGAGCCTGGGAGTTCAAAGCTGCAGTGAGGCACAGTCATGTCGCTGCACTCCAGCGTGGGTGGTAGACTGAGACCCTATTTCAAAAAAAAAAAAAATTAAAAATTAAAAAAAAAGAGGAAATACCCCTTTTCCATATCATCAAAGTAGGTGCCATGAGAGCCTTTAAGAGAGGAGGCTGTGGGGAGGCTGTTGTTACAAGAAAAATCATCCAGGAAATGTAATTTAAGTATCTCCTATACTTGCTACTTACAAAATATCATTGCTGGGTAAGGAGGAAAGTACATTCTTATGCTTCTTCCCTTCCATATACACATAGGAGTCTTTTCATAGCTAGCCACAAAAATTATTTTCCTCTTATGTGTGGGAAACAGATAGGTCATAAACATGATGTATCAAAGAAAGCCCTAGTTTAGAAATTTAAAAAGCATCTCAAAAAAGGAGTTCTTAGCATCCTAAATTTATCAATTTATAACTATGTGACCAGCAATAAATCATTAAACCTCAGTTAGATCACTGATACAACAAATTAACATCTGACCTAGAATTAATGAGAATATAGTGGAAGAGCAGCATAAGTGCATTTAACCTAGGGGAATTGAAATATGTATGTTCTTGGGGAAGAAAGAAAGATAGGGAGAGGGAAGGGAGAGAGAAAGGGAGAGAAGAAAAGATATGAAAAGGCAATGTAAGGGTTAAATACATACTGTCTTCGTAGATCTGCTAATTTAGAAGTCAGAGCAGATATTTCCCCAAGGGAACGTAGAATGTCATCTCTTTCTTTAGGATCATCACATAATTCTGCTATTTTCCGAGCTTCAGCCAAAGCACCTCGAATCTGCTCTTCTCCTTCCGGTCCACCATTTGGATCTGCAAGCCAGTTCTACACACAGAAACGGAGAAGCAGCACACTGTGATCTACTCACACACGCCATTCTACTAAACTTAACAAGGCCAGAAGAAGGATTTCAAAAGTAATACACCAGTAATCATTTTTATAATTCTGATCTTTTTTTTATCGTACAGAGGTTCTTAGATTTATCTAACATGAACTCAATCTCTCATCTTTTTAAAATCAAATTTTTTACGCCAATTAGCATAAAATATTTTCCCAAGCTTTATCTCATCTCTGAATTAACCACACCTTATTAGTTCCTCAGTTCCTCAAACATGTATTTTTGTGAAATGCTTGAAAATCATTTTACAGTAGAGCAGTATCGGAAAACTTTAACCCCTAAACATTACAATGACCCAAGAGTTGTGAATTCTAGGACAAGGAATAGTTTCAATGTACTGCAATCTATATCAGCAACTAGGATTCCCTTAGTACTCTGAGAGCTTACTTTTACCTAACTGAAGTGCTGTAAATTAAGATCTTTATTTCAAAATATAGATAAACATTTGTCTAAACCTGTGATGGTAAAGGAGGTGTTAACATTGGTAAGTGCTGGAAGTCACTCATCACTTAGAAACCATTATCCAACCACAGTAAATGATAAGAGACAGAGAAGAAAGGATATTTATGATTTAGGATATTTATGAAACATTTCCCACCCCTCCTGAAAATCACCATCAGTACCTGAGCAGCATCAATCTTCTTTGCAATGCTCTGCTTTGAGTTGGTCATGGCTTCCAGCTTGCGAGCTGCATTTTCCACTTTTGCTGTGAGCACATCCAGACCCTGAGATACCTGCTGAGCTTTCTGCATGGCCACCGGTGAGGATCCTTGTCCTCTGCTCAAAACAGACACATGCTGTGATTGTACACCCTCAAATAATGACAAAATATTCCCAAATACATTCCCAATAGTACATGTGGTTTTTGTGAACATGCTTGGCTTTTTCCTTTTCCCCAGTAAATCTGGGACAGCACAAGAAAACAGACACAAACAAAGCAAGACGCCCAAATCACGTACTTTTTCTTTTAAAAATGCACATTAGGCTGGGCGCGGTGGCTCACGCTTGTAATCCCAGCACTTTGGGAGGCCAAGGCGGGTGGATCACGAGGTCAGGAGATCGAGACCACAGTGAAACCCCGTCTCTACTAAAAATACAAAAAATTAGCCGGGCGTGGTGGCGGGCGCCTGTAGTCCCAGCTACTTGGAGAGGCTGAGGCAGGAGAATGGCGTGAACCCGGGAGGCAGAGCTTGCAGTGAGCCGAGATTGCGCCACTGCACTCCAGCCTGGGTGACAGAGCGAGACTCCATCTCAAAAAAATAAATAAACAAAAAAATAAAAATGCACATTAGCTTCACGGAACTGCATAACCACTTTGAAGACCAGACCAGCAAATTTTGATAATTATTCTCCTCTTGGTAGTGATTACATAATCAAATCTAAACTTCAGTGGGAAAATGTGCTGGTGATCTTATTGCTAGGGAGGGCTTTGTTACCATAGTAATGTGTGCTTCTGAAATAAATAGTCCATTAAATTGTCTTCTTATGGGCAAGTATACATTGAAAATGTTTCAGGAGGCAGCATGCATAGTGTTAATGAAAGTGTACCAGACTGGGAACAAGCAGATCTGTGTTCAAATCTTGACTCTTGGTACCTGTGGAACCTTGTTTATGATGTTTAACCTCCCTGGGTTTCTATTTTCTAACTTATATAGTGAAGGTAACATATAATGAAGGTAGGTAATACATTTTCCCCACTTATCTTATGGAGTGGCTTCAAGCATCAAAATAATATACTTGAAAACACTGGCAATAAAAATCTACCATTATTACTGAATTATCATGATTTTTATAATGAACCTAATGATAATCTTAAATGCCTACCTTCCTCCTAGGCAATCTATAAATATATAAATAATCGAAACTAGCTAATACTGAGCACATGGTGATAGGAAACGACTGTTTCCCATCAAGTTCCTAAAGAACTGATTTCACTATTTTCCTCTCTCAGAAATGATATGCTATTACTACCAAAAATGATATGAGTTCATGGAAACTTGTTTCTCTATTTACTTTCCCTATTTACTTGTTTTCCTTATTTACTTTCCAAGTCACAAAGTATTATTTGCCCTCATTTTACAATCCAGATTGTTTTAATCCAAGCAGCCTGGTAAACTTAGTGATAGGGGCAGTAACTTTACCATTTGGTAGAATGGCATGGCTGATTATCCTAATCAGAACTTCTATTTTTAGGATAAACTCCAAAATACCTTTGCTTCCCTTCATAATAGTATTGATCTGTCATTCATCTATCTAGCCTCTGTGGGTTTTTTTATTTTTTTTGAGACGGAGTCTCACTGTTGTCCAGGCTGGAATGAAGTGGCGCGATCTTGGGAGGCAGTGGTTGCAATGAGCCAAAATTATCCTACCTCAGCCTCTCAAGTAGTTCAAGCAATTCTCCTGCCTCGGCCTCCCGAGTAGCTGAGATTACAGGCATGTGCCACCATGCCTGGCTAATTTTTGTATTTTTAGTAGAGACGGGGGTTTCACAATGTTGGCCAGGCTGGTCTTGAACTTCTGACCTCAAGAGATCCACCAGCCTCACCCTCCCAAAGCGCTGGGATTACAGGTGTGAGCCACCATGCCCAGCCTATCTAGCCTCTTTTTAAAATTCTTCTGTTTTTCATCTATACCAAAACTTGAGGTAATGAATTCATTCATTTATTGCCGGGTATATAAAAGGTATATATACACTTTTTCCTTGAAGTTGAGGCCTCCCTTTTATGTGGCAGAAGAGGGGAAGACTTTTAGGAAACATAGTCTTTAGGATTTAATTTGCTTTTTTTCTTCAAATCTACTACTTCATGATGAGAGATCTTTTTGTTAAAAGAGTCCAACTGTATATTACAAAATAATAACTTCTCTGAGGCTGGAAATTTAGAAATTTTTTTTTTAAAAAAAGAGTCCAACTGTGAAAAAGTAAAACTATTTATGGGCTACACAGTTTTTTCATTCAAAATAGAAAGATTTTATTGAGTCCCATGGAGGTAAAAATATATACTAGCAACCTAGAAACCCTGTGTGACTGAATAGAATATCAAGAAGAAATTGTTAGTGCATTTCAGCCACTAAAATATTAAACAGCTGGGTACACTTAAGAAAGGACTACAGGGAGATAACTTTCTAACCTTTCATCAGGAAAGGATATTGCAGGCTCCACTGTGAAGCAGGCCCATTGTTACTCTTCACTGTTCTAGCCTTTTCTCTTTACAGATTAATGGTGGAACCCCTACAATAACTACCTCATTCTCTTGCTCATACTCATCTTTCTCTAAACACATACAACTGTGTATTTGAGAATTCCAAGTGAAAACTGGCTACCACACTGGGAAAAGGCTGCAGACAAAAGACACAAAAGTGAGAAATCAAAAGAGCCAAGAATCCTATCAAACTGCACTGGCATTTCTCCGAATGAGAACAAAACTTCTTTTTGTCCTTTTTGCAAAGTTCTTGCCATGCTCATGACAGAGGAGACTGCTTCTCAGCAGGAGAAAAGATTCACTGAACTCAATGAGATCACATTTATTCAAGCTATTTCTTTCCCCTTCAACATAGAGACTCAACCTGAAATTCCTGGAGCTTCCAGGCCTGCAGGGAATCCATGAACCTCTAGAAATTATACATAATATTGTATGGGCATGTTTATATGCATCTTTTTAGGTACGGATGAATGTTTTCATCAGATGATAGAAGTGATCTTGGTCCAAAAAAGGTTAAGAACCACGCCTTTAAGATCTGCATTCTTGGCCAGGCGCAGTGGCTCACACCCGTAATCCCAGCACTTTGGGAGGCCGCAGCAGGCAGATCACCTGAGGTCAGGAGTTCAAGACCAGCCTGACCAACATGGTGAAACCCCGTCTCTATTAAAATACAAAAATTAGCCAGGCATGGTGGCGCATGCCTGTAATCCCAGGTACTCAAGAGGCTGAGGCAGGAGAATCGCTTGAACCCAAGAGGCAGAAGTTGCAGTGAGCCGAGATCACGCTATTGCACTCCAGCCTGGGCAACAAGAGCAAAACTCCGTCTTAAAAAAATAAAATAAAATAAAATAAATAAGATCTGCATTCTTATGTCTATTGCACTAATATTGGAGACCAGGTATAATGGTGCACTGCATGTAGAGGAGTGTTTCTGAGCCCTGTTTGTATGTAGACCCTGTGTATCCCAATTATCTCATGATGTTTCATGAGTGTCTCATCCTATTCCAAGTTTTCCTAATGTCCATACCATAAAATTCTATAAAAATCTTTTAGAACTTCATTATCACTATGGATAAGTTCATCTGTATGAATTCCAAACAAATTTATATTATATTGAGTTTTCTCCATAGCAAACTATGTTTATTTAGTTTATGGGGAGAAAAGCTCTAAAGGCCAAGGCTTTAGGAGGGTAAAAGGAAGGTAAATAATTATGAATCCAAATAAATAATCATGAAAAGGAAACTCAAAAAAGCCCAGAAATTACCAACTTAGAGGATAACCTAGTTAAATGATTATTTTATGAGGTGAAATAATTCCAATGTTTTCACTCTATGTTTCTTTCTCCCCATCCTTCATAAAATGTCTTTACCCATGCCAGACTTCACCACTGCCCCTTTATTTTTCGTAAGCCTATGGCTAGAAAATTAGAAACTAGATTTGTGTTTCAGTTTCAATTACGGAACAAGTTTCAACTTTATTATTAGGCATTTGTGTATTTTAAAAGTTCAAGCCAGGAGTGGTGGCTCACGCCTTTAATCTCAACACTTTGAGAGGATCACTTGAGGCCAGGAGTTTGAGACCACAAAACATAGCAAGACCTTATCTCTACAAAAACATTAAAAAACTAGCCAAGCATAGTGGCACATGCCTATAGTTCTATCTACTCAGGAGGCTGAAGAAGGAACATTGCTTGAGCCTAGAGTTCAAAGTTACAGTGAACTATGATCATACCGCTGCACTTCAGCCTGGGTGACAGAGCAAGACCATGTCATTAAAAATAAAAAATTTGGCCGGGCGTGGTGGCTCACACCTATAATCCCAGCACTTTGGGAGGCCGAGGCGGGTGGATCACCTGAGGCCGGAAGTTCGAGACCAGCCTGACCAACATGGAGAAACCCCATCTCTACTAAAAATACAAACTTAGCCAGGCATGGTGGCGCATTCCTGTAATCCTAGCTACTCAGGAGGCTGAGGCAGGAGAATCACTTGAACCCAGGAGGCGAAGGTTGCAGTGAGCCGAGATCACGCCATTGCACTCCAGCCTGGGCAACAAGAGTGAAACTCCCACTGGCCGGGCGCAGTGGCTCAAGCCTGTAATCCCAGCACTTTGAGAGGCCGAGGCGGGCGGATCACAAGGTCAGGAGATCGAGACCATCCTGGGTAACACGGTGAAACCCCGTCTCTACTAAAAATACAAAAAATTAGCCGGGCGTGGTGGCGGGCGCCTGTAGTCCCAGCTACTCAGGAGGCTGAGGCAGGAGAATGGCGTGAACCCGGGGGGCAGAGCTTGCAGTGAGCCAAGATCATGCCACTGCACTCCAGCCTGGGGGACAGAGAAAGACTTTGTCTCAAAAAAAAAAAAAAAAAAAAAAAGAAACTCCCATCTCAAAAAAATGAAAAATAAAAAGAAAAATAAAAAATTTGGCAGGTCATGGTGGCTCACGCCTGTAATCCCAGCACTTTTGGAAGCGAAGGCAGGTGGATCACCTGAGAGTTTGAGACCAGCCTGGCCAACATGGTAAAACCCTGTCTCTACTAAAATTACAAAAAATTAGTCAGGTGTGGCAGCACATTCCCGTAATCTCAGCTACTTGGGAGGTTAAGGCAGGAGAATTGCTTGAGCCTGGGAGGCAGGGGTTGCAGTGAGCCGAGATCGCACCACTGCATGCCAGCCTGGGTGACAGAGCGAGACTCCGTCTCAAAATAAATAAATAAATAAATAATTTAAAACATGTTTTACATAAAGTCAGGCCAGGCATGGTGGCTCACACCTGTAATCCCAGCACTTTGGGAGGCCAAGGCAGATGGATCACCTGAGGCCAGGAGTTCAAGACCAACCTGGCCAACCTGGCAAAACCCCATCTCTACTAAAAATACAAAAATTAGCCAGGCATGGCCAGGCACGGTGGCTCACTCCTGTAATCCCAGCACTTTGGGAGGCTGAGGAGGGTGGATCACGAGGTCCGGAGTTCAAGACCAGCCTGGCCAAGATGGTGAAACCCCGTCTGTACTAAAAATACAAAAATTAGCTGGACGTGGTGGCGGGCGACTATAATCCCAGCTACTCGGGAGGCTGAGGCAGAGAACTGCTTGAATCATGGAGTCGGAGGTTGCAGTGACCCAAGATCGCGCCACTGCACTCCAGCCTGGCAACAGAGTGAGACTCCGTCTCAAACAAACAAACAAAAAAAATTAGCCAGGTGTGATGGCGGGCGCCTATAATCCCAGCTACCTGGGAGGCCGAGGCAAGAGAATCTCTTGAACCTGGGAGGTGGAGTGAGCCAAGATCGCACCACCGCACTCCAGTCTGGGTAACAGAGTGAGACTCCGTCTCAAAAAATAATAAATAAATAAATAAAGTCAGCAAAGGGAAAGCTCACCTCCATTTCAAAAGAATTTAGTAGACTATATCTCTGTTATCTACTAGCCAAAGAGATAACTCAAAACTGGCAGAGGCTTGTTTTCTGAATCACCCTGTTAGGAGTGAGTTACCCACTACTGCTCTGTAAGGACAAAGGAACTTTACCTGGCACGGAGGTCAGCCACTTGATCAGTCATCTGCCCTAGCATTTTGCAAGTTCCCAGAATCTCCCTGCGTTCTTTGCCTGCACAGAGTTCACCAACTTTTCCAGCTTCATCTAAGATCTGTCTGATGGCCTGCTCACCAGCATCCCCTAAAATAAAGAGATATTCAATATCTACATTGTTAACACATTCATTATTTAGAGAGGATACTTTACAAGTCATTTCATTCACCAAGGAATGGATGATTTTAAACAAGACGAGGGAATAGAAGGCAACATATCTGATAGCTAACAGCCAAGCAGTGCCCTTAAACCACAGGGTGAGGTTTCAACAACAGACACTGCGAAAAAAGATACTTGGAACCATATCTATTTGGAGATACTAAGTTGCTTGTGGTAAGAATATGGATGATAAAAACAGACTCTAACAATTTAATAGCATTTAGCACCTCCAGCCTACTTTAGGTTTTTCACATTCATTCAAATATTAATCTAAAACAGAATAAATATTAGATTAGAAAATCAATAAAGCCTAGTTCAATAACCTATTTGGGTCTTATCTTTATACAGTCAACTTTCCAATTCTCATTGGCATCATGATTTAATCTGCTTAATTAAGAACTCTGTTGACATAAATGGAAGTCTGCTCAATGGGAACTGGAAGAGAAGAACTTTCATTCAAAATAATTACCTTTTGGATTCAGGGAAGGGGAGAACCAATAATTTTGCAAACAATGCCCAGCTCAGTGTGACTCACTCCTCCGTGATTAGAGGTGATCGAATCTATTCCCTTCATCCTTGTAAGGCCTACTACTTGCTTCAGTTACTCAAAACTATCAGATAATGGGGTATGCCCCATAATGTTACAGTAGTTCTCTCAGATAATGAGATTATGGGAGAATTTCTTTCTTTCTTTCATTTGCTTGGTTTTTAGCTTATCGTTGTATCGATCAGAAAAGCAGAACTAGAGGGTTACCTGGGGAGGCACTAGGGTCACGGAGCCAACCTTTGGCCTGGTTTAGTTTGGAGTCTATGGAGGCCAATGCTCTCTTCATGGCTTCAGTGTCCTTTTGGGAAGAAATCCCACAATTATTTTCTTTGCAAAAGTTGAGATACCATGATACAAAGTAAGACAGAGAAGAAGTTACAGCATTAACATACATAGCTAAGGTAGTCAGTCCTACGAAGGCCTTAAAAATATTGTCACCACACCACAATTCTCATTTCTGTCAAAATGCAGCATCTTGCATGCAAATCTTCAGTTAATTCTACTCTGTTGCTAAACAGAGTGGAATTGGGTTCCCTATTGCTAAAACTACGAAAACTGGTAAAATTGCTCAAGCCAGAATATGTTTAATGTCTTCAGCAGGAAAAAGCCCTGTTGTCACATGCCTCATTATCAGCCTTTCCACTAGTCAACATTCATCTACTGCAGCCTTGCCAAAGCCCTTCCCACTTCAGGGAAGCCTCATTAGTATGTGGTGCCACAAATCACAGTTCTTTTATATCTTGTTTTGAAATGCACACACTGGATGATGTTTCACTATATTCAATTAACCTGAAAAACTTAGAATTACTGGTTGGAAGAAACAATTGAAAATGTTAATCTAGCAATTTAATTTTAATTCTACAAATAAACCCCTCAAAGTAATAAGATTTAGAAGTGTTTTCTGACCTTCCCTGCTATTCCTCCTTCTTAGTTCCCTTACCATCCCTCACCTGGAAGAAGATGCAGGATAGAATAAATGGGTCTCAGCTTATTGTTTACAACCAGGATTCATGAGGACTATCAGGAAACTAGCATAAAATCTCCCAGGATACACCAGGAGAAGCTGAAACAACAGACTAATCACTTTAAATATATATAAGTATTTCAGTAAATTTTTTTAAATACATAAAAACAGAGAACAATGTAACACCAGCCATCTCTTAAGTCTCTATTTAGCATCTTCAAAGACCATCTATCCTCCTTTTTGCTGTAGGAAACTGACTCTTACAGAGTTAAGCCATCAAAGCACAAAGTTAACCTCTAAAATTCTAGGCAATGTCCTAGCTTCCTTCAGTTTCCAATCCTGCACACTTAAAGGTGTTCTTAAAGGTGCTGCACCACTAGTTTTCCACACGGGGGCACCAGGAGCATCCCCACTTCCAATTCAAAAAAGACCCACCACTATCTGGCCCGGCGCGGTGGCTCACGCTTGTAATCCCAGCACTTTGGGAGGCTGAGGCGGACAGATCACGAGGTCAGGAAATCGAGACCACGGTGAAGCCCCGTCTCTACTAAAAAATACAAAAAATTAGCCGGGCGTGGTGGCGGGCGCCTGTAGTCCCAGCTACTCGGAGAGGCTGAGGCAGGAGAATGGCGTGAACCCAAGGGGCGGAGCTTGCAGTGAGCTGAGATTGCGCCACTGCACTCCAGCCCGGGCAACAGAGCGAGACTCCGTCTCAAAAAAAAAAAAAAAAAAAAAGACCCACCACTATCACAAATAAGCATTGGCAGCACCCATAGTTAGGCTCAAGGTCCACAACTGTTCCAAAGCACCCTATTCAAAAGACAGATCTCTCAACTGTCGGAATCCCTCCTTCCCCTTCTAAACAGACACAGATGATTCTCCTGTTGAATCCTTGGCTATCTAAGGCTCTAAATAGCAAATTCTCAGCTATAGCAATGAAAAAGTGAATTAAATTACCGAAAAAAATTGAAAATAAAGTATTTTTATTATCAAGTTATATGTAACCATGGTAGCTGTCAGTAAAAGGCAGAGTCATAAGAGGATCTATTTCAAAATCCACTTGTAATTAGAAGAAGATATGTGGTATTTTTTAAGTGCTTTGATTCTCAAATGGTTTGAATATCAGCAAATCTCTCCTATCGTGTCTTAAATTAATTTGTGCAGAAAACGTTGCTTTCAAAATTAATGCAAAGGTCAACTTTAGCTTAATTCCAAATTAGCAAGGCCTGAATCAATAACTTTTTTAAAAAATCTGAGGCCAGGCAACTCCTAACCTCAGAGAATTGGGTAGTCTTCAGGATCTAACACAAGTTATCTAGGCATAGGTTTTCTTTTAATCACAAACTCTTACTTAGGAAGTATGTGCACATCCTGGAGAATAATTATGTCAATGTAAAAATATTTCACTTAAAACCTGTTAAACCATTTTCCTAACACACTTTTAAGTGAGAAAAGCAATAGGTATTTATTACATTTCAAAAATCTAAATTCAAAGGGAAATGAAGGTCAGAAGTTTTTATGTCTACTCTAACATTAAAGGCTACTAGTTAGGAAACTAAATTCAACTGACGTGCATTGAATTTAATATGCATTCCATGCATGTTAGGTTCTGTTTTAGCTACTTTCCCCGTCCTTACCTCATTGAATCTCAAATTTAAATGTCATTTAAATAATACTACAAATTAAGAAACAGGAACTCACTTCTACAAACCTAATTTGATCTCAGGTTTGTTGACTCCAAACCTCAATGCTTATCAAATGAAACAAGATTTTTTTTTTCTTTTACCAAGGAGAGTTGCTGAAGATTCTACTAATCTCCAACAATAGTCAGCAAGTCTCTGCCTTGTCAATTTTGACTTTGGTTAATACTGCAGAGAAAATAAGCTCCAGAAATCAAATTCATAATCTACACTAACAAAAATGACTGCTTTTATTCTCCAATGCCCAAAAATGATTTGAAACACAATGGAAAAAATAGTTTTTATCTATTCAGCATCCTCAAAAATCATTTCTTTTTTTCTCCTTAATAAAGCTCTAATGGCCAGTACTGCAAGGAAAGAATGTAATTCTCAGGAAGTGAGTAATTTACTGCTCAGTGGGAGGTGTGACACCATCAAGAAGTTAAAATTAAGAGATGTTCATTTTCCCCTAAAAGGAACCAATAGCCAATTTTGAATGAAGCTGCATTTAATAACTGAGACTTTCAATAAGTTACCAAAGTTTTTAACAGCATTAATTTTAGACAATTTCAGAGATTTAAAACAATAACTGAAAGAGCCATCTTAAATTCTTTCTGGAACACAGTAGGTTATAAGTAATCATTTTATATTAGTCATATCTAGTAAAAACAAACGTCTAAGGGAATTTTTTTCTCTGAAGACTTTCATATATATTTCTTTTGAAAGGCAATAGTTATTATAGAATTGACAGAATTCTGTCATAAGCATATAAGTATACAAACAATGAATATGACATAAACAAATTCACTGGACAACTAGGACAGAAGTCAATTTGGGGATATATTTATAAAGGGTGAAAATAATCATGACCCTTGTGGTCAGCCATGCTTTGTACCACAAACCATTTTGCTAAACCTTGTCATGCAGGTCTGTAAGTACCCACAGTATAATTCAGATATGAAATAGAAGAGAGAAAAACTGCACCTTCATTTGAGTATTCTTCTCTATAAAAACTCAACTTTGGGAAAAAGAAAAGTCTCTACCAATTTCTTATCTGTTTTTGGTTTGTTTTTCAGGGGGTTTGTGGGTGTTGAAAGAGTGAAGTATAAAAAGACCAGGTCTAGTCACGTGGCTTTGGGGACAGCTGGCCTGCATCTATCTGGGTCCTCCCCCCGCCATGTTATGCTCCTTCTTATCATAAAATTCTTATGAATTTATGTTTTAAATGAAAAAAATACAGTGCCTTGGCACTCTTCCCTACGTACCAAAAGATGGAATGACAAGCTAAACCATTTGTACATACTTTCCTAGGAACTGAAACACTCCTTAAATTAAATATAGATTTAGGCCTCAGAACACCTGTGAATAATAATGACCTCCTTCTATGGACAATCAAGAGGAACTTCAGTTAAAAAAGTGAAGTCCTGCAATCCTAGGCTCTTGAAAATTTTAAATATGGGGAATAAGGACCTCTCTCCATAACTGCCCACTATACTCTCCCTTCTCCCTCCACTAACACCTGCCTTCCCACTCCATCCCCTTTCTGACCTCATTTCCACCCGCAAGTCAATGTTTTAAACCAGATGTTTCTGGAAAGTATAGATTGGGCAGTAGAACAAAATCTTACAAACTACATTTAAACAAGAGAAAGTTGTCTAGTCCTGAGACTTCATGCAAGTTACCTTCTCTGGGTCTCAATTCCTCATCTCCAAGAATACCTTCCCGGCTCTAAAAATCTATGCTACCTATGAGTGCATGATCAGATGTACTAACCACAGATAACTTAGATCACAAGGGAAACAATTTATTTTGGGATTTTCTCCTCATGGGGAGCAGGGAGATAAAATATCATAAATGCCTGAATTAACCATTTATCTCAAGCTCTTAGAGATCTTTCATTCTATTAGCTGCTAAAAACAAAACACTAGAACACTTGCTCATAGAAAGCCCACAAATGACCTTTTTTTTAAATTTTTTTTTTAACAAATCAACTCCTAAATCCCAGTGGTCTGCAAGTAAGGGGGTAGTATTACACGATCACAAGTTCTAACCAACATTTCCTGCCTTAGTTAAGTTTGCTAATCTTCTGTATAAGGCATCTGAGTCACTCACTACTTTTACCCACCACCAGCCCAGGACCACAGTGGGGAGAGACCCACCACAGGAACTAATCCCGAGTAATAGAATTTAATGATTCAAGGTGCAAAGCTGCAGGAGTGCCTATGTAGGGTTCAAAGTCTTAGCAGTGAAATTTTTAAAAAATTTTTTATCTCACTTCCTCTTAATTCTCAGCATGCATCAAGATACAAGTAATATAAATACTAAAAAAATTAAATGTAGAGCACTAAATTTACAAAGGGTAGAATTAGAATTGTGTTTAACTCAAATTCTTTTAATAAATAATGTATTTTCAGAAAAAATGCTAACCTGATTTTTAATGATCACTATAAAATGATTGTTGATTTAAGAAAAGGAAACTTTACTTTTAAAATAAGTGAAGTGTTTAAAGTCAAAGTTACTTTTAAATTTGTAAATGTGCAATTTGACTATAGGTATAAAAGGTAAAATAATCAGTTATTGCATTGCCTCTTAAAAATCTTAACTTATTCGGCAAGACGCACTTTTACCAAGAATTTTTTCCACTTACTTTCTTCCCCCACTTTTCTAGAGGAATCATCACTTTCCAGAAGAATACTGCACCAATGGGGAGGCATGAAACAAGTATGGTAAGACAAAGTTAATTATTTATTGGTAGGGGCGAGAAGAGGTGAAAGACACTGTATGCATTAAACAGAATGGGAACCCAGCAGTCACAGTCAGACAAAAGGTCTGATTAATTCACTGCTTACAAAGTGGAGCAATGAAAGATGCATAATGCTACAAAACTGAAAAAGAGCCAAAATCCTAGCTACCAATTTCTATTTTCAGGGTAAAATTTTTTTCTATTTTTGTAACCAACAGAAATGATTACTCTTAGAGGGTGAGGAGCGGTAGAGTGGATGGGAACTAGGTTAGGAGGAAGCTTATCAGGTATATCTTTTTGCAGCACTTTGACATTTGAACCACATAAATGTATAACAAAAGCAAAATAAGGTTAAAAATAAACCTCTTTTTTTATTCTGATGTCATAGGTTAAAAAATAAGCATCTCTTTTTCATTCTTATGGTCAGTAGATTAAAAAATAAACATCTCGTTCATTCTGATGTCATCATGTACTTGAGTTGAGCTAATTTAATTTACCTTCTTTCATTTCAGATGAAGTTAGTTTTGTAGCATCCTAACAAATTGGTTTTCCTCAGCATAAAACTGGGACCAGCTAAAAGACTGTACACAGTGAGTACCAGGTCTATTTCTCTTGTACCCCCAAGTGCCTAATCCTAGCCCTGAAAAACTCAACTGACTACATTTTTTTAATGAGAGAAGCAGCTCTTGATGGCACTTGCACAAAATAAAGTTCAATAACATTTGTTCACTAAACGATGGACAGCTTTTCCCTTCTGAAAACAGAGAAACATTAAGGTTAAAATGCCTGTTCCTCCTTATTACTTTTTCTCATCTGCTAGAAGCAAAAGAAAGAGAATAAGCGAAGAGCTTGGGTTAGGGGAACATGAAGTCATGGAGAACTACAGCTAATTCAGTTTGGACAGCAAAACATGCAGTGAGCCACAGAATGAAGTTAGGAAGACCTTTAGACACACTTCACTTCTGTTTTCCTTTGGATTTTGAAGGCTAGGATTATTATGAAGGACAGGTGCCTCATCTGAGCTCTCTAGCCTACCCTCTTTCATTATGGCTTAAAACCTCAATGATGCATCTCCAAAAGCAAAATTTCAGACCCCACAAAGAAGACTGGTGGGAGAGGCAGATACAGAGATAGCATCAGCTGGAAGTCTCCTTTCCCAACATCAGGGTCCACAGGTAACTCAGGGGTCACCCAGCTACCTGGGGAATCCTGCTCCTCAAATGAAGTCAATGGGAAAGACCAGGCCAAAAAAGATCCCAGGAGCCTACTCAAAGAAATGAAAGCACCCACCAAATATAGGCAGCCTGATAGCCTACAGTAATGTCTTTCCTTTAGCTTTCCCCAAAGAAATCACCCAATATGAGCCAGAGTCAGTCTCCCCAGCACTGCCTAGAGTCCCGTATTAAATCACATTCTGACGCACATTCAAGCACAGTGTTACACACAGAATAAGGCACGGCACACAGCACAAAAAAACCTCACAGACATGCTTTTTCTCTTTTTAAGCGAAAAAGAAACTAGATGGCAAGAGAAAGCTTACCTTCTAAACGTGAGAAAAAGAATAAAACAAAAGAACAAAAAAAGATGCATAAAGAAGTCATAACAGGGAAGTGAAAGTTGTCAACTATGCAAAAGCAAAATTAAATAAAATACCAGAGTTAAAAGGATTTTACCATATAGATTTAAAATACAGTCTATTCAAGAACTTCACATCAATGAGAAAATGTCTCTGTAAATAAATCCATAGTTAAAATAAGCTAACTTACTCTATATAATTAAATTAGCTTTCAGGGCAACAAGAGAGAGGGCTGGTGATTTCAGGCCCCAGCTTTTACATTACCTTATAGATCCCGGAGAACATACCGTTCTACTGAGCACCCAACGGAAGTCATACTACCAAATCCCTTCTTTAGTTGACTACCAGCCTTCTGGCTGGCCCTGGAGACATTGGGGTCACACATGGGAAAGCTAGATCTTGGGGACAGTGTGTTCCCCCCACTGCCTACATCTTGGGCTCCTACAAGGAAAGTATAAACCCAAGTATCTCTGTTCCCCTGGACCTGAAAGCTTGGTTCACAGTCATTAAACAGGGAGCAGCAGACCACAGCAGCAGCAACACAAAACCACTGCTAACGGGCTCTAGAAGGAATCTGCCAGCCTCTCTGGGGTCCTAAAAGAGATTCCAGACAAAGGGTGAAGGGATCCCTCAAACTACCTGACCAATGTGAAGATTAATATTTTAATTAAACCTTCCTTGGGGAAAATGGAATGATCAAGGGACACATCTAGAAATGCCAAGAGTTTCCTCTGTAGATTTCTCTGGATCAAAGGTTGGTTAAAGAAAAGTTTTCCATAAAGTTCAGAATTACAGGCATATCTGTATCTTACTTAGTCAGCTGGGAAGAACCACCCATATACAAGGCAGAGCTCCCATCCACGGGAATATACTCTTCCACCAGTCCAACCAATGAGACACCAGCCTGATGGAAAAGCTATAAATCTCAGCTTTAAACCAGTATCTACCCCACATGCCTATTTACTTGTTCCACCTTAGAACAAAGGAAATTAGCAAAGATAGCAAGTAACCCATGAAACAAAAATGAAGAAGAAATTACTTTCACAATATCTCAGTACTCTTATGCTACAAAAATTACAAGATAAAGTATGAGACAGGTGCCAATCAAAACCCCCAGCCGGGGAGAGTGGGGGATTTTGCTTATTTCTCCACTAAGAACACTTACCTTGCTGGCCCAGGCATCTTCATCCCAAGAGGTGAGTTGTAACACACGAATTATCTCATTAATTTCAGCACTCATTTTTTCTACAGTAAAATTGCGATTTTTTAAAGCTTCCTCTATGCCTTGGTTTTTTGAGTTTTTAGTTGTTACAAAAATCTTCATAGCTGTAAAAATAAAAGATCAGAAACTAAGCTTGGAATTTAATCTTGTTGTATAACAAAATTCACAAAAGATGTTCTACACTTTGGATGTTTTGGGCTTTTAAGGTCCTAAAATGAATATACAAAACAAACACTACAAGTATGACAATAAAGTTCCAACATTAGCAACCTTTATTGTAAAAATAAAAAATAAAAAGAAAACTCAAGGTACAAAGACACCATCACAACATGATTAAGTAACTAATTTAACCTGCATATGCTGATGACCTGCAATCACAAAATATCTAATATCCTTCTAAATCAGTTATCATCCTGGCCCTCACCCTGGCTCCATTTACTACAAACCTAATGGGACAATATGAAAACTGTCAGTAATACTGTGAATGGCGTATCCTGCTGCCCCTGATCCCAGCAGAAGATCCCAAGATGCCAAGTTTATCATCCAAGATTTCCCTCAACATGTAGCTTGGATTTGCTAACCCCCAAACATAAAGAAGAAAAAAATAATGTCTGGGCATGGTGGCTCACGCCTGTAATCCCAACACTTTTGGCTCGATCTCAGCTCACTGCAACCTTCGCCTCCTGAGTTCGAGCAATTCTCCTGCCTCAACCTCCTGAGTAGCTGGGATTATAGGCGTCTGCCACCAATCCTGGCAAATTTTTGTTTTGTTTTGTTTTGTTTTTAGTAGAGACAGGGTTGGCCAGGCTGGTCTCGAACTCCTGACCTCAGGTGATCCACCCGCCTCGGCCTTCCAAAGTGCTAGGATTACAGGAGTGAGCTACTGTGCCCAGCCTCCTCAACTCTTATACTCATATGTCCTTTTTTAGCTACTACTTGAAACACCAAAGCAGGTAGCTGGAAGTCACAATGACATGAGTCACCAGATTTTTATAATAAAGTTGCCTTCTGAGAAATAACTAATTAACCCACAACTTGACTAAGATAATTCATATAAACCATGAGATGTCTGGCATATACTAGACACTCAATAAGTGCTACTCCCTTTTGCTAGTCTAGAGAGCAGCTACCATGTTTGCATTTCAGGGTGCTGCTCAATGGGAAAGTAGTCTCAGCTGGTGACTAAAGAACTGATCTACTCATGATGTAAAGAACAGTTAAATATCTTTTAGGAAAAACTGGATTAATACACACTAAAAAGGGCTCTGAGTTCATGTCTTTATTGTATGATGCTCTATAATATCCATTCCAGCTCCTAATTATTTTTCTATAACACAAAGGTGTGAAAATTGAATATCCTAGGCTAGAGTTTATAGAGGAGAGTCCACCTCCCAGGAAAGGGGCTTGTTAGAGCTTTAGGAGAACAGAATTAGGCCACAGGAAGGCAATTTCAAACAAAGAACAGGAGAAGGACAGCATTAGAGAAGAAGACTGGTTCTCAGCCAATCAGCTACAGCCATCATGTGATAACCAATCAATCAGGTCTCATTTTTACCTAGGCTGAAGGACATGCAGTGAAGCCGCAAAAGAAAATGAACCTCAGGCCAGGAGCCATGGCTCATGCATGTAATCCCAGCACTTTGGGAGGCTGAGGCAGGCAGATCACGAGGTCAAGAGATCAAGACCATCCTGGCCCACATGGTGAAACCCCATCTCTACTGAAAATACAAAAATTAGCTGGGCGTGGCAGCTACTCAGGAGGCTGAGGCAGGAGAATCACTTGAACCCAGGAGGTGGAGGCTGCAGTGAGCTGAGATCGCACCACTGCACTCCAGCCTGGCAACAGAGTGAGACTTTGTCTAAAAAAAAAAAAAAAAAAGAAAAGAAAAGAAAAGAAAGGAAAAAAAAGAAAATGAACCTCAGAGTTTAGAACATGCTAACATTTTTTCCCCCTTATAAAATAAAGTACAGGCAGGAAGTACCTGAAATGAGAACTGGCAGCAACTCTTTCACGGTGTTCATCGAGTTCACCAACATCACTCGGTGCTCCTGGTGAGTCAGCTCCTGCTGTCTCTCGTCAATCATCTTGGCCATCTTAGTCATTCCTGGGGCACAAAGAAGAAATTGTGCAGGGTGAATAGTGAAACAATCCAGGGTCTGGCTTTCTCAGTCTAAATCCATTATGAAATACTATGAAAGTTCAAACCGATTGCTCACTTATTTAAACAACAGACACCATCACTGAACTCTAATTTACGCAACATTACTCTTTTCAATGAAAGTAATGTATTAAATGTAAACACTAAATGTGATAAACATTTTCATATTTTTATATAAATACATTCACAAATATTAAACATCTAAATGAATAAATATATATTTATTAAAAAGAAATTCACAGGTAAGGGAAAAACATTTTGCCAGGCTTCTATGCATACAGGTTTCATGCCATGTCTCCGAACTCTGTGCTAAAAATCTCACATGGGCCTAGTACTGAATCTAGTGGCTGAAAAAAGTTCTAAGAATGACAATGATATGTTTTGTTTTCATCTTTCTATTTTTCTGTACTTTCCAATTTGCCCAAAATAAGCATGTACTAGTTTTATAATTAGAAACAAATGGAAATATTATAAAAATAATTATAGGGATGACAGTGTTGGAAAGCATCTGGTGTTTTGGAATCACTCTGCTAGCACTTTTTGTTTATGTTGGTTGTTTTTCAAAGGCGCTATGTGATTCTCTAAAGCTTTGATTTTCAAATTACTCCTAGGATTTCTCAAGTTGTCTCACAGACCATCAAGACCAAAGAGAAGCAGAGGTAGGGCTGCTCCTGCTTCACCTAAAGTAGCTCCATTTTGTCTTTTTTTGTTTGGGGATTCTGTATAAGATTCCATTCGGGGAAATATAATTTTTGCCAGTATTATGAGAAATTTTAAGAGGACTACTCTAAAGCCACCAGAGAAACCTATTTCCAGGTGATCTTCAGTGATGGCTCAAATTCTTAACTGCCATTAAGTTTTACAGAACACCTACACTGGAACCTCATAAAAATGCTGTTAATTAAAAATCAACATTTCACATAAAACAAATGAATTTTATAAAGTGGTAAAAATCAAGTTAAGCAAGTTAGACATCTAACATATCTTGTCATTGGTCTTATTCATACTTTAAAGACCCTCAAGTTCATGTTATATGTCTGTAACATCAAAAGCTGGTATCCGGCCGGGCGTGGTGGCTCACGCTTGTAATCCCAGCACTTTGGGGGGCCGAGGCGGGTGGATCACGAGGTCAGGAGATCGAGACCATCCTGGCTAACACGGTGAAACCCCGTCTCTACTAAAAATACAAAAAATTAGCCGGGCATGGTGGCGGGCGCCTGTAGTCCCAGCTACTTGGAGAGGCTGAGGCAGGAGAATGGCGTGAACCCGGGAGGCGGAGCTTGCAGTGAGCCGAGATTGCGCCACTGCACTCCAGCCTGGGTGACAGAGCAAGCCTCCGTCTCAAGAAAAAAAAAAAAAAAAAAAAAAAAAAGCTGGTATCCGTTTATGTATTTTGAATATTTAATGCTCAGATGCCTGAATAATCATTTCAAAATAAGATTTAACCACAATAGCTCTTCTCTCCTTCTAGGTCTGATTATATTATGCAGCCTTGGGTTAGGGCATGAATCCATAATAGTAGGCAGGCTAATTAGCAAGCTAAGAGGTCATAAAGAACTACAGGCCAGCTGGCAGACAGTGAAGGAATGCTGTGTAATGTGGAATGGAGAGGTCAGGATGCAGGATGGCCTTCAGCATTACAGTAACAGAAAAGTATTTCCTACATTCTCCAGTAGCAGTATTTGCAATGTTTGGTTTAGTTCGTTTGACAAGGCCAGGATATATAGAAAGCAGATTCAGATACCAGAGATGACATCACCTCAAAGCACAGCATTAGCTCCATCAACAGAGCAGACACCTGAAAGCCCAATGCATCTTCACCCATCTTCTGCAAAAAGTAGGAAGAGATTATACCCTTTCCTTTGGCTCCAACATGGACAATCCTTTAAAAATATTATAGAAATTGGATATAACTAACCTGGCCCAAGATTCTTTGTGTAAGTGACCAAATCTTCCATAGTCTCCACCACCTCTGCCACTGTAAGATATTCCAAAATTCCTTTGCAAACTCTAATAATTTTACGGACCTGAAAATATATTTCAGAGTATTCAATCACATGAGTGGACAACTAGCAAACACGGTAACACAGATGTGCGGCATTCAACATATTTTCATTCTAAACAATCATCAATCTTCCATTATTATCTTTAAGAGTAGGCTTTTTGTCTCAGATTGCCTACCTCAGCCTCATCGAAGGTAAGGAGCAGGTCTGATGTTCCAGAGAGGATGCCCCTTGACCCATCAATTAGATAATCTCGAGCAGGCACTGAGTAAGGGTCTGACTGAAGCATCTGAGCTGCCTGGACAAGCTTGGTGCAAGCATTCTCAACCCTATAGGGAAGAACACAGGTTAACACACTGGCAGAACCACGCAGAAGAATGCCATATGCAAATGCAAAGAGAGAATACGCACATAAATTCACAAGTTTTTTCCCTACATGAAAAATAGCCAAGACCAATTGATAATAGGACCTACATTTTTAGATTTTAACAATGTAGGCAGGGCACAGTGGCTCATGCCTGTAACCCCAGCATTTTGAGAGACCCTGTTTCAAAAAGAAAATTACAAAATTACAGGTAAAAGTAGCACATTCATTCAGTGCACTGCCCTTATTCTTTATTTCCTGACAACAAAAAATGATGAGAAACATCTGGGCTCTTTGACTTTAGGTTGCTCTATCTCTGTAACGCCTGTGTTTCCTTATTCCTCCCCACCCTATACACACTGCCATTAAAAGACACTGCACAAAGAACTGAAATCCTTCAGTTCTTTGCTGAAATGTTAGATCATTTTCAGATCTAACATCTGGAAATAAAATGCCAAAGCATGGTGCTAAGTGAAATTTAATAACTAAACAAAGCAAAGGAATAGGAAGAAACACAAAGAAAAAGTATGAGGCAGTGCATAAATTTCTCACTCATTCATCTAGCTAAATAAATTTGTTTGATAAATCCATTGGACCATTTGAAAATATATTGTTAAAAGAAAATAAAAACAAAAATTAAAAAATGTTAATTAAAGGTCTCTATTATTAGTAACTAAGCCAGTTATTAATAGTTTAATATTAATATAAGTAACCAGGTCAGCCAAAGGTTGAGTGGTGGGACGGGAGCTGGGGAGGGATTCATTTAAAAGAGGAACTCAAAATGCATACACCAAGTATTCTGTTTGCCCTCCTTGTACTAATAATATGTATTCATTCATTCATTCAATTATTCATCCCCACAAAGTTGAAAATAACCTAATAGATCATCTCCTCTAGTCTCATATTCAATATAGCCATTATGTTGTGACTGACTAACTTACAAAGATAAGTTAAAATTATCTTAATTTTAATTAGCTTAAAGTTAAATTGTAATTAGCTTAAAGTTAAAATGCTTAGCCAGAATTAAACATTCTCATTTGAAAACATAGAAAATGTCACCTGCAAATAAAAGCCTATCTCACCAGATTCTTTTGAGGATAAATGAAGTAATACAGAAACTCCACAAGTTTAAAGCAGTATTACATTGTTAACAAGTAGAATTAAACCAACTTATGAATTTCAACTACATAAAAAGCACTGGGCTGTGGACACTGTAGGTATGTATATAAAGATGTAAAAAGCACTATTCTAACTCTCAAGGAGCGTACTTTACTAAGGCAAGACACAAACATTGGCAGAATAAGCCAATACATGGCTGGGCGTGGTGGCTCATGCCTGCAATCCCAGCACTTTGAGAGGCCAAGGTGGGCAGATCACTTGAGGTTGGGAGTTCGAGACCAGCCTGGCCAACATGGTGAAACCCCGTCTCTACTAAAAATACAAAAATTAGCCTGGCATAGTGGTGGACATCTGTAATCCACTACTCAGAGGCAGGAGAATCAGAGGTGGAGGTTGCAGTGAGCCGAGAGCATGCCACTGCACTCCAGCCTGGGTGACAGAGTTAGACTCTGTCTCCGAAACAAACAAACAAACAACAACAACAAAAAAAACGTAAGGCAGTACATAATAAATATCAGTGAAGGGCAAGACCTGTTTGATGTGGCTTTTGATCGGGCTTAGAGGACTGGATATTTTGTTCTTTTTAATTTTAAAATTAAAATTTCAATTTGATTTTCAATATATAATATATATTCATACATATTACACAAGTATATACACATATTTAAAACCAAAAGGGCATACAATGAGAAATCTCTTTCCCTTCACTATCTTCCATGCACTCATTCCATCCCACTTGCAACCAATACTGAGTTTCCTCCAATGTTGTATTGCCTCTGTATGTAAATGTCTTCACAAAACATTTCAGGCCTCAAAGAAGCAAAAATGTACATTTCCCCTTTTTTACACAAATAGGATCATACTATGTACACTTGCTGCATTCTGCTTTTTACACTTAGGTGTTGTTCTATTAAAAGTACATAAAGAGGGCCGGGCGTGGTGGCTCACACGTGTAATCCCCGCACTTTGGGAGGCCAAGGCGGGTGGATTACTTTAGGTCAGGATTTCGAGATCAGCCTGGCCAACATGGTGAAACCCTATCTCTACCAAAAGTACAAAAATTAGCTGGGCATGATGGCGGGGGCCTGTAATCCCAGCTACTGGGGAGGCTGAGGCAGAGAATCACTTGAACCCAGGAGGCGGAGGTTGCAGTGAGCATGCCACTGCACTCCAGCCTGAGCAACAGAGCAAGACTCCAAAAAAAAAAGAAAAGAAGAAGAAAAAAAAGAAAGAAAAGTACATAAAGAGCCTCCTCCTACTTTTATAAAGCTACATAATAGCCCAGTCTAATAGTTATTAGCCTGCTGTAATGAATCACCTTGAATACATGTAATTTTACCGTGTATGTCTGTAGGATACATTCTAGATATAAAATTGCTGAGTCAAAGGTATGCATATGTATAATTTTTAACAAATGTTGCCATGTTGCAATCTGCAGAAGTTATACTAAACAGTTCTTACCTTCTCACCAATTCAAATTTTGGATCTTCACCAATAATAAACCAAAATTGGATCCAAACATAGTTTCTTTTCAATTGAGGTGAAATTCATGTAACATACAAATAACCATTTCAAAGTGTACAATTCAGTAGCATTTAGTGTATTCACAGTGTTGTGCAACCACTGCCTCTCTCTAGTGCCAAAACTCTTCATTATCTCAGTAAAACACGCAATACTCATTAAGTAATAACTCCCTATTTTCTCCTTCTCCCGTCCCCTGATAACCACTAATCTGCTTTCTGTCTCACTGGATTTGCCTATTGTGGAAACATCATACAAAAGAATTCATACACTATGTCTGGCTCCTTTCATTTAGCATGTTTTTGAGGTTCATCCAAGTTGTAGCCTGTATCAATACTTCATTCTTTTTTCATGGCTGAATAATAATATTCCATTGTATGGATATGCCAGTTTGTTTACCCATTAATCTACTTATGAACATTTGAGCTGTCTACACCTTTTAGCAATTATGAATAATGCTGCTGTAATGTTTTCATTTCTCTTAGTTATATACCTAGGAGAGGAATTGCTGGTTTATATAGCAATTCCATGTTTAACTTTTTTGAGAAACCACCAAACTATTTTCCAGCACTGTGCCATTTTACATAAGGGCTCCTAATTCTCCATATCCTCACCAATGCTTGTTATTTTATTTTTTTAAATAAAAGCCACACTAGCAGGTGTGAAGTGGTATCTCATTATGGCTTTGATTTGCAATTCTTTTTTTTTTTTTTTACTTTAGCAGTTTTATTTATTTTATTTTCTGTATTTTTTTTTATTATTATACTTTAAGTTTTAGGGTACATGTGCACAATGTGCAGGTCTGTTACATATGTATCCATGTGCCATGTTGGTTTGCTGCACCCATCAACTCGTCATTTAGCATTAGGTATATCTCCTAATGCTGTCCCTCCCCCCACCCCACAACAGTCCCCGGAGTGTGATGTTCTCCTTCCTGTGTCCGTGAGTTCTCATTGTTCAATTCCCACCTATGAGTGAGAACATGTGGTGTTTGGTTTTTTGTCCTTGTGATAGTTTACTGAGAATGATGTTTTCCAGTTTCATCCATGTCCCTACAAAGGACATGAACTCATCGTTTTTTATGGCTGCATAGTATTCTATGGTGTATATGTGCCACATTTTCTTAATCCAGTCTATCGTTGTTGGACATTTGGGTTGGTTCCAACTCTTTGCTATTGTGAATAGTGCCGCAATAAACATACGTGTGCATGTGTCTTTATAGCAGCATGATTTATAGTCCTTTGGGTATATACCCAGTAATGGGATGGCTGGGTCAAATGGTATTTCTAGTTCTAGATCCCTGAGGAATCGCCACACTGACTTCCACAATGGTTGAACTAGTTTACAGTCCCACCAACAGTGTAAACATGTTCCTATTTCTCCACATCCTCTCCAGCACCTGTTGTTTCCTGACTTTTTAATGATGGCCATTCTAACTGGCGTGAGATGGTACCTCATTGTGGTTTTGATTGGCATTTCTCTGATGGCCAGTGATGATGAGCATTTTTTCATGTGTTTTTTGGCTGCATAAATGTCTTCTTTTGAGAAGTATCTGTTCATGTCCTTTGCCCACTTTTTGATGGGGTTGTTTGTTTTTTTCTTGTAAATTTGTTTGAGTTCATCGTAGATTCTGGATATTAGCCCTTTGTCAGATGAGTAGGTTGCAAAAATTTTCTCCCATTCTGTAGGTTGCCTGTTCACTCTGATGGTAGTTTCTTTTGCTGTGTAGAAGCTCTTTAGCTTAATTAGATCCCATTTGTCAATTTTGGCTTTTGTTGCCATTGCTTTTGGTGTTTTAGACATGAAGTCCTTGCCCACGCCTCTGTCCTGAATGGTATTGCCTAGGTTTTCTTCTAGGGTTTTTATGGTTTTAGGTCTAACATGTAAGTCTTTAATCCATCTTGAATTAATTTTTGTATAAGGTGAAGGAAGGGATCCAGTTTCAGCTTTCTACATATGGCTTGCCAGTTTTCCCAGCACCATTTATTAAATAGGGAATCCTTTCCCCATTTCTTGTGTTTGTCAGATTTGTCAAAGATCAGATAGTTGTAGATATGCGGCATTATTTCTCAGGGCTCTGTTCTGTTCCATTGATCTATGTCTCTGTTGTGGTACCAGTACCATGCTGTTTTGGTTACTGTAGCCTTGTAGTATAGTTTGAAGTCAGGTAGCGTGATGCCTCCAGCTTTGTTCTTTTGGCTTAGGATTGACTTGGCGATGTGGGCTCTTTTTTGGTTCCATATGAACTTTAAAGTAGTTTTTTCCAATTCTGTGAAGAAAGTCATTGGTAGCTTGATGGGGATGGCATTGAATCTATAAATTACCTTGGGCAGAATGGCCATTTTCACGATACTGATTCTTCCAACCCATGAGCATGGAATGTTCTCCCATTTGTTTGTATCCTCTTTTATTTCATTGAGCAGTGGTTTGTAGTTCTCCTTGAAGAGGTCCTTCACATCCCTTGTAAGTTGGATTCCTAGGTATTTTATTCTCTTTGTAGCAAATTTGCAATTCCTTAATGATCAATGATGGTGAACATCTTTTCATGTGCTTGTTGTCCATTTCTACATCTTTTATGGAGAAATGTCTATTCAATTAGGCCCATTTTTCAATTAGGTTGTCTTTTGGGGCTGAGTTGTAAGAGTTTCTTAGATAAGCTAGTTATTAAACTCTCATCAGAAATACAATTTGCAAATGTTTTTTCCCAGTCTGTAGGTTATCTTTATTCAATATAGTGTTAATTTCCATTGAGGTTGAGGATTTTCATAGTTTTTAAGTTACAAAATAAAATAACACATGTAAAAGATTGTATAAATCTTAATTCAAACAAACACCATCTACCTAAAAGTCAATAATCATTTTATGCCAGGTGCAGTGGCTCACGCCTGTAATCCCAGCACTTTGGGAGGCCAAGGTGGGCGGACTGAGGTCAGGAGTTCGAAACCAGCCTGGCCAACATGGTGAAACCCCGTCTCTACTAAAAATACAAAAATTAGCTGGGCATGGTGGCAGGCACCTGTAATCCCAGCTACACAGGAGGCTGAAGGAGGAGAATCAGTAGAACCCAGGAGGCAGAGGTTACAGTGAGCCAAGATCATGCCACTGCACTCCAGCCTGGGCAGTGGAGTGAGAGTCAGTCTCAAAAAAAAAAAAAAATCATTTTCTAAAATAGTACCAGGTACTTTAGAACCCCACCTTAACCAAATCCTCCTTCCTATTCTCCAGAGATAATTATTACTCTGAATGTTGTTAATTATTTTCTTGATTTTCTTTATACTTTTACCACCTATATAGGTATACATACCTAAGCAACTTTTTGTTGAGTTCTGCCTATATTGGAACTTAAGCGGAATCATACTGTTATGCATGTTCTTTTTGTTCAACATTATAATGTTCAGTCCATCATGTTAACAACTGTAGCTACTATACTGTATTCCCCTGTAAGAATATACCAAAATTGGCCAGGCATGGTGGCTCACGCCTGTAATCTCAGCACTTTGGGAGGCTGAGGCAGGCGTTCAATACCTGCCTGACCAACATGGAGAAACCCTGTCTCTATTAAAAATACAAAATTAGCTGGGCGTGGTGGCACATGCCTGTAATTCCAGCTACTCGGGAGGCTGAGGCAGGAGAATTACTTGAACCCGGGAGGCGGAGGTTGCAGTGAGCTGAGATCGTGCCACTGCACTCCAGCCTGGGCAACAAGAGCGAAACTCCGTCTCAAAAAAAAAAAAGAATATACCAAAATTGATTTGCCCATTCTACCTCTGCTGGATGTTAGAGGTGTTCTAGGTTCTTGTTTCTGTTATTAGTGTTACTGTGTCCGGAATTGGTGGGTTCTTGGTCTCACTGACTTCAAGAATGAAGCCGCAGACCCTCGCGGTGAGTGTTACAGCTCTTAAGGTGGCGCGTCTGGAGTTTGTTCCTTCTGATGTTCGGATGTGTTTGGAGTTTCTTCCTTCTGGTGGGTTCGTGGTCTCGCTGGCTCAGGAGTGAAGCTGCACACCTTTTCGGTGAGTGTTACAGCTCTTAAGGCGGCGCGTCTGGAGTTGTTCGTTCCTCCTGGTGGGCTCGTGGTCTCGCTGGCTTCAGGAGTGAAGCTGCAGACCTTCGCAGTGAGTGTTACAGTTCATAAATGCAGTGTAGACCCAAAGAGTGAGCAGTAGCAAGACTTATTGCAAAGAGCGAAAGAACAAAGCTTCCACAGTGTGGAAAGGGACCCGAGCGGGTTGCCACTGCTGGCTCGGGCAGCCTGCATTTATTCTTATCTGGCCCCCACCCACGTCCTGCTGATTGGTAGAGCCTAGTGGTCTGTTTTGACAGGGCGCTGATTGGTGCGTTTACAATCCCTGAGCTAGACATAAAGGTTCTCCACGTCCCCATCAGATCAGTTAGATACAGAGTATGGACACAAAGGTTCTCTAAGGCCCCACCAGAGCAGCTAGATACAGTGTCAAACGATACGTTCACAAACCTCCGAGCTAGACACAGGGTGCTGATTGGTGTGTTTACAAACCTTGAGCTAGATACAGAGTGCCATTGGTGTATTTACAATCCTTGAGCTAGACATAAAGGTTTTCCAAGGCCCCACCAGAGTAGCTAGATACAGAGTGTCAATTGGTGCATTCACAGACCCTGAGCTAGACACAGGGAGCTGATTGGTGTGTTAACAAACCTTGAGCTAGATACAGAGTACCAATTGGTGTATTTACAATCCTTGAGCTAGACATAAAGGTTCTCCACATCCCACCAGACTCAGGAGCCCAGCTGGCTTCACCCAGTGGATCCTGCACCGGGGCTGCAGGTGGAGCTGCCTGCCAGTCCCAGGCCGTGCGCTCGCACTCCTCAGCCCTTGGGTGGTCGATGGGACTGGGCGCCATGGAGCAGGGGGTGGCGCTCGTCGGGGAGGCTCGGGCCGCACAGGAGCTCATGGAGGGGGTGGGAGGCTCAGGCATGGCAGGCTGCAGGTCCCGAGCCCTGCCCCGCGGGAAGGCAGCTAAGGTCCAGTGAGAAATCGAGCGCAGCGCCGGTGGGCTGGCACTGCTGGGGGACCCAGTACACCCTCCGAAGCCGCTGGCCCCGGCGCTAAGTCCCTCATTGCCGGAGGCTGGCAGGGCCGGCCGGCTGCTCCGAGTACAGGGCCAGCCAAGTCCACGCCCACCCGGAACTCCAGCTGGCCCGCAGGCGCCGCGCGCAGCCCCGGTTCCCACTCACGCCTCTCCCTCCACACCTCCCTGCAAGCTGAGGGAGCCGGCTCCCGCCTTGGCCAGCCCAGAAAGGGACTCCCACAGTGCAGCGGTGGGCTGAAGGGCTCCAGTGCGGCCAAAGTGGGAGCTCAGGCAGAGGAGGCCCCGAGAGCAAGCGAGGGCTGTGAGGACTGCCAGCACACTGTCACCTCTCATTAATATGAATGATGGTGCTGTGAAAATTTTTATTCTGGCTCCTGGTACACATGAACAGAGTTTAGATTATATATCTAGTAAGGGAAATACTAAATTACAGAAAATAAATATATTCAACTTTACCAGGGAATGACAAATTGCTTTCCAAAATGATTTTATCAATTGAATACTTCTAACAGCAGTATACAAACTTGATCCTCAACGTCTGAACTTTTAATATGCCAATCTGGTCAATGTGAAATGATAAACTATTGTGAATTTAACTTGCATTTTTTTTTTTTATTTTGAGACAGGGTCTCGGTCTGTTGCCCAGGCGGCAGGTGCAGTGGTATAATCATGGCTCACTGCAGCCTCGACCTCCCGGTCACCTCCCACCTCAGCCTCTCAAGTAGCTGGGACTACAGGCACACACCTTCATGCCCAGCTAATTATGTTTATTTTTTGTAGAGATGGAGTGTTGCCATGTTGCACAGACTGGTCGTGCAATTGATCCATATCAGACTCCTAAAGTCTGCAATTGATCCATATCAGAATAAAGTCATGCAATTGATCCATATCAGACTGGGCTCAAGCAATTCATCCATATCAGACTCCTAAAGTGCTGGGGGCCAGGCACAGTGGCTCACACCTGTAAACCCAGCACTCTGGGAGGCCGAGGTAGGTGGATCACTTGAGGTCAGGAGTTAGAGACCAGCCTGGCCATCATGGTGAAACACTGTCTCTACTAAAAATACAAAAATTAGCCAGGCATGGTGGCAAGCGCCTGTAATCCCAGCTACTTGGGAGGCTGAGACGGGAGAATTGCTTGAACCTGGGAGGCGGAGGTTGCATTGAGCCAAGATTGCGCCACTGCACTTCAGCCTGAGCGACAAAGTGAGACTCAGTCTGAAAAAAACAAAAGTGCTGGGATTATAGATTTGAGCCACTGTGCCCAGCCCTGCATTTTTCTTTTATTAATAAAACTGAGGATTGTTTGTTTGTTTCACTGTTTACTGGCCCCATGAGTTTTGATAGGTAGTGTTTTTGTCATTCATTTCTAATTGTCACTGTGATTTATTTAACAATGAATTGTTTGGGAATTTTAAAATATACTTCTTTTTTTTTTTTTTTTTTTTTTTGAGACGGAGTCTTTCTCTGTCCCCCAGGCTGGAGTGCAGTGGCGCGATCTCGGCTCACCACAACCTCCACCTCCTGGGTTCACGCCATTCTCCTGCCTCAGCCTCCCGAGTAGCTGGGACCACAGGCGCCCGCCAACACACCTGGCTAATTTTTTTTTTGTATTTTTTAGTAGAGACGGAGTTTCACTGTGTTAGCCAGGATGGTCTCGATCTCCTGACCTCGTGATCCACCCACCTCGGCCTCCCAAAGTGCTGGGATTACAGGCTTGAGCCACCGCGCCCGGCCCCTTAAAATATACTTCTACACATAAAGGACTCTTCTACTTATCTTCTGATCATTGATTTATCATTCAAATGAGTTGTGTAGAAAATGTGGTCTTAAGGCACTAAAATATATTTAGGCTAGCTTCATGGCTTAACATGATTCATTTTTATAAATTTTCTATGTGTTATTGAAAAGAATGAGTGATCCAAATTTTAGGAAAAATATTTTTCCTAAAAGTGTCTTTTGACACTTAAGAGTGTCTTTGTGGACAGGCACAGTGGCTCATGCCTGTAATCTCAGTACTTTGGAAGCCCAAGGCAGGAGGATCACTTGAGCTCAGGAGTTCCAGACGAGCCTGGGTAACAGAGCAAGACCTCATCTCTACTAAAAATTTTTAAAAAAATATGCAGGCATGGTGGCTCACACCTGTAGTCCTAGCTACTCAGGAGGCTGAGGCAGGAGGATTGCTTGAGTGCAGGATATCAAGGCTGTAATGAGCTATGATCATGCCACTGCACTGCAGTGTGGGTGACAGAGCTGGACCCTGTCTCAAAAAAAAAAAAAGTGTCTTTTATATGCTAATAAGATGACTAGTGGCTGGGGGACCCTAGACAGCTTCAAAACGGGAGCTGGTTCCAGAAACATCAAGGCATGGTCAGAGAATTTCTGAGTTAGTGAACACATCCGGGTGCTGGGAGGTGGTGCACCCAGGCAGCATGACAGCTTCCTCATCATATCTTGCCCTATGCATTTCTTCCATTTGGCTGTTCCTGGGTTGTATCCTTTATAATAAACTGGTAACTATTTGAGTAAAGTATTTCCGTGAGTTATGTGAGCCATTCTAGCGAATTATCAAACCCGAAAGCGGGGAGTTGTAGGAACTTCCAACTTTGTAGTAAAGTCAGACAGAAGTATGGGTATACCAGGCACCCAATACTTGTGACTGGTATCTGAAGTGAGGATAGTTTTATGGGACTAAGCACTTAAACTTGTGGAGTCTGACACTAAGTCTGGATAGTTAGTGTCAGAATTGAATTGCGTTGCCGAATACCAAGTTGGTGTCTGAAGAGTTGGAAGACTGGTTGTTGGTGTGGAAAAAAAAAGCCATACGTGTGGTATCAGAAGCATTGAGTAAAAGCATCCCATTATTATATACATCAATGCTTATCTACATTTACCAACAAACTGTCCAGAATCTTGGCTCATCATTCCCTCTTGTGTTTCAGGCTTAGATCTGGGATCAGCTGACTTGTCTGAAGTACATTCTTTAGGATTTCCTCCAGTAAAAGTCTGCTGGTGACAAAATGTATCAGTTTTTGTTTGATAATGTCTATTTTGTCTTCATTCTTCAAAGACTATAGTAGTACAGAATTCTAAGTTGATAGTTATTTTATTAGCAAACTGAGGGCATTATTTCACTGACATGGCAATGGAAGCAGGAGAGAAGGAGGTATGATGATGAAAGCAGAGACTGGAGTAATGTGGGGCTATAAGCCGAGGAAAGCAGGCAGCCTCTAGAAGCTGGAAAAGGTGAAGAAACAGAGTCTTTTCTAGAGTTTCCAGAAAGAATGTGGCCCTGCTGACTCACTTTGGACTTAAGGCTTCCAGAACTGTAAGATAATAAATTTGTGTTGTTTTAAACCACAAAGTCTGTGGTGACTTGTCACAGCAATAAGAGGAAACTCTCATCCAATCAAAAATTATCAGGTATACAAAAAGGCATGAAAATACGCCAATAATGAAGAGAAAAGTCAATCATTCAAAACCAACCTAGGGCCTGGTGTCATGGCTCATGCCTGTAATCCCAACACTTTAGGAGGCTGAGGGTGAGAGGAGGACTGCTTGAGGCCAGGAGTTCAAGACCAGCTTGGGCAACACAGGGAGACCCTGTCTTCTTTTTTTCAGACAAAGTCTGGCTGTGTTGCCCAGGCTGGAGTGCAGTGGTGTGATCTCGGCTCAATGCAGCCTCTACCTCCTGGGTTCAAAGGATTCTTGTGCCTTAGCCTCCCAGGTAGCCGGGATTACAAGTGTGTGCTACCACACCACAGCTGGCTAATTTTTATATTTTTAGTAGCGACGGGGGTTTATCATGATGGCCAGGCTGGTCTCAAACTCCTGGCCTCAAGTGATCCACCCGCCTCAGCCTCCCAAAGTGTTGGGATTATAGGTGTGAGCCACTGCACCCGGCCAAGGAAGACCTTGTCTCTACAAAAAATTTAAAACTTAGCCAGGAACAGTGGTAAGTGCCTGTGGTCCCAGCTACTCAGGAGGCTGAGGTGGGAGAATCACTTGAGCCCAAGAGGCCAAGGCTGCAGTGAGCCATTATTGCACCACCACATCCCATATTGGGTGACAGAATAAGACCCTGTCTCAAAACAAAACCAACCTAGAAATGACAAAGATGACAGAATCAGTAGATAAGAACATTAAAATGGTTATAACTGTACTCCACATGTTCAAAAAACAAAAGTAAAGATTGAGCTGGGCACAGTGCGTAATACCATGGTCTGGGAGGCTGAGGCAGAAGGATTGCTTGAGGCCAGGAGTTCAAGGCCAGCCTGGGCAATATAGCAAGACTCCATCTCCACAAAAAAAAAAAAAAAAAAAAGTCAGGCCAGGCGTGGTGGCTCACACCTGTAATCCTAGCACTTTGGGAGGCTGAGGCAAGAGGATCTCTTGAGCTCAGGAGTTCAAGACCAGCCTGGGCAGCATGGCAAAACCCCATTTTTACAAAAAATAAAAAATCAGCCATGTGTGGTGGTGCACGCCTATAGTCCCAGCTATTCAGGAGGCTGAGGTGGCTGGATCACCTAAACCCAGTGAAGTTGAGGATGCAGTGAGCCGTGATTGTGCCACTGCACTCCAGCCTGGGCAACAGAGTTAAGACCCCATCTCAAAAAAAGAAATTAAAAATGTAATGGCATGGTGTCGCACGCCTGTAGCCCCAGCTACTCTTGAGGCTGAAGTGGGAGGATCACTTGGGCCCAGGAGGTTGAGGCTGCAGTGGGCCATGATTGCACTCCATCCTGGGTGACCCAGCAAGATCCTGTCTCAAAAAAAAAAAAAAAAAAGTAGATTGGTTACACTAGTTAGATAAATGGAAGATAGAGAAAAAGACCCAAATAGAACAGCTAGATATGAAAGATATGTCTGAGATATAAAAATACACTGTGAATTACTAGCAGATTAGATATTGCAGGGAAAAAAATAGTGAAATTGAAGTCATAGCAATAAAGACTATTCAAAATAAAACAGGGTGAAAAAAGATTTTAAAAAACAAATGGCATCAGTGATCTGTGGGACAACTCCAAGCAACCTAATATATGTGTAATTAAAGTTTCCAAAGGAGAGAAGGTAGTGGTAGGGTAATATTTAAAGAAATTGTTTCCAGGGAACTTGAACATTTATGAAATTATAGCCAACAAACAAAAGCATCACCAACTACAAATCTTGTGATATATCTATTCATGAAATCCAGTTACTGTATAAGTTTTTCAAATTTGGAAAAAAAATGACAGGAATGGCCATTATGGAGAAAGGAAACTGAAAAAGAAAAGAAATGGAAAAGGTTTACAGGAATAAAATTGATTATCACTAATGGTTCCCTTGTGTGGTAAAACGATAGGTCCATAACAGAGACTGAACCACTTTTTTATACAATAAGACATCTGATCTGCATATTAAAATTTAATGGCATTCATAAAAGCCAAACAAATCCCACTAAGACTAACCAGCAGTCAGAAACAGGAAGATGTCTGTCTTGTGTATGGAAAATTGGATTTTATTTAAACATTCAAGCTCCCTAGCTTCTTAAAGTGATCTTGTATATTTTAACAGAAATCTGAATTTTTAAAAAGTATTTAAAGAATGAAAGTAGGGATACGGTCAGTTTCCTAAATAATTGTATATCTTTACTATATACTAATAATATTTAATTAGATACTTTAAATCAATCAACTAGTACTTCTCTCTCCCTTTGAATCTTCAACCTAAATTGCTAGAAAAAAATCTTATGCTATATATCAAATGGACCAATGACAGCCTTATGGGATCTCGACATATGCTTACTCATGACCCTCTAATACATTCTTCCCAGAATTACTACCTACTCTAATTTGAGGCAATTTAGGAGAAGACCTTGAGTATGAGTAATTATTTTGTAAGAAAAAAAGAGCACAAATTCCTCAGTTCCATGTGATTTCAATTATCACTCACCAAGAAGATTAAATGTATGCCAAATAAGAGGAAAATACATTTAGAGATTATAAAAAGACTACCACAAGTCTTTTTTCTTCTTTTTCTTTTTCTTTTTCTTTTTTTTTTTTTGAGACAGAGTCTCACTCTGTTGCCCAGGCTGGAGTGCAGTGGCGCGATCTCAGCTCACAGCAACCTCCATTTCCTAGGCTCAAGCAATCCTCCTGCCTCAGCCTCCCAAGTAGCTGGAACTACAGGAATGCGCCACTATGCCCAGCTAATTGTTTTTGTATTTTGCGTAGAGATGAGGTTTCATCATATTGCCCAGGCTGGTCTCCAACTCGGTCTTCCAAAATGCTGGGATTACAGGTGTGAGCCACCACACCCTACCTACAAGTCCTTTTTAAGGGTTCTTTTAGACTATATCCAGAAAAAGTGAGTTACTAAATTTTTTTTCTAGACAGGGTCTCGCTCTGTTACCCAGGGTGGAGTGCAGTGGTACCATCACAGCTCACTATAGCCTCAACCTCCCAGACTCAAGTGATCCTCCCACCTCAGCCTATCAAGTAACTGAGACCACAGGCACATGCCACCATGCCCAGATAATTTTTTATTTTTTATATTTTTTGTAGAGACAGGGTCTCACTATGTTGCCCAGACTGGTCTTGAACTCCTGGGCTCAAGTGATCCTCCCACCTCAGCCTCTCAAGTAGCTGAGACTATAGATGCACATCACCATGCCCAGCTAATTTTTTGTTTTGTACAGACAAGGTCTCCCTATGTTGCCCAGACTGTTCTTGAACTCCTGGGCTCAAGTGAACCTCCTGCCTTGGCCTCACAAAGTGCCAGAATTATAGGCATGAGCCACTGTGCCCAGCCTAGTCACTAATCTTAAATTCCTTTAAATTCTTTCATATATTTATTCATCTAATATATTGAGGAACTATTACATGCTATGATTCCTAAAAATGGGAATATTTTTTAAAAGTCCTTACCTAAGAGGAACCTTGGTAGGAGGAGACAAGTACAAATCAGTCTTTAGAAGTATGTCCAGCAGGCTGGACACAGTGGCTCACACCTGTAATCCCAACACTTTGGGAGGCCAAGGCGGGCAGATCACAAGGTCAGGAGTTCGAGACCAATCTGACCAACATGGTGAAACCCCATCTCTACTTAAAAAATACAAAAATTAGCCAGGCATGGTGGCACATGCCTGTAATCCCAGCTACTCGGGAAGCTGAAACAGGAAAATTGCTTGAACCCAGGAGGTGGAGGTTGCAATGAGCCGAGATGGCACCACTGCACTCCAGCCTGGGTGACAGGGCGACACTCCATCTCAAAAAAAAAAACAAAAAAAGTATGGGTGCAAAAGCAGGAGGAGATTTTTTCTTTTCTTTTTCTTTTCTTTTTTTTTTTCTTTCGAAATGGAGTCTTGCTCTGTCACCCAGGCTGGAGTGCAGTGGTGCGATCTCAGCCCACTGCAACCTCTGCCTCCCACACTCAAGTGATTCTCAAGCCTCAGGCTGCCAGTAGCTGGGATTATAGGTGTGCACCACCACGCCCAACTAGTTTTTGTATTTTTAATAGAGATGGGGTTTCACCATGTTGGCCAGGCTGATCTCAAACTCCCAACCTCAGGTGATCCCTAAGTGCTGGGATTATAGGTGTGAGCCACAGTGCCTGGCCTGGAGGAGTCATTTTTACCTAAGAGGTTAGGAATGTTGCGATGGAGAAGGTAACAACTACACTGCTCCTGCCTTGAGAAGCTCAGCACTACTTACAAAGATGATTCGCTTTGCAGCATCTCTTTGAGCTCTTTTTCCAGCAGATCTCTCTCTTTCTCTCTCACGCATACGCACGTGCACACACACACACACACACATACACACCCTTTCTGTGAGAAATAACCTGCACTTGCAATAGGCCTAGTTGGACTAAGGAGGGCAGTCTACCATCACAAAGTGCAGGTAGCTCACTCTAAAGCCACACAATCTCAATCTACTTCTGTAAAAAGCAGTCATCCTATGTCAGCTCACTGGTTTAGCCGTGGAAAGGAGAGCTTCAGACAAAATAATATAAAGGAAATAGTGTGATTAAGTCTATTTAGACATATGGTCCATAATTTAAAACTGGAAAGCACTTGAAAACATTCACGTTCAACTTTCACTCCCACCAAAAAAAAAAAAAAAGTTGGGGAGAAGTGGAAGTAACTCATATCACATTCACTGTTTTAATAAAAACAAAAAAATTAAAACTGATCTTAGACAGTATAGCCTTTTAGGTTATAAATACTGTCAAAAAGATGCATTGTTTGCCTAAGAGTGAAGTACTGTGGAACAGAACACTTGAAAATTTGATTTCATGGAGGTCACAGTTCCTGGAGCACACCCAGGGAAACAGGTGTTTACATCCCACGATCCCTGTTTTAGAGAGACAGCTTGTTGCAGAGCCCACAAACATATCTGATCAAACAAGGCTATGACGACACTTGGGAGATGGGAAGGAAACAGGTGGAGGGAAGGAAGTGAGAACATGAGAAGCTGGTCAGTGAGGTTTTCTCCACCTGGCCACTGCACCCAGCACCTCCCTCACTGTCATCTCCAACCAGTCTGGCCCCGGTATAATTATGTGGCAGGCAAAATCAATTGTCAAGGCTATTCTTCCTCTCTTCTTAGCCCTTGTTGAGATCTTCCCTTCCCTTCTCATCCTGTCAGGGTCTTTCACACATCAAGAAAGACCTAGATCACATTTCCCAGTCTGAGAAGCCCATCATATTTAAAAACGAAGAAATGCCAAAACAGGTTCATAAAAATGGTGGTCTATTTAAGTGCTTAAATTTAATACTTTAATTGCAATGATCAACTTTTGTCTGGGCTGGAGTGCAGTGGCACAATCATGGCTCACCACAGCCTTGGGTGGAGGCTCAAGTGATCCTCCTACCTTAGCCTCCCGAGTAACTGGGACTACAGGTGCATGCCACCACGCCCAGCTAATTTTTTGTATTTTTAATAGAGATGGGGTTTTGCCATGTTGCCCAGGCTGGTCTTGAACTCCTGGGCTCAAGCAATCCGGCCACCTCAGCCTCCCAAAGTGCTGGGATTACAACGTGAGCCACCACACCTGGCCATGAACAACATCTTTTAAAACTTCTTTTTTTCCTGTGACTACACACATGGCCTTGTTTGAAGATAATATTAAAGTCCAGACCCTTCACAATATAAGGCCTGAGTGAGAAGGCAGGGGTTTGGGGTACAGGCAGGCCCTCAAGCTCTCTCTGCCTTCTCGCATATTAAGAGCCTACCTTCAGCCAAAGATCTAAGTGAAAATGACTGCTAAGGGCCCCCAAATTATCCCTTCATTAGATATTTAAGATTTAAATTGTTCACCTAAGGAATGAACTCCAATATAAAATTTCAGGCATCAGCAACTGAGAGTTCAGCCATTCTAGTATCCTTCAAATAGGAAGTACTGCCTCTATCAATTCACTGGAATTTGTATACACATATGATTTTTTTTTTAATAATAAAAATAGAGCCAGGGATGGTGGCTTACACCTATAATCCCAGCAGTTTGGGAGGCTGAGGTGGAAGGATTGCTTGAGCCCAGGAGTTTGAGAATAGTAGACTACATAGCGAGACCCCATCTCTACGAAAAGTTTTTAAAAATTAACCGTGCATGATGGCATGTGCCTGTAGCCCCAGCTATTCAGGAGGCTGAGGGGAGAATTGTTTGATCCCAGAAGTTTGAGGTTACAGTGAGCTATGATCATGCCACTGTACTCCATCCAGCCTGGGAGACAGAGCAAGACTCCATCTTTAAGAAAATTTTAAATAATAATAATTTAGAAAATAATATATGTGAAGATTTCAAAAGACTCAGGAGATAGGTGAAGAAAGGTTTCTTTTCCATGTTAATATGAAGCATTTGGCACAGATTTTACTTTAAAACAGTAGAGATGGACGCATTCTGTGGCATACCAGTAATAGCTAATATGCTTTGCTCCTGGAGTTGCCATTTTGAGAAAAGTCAAGGATCCTCAGCCATTAGTCACGTAGAGACCTGACTGAAGGCCACAAGCATAGTTACAGTTTTTAGGAGGGAGTCAGGAACACAGAGTACAATGACAAGCTTTAATCTAATTCAAGTAGCAAGTATGCAGCACCAACTCACACGGGTGTACACTGTGTGATAATACTGAAACATGCTGTTCCAACTCTGTACTCCTACATTTAAAGATCCCACAGACCTCATCCACAAAGTATTCCTTTCCCTGTCCCAACTCTCTTAAAGTACAACATAATGCAAAGTGGCCTTCTTGTTCTTATCAAGGCCAAACAGTGATAGTACAGGACACTGCATGAGTACACCCAAAACTAAAAATAAAACCACAAGGATGCAGCTTAAATATATACAATTTCCATTTGTCAATTATATCTCAATAAAGCTAAGGGGAAAAATGAATTTTAAAAAATAACCCACAATGAGTCATATTGAAAACATTCAAAACATTTCAAGGGAAACACCAAACCCTTTGCTAGAGGATGTATACTAGATAACAAAGCCTAAACACACACACACACCCGACATGAGCACACACACACACAAAACCCACAGGCTCACTAAATTCTCTTATTTCAGATTATTGAGATTAGGAGGGTATGCAGCCAGTTTTGACTTCAAATAAAACAGGACTCTGTCCAAGTCAAGAGATAACTGAAGGGGAAGCAGCACGTTGGGAATGAATGGAAGAGGAACAAACGTTACAGCTGCCCAAGCTATACGTTCCTCAAGTCTTGGTAAGTAGTTTATTTTAAAGATAGTGTATGAGTCACAATCTTTAAATTCTTTAAAACCTGAGTAACTAGTCCTGTTCTTTCTCCCCTCTTCCCTTACTTTCTTGTCAAATTTAGCGTCAGTGCAGATTCTGAGTGTGCAGAGTTCAATCAAGAACTCTGCTACCTCCTGGTCCATCAGCTCCACAGTCCTTCCTCCATCTCATACTAGGGTTACAGCAGAAATAGACTGAGTATACAAGCAAGAGTGTCTTACAGATACTAGTAGTTTTCAAATGTATGTTGATTCTGTTGTGATGAATAAAATTTTTAAATTATCTTAAAATATTACTAAATTGGCCAGGCGTGGTGGCTAACGCCTATAATCCCAGTATTCTGAGAGGACTGACTGAATCCAGGAGTTCTAGACCCACCTGGACAACATAGTGAGATCCCATCTCTAAAAAAAAAAATTTTTTTTTCTTTTAATTAGCCAGGTATGGTAGCATGCATGCGTATAGTCCCAGGTACCTGGGAGGCTGAGATGAGAGGATCACCTGAGCCCAGGAGGCTGAGGCTGCAATGAGTTGTGATCACACCACTACATTCCAGCCTAGGTGACATAGCAAGATCCTGTCTCAAAAAATTATATAAAATAAAATAAAATAAAATATTACAAAATTCACTGTATCATTTGTTTGTTTGTTTGTTTGAAATAGAGTCTCACTTTGTCACTCAGACTAGGGTGCAGTGACGTGATCTCCACTCACTGCAATCTCTGCCTCCCAGGTTCAAGCCATTCTCCCACCTCAGCCTCCCAAGTAGCTGGGATTACAGGCACTCCTCACCATGCCTGGATAATTTCTGTATTTTTAGTAGAGACGGGTTTTCACCATGTTAGCCAGACTGGTCTCGAACTCCTGACCTCAAGTGATCTGCCCACCTTAGCCTCCCAAAGTGCTGGGATTACAGGTGTGAGCCATCGCACCCGGCCTGTATCTTTTTGTTTTTATGCATTTCTTAATCAACAAATAATTTAAAATCTCACTATTATTATTTTGTTGTTGGTTTTTTTGGTTTTGTTTTTTTTTGAGACATAGTCTCGCTCTGTCACCCAGGCTGGAGTGCAATGACGCGATCTCAGCTCACTGCAACCTCCACCTCCCAGGCTCAAGCAATTCTCCTGCCTCAGTCACCCAAGTAGCTGGGCCTACAGGCGTGCACCGTCACGCCCAGCTAATTTTTGTATTTTTGGTAGAGACGGGATTTCACCATGTTGGCCACACTGGTCTTGAACTCCTGGCCTCAAGTAATCCACCTGCCCTGGCCTCCTGAAGTGCTAGGATTAAAGGCATGAGCCACCATGCCCAGCCTAAAATCTCACTATTATTACTTAAAGGTCCTTATGCTGAAAAAAGTAGGCAATCACTGTTCTACAGTAGAATGTAATAAAAGAGTTACAGGCGTGGCAACCTAAACACAAAATGAAGTGATAGATACAATAAGAGGATATTTTCACTTATGAAGAAAACTGGCAAAAACTAGGATGTAGATTAAAAGAAGAAGAACACAATCTGGAGAAACAAGCCAACAGGAGGCTAACATCTATCAACAGTCATTCTAAAAAAAGATAATTAGCAACAAATAATTAACAGAATTCAGAACCCAGGAGAATCACAAACTTGTAACCACCTAACAATATTGCTTTGAAATATATAGAGCTAACACTGACAATTACAAGAAAAATAGACAGGTCTACAATTAGTATAGGAGATTTTTAACATATATCAATCATAAACTGATAGTTGAAAGAGACAAATTAGGCTATAAAAAATTGGACTAGTAATATTTATATACTGACCTAATTAGTATAAATAGAACTCTATACCCAAGCAAAAGAGAATATACTTTCTTTTCAAGCACACATAAAAACTCACTAGAACTGAGCTGTATGTAACAAAAGAATTTCCATGAATTGATATTATACCAACCATGTCTTTGGGTACAATACAATTATATTAGAAATATAACAAAAGATATTAAAAAGAATTTTGAAAACTTTAAAAAATTATTTTAAAGAATTTTTAAATTCTCTAATTTAAAAATTAAAGTGGTGCATGCCTGTAGTCCTAGCACTTTGGGAGGTGGAGGTGAGTGGATCACCTGAGGTCAGGAGTTCGAGACCAGTCTGACCAACATAGTGAAACCCCGTCTCTACTAAAAATATAAAAATTAGCCAGGCATGGTGGCAGGCACCTATAATCTCAGCCACTCGGGAGGCTGAGGCAGGAGAATCGCTTGAACCCAGGAGGCAGAGGTTGCAGTGAGCCGAGATCATGCCATTGCACTACAGCCCAGGTGACAAAGCAAGACTCTATCTCAAAAAAGGAAAAAGGAAAGAAAGATTGAACATAAAGACTGAAATATTAAAAATAAGGTATTCAAATAATAAACTTGAGAAAAGTAAATAATAAATATGAGAAAAGAATTTAATGAAATAGATCTTTGTGGGAAAAGCTGGTAAGACAGATAAATCTCTAACAAGAGCGATAAGAAAAAAAGACAAAAGGCAGAAATAAGCAATACTGAATAGGAAATGTGATATAACTAGATACAACAGAGATTTTTAAAAGAATAAATTATTATAAATTTTATGCTAATAAATTGGAAGGTTGGATAAAATTGGTAATTTCTTAGAAAAGTATCAGACTACCAAAGTTGACTCGCAATGAATTTAGAGCCTTATTTAGATAATAAAATGAAACTGAATGAGTTTCTTTTTAGTCATATCTCTTCCTCCCAAAGACACCACCAGATACAGGGAGTTTCAGATGCAAGTTTTGCCAAACTTTCAAGAGCAGATAATCTTTATCTTACATAACCTGTTTCAAAAACTAGAAAAAGACCTTATTTTATGAAGCTAAAATAACTTTGATACCCAAACTAGACAAGAATATAAGAAGAAAATAAAATTACAGATAAAGGTCCCTCATGAGCAAAAATGCAAAATCCTTTTAAAATATTAGCAAATTAAATTCAGCACTATATATATATTTTTTTTCATCACAGCCAGGTAGGGTTTATCGTAGAAATGCAAGAATGGTTCATTATCAGCAAATCTATATTCATGTGGTAAACCATAGACTACCTCAACAGAGTAAAGGATAAAAGTTGTGTCACCCACTCAACAGATACAGAAAGAAAGGGATTAAATAAAAACAAGTAATCATCGTCCAATTAAAAAAAAAAGTCTTACTACAGAAGACTACAAATTAGATAAAAAATATCTCGGAGAAAAGCTTAAAAAGTAACTGACGGGCTGGGCGCGGTGGCTCACGCTTGTAATCCCAGCACTTTGGGAGGCCGAGGCGGGCGGATCACGAGGTCAGGAGACCGAGACCACGGTGAAACCCCGTCTCTACTAAAAATACAAAAAAAATTAGCCCTGCGTGGTGGCGGGCGCCTGCAGTCCCAGCTACTCAGAGAGGCTGAGGCAGGAGAATGGCGTGAACCCGGGAAGCGGAGCTTGCAGTGAGCCGAGATTGCGCCACTGCACTCCACCTAGCGAGACTCCGTCCCAAAAAAAAAAAAAAAAAGTAACTGACGGCCCAAGCACGGTGGCTCACGCCTGTAATTTCAGCACTTTGGTAGGCCAAGGTGAGCAGATCACCTGAGCTCAGGAGTTTGAGACCACCCTGGGCAAAATGGTGAAACCCCTCTCTACCAAAATACAAGAAATCAGCTGGCAGTAGTGGCGCACACCTGTAGTCACAGCTACCTGCGGGGCCAAGGCATGAGAATCGCTTGAGCCCTAGATGGGGAGGTTGCGGTGGGCTGAGATCATGCTACTGCACTCCAGCTTGTGCTACAGAGTGAGACTCCGTCTCAAAAAAAAAAAAAAAACTAACTGAAGAATTGAATCATTTATTTGGAGAAAACTATTAAGAAACAAAAATTAAGAAGCTATAGAAGAAGAAAAAAAAAGAAGCTATAGAAGGGAGCTAATATGTAATTGAAGTAGGAGTCAGTACTCAATTCCAGAGGCAGGGCATGGACACTGGACCACACAGAGGACTAGCTAAAGCAGGTCCAGGGTAAAAGCACCTCCCCATAAGACACGCCCACCAGGGTGATAGGTCAGCTTACCATTGCCATGGCAACACCCAGACGTTACTGCCTCTTTCCATGGCAATGACCCAACAACCTAGAAGCTACCACTTGCATTCTAGAAATTTCTGCATAAATCACCCCTGAATTAGAATATAATTAAAAGTGGGTATAAATATGAATGCAGAACTGCCTCTGAGCTGCTACTCTGGGCACCCTGCCTCTAGGGTAGCCCTGCTCCGCCAGCAGCAATGCCTCTGCGCTGCTGCTGCTGTACACTGCTGCTTCAATAAAAGTTGCTAACACTACCGGCTAGCTCTTGAATTCTTTCCTAGGAAAAGCCAAGAACCCTCTTGGGCTAAGCCTCAATTTTGGGGTTTGCCTGTCCTGCATCATAATCACCAAATGTTTCTTTTTGTTTGTTTTAGGTATTTTCACATATATCATTTCACTCATTTAAACCTCACAATAACTATTATGTTAGAAGAAAAGACTATTGTAAAGAAGAATGAGAAAGTACCTTAGCATACTGGAATCAAACAGTTCAGGGTTAGAATCCTACCTCTGCCATGTATGAACTGAGTAACTTTCAACGCCTTACTGAGCTTCTCTTCATCTGAAAAATGAAGTGGACTAAATAACACAACTTAAAATACCCAGCTCATAGAAGGTATTTAAGAAATTGAGCAGAGTTCAAGACCAGGCTGGCCAACATGGTGAAACCCCGTCTCTACTAAAAATACAAAAATTAGCTGGGCGTGGTGGTGCGTGCCTGTAGTCCCAGCTAATCGGGAGCCTGAGGCGGGAGAATTGCTTGAACCCAGGAGACAGAGGTTGCAGTGAGCCGAGATCACGCCACTGCACCCCAGCCTGGATGACAGAGAGAGACTCCGTCTAAAACAAAAAACAAACAAACAAACAAAAAAACAGTAGTGATAGGCCAGGTGCGGTAGCTCATGCCTGTAATCCCAGCAGTTTGGGAGGCCGAGGCAGATGGATCACTTGAGGCCAGGAGTTCGAGACCAGCCTGGCCAACATGGTGAAACCCGTCTCTACTAAAAATGCAAAAATTGACCAGGTGTGGTGGCGTATGCCTGTAGTCCCAGCTATTCGGGAGGCTGAGTCAGGAGACTCTCTTGAACCTGAGAGGTGGAGGTTGCAACGAGCTGAGATGGCGCCATTGCACTCCAGCCTGGGCAGCAGAGCGAGATTCCATCTCAAAAAAAAAAAAAAAAAACAGTAGTACTAAATTATGTTTAATGTGGCAAGTCCAAAGGTGAACTATTCAAAGTTTGAGTGCTTGCTCTAGGTCAAAAATGCAGCAAGGCAGTGGGCAGAGGTCAATGATTACATCACAGAAACTTGGGCATCCACATTAAGAGACAAAAATCTTCTAATACTGTAGTAGTGGAAAGAACCACAAAACTCAGGACACACACACACACAAATCACACATTAGCCCCAGGCAAACAAAGGGTATTAAGCGATATGAATAATTAATTGTTAAAAAAAAGATATTCTGGGCACTTTCACCCACAAGTGTCTTTAAAAATACAAATTTCATCACAAATTATTTTGAGTGTTCAAGATCACAAGCAAAGAAAAAGCTACAAGGCCTGATGACCTAAAAATGTGACATCATTGCTTAGATCAAAAGAGATCTAAATTAAGTATAAAGCATATTTTAATCCTTCTCAAATTTCTTCTTTGTGCATGAATATAAATTATGGTAAATTTGTACAAGTATATACCATAACTGTTCTTAACTAATAAAGTTTAAGGGTTAAAATAAAGAATTCCCAAGAAATGTGAATAATGGCAATCATGTAGCAGCAGTACATCTTTTCACATGGTATTTTGGGAACATTCTTTTATTCAATAAGCCTAGACATTACAGTATGCTTCAAAAATAGTCCAAGCTGGTGAACCAGTCCAAGTTTTGACTTCAAGCAGACTGTCAGAGCAGCACTGAGGCAGAAAGTGACAACACTGTCCAGTTCGAAATGAAGCTGTCATTTGCCTGCCAACAGATATGTACACCATGCCCTTTTCAAGTTCATATCGCAACACCACCTCAGAAGTGATGCCTTTTGATCCATTCAGTACTGAACATCCTTGGATCGGGTCCAAGAATTGCCTTCCTTATTCATTTCTGCTCCACTGCAGAAATGAGAATGAAATTCCACTGTGTACAGCAATGACAATTTTTCCAAGGCAAATAAAATAGTTTGCTATAAACATTTCTCACCTATAATAAAGAATCAATTTAAAGCAAATCTACACTGACAGAAAATAAATCTGGTCAGTTTGACATCCAGCTTATTCTCTGTTACAACACTAGCACCTACTATTCCTTCTGTATTTGGTTATGAATCTTCTGAAAGATGCTTTCATATTGTCATCCTACTGCTCAGCAACTACAAAGCTTCCCTCCTGCCCAATTCTAAATTCCCCTGCCTGGCTTTCAAGGACCTTCACTATTGCCCAACCTACCTACCTAAGCTTAGTTCCTACCACCCCCACCATGTGCCCCTCTCCCCACAGGCCCTCATGACTTGGTCATGCCATTCATTGCACCTAGAGTATTTTCCGTCCTCCCTACATCTAACCATCCTCCCAAGCCCCACTTCCTACATAAACGCTCTTTCTACTATTCCTACTTACAATGAGAGAGCTCTCTCTCTGAATTCCTATCATAAAGTCAGTCTGTATTACAGCTCTTTAATTGGAAACTTCTTAAAACATTTCTTTTTTACAAAATTTCTCTGCAGTAGTGTTTCCACTTTTGCTCTGCCATCATGTATAGGAAAATAAAACTCAAGTTTATGGCATATCCCCATGGGTCTATTTGGGATTATGCACAATTCCCAGCCACAATAGCTGTAGTTCCACTAATTTCTCTCCCATTAAAGAAAACATAATAACAAGCATATTATACTTCAATGAAAGTTTAAAAAAAAAAACTCATAATGAGCAGGAATGAGAGGGATATTATTATACACGTGAACTTAAATATGCTCAATTAAGTTTTTTTTTGTTTTTGTTTTTGTTTTTTGAGATGGAGTCTCGCTCTGTCGCCCAGGCTGGAGTGCAGTGGCGCAATCTCAGCTCACTGCAAACTCCGCCTCCTGGGTTCATGCATTCTCCTGCCTTAGCCTCCCGAGTAGCTGGGACTACTGGCGCCCACCACCACGCCCGGCTAATTTTTTGTATTTTTAGTAGAGACGGAGTTTCACCGTGGTATCGATCTCCTGACCTCACGATCTCCCCGCCTTGGCCTCCCAAAGTGCTGGGATTACAGGCATGAGCCACCACGCCTGGCCTCTCAATTCATTTTTTTTTTTTTTTTTAAAGAAAAGCATTAGTATCCTCTGGCACTTTATTACTGTTAATATATTATTTGCAATATATCTCACAAGTGACCATTCATTACACACTGGTAGGAACTACTATTCTACAAACAGCACTCAGCATGCTAGGCACATAGAAGGCAATCAGTAAATAATTAACCAAGGAGCATGTCTAGCCCATTAATCAATTATATATAAAACATTACTGCCACAGCAGTCTGATGATGATGATGACGAAGAAGAAAATGACAACTGACAGTGATACAAAATGTAAATATGGAGTACAGTAGCTGACTCCCCTGATGACAGTCTCAAAAGAAACAAATGATTTCTTTTTTTTTTTTTTTTTTTTGAGACAGAGTTTCGCTCTTGCCCAGGCTGGAATGCATGGCATGATCTCGGCTCACTGCAACCTCCACCACCTGGGTTCAAGTGATTCTCCTACCTCAGCCTCCCAAGTAGCTGGGATTACAGGCATGTGCCACCACACCCAGCTAATTTTGAATTTTTAGTAGAGATGGGGTTTCACCATGTTGGCCAGGCTGGTTTTGAACTCTTGACCTCAAATGATCCACCTGCCTCAGCCTCCCAAAGTGCTGGGATTACAGGCATGAGCCACCGCACCCAGCCAGGAACAAATGATTTCTTATAGGGTTATAAGGTTAGTCTAACCAACATTTTACAATACAACATAGCTGCTGCACTCCTGAAGTTTATGACAATCTGGGCAGTTTCTATGGCAATCACCATGCAACCCTACACCTCTTGTGCAACACTGTGGCTATTATTGCAATCTTGGGTAAAATTAGTAAATTGTGAGCTCTGTCTGCCAGTGCAGCCAGGGATCAAATAACTTTTGCTCCACCCAAGAGAAAGGCTGTGACCATGCAAATCTTGTTCTATATTAAAATGGCTCTCACTTTTACAGTAAGGAATTGCCTGAGCACTGGAAGTTCCTCATCGACAATTGTATCATTTTAAATGTATTAAACCCATTTTTCCATATGCCCTTAATTGCCAATCACACAAATAGCCTATGATAGGATCTTGAGGTCCCCAAATCCTAAAAGTAATATATCTTTCCCTGAAAAATCTTTAAATATATATCAGATAGCTTAGGTATAAATCTATCTAGAGGCCAAGTATCTTCTGTTTTCTCTAGCCTTGACATCTTAACATTCTAGGAGTACAGACTGATCTAACAATAAATTTTTAAATATTTTAGCCTTTAGTGTTGCTTAAGCAGTCACTTGAGAAATCCTTGCAAAAGTAGACTACAGAGGAAGTTTCAGTCGGTCATGCCCCAGAAATTTCTAAACATCAACCAAGCAGCTCAAAAGAATGTCCTACTCAGTAGTTCCAAGGATGTCATTAATTGCTTCCATCTGTTTCCCCCCTCTCTGTCCCTGTCTTTTCCAAGTCAAAGCATCTACTATTTTCTGCTTCACTTTGCATTCTATAGAAAAACAAGAAAAGCAAACATAAAAATCCATCACAGTTTTTTTTATTTTGTTTTGTTTTACACAGGGTCTCACTCTGTCACCCAGGCTGGAGTGCAGTGGCGTAATGACAGCTCACTGCAGCCTCGACCTCCTGGGCTTAAGCAATCCTCCCACCTTGGCCTCCCAAAGTGCTGGGATTACAAGTGTGAGCCATCATGCCTAGCCCTCCACCATGTTTTCAATTATAGAATATTTATTTGCCCCCAAATTTGTTGGACAACCACAGCCATATTGTTGTTTGTACTCAAGGCTATTTTCAAGTAACATTTCAGAGTGTGGCATATTAAATTATATACTTTTAAAAAATTGCTCAGTAAAGTTTTCAGTTGGTCATAACATATGACTTTTCCCTGATTAACCATGGAGACCAGAGTTTTTCCCCATGGCACAATAAAAGTTCAAATCTCTGAATGGTTTCATCCATTGACTATCCTTACCTAAATCAACAATTACATGATCAATGATTTTTTTTTTTTTTTTTTGAGATAGAGTTTCGCTCTTGTTGCCCAGGCTGGAGTGCAATGGCATGATCTCGGCTCACCATAACCTCCGTTTCCCAGGTTCAAGCGATTCTCTCGCCTCAGCCTCCAGCGTAGCTGGGATTACAGGCATGCGCCACCACGCCTGGCTAATTTTGTATTTTTAGTAGAGATGGGGTTTCTCCACGTTGGTCAGGCTGGTCTCGAACTCCCGACCTCAAGTGATCTGCCCGCCTCGGCCTCCCAAAGTGCTGGGATTACAGGCGTGAGCCACCATGCCCAGTGATCATTGATTTTTTAATTCTGTCATGTCTTCCACATTTATTGGTTAGAATTCACCTTACAACTAGGGCTATTGGGCTACTCTAAAAATTTTGTACAGGAAAGGCAAGATAAATGCTTAATTTCCTTTAAATTACCAATTATTAGAGTAAGGGGTTGATGCCCTAGTTACCACACAGGGTGATCAATAAAGTTTTATTTTGTTTTAAAGTGACCAAATTTTTTGAAAATTTTATCACAACTAGGGTGTGCTCATTTTTAATTTTTCTAAGTCCCCAAGGAAGTCTGTGAGAGCACATAGCATATTTCAGAATATGTCTCTGGGGATGAGCAAAAATAAGTTTCCTGACAAAATCCACTTACCAATCAAATCATATTCATAGACTAGAATGTCAGGGTTGGAAGCAATTGTTTGTAGGGTCTTCTAATCCAACTACCTACCTGATAGTAAAACCCCTACTCACTCATTCCCCGTGCTCTGTATCTTCCAAGGGGTGAGGGGCAACCTGCTACAAGCTAGAGCTATGTTTTTAATGTAAGGTAAATGCAAGTTTAATTATAATATGCTTAGTTGACAGCATAAGATTCCTCTTAATATTACCAGGCTAAGGCCGGGGCATAGTGGCTCATGCCTATACTCCCAACACTTTGGGAGGCCAATGCAGGAGGATTGCTTGAGCCCAGGACTTCAAGACCAGCCTGGGCAACAGGGAGACCTTGCCTCTACAAATGATTTAAAAATTGTCCGGAGGCTGGGCGCGGTGGCTCACGCTTGTAATCCCAGCACTTTGGGAGGCCGAGGTGGGCGGATCACGAGGTCAGGAGATCGAGACCACGGTGAAACCCGTCTCTACTAAAAATACAAAAAAATTAGCCGGGCGTGGTGGCGGGCGCCTGTAGTCCCAGCTACTCGGAGAGGCTGAGGCAGGAGAATGGCGTGAACCCGGGAGGCGGAGCTTGCAGTGAGCCGAGATTGCGCCACTGCACTCCAGCCTGGGCGACAGAGCGAGACTCCGTCTCAAAAAAAAAAAAAAAAAAAAAAAAAAAATTGTCCGGGCATCGTGGCACACACCTGTGGTCCCAGCTACTCGGGAGGCCAGGCAGGAGGATCACTTAAGCCTGGGCGATCGAAGCTGCAGTGAGCCATGATCACACCACTGCACTTCAACCTGGGTGACAGAGTGAGAGCCTGTCTCAAAAATATATATATATTACCAGGCTGATCGGATGGCATGTAAACAAAATAGGCTCATGTTGGTCAGAGCTGGAAGAAACCTTGAGATCACCAAGTCCAATGAAGGTAGGACAAAAAAGATACTCCCACAAAACAGGCTCTACAAAAAAACAGATGCTTCTAGCACCTTACTTCCTGACACATGAAGACATTTTACAGAATTAACAGAAACACAGTTGCATAAAGCACCCACTCGAGTTAGGTAGAAATAAGAAGACTTCAATATGGGTGAGAATTTTACATCTGTTCAATGAAAATAATAGAACATAAGGAGGATAAAAATAAAGGAACACTTTTAGCTTTATTCAAAGTTGTGATATATAACATACATAGAGAAAATAAACATATGTATAATATAATGAATAAATATAAAACAACCACCCATGTAACTCATCACTTACATCAAAAATAGAACATTATTACCACTTTTAGATGCCCCTGTGTACCTCTCCCTGAGTATAAACCTCTTCCTCCTTCCCAGAGATAGGACTACCCCGGCTGTGGTGACCATTATTACTTACTCATCTGCATCTTTTTACCATATAAATAGGCATGTCTAAACAACATAGTTTATTTCTGCATGTTTTTGAACTTTTTTTTTTCTTTTTTTTTTTGAGATAAGAGTCTCATTCTGTCACCCAGGCTGGAGTGCAGTGGCTTGATCTTGGCTCACTGCAACCTCCGCCTCCCGGGTTCAAGTGATTCTCCTGCCTCAGCCTCCCAAGTAGCTGAGATTACAAGTGTGAGCCACCACGCCTGGCTAATTTTTATATTTTTAGTACAGATGGGGTTTCACCATGTTGGCCAGGCCGGTCTCGAACTCCTGACCTCAAGTGATCCACCTGCCTTGGCCTCCCAAAGTACTGGGATTACAGGTGTGAGTCATCACACCTGGCCATTTTTGAACTTTAAATAAGTGGAACCTACATATCTATCTATCTATCTATCTATCTATCTATCTATCCATCTCTGTCTCTCTGTCTTTCATTTCCCTCAATTATTTTTGAGATTCATTCATTTCTCTTGTCTTTTTATTTATTTATTTATTTATTTTTAGATACAGGGTTTCACTCTGTCACCCAGGCTGGAGTGCAGTGGTGCAGTCACAGCTCACTGCAGCCTCAACTTCCCCAGCTCAGGTGATCCTCCCACTTCAGCCACCTGGGTGGCTGGGACTACCGGCTCACACCACCACACGCAGCTAATGTTTTGTAGAGATGAGTTTTCACCATATTGCCCAGGCTGGTCTCAAACTCCTAGGCTCAAGTGATCTTCCCTCCTCAGCCTCCCAAAGTGCCAGGATTACAGGTGTGAGCCACTGCACCTGGCCTCATTGTTTTTTTCAATTGAAATGAAACTCGTATAGCATAAAATTTACCATTTTTAAGTGAAAATTCCTCACTCCTTTTCATTACTGATTAATATTACAATTTCTGACTACACCATGATTATTTTATCCATTCTACTCTAGATAGACCAGTGGGGTCATCATGAACAATGCTGATAGAAATGTTTTTTATATGGATGCTGGTGTGCATGTGGACGAGTATCTTTAGGGAGCATACCTGAGAGTGGAACTGCCTATCTTCTACTTTACTGATGTCATGTTGTTTTCCAAAGTGGCTGCACCAATTTACATTCCCAACAGCAGTGTAAGAATATTCCAGTTGCTCCACATCTTATCAACAGCTAATATTATCAGGGTTCTTAATTTGGGGTGTATAATAGAATAATTTGCACTTCTCTGATGACTGAGATAAAATATTTATTGGCCACTTAAATTTCTTCTTTTGAGGTGCCTATTCAAGTCCTTCATACATCTTTTTGAAAAGTCTTATGTTATTCTTATTGACTTCTATGAGTTCTACTTTTTTTGTCCTACACATCAGCTTTTACTTTTACTTACAACTTGACTGCGATATAGAACAAAACCACTAATCAAAAACAATATAGGAACCTAAGAAGTGGCCGGGCGCGGTGGCTCACGCTTGTAATCCCAGCACTTTGGGAGGCCGAGGCGGGCGGATCACGAGGTCAGGAGATCGAGACCACGGTGAAACCCCGTCTCTACTAAAAATACAAAAAAATTAGCCGGGCATGGTGGCAGGCGCCTGTAGTCCCAGCTACTCAGAGAGGCTGAGGCAGGAGAATGGCGTGAACCCGGGAGGCGGAGCTCGCAGTGAGCCGAGATTGCGCCACTGCACTCCAGCCTGGGCGACAGAGCGAGACTCCGACTTAAAAAAAAAAAAAGAACCTAAGAAGTTTTAAGTATTCAAAAATTAGTATGTCTGCTTGTCTTATGCAGAATAGCCCAAAAAGCTTGGAAATTATTTTTAGGAGTACTAGGAGATATATAAATATAACTTAAAATGTAACTGAAAATATGAAACAGTAATTTTTTTTTTTTTGAGACAGAGTCCCGCTCTGTCACCCAGACTGGAGTGCAGTGGCGTGATCTCCACTCACTGCAAGCTCCGCCTCCCGAGTTCACGCCATTCTCCTGCCTCAGCCTCCCAAATAGCTGAGACTACAGGCACCCGCCACCACGCCTGGCTAATTTTTTTTATATTTTTAGTAAAGACAGGGTTTCACCATGTTAGCCAGGATGGTCTCGATCTCCCAACCTCAGGTGATCCACTCGCCTCAGCCTCCCAAAGTGCTGGGATTACAGGCATGAGCCACCATGCCCGGCCAAAACAATAATTTTTTAAAGTTTATATCTACCATTATTCCCTTATCTCCAGCAAAGGTGCCTAGTATACAATGCAGATTCATGCATGCTATAGTCACAGTGGGTCTCTGAATACTTTTCATTTTGGAAAGAAAAACTCAAAAGTCATGGTCTTATTAAAAATTATTACATCAAAAATCGCCCAGGTACAGTGGCTCACACCTGTAATCCCAGCACTTTGGGAGGCCAAGGTGGGTGGATCACCTGAGGTCAGAAGTTCAAGACCAGCTTGGCCAACATGGTGAAACCCCATCTCTACTAAAAATACAAAAATTAGCCAGGGATGGTGGCACGCACCTATAATCCAAGCTATTCTGGAGGCTGAGACAGGCAAATCATTTAAACCCAAGAGGCAGAGGTTGCAGTGAGCAGACATCGCACCATTGCACTCCAAACTGGGTGACGAGGGTGAAACTCCGTCTCAAAAAAAAAAAAAAAAAAATTATGTCAAAAATGCCTAATATCAAAGACTAAAATGAACAGCTTTTTTTAAAAAAAGTTAGAAGACAAAAAAGTTGAAATTTCAATTGTAAACAAAAGTTTTATACCAAAAAAAAAGTTGTTACTGAAATCAGCTACTTTTTCTTCCTAACAAGAGTATTATTCTGCTTAGCAAAAGAAGAATTTTTAATTACTCACTTAATAAATGCTGGTGGCATATCTCTCTTCAAAATCTGATCCTCAGTGGTTTGAACAGTCTCTTTTCCAACCTACAAGAGGAAAAAAAATCATAATTCAAATATAAATTCTCAGACTTTAAAAAACTATTACTTAAGCATATTTGAAACATAAACATAATCTATCATTAAAGTTTCTAGATTTAAGGGAGATTTCTGGATTTAAAAAATTTTTTAGGATTACTCACATAATATGCCTTCACAATATACTAGAATAACATTATGGAATGCAAACAGAATGTTGTATTACTCCTTCTTTAGACTAACTAATTTGAAAGCATTACTGAGCATAATAGGAGAAATTCATCATTGAGAATATAAGTGTGTGTATTTAGCCAAAATCTCTGCCACATCTCTAAAATGTTACATGAAGTACATGAATCAAGTTAGACAGACAAAAATATCTATATAGAAAAAAATGAAGTTATTGGAACTGGGAAAAATATCTGAAGCTATTATGATTCTGACACTAGAAACCAAACATGAAAATATGCAACTTCACTAGTAATCAAAAAAACTGAAATTAAAACGACATGATATTTTTCCTAATTACAGTGCAAGTTAAAAAGAAAGAATATATAATGCTGAATGCAAAAATGGAATGGGTAGTTTTACACCCTGCAGGTGGTGATATAAACTGACATATTCTCTTTGGAAAATCACTTGCTAGAATTTGTTAGGAGACATAAAAAAAGTCATACCTAGGAATTCCACTTATGAGAATATACCTTATAAGCAGTAATACCAAATGTGATAATAAAAACAATATTCACAAAAGTATTCACTATGATGACAGTATAAAAGCTAAAACACTTCATAAATAACTCCTCCAACAAACAGGAATAGTTAAGTAAATTAAGATATATTGTTAGGTTGAGTACTATGTGGGCCATTAAAACAATGGTTATAAAAACAGCATTATAGGAAAATGTTTATGACATTATATTTCACTTAAAAGAAGAAATATAAATAACAAGTACATTATGAGTACAACACCGAAAAAAAAAAATCCACATGTATAAATAAAGCAACAACACTGAAAGAATATTTTTAAAATATTCTAGTGGTTGTACTAATGCTTAGGAAATTGAATGAATTTGTATCTGCGTTTCCTATTTTCTAATTTCCTGAAATGTAAATTTTAAAGTAATTTTTATAATTTAAAAACACAAAAATGTTACTGTAAGTTGTTTTGTTATTTTTTGTTTGTGCTTTTGAAATAGAGTCTCACTCTGTCGCCCAGGCTGAAGTGCAGAGACGCAGTCTTGGCTCACTGAAACCTTGGCCTCCCAGGTTCAAGTGATTCTCATGCCTCAGCCTCCCAAGTAGCTGGGACTACAGGTATGTGCCACCACACCCAGCTAATCTTTTTTTTTTTTTTGGATTTTTGGTAGAGATGGGGTTTCACCATGTTGGCCAGGCTGGTCTCGAACTCCTGACCTCAAGTGATCCACCCACCTTGGCCTCCCAAATTGCTGGGATTACAGGCATGAGCCACCACTCCTAGCCTAAGTTATTTAGTTGTAATTATTTCCTACCTAATAATCTCAGTACATAATTATCTGTCGTTTTATATAGATCTTCCAAATAGTAATGGTCAGAAATTTTTTAAATTATCAAAATATTAAATGTCACACTACCAAATTATGTATGTATTATACCACTAATCATACACATATTCACTTTTTTCAAAATTATCTCTAGGCAGGTCTTGAATGTCAATTTTTCTTCCACTATATTCATGTGTTATAAAGTATAAGAGCAAACTTTAATATAGTAAATGGTGAAATTCACCCATTTTAACAATATAAAGCAACCTAAGAGTACTAAATCATATTTATAAACCATAATTTAATGTAGAAATCTGTGAAATTAAAAAAACCCAGAATGGAAAATATGTCAGTCCTACTTTTTAACCATTTAACTTTTGATAGAGTTTAAAGGAAAAAAAAAATGGAGTAAGAAAAATTCTGGCTGGCATAGTGGTGCACGCTTATCATTCCCAGCACTTTGGGAGACCAAGGTGAGAGAATTACTTGAAACCAGGAGTTTGAGACCAGCCTGGGCAACATAGTGAGACCTTGTCTCTACACAAAATTAGTCGGGTGTGGTGGCTCACACCTGTGGTCCCAGCTGCTTGGGAGGCTGAGGTGAGAGGATCACTTAAGCCCAGGAGGTCAAGGCTGTGGTGAGCAGTGTTTTACACCACTGCACTCCAGCCTGGACAACAGGGCAAGACCCTGTCTCAAAAAATCTCTAAATGCACAGTAAATCAGCTAAAGAAAATAACACAATAAACTATTCTCAGGGAATATAAGTAATGCATAAATTATGAATACAAGTTTTTTTCTCTCAAGTTAATAGCTAGAAAAAGCAACACATATCTACCACTGTGTAATAGCCATGCTTCTGTAGACAATAGACTGTCTGTATCATAATAAAAGGCTTTTAAATCAGCAGCTGGTTCTCTAGAGTTTCTCAGCTCAAAACATGACAGAATATTTCCAGATGTATTGTTCACTATGTTTTCCAAACTGAAACTAACCATTCAAAAAGCTATGGCCATGATTTCATGAAGTAAGAGATGAAGTTCAGCTACAAAGTCACTGGTTCACATTCAGTATAAAGGGCCTAGAAAGATATTCACATGTAAGACACAGAGAGATTCCTTTTACATATGTGGGGGGAAGGAGGGACACAGACAGAGAGCAAGGGTGGGAGGGAGAACTAGGTGAGTTCCTCTTATGTCTCCTTTAGAAAACAGTAAGTTATTCAGTGTTATTAAACATTGTTTTTAGCACAACAACATGAGCCAGGTACAGTTTAGGTAGCAGAGATGGAGTAGAGAATAAAAAAAAGTTTCCTGCCTTCATGGAACTTATAGTCTAGTAGGGAGAGACAGAGAGTCAAGTAAATAAACAAGTATGATTCCAGATAATGGTAAGAATGATGCTATAATAAAGAGTACGGGCTGGAAACAAAGGAGCCTACTTTGGAAAGAGTAGACAAAGAAGCAACATTGGAGCTGAGACTTTGAAACTAAGAAGGAGCCACTCATGAAAGAGCTAGGCAAGAACAATCTAGGGGGAGCAGCCAGAAAAAGGCCCTAACGCAGGAAAAGATTGGGTGTATTTTAGGAACTGGAAAGAGGCCAGAGTGGCTGAAGCTCAGGGAGGCAGGGAAGTATGGTGTGGTGATGAGGTTGGGTAAGAAGGCAAGGGCCAGATCATAAAGAGCCTTTTAGGCCAGCTTGAAATATTTGGAATCGTTTATCAGTACAATAGGAGGCAGAAGTTCTAAACAAGAGATTAATCTGACTTTTTCTTTTTTTTTTTTTAAGAGACATGATCTGGCCCCATATCCCAGACTTGAGTGCAGTGGTGCATTCATAGCTCAAGTGGTTCGGGGCTCAAGTGATCCTCCATCCGGAGCAGCTAGGACTCCAGGCATGAGACACCACGCCTAGCTAATTTTTTTTTTTTTTTGTAGAGATGGGGTCTCATTGTGTTTCCCAGGCTGGTCTCAAACTCCCACGCACAAGCGATCCTCCTGCCTTGGCCTCCCTAACTGCTGGGATTACAGTCATGAGCCACCAGGCCTGGCCTGATTTTCTTTTTAAAAGGTCATTTTGCCTATTTTTAGGTGGTGAGGGGAAAGTAGGGTAACCAGTATCACTCTCCTAGATGATTGCAGGGAGGCTACTGCAGTCAGCCGGGAGAGTGATAATAGTGACTTAAGGTTTCACTACTTAAGTAGTGAAAATAGAAATGGAGAAAAGAATAGAATTGTGTTACCTTTTTACGGAAGAAATATTATTAGGACTTGCTCTTGGACTAGGTGGGGTGGGGTGGGGGATGAAGACTAGACAGGTAAAGAAATAAAACCACGTGGCCGGGCATGGTGGCTCATGCCTATAAATCCCAGCACTTTGGGAGGCCGAGGAGAGCAGATCACCTGAGGTCAGGAGTTCGCGACAAGCCTGGCCAACACGGTGAAACCCTGTCTCTACCAAAAATACAAAAATTAGCTGGGCGTGGTGGCGGATGCCTATAATCCCAGCTACTCTGGAGACTGAGGCAAGAGAATCGCTTGAACCTGGGAGGCGGAGGTTGCAGTGAGCCAAGATCACACCACTGTACTCCAGCCTGGGCGACAAGAGCAAAACACCGTCTCAAAAAAAGGAAAAAATTTTTAAAAAATCACTTCTAAATCAATGAAATAAAAAGCCTGCAAAGGTAGCAATGCTAGAAGGCTGATATATGCCAAACAGTTATCATCCAAAGATAAAGCAATCATGGCTACACCAGGCAAAAACATTAAAACAGTTTTACAAATAGCAAATATTCTGACCCCAGTAGAGGTAATTACTAAAAACTGAATGGCATGTAATTAACCGATGCCTCTTTGTAAGAGTAGGAGTAGGTAAGGAAAGATAAATGGATAAAAATATATTCAAGGGCATTTATTTAAATGCTATTTTTGAATACTTAAGTGATAAACACTAAATGTGATTTTGTTATTCTAAGCTGCATTCATACTTGAAGCAATAGTATCCATGATTGCTCAATATACTCTGGCTAGAATTAGATTAGGGACAATGAATGGCACTGTTTTTAAGGTACAACACATAAAACATGACTATGTAGAATGAATGCCATTTTTTCTTGGGGAATTGATTTTTGGCAATGCTGTCCAAATAATTTTCTGTTATGATGGAAATATTCTATTTAATCTGTGCCGCCCGATACAGTACCCATTAGCCACCTGTGAGTATTGACCACTTGAAATGTTCCCAGCATAGGCCGGGTGCAATGGCTCATGCCTGTAATCCCAGCACTTTGAGAGGCTGAGGCGGGTGGATCACCTGACATCAGGAATTTGAGACCACTCTGGCCAACATGGCGAAACCCTGTCTCTACTAAAAATACAAAAATTAGCCGGGGGTGTGGCAAGCACCTGTAATCCCAGCTACTCGGGAGGCTGAGGCAGGAGAATTGCTTGAACCTGGGAGGCGGGGGTTGCAGTGAGCTGAGATCCCACCACTGCACTCCAGCCTAGGCGACAGAGCGAGACTCCATCTCAAAAAAAAAAAAGAAAAAGAAACAAAGAAATGTGGCCAGTATAACTGAAGAACTGAATTTTTACCTTTATTTCATTTTAATTGCCACCTGCGGCTAGTGGCTACCATAGCAGGCAGCACAGATCCATGAGACCTTCACTGTCTCCTAAAACTGGTCTTCTTGCTCCAGACTCTTCCAATTCATTCTTCACACAGCTACTAGATTAACCTTCATTTATTCCTTTGCTATGTGGTCTTTTAGAAAAAAGGAGCCAGGCCTGGAAAGGAGAAGCTGCCCAGTAGAGAAGAATCAGACAGCCCAACCAAAGAGAAGAGCACAGGCAAAGAAGGTTCAGTCAGATATGCGAGTACACGGAGACCAGGACTAGAAAGACAGGCCGGTATGGCTTCAGCAGAGGAAATAAGGCTAGAAAGGAAAGCTCAGTTAGTTCAGGACTTTGTATGCTAAGTGAAGGCAGAGAGGATTATGTTACCTTGACCTGCCTATTTATTCAAAGATTGTCATCCTCTGTTCTAGATCTTTACAATTCAGTGTTCTGTCACCAAAGTAACAAGTCGAGAACTTCCAAAGAACCAGTTTCTAAAGATCTACAGAAGCAGAAAGGTATGTCCTGTTTGAGAACAACTGGCAAAGCCTGTCTAGGAGAACCAAAGACAAATCTTTTCTTTTTAAGCCATTAACCCATTGATGACAGAAAATGCATTTTCCTGTACTCTCCTGTCACCATCTTTTCCAAATAAAAATAGAGTAGAACAGCCAGGCACGGTGGCTCACGCCTGTAATCCCAGCACTTTGGGAGGCCGAAGTGGGTGGATCACAAGGTCAGGAAATTGAGACCATCCTGGCTAACACGGTGAAACCCTGTCTCGACTAAAAATACAAAAAATTAGCCGGGCGTGGCGGCGGGCACCTGTAGTCCCAGCTACTCGGGAGGCTGAGGCAGGACAATGGCGCAAACCCGGGAGGCAGAGCTTGCAGTGAGCCGAGATCGGGCCACTGCACTCCAGCCTGGACGAAAGGGCGAGACTCCGTCTCAAGAAAAAAGAAAAAAAAAAAAAAGAACAAACAAGAAAGGAATTAATTCACAAAATGTCTTTTGTTAACTAACAGGAATCTTCATAGCTGGTGGGAAAATGTTATTCTTCAAGGTCAACTTAGTATGGGGAAATATGATTCCCAATGTAGACTACAACTTTGCAAACAGGTGAGTAAGAATCAACAAATGCTTCTTTTTTACTTTTTTTTTTAAGATGGGGTCTTGCTATATTGCCCAGGCTGGACTCAAACTGCTGGGGTCGAGGAATCCTCCCACCTCAGCCTCCCAAGTAGCTAGGAATACGGGTGCATGCCACCACATCTGTCTGATGCCTGATTTTTTTAATGCCTTAAAATAAATCTTATTCCTTCTGAAAAAAGCCCTGTGGATTAAAGGGTTAAAAAAAAAAAAAAAAACAAAAAACAAAAAACAGAGCGCTGGGCACTGTGGCTCACGCCTGTAATCCAGCACTTTGGGAGGCTGAGGCGGGCAGATCACCTGAGATCAGAAGTTTGAGACCAGGCTGGCCAACACGGTGAAACCCCGTCTCTACTAAATATACAAAAATTAGCTGGGCGTGATGGTGGGCACTTGTAATCCCAGCTACTCGGGAGGCTGAGACAGGAGAATCACTTGAACCTGGGAGGCGGAGGTTGCAGTGAGCCGAGATCGTGCCATGGCACTCCAGCCTGGGCGACAAAAGCAAAACTCCGTCTAAAAAAAATCAAAAAACAAAAACAGAGAAAAGAACAAACAGATCTTAGTTATAGTCTAATTAGGTTTCTCTGGGTCAGTATTTAAAAACAACCCTTTTGGAGTAATCTAACTTTATAATAAATATAGTCACGTCTCTTGGTATCTATGGAGAACTGGTTCCATGAACCCTTCAAATACCAAAACCCACAGATGCTTGTCTCTTATATAAAACAGCATAGTATTTGAATATAGCTTACACACATCCTCCCACATACTTTAAATTATCTCTGGATTATTTATAATACCTAATATAATATAAATGCTATGTAAATAGTTGTTATACTGTATTGTTTAGGGAATAAAGACAAGGAAAAAAATCTGTACATGTTCAACACAGATGCAACTATCCTTGTTTTCTGAATATTTTCAATCCACAGTTGGCTAAATGCACAAGTGTGGAACCCACAGATACAGAGAGCCAATTGTACATGTTATCCCTTCCTAACTTTATTCCATTGCTGAGAGAAACTCAGACTTGTTAGTTCTATTCACTGACAAAATTATTTCTCTTTTATTTTCTTCTTCAGAGAATAGCCTTTAACTCTTGGGGCTCGATTCCATTCAATTCAATAAACAAGCAGTAAGTGCCAACTATGTGTCCACTAGGTGGTGGGAAGAGAATGAGATAAGAAATAAAACATCTTTAGATATAAACTGAAATAATGGTAGTGAATGAATAAGATGCCTGGGGGTATTTTTAGGGGGCTTGGCAGGAAGCTCTGTTTCTTTTGAAGAGCTCTTACTTTGTTCAGTAGTTAATTTAAATATCCTTTGTTCAATACGTGACTTTAGTTCAAAATTCTATGTGAGAGGCCTTTTGTCTTCTGCTGTTATTATTACTCCTTTCATCACAATCTACTCGATTTGGTGTAGTAATGTAGAGAGATTTGGTTTCTTTCCAGCAAAAAAAGAAAAAAAAAAGGTTGGCTGGTTCAAGTCACTACCTAGACTAAAAAATATGTTAATATAGATGTCTCCCTTAGCTAGACTAAGTACAAGAAAACAGAAAGACAAAACAAAGCTGAGAAGACTTGTGTTACTGATTTGTACAATGTAAGTCATAACTAAAGAGCATTACATTAAAAAAGTGGTAGGAAGATGTTCTTAATGTATTCAGACAATAGGTTGTGACCAACTGATTGTGACCAGACTTAATAATGTGTACCCATTTGCCTGTACTTACTGTGGCTCAAATCAATGTCTTATGGCATAACAGTTAGCCTGATCAATCCATTATACTGAACAACCATTCTGATTGCAGCTGTGTCCAGTACCAGGCCTCAGTCATACAAGGATAATAATAATGTATGTGATCCATCATCAGCAATGCTTTTGATTGTTTTTCTGGGGTGGTGATGGACTTATGATCCATCCACCCCTCACTGATATCCTTTGTACATCATTCACAGATGGCCAGCCAGAGTTCAGTGTTTAAGAGGCCACATCCAGAAAAACTAAAACTCTCTAATCTACTCTGATTTCCAACTTATTCATTTAATCAAGCACTTAATGAGTACTTCCCATGTGGGAGGCACTGTGTCTGTCACTGTGTGATGGGGATACAAAAGTGAGACTCAGTCCTTGTTGTTCATAGACAAATGCTTAAACAAATAATGCAATGCAGTGGAATGCATGCTCTAGTAGAGTTACATCCAAGTTTCCGCTCTGCATAGGTGAGGTACAGGAAGTTTCGCAGAGGAAAAGAAACTCTAGGAAGGCAGAATAAGAGTTCTCCAGAAGTAATGGGATTCAAGGTAAAAAGGAGGGCTTTCTAGTTAACAGAGCAAGATATGAGAAATCATGGCCAGTTCAGGAAACATAGCTGGAAAACGGGGTACTGGGTAGAGAGGAGGTGTGGAGAGGACAGGAAATTGGAAAAGCAGAAAGGGGCCACATCATGGAGGGCCTTGTACGCAATGCAATAGACTTATCCTCTAAGCAATGGGGAATTATTTAATTATTCTAAGTAAAAGACATTGTTAGGTCTGCATTTCAAACAGAAAAATTCAGTACCAAGAAGGGATCAGAGCGAAGAAAACTAGGAAGACAAGTTCATTTGTGAATTCATTTATTCAATCAACAAATATTACTTACATAACATGCAATGTACCAAGCATTACAGACAGTAATGAAGAAAACACACATGGCCCCAGATCTCATGGAGCTTACAGTCTTAGTGAAAGATAAACTACAGATTAACTGTAGCAGAAGCAGCAGCAGTGTGAATGGAGATGAGAGGGCAGGTGTAAAAAAGGCAGCTACATGACACTCCATGTGGAGGGTGAGAGAGAAATCTAGGATGGCTCCCAGCCCCTGGCTCAAGTGACTGGGTCAATTGGTAACATAGGAAGAAAACCAGGTCTGAGAGGGAAAGTAATTAGCACTGGGATATTCAGAGGGAGTTGTCCAATAAGCAACTGAAAAGATGGTTCCTCAGTTCACTTACCTGGACTAGAGAAATTGATTCACAAGTAACAGGCAAATCAGACGTTCTAAAAGCCATGGATAATGAATGAAATCACGACCCAGCGCCACCAACAGATAAGCAGCTAGTGGAAGAACAAGCTGGTGAAAAGAGCTGGAAAGAAAATGTCAGAGATAGGGGCAGGGGGATCAATAGAACTGTGTCATAAAAGCCAGAAGAATTTCAGGAACAGTCAATAGTGTCAACTGCCACAGAGAGGTTAATGGTGTCGTTAAGATATTCACAGAGTTGTGCAACCATCACAATTGATTTGTGAACATTTTCATCACTCCAGAAAGAGACCTAGTAACTACTAGCAGTCAACACCACCCCCATTTAGCCCTAACCCTTCCTCACCACCACCTAATCTTAGGTAAACACTAACCTACTTTTTCTCTACAGATTTACTTATTCTAAATATCTGATATAAATCGAATCACATAAGATGTGCTCTTTAGTGACTAGCTTCTTTCGTGTGTGCTATGTATCAGTACTTCATTTCTTTTTATTGCCAAATCATATTTCATTGTATGGTTACACCACATTTTGTCTGTCCATTCATCAGTTGATGGGCACCTGAGTTGTTTTCATTTTTGGGCTATTATGAATAATGCTGCTATAAACATTAGTGTACAAGGTTTTGTATGAACATGTTTTCATTTCTCTTGGTTATAAACCTAGGTATTCAATTGCTGGGTCATATGGTATCTCTGTGTTTAACCATTTGAGGAAATGCTAGACTATTTTCCAAAGAGGCTAAACCATTTAACATTTGCAGCAGCTACATGAGAGGGTTCCAACTTCTCAACATCCCTGGCAACACTTATTATCTTTTTAATTACAGCCCTCCTAGTGAAGCGGTATCTCATTGTGGTTTTGACCTGATGGCTAATGATGCTGAGCATCTTTTTATGTGTTTATTGACCATTTATATATCTACTTTTGAGAAATGTCTATTCAGATCCCTTGCCAATTTTTTTTTTTTTTTTTTTTTAAGACCGAGCTTTACTCTGTTACCCAGGCTAGAGTGCAGTTGTGCAATCTGGGCTCACTGCAACCTCCACCTCCCAGGTTCAAGCGATTCTCCTGCTTCAGCCTCCCAAGTAGCTGGGACTACAGGCATGAGCCACCACACCTCGCTAATTTTCGTATTTTTTTGGTAGAGACGGGGTTTCATCATGTTGGCCAGGCTGGTCTCGAACTCATGACCTCAGGTAATCTGCCTGCTTCGGCCTCCCAAAGTGCTGGGATTATATGCATGAGCCACTGTGCCTGGCCCCTTGCCAATATTTTGAGTTATTTATCTTTTGCAAATATTTTTCCCAGTCTGTGGGTTGTCTTTCCCTTTCTTGATAGCGTCCTTTGCAGCACAAGCTTTTAATTTTGATAAAGGCCAATTTAAGACTAAAATATAGCTTGTCTTTTTTTTTTTTCTGAAACAGAGTCTCTGTTGCCCAGACTAGAGTGCAGTGGCATATCACCGCTCACTACAGCCTCTCCCTCTTCAGGCTCAGCTGATCCTCCCACCTCAGCCCCCTGAGTAGCTGAAGTACAGGTGTATACAACCACACCAGGCTTTTTTTTTTTTTTGAGATGGAGTTTCGCTCTTGTTGCCCAGGTTGGAGTGCAACAGCGTGATCTCGGTTCACTGCAACCTCTGCCTCCCAGGTTCAAGTGATTCTCCTGCCTCAGCCTCCCAAGTAGCTGGGATTACAGGCACGCACCACCACGCCTGGCTAATTTTGTTTTTTTAGTAGAGACTGGGTTTCTCCACGTTGGTCAGGCTGGTCTGGAACTCCTGACCACAGGTGATCCGCCCGCCTCGGCCTCCCAAAGTGCTGGGATTACAGGCATGAGCCACTGCGCCAGGCCACACCTGGCTAATTTTTGGTATTTTTTGCAGAGACAGGGTTTCACCATGGTGGCCAGGCTGATCTCAAACTTCTGGGCTCAAGTAATCTGCCCGCAGGGCCTCCCAAAGTGCTGGGATTGCAGCCCAGCTTGTCTTCTTTTGTTGCTTGTGATTTTGGTTGCTTGTGCTTTTTCCCTGTTGTTTTGTTTTGTCTTTTGCTACTTGTGCTTTTGGTGTAACACCTAAGAAGGCTTCATCTAACCTGAGGTCATGAAGATTTACTCACATGTTTTATTCTAAGAATTTTATAGTTTTAACTCTTATATTTAGGTCTGTGATCCATTTGGAGTCAATTTTTGTGTATGGTATAAGAAAAGGTTGTCATTTTTTTTAAACTGGAAAAAACCAAGCATACTGATAGGCTACAGGAAAAGAGGCAGGAAATAGATTTCTTCTGAAGTCAGATCCCTGAAGAGACAGGGTAAGAATCTGGAGAGAGATACAGAGACTAACCTTTACCAGGAGGAAGGCCACTCTTACCCTAGACAAGGCGGGTGGTGGGGGAAGCAAGTGGAGATGGAGACCTAACTGTAACTGTGGGGTAATGGGCTATATCTTCTTAGGAATTTACAAGGCACATTAGCATAATTGAGGATCTATGATAACCTTCAGTCAGGAAATGTGTTCAGTTTTCTTTAATCCACCATTTTCCAAATTCATTTGACCAAGAATTCCTTATTTCTTAGCACCTATTAATATATGATGGAATTAGGATTTCTAGGACATATGTAGGAAACAGTGATCTAGGCCAAGAGCTGCAAATTAGTGGACTTTGTGTAGAATTTGGGGCAAGGATGGTTTTTGTTTGGTCCACATAGTATTTTTAACCCATTTATGCCAGAGGTTGCAAATTTTCTGTGTGAAAAATCAGACCTTGGCGATGACCTTGAGCAGGAGGATATAAATAACTCCCACAAGCTTAGCATTCCAATAATGGAACACTATGCATAAACGAGTTAAAAATCAAGAAATTTCACAAAGATCCAAATTTCTGACATCTCTTAAATAAATCTTAGAAGGTCTGGCAGCAATTTGGATCCGCATTCCATCAAGGAAAAACATTACTGGAACCCAAATGTCCCAAACAGGGCATTTGCACCATGTCCACACTCATAATCTTAATCCCAATTCATTTTACTCAATTTATGTCACCACCTGATTCCTGTAACTGAGTTTATCATTTCTATACTAAGCAACCCTCTCAGAGGGAAAAGTTCCTGAAGCCATTCTCAGAAACTCCTTATGCATAAACTCCTCTCCTAATGTTTTCTTTAATAAATGTGCTCTTCTTGTGAGAGCTATGAGAAAGATTGAGAAGCATTTATGTCAGGAGTGACAAAAAATGCCAGTGTATGGGCCAAGTGCAACACACAGGCTATTTTATTTGACCTGTACAGTATTTTTTAACATGAGAAATTTCACATTAAAAAGAAACAGACTTCTGGGACTTTCTTGACAATTAGGAAGATTTGGTAACATTAGCCCCTGTTTCCACGTGACAACAGTAAGTTGAAGATGGTAGTAACTTCTTCAGTTAGGGCCGGCATTTTCCAGTTAACCACAGTTGCCATCACTCCCCAGTGCTTATTACTGGCCTGATTCGCTCATTGCCTATTTGGCTCCTAAGGCATCAGAATTTGTACCACCTGATTAAACAAACAACCTTAATTAGCACAGTGCATTAGGTGAACATCTCAATATCATGAGTGTTAAGTGAAATTTTACTGAAGCTTCAGCTATTTCACTAATAAGGAAACATCCCACTCTCTCCCAAACATATATCCACACTGAAAAAATAACTGGAAGCAAACATACCACGGGAAGTAGAATTTCAGGTGATTTTTATTTTCTTCTTAATCCTTTTCTATACTTTTTCCAGTTTTTTTTTTAAATCAACTATGTATTGCCTTCATAATCAGAAAAGAACAGATTAAATTCTAAAATGCATCAACAATATTCTTCATAAACTATAAAGTCATGAGAAACCTCTAGGGCCTAAAGGTCAAAATTTTAGCCAATTGCCCAAAATATTAATTTAAATGTGCATCAATGATAACACAATCACATAGGCTACGCAGCAGATGAACCATGTCAGTGGCAAGTTCTGATGTCAAGCAAGCTTATCTGATGCCACATAGTTTCCTTAAAACCAATGTTAAGCTTCCTTGGCAGCAGCTGTTTATTCTAACCCAATATGAGACTCAGTCTGTCAGTTAAGGCTACATAAATGTTAGCAGAGCAGCCTTGCTCACCAGATCCCCATTTATGAAGATACCATGACTAAGCTTCCAATGTGCAAACACTTCATCCTCCCCCTCAACTCAAGATCATCCTCCCCCTCAACTCAAGATTCTTCTGGCCGGGCGCGGTGGCTCATGCCTGTAATCCCAACACTTTGGGAGGCTGAGGCAGGGGTATCACGAGGTCAGGAGATCAAGACCATCCTGGCTAACACAGTGAAACCCCATCTCTACTAAAAATACAAAAAATTAACCGGGAGTGATGGCGGGCGCCTGTAGTCCCAGCTACTTGGGAGGCTGAGGCAGGAGAATGGCATGAACCCAGGAGGCAGAGCTTGCAGTGAGCCGAGATCACACCACTGCACTCCAGCCTGGGTGATAGAGCGAGACCCCATCTCAAAAAAAAAAAAAAAAAACATTCTTCTGTATGGAGGCATGCCTGTTATCCCAGCACTTTGGGAGGCCGAAGTGGGTGGATCACTTGAGGCCAAGAGTTTGAGACCAGCCTAGCCAACATGGTGAAACCCCATCTCTACTCAAAATACAAAAATCAGCTGGGCGTGGTGGCACCTGGCTGTAATCCCAACTACTCCAGAGGCCTCCCAAAATGCTGGGATTACAGGCATGAGCCACTGTGCCCAGCCTAAAGTTTCCATTTTGGTTGCAAACATACATAAGCAAATGCTACATAACAGAACTCAAAGGTCCCACATCTCCCATCTTTTAGTCCTGACTAGTGACAGGAAATCAAGCAACAATTATGGGAAAATAAAACGAACACTTTTTACTAATAATCTCCTCTACTTTTTCCAGTGTTCTTCGTTATTAAGAAGATTACTTGCCAGGCGTGGTAGCTCACGCCCATAATCCCAGCACTTTGGGAGGCCGAGGTGAGTGGATCACCTGAGGTCAGGAGTTCGAGACCATCCTGGCCAACGTGGTAAAACCCCGTCTCTACTAAAAATACAAAAACTAGTTGGGCATGGTGGCGGATGCTTGTAATCCCAGCTACTTGGGAGGCTGAGGCAGGAGAATTGCTTGGGAGGCAGAGGTTGCAGTGAGCCGAGATGATGCCATTGCACTCCAGCCTGGGTGACAAGAGTGAAACTCTGTCTCAAAAAAAAAAAAAAAAACAGATTACTTAAGGCTGTGGAGCAGTGGCTCACATCTATAATTCCAGCATTTTGGGAAGCCAAGGCTGGAAGATCACTTGAAGCCAGGAGTTTGAGACCAGCCTGGGCAACATAGCAAGACCCTGTCTCTACAAAAAGTAAAAAAAATAAAAAATTAACTGGGTGTGGTGGCTCTTGTCTGTAGTCCTAGCTACTTGGGAGGGTGACGCAGGAGAATCACTTGAGCCAAGGAGATTGAGGCTGTAGTAAGCTATGATTGCACCACTGCACTCTGGCCTGGGCAACAGGGGGAGATCCTGTCTTAAAAAACAAAAACAAACAAAAAAATCCTCAGTCTTATTCCCACTAGTTATAATTAAGTAACTTTACATATTCATAAATACTGATGAAGAGGAAAACATCATTGGATGATCTGAATATAATCTCTAGTAGATGCTTCAAGTACAATGCAAATTCTTTTGCAAATTTATGACTAAGGGTCTGTGACTGTTTTTTTCCCTCATAGCCATGACACATGGTGACTGGCACATAGCATATGCTCACAAATTAAGTGCCAACTGAAGTAAAATGATGAAGATTTAAGATGAAATGAAAATTTAATTTCATCATTTTCATATCTGTGCACACATGCTCTTTAGCTCCTCAATTCCTTCAAATTCCTATATAATTCACTCAGGAAAACATTCTTTTATCTTCATTCTTTCTTCAACACATCCATAAACTTTATTTATTTATTTATTTTTTGAGACAGTCTTGCTCTGTCGCCCAGGCTGGAGTGCAGTGGCTGCAACCTCCGCCCCCCGGGTTCAAGCGATTCTTCTGCCTCAGCCTCCTGAGTAGCTGGGACTACAGGCGCCCGCCAACCACACCTGTCTAATTTTATTTATTTTTTTTTTTTGAGGCAGAGTCTCGCTGTCGCCCAGGCTGGAGTGCAGTGGCGCGATCTCGGCTCACTGCAGGCTCCGCTCCCCGGGGTTCACGCCATTCTCCTGCCTCAGCCTCCGGAGTAGCTGGGACTACAGGCGCCCGCCATCTCGCCCGGCTAATTTTTTGTATTTTTAGTAGAGACGGGATTTCACTCTGTTAGCCAGGATGGTCTCGATCTCCTGACCTCATGATCCGCCCGCCTCGGCCTCCCAAAGTGCTGGGATTACAGGCGTGAGCCACCGCGCCCGGCCGACACCTGTCTAATTTTTGTATTTTTAGTAGAGGCGGTGTTTCACCATGTTGGCCAGACTAGTCTTGAACTCCTGACCTCAAATGATTCACCTACCTCGGCCTCCCAAAGTGCTGGGATTACAGGCATGACATCTATAAACTTTAATACTCTATGACTGTATGAGGGTGACTAGCTGGGCTCCCACATGTCATTACATGGTAAAAAAATGGGTAAATATATTTAAAAAGGAAAGCTAAATATTGCCAACAGAAATTAGGTCAACACTACCACCTGTCCTATCTCTCGCATATGTAATTATTTTTTAAAAGGAAAAATGTGTAAATACCTAGTCCATGAAAGTATCCCAGAGCCCCACCAGAATCAAAACAGTCCCCATCTTCTCCCTCACTGCCCTCTAACCGAACGTGCTTTTCTCATTCCACAGAATTTAAAATGCATTCTTATTTTTTCTTTTTCTGCTTATAGCTAGAACTGCAAATGCATTTTTTTCCTTAATAGTTTCAGTTCACAAATGTGCAGAGTTTCAGTTACATTATAGCTTTTGCAGATAAGCCTGGGCACGTAACCATGTAACATTGTCTCCATGGAAAAGTAACTCCAAACAACCAACTTGTAAACGAATTTTTGAAATGCAACCCATTTTCATGTTAGGAAAATGAGGTCGTACTCCTCATCTTGCAAGGTAATGGAATAGTGGAAAAAGAACTGGGGCTTTGGAATGCAGCAATCTGAATCTCACCTCACGCTATTACCAAATCTGTGTCCTCTGGCAAGTAACTTAATCTCTTTGAGCCTCAGTCTCCTTATCAGTAAAATGGAAAAAGTAACATCTCTCTCAGAGCTAAATGATGTAATACATATGTAAATCACCTAGAATAGGGCCTGGTAGATAACAAGGGCTAAATAAACATTAGTCCCTTTTTCCTTCTCTCTGCCATTGCAATATTCATTTGTGATTTCAGTTTTCTTCAAAAAGAAAATTATTTTTCATTGAGCACATGCTGTAAGTCAGGAGCTCTTTATGACCTCATTAAATCTTTACAACTCCCCCATGTGGTAGGTTCCATTTACTATCCCATGCCACAGATGAGGAACAGAGTCACAGAGAAGTTTGTCAATTTGCCTAATACTGATGCAGAAGCTAGAAAGAAATTATTTAGGCAGTTAGTGAGGGTAAAAGAGTTCTCGGCAAGGTTTCCCCTTTAATAAAAAGCAGCCCCCAAATCATTTCTTTTCTAACAAAGATCACCCTGAAAAATCGAGCTGCAGACATAGAAAAGCATACTAGAAGCTTGCATGGGTGAATGCCAGCAGCTATGCCAATAGGAAAAGGCTACCTGGGGGCCAGGCATGTTCAACATGGAGGCTCCATCTTCCCTTTTCTTTTTCAACCAGGTGTACAATAAAGGAACAGGCAACGTGATGCAGGCCAGGTAGAGAACCATCTGCATAATAAAAGATTAGGGTGGGACGGCCAGCTTCTTTGCATGCCATGTAAATGATACACCTAGTCCGACCAATCTTTTGGGCCCTATGTAAATCAGACACTGCCTCCTCAAGCTCATTTATAAAACTCCCTGCATTTCATCATGGAACTGGCAACCCATTTTTCTCCAGCATCCCTCTCTGGGCTGAGAGCTCTTCTCTTTCTTTTGCCTACTAAACTTCCACTCTTAACCACACTCTGGTGTGTTCACATCCTTGATTTCCAGCAATGAACCTCAGGTATTACCCGAGATAAGTGACATTGCTTCAATTATCACCCAAATAGTGATGATGACCTCAGCACACCTATAATCTAATCCTAAACCACTATACTGCACCCTTCCTTCCTTCCTTCCTTCCTTCCTTCCTTCCTTCCTTCCTTCCTTCCTCCCTCTCTCTCTCCCTCCCTTCTTTCTTTCTTTCCCCTTCCCCTCCCCGTCCCTTCCCTTTCTTTTTTTTTGACAGGGTTTTGCTCTGTCACCCAGGCTGGACTACAGTGGGGTGATCTCAGCTCACTGCAACCTTGACCTTCCGAGCTCAATCAACCCTCCCACTTCAGCCTCCCGAGTAGCTGGAACTATAGACACACACCACCACCCTCAGCTAATTTTTGTATTTTCAGTAGAGGTGGGGTTTCATCATGTTGCCTAGGCTGGTCTCAAACTCCTGGCCTCAAGCAATCCTTCCACCTCGGCCTCCCAAAGTGCTAAGATTACAGGCGTGAGCCACCACACCCAGCCATACTTTGTCTTTTTAAAATAAGAAGAGTGGGGCCGGGCACCGTGGCTACGCCTGTATTCCCAGCATTTTGGGACGCTGAGGTGGGCGGATCACCTGAGGTCAGGAGTTTGAACCAGCCAGGCCAACATGGTGAAACCCCGTCTCTACTAAAAATACAAAAAATTAGCCAGGCGTGGTGGTGCACACCTATAATCCCAGCTACTTGGGAGGCTGCGAAAAGAGAATCGCTTGAACCCAGGAGGCAGAGGTTGCAGTGAGCTGAGATCGTGCCATGCCTGGGTGACAGAGCAAGACTTTGTCTCAAAAAATAAATAAAATAAAATAAGAGAGTGGGATTCAATGATGTCTAATATTTTTGGCTGTTGTGTGATTCTATAACTCTACAGCACTATCAGATGGCAAGGACAAGAAAAACAAGTACACAATGGGCACATATAAACCATCAAGATGCAGTCTAGGCCGGGCGCGGTGGCTCACGCCTGTAATCCCAGCACTTTGGGAGGCCGAGGCAGGCGGACAGATCACGAGGTCAGGAGATCAAGACCATCCTGGCTAACACAGTGAAACCCCATCTCTACTAAAAATACAAAAAATTAACCGGGAGTGATGGCGGGCGCCTGTAGTCCCAGCTATGCGGGAGGCTGAGGCAGGAGAATGGCGTGAACTCTTGGGGGCGGAGCCTGCAGTGAGCCGAGATCCCACCACTGCACTCCAGCCTGGGTGAAAGAGCGAGACTCCTTCTCAAAAAAAAAAAAAAAAAAAAAAAAAAAAAAAAGATGCAGTTTAACCAACTGATGTCCCACTGTCCTGGTTCCTCCCAGAACCTGGAAGGTTTCCACAGCCAGGATCAGTTAGGCTTAACTAGGGCTTCAGCTCCTTAACTGTTATTTGCTTAGGCATGATCAACTGAGTCAGCCCGGACTTAAGTAACTTTTAAAATTGAACCAGTACCGACCAACAATGTAGACCCCTCCATTTTTTTTAAATTACAGGTGTGATGAAAACTTGAAATGGTAACACAATGGCAAAAGTCTTTTTTTTTTTTTTTTTTTGAGACGGAGTGTCACGGTGCTCGTCTCCTGGAGTGCAATGGCGCAATCTCAGCTCACTGCAACCTCGGCCTCCCGAGTTCAAGCGATTCTCCTTCCTCAGCCTCCCGAGTACCTGGTACTACAGGTGCACGCCACCACGCCCAGCTAATTTTTGTATTTTTAGTAGAGACAGGTTTTCACCACGTTGGCCAGGCTGGTCTCGAACTCCTGACCTCAGGTGATCCTCCCACCTTGGCCTCCCAAAATGCTGGGATTACAGGCGTGAGCCACTGCGCCCAGCCAGCAAAAATCTTTAAATGCATTTACTAACGTTTACCATCCTGCTTGCTAATTGGAGATTATTCAGTCACTTTTACAATATAGTAATTGAATTTGGCTCCAGGCCATAATAAACATTCTGACCCATTAAATTAAGCCTACAAGCAAAATCACTCTATTCCTTTGCTCAAGCTACAAACACATCTCTCACAGGCAGCCACAGGCAGAATATTACAAGTTTTATAATATTCATGTGTCAAATGGCAAGACCTCCAATTAAAATGCTCATAGAAAACAGTAACCTTTATGATATCTATACTTCCAAAGTTATACCTTTAGGCTTTTTTTTCTTAATGTTTTTATCTTTCCTTTTCAACTACTGCAAACACAATTTAGTGTGACTACATATGAGCTAGGCATGGACTCAGTTCTAAAGTTGCTGAAAAGTGAAAGAAGAGAACAGCTGCAGCACTTCCAGAGTATGCTGGCTGAGATGTATTGATAGAAAATAAGCTGTAAACCAGCTCCAGCAATACTATTTGTGTTTGTGCCTTTTGCAGATTGTATTTCATCACTGCTCTTCATAGAACATTAATAGATTAGACACAGCCTTTGGTCTAAAACAAGAAAAAGACTTTTATAGAAATGTTAACTTCATTTCCTTTTGTTTCACTTGCTTACCAATATAAAACATCAATACTGCAGTGTAGATATTGAACAGTTGCCACAGACAACCAAATTCATTAGTAAATTAGGCTATACCATCTCAGATAACTTATTCCCAGTTAGGCAAAAGGAATAATCAGAATTAGTCAGAATTGAGAGAATTACAGTATACTAGAGAGTTCATTGGTTTATCCAGCTCGTTACTGTTTTAAGTACAGTCATGCATTGCTTAATGACAGGGATATGTTCTGAGAAATGTGCTTTTAGACAATTTGGCATTGTGTAAACATCATAGAGTATACTTACACAAACCTAGACGGTATAGCCTACTACATGCCGAGGCTTTATGGCATAGCCACTGCTCCTAGGCTACAAACCTGTATAGCGTGTTACTGTTCTGAATACTGTAGGCAACTGTAACACAATTTTAAGTATTGGTGTACCTAAACATAGAAAAAGTATAGTGAAAATATATTATTATCTTATGGTACCATCATCACATATGCAGCCTTTTGTTGAAACCTCATTATGCATAACTGCATTAAAGACAGTGCCGGCAAAGCACCTACACACTAAGCTACAATCCTTTTATCTTCATTCCTCAATAAATATCAAGTTCACTTCTAACGATTTATTAAAGAACAACACAAGTCTATATTTGGTTCATAAATGAAAACCATCTGAAACTAAGAGTTTAAGTGGAAGATATGTAACAGCAGAGAGTCCCTGGAGATCAAGAGACAATGTGGGCCAGGCACGGTGGCTCACATCTGTAATCCCAGTACTTCGGGAGGCTGAGGCAGGTGGATCACCTGGGGTCAGGAGTTTAAGACCAGCCTGGCCAACAGGGCGAAACCCCGTCTCTACTAAAAATACAAAAAAAATTAGCCAGGTGTGGTGGCACACACCTGTAATCCCAGCTACTAGGGAGGCTGAGGCAGGAGAATTGCTTGAACCTGGGAGGCGGAGGTTGCAGTGAGCCGGGATTGTGTCATTCACTCTAGCCTGGGCAACAAGAACGAAACGCCGTCTCAAAAAAAAAAAAAAAAAAAAAAAAAAAAAAAAAAAGACGTTATGGACGCTGAAGTTTTATTTATTAATTTTTTATTGTATTTTATTTTTTCTTGAGACGGAGTCTCGCTCTGTCGCCCAAGCTGGAGTGCAATGGTGTAATCTTGGCTCGCTGCAACTGCTGTCTCCTGGATTCAAGCAATTCTCCTGCCTTAGCCTCCGGAGTAGCTGGAACTACAGGTGCGTGCCACCATGCCTGGCTAATTTTTGTATTTTTAGTACAGATGGGGTTTCACCATGTTGACCAGGCTGGTCTTGAACTGACCTCAGGTGATCCACCCACCTCAGCCTCCCAAAGTGCTGGGATTACAGGTGTGAGCCACCGTGCCTAGCCTGAAGTTTTAATTTTGAATAACTTCTGTGTCTCAAAATATTCATCTTCTGGTTTTTTCCCAAGTATTTTTAAATGTAAACACTATTCTTAGCTCCTCGACAGTTAAAAACACAGGCTATAGTTTGCTGACTTCTGCTCTCCATAGAGAAATAATAAAATCAGAAAGGGGCTAGGGATGTGATAGCCCTGAAGAGCTAGAATAAGGAATTTAAATTAATCTGGAAGACAATGGGGACAAGGCATAGGTTTCTGAGCAAGAACCTTTTGAGATCAGAGCTATACTTAAGAAAGATTTACTTGGCAGTAATGGAAAGGAAGGAGAGATTAGAAGACAACAATCAGCCTAATCCAGACTGGTTGCTTTGAGAAACGAAAAGAAGAAAAAAGATATGAAAGGAAACTTCAACAGAACATTCGTTGGAAAAAAAAAGAGGAATGGTTTAATTTATCTGGCAAGAACAAGTAAAAGTTTCAATTTCTAGAAAGAAGGAGAAAAAAGGAGATTTTTGCATTCTCATTCTCTAGTGCCATCATTATAGTATATAACTTCAGCCTACTAATTGAGGAATTTGCCTTTTTACGGAAGCTTTAGAACAGCCCAAGTTGGAGCTTCCAGTTCAGAGACAGAGTCTTCTGGTATATGTCAGTTGAAATGTGGCAATCATGTTTTGGTTTTACAGATGTAATAGGTATGGTAGTTTCAGAGATGGCTTATTTATTTATGGCCCTTTTTACTCCAGAGACTTCCCAAATTAGGAAAGAGTATTCATACGGCTTACATAGATACATCACTGCCTTCAGAAGTTTTAAGTCATTCTTCTATGACTCACAATTTTTTTTTTTTTTTTTTTTGAGAGGGAGTCTCGCTCTGTCGCCCAGGCTGGAGTGCAGTGGCGCAATCTCGGCTCACTGCAAGCTCCGCCTCCCGGGTTCACGCCATTCTCCTGCCTCAGCCTCTCCGAGTAGCTGGGACTACAGGCGCCCGCCACCACGCCTGGCTAATTTTTTTGTATTTTTAGTAGAGACGGGGTTTCACCGTGGTCTCGATCTCCTGACCTCGTGATCCACCCGCCTCGGCCTCCCAAAGTGCTGGGATTACAAGCGTGAGCCACCGCGCCCGGCCGACTCAGAATTTTTATCTATCCTTTCTTGTTCTGACAGGGGAAAAAAAAAACTGCAGTGCTGAAAATGCAACCAATTCAACATTAAAGTATGTAACTACTCTCATTCTATGGACTCAAATTTGGAAGCTGGGTAGGGGGGGTCAGAGAAAGGAGGGGCGGAAACAGACACAAACACAATTAGTTCCAATTCATGATAACAACCATAGTCAAATATTTTAGGAACACAGCAAAGGGAGAGATTTATTTCAACTGAGCAGCCTGGGAAGAGCTTCATGAAGAGAATGACATCTGCACTGGGCCCATTCTAACGAGAGAGGAAGGGCAACTCCAGGCAGTGGAAGAGTACAAACAATAACAACAAGGCCGGGCGTGGTGGCTCACGCTTGTAATCCCAGCACTTTGGGAGGCCGAGGTGGGCGGATCACGAGGTCAGGAGATCGAGACCACGGTGAAACCCCGTCTCTACTAAAAATACAAAAAATTAGCCGGGCGTGGTGGCGGGCGCCTGTAGTCCCAGCTACTCGGAGAGGCTGAGGCAGGAGAATGGCGTGAACCCGGGAGGCGGAGCTTGCAGTGAGCCGAGATCGTGCCACTGCACTCCAGCCTGGGCGACAGAGCGAGACTCCGTCTCAAAAAAAAAAAAAAAAAAAACAACAAAAAGATGAGGGGGAAATACGGAACTTATTTCTCTTATTTCCAAAGTGGTACATGTTCATTGTTACGGTAAAAGCCACAATGGTAAGAAAAAGTTTTTCATTAAAACAATTCTTTAACCTGAAATCTTACCATTCAATCCTGCCACCGAGAGTATGTACTCTTCCACATATATATCATAAACAGATTACCCTACTGTTTTATCTCTCTCTCTCTCTTTTTTTTTTTTTTTTGAGACAAGGTCTTGCTCTGTTGCCCAGGTCAGAATGCAGTGGGGCGATCATGGTTCACTGCAGCCTCAATCTCCAGGGCTCAAGTGACCCTTCTGCCTCAGCCTCCTGAGTCGCTGGGACTACAGGTGTGCACCACCATGCCCACCTAATTTTTATATTTTTTGTAGAGACAGGGTTTCGCCATGTTGCCCAGGCTGCTCTCAAACTCCTGAGCTCAAGTGATCCACCCACCTCGGTCTCCCAAGGTGTTGGGATTATAGGCATGAGCCATCAAGTGATTGACCCTGTTTTTTCTTAATGTCTTACCAGCATAGATATCTGTCCCTCCCAGCTTGGAATACATATCAGAGTCATTAAAAAACATTGGCATTCCTGAATTCAAGCCCTTCCTTATGCGCCATCCTTTGAGCTCTCATTTCAACTAGATTGTTTGTGTTTTCTTACAGCATCTCTCTAGGTGGATCCATGCTACCAGCTATTGTATTTAGTTTTTCTTTTTCCAAGTGAGATCACATGACTTCTTTCATATTCAACTTCAATAAAATCATTGATGAGATCTTTTAGATTTAATAAGAATTCTAGGTTTTCTGCCCTGCGTCTCAAAGTAAGCTCGTTTGCATAATTAAAATATTTGCACTCCGACACCACCAATTACTGGCTCTGGACAAGTTACTCAAATTCTCTCAGCCTTAGTTTCCTTACCTGTAAAATAGAGATAATAACCATAGTGCTCCCCTGAAAATAAATTAGTAATTTTTTTTTTTTTTTGAGACAGAGTTTCATTCTTGTTGCCCAGGTTGGAGTGCAATGGCATGATCTCGGCTCACTGCAACCTCCACCTCCTGGGTTCAAGCAATTCTCCAGCCTCAGCCTCCTGAGTAGCTGCGATTACAGGCATCCGCCACCAGGCCCGTCTAATTTTTGTATTTTTAGTAGAGACAGGGTTTCACCATTTTGGCCAGGCTGGTCTCGAACTCCTGACCTCAGGTGATCTGACCATCTCAACCTCCTAAAGTGCTGGGATTACAGGCGTGAGCCACCACGCCGGGCCAATTAGTTATTTTTAAAACATTTACTTTACTGATTCATTTTCAAAATCGAGAACACTATGAATCCAAATATAAATTAAGTAATAATGAGTCTATCTCTAGAATTGATCTTTTTTTTTCTTCCTCTCCCTCTTGTATTCTACACATGCTGCAGATGGGTCTTTTCTCTATCTGCACTCCTACCACTGCCTGAAGGCAGCTCTTACTCCTCTTGCTTGAATGGATGGCTCTCCAACCCCAGTGTCTCACCAGCGCTCCAATCTATCTTCCTCACTGCTACCAGGATTATTTTACCAAAATTTTATACATCAGCTTAAACACCTCTGTTTCGGGAGGGGAACATCACACACCGGGGCCTGTAGGGGGATGGGGGACAAGGGGAGGGAGAGCATTAGGACAAATACCTAATGCATGTGGGGCTTAAAACCTAGATGATGAGTTGATAGGTGCAGCAAACTACCATGGCACATGTATACCTATGTAACAAACCTGCACGTTCTGCACGTGTATCCCAGAACTTAAAGTAAAATAAAGTAAAAATAATAATAATAAAAGATTTCTCTGTTTTCTAACATCCAACTCTTAGTATGTTCCTCTTCTAGGAATTATCCTGTAAATATACTTGCACATACATAAAATGACATATTTGTGTCATTCTTTACCATATTGTCTGAAACAGCAACAGATCACAAATAACCAAAGATCCTTCCATAAGAGTCTAGTTTAATAAATTATCTACAACCATCAAGGGACTATTATTTAACTGTCAAAAGAAGAGAAAGTTCTGTAGATACAAACAAGAAATGTTCCCCAAAACATGCAAAGGATGAAAAAAAAAATCAAGAAACAGGACAAGACAGCATAACAGGTCTTCATTTGTATGAAAGGGGACTAGTTACTGCCAGATTGTGCACAAACTATCTCTAGAAGCATATCCAAGACATTGGGTTTCTTAAGTGCATCAGTTTCCTATGAGGAGGGAAACTGGGTGGCTGGAGTTCAAGGGGGAAAGGGAGACTTTTCACTGTATACCTTTACCTTTTAAATTTTGAACCAGGTGAATCCTATACCTATTCAAAAACTGAAGTTAGTTTTGTTTTTTTTCAACTGATTTATGTCATCTGAGTCCCTTCACAAGGACACAATCCACCTTAACAGTCTCATTACTAAAGCTTCCCCATTCCCTAACTGCACATTCACATCCTTGTATCTTTGTATTCACTCTGCACAGAAGGTATTCCCATTTTATCTTTGTATTCACTCTGCACAGAAGGTATTCCCATTTTCTCTGGCTGGCAAACTTCCTCATGCTTCAAACACTGCCTCTCTAAAGTGGAATGAACTTCCCTTCCTGCCTTACTGCCATATTATGCAAAAGGGCCTTTGGCCTGCTTTCATTCCATGTTTGTCCTTGGCATCAGAGGCTAAGTTCACAGTCCTAGCCCAAGTCCATCAGAAGCTTACATTCCAGCTGGGCACGTGGCTTACATCTGTAATCCTAGCACTTTGGGAGGCCAAGGCGGGTAGATCACATGAGCCCAGGAGTTCAAGACCAGCCTGAGCAACATGGTAAAACCCCATTCTATAAATATATGTATATATATATATATATATATATACACACACACACACACACACACACACACAAATTAGCCAGACATGGTGGCATGCACCTGTAGTAGTCCCAGCTACTTGGGAAGCTGAGGTGGGAGGATGGCTTGAGCCTGGGAGGCTGAAGTTGTAGTGAGCTGAGATCATGCCACTGCACTCCAGCCTGGGCAACAAAACCAGACCCTGTCTCAAAAAAAAAAAAAAAAAAAGAAAAAGAAAAAGAAAAAGAAGCAGCAGCAGCTTACACCCTTCAGAGACAGAGTTCAGGCCTCTTAAGGTATTAAACGTATGATGAAATAGCAGCATTATAGCAGCATTATTCACAATAGCCAAAAGGTGGAAGCAATCCAAATGTCCATCAATGGATGAATGGGTAAACAAATGTGGTATGCACATACAATGGAATATAATTCAGCCTTAAAAAGGAAGGAAATTCTGACACATGCTACAACTTGGATGAACCTTGAAGACATTATTCTAAGCGAAATAAGCCAATCACAAAAGGACAAATACTATATGATTTCCATTATATAGAGCATATCACATACTGTATGTTATACAGTATTTACAAACACTGTATGATTCCACTTACATAGAGTAGTCAAATTCACAGAGACAGAAAGAATGGTGGTTGCTGGGCTAGGAGGAATGAGAAATGGGAGTTTAGTTGGGGAAAATAAAAAGGTTCTGGAGGTATGTGATGGTAATGGTTGCACAACAATGTGGATGTACTTAATGCCACAGATCTATACACTTAAAAATGGTAAAAATTGTAAAACTAACATTATGTACATTTTACCAAAATTTAAAAAGAGTGAGAGACTCCTGCAGTCTCAAAACAATAAGATTATCCTGACATTTTACCAGATTTTTTTTTTCTTTTTGAGACAGAGTCTTGCTCTGTTGCCCAAGCTAGAGGGCAGTGGCACAATATCTAGCTCAAGCAATCCTCCCACCTCAGTCTCCCAAGTAGCTGGGACTAACGGGCGTACACCACCATGCCTAGTTAATTTTTGTACTTTTTGTAGAAAAGGAGTTTCGTCATGTTGCCCAGGCTGGTCTCGGACTTCTACGCTCAAGCAATCTGCCTGCCTCAGCCTCCTAAAAGTGCTAGGATTACAGGCATGAGCCACCTTACCCAGCCTTCACCAGATTTTAAAGGTGCCTTGCTATTCTCGCTCTGGTATTAAGCTCTTATAGTTTATAGTTTCTAGACTCCAAGAAAAACAAGAACAACAAGAAATGACAATTTTAAGTATAATAAAAGAACAAGAGACTATCAAAACTGAAGCAGATTTTGAAAAAGATTCAAAGGGAATTATAGAAGGGAAAAAGACTGTCATTTAGGCCAGATGTGGTGGCTCATGCCTGTAATCCCAAGACTTTGGGAGGCCCAGGCAGGAGGATCCCTTGAGCTCAAGAGTTCAAGACCAGCCTGGGAAACACAGGGAGACCCCATTATTTACAAAAGCAAATAAATAAAAAGAAAAAAGGCTGAGCATAGTGGCTCATGCCTATAATCCCAAAACATTGGGAGGCTAAGATGGGCAGGTCACTTGAGGTCAGGAGTTCAAGATCAGCCTGACCAACATGGTAAAACCCTGTCTCTACTAAAACTACAAAAATTAGCCTGATGTAGTGGTGGATGACTGTAATCCCAGATACTTGGGAGGCTGAGGCAGGAGAATCGCTTGAACCTGGGAGGCGGAGGTTGCAGTGAGCCAAGGTCGCACCACTGCCCTCCAGCCCGGGCAACAGAGTGAGACTCCCTCTCAAAAAAAAAAAAAAAAAAAAAAGAAAAAGAAAAAGAAAGAAAAAAAGGAAAAGACTATCATTTAAATTAAAAATTCAGTGAAGGGATTAAATGGCATATTAGAAACTACTACACAAGAATTAGCAAACTGGAAGAACTGAATTAATTACCAAGTGGGAAATATAAACATTTTTTTTTTGGAGACAGAGTTTCCCTCTGTCACCCAGGCTGGAGTGCAGTGGCACTACAACCTCCACCTCCCACGTTCCAGCGATTCTCCCGCCTCAGCCTCCCGAGTAGCTGGGATTACAAGCGCAAGCCACCACACCCGGCTAATTTTTCGTGTTTTTAGTAGAGATGGGGTTTCACCATGTTGGCCAGGCTGGTCTCAAACTCCTGACCTCAAGTGATCTACCCGCCTCGGCCCCCCAAAGTGCTAGGATTACAGGTGTGAGCCACAGGGCCTGGCCAAAAATTGTTTTAATATCCTTTTATTACTCAGGAGAATAGTAAAGATGCTAATTAATTTAAGACTTTGAAATTAAATATCCATGGCAAAAAACTTCTTGAAAAACTAGAAATACTGAGTTTAACCTCTAAACTAGTAGTTAAGGTCTCCTAATCTCACTTTTCAACTCTATTACTCCTATATTTGGTAGGAATCTGAAAGTGATTCTATCCCTTTTTTCAGGCAAGAGATATTAAGTTAGTCTAGTATCCGGAATAGAATGTACTCATTAAATATTTGATAAACTGCTGGCATGGTGACACACCTGTAATCCCAGCACTCTGGGAGGCTGAGGTGGGAGAATCGCTTGAGCCCAGGAGTTCAAGACCAGCTTGGGCAACATGGCAGAAACCCCATCTCTACAAAAAATACAAAAATTAGCCAGGTATGGTAGTGCACGCATGTAGTCCCAACTACTCAGGAGACTAATGCAGGCTTGAGCCTGGGAGGTAGAGGTTGCAGTGGGCTGAGATCACACCACTGTACTTCAGCCTGAACAACAGAGTGAGACCCTGTCTCAAAACTAAATTGGCTGTTCCAGAATATGATGAATTGCATTTCACAAATGCATAATATTTCTCAACTCTACCTGGAAAGCTGGTTCTATCTTATTATTTCAGTGAATGGCCTGGGTGCCTCTTTGGGATTTTTGTTTTGCTTTTTTTCTTTTTTTTTTTTTTAAAGAAAATAGGACACTGGCCGGGCATGGTGGCTCATGCCTGTAATCCCAGCACTTTGGGAGGCTGAGGCAGGTGGATTGCTTAAGTCCAGAAGTTCAAGACCAGCCTGGGCAACATGGCAAAACCCCGTCGCTGCTAAAAATACAAAAAAATTAGCCAGGCATGGCTGTGCATGCTTGTAGTCCTAGCTACTGGGGAGGCTGATGTAGGAGAATCACCCGAACTCAGGAGGTTGAGGCTGCAGTGAGCCGAGATCGAGCCATTGAACTCCAGCCTGGGTGACAGAATGAGACCCTGTCTCCAAAAAAAGAAAAGAAAAGAGAAAAGAAAAGACAATGAATGCTTCAGTTAAAACCCTAAATCCTAAACCCTAATTCTTGCTTCAAATTGGAAAATATATATATACTTTTTCCCTCACTATTGCTTCTAACAAAATAACTGTAAATTAAAAATTTAGATGTCTATCTTTAAGCATGGGAAACTGGCAATCAAAGGTTCAAGCACCTAAAACTGTGAGTGATATTTTCCCCACAGTTGGTAAAACTGTATATTCCACAACATATGGAATTCTACTGAAAGCTTTCATTGGCATTTTGCCTTGTTGAATAAAAGTTAGAAGCTATGCTTAGACTTTTTTTTTTTAAGTCAACACTGCCTTTTCATTAGACTAACATTTAAAATATGACTTAAAATCATGGGAAAATACAGTAATGATAAAATCTAACACTCATAAAGCTCTTAGCTCTGTGTCAGGAATAGTTATAAACATTTTAATGAACTAATTTAACCCACACAACAACATTATGAGCCAGGTACTATCTTTAGCTTTGTTTTACATAGGAGGATCATGAGAAATGGAGATTAAATAACTTCCCCAATGTTACCTATCTTGAAGGTGTCAACAGTGGGATTTAAAAATAAGGAGTTTAATGCTTAACCATTATACTACCGTACTGCTTCCCAAAATTTTTATCATGTGCTGATTATCATATGCTGATTTATCTAGTATCTATATCTAAAGTGTGACTTTGGTATTTGCTAACTCATACTACCGCATTTTGCCAAAGATGGCTATTCTGCTCATTTGCAAAAGGTCAAAACTAATAGACAATTCCACATCCATGTTTATTTTTTTATTTACACTTACATATTCTGTATAATCCTGTGCTGGGCTGTGCAGGATTATCCCCATCTGCACCCCAGGACTCTGTGCCTAGACTTTTTTCACTCAGAGAACACAAATTAGATGGTCCTCTTGCATGCAGTGCCCTGTGTTAAGCAATTATTTACAGCTACTTTCCTAATTGGCAGTTAAATTTCACCAAGATTCAACCACAGCCTGATATATATTTCTCCAAAGAAGCTTAAAACTTCTTCTGGAAGGCCAGAAAATGGCCTTCCTATTTGTTTATTCAACAAATACTTTACTCCACAAGGCAAGATCCTACTATATGCCAAGCACCATGATGGATACTAAAAATTCAGAGACAAACACAGCAGAGCCAATATTTGCCCCTGAGGCTCTGGTGGGGAGAGATGTTAAACAGTGAATAATCACACAAATAATTAATTACAATTGTGATAAGCATAATAAGGAAAAAATATAGAAAGTACATGATAGAAGGGCTTAACCTAGCTTAGAGGTAGTCAGGGAAAGTGTCCCTGAAAAATGGACATTTACTATGAAAACTGAGGATTAGTAGAAATTATCCAAGTAAAGAAGTACAGAAGAGTACATCAGGCAGAAGGAAGGCCAACAGGAAGCACTGTGCTTTGGAGGAAACAAAAACCCAGTGAGTTTGGGCAGCCACAAGCAGAAAGCAGCTGAGGCCAATGCTCAAAGGTCTCTTCTTAACTAGGTAGCCCACCACCTCCTCACTCCTCTCATACCATACCAGTCTCGATCTGCTGCTGGCCCACTGTATGTGTGTCACTCTTCCCCCACATCACTACCACTTCACATCTTCTCCATGACTCCAAAGAATAAAAACCACTGTATTTGTAGTAGTTAACACACAACTCTTTAAGAAGAATAATATAAATTCTGCAACAATTATATTGGTGGAGAGAATGTGAATAAATCTTTTTTATCAGATTATTGATTTCTCTGTGTTTTAGGCAACTTGAGGCCAGAGACCATATCTTATATATCTCAACACCGAGCAATGTGCATAGCTGGATTTTGACAAGTAATTTTACTATTTGGGGAGAATTGCAGAATGAGAAATTTAAGTGTTGCTGATCTACATTTTTTCTTATATAAGATTTACTAGCCTATTCATATATCCTTATCTATTTTAATTGCAAGAATAAAAACATGTTATCCACCTGGTAGATAAAAGATGAGCCAGTTCTCCAGGGATGGAGAGAGGACAAAGAGAACGCTGGAAACACAAGAAAGCTATATAACAAAGGTCCCTCAACTCTCAACTCTAACAACTGTGCCATTTCTTTCTTCACAGAAAGCTTACTCATGGGAATAACTTAAGCTTATTTCAAAAGAAGGAATGACTTTGACTTGGATGGTGGCCAGCTGTGGTAAGAAGTGCAGTGAAATTCAGCCACTTTCCCCTTAAAAGTCACTCAACTGGAAATTTTATCAGTGGGAAATTCTCTAAGGGCCAAAGACTCTATTTTCTGCAGCTTAACAACATTTGTAAAACATTTTGAGTTCTAAGATTCACCACCTCTCTCCTCTATACACACACACCCCACACTTAGGCCAATCCAGTGTGCTAACTTCTGATAGAAGTGACATGGAATTTTTTGGAATCTAAAAGTTCAAAATATGTACCCAACACAATATAATATCATTTATGAATCTTTGTTTCTCTTTGAGACTGTATAAATATTTGGTACATAGCAACATTTGAGGGCAGGAAAAGAGAAACATCATGCCTTCCAGTGGAGGCAAGAGATAATCAGCTATCCTTATTATCATGAAATAACCTAAAATGACTAGCTGGTATATTAAATATCAGAACATAACACACTTAATTGAAGAACTACCATGAGCAGGGGACTATGGTAAACACAGAACCAATAATATGAAGAATAAAACCCAGTCCTTGCCCTCCAGAAACCAACAGTCTAAAGGGAGACACCCTAGGAGAGTAAGGAGGGGAGGGGGAAGAAAATTTGATATGAAATCCATCATTCAAGGACTGATGATCCAGTATATGACGACACAAATTCTACAGATCTACCAAGGGACTTCAAAGAAGGCAGTGAGTTCCCCATTTCCTATGTCTAATTATACAAGTTCCCTTTTACCTAACACTCTATCCCACTCTACCTCTTTGCATACATGCAGTGCACATACTTAATTTAATCAATGGTTTTTGACCCCATGTCTTTTTTTTTTTTTTTTTTTGAGACAGTTTCACACTTGTTGCCCACGCTGGAGTGCAACGGCGCAGCTCACTGCAACCTCTGCCTCCTGGGTTCAAACGATTCTCCTGCCTCAGCCTCCCAAGTAGCTGGGATTACAGGCACCTGTCACCATGCCCAGCTAATTTTTTGAATTTTGTTTTTTTTTTTTTTTTTTTGAGGTGGAGTCTCGCTCTGCCGCCCAGGCTGGAGTGCAGTGGCGCGATCTCGGCTCACTGCAAGCTCCGCCTCCCGGGTTCACGCCATTCTCCTGCCTCAGCCTCTCCGAGTAGCTGGGACTACAGGCGCCCGCCACCACGCCCGGCTGATTTTTTTATATTTTTAGTAGAGACGGGGTTTCACCGTGGTCTCGATCTCCTGACCTCGTGATCCGCCCGCCTCGGCCTCCCAAAGTGCTGGGATTACAAGCGTGAGCCACCGCGCCCGGCCTAATTTTTTGAATTTTTAGTAGAGATGCGGTTTCGCCATGTTGGCCAGGCTGGTCTCGAACTCCTGACCTCAGGTGATCCACCTGCCTCAGCATCCTAGAGTGCTGGGATTACAGGCGTGAGCCACCGTGCCCAGCCCCCATGTCTTAATAAGTATGTTGAGACCAGAAGTTCGTTCAGGATGAGGTTCATTATCTTGAAGTTATTTCATTTCATATTTTCTGAAACAGCAGTTTCCTATCTAGAGCACAGCTCCCCAAATGGCAGAGAAAGTCTTGAGGTATTTTAAGACAGTGGGTTTCCTCACCTTGCTTTGAAAATTCATGAGCAGGAAAGTGAACTAGAGATGGGTTTTGTTTTTGTTTTTTTTTTTTTTTAACGGTGAAAAGGATAAAAGCTGGTACATCTATATATAGTTAAATTTGTATTTATACCCAGAGAAACATAACTTGGTTTGGAGTAACAAGAAAAAATGATGTAAATCAAGTTCAAGTAGACAGAAATGAAAAAGGCTGAGAAATACTGAGAGAAGATTGCAAATAAAGATAGATTTTCTAAATTTTCAACAATAAAAATGCATTATTTGGTAACAAGAAAAAATATTCTTTCAGACTATATGAAGACACAGCATGATAAAAAGTGATTACTAATAGTATACTGTTCAATAGTATTATTTTTAGTGAGATATGAAAATTAAAATACTTTATGATAAAAATACAAAAGAACAAAATTCCCTACTTACATATTCTCAGCTTCCTTCCCTAATAAATCTTTTTGTAACTTGTTAAGAAGAAAAAGGTAGGCTGGTGCAGTGGCTCACAGCCTGTAATCCCAACACTTTGGGAATCCGAGGCGGATGGATCACTTGAAGTCAGGAGTTTGAGACCGGCCTGGCCAACATGGTAAAACTCTGTCTCTACTAAAAATACAAAAAATTAGCCGGGTGTGTGGCGCATGCTTGTAATCTCGGCTACTTGGGAGGCTGAAGAGGGAGAATCACTTGAACCCAGGAGGCAGAGGTTGCAGTGAGCTGAGATCTCACCACTGCACTCCAGCCTGGGCAACAGAGCAAGACTCCATCTCAAAAAAGTAAAGAAAAAAAAAAAAAGAAAAAGGTGGCTGGGCGCAGTAGTTCACGCCTGTAATCCCAACACTTTGGGAGGCCGAGGGGGTGGTTCATTTGAGGTCAGGAGTTCAAGATCAGCCTGGCCAATAGGTGAAACCCCGTCTCTACTAAAAATACAAAAATTAGCCAGGTGTGGTGACGCATGCCTGTAGTCCCAGCTACTTGGGAGGCAGAAACAGGAGAATTGCTTGAACCCGTGAGGCGGAGGTTGCAGTGAGTCAAGATCATGCTATAGCCTGGGCAACAGAGTGAGACTCTGTCTCAAAATAATAATAATAATAATAATAATAATAATAATAATAATAAATAAGGTAAGACAGCTTTCCTTTCCATAACAATTCCCAACAGAAACAGAATTAAAGCTGGGCACACTGGCTCACATCTGTAATCTCAGCACTTTTGGAGGCTGAGGCAGGCGGATCACGAGGTCAGGAGATCGAGACTATCCTGGCTAACATGGTGAAACCCTGTCTCTACTAAAAATACAAAAAAATTGGCCGGGCGTGGTGGCGGGTGCCTGTAGTCCCAGCTACTCGGGAGGCTGAGGCAGGAGAATGGCGTGAACCCAGGAGGTGGAGCTTGCAGTGAGCCGAGATCATGCCACTGCGCTCCAGCCTGGGCAATAGAGCGAGACTCCGTCTCAAAAAAAAAATAAAAATAAAAAACAGAATTAAATACTAAAATGGCTGGGGGAAAAAAAAAAAGCAGCAGCCACCTAGACAATTTGAAAATTATGTTACCTGAACTTATATGGCCCACTATATTCAAACAATACTGCAAGACTTCTACAGATCCAGGGTACAAGGAAAAGAAAGACACACGAAAGCTTTCAACGGGAGGTCCTTCCTCCAATATATCAAATTTCTTCTCTATCTTTCAGTCTTATTACAGACTTGAATTTTCCCCCCCAAAAGTTAACTCTTAAGGATTTACATTATTTAGCACTGAAAGTTGTTGAAGCTTAAAAATGCCAAGGCAGAAGTTTGTTTTTTATTCTAGTCCTATCTATATGGAAAAGTTTAAGGGCTGACCTGCCGGAGAGCAACAAGAACTGACTGAATGGACCTTCCTCATCAAGAATTCTGACCAAACATCATATTCTAGAAAGAAACCTCTACAAAGAAAGCAGCTAATCTCTGATATTTGCTCATTAAAGACCGCTACTTCTTTTGATACTGCCCTAATGCTGGTTTATTATGTAAAAATACACCCCGCTGTCAGAACCATGACCTAAAGGTTTAATGAAAAGGCTGGGCCCAAATCAGCCAGAAAGCAAAAAAGCAGCAGATCAACTTTGTGATATCTTTGTCTCTTGCCATATGGTTCAGGGAAATAAAGATCCTTTAATGAGGAATTCTGACTCATAGTATGAGACTACATTGTAACCAGCAGGGCTCCAAATAATATATCAACATCTGGTCTAAATCGTTAATTTTAAAAAGGCACTCCCAAGAAGAGAATGCAAAATCCCAACGCCACTTTCAGATAGAAGGCAACATACTCTCACGTTATGAATTTAGTAAGTGATCTGCATAGCTGAAATGACTCTGAAACAGAAAAACCACAACCCAAAATAGCCTGAACACTTTTGTTATGTCAAACAATGGGCAGTTAGCCATTCATTCCTCTCTCTTAGTATATATTTCACTTGTTTCAGTCAAAGCCGATTATAAATTCCGTGAGATGGCTCAAATTTGGCTATACCAGATATTTGAAAGCTGGGGATGGGAAATATTCGTTGTACAATAATTCCTAATACTATATGTTATAAATAAAAATAAATGCTATGCATATGTTCACTTAATTTAAAAATTTAGGCCGGGCACGGTGGCTCATGCCTATAATCCCAGCACTTTGGGAAGCCAAGGTGGGTAGATCACCTGAGGTCAGGAGTTCGAGACCAGACTGGCCAACATGGTGAAACCCCATCTTTACTAAAAATACAAAAAATTAGCCGGCCGTGATGGTGGGTCCCAGCTACTTGGGAGGCTGAGGCAGGAGAATCACTTGCACCCAGGAGGCAGAGGTTGCAGCGAGCGGAGATTGTGCCACTGCACTCCAGCCTGGGCAACAAGAGTGAAACTCCGTCTCAAAAAAAAAAAAAAAAAAAAAATTTAGGCTGAGCGCAGTGGCTCATGCCTGTAATCCCAGCAGTTTGGGAGGCCAAGGCAGGTGGATCACTTGAGGTCAGGAGTTCGAGACCAACCTGACCAACATGGTAAAACCCTTTCTCTACTAAAAACACAAAAATTAGCTGGGTGTGGTGGCACGTGCCTGTAATCCCAAGTACTCAGGAGGCTGAGGCAGGAGAATCACTTGAACCCGGGAGGCGGAGGTTGCAGTAAGCCAAGATTGTCCCACTGCACTCCAGCCTGAGCAACAAAGCGAAACTCTGTCTCAAAAAAAAGTATATTGCATACCTATAACCGGGACAGGCATTTTGTCCCTGCCACTGAGGAACCTACAACTTAGTGAGATGGCAAACACTGAACAAGTATGAGTGTAATAACACAGCATCTCCATGCTATGCTGAACTATAGGCTGTGGATAATGAGGATATTCCTATCATACCCATTTCCTAAGGGTGCAGTGAAAGACTGGGAAGTTGTCAGAAGGCTCTTAAAATGACAATCCTGGCCAGGCACACTGGCTCACATCTGTAATCGCAGCACTTTGGGAGGCCAAGGCAGGTGGATCACTTGAGCCCAGGAGTTCAAGAACAGCCTGGGCAACATGGCAAAACCCCATTTGGATATTTGTTTAAATACTACTAAAAATACAAAAAGAGTTGGGTGTGATGGTGTAAGCCTGTGGTCCCAACTACTCGGGAGGCTGCGGTGGGAGGATCAATGCCCAGGTCGACACTACAGTGAGCCCAGATTGTGCCACTGCACTCCAGCCTGGGCAGCAGAGCGAGACTCTGTCTCAAAATAAATAAATAAATAAAAATAAAAATGACTATATATAAAACATAAACACTTCATAACTATATAAATGATGAGTAATTAAATAAGTACAGGTTAAATATCCCTTATCTGAAATGCTTCAGATCAGAAGTATCTCATATTTCAGATTTTTTTGGATTTGGGAATTTTTGCATATATATCATGAGCTATATTGGAGATAGGACCAAAGGTTAAACACAAAATTCATTTATGTTTCGTATACACCTTATACACATAGCATGAAGGTAATTTTACATAATAGTTGTAATAATTTGTGCATGAAACAAAGTTTTGACTTCTACCCATCACATGAGGTCAGACGTGGAATTTTCCATGAGGGGCGTCATGTCAATACTCAAAAAGTCAGATTTTGGAGCATTTCAGATTTCAGATTTTCAGATTAGAGATACTCAACCTGTGTATGAAATAACCAGGCTAGTTTGTTTTTAAACAAATATCTAAGAAATAGTAAAATTCAAATGAGTCCTATAAAAGTAGTTTGTCCTACTGTTGTCCTTACTCCAGGACTGTAACAGGAGGACCCAATCTAAGCTACTGTTGCTGATACCAGAGGACTTTTGCCCTCTTACTTTGTCCATTTAGAGTTATATCAGCTCTATTTATAAAACAGCTTTAGAAAAGCCCAGTTTTCCACTGTGTGGATGTAAACAAACATTTAAGTTGTGGTTCCATTAAAATTTAAACATAGCTGTAGCCCTGCATATCCTTGAGTTCCACATCTATGGATTCAACCAACTGGAGATCAAAAATATACAAATAAAAATAGGCCGGGTGCAGTGGCTCACACCTGTAATCCCAGCACTTTGGGAGGCCAAGGCGAGCGGATCACCTGAGGTCAGGAGTTCAAGAGCAGCCTAGCTAACAAGGTAAAACCCCGTCTCTACTAAAAATACAAAAATTAGCCAGGCATTATGGTGGATGCCTATAATCCCAGCTACTCAGGAGGCTGAGGTGGGAGAATCTCTTGAACCTGGGAGGCAGAGGTTGCAGTGAGCTGACATCATGCAATTGCACTCCAGCCTGGGTAAAAGAGTGAGGCTCTGTCTCAAAAAAAATAAATAAAAATAAAAATAAAAAACAATACAACAATAAAAATAAAAATAAAAAAACAGCATAATTATTTATAACATTTACATCATATTAGGTATTACAGTATAAGTAATCTAGAGATGACAAAGTATACAGGAGGATGTGCATAGGTTATATGCAAATACCACAGCACTTTATATAAGTAACTTGAGTATCTGCAGATTTTGGTATCCGAGGGGGGGGGTCCTGCAACCAATCCCCTATGGATACCGACGGATAACTGCCCATCTCCAAAAATCTTCTGTTCTCTCAGTCACATGAGTAAATGTTAAAAATGACTGGAACAAAATATATATGTCTCTGGCTGGGTGCAGTGGCTCACACCTGTAATCCCAGCACTTTGGGAGGCCAAGGCGGGTGGATCACATGAGGTCAGGAGTTTGAGACCAGCCTGGCCAACATGGTGAAACCCCATCTCTACTAAAAATACAAAAAATTAGCCAGGCGTGGTGGCACATGACTGTAATCCCAGCTACTCAGGAGGCTGAGACAGGAAAATCACTTGAACCTGGGAGGCAGAGGTTGCAGTGAGCTCAGATCGCACCACTGCACTCCAGCCTGGGCAACAGAGCGAGACTGCATCTCAAAAAAGAAAAAAAATAAAAAATATATATCTATATAGATATAGATATCTGTCTCATTCTTACATCTCTTTTGATGTAGGAACAGCTTTACAAATGAAACTTCATGATTCCCCAAGGAATCTACAAAGTTATTTTAAATATGATTTCATTCTAAAAGGCTTCAAGCTAAGCAGTCACATATACCACAAAAACTCTTCATCTGTTTTGCAGGCATACTTTTGTGCTGATCTGTATCTACTCTAATTTCTCAAAAAAGAAATGCTGTGGGTCAGGCGCGGTGGCTCACGTCTGTAACCACAGCACTTTGGGAGGCCGAGGAGGGTGGATGGCCTGAGGTCAGGAAATCAAGACCACCCTGGCCAATATGGTGAAACCTAGTGTCCACTAAAAATACAAAAATTAGCCGGGCATGGTGGCACATGCCTGTAATCCCAGCTACTCGGGAGGCTAAAGCAGGAGAATCACTTGAACCCAGGAAGCGGAGGTTGCGGTGAGCCGAGATCGCACCACTGCACTCCAGCTTGGGCAACAGAGTGAGACTCCATCTCAAAAAAAAAAGAAAAGAAAAGAAATAAAAGAAAAGAAACGCCGTGAAATTGGATGTGGCTATGAAACAAGCTTACCTTCACATCATTCTTCCCATATAGGCCATTCATGCAGGCTATGCTAAAGCCAGGCTCTAAACAGATACTGTTGCCAGTCCCAGGACAAATGGAACCTCTATGACTAACAGCATTCCTGTTGCTTCTGATTCTAGATGGGAAACCTCCACTGATATTTAACAACTTTGCTCTAAGTAGATGTGGAATGGTGGTGTGAAAAAAAGCAGAGGATCTGGAACAACAGACCACAGTTCAAGTCCAGGTTAACTAGCTGTGCCACTGTGGGCAGGTTACTTAATTTATCTGAACTACAGTATCCTCCCTCATCTGTAAAACGGAGACCACCACTTTACCTACCCATAGATTGCTATGAGATTATAAATATGAAAATATTTTATGAGCTATAAATGATCACATAAATATTCTTTTTATTTACTCTGTTTTTTCCTTAGCATAGGAATTATATATTAATTTTCAAAAATTGGAAAATATAGAAAAATATTAAGAAGAAAAAAATCACCCACCCAAACATTGTTATTTATTTAACTGAAATAAAGTCTAATATCAACCAAATTTTAAAGCAAAAATATTTTCAGATGTTAATACTGATAATTACAAATGACAAAATTAACTGCTGCTCTCCTTTTAAGATCAGAGTAGGCTGGACACAGTGGCTCATGCCTATAATCCCAGCACTTTGGGAGGCTGAGGCAGGAGTATTATTTGAGGCCAGGAGTTCAAGACCAGCCTTGGAAATATAGTGAAATCCTATCTCTACAAAAAAATTTTTAAATTAGCCAGGCGTGGAGATGCACCCCTATAGTCCCAGCTACTAAGGAGGCTAAGGTGGGAGGATCTGTTGAGCCCAGGAGTTCAAGGCTGCAGTAAGCTATGATCACACCACTACACTCCAGCCTGGGTGACAGAGGAAGACCCCATCTCTAAACAACAACAAAACAAGAGCAGAGCAGTCTTTCCTATTTATCGGTGTAAAGTGAAGATAATACTGCTATTTGTCCCAGAGCTGGTCCCAAGAGCATATGATATACGGGTGAGGCCCATAAAAGTCAAGGCCACAAAAAACTCCCAAAATAAATATTTGATGAGTCCAAGGAATACTTACAACACATGCTCTCAGATGCACTGGAGAAAGCAAAGTATCTGAAGCCCCATTAACAAAACTGGCATGACTGTAATGTCACATCACAGACTGACACATTTCTATGGGCCACTTTAATGAAAAAAAGAAAAATTTATAGACCATGCTACAAAGTAGACAAAGACTTGTGACTTTTTCACACTGCCTGCTGAATCCAAGCCTTCTTAGAATTTCTTGTGCACCTCCCCTATTTTTCCTTTCCCACCCTTCCCTTGACTACCTCTTCTTGCTTGTTTCATTATTGAATTGGACTCGCTCTCTGTGTTTAAAACTGCCTTAAATAGAGTTTTAAGTGGTACATGCCTGTAATCCCTGCCACCTGGGAGGCCGAGGCAGGAGAATCACTTGAACCCGGGAGGCAGAAGTTGCAGCGAGCTGAGGTCACGCCACTGCACTCCAGCTTTGGCTACAGAGTGAGACTCTATCTCAAAATAAATAAATAAATAAATAAATACTCCCAACCTACCCCCTCCCTAATTGTGGAGTAAAAGTGATGACCCAGTTGCAATATATATGTATATACCCAGTTGCAGTATATATATATATCAGTGACCAGACTACTTTGCTTAGCAAATATACATGAAATTACAAATCCTAATGAGTCCTGCCCCCCCAAAAGTAAGTAATGTCTTCCTTTCTTTTTTTTTTTTTTTTTTTTGAGACAGAGTCTCCCTCTGTCGCCAGGCTGGAGTGCAGTGGCATGATCTCGGCTCAGTGCAACCTCCGCCTCCCAGGTTCAAGCGATTCTCCTGCCTCAGCCTCCCGAGTAGCTGGGACTACAGGCGCGTGCCACCATGCCCAGCTAATTTTTGTATTTTTAGTAGAGATGGGGTTTCACCACGTTGGCCAGGATGGTCTCCATCTCTTGACCTCGTGATCAGCCCGCCTCGGCCTCCCAAAGTGTTGGGATTATAGGCATGAGCCACCACGCCTGGCCAAGTAATGCCTTTCTTACCACATCTCTAAATATTCAAATCCCTTCTGTCTTTAAGACCCACCTCAATGTTATATCCTCCATGAAGCCTTCCCTGATTCTCCAGTCAAAAGTAATCTCATCTTCCTCTGACCTTCTTCCATCATACTCTGTTTCCTCAGTGCCACTTAAGACTTCCAATTCAGCTGGGTGTGGTGGCTCACGCCTGTAATCCCAGCATTTGGGAGGCCAAGGTGGACAGATAACCTGAGGTCAGGAGTTCGAGACTAGCCTGACCAACACGGAGAAACCCCGTCTCTACTAAAAATACAAAATTAGCCAGGCGTGGTGGCACATGCCTGTAATCCCAGCTACTAGGGAGGCTGAGGCAGGAGAATCACTTGAACCTGGGAGGCAGAGGTTGCGGTGAGCCAAGATCGCGCCACTGCACTCCAGCCTGGGCAGTAACAGCGAAACTCCATCTCATAAAAAAAAAAAAAAGACTTCCAATTCAGTATCATACTGATTGTGCCAGGCATCACACTTATTGCTTTGGCATTTGAAGGGGTCTCAATAAATACCTGCTTGATAAGTGAATGACTATGTACAACAATTGAGAATTTCATCTTCATCTAGTAAATTTTAATTATGGAAATATCTGAAAGTCATTTAGGCTCAAGAACAGTAAATGAAGTCGTTGAGCTCAAGAATGCCTACTTCAGTCAAAATGTACATTTTCTTGACCAAAATAAGACTAATTTGGCATACGTATGTAAATAACCTGAAAGAAATTCCCAAAGAAAAGCACTGGAATAAGGACATAACCTCCCAAAGTAACTCCCAAGAAATACTCACCCAGATTATATAAATTCCAGAAGATTTGTTCTAAAATCAGTTTCATTATTTTACAGTAATACCATGTTTCTTTTCTAGCAAATTCAGAGTTCAATTATCCAGTTCTATTATTTCTTCTTCTAATATATTTCTGATTAATTCCTCCTCCATTTTCCCTGCCACTCCCAAGTCCAGGCCTTCATTTTCTTCATAACCAACCAATTTTAAAAGCTTCCCAATTTGTCTCCCTTCCCATAGTTCCTTCAACAATATTTATTGAGTGATCCCATGTGCCAATTTTGAGGGCAGGAACTGAGGACCATATAAAGAAATATCAGACCAGGCACAGTAGCTCACAACTGTAATCCAGCACTTTGAGAGGCAAAGGCCGGAGGATTGCTTCAACCCAGGGATTCGAGACCAGCCTGGGCAACATAACAAGACCCTGTCTCTAAAACCAAAACAAAATTTTTTAAAAAAAGAGAAATATCAGACAAGGCCTGACCTCCAGGAACAATCTTGAAGCATGTACAGAATCCACAGATTTAACGGTCACAATTGGAACCGAGAATTTGAAACAATGGGTAGGGCCTCTGGCCTCCCCAAAACACACTATACTATTCTCACACGCCATTCTCACGCAGTCTTTCTCACATACTATTCTCATCCTCCTCCCCCTCCTGCTCTCTTTGTTCATCCTATTGGATAAGGCCTATGTTACACTGCCCGTATGTCACACACCAACTTCATCTCCAATTTCTCTCCAACTTGTCTCCTGAGCTGCAATCAAGATAATCTACTTGCTGTAACCTGGAAGTGACTTACTCACAAGTGCCTTTGTTCATGATTAACTATTTATCAGCACAATCCTCCCTACTTTGTCTCTGCTAACCCATAGCTACCACCAATCTCAAGTCCCCTCTTTTGTATGTGTTGGAAAGTATATAACTTAACTACATATCATTGTTTTCATCTTATAACCTTATTTCTTTTGTATTTGTCTCACAGTATATGTTACAGTGTTTCCTAACTAAGGGCGTATATCACAATCACCTATGGAGCTTCTTAAAAAATACAAAGGCCTGGCCGGGCACGGTGGCACACGCCTGTAATCTCAGCACTTTGGGAGGCTTAGGTGGGCAAATCACAAGGTCAAGAGATGGAGATCATCCTGGCCAACATGGTGATACCCCGTCTCTACTAAAAATACAAAAATTAGCTGGGCACGGTGGTGCGAACCTGTAGTCCTAGCTACTCAGGAGGCTGAGGCAGGAGAATCTCTTGAACCTGGGAGGAGGACGTTGCAGTGAGCCCAGATCAGGTCACTGCACTCCAGCCTCGTGACAGAGGAAAACTCAGTCTCAAAAACAAACAAACAAAGGCCTTCAGCTACTTGGGAGGCTGAGGTGGGAGGATTTTTCTCAGCCCAGGAGATGGAGGCTGCAGTGAGCTATGATCACGCCACTGCACTCCAGCGCCTGCGTGACAGAGAGAGACCCAGTCTCAAAAAAAAAAAAAAAAAAGCAAAATACGAAGGCCTTGACCCGTGGGAGCTGGACATCTTTATTTCTAAAAAGCCCCACTGATGATTTTCATGTACACTCTAAGCTGAGAAGCACTGATTTATTGCAATGTTTTCCATATAACAGACATTCAATGCCTATTAATTCACGGCATGGAAGCCCATAAATAACTTTTCTCTAAATAGCCTAACCAGATATCAACCCCTAGACTACACTAGCTCTGTTCCAAGTGCAACATGTGGTTTTAAGATTTCATTTCCTGGAGTACTACATGGAGAGACACTATTACCTTGTCCCTTTACATTGTTTCCTATTTGTTGAAAAATGGAGGCCTGGAATGCAGCCATGTTAGACAACACTACATAAGAATGTACTCTGGAGTGTTCTGTTCAAATTAGTTATAAAAAGAAGAACAATGTACAAGTAGACATTGTGAATGAATACAGCATTCTTACTGAATGAATAGATTCTTACTAAAGCTATAGAGAAGAAAGATCAGGAATTTGGTCGGTGGTGTCACCCTGTCTTCCTAGCTACCAGTCTCCTAAATTGCTTGAGACAGTCCAGGGACCCCTGAAGACTGAGGAAGACTTTCAGCTGCTAAAGAGCCTTTTAGTGCACTAAAGTGCTCAAATCAGATAAGTAACCCAAGCCCCATCCAGACAGATCCACAGTTGCCTCCCAACTGCCCTGACACACACTATTTACACAGCTCAGTGGGGGAGCAGTATGAACTTTTTCCAAAGTTGTTCCTCACAGGCAGGACCAGTCTGAGTCACCCAGCCAGGGTGGGAAAGAAAAGTGTGACATTAGCCAGGGAAGTGTTGGGAGACTGGTCTCAGCACCTCTTTTTTCCCATTTCAGACGTGGGCTCCACCTTCTCCAGGAATCACCTCGGTTATGAGTCACAGCTGTGGGTTACAGGGGTCTGCAGAGCCACCAGGAAAGTTGTGGATGGGGAGGGGATGCCCCAGCCTTTTCTCCGGCAGGGGCGGCAGATCCCAGATTTCACAGGCCTCTCCCAACAGCTCCATCTTGCTTCCTGCCAGGAGGAGGGGCCAAGGAGGGCCCCCGAGTCTAGAAAGGCCACAGTGGGAGGAGGCCGTTTGACAGCAGGTAAAGCTAGGTGGAAATGTCCACAGGAGGGAATGAAAGGAAGGGCAGCAGGGCTGAGCGGAAGGAAAAACCGGGCTTGTGGTCACGAATGACTGCATAAAGGTGTGAGAGTGCCAGAGGAGTGAGCATAAGTAAAATGCCCAGGAGGGAGGAGGAGGCGACAGAGAGTGAGGTAAGTGAATAAAAGGGCGGAATACAGGGAGCTCTGGGGAGCGAGGGTGGGCGAGGCTGGTCTCAGGGTGAGGGGCAGAAGTATTAGAAAGGAGGACAACGTGGCTCAAATAAGGATCCCTAGAAGAGAAGGCAAGGGATCCGTGGGAAGGCCTGCTCTCCCTCCCCCACACATCCAGATCGAGGAGGCCTAAAAAGGTGCTGAGAGCGAGGAAGTCAACGTGGGGGCGAAGCCTGCGCGGGGCAGGGACCCTCGGACATCCCGGCAACTCTCATTTATTGGGTGCCTGCTGTGGGCCACACGCCGCGCGAGGCACTCCACAAATAATACCTCACCAGATCTTCACGACAAGCCCGCAAGGCAGCATTTTTCCTGACTGCTCCCATTTTATAGATGAGGACACTGAGGCCCGGAGAGGCTCAAGACTCGCTCAAGGTCACAGGGCGGAGAAGAGGCCATTCGAACCCTTGGCGCCTGGCTCCGGAACCCACGCGGAAAGCCACGGCCAGCAAACCGGCCACAGGCAGCCGCGACGCGGGCCGGGGCCCCGGGGACACCTCCCGCGCCCGCTCCCGCGCCAGGCCCTGCGCGCTCACCCGGACGAGGTTGCTGACGGCCGCCTGCACGGCGGCCACGGGCGCGGTGAGGTCAGGAATGGCTTTGCCGTCCACCTCGCCCTCCTCGTGCATTATCACCAGGTGGGAGATCTGCTGTGCCACCGGCTCCAGGATGCTCTCGATCGTGCGCGTATGAAACACTGGCATCGCGGCGGCGAGCGGGGCGGCGAACCGCGGGCGACAGAGAAGTAGGATCCACGGGGCCGGGAACCGGCGAAGAGACAGACTCTGTGCAGCGACTACGGAGTCGGGGCTTCCCTCGGCGTAACCAGCCTCACGGGCTCCCCGCCCCCTCTGGTCGCCGCGCCCAATGGCAGCGCCGCTCAGACCTGGGCCGCCACTCCTACTGGTCCCTTTTCGAGATGCTCCGCCCCAGCCACCCCGCCGCCAAACCCCGCCCCTCCCCCATTCCCAAGGGAGGGGCCCGGGATTGGGGCTGAGCCGCCGGGATTGCTACCGGATTCCCGAGCCCTAACGCCGGGCGCTCCTTATAAGGGCATGGTGGGAACGGAGCGGGCGGCTGGAGCCGGCTGGCCCCGCCCCTGGGCCGCCTCCCGCCTCGGATCTGGGGAGCTCCGCCCCTCTGCAGAATCACCTCAGAGGGGCGGGGTCTCCTCACCTCAGGCGGCGCTCAGAGTTTGATAAGACCAGGAGGTCTCCCACGTCCCCTCCTCAACTTTTCCCTTCACACGAAACCCTCAGAATACTCCTTCCATTCCCTCCCAGCAATGCATGAGAAGGTTTCTAGTAAAAGATTCAAACAGCAGAGGTGCACTGAGAAACAGCAGCGTCCCATTCACGTAAACGCAGACTCCGCCCCCTGCCCTCCTCAGAGACATTCTGTTTAACAGCTGGGTGTGTAGCCTTCTAGACTTGTCTACAGATTCACTTCTACATATATCTTTTCTAAGTAAATGAGATTAATAAACATTTTCCTGGAACTAGGTATGATTGCCCTTGATTAAAATGCCCTTGTCTTTCACTGTTGGTAAAGGTCTACCTCATTCTTCTTAATGACTGCATGATATTCCTTTGCACGAAATAAAACTATTTACAGAACCAATTTCCTACTCATGGACTTGGGTTGGGTTCTGGTTTTCACTATTAAAAAACAATTCTGCATGAATTGTACTTGCCCCTGTGCTGTGCATCTGTGTATTTATCTAGGGCAAATGCCTACCAGGAAAGAGAAAAATGCAAAAGTATGTGCATTTTATATTTTGATAGGTAAGACCAAATTATCCAGTTCCCTCACGCTTTGTATAAGACATCTTCCAGGCCGGGCGCGAAGGCTCACGCCTGTAATCCCAGCACTTTGGGAGGCTGAGGCAGGCAGATCACCTGAGGTCAGGAGTTCCAGACCAGCCTGGCAAACCTGGTGAAACCCTGTCTCAACTAAAAATACAAAAATTAGCCAGTCGTGGTTGCAGGCGCCTATAATCCCAGCTAATCGGGAGGCTGAGGCAGGAGACTTGCTTGAACCTGGGAGGTGGAGGTTGCAGTGAGCTGATATCATGCCACTGCACTCTAGCCTGAGCAACAGAGTGAGACACCCTCTCCAAAAAAAAAAAAAACTTGAGTGATGGAACTATATGATTTTTTAATTTTAAAAATTATTTTATTTTATTTATTTTTATTTATTATTTATTTTTTAATAATAAATATATTTATTATTTATTTATTATTTATTTTTTGAGATAGGGTCTCACTCCAGTTGCCCAGGCTGGAGTGCAGTGGTGTGATTTCGGCTCACTGCAGCCTTGACCTCCCCAGGCTCAGGTGATTCTCCCACCTCAGCATCCCAAGTAGCTGGGACCACAGGTGCATGCCACCACACCCGACTAATTTTTGTATTTTTGGTAGAGACAAGGTTTCACCATGTTGTCCAGGCTGATTTCAAACTCCTGGACTCAAGAAATCCACCTGCCTTGGCCTCCCAAAGTATATATGGCCTCCCAAAAAGTATATGATTTTTTTAAATCCTTACCCTGTCCCCACTTTGCTGATTGTATATTTATGTGCAGTTTAACTTGTTCTTCTGAACTATGTATTTCCTACAGATTGGCAGGAAGACTAAGAGGCTTGATCATGTAATCATCTTTAATGCCTGACTGGCCATATTAACCTCCCAAAAAGAGTATCACATTGCAAATCCAGCTCATGTGCTCCCCCACATCCATAATCATACCCACTTCCATCCCCCTCATTTCCACATTCACTGGCTCCCTCTAAAATCTTTCTTGGTGCCTGTTAGCATGTGTTAACACCAATGCCCTCCACAATCTGGGTCCAGACCAACCTTACTGCCTTCAGCTTCCCCACCTAGACCCACAGACAGGCAGGTTAAACAGTGCAAACAGCATAAATTCAGAGCCATCCAGAGCTCAAACCAGAACCCCAGCTTTACAACTTGATGGAGATATAACTTTGGCAAGTGGTTTTTCTTCTCTCTGCTGGAAATTCTTTCTTTATAAAAGTGGGATAATAGCACCGTCATAGAGCTGATGTAAGGATTGGTGAATGAATTTGTAAAGCACCTAGGAGACCTTCAGTAAAAGAAACCATTATCATTATTAGAGCAGTCACAAACTGACACATTGACAGTCTCCAGAAATTCCTGGTAGAGTTTCACTTTTGAGCTTTTCTCCACATTTCTTTCCCACCTAGAAAGCTATCTGTGCTTGTCTCTTTTTTTTTTTTTTTTTTTTTGGAGACGGAGTCTCGCTCTGTCGCCCAGGCTGGAGTGCAGTGGCGCGAACTCGGCTCACTGCAAGCTCCGCCTCCCGGGTTCACGCCATTCTCCTGCCTCAGCCTCTCCGAGTAGCTGGGACTACAGGTGCCCGCCACTACGCCCGGCTAATTTTTTGTATTTTTAGTAGAGATGGAGTTTCACCATGTTAGCCAGGATGGTCTCGATCTCCTGACCTCGTGATCCGCCCGCCTCGGCCTCCCAAAGTGCTGGCATTACAGGTGTGAGCCACCGCGCCCGGCCGTCTAACTCTTACTTATTGCGGTAGACAGAATTCTAAGATGTCCCCTGGGATTTCTCACTCCGAATATACACACTCTCCATAATCCCCAGGCTGTGACTATAACGGATTTTATTTTCATAATCAGATTACATTATATAGCACAGTTGGTCTTAAAATAGGGAGATTATCCAAGTGGGCTTGACCTAATCACATGAGCTCTTTTAAAGCAGAGAGTTTTCTCTGGCCAGTTACAACAAATAAACTCAAAAGCACAAGAGGATTTGATGAGCTGTCGCTAGATTAAAGATGTGGGAGGCCATGGGTCAAGGAATGTGGGCAGCCCTAGGAGCTGAGAGTGGCCCCTGACAGCCAGCAAGGAAACGGGAAACTTGGTCGCACAGTTACAAGGAACTGAACTCTACCAACAAGAAGAATGATCTTGGAAACAGATTTTTCCTCCCGCTGAGAGCTCCAGTGGACACCTCGTTTTCAGTCCAGTAGACGCCTTTATTTCAGCTTTGCGACACTGAGCAGAGAACCCAGTCACACCATGCAGGAATTCCGACCTACACAGTTGTGAGATAATAAATGAGTGTTGTGGCCAGGCGTGGTGGCTCACGCCTGTAATCCCAGCACTTTGGGAGGCTAAGGCGGGCGAATCATGAGGTCAAAAGATCGAGACCATCCTGGCCAGCGTAGTGAAACCCCATCTCTACTAAAAATACAAAAATTAGCTGGGCATGGTGGTGCGTGCCTGTAATCCCAGCTACTCGGGAGGCTGAGGCAGGAGAATCGCTTGAACCCGGGAGGCAGAGGTTGCAGTGAGCCGAGATCATGCCACTGTACTCCAGCCTGGCGACAGAGAAAGACTCTGTCTCAAAAAATAATAATAATAAGGCCGGGCACAGTGGCTCACGCCTGTAATCCCAGCACTTTGGGAGGCCGAGGCAGGTGGATCACGAGGTCAGGAGATCGAGACCATCTTGGCTAACACGGTGAAACCCCATCTCTACTAAAAATACAAAAAATTAGCTGGATGTGGTTGCGGGCGCCTGTAGTCCCAGCTACTCGGGAGGCTGAGGAAGGAGAATGGCGTGAACAGGCAGGCGGAGCTTGCAGTGAGCGGAGATCGCGCCACTGCACTCCAGCCTGGACGACAGAGCGAGACTCTGTCTCAAAAATAATAATAATAATAAAATAAATAAAAATAAATGAGTGTTGTTTTAAGCCTCTAGTTTTGTGGTGATTTGTTCATAACAATAGATCACTAATATACCTACCTTCGAGGTCCACTTTCAGTTCTTTATGATTTCCCACAACAAGGCCCTGGCATGAGCTGTTTGTACTAACCTTTTTAATTGTCCTATTCTGACATGATCATTTTACATTTCTCTCCTATGACACAGGCTGCTAGATGTCCTCCAATATATATGTTCTGCTCTTCCTCCATAGTAATAGAACCCTAGATGTATGTGGGCACTTAGCCACATGGTTCTCATTTGACACTTGAAAAATTACAAATCTGGTTTCTAATGTCTAAAGTGGGGATAATAAAGTTTTCAGTCTCACTAAACATAGCACAGATTATTAAGGACTGAAATGTTACCATAGAAAGAAAGAGGTCAGTTCATTGCATGGGCTAGACTAAGGAATCATCATGAAACTAAGTTGCAAATATGTGGCAAAGAGGGTGTGATGCTCAAATTCCAAGCAGGAGGAGATCCCCATGGGCCTAAGGGTAAAAAAGAGTCTATGGGACAGTGGAACTAAATCTGCCCTCAAATGAAGAATAATGTTTGGTTAGGCAGGCAAGAGGGCAGACATTTCAGAATGAACAAGGCAGGAGGTGGGCGAATGTTCCAGATCAGTGATTAGTCAGACTGAAGTGAATGTTCATGCAACTCAAAGATAAGGAAGAAAAGGGAAATTGCTACAGGATTATAAGCTACAGAGGTAAAGGACTGTGTGACATCTACTCTTGATTGTGGCTAGCTCGAAATTACTCTTTACCATGTAATTAGTTTGGAGACCACTAATGATAGGGAACGTTGTAAGATATGTAAAAGAAAATTCGTATTTCTTTTTTTCTTTTTTTGAGACAAGGTCTAGCTCTGTCACCCAGGCTGGAGTAAACAGTGGTGTGACCACAGCTCGTTGCAGCCTCGACCTCCTGGGCTTAAGCAATCCTCCCACCTCAGCCTCCCGAGTAGCTGGGACTACAGGTGTGTGCTGCCATCACACCCAGCTAATTTTTTTTTTTAATAGAGACAAGGGTCCCCTATATTGTCCAGGCTGGTCTCAAACTCCTGGGCTCAAGCAATCCTTCCATCCCAGCCTCCCAAAGTGTTGGGATTATAGGTGTGAGCCACCAAATTTAGCATTTCTAAATTAGAAATCATTGGGGAAGAATTTTTGATGGTAGCAACTCTATTACACACGGCTTCATGACATGGGTAACTTTCTATTGTTTTAGTCTGTAGCAATTCTCTGAGGTAGGTAGAAAACAAGAAGTACAGCTCTTTCATATACAGACTGGGAAATTGAGACATAGTAGCCACTGTCAGTTGTAAGTACGATTTGTGAATTTTTTTTTTCTTTGAAATGGCGTCTTGCTCTGTCACCCAGGCTGGAATGCAATGACATGATCTCGGCTCACTGCAACCTCTGCCTCCCGGGTTCAAGCGATTCTCATGACTCACCTCTTGAGTAGCTGGGATTACAGGCACCCGCCATCATGCCTGGCTAATTTTTGTATTTTTGTAGAGACAGGGTTTCACCATGTTGGCCAGGCTGGTCTTGAACTCCTGTCCTCAGGTGATCCGCCCACCTCAGCCTCCCAAAGTGCTGGGATTACAGGCGTGAGCCACTGGGCCCAGTCCAATTTATGAAAATTTTAATCCAGGATAGAGCTAGTTATAAAACCTAAGACTTCTATATTTAGTTGGGATGCTCAGTGTCTCTCTAGGTTTTGGGGCTCTCCTTTTGCCTCATTTTTGGACTGCTGAGTATCAGATATATGGCTAGATTTACTTACATCTTTCCATACACTTCAATACACTTTGTGCCCACATGAGTGAACCTGTAACATACACACACACACACACAGACACACACACACACACACACACACACACTGCATTCTCCAGCTCATCACAGATGAACCTTCTCGATCTAGACCACTATGGCAGCCTCTTGCCCACGTGAACCACACAGCCGCTTCGTTAGTAGCTCTTCCTTCCTCTCTCCAAATGCTGACGTGTACACCACACCCCACCCTCCACCTCCACCCAAAACCACAACCATTTCCCCCATCACTTTGAATTGTGGTTCTTCTCTTTTCTTGACCAATTTTTTAAAATTCAACATGGATTTAAGTAATTTTCAACTTCATACATTTTCCAATATTTTTAATTGTACACTTTTTTATTGTATTTTAATCTGTGTTGTGTGAGAAAGCTACAAACAAGACTATTAATGTTATGTAAAATTCCAGCTCCTAGAGATGACTACTACTAGCATTTTAATGTATTCTCTTTCAGCTTTTTTCCTGTTCATCTGTATTTTGTGTGTGTGTGTTCAACTTTTTTCCCATGTGATTTTTATTGAGATCATTTACATACCATAAAATTCACCCCTTAGAAGTATAGTGTTCAATTTTTATTCTTGCTATTTTCACCTAAATGTACCAAGAGCATATCCTGTAATTGCAGCTACTTGGGAGGTTGAGGCAGGAGGATTGCATGGTAGTCAGGGTTCTCCAGAGAAACAGAACCAATTGGAGATTACATCTCTCCTATTGAATTGTGCGTGTGTGTGTGTGTGTGTGTAAAATAAGGAATTGGCATACACAATTATGGAGGCAGGCAAGCCCTAGACCTGAAAGGTGAGTTGGCAAGGTGGAAACCCAGGAGAACAGAGATTTAGTTCCAGTCTGAAGGCCAGCAGTGTCAAGAATAAAGGAAAGCTGGTGTTACAGTTCAAGTCTGAAGACGGAGAAAAAACCCAATTCAAACATACACAATCAGGCAGGAAAGAATTATCTTACTTGGAGGAAGTTCACTCTTTTCCTTATATTCAGGCTTTTTAAATTATTCAGTGAGGCCCACCCACACTAAGGAGTGAGGACCATCTTATTTACTTAGTCTATCAACCTAATCATTAGTCTTATTCGAGAACACCCTCACAGAAATATCCAGAATAATGTTTGACCAAATAAGTGGGCACCCCATAACCCAGTTAACACAAAATTAACTAGCACGCTGAGCAAGTAAATCCCCCTATGGTTAAGGTCAGTTTGGCTCGGGTTTTCCTTCACTTGCTGGCCAAAGAGACATAATTGATTATGTTGATAAAATTATGTATGATATTTAAGATAATACAATTATATATTATGTATGACAAAATAGAAATCAATATTTCCTGTTTTAGAAAAAAATGATAAAAACATATTGATTAAATTATTTGAAAATAATAAACTCATCACATTTTAACATAACATTTTTTTTGAGATGGAGTTTTGCTCGTGGCCCAGGCTGGAGTGCAGTGGTGCAATCTCCGCTCACGGAAACCTCCACCTCCCGGGTTCAGGTGATTCTCCTGCCTCAGCCTCCCGAGTAGCTGGGATTACAGGCATGCACCACCACGCCCGGCTAATTTTGTACTTTTAGTAGAGACAGGGTTTCACCATGTTGGTCAGGCTGGTCTCAACTCCTGACCTCAGGTGATCTGCCCGCCTCAGCCTCCCAAAGTGCTGGGATTACAGGCGTGAGCCACCGTGCCCAGCCAATATAATATATTTTTATAAAAATAATGTGAACCTGGCTGGGCGCGGTGGCTCACGCCTGTAATCCCAGCACTTTGGGAGGCTGAGGCGGGCAGATCACGAGGTCAGGAGTTTGAGACCAGCCTGACCAACACAGAGGAAACCCCGTCTCTACTGAAAGTACAAAATTAGCCAGGGGTAGTGGTGCATGCCTGTAATCCCAGCTACTTGGGAGTCTGAGGCAGGAGAATCACTTGAACCCAGGAGGTGGAGGTTGTGGTGAGCCGAGATTGAGCCATTGCACTCCAGCCTGGGCAACAAGAGCAAAACTCCATCTCAAAAAAAAAAAAGAAAGAAAGAAAGAAAAAAGAAGATAATGTGAACCCTGTAAAACTGTCTCAGAGACGCTGAGTGTGGCCTAGACCATGCTCTGAAAGCCACAGTTACATGCTGATGAGTTCCTTGACCTTATCATGCTTATCATTTTTAGCAATCATCTCTTATTTTGACTTCGCAGAATCACACCCATTTTGTGTAGTGACAAAATTCTTCTTTCTTAAAAAGAATCTATTTGAGATGGTTCAGATGAGGCTGACTACAACCCTTTTCCAACTCAGCAGTAAGCATATGACCCATGATTGGCCACTTTTTTCTGGAATTCTTATGCTGGGCTATTAGCAAATTCTCTCTCAGGAGCATGTGCTCTTGCTCTTGCTCTCTGCCTCCAACCACCCAGCAGGGTTGTGAATCTTGCCCATTAAATAGAGAGAGAACTTTCTCAGAAATGGGAAGACCCAATCCTTAGAGATATAATTTGAGTCACTGGAGCATGCCATGACTGAAAAATCTCTCCTTCCTCTCCTCAGTTGTGTGAGCCAGTTTGCTCAAGTTGGGTTTCTGTCACTGGCAACTGAATGAGCTCTGATTAATACACTTCACTAACATTTGCACACCCTTTGTAACCTTCAAAACCTTAAGAGTAACATGTGGCCAGGCACAGTGGCTCACACCTGTAATCCCTCTGCTTTGGGAGGCCAAGGCAGGTGGATCACCTCAGGTCAGCAGTTCAAGACCAGCCTGGCCAACATGATGAAACCCTGTCTCTACTTAAAAATATAAAAATTAGCCGGGCGTGGTGGCAAGCACCTGTAGTCCCAGCTACTCGGGAGGCTGAGGCAGGGAGAATCACTTGAATCCGGAGGCTGAGGTTGCAGTGAGCCGAGATCACGCCACTGCACTCCAGCCTAGGCAACAGAACAAGTCCCTGTGACAATTAAAAAACCACAACAGGCCAGGTGCAGTGGTTCACACCTATAATCCCACACTTTGGGAGGCCAAGATGGGCAGATCACCTGAGGTCACGAGTTCAAGACCAACCTAGCCAACATGGTGAAACCCCGTCTCTACAAAAATTAGCCAGGCTTGATGGCGGGTGCCTGTAATCCCAGCTACCCGGGAGGCTGAGGCAGGAGAATCGCTTGAACCCAGTAGGCGGAGGTTGTAGTTAGCCGAGATCGCGCCACTGCACTCCAGCCTGGGTGACAGGGCGAGACTATGTCTCAAAAAAAAACAAAAACAACAACAAATTTTAGGCCTTGCCCAGAATAGTCTTATTTAAAGTGTCTTTGGTGAGGACAAAAAATCTGTATTATCAATAAAGTTCCTTCATGAACCTGAAGAAATCAATCCAAGATCTGGCATTTGATAAACACTAACTTAGGAAGTTACTAACTCCATCTACAAGAACAATTCTTGATATTGTGTGGATTCCTATGCCTCTATTTTAAAAAATTCCCTTGTAATTCCAGGTACTTCACAGGCTGAGGCACGAGAATTGCTTGACCCTGGGAGACGGAGGTTTCAGTGAGCTGAGATCTTACCACTGCACTCCAGCCTGGGCAACAGAGCAAGACTCTTTCTAGAAAAAAAAAAAAAAATCCTTGGCTGGCACAGGAATTCCAAGATTTTCCGAAATTTACTTGAGAGAAATACTGAAGTTTGTAAATTTAGTAAAACGTTCCCACAAGGCATAGTACCTGCTTTCAGCCTATATTATTTAGGAGTTTCTCACTATTATCTTCAACTTTCTATCTTGTCCACAGCTTTGCCAACCAAACCGTTAATTGTATGTATCTCATAGTCTGACTCTTGACTCTACAGAGCATCTAGCAACTCAGCATTTTGCCAACCATAACAGACATCATTCAAATGTGCTAATAACTACTAATGAGAGCATCAAGTTGAATATCACTACCTTGATCAAAGAAAAACCTAGGCCAGGTGTGGTGGTTCACACCTGTAATCCCAGCAGTTTGGGAGGCCAAGGCGGGCAGATTACTTGAGCTCAGGAGTTTGAGACCAGCCTGGGCAAAATGGCAAAACCCCATTTATACTAAAAATACAAAAATTAGCTGAGTGTGGTGGCTGACGCCTATAGTCCCAGCTACTTGGGAGGCTGAGGTGGGAGGGTCACCTGAGGTTGGGAGGCGGAGGTTGCGGTAAGCCAAGATCCTACTACTATACGCCAGCCTGGGGGACAAAGGGGACCCCCCCCAAAAAAAAAAGAAGAAAGAAAGAGAGAAAAGAAAAGAAAAACCTAGGAAATCCAGACATAATTTTCTTTTCTTTTCTCTCTCTCTTTCTTTTTTTTTTTTTTAGAGACAGGGTCTCACTCTGTTCATAGGCTGGAGTGCAGTGGCGTGATCACAGTTCAGTGCAACCTCCAACTCCTGGGCTCAAGCAATCCTCCTGTCTCAGCTTCCTGAGCAGCTAGGACTACAGGTATATGCTACCATGCTTGGCTAATTTTTTTTTTTTTTTTTTTGAGACGGAGTTTTGCTCTTGTTGCCCAGGCTGGAGTGCAATGACACGATCTCGGCTCACCACAACCTCTGCCTCCAGGGTTCAAGCGATTCTCCTGCCTCAGCCTCCCAAGTAGCTGGGATTACAGGCATGTGCCACCAAGCCTGGCTAATTTTGTGTTTTTAATAGAGACGGGGTTTCTCCATGTTGGTCAGGCTGGTGTAGAACTCCCGACCTCAGGTGATCTGCTCTCCTCAGCCTCCCAAAGTGCTGAGATTACAGGCGTGAGCCACTGTGCCCGGCACTTGGCTAATTTTTTAAAAAATTTTTGTAGAGACAGAGTCTTGCTATGCTGCCCAGGCTGGTCTTGAACACTTGGCCTCAAGAGACCCTCCTGCCTGAGGCTTCCAAAGCATTGGAATTACAGGTGTGAGCCATTGTGCCCAGCAGAACTTTCTTTTTTCTTTTTTTTTTTAGGCAACTCCGGTTGCCTAGGCCAGAGTGCAGTGAAGTGATTATAATTCACTGTAGACTCCACCTCCGCTGGTGAATTTTTGTATTTCACCTCCCAGTAGCTGGAACCACAGGTGTATGCCACCATACCTGGCTAATTTTTGTATTTTGGGTACAGACAGGGTTTCACCATGTTGCCCAGACTGGTCTTAAACTCCTTGGCTCAAGCAATCTGCCCGCCTTTGCTTTCCAAAGTGCTGGGATTATAGGCATGAGCCACTGTACCCAGCAGAACTTTCTAATTAATTGATCTTTGTCAGATTTTAGTTGATCAGTTTTGTGATTGGGTGGCTTTTGAAAGAAAATCAAGACCTCTTTCTAGGAAATGTTTGGAAATAGTGTTTCCAAATATGGACATTACATATGAAGATTATAAAGATTTTGTTTTGCATTCCTTCTATATAAAATGTTATTTTATATTGTATATAAGATAGGTACATTTCACTAGATATGTACCTATCTTATTTTTATTTATTTATTTTTTTTAGACAGAGTCTTGCTCTGTTGGCCAAGCTGGAGAGTGCAGTGGCATGACCTTGGCTCACTGCAACCTCCGTCTCCCAGGCTCAAGCAATTCTCCTGCCTCAGCCTCCCGAGTAGCTGGGATTACAGGCATGTGCCACCACGCCCGACTTAATTTTTGTATTTTTAGTAGAGACAGGGTTTCACCAAGTTGGCCAGGCTGGCCTCAAACTCCTGACCAAAGTGCTGGGATTACAGGCATTAGCCACCGCACCCAGCCTTTTTTTTTTTTTGGAGGCTGAGTCTCGCTCTGTCACACAGGCTGGAGCGTAGTGGTGTGCATTCTTGGCTCACTGCAACCTCTGCCTTTCAGTCTCAAGCAATTCTCTTGCCTCAGCCTCCCAAGTAGCTGGGATTACAGGAGTGCGCCACCATGCCCAGCTAATTTTTGCATTTTTTTTTTTTTAGTAGATACGAGGTTTCACTTTGTTAGCCAGGCTGGTCTCGAACTCCTGATTTCAGGTGATCCGCCCACCTCAGCCTCCCAAAGTGCTGGGATTACAGGCATGAGCCACTGTGCCCAGCCGATATGTACCTATCTTATTAAATTTATCTGGGCCAGGCATGGTGGCTCATGCCTGTAATCCCAGCACTTTGAGAGGCTGAGGTGGGAGGATCGCTTGAGCTCAGGAGTTTGAGACTAACCTCAGTAGCATAGGAAGACCTTGTCTCTATAAAAATAAAAATAAAAAATTAGCCAGCTGTGGTGGTGCACACCTGTGGTCTCAGATACTTGGGAGGCTGAGGCAGGAGGATCACCTGAGCCCAGGAGGGTGAGGCTGCAGTGAGCCATTATTGTGCCACCGCACTCCAGCCTGAGTGACAGAGTGAGACTCTGTCTCAAAAAATAACAATAAAATAAGTTTATTTGTTGGTATTCATAGTTTACTGATAACTGAAATTGATTTTTTTCCATTCCCCTTTCCAGGAAGTTATTTCTGATTTAAAGAAAGCTATTTTAAAATTTGCCATAAGATAAATTATCTTATTAATTATAAATAAAGTTTTATTTTTGGTAGAGTGTCTTAAGTTTTCTTGTTATACAATTATATAATCTGAAAAATCACATTTACTTTGCCACTTGATTTCCAATATTTTTTCCATATGTTTTTTTTTCTTATTGCATTAATCACAACCTTTAATGTAAAATACAGTGATGATTGTAGTCATCTCCTTTTTTACTGATAATTTTAGTATATCACCATTTAAAATAATTTTATTCTTCGTAAAGATTACATTTTAGTCAAAATACATATGAGCTACCTAAATGATTGCAAAGATGGCATATATCCATTAAGAATGTTTTTAGCTGCAGGCCAGGTGTGGTGGCTCATGCCTGTAATCCCAGCACTTTGAGAGGCCAAGGCGGGCGGATTGCTTGAGGTCAGGAGTTCAAGACCAGCCTGGCCAACATGGCAAAAACCTATCTCTACTAAAAATATAAAAATTATTGGCCAGGTGTGGTGGCTCAATAGGCCGGGCATGGTGGCTCACGCCTGTAATTTCAGCACTTTGAGAGTCCAAGGCGGGCAGATCACCTGAGGTCAGGAGTTCAAGATCAGCCTGAATAATATGATGAAACCCCGTCTCTACTAAAAATACAAAAATTAGCCGGGTGTGGTGGCATGCACCTGTAACCCCAGCTACTCGAGAGGCTAAGACAGGAGAATCCCTTGAACCCAGGAGGCGGAAGTTGCAGTAAGCCAAAATTGCACCATTGCACTCCAGCCTGGATGACAGAGCAAAACTCTGTCTCAAAAAAAAAAAAGAAAGAAAGAAAATAATAAAAGAAATCATTGAATAATATCATTTTGGCTGGGCGTGGTGGCTCATGCCTGTAATGCCAGAACTTTGGGGGGCCGAGGCGGGTGGATCATGAGGTCAAGAGTTCAAGACCAGCCTGGCCAAGATGGTGAAACCCCATCTGTACTAAAAATACAAACATTAGCCAGGCGTGATGGCAGGTGCCTGTAATCCCAGCTACTCCGGAGGCTTAGGCAGGGAATTGCTTGAACCCAGGAGGCAGAGGTTGCAGTGAGCCGAGATTGCGCCACTGCACTCCAGCCTGGGCCACAGAGCGAGACTCCGTCTCAAAAATAAAAAAAAAAAAAAAGAAACGAAAAAAATTAGCTGGATGTGACGGTGCGCACCTGTATTTCCAGCTAGTCAGAGGCCGAGGCAGGAAAATCGCTAGAACCCAGGAGGTGGAGGTTACAGTGAGCTGAGATTGCACCATTGCACTCCAGCCTGGGTGACAGAGCAAGACTCTGTCTAAAAAAAAAAAGAAAGAATGTTTTTAGCTGCAAATAGCAGATAATCTAACTAAAACTGGCATAATCAAATAGGAATTTGACTTCCAATCTTGACCAAGACAGAGTAATAGAAACTAGATTTACCCTCTTGTCTAAAAACTTTAAAAAAGGCAAATACACCAACAAACATTGGTCAACAGGCAGTGTATGATGTTGATCCCTGAGGAGAGGGAAACTAGTGAAGCAAGCATTCAATTTGGCCTGACTTACCGTCAGCTCAGAGAAGAGGAACCCAGAGTCCACAGTCTTCCTGAGCTGACGAGGTGTTGCTGAAAGTACTAAGCATTCAATGAGAGTATAATCCACAGTAAAGAGTACCAGAAGGAGGGACTGCTGCATGTGAAGAGAGCTCTGAAGATTTTCAGAGGATCACACTGGGTTTTCAACTGACCACTCTTTAGAATATGCATGTGAGAAAACTACCCAAGGCTGGGAAAAGAACCATCTGAAAGAAGCAGGTGGAATAACTCACAGAGATCAGATGGCAGTGGAAATAGTTCATGTTCTCTAAAGCCAGAATGGAAAAAAACTTTTAATACATGGGGGATCAAGCAGCATATTTGTACCAGTGATAGTTCTCTGGAGAAGCAGAACAAATAGGAGATAGATAGATAGATGATAGATAGATAGATAGATAGATAGATAGATAGATAGATAGATGATAGATAGATGGATGATTATATCGGTATATATCTGTACACATATATAGAGAGAGGTTTCTTATAAGAATTGGCTTACATAATTATAAAAGCCAAGAAGGTAAGAGTAACAGCAGGCTTCTCATGGGAAACGATGAAACCAAGAAGTCAGTGGAGTGACATCTTTACAAGTACAGGCATGCATCACTTAACAATGGGGACATGTTTTGAAAAATACTTTGTAAGGCAATTTCTTCATTGTGCAAACATTATAAAGTGTACTTACACAAATCTGGATGGTATACTACATATCTAGGCTTTATGGTATGGCTATTGCTCCTAGGCTACAAACCTGTATAGCATGTTACTGTACTGAATACTGCAGGCAAGTATAAGACAATGATAAATATTTGTGTATCTAAGCATATCTAAACAGAGAAAAGGTACAGTGAAAATATTGTATTGTAATCTTATGGGACCACCGTTGTATATGAGGTTTGTCATTGACTGAAATATTGTCTTGCAGTACATGACTGTACTCAAAAAAAAAAACAAAAACAAAACAAAACAAAGCTGTTAACCTAGAATTCCGTGAACATTTTACCTTTCAAAAATGAAGGTATCAACACCTGTGAAAACGAAGGGGAGAAAAATGAAGGCAAAGAAAACTTTTTCAGATGCAGAAAGCTGAAAAACTTTGTAACTAATGTGCATGCATTATAAGTAATGTTAAAGGAAATCTTTCAGACAGAAGGAAAATGATATCTACACAAAGGAATGAACTGTATTGTAAATGGGAAATATGCATGAAAGTAAAAACAAATAAAGATTTATTGTCCTCACATAGGAGAAAGGTTGGAGATTGACAATGGGTGACTTTAATTCAACTGATTGGTCTTCAAGGATTCTAGCTCTTTTTAATCTTCATTCTGCCAAATTGGGCTTTTCATTGGCATGTGTGTTGCTTCAAAGAGGTCTTATCTTAAAACTGTTCTATTCATGGGCCAGTGAGGTATAGGTATAACTATAATATTTGCATAAATATTACTGAGCAAAGGGGTCTAGAAAGCAAGTTCAAATGCTGTGGAAAGAAAAAGGAAGACAATGTTATCATGAAATTTGGGGCTAAAGAAAAAATACTCACAAACTTAAACAAATTATAGTTATTAGCCCAACAAACTGAGGCATAGAAAAGGCCAAAGGTAAACAATTCTAGATTGATGTCTTGCAAAGCCGAAGCAGGAGGATCATCTGAGGCCAGCAGTTCGAGAGCAGCCTGGATAACATAGTGAGACCCCATCGGTACGAAACAATTTAAAAATTAGCCCGGTGTGGTGGTGCATGCCTGTGTTCCTAGCTACTAGGGAGGCTAAGGAAGTAGGACAGACATCCTCTCGTACTTCATATGACTTTGTAGGGCTCCTAAATACAGGAACCTCTTTTCTTTAACCACCTCCCCTGCAACATTATCAAAGTGGAATGAATATGACCCAGGATTAGCCAATCATAGTATCCTACCTCCTTGGTAACAGTCAACCATTCAAGAATAGACATGTAACCCTAGAAGAGCCTGTCAGAATCCTTCCCTGAAATTAATATACAGGTATTAAGAAAGAACAATTCTCTATTGGAGTTACTAACCTTCAAAGATGTGAAATTGGAACTGTTGGAGCCATTTTCCCCAGAAGTCTGGAGTAAGAAAAAAATGAGACCAAACCACTGTGAGAAGCAGGGCACAAAGATTGGGAGAGAGGTTTAGATTTGAACAATTGTTTGATCTCCTGAGTCCAATTATACTCAAAGTCAGAGACTGCCCTGAACCACCCAAATATAGAAACCAATAAATTCCCTTTGGCTTTAATTAGGTTAAGTTAGGATTCCCCCATCTGCAGTCTAAAGAGCTCTGGTTAATGCATGTTGCTATTTCCCAGTCTTAGCTATGTCCCTCGCCTGAGTATCTAGAACTGCGCATGGTGGCAGGTACCTGTAGTCTCAGCTACTTGGGAGGCTGAGGTGGGAGGATTGCTTGAGCCCAGGAGTTTGAAACAGGCCTGGGCAATATAGTGAGAACCTATCTCTAAAAATAAATAAATAATAAATAAAAATTAGGAGGAGGAGGAAAAGGAAAAAAATTTTTTAATTAAATTTAATTTTTAAAAAGAAGAAGAAAAAGAAAACCCAGAGTATACTAGATGGTTTGTACCAGCTTAGGAAGAAGATAAAGGCATTAAAATCACCCAAGAAAGAGGGCTATTGCTTCCTTTTACCCATCACCACAACACACCCCCTCTGGCATCAGGTACACATCTAGTATTTGTATTTGGGAACTCATTTTGAGGATAACACAGCACTGTAATTTGGGATATTATGATAAATACGTTACAAAATTTTCTAATTTTCTAGATAACAGTGGACTTTTGATGTATATCCAAATCTTCACTTCTTAGTAGAGAGGAACTTCTTGTAACTTCTAAATAACAGTTTTTATTCTGCTTTTAATATCTCAAGGTCCAGTGTCTTATCAAAAACAATCCATTGCACATACATGGTCTCACTTAATCCTAAAAACAATTATGTCTTTCATTAATCTCCATTTTCCAAAAGGAAACTGTATTTCAGAGAAATTAGGAAATTTGCCCAAGGTTGCTACCCTAAGTGTTAGACATAGAAATTAAAACCAGCTCATTCCAACTCGTAATCACATCTTTCCGCTGCTTTCAGAGATGCTGCTAGAAATCTAGTTTGCTAAGCTTTTAGTAAATGATAATATACAGAGCATTTAAACAAACTTGCTTCTACTTTTTTTTTTTTTTTTTTTTGAGACGGAGTCTCGCTCTGTCGCCCAGGCTGGAGTGCAGTGGCGCAATCTCGGCTCACTGCAAGCTCCACCTCCCGGGTTCAAGCCATTCTCCTGCCTCAGCCTCCCGAATAGCTGGGACTACAGGCGCCTGCCACCACGCCCGGCTAATTTTTTTGTATTTTTAGTAGAGACGGGGTTTCACCATGTTAGCCAGGATGGTCTCAATCTCCTGACCTCATGATCCACCCACCTCGGCCTCCCAAAGTGCTGGGATTACAGGCGTGAGCCACCGCACCCGGCCTACTTTCTATTACTTAAGAATGAATGGGCTGGGTGAGGTGGCTCACGCCTGTAATCCCAGCACTTTCGGAGGCTGAGGCAGGTGGATCACGAGGTCAGGAGTTCAAGACCAGCCTGGCCAACAAGGGGAAACCCCCGTCTCTACTAAAAATACAAAAATTAGCTGGGCGTGGTGGCGGGTGCCTGTAATCCCACAGGAGACTGAGGCGGGAAAATTGCTTAAACCAGAGGCAGAGGTTGCAGTGAGCCAAGATCATGCCACTGCACTCCAGCCTGAGTGACAGAGCAAGACTCCGTCTCAAAAAAAAAAAAAAAAAGGTCTGCAAACAACTTGGTCAAAATAGTTGAATATACAGAAATGTTTGCCAACATATATTGCTTAAGTTTCTGACACATTGAAGGGGGAAAAAGCCTTTTTTTCCCTCTTCTGCTTCATTGGTGCCAAGCTTTCCCTTGGTGCCCAGTGAGGGATGGAGGTCAGCATGTCCAGGATGAAGCAAATAAATGAATACACATTTCTCACTGTCAAAGAAAGGAGGTACAAATATGGAAACTGGGAAGCCTAGAAAATACCCTCTAGTATTGCATAAGGATTAGAGGTATCAGTATCAGAGTCTGATTAGATAGACAACAAATACAGGGGTGTGTGTGTGTGCGCGCACATGCTAGCTCTGTCCACTGAGATGGTCTAGAAGCAATGACATTCTGATAACAACAAACATATTAAGATCTTGGTTTCTAAATACCATTATCTGCTAAAACGAACCAGGGCTCCTTAAAGAAATGGCTGACTCAGCCGGGCGCGGTGGCTCACGCCTGTAATCCTAGCACTTTGGGAGGCCGAGGCAGGCAGATCACCCGAGATCGGGAGTTCGAGACCAGCCTGACCAACATGAAGAAATCCCGTCTCTACTAAAAATACAAAAAAATTAGCCGGGCATGGTGGCGCATTCCTGTAACCTCAGCTACTCGGGAGGCTGAGGCAGGAGAATCGCTTGAACCTGGGAGGCGGAGGTTGCAGTGAGCCGAGATCGCACCATTGCACTCCAGCCTGGGCAACAAGAGCGAAACTCGGTCTCAAAAAAAAAAAAAAAAAGAAAAGAAAAAAAAAAAGGCTGACTCCAGAGCTGAAGTAGGGAGAATACAAGGATGGGCTTGGAACATTTTATGACATCAGAAAGTAAAGAAATGCTCAAGGAATGAAGGGCACACGTCTGTGAGACAGTAACCAGCTTAAAGGGACTCCCACTGGCCAAGTCTGGGACAATTTCAATATCAATATAAATAATGATAATAACAGATTGTAACTCTGTGAATAAAAAAGGATTCTTGAGTCCATACTGATATCAATAATTAATAGGAGAGAAAGGAAACTCTATCCCACCTAATAAATCTAGAAGGAATAAGACAGAAAATTTGCATTTGGTAATCATCAGAGTAATAATATTCAGGTTAGAATCATTAATCAATGCTAAAACTGGTGAACGTTTGATAAGAAACAAGATTTATAGGCTGGGCGCGGTGGCTCACGCTTGTAATCCCAGCACTTTGGGAGGCCGAGGTGGGCGGATCACGAGGTCAGGAGATCGAGACCACGGTGAAACCCTGTCTCTACTAAAAATACAAAAAAATTAGCCGGGCGTGGTGGCGGGCGCCTGTAGTCCCAGCTACTTGGAGAGGCTGAGGCAGGAGAATGGCGTGAACCCGGGAGGCGGAGCTTGCAGTGAGCCGAGATTGCGCCACTGCACTCCAGCCTGGGCGACAGAGCGAGACTCCGTCTCAAAACAAAAAAAAAAAAAAAAAAAAGATTTATATGATTGCATTCAAAGATTCTTGCCACAAAATAATTACCAATTACTTTAAAATGGAGAACCTGGCAAACACCATCTTATCTAAATGATAAACGTTAACATCACCATTAATGGAACAAGTCTACATCATGTGCCTTCTGGTATGCTGCACTGAGACTAGCACAGCATTATTCCTGTGATATTCCTGTCAAATGCATAAATTATAAACATTAAACAATACCCACCTGCCAAATTGAAGGAAATTCTCAAAAGTAACTGGCCTGGGCTCTTCAAAACTATCAAGGTCATGAAAGAGAACTCAGAAAATGAGAAACGGCTGGGCACGGTAGCTCACATCTGTAATCACAGCACTTTGGGAGGCTGAGGAGGGTGAATCACCTGAGGTCAGGGGTTCCAGACCAGCCTGACCAACATGGTGAAACCCCGTCCCTACTAAAAATACAAAATTAGCCGGGCGTGGTGGTGCCATTTTTCACAAAAATTGATCCTGAGATGAATATTAATTGTGTAGTCTACAAAGAGTTAATTTTATTTTTCCATTGATAGTTTGGACCTTTGAAGTGAAGAAATTCTAACCGAACTCCTCTCTGACCCTTAAGCCTTTTTGTTTTCATGCAAAAGAAATCTGTTAATAATCTAGCATCTTGCCAAAGATTCTGTCTCATTTCTCTATAGCTGATTTGAGTATTCCATTTTAATTCACTGCCTGTGGAATTAGTAATTACATGATTTCTCTAGTGACTCCAATCTTAAATAATGATATCCTTCTAATAAGGCTTGTTCTATTTATAGAGCTTAAAGAGAAATTAGATTGTTAAGAAGAAACAGCAGAAATACTAGAAATAACTCTTAAAATATACTCAAATCTATTTTCTGGCCTGTTTTCTCATGCTTTATTTATATTTCTGGCCAAAAGAACAGGAGTACAAATGATGAGCATGTGAGGCCCTTGCCCTGGCTCCTCCCACCCATGCTTGGCCCCAGCAGTGGCCACTCACCAGGAGCATCAAATGGGGTACCAGGGCCATTTTCCATTCCTAGGGAGACCTGCAGCCTTTCAACCAATCAACTTGTAAGTACCTACAAGGTAATAAGTACTATGTTCCAGATTATCTTTGTGTGTTATATGTGTGTGTAACAGCTTTATTGAGATATAGTTTATATGCCCTACAATTCACCCATTTAAAGTATACAGTTTAATAATTTTTAGTATATTCACAGAGTTGTGCAACCAACATCACAATTTTGAAATATTTTCACTACCCAGCAACAGAAATTTCATACCCGTTAGCAATAATTCCCCTTTTCTTCCCAGCCCCTACAACCACTAATCTATTTTCTGTGTCTTTGAATTTACCTATTCTGGACATTTCATATACAAGGCATTATATGCTAAGTGGCTTTTTGTGCCAGACTTCTTTCACTTAGCATGAAGTTTTCAAGGATTGTCCATGTTGTAGCATGTAATCAGTACTTCATCCGTCTTAAGACTGAATAAAGGCTGGGCGTAGTGGCTCACGCCTGTAATCCCAGCACTTTGGGAGGCCAAGGTGGGTAGATCATGAGGTCAGGGGTTCGAGACCAGCCTAACCAACATGGTGAAACCCCATCTCTACTAAAAATACAAAAATTAGCAGGGCATGGTGGCACGTGCCTGTAATCCCAGCTACTCAGGAGGCTCAGGCAGGAGAATCACTTGAACCCAGGAGGCGGAGGCTGCAATGAGCCAAGATCACACCATTGCACCTAGGCAACAGAGTGAGACTCCATCTCAAAAAAAAAAAAAAAAAAAAAAGACTGAATAATATTCCATTGTATGGATGGATCACATTTTGTTTATCTATTCATCAGTTGATGGGCATTTAGTTGGATGTTCCCATTTTTTGGCTATTGTTAATAATGCTGGTATGAACATTTGTGTGAAAATTTTTGTGTGGACATGTTTTCATTTCCTTTGGGTATATATGTAGGAGTAGAATTGTTGAGTTACGTGGTAACTCTACATTTAACCTTTTGAAGAACTGTCAGACTGTTTTCAAAAATGGCTGCACCATTTTACACCAAGGCTACTTATAAGATTTACTTGGTCTGGGGTTAATTGATGTTCCATTTGGCTACGGACTTGGGAACAGGCTTTTGTTGTTCAGGTAAGAAACTTCTGTCAAAGTCAAAGTTTCTCTCTATATCACGATCCAAATTTAGCAATCTAAAAGAGTATGTGTTTTTCCTCAGTTTTAAAAAATAAGACTATTAGTATTCTGTCTAGAAAGAAAAAGAGTAATTCTGCTTATCAAGTTTCCAGATTTCTTTAGCCTCTTATGGAACACTTGCCTCTTCTCACCCTAAGTGACTGTGTAGGCCTCAGGGGTAGATGGAGTTAGGCACAGTGGTATAAATGAAAGGAGACTGAAATATGTCCTCCCGTCGTAGACCTATGCAGTCCCTGGCTGCCTGCCATAACACAATACCAAAGACTGGGTGGCTTAAGCAATAGGAACTTATTTATCATACTTCTAGAGGTGGGGAAGTCCACCATCAAGGTGTTGGCTAATTCGGTTCCCTGGTGAGGGCTCTCTTCCTTCCCTCTTACAGACGTCCACCTTCTCAATGTATCCTCACATGTTGTGGGCTGGAGGGAGCGATTGCCAAGGAGCAAGCTCTGTTCTCTCTTCCTCTTCTTCTAAGGACACTAATCTCATCATGGGAGCCCTATATTCATGATCTCATCTAAACCTAATTACCACTAAAAAGCCTCACCTCCAACCAAATACCATCACAATGGGGGTTAGGGCTTTGACATATGAATTTTGAGGAAACATAAACATTTAGTCCATAATCCCTCCATGTTGCAACAAAGTTTTCCATTTCACTTGAAACAGCATCCCTGTTCACAGCAGTTAGAAGTGCAGATGGGCTAATAAATGTCTTATTTTAGTCACTCACACCTAAGCATAAATTAGTTTTCTTTCTTTTTTTTTTTTTTCTTTTTTAGAGATGGAGTTTCACTCTTGTTGCCCAGGCTAGAGCGCAATGGCGTGATCTTGATTCACTGCAACCTCCGCCTCCCAGGTTCAAGTGATTCTCATGCTTCAGCCTCTCAAGTAGCTGGGATTACAGGCACCCGCCACCACGACCAGCTAATTTTTTGTATTTTTAGTAAAGATGGGGTTTCACCATGTTGGCCAGGCTGGTCTTGAACTCTTGACCTCAGGTGATCCACCCACCTCAGCCTCCCAAAGTGCTGGGATTACCGGCGTGAGCCACCGCACCTGGCCTCTGAGCATAAATTAATACAAGCTTTCCTCTTCCTCTTAATCTCTGTTTAAGTACAATCAGCACAAACTAAGGGGTTCTGATAGTAGAGAAGGTACTGAAAAAGGATAGGAAAGGAGTAATTTTAGGGTCAATCTAGAATGCGCTACATGCATTACTTTGATTAGGTTATTTACTCCTCATAACAACTACATGAGCTAAGCACTATTATTTTTACTCAGAAAGAAAGGAGAAGGCTCAAAAAGTAACTTACTGAAGGCCATTTAGCAGATTGTATGTGTAGTGCTGGGATTTTACCCTAAATTTACTTGATTCTAGAGAATCAGAGCATTCTCCTTCTATCCTGAGTTGAGAGCTGACTCGGGCTGGGAAGGAGGTGGAGAGGGTAGGGGTGTATGCAAAAGCCAAACTTTGTCTTCTCTACACATTTTTTTTCATGTCCCTGGTTGTCACAACCACTTGCTGGCAGCACCCCCGCCCCTCAATGGTTTGGCTGTGCAGAAGTGCTAATAAATCCCTAAATGCTTTCCAGCTTAGTGGAGCTACTGTACTCCCCTAAGTGAGGACGGCGGCAACAGTTGCTAACTGGGCCACACACACTCCGGCAAAACTTCCTTATTTGGAAAAGTCTTTTCCATCCTATTTGGGCAGAAAGAATACAATCTCACATTTAAGATAAACAAAATGCCTTGACCTACATCAGAAGGGGCACTCAAAAACACTAAAACACAGCCAAACACCAAAAAGATCCAGTATATTCCTAGCTACTTCCCTTCAAGTGGAAGGTGGGTGGTGGCAGAGGAATGCTCAGAGAGTTAAAAGAACATTCACGAATTCCTTTTGCTTTAACCCCAGAAGCTGTTCTAGTTAGCAATAAGCTTTGAATCTCAGTTATATGGAATTTAGCACACTTTTTACTAGAGTTAAGAAAATATACATTTTTAGATTGTTCATATCGTTGAAGTTGGAAGAGGCCTGAGTGGCAGGACAGTATACTTCCTCAGGTATGATTTAGCGTTGCTTTTAATACCCTGAGGAGAGGTTACATTTGAAAATACAAGACCAAGTAGGTATTTGCAGGGTGGGCCAGTGGGGTTGACCTGAGTGTCCACTCCTGTCACTCTTGGAAACTGTGCCCAGCAGCAGCTTGTTAGAAAGATGAAAAGAGAAAACTTAAGTCACAACTCTCCCCTTGCAGGGTGAACATGGGCAAATCACTTAAACTCTCTGGGCCTCAGTGTGCTGGTGTCTGAAGAGGAGTTGACTAAATGACCTCCAAGGGCCTTCCCCGTATTGGGGCATTCTTTTTATTTTTGAAACGGAGTCTCACCCAGGCTGGAGTGTAGTGGTGCAATCTCGGCTTACTCCAACCTCTGCTTCCTGGGTTCAAGCGATTCTCCTGCCTCAGAGTAGCTGGGATTCAGGTGTGCACCACCATACCTGGCTAATTTTTGTATTTTTTTTTTTTTTAGTAGAGATGGGGTTTCACCATGTTGCCCAAGCTGGTCTCGAACCCTGAGCTCAGGCAACCGCCTGCCTCGGCCTCCCAAAATGCTGGGATTACAGGTATGAGTCACCATGCCTGGCCGCTTCCCAGTATGGGCATTCTATTTTGTGATTTCCATGATTGTGGAAAGGGCTTGTCTAGGCTTGGGTGGGCAATAGAACACATGGGTTTCCAGTGCCCTCTAGACTCACCCTGACTTTCCTCTTGTTCGTTTTGCTCCCTCAGCCCTTCCAGAGCTCAGCCCTTCCTGGGTCCTGGAGCGAACCCCTAAAAGCCCCATTGGTATGCAAAGCATAAGAAGCCTAATACCCTCCATACCTGAAGTCTGCTGTCACCACCTGGCCCCGGGTGATAATGATGAATTAAATCAGATAAAATAACCCTTATTGATACTAGCTAACACATAACCCCATTCCCCACAAAAATACCTTAAGAATAATTTGAATATATGTGCTTCCCCGTGAAAGGTCCTAGAATCTGCATTCTTTTCTTTTTTCTTTTTTTATTTGAGATGGGGTCTCCCTCTGTCGCCCAGGCTGGAGTGTAGTGGTGCAATCTCGGCTCACTGCAACGTATGCCTCCTGAGTTCAAATGATTCTCCCACCTCAGCCTCCTGAGTACCACCACAGCCCAGCGAATTTTGGTATTTTTAGTAGAGATGGGATTTCACCATATTGGTCAGGCTGGTCTCGAACTCCCGACCTCAGGTGATCCACCCGCCTCGGCCTCCCAAAGTGCTGGGATTACAGGCATGAGCTACTGCGCCTGGCCTGCATTCTTCATTTCCGTGGGAAGGAGCGTGTTGATTGAATGGGCTTCCTGTCCCCCTCAAATTGCGTGAAGGTTAGGCAGCTTTCTCTGATCAGGGAGACTTGGAGAAGTTGTGTTATCTTGGCAGGAATATTGCAAAATCAAGATGGATATTTTGTTTTCCTCTGCATTAATCTGCAGCTAATGCCAGTGAACATTATCTGTGTTTAATTACATTGGCTAACCAACTGACACAACTTCCCCTGGGAAGAAGCTTATCCGACTCTGACTCATGCTTTACAGCATGTTGGATTTGAGGAAATGGATAATATACGCCCCGCTGGCTTTGGAATTTTAAACAGAAACCCACATGCCGCCGAGACTCCCGCTTACTCCCAAATATGGGAGAATCTGTGCCCCAGCAAGGGTGCAGGAGGCATGCTCAGTGTAACAAAAGGCAAAACCTGCGGTGTGTGTGGGGACGGCCAGAGCCAGCAGCCACTTAAAGGAGAAGGAACAACTGCAGGGAAGGGAAGGGAGGCCAACATCCCAAGGCCCTTTTCTAGAGTTAGCTTGATTATGTCATGGTAGTGAATGTCTTATTGAAAGTAAAATGTATCCCCAGCGTCAGGGGCCAAAGAGGGGCTGACCTTTAGAGGTGTTTAGAGCAGTACTCACAGGCACAGCACTTCTGAATTGGACGAGATGATACAAGCCTTGTGCTGGGCTAGCTGGCTCACCCTGAACCAGGAGAGAAACCTCCTGGTAGCCAGGGTGCCCCAGGATTCTCTAAGAAATAGAGCTGTCCCAGGGCACAGCGATTGAGGTCATTTTTCTTGTGTCTGAGCCAGGAGGGAGGGGGCAGTATTCCACCTCCCCCTCCTGCTATGGCTGAGCCCCTCCACCCCCGCAAACTCTCTTCCCTTCTGTGTGGTCCTTGTGCTTCTTCTCCTTAAAAATCCTTTATTGGGGCTGGGCACAGTGGCTCATGTCTGTAATCCCAGCACTTTGGGAGGCTGAGGCAGGTGGACCACCTGAGGTCAGGAGTTCGAGACCAGCCTAGCCAATATGGTGAAACCCCCGTCTCTACTAAAAATAAAAAAATTAGCCGGGCATGGTGGTGCGGTTGCCTATAATCCCAGCTACTCGGGAGGGTGGGGCAGGAGAATTGCTTGAACCCAGGAGGCGGAGGTTGCAGTGAGCCAAGATTGTGCCACTGCACTCCAGCCTGGGCCACAGAACGAGACTCTGTCTCAAAAAAAAAAAGAAAAAAAAAAAAGTGCTGGGCTCAGTGGCTCATGCCTGTAATCCCAGCACTTTAGAAGGCCTAGGTGGCAGATCACCTGAGTTCGGGAGTTCGAGACCAGCCTGACCAACATGGAGAAACCCCGTCCCTACTAAAAATACAAAATTAGCAAGGCATGATGGTGCATGGCTGTAATCCCAGCTACTTGGGAGGCAAGGCAGGAGACTCACTTGAACCCTAGAGGTGGAGGTTGCATTGAGCCGAGATTGCTCCATTGCACTCCAGCCTGGGCAACAAGAACAAAACTCCATCTCAAAAAGAAAAGAAAAACAACCCAATGATGTAAAAATATAATAATAATCATTCCCATTTAAAGCATTTTCTTTGCATCAGACACCATGCTAAAGCTCTTAATGTGCATCATTTTGGCCAGGGGCCATGGCTTATGTCTATAATCCCAAAGCTTTGGGAGGCCAAGGCAAGAGGATGGCTTTAGGCTAGGAGGTTGAGACCAGCCTGGGCAACATAGTGAGACCCCATCCCTACGAAAAGCAGAAAAAATTAGCCAGGCGTAGTGGCACATGTCTATAGTCCCAGCTACTGAAGAGGATGAAGCAGGAGGATTGCTTGAACCCAGGAATTCAAGACTGCAGTGAGCTATGACAAGGGCACACCACTCAAGCCTGGGTGACAGAGCCAGACCCTGACTCTTAAAAAAAAATGCATAATTTAATTCAAACTTCTCAATATCCCTGTGAAGTAAGTATATTATCATCCTCATTTACAGGTAAGAACATTAAAATTCATACAGGTGAAGTAAGTTGCCCAAGACCACACAGCTAGTACATGCAAAGCTGAGATTTAAACCCAAGTGGTAGGCTGGGCGCAGTGGCTCACGCCTGTAATCCCAGCACTTTGGGAGGCCAAGGCGGGCAGATCACTCGAGGTCAGGAGTTTAAGACCAACCTGGCCAACATGGTGAAACCCTGTCTCTACTAAAAATACAAAAGAACTAACCGGGCATGGTGGTGGGCGCCTGTAATCTCTGCTACTCGGGAGGCTGAGGTGGGAGAATTGCTTGAATCCAGGAGGTTGGAGGTTGCAGTGAGCTGAAATCATGCCACTGTACTCCAGCCTGGGTAACAGAGCAAGACTGCATCTCAATAAAAAATAAAAATAAAAAATAAACCCAGGTGGTTGCTCTCCAAAGGTTGTGTGGTTCAGCTACATGTGCTGCCTTGAGAGGTACAAGAAATAGAAAAATATCAACTGCAACCCACCACTTAAAGATAATCATTGTTATCATGCTTCCTGACCTCTCTTTATACACATATGACTGGTTTTATCCTGATTTCAGTAGAATAAAATCTAGGGTTGGTTAAACTTCCGGAAAGAGAGTGAATGAATTGTCCAGTGCAATTTATCCGATTTCTCTTCTCCTTTAAAAGCTCTAGCTCAAGGAATCTGGACTTGGGACTGAGTCCACTCTCCTGGTCTCCAAGAGGATCAGGTGTCTTGCCGGGTGCATCATCCCAAGCACACAGTAAGCACTCAATAAATTCTCACCAATTGCATTGTCAGGGACAGGTTCTTCTGTCAGGGAGCATAGCTTCTGCTCCCACGAGCATATTTAAGAGTTGTAAGGCTGGACACGATGGCTCACACTTATAATCCCAGTACTCTGGGAGGCTGAGGTGGGCGGATCACCTGAGGTTGGGAATTCGAGACCAGCCTGGCCAACATGGTGAAACCCCATCTCTACTAAAAATACAAAAATTGGCTGGGCACAGTGGCTCACACCTGTAATCCCATCACTTTGGGAGGCTGAAGCGGGCGGATCGCCTGAGATCGGGAATTCCAGACCAGCCTGACCAACATGGAGAAACTCTGTCTCTACTAAAAATACAAAATTAGCAGGGCATGGTGGCGCATGCCTGTAATCCCAGCTACTTGGGAGATTGAGACAGCAGAATCACTTGAACCTGGGAGGCGGAGGTTGCAGTGAGCCAAGATCGCGCCATTGCACTCCAGCCTGGGTGACAAGAGTGAAATGCCATCTCAAAAAACAAAACAAAACAAAACAAACAAACAAAAAACAAAAATTAGCCAGGTGTGGCGGCACACGCCTGTAATCCCAGCTACTTGGGAGGCTGAGGCATGAGAATCACTTGAACCTGGGAGGCGGAGGTTGCAGTGAGCCCAGATGGTGCCACTGCACTCCAGCCTGGTCAACAAAGTGAGACTCTGTGTCAAAAAAAGAAAAAAGGCTGGGCGCAGTGGCTCATGCCTGTAATCCCATCACTTTGGGAGGTCGAGGCGGGCAGATCATGAGGTCAGGAGATCAAGACCATCCTGGTTAACATGGTGAAACTCCGTCTCTACTAAAAATACAAAAAATTAGCCGGGTGTGGTGGCGGGCGCCTGTAGTCCCAGCTACTCAGGAGGCTGAGGCAGGAGAATGGGTGAACCTGGGAGGCGGAGCTTGCAGTGAGCCGAGATTGCGCCACTGCACTCTGGCCTGGGTGAAAGAGAAACATTCCGTCTCAAAAAAAAAAAAAAAAAAGAGTTGTGGGTTCTTTTGCTCCTCCAAATAGTGCTGGTGCTGGAGCCAAGTAAAGAACCACTTGCCCCAGTGAGCCTAGAAGACACAGGCATGCCATCACTCAGAGAGCAAAACTGATCCTACTACTGTGGTCCCATTTAAAGCCCTGGTGCATTTATAATCCTGTCTTTCTCATGGCTGCTGATGAGGAGGGAAGCTTTGGGGACAAAGATGGACACAGGCCAGGTTGTATATGTGTATTCTGGGAGTGGGGGGAGCGAAGTTACTGTAGCAAAACCTGGATTCAATGGCACTTCTGGACCTCACAGGAGCACCTGTCATCTGGGCCAGCCCAGCTTCAGGGGGATGGAGAACCACCCGTAGCTAATGGAGGGGCTGACTTTAAAGGGCAGTGGCATTTCCCTGCCTGGTCATGAAACCTTAGCTGAGCAAGCAGAGCAAATGCTTGTCACATCAAGGCAGGCCATGACAGAAGCTAGTTAGGGACTCAGGGAAACCCATCTTTCCTTCTCACTTGCCACTAATCAGCACTTCCCTGCCACACACACACAACCACATACTTTCTCTGGAAAAAAAAAAATATATCACAAAGTGGTAAATTTTGTTATGTATATTTTACTACAATTTGTAAAAACCAGGCTCAAGGTAGGCTGCAGTGGCTCACGCCTGTAATCACAGCACCTGAGGAGGCCAAGGTGGGCAGATCATGAGGTCAGGAGTTCGAGACCAGCCTGGTCAATGTGGTGAAACCCTGTCTGTACTAAAAATACTAAAAAATTAGCCAGACATGGTGGCACGTGCCTATAGTCCCAGCTACTCAGGAGGCTGAGGCAGGAGAATCACTTGAACCCAGGAGGCGGAAGTTGCAGTGAGCTGAGATCATGCCACGGCACTCCAGCCTGGGCGACAGAGCAAGACTCTCTCAAAAAAAAAAAAAACTCAAAAAACCAGGTTCAATACCAAACCAGGTTCAACATTCTATTCTCTTACCTTGTCCCTACATCTATGTATTCCCCAGTTGTTTTTCCAAACACTGTAATACACATTTTTGTATTTGATCCCCTCAACTTGTGGTATAATGAGTAGTTATTGTTAGTTACCAGAACCAGGGACTACTAATTTTTTCTTTTAATTAACTTTTTGTTGGTATAACATATATACAGAAAAGTGAACAAACCATATACAAATTACATAAATGTCTATAAATTTGCAAAAGGCAAAACACTCCCGAGTGACTAATACCTAAAGGAAGGAATAGAACTTCATGAGCACCCCAAAAGCCCCCTCTTGACCCCTTCTAGTCACTAATCTCCCAAGGGTAATTCTTATCCATAGGTGAACAGCATAGATTAATTGTACCTATTTTTGAACTTGACATAAATGGAACCATCAGTATATGCTCTTCTGTGTCTGATATCTTCCACGTAATATTATGGTTGTGATAGTCATCCATGTGGCTGTGCTTAGTGATACATTATTTATTCCCATTGCTGTGTAGCACTCCACCGTATGAATTCACCATGATTTATTTATCCATTCTACTGTTGGTGGACATTTGAATTGTTTCTGATCTTAGCTTTTACAAATAGTGCCACTATGAACATTCTTTTTTTTTTTTTTTTTTTGAGACAGAGTCTCGCTCTGTCGCCCAGGCTGGAGTGCAGTGGTGCGATCTCGGCTCACTGCAAGCTCTGCCTCCCGGGTTCACACCATTCTCTCTCCTCAGCCTCCTGAGTAGCTGGGACTACAGGCGCCTGCCACCACGCTTAGCTAATTTTTTGTATTTTTAGTAGAGACAGAGTTTCACCGTATTAGCCAGGATGGTCTCAAAGTGCTGGGATTACAGGCGTGAGCCACCGCACCCAGCCGAACATTCCTATAGATGTTTTTATGTATATGAATATGCATTTTTTTAGAAACGTAATTGCTTATCACACTTTTTGCATATGTTCCACTTTGATAGTTGTTGCCAAATGGTTTTCTAAACTGGCAATTTACATTCTCACTAGCCACATGTGGAAGTTCCAGTTGCTCTATGTCCTCACCAATACTCAGTGTTGTCTGTCTTTTTTATTTTAGCCATTCTGGTGAATGTACAAGGATATCTTATTGTATTTTCATTTGCATTTTCTTGCCAATTAATGAATTGGTGTCTTTTTATATGTTTATTAGCCATCTGGATATTTTGAGATGTTTTAAAGGGTGTTCTTTCTCCTGGTTATAAAAATAATACATGCTGAGGCGGGCGAATCACTTGAGGTCAGGAGTTTGAGACGAGCCTGGCCCACATGGTGAAACCCCATCTCTACTAAAAAATACAAAAGTTAGCCAGGTGTGGGGGCGTGCACCTGTAATCCCAGCTACCCAGGAGGCTGAGGCAGGAGAATCACTGGAACCCGGGAGGTGGAGGTTGCAGGGAGCCCAGATAGTGCCACTGCACTCCAGCCTGGGTGACAGAGTGAGATTCTGTCTCAAACAAACAAACAAACAAAACCATGCTAATTGAAGAAGGTTTGGCAAATACATAGTGCCTTTGTACTATGTCAGTTTAGCTAAACTGACACTATGTTTTTCAGAATTTCTTTCTCTGTATGGTTCTGGGCTAGGGTTGGCCACAGAAAATTTGCACAAGATTGGAGGGCAGAGGTGAAGCAAACATGCTTATGCCCAGAAGGTCAGTGTAGAGGCAGGCGCCGTTCTAACTTATGGTATCTCAGATCTGCTAGCTCACCCTGTGGCCATGGGATAGACTTGAGCCTACATCTCCTTTGGCTCCCATGACAGCTCTTCCTTCAGCATTTTCAGTCCTGAGTCAGGTCTGTGTTCAGCTTTATGACAAAGGTTCAGCAATTCCTGCAGGTCGCCCACATAATTGAAGTAGGAGGTTTTAGAGGCAGTGAGACATTGATACAGGTTCCAATTCATCCTGTGGGTGCCCCCTGGTTCTTTTGGACTCCCACTGGTCCTTACTCTCCCATACTTCATGTCCACCTGTTCTTTCTGACTTCAGTCCCAGCACCAGAAACGGAAGCAACAGTTGTATACAAACTGCTTAACCAGTTCCCACATTGCATAACATCAAAACCCCACAAGAAACATCTTACTCTATGCCATGCCTGGTAGTTCTGCTTCTCTAATTAAGCCTTGACCAATAACAGGCATTAAGAAGTAAACCATGGTCAAGCACAGTGACTCACAGCTGGAATCCCAGCACTTTGGAAGACCAAGGCGGGTGGATCACTTGAGGTCAGGAGTTTGAGACCAGCCTGACCAACATGGTGAAACCCCATCTCTACTAAAAATACAAAAATCAGCCAGGTGTGGTGGTACACACCTGTAGTCCCAGCTACTCAAGAGGCTGAGGCAGGAGAATGGCTTGAACCCAGGAGGCAGAGGCTGCAGTGAGCTGAGATCACACCACTGCACTCCCGTCTGGGGTGACAGAGCCAGAATCCATCTCAAAAAAAAGGAAACCAGGCCAGGCACAGTGGCTCACATCTGTAATCCCAGCACTCTGGGAGGCCAAGGAGGGAGGATCACCTGAACCTATGAGTTCAAGACCAGCCTGGGCAATATAGCAAGACCCTATCTCTACAAAAAGTTAAAAAATTAGCCAGGCATAGTGGCATATGCCTATAGTCCCAGCCACTTGGAAGGCTGAGGTGGAAGGATCACTTGAGCCCAGGAGGTCAAGGCTGCAGTGAGCTGTGATCACGCCGCTGCACTCCAGCCTGGACAACAGAGCAAGAGCCTGTCCCCCACTCCAAAAAAAGTAAACCAAACTCACCTGTAATTCTACACCCAGAGAGGACCACTATCGACATCTTAGTGTGATTCTTCCTGCCTGCGATATTTTAAGTAAAGAGAATGAGCCTGAGACAGGTTAGATGACTGCTCGGCTTTCAACTAGCTGGCGGCAGAGCTGTGCCTTCAGAAGTCTGGTTTCGTCCTTGCTTAACTAGCATCACTTCCACTGTGCCTCAGAATCCCTAAGTGACCCTTTACTCCTCTGACCTTCCTGGGAGGCCTTCTTGCTCTGAGCACAAGCTCTGGGGCATGCGAAAGCAGCCATTATCCGCATCTTCCCGAGCTCTGCAGCCACCCGCTTTGACAGCTTCCCCATTTTGTTCTAACCAAACTGCAGGAGTTTCACCTTCCTGTTCCTCTTCAGGAAACAAACAAAAAACTATCTCTTTTTTTTTTTTTTTTTTTGAGACAGAGTCTCACTCTGTTGCCTAGGCTGAAGGTGCAGTGGCGCGATGGCTCACTGCAACCTCCGTGCCCCACCCCGGGTTCAAGCTAGTCTCCTGCCTCAGCCTCCTGAGTAGCTGGGATTACAGGCGCCCACCGCCATGCTCAGCTAATTTTTGTATTTTTAGTAGAGATGGGGTTTCACCATGTTGGTCAGGCTGGTCTCAAACTCCTGACCTCAGGTGATCCACCCACCTTGGCCTCCCAAAGTGCTGGGATTACAGGTATGAGCCACCGCGCCCAAGCCACAAAGAAAAAGATCTTTACAAGATCTTTTAGGTGGGCGCGGTGGCTCACATCTGTAATCCCAGCATTTTGGGAGGCCGAGACAGGCAAATTGCTTGAGCCCAGGAGTTCAAGAGCAGCCTGGGCAACATACTGAGACCCCATCTCTACAAAACATACAAAAAAAAATCAGCCAGCATATGTGTGTGCCTGTAGTCCCAGCTACTTGGGAGGCTGAGGCAGGAGGATCACCTGAGCCCTGGAGGTTGAGGCTGCAGTGAGCCATGATGGTGCTACTGCACTCAAGCCCGGCCAATAGAGTAAGAGTGAGATCTTGTCTCAAAAAAAAAAAAAAGAAATTAAAAAAAAACACAAAACTCTGGCCAGGCATGGTGGCTCATGCCTGTAATCCCAGCACTTTGGGAGGCTGAGGTGAGCAGATCACGAGGTCAGGAGTTCGAGACCAGCCTGGCCAACATGGAGAAACCTCGTCTCTACTAAAAATACAAAAATTAGCCAGGCGTGGTGGTGCACCTGTAGTCCCAGCTACTGGGGAGGCTGAGGCAGGAGAATCACTTGAACCTAGTAGGTGGAGGTTGCAGTGAGCCAAGATCACACCACTGTACTCCAGCCTGGGCGACAGAGCAAGACTCCACCTCAGAAAAAAAAAAAAAAAAATATATATATATATATTTTAAAAGTCATGCCATGTCATCCACATATCCACATCTGGAGCACTAATGGAGAAGTGGTGGCCACCAGGGGGCCAGAGAGAGCCCAAAGCCCTCCCCTCCCTACCAAACACAGGTGTCAGTTAGAGACATGGTCCTATAAGTAAGCATTACTATCTCAAGGTTTCTCTTAACATATAAGTACTCCTGAGAGGGGGAACACAAGAAATCCTGAATTCTTCAGAATGAATAATTCAGAAGATGCAGTGATAAGTGATACGGTGTCATCAAAGCTTTGGTAGACAACAGTGAGTAGGGGTTGGCTGGGGAAGAGAAGGCAAAAACAAACTTTGCCTACCTTGCCCATTGGCTGGGAGCCTCTTGGACTCTGGGTTTTACAATAACAAGAGTTAACAGGGCTTTTCTGCCAAACCTGTGTCCTGGGCCTGGGCTCAGCTCCTCATTTAGAGGTGGAAGAACTAGGAGGGCAGATTTGCTTTCCTGAGAACAGAACCAGAGAGAAGCAATAGGGTATGGAGTGTAATTTAGAAACCAGTGATGGTGAGAAACAGTTGGTGGCTCACTCCCAGCATGTCAGTCCCGCCTGGCTGGTTTCTTGAAGAGGAACAAGAATGCTGTATTTAAGGTTTCTTGCTTTTTTTCCCCCCCTTTCCAATGGCTGCAGATACTGGCGGCCTCTTTCCTGGTCTGCTCCTGTCACTGCCCTCTGAGTGGAAGGGACGGTTGCCCCACAGGTTGGCTGAGGAGCTGGAGCCTCAGGCTGGCAGGGAGGCCACAGCCCAAAGCACAGGGGCACCCAGGGGTAACATTATCCTGCCAAAGCCAAACAAGGAACTGAGTGTTTAGAATAACTTTAAGAAAGTTGTGGGCGTTTTCTCTGTCAGGGAAACCAGAAACCACAGTGAGATAATGGATAGCTATATTCAGGTCACAGATTATCAGCTGCCACTGCTGCTTCCTGTTCAAATTTGATGAAACTTCTTTCTAGTCACTGGAGCCTCCTGGATTCTGCGGGCATGACAGCATTTAGTGATGTGGGGCTCAGAGTTCCACCTAAGGACCTGACATAACCCCAGGGCAGAAACCGTTCTTTTGGGATGGGGCTTCAGGGGCCAGCTCCTGGTAGAGGAGATGGTAGGTAAAGGGGCCAACAGTAAGAATACATTTTCCCGAACTTTTAGGGTGCTTCAGGCTCTTGAGCTAAGAGATTTTTGTGCATTATCTCATTTGACTTTCAAACCACCCTATGAGAGAGGTACTATTAGGATCCCTTATTTATTTATTTATTTATTTATTTATTTATTTATTTATTTAATTTTAGAGATGGACTTGCTCTGTTGCCCAGACTGGGGTCCAACAAGGCAATCAGGGCTCACTGCAGCCTCGACCTCCTGGGCTTAAGGGATCCTCCTACCCCAGCCTCCTGAGTAGCTAGGACTATAGGCGCATGCCACCACACCTGGCTAATTTAATTTTTTTTTATTTTTTTCTTTTTTTTATTTTTTATTTTTGTTTTAAAATAAAAAAAAAATAGAAAAGAAATCTGCACCTGGGGCGGCTCCACCCGGGCCCACGCCCTAGGCTTCATGGCTCACCGCAGCGGCCCTCCTACTCGTCGCGCGGCATAGCCTCCGCGGGGCTCTGGGGGAGGGGGAGGACCCCCACTCCACACGCGCACACACACACACACACACACACGCGCACCGCCCTCGCCGCTCCCGTCCACTCTCGACTGCCGGCCACGGCCGGGTATGGGCCCAACGCTCCAGCCCCATCCATTTTCAGGGCTAGTTGATTCAGCAGGTGAGTTGTTACACACTCCTTAGCGGATTCCGACTTCCATGGCCACCGTCCTGCTTAAAAAATGTTTTATTTTGTAGAGACAGGCCTCACTTTGTTGCCCAGGCTGGTCTCAAACTCCTGGCTTCGAGCAATCCTCCCACCTTGGCCTCCCAAACTGCTGAGATTATAGGTGTGAGCCACCTAGCCCGGCCTGTGCTCCTCATTTTATGGGTGAGGAAAGGGGCTCAGAAATGTTGTCAGTTGTCCAAGGGTCACAGGGGCAGAACTGGAAACCAAAATCAAAATCAGGATTTTTTTTTTTTTACTTTCTTTCCCTCTCTTTCTTCCTTTCTTTCTTTTCTTTCTTTTTCCTCTTCCTCCTCCTCCTTTCTCTCTCACATAGTACTTTATTGAACTATAACTTACATATACCTACTATGTATATTATATTAGGCCATGTCCACATAATCGTCCACATAATATGTGGTACACACTTATACCATATACGTCCATGTAGCCACCACCCAGATCAAAATGAGACTATTTCCATCACACTCCAGAGTTCCTTCATGCCCCTTTCCAGCAAATACTCACTCCCCCTGGCCTCCAATGTAACCAATATTCTGACCTCTATTCTCATAGATTAATTTTACCTATTCTCAAACTTCGTATGAATAGAATCATATTCTTGTCCAGGAGTGGTGGCTCACGGCTGTAATCCTAACACTTTGGGAAGCCGAGGCAGGCAGATTGCCTGAGGTCAGGAGTTCGAGACCAGCCTGGCCAACACTGTGAAACCCCATCTCTACCAAAATACAAAAAATTAGCTGGGCATGGTGGCACACACCTGTAGTGCCAGCTACTCAGGAGGCTAAGGCATGAGGATCACTTGAACCCAGGAGACAGAGATTGCAGTGAGCTGAGATTGCACCACTGCACTCCAGCCTGGGCAACAGAGCTAGACTCTGTCTCCCAAAAAAAAGAAAAAGAAAAAATAGAATCATATTCTTGTATGTGGATTCTTCTGTTCCGTATAGTATGTCTGTGGATTTTCCCATATTGCTGTACCAGCAGTATGTTCCTTTTTTATGCTGAATTGTATTCCATTTTATGACTCTACCAGCCAATTTATTTATCCATCCTCCTGTTGAATACTTAGATTTTTCTTTCCAGCTTTAGGCTATTTTGAATAACACTGCCATGAACATTCTTATTAGGGGGAAATATGTTTAACTTTATTAAGTACACCAAACAATTTTCCAAAGAGATCGGGCCATTTTATATTCCCAACAGCCCTGTACGAGAGTTCTAGTTGTTCTACATCCTTGTTAACACATGGAATTGTCAGTCTTTTCATTTTAGCCATTAGAGTGAGGGTGAGAAATCAGGTCTTTCTTATTCCAAAGCCTATGCAGCACCATAAAACGTTCAATCTGGCTGGGCATGGTGGCTCATGCCCGTAATCCCAGCACTTTGTGAGGCCAAGGGGAGGGTGGATCACCTGAGGTCAGGAGTTCGAGACCAGCCTGGCCAACATGGTGAAGCCCTGTCTCTACTAAAAATACCAAAAAAGAAGAAAAAAAAAAGCCAGTCATGGTGGCGCACATCTGTAATCCCTACTGAGTCAGAAGAATCGCTTGAACCTGGGAGGTGAGGTTGCAGTAAGCCAAGATTGCACCACTGCACTCCAGCCTGGGCAACAGAGCGAGACTCTGTCTCAAATAAATAAATAAGGCTGGACGTAGTGGCTCATGCCTGTAATCCCAACACTTTGGGAGGCTGAGGTGGGTGGATCACCTGAGGTCGGGAGTGACCAGCCCGGCCAACATGGTGATACCTCGTCTCTACTAAAAATACAAAAATTAATCGGGCGTGGTGGCAGACACCTGTAATCCCAGCTACTCAGGAGGCTGAGATAGGAGAAATGCTTGAACCCAGGAGGCGAAGGTTGCAGTGAGCCGAGATCGAGCCACGGCACTGCAGCCTGGGCGACAGAACAAGACTCTGTCTCAATAAATAAATAAATAAAATAAAATAAAATAATAAATCACTCAATCTGAGCTCCTGCCACATCCATGACTCCCTGTCCTGAGGACTAAGAGGCCTAAGTGCCACTTAATCCTGGCAGCAAGGATGGGAAGCAGCTCCCCAGCATGGCAGGATGCCGTGGAAATCCACCTCCTTCATCATTTCTGAAGGGTACCCACCAACTTCAAGGTTGGATGTGTACATGCCATTTTCTGAGAAAGACTCTCAGAAAATGCTCTCTTGTGGCTTTGGATACAAGGGTGCGCCAAGTGTGTGGCCAGTGTGGTCACAGCCTAGTGGCGTAAGCCCTCTTCTTCTTTCCTAACAGCTTTGAAGTGGTTCAAGCCAGAACATCAGAAGGATCTCGAGGACGGGGCCTGGCCCAGCACTGTGGTTGGAAGCATAAAAACCCTCAGGTTACATTCCAGCTTGGCCTCTTCTCCTAACATGACCTTAGGGAAGTCATTTAACCTGTGACTCAGTTTTCTCAACTCTTAAATGGGGCAACAATGCCTGCACTCCATTCCATACAAGGTCTCTCAAAGGCTCCTTACTGTTTCTAGAGTGTCTGTTTCTCAGCTCATCTTCCCCCCATGTCCACTGTGCTTCTGCCTCATTGACCAACTGAATGTTCATGAAAAGGACGTCCTCTTTCATTCCTCTGTATTGTTATAAAAGTTACTTTATGCAAGATGGTCTCTTTTTTCTGCAATGCCCTTTCTCACTCAGTCCAACTGGCAAACTCCTCCTCATTCCTCAAGACTCAGCTTAAGCAGCACCTCCTCTGTGAAGCCTTCCCTGGTCATCCCTGGACCCTCCTAGCAGATGGATGACCCCACAGTATTTGGTTTTATACATCCTCATAAACTACATTATTTTCTTGTGAGTCTTCCCACCAGACTATGAGCTTAAGAAGAAGCACCATCTCAGGCACATAGCAGATGCTCAATGAACATTTATTGAAGCATGAGTGAATCTTAAAAAAAAAATGGAAATAGTCAAAAAGGAAAATTAAACCATCATTATTGTCTCTGATAATTAAAGAAATATATACATATTGTAGGGCCGGGCGTGGTAGCTCACACTTGTAATCCCAGCACTTTGGGAGGCCAAGGTGGGTGGATCACTTGAGGCTAGGAGTTCGAGACCAGCCTGGCTAATATGGTGAAATACTATTTCTGCTAAAAACACAAAAATTAGCTGGGCGTGACGTGGCGTGCCTGTAGTACCAGCTACTTGGGAGGCTGAGGCAGGAGAATTACTTGAATATGGGAGGTGGAGGTTGCAGTGAGCCAAGCCAAGATCCTGCCACTGTACTCCAGCCTGGGCAATAGAGTGAAATTCCATCTCAAAAAAAAAGTGTGTGTGTGTGTGTGTGTGTGTATATATACACACACACATATACGTATATATGTGTATATATATACACATATATACGTATATATGTGTGTGTATATATATATATACACACACATATATACGTATATGTGTGTATATATATACACATATATATGTATACACACATATACGTATATATGTGTGTGTATATATACACATATATACGTATATGTGTGTGTATATATATACACATATATACGTATATGTGTGTGTATATATATACACATATATACGTATATATACACATATATACGTATGTATGTGTGTGTATATATACACATATATACGTATGTATGTGTGTGTATATATACACATATATACGTATGTATGTGTGTGTATATATATACACATATATACGTATGTATGTGTGTATATATACACATATATACGTATGTATGTGTGTGTATATATACACATATATACGTATGTATGTGTGTGTATATATACACATATATACGTATGTATGTGTGTGTATATATACACATATATATGTATGTGTGTGTATATACACATATATACGTATGTGTGTGTATATATACACACGTATACGTATGTATGTGTGTGTATATATACACATATATGTATATGTGTATATATACACATATATGTATAAGTGTGTGTATATATGTATATATGTGTGTATATACACACATATATGTATATACGTGTATATATACACACGTATATGTATATACGTGTATATATACACATGTATATGTATATACGTGTATATATATTCACATGTATATGTATATATGTGTATATATATTCACATGTATATGTATATATGTGTATATATATATTCACATGTATATGTATATATGTGTGTATATATATATACACATGTATATGTATATATGTGTGTGTATATATACACACACACACACACACATTTTTCCCCAAAATATAAATATATATACATTTTTCCCATAACTGGGGTTATACTGTTCTGAATCTATTTTTTTATTATATCATAAACATCTTTTCAAAAATAAATTGAGGTCTGGCATGGTGGATTATTCCTATAATCCTAGTACTTTGGGAGGCCAAGGCAGGAAGATTGCTTGAGATCAGGTATTCTAGACTAGCTTGGGCAACATAGCAAGACCCCGTCTCTACAAAAATAAAAAAATTAGCTGGGCATGGTGGTGCATGCCTATAATTCTAACTACTTGGGAGGCTGAGAATGGAGGATTGCTTGAGCCCAAGAATTCAAGGCTGCAGTGAGCTCTGATTGCACCACTGCACTCCAGCCTGGGTAACAGAGCAAGACCCTGTCTCAAAATAAAATAAAATATGACCACCCTGGGCAACATAACAAAGCCCCATCTTTACTAAAAATACAAAAATTAGCAGCATGTGGTGGCGTGTGCCTGTAGTACCAGCTACTTGGGGGACTGAGGCAGGAACATTGCTTGAACCTGAGAGGTAGAGGCTGCAGTGAGCCGAGATGGTGCCACTGCACTCCAGCCTGGACAACAGAGCGAGACTCTGTCTCAAAAATAAAAATAAAATAAAAAGTTGAAAGAACAGGTCCAAAACTTGGTAAATAGGTTGGAGTGAAAAACTTCAGGACTGAATTTTCTTCTCAATTCACCATTCTGAGAACCCTAAAAAAAAAATCCCTTATTTATTTACTAATTCATTCACTCATTTATTCTTTTTAATTACAGAGGTTGTGCCTGTGTACTGTGACAAATTCAAATACCACAGAAATGTATAAATAAAAAAGTAGATGTCTCTCATATATGCATATGCGTGTGTGTGCATATATTTTATATATATATACGTATATATATACACGTGTATATATATATATATATATATACTTTTTTGCTTTTTGAGATAGAGTCTCACCCTGTTGCCCAGGCTGGAGTTCAATGGTGCGATCTCGGCCCACTGCAACCTCTGCCTCCCAGGTTCAAGCGATTCTCCTGCCTCAGCCTCCCGAGTAGCTGGGATTACAGGCGCCCACCACCACGCCTGGTTAATATTTTTTTTTGTATCTTTAGTAGAGATGGGGTTTCACCATGTTGGCCAGGCTGGTCTTGAACACCTGACCTTGTGATCCTCCCACCTTAGCCTCCCAAAGTGCTGGGATTACAAGCGTGAGCCACCGCGCCTGGCCATATACATACTTTTAAAAAAGAAAAATAATACTGTACTATATATGTTCTATAACTTTCTTTTTTTATTTAATAGCTCATGGACATCTTTCTTTCTTTTTTAGAGGTGGAGTCTCACTCTGTCACCCAGGCTGGAGTGCAGTAGCATTGTCATAGCTCACTGCATCCTCGAACTCTTGGGTTCAAATAATCCTGCCACCTCAGCCTTCTGAGTGTCTAGGACAACAGGCATGCACCACCACACCTGGCTAATTTTTTTATTTTTTATTTTTTGTAGAGATGGAGTCTCACTATATTGCTCAGACTGGTCTCAAGCTCCTGGGCTCAAGTAATCCTCCTATTTCAGCCTCCCGAAGGGCTGGAATTACAGGCATGAGCCACCATGCCCTGCCCTCATGGGTATCTTTCTATATCTGCAAATATGTATCAATTATAATTATATATCAAATATATATCAAAAGAACAATATACATTGTTCTTTTTATGGTTGCCTAGTATTTCACTGAATAATGTACTATAATTTAGATGTCATCTAACCCTGTGCTAATACAATATATCCATTAAATAAGTATTTACTGAGCACTAAGAGGAGAAATCAAATGACAGTATGGGGCTTGCAATAACAGGTTTACCCCAGGATGCTATGGGAGCCCAGAGGAGACACAGACTGGGGGGCCTATGTTTGGCAGCATCTGCAGCACTGCAGACAGAACTTGGAAGCATGGCTGGAAAGACCAGCTGCCCAGCCCAGTGCTCTGCCTCCCACCGGGACTTGCATTTCATTGGCCAGGACAAGGCAGGATCCAGGACCCCCAGAGGGAGCATCCAGGAACGCAAGCTGAACAGAGCAAGCACAGTTTGCTTTACAAGAACAAACTAGTTTTTCAGAAACAGGAAATTTCTCTCATACTTTAGGTCCTAAAATAGAAGAAATATGCTGGGATGCACAGGGATCTGGGGAATTTGGTTGACATCATAAAGTAAATTTGATGTGCATTTCAAATCTGATCATCTTAATATGAGTTGTTACACTCTTCTCAAAAAAGGCTTTCATCGAAAATCAAGGAGTGTTCACACAGTGATAAAATGGAACAAAGAAAACACCTCTAAATATTGCTGGTCCCAAAGGTGCAGGTCCCTTCGTTCACTGTTGGGGAAACTAAATCCGCAGCCTACAGGGCTGAGCTTGGCCTGACCCAGCCTTCCTCTTCAGTCTGGCTTCCCAGATTCTCTCCCCGCACACTGGTCCCGATACTCCTCTGCCTCAGCACACTCTATCCCACCTCAGGGCCTCCACACAGACCTACCCTTTCTCTGGAAGGCTCTTTCCCCCTCAGTCTTCCCCCCAGGCCCCCAGTCTTCCTGGTCTAGACCACACACGACTAATTTTATTTTGTATTTAGTAGAGACGGGGTTTCACCGTGTTGGTCATGCTGGTCTCAAACTCCTGACCTCAAACGATCCACCTGCCTCCCAAAGTGTTGGGATTACAGGCGTGAGCCACCACGCTGGGCCCATTACTTTTGTAATTAAGAAATACTAGGCTGGGGCTGGGCGCAGTGGCTCACACCTGTAATCCCAGCACTTTGGGAGGCCGAGGCGGGTGGATTACCTGAGGTCAGGAGTTCAAGACCAGCCTGGCCAACATGGCGAACCCCTGTCTCTACTAAAAATACAAAAATTAGTCAGGCTTGGTGGCATGCGCCTGTAGTCCCAGCTACTCAGGAGACTGAGGCAGGAGAATCGCTTGAACTCTGGAAGCGGATGTTGCAGTGAGCCTAGATGGCACCACTGCACTCCAGCCTGGGAGACAGAGTGAGACTCCATCTCGAAAAGAAAAAAAAGAAGAAATACTAGGCTGGGTGCAGTGGCTTATACCAGTAATCCCAGCACTTTAGGAGGCTGAGGCAGGTGGATCACATGAGCCCAAGAATTCGAGATCAGCCTGGGTAACATGGTGAAACCTGTCTCTACAAAAAATACAAAATATTAGCCAGGCATGGTGGTGCGCACCTGTAGTCTCAGCTGCCCAGAATGCTAAAATGGAAGGATCACCTGAGCCTGGGAGGTCGAGGCTGCAGTGAGCCATGATTATGCCATTGTACTTCAGCCTGGGTGACAGAGTGAGACCCTGTCTTAAAATAAATAAATAAATAAAAGGTACAGTGGTTCACTTCTATAATCCCAGCTATTCGAGAGGCTGAGGCATGAGAATCACTTGAACCCGGGAGGCAGAGGTTGCAGTGAGCTGAGATCGTGCCACTGCACTCCACCAGCCTGGGCGACAGAGCAAGACTGTCTCAACAACAACAACAACAACAACAACAAAAAAAAAAAAAAAAAAAAAGAGAGAGAGAGAGAAATACTAAAGACTGAAAAGAAAGGAAGAATAAATAAGAATAAATACAAATACTGTTGGACCACTGTACATCTGAATACATGCACATAACAGGCAGACATGTAAACATGTTCATAGCTCTCTGACCAACAATAAGAGCATACACACTTTCCCCTGAACACGCCCACTTTTCCTTTGACTTGTGGATCTTGCCGAAGGAGAAGAAAGTTGCTTGTCTCCAAGAAATTTGCTCAAACCTGACCTCGGGAGAAGGTGAGCCTAGGACCCAGTGGGTGTCAGAATCTTTGCAAGACATCCAGAGAAGTCTCTTCTGAGCATGACACTCTATTCTTTCAGGCAGGCCCAAATGAGTTTTTTCTTTTTTTTTTCTCTTTTTTTTTTTTTTGAGATTAAGTCTTGCTTGATGGCCCAGGCTGGAGTGCAGTTGTGGGATCTTGGCTCACTGCAACCTCCGCCTTCTGGGTTCAGGCGATTCTCCTGCCTCAGCCTCCCGAGTAGCTGGGATTATAGGCACCTGCCACCACGCCCGGCTAATTTTTGTATTTTTAGTAGAGACGGGGTTTCGCCATGTTGGCCAGGCTGGTCTTGAACCCCTGACCTCAAGTGATCCGCCTGCCTCGGCCTCCCAAAGTGCTGGGATTACAGGTGTGAGCCACTGTGCCAGGACAGTTTTTTTTCTAATTAAAAAAATTTACACATTTTTATAGTGAATATTCAAACAATACAGAAAAGCACAAAGAATAGAATCAATCACCTATAGTTCTATATCCTAGTAATAATATGATCTAGAGATAATAGTACTTTGGTATAAGTTCTTTCAAACTTTAAAATTCACACATATAAACACATATGTACACACACATCTATGTTAATATATAAGATGCCTGACTGATGTATTTGCCTATTTTCATTTATTTTATACACTTTTCAGCTGGAGCTTTTCCTTTTTCTTTTTCTTTCTTTTTTTTTTTGAGACGGAGTCTTGCTCTGTTGCCAGGCTGGAGTGCAGTGGCGTGATCTCGGCTCACTGCACTCCAGCCGGGACTACAGGCCGGCTAATTTTTTGTATTTTAATAGAGATGGGGTTTCATCATGTTGGCCAGTATGGTCTTGATCTCCTAACCTCCTGATCCGCCCTCCTTGCCCTCCCAAAGTGCTGGGATTACAGGCATGAGCCACCACGCCTGGCCTTTTTTTTTTCTTTTTCTTTTGGAATAAGTTTAAGTTTACAGAAAAGTTGCAGAGATAGTAGAGAGAGTTATTGTATACCTTTCACTCAGCTTGCCTTAATATTAACACATGACATACTGTAGCACATTTGTCAAAACTTAGAAATTAACGCTGTTACAGTACTATTAACTAAACTACAGACATTATTCAGATTCTACCAGTTTTCCACTTACGTCCTGTTTATTTTTTTTCTTTTTTCTTTTTTTTTTTTTTTTGGAGACGGAGTCTCATTCTGTCTCCCAGGCTGGAGTGCAGTGGCATGATCTCGGCTCACTGCAACCTCCGCCTCCCAGGTTCAAGCAATTCTCCTGCCTCAGCCTCCCAGGTAGCTGGGATTACAGGCACCCACCAACATGCCTGGCTAACTTTTTGTATTTTTAGTAGAGACGGGTTTTCGCCATGTTGTCCAGGCTGGTCTCAAACTTCTGACCTCAGGTAATCCACCTGCCTTGGCCTCCCACAGTGCTGGGATTATAGGTGTAAGCCACTGCACCTGGTCTATGTCCTGTTTCTGTTCCAGGATACCACACATTATGTTTAGACACATACTTTTGTTTTGTTTTGTTTTTTGAGACAGAGTCTCACTCTGTCACCCAGGCTGGAGGGCAGTGGCGTGATCTTGGCTCACTGCAACCTCCGCCTCCCAGGTTCAAGCAGCAATTCTCTGCCTCAGCCTCCCGAGTAGCTGATTTCGGGTGCCTGCCACCATGCCCCATTAATTTTTTTGTATTTTTAGTAGAGACGGGGTTTCACCAATTTGGCCAGGCTGGTCTTGAACTCCTGACCTCAGACGATCCGCCCAACTTGGCCTCCCAAAGTGCTGGGATTACAGGCATGAACCACCGCACCCGGCCTAGACACATACGTTTTTACAAATTTCAACTGTTTCTTTGTTTCTTTTCTTTCCCCACTACATGCATCAGAGTGCCTTCCTACATTTTTCCATCTCCTTGCCTTTGGGCCAAATGTTTGCTCTCCCTGCATGTTTCTCCATATACTGCTTTTGGGACCCATCAGTGTCAAGTCTCGCTAAAGACTCCTTTGATCAAACGAATCCTGCTCCTGGTCCCCTCTCCGGGTAGGGTCATTCTAGTCAGGAGGTTTGACCATCATGGGACACTTCCCTCAGGACTGGACAGGATCCACTGCGTTCTGCTTCCTTTCAGTGTGGGTCTGTCCTGTACTTGCCACTGTAATTCCAGCCCCACAACGCCCGGACCTGTCCTCTGGGAGCCTAAGCCTTTACCTGTTATCTCATCCACATAATTTCCTGTGCCACCTTGAAATTCCCCTAAGTTGCCTGAAGCATCTTTGTGGTCCTTACTTTGAAATGGCTACCCAAGTTTTATATAGCCACCAACTATTCCAGTCATTAAGGGGACTCTACTGATGTCCTTATATTGACCATCTGTGTGAAACTTTTCAAGGGCAATTTTCCTTCCCTCCAGTAGAGAGAGCTGGAGAAATCTCTTCAGCTCAGGTATACCATTTTTCATCTCTGGTAAAGAGGTATCCTCTTTTATTTTTTTCCCCCATTCATGCCCTATATATTCATCCTTCTCCTTATCCCATAAGAGACTCACTATAATGTGTTTAATGCATGTCCTTGGGTATATAGACATTACTGAAAGATATACAATGTTCTTTTATGGGTAGGTGTGACTTTAGCCTACATAAATGGTGTTACAACCTAGATCTTATTGTGTTTCTTTTTTATGTGACACCTGTTTTTAAGCTTGTTGTGGGGGTCTAAGTACCTTTAGTTCACTGTGGCTGACTGCTGCACAGTACAGCAAAGTGTGCGTTTATACATTTTGCTTCCCCCTTTCTCTAGCGATGGCCCCCTAAGTTGCCTCCACGTATAATCCTCTGATGAATGTGCTTGTTTATGTTCCTCTGGAGACATGAGATTGTTGGCTCATTGGCTACATGCATCTTTAAATTCATGGAATTTTGTCCAGAATTGGTGGGTTTTTGGTCTCACTGACTTCAAGAATGAAGCTGCAGACCCTCACGGTGAGTGTTACAGTTCTTAAAGGCAGCATGTCCAGAGTTTGTTCCTTCTGATGTTTGGAGTTTCTTCCTTCTGGTGGGTTCGTGGTCTTGCTGGCTCAGGAGTGAAGGTGCAGACCTTCGCCGTGAGTGTCACAGCTCATAAAAACAGTGCAGACCCAAAGAGTGAGCAGCAACAAGATTTATTGCAAACAGCAAAACAACAAAGCTTCCAAAGTGTGCAAGGGAACCAACCGGTTGCCACTGCTGGTTTGGGCAGCCTGATTTTATTCCCTTATCTGGCCCCAACCACATCCTGCTGATTGGTCCATTTTACAAAGAACTGATTGGTCTGTTTTACAGAGAGCTGATTGGTCCGTTTTGACAGGGTGCTGATTGGTGCGTTTATAATCCCTGAGCTAGACACAAAAGTTCTCCAAGTCCCCACTAGATTAGCTAGACACAGAGCACTGATTGGTGCATTTACAAACCTTGAGCTAGACACAGGGTGCTGATTGGTGTATTTATAATCCCTTAGCTAGACATAAAGGTTCTCCAAGTCCCCACTAGATTAGCTAGACACAGAGCAGTGATTGGTGCATTTACAAACCTTGAGCTAGACACAGGGTGCTGATTGGTGTGTTTACAAACCTTGAGCTAGACACAGGGTGCTGATTGGTGTATTTACAATCCCTTAGCTAGACATAAAGGTTCTCCAAGTCCCTACCAGATTAGCTAGATACAGAGTGCTGATTGGTACATTTACAAACCTTAAGCCAGACACAGAGTGCTGATTGGTGTATCTACAATCCCTTAGCTAGACATAAAGTTTCTCCAAGTCCCCGCTAGACTCAGGAGCCCACCTGGCTTCACCTAGTGGATCCTGCACCAGCATGGCAGGCAGAGCTGCCTGCCAGTCCCTCGCCGTGGGACTGCACCCCTCAGCCCTTGGGCAGTTGATGGGACCAGACCCGCAGAACAGGGGGCGGCGTTTGTAGGGGAGGCTCTGGCCACCCAGGAGCCCACCAGTGGTGGGGTAAGGCTCAGGCATGGCAGGCTGCAGGTCCCAAGCCCTGCCCCGCAGGGAGACAGCTAAGGCCTGGCGAGAATTCGAGCGCAGCACCCGTGGGCCGGCACTGCTAGGGGACCTGGTGCAACCTCCGCAGCTGCTGGCCCGGGTGTTAGGCCCCTCACTGCCAGGGGCCGGTGGTGCCGGCCGGCCACTCAGAGTGTGGGGCCGCTGAGCCCACGCCCACCCAGAACTCGCGCTGGCCTGCTAGCACTGTGCCCAGCCCCGGTTCCTTCCCGCGCCTCTCCCTCCACACCTCGCTGCAAGCAGAGGGAGCCAGCTCCGACCTCGGCCAGCCCAGAGAGGGGCTCCCATAGTGCAGCAGCGGGCTGAAGGGCTCCTCAAGCACAGCCAGAGTGGGCACCAAGACTGAGGAGGCACTGAGAGCAAGCGAGGGCTGCCAGCATGCTGTCACCTCTCAAAATAGAGTCAGATGGCTTCCAGAATAGCTCTACAAGTTTATAATCCCACCAATTGTCCCCTTTTCCCCACGTCGTTTCCAACACTTGGAAGGCATTGTCTGACTTGCCTAACTTTCATCAATTGAGGTGACACCAAGTGATATCATGTTTTAATTTGCATTGCTCAGGGTACTCCTAAGATTGAGCTTTCTTTTTTTGAGACAGGGTCTCACTCTGTCACCCAGGCTGGAGTGCAGCCTTCACCTCCCAGGCTCAAGCAAGCCTCCCACCTCAGACTTCTGAGTAGCTGAGACCACATGTGCACATCACCATGCCTGGCTTTTTTTTTTTGTAGACACGGGGTCTTGTTATGTTGTTGAGGCTGGTCTGGATGTCCTGGGCTCAAGCAATCCTGCCTCAGCCTCCCAAAATGCTGGGATTACGGGTGTGAGCCACTGTGCCCAGCCAAGGTTGGGAATCTCTTCACACACTTGCCAGCCATTCTAATTTCCCTTCTGTGATTCCTGACTTTATTCTTTGCTCACTTTTCCATTGGATTTCTGGCCTTTTTCTTGTTGATCCCCAGGAGTTTCTTGAGCATTCCAGATATTAATCTTGTGTAGCTTTAGACATTGCAAATCTCTTCTTCTATATGGAAGAAGTCTGCTTGGAGAGGGTTTGAGCTCACTATCAGGAAATTAATATAATTCATTTGCTGAGATCCAGGCTCTCCTGCTAAATCTCTTGAGTCCCAATCACCCTCCCTAATCTAAGAAAAATTAAGCTAGTCCCCATTTTTCCAACCCATTTATGGAAAGTAGTGTTTGGGGCTAGGTGTGGTGGCTCACACCTGTAATCCCAGCACTTTGGGAGGCTGAGGCAGGGAGATATCCTGAGGTCAGGAATTCGAGACCAGCCTGGCCAACATGGTGAAACCCCATCTCTATTAAAAGTACAAAAATTAGCCAGGCATGGTGGCACACACCTGTAATCCCAGCTACTTTGGCAGGCTGAGGCAGGAGAATTGCTTGAACCTGGGAGATGGAGGTTGCAGTGAGCTGAGATTGGGCCACTGCACTCCAGCCTGGGTGACAGAATGAGACTCAGTCTAAAAAATAAAATAAAATAAAATAAAAGTAGTTAGTTTGGGTTTATATGTCTAAGCTGTCCTCCAAAATATCCATCTTGATTGCTGTATTACTCAGGATAGTGATGGTTTGTGGGAGGAGGGAGGGTTGTGATTTGAACAGTGCACACAGAAGGTTTTCTGGGGAGGCTGGAAAATTTTTTTATTTTTTTCTTCTTTGAGATAGGGTCTCACTCCAGTTGCCCAAGCTGGAGTGCAGTGGCACAATCTCGGCTGACCACGGCCTCAACCTCCCAAGCTCAGATGATTTTCCTACCTCAGCCTCCTGAGTAGCTGGAACTACAGGTGCACGCCACCACGCCTGGCTAGTTTTTTATATTTTTAGTAGAGATGGGGTTTCGCCAATTTGCCCAGGCTGGTCTCAAACTCCTGGACTCAGGTGATCCACCTGCCTTGGCTTCCCAAAGTGCTGGGATTAGAGCCATGAGCCACCACGCCTGGCCTTATTTCTTAATCTGGGTGGTTTTACCTTATAATAATAAATTAAGCTATACATTTCATTTGTATGGTTTTCTTTTCCATGCCATGTTTTACAATAAAAGATTAAAATATATGTCCCTCAGTTACCTTTCATTTTCCACTGCTCTTCAGTTTGCAAGACTAAAATTCATTTTTCTCTTTGAGACAGAGTCTCGCTGTGTCACCAAGGCTGGAGTGCAGTGGTGCGTCTCAGCTCACTGCAACCTCTGACTCCCAGGTTCAAGTGATTCTCCTGCCTCAGCCTCCCAAATACCTGGGATTACAGGCGTGCACCACCACACCCGCCTAATTTTTGTATTTTTAGTAAAGATGGGGTTTCACCATAATGGTCAGGCTGGTCTTGAACTCCTGACCTCGTGATCCACCCAACTCAGCCTCCCAAAGTGCTAGGATTACAGGTGTGAGCCACCGTGCCGGGTCCTAAAATTCGTTTTTCAAAACAATCTATTTTCTCCCTGAGTCAAAGCAAACCTGATTGCCAGACATAGACTGCTCTGAAAATGGGCTTTTTCAATTACTACAAATCGGATATTCTTCTTTATTGTCCACCGATAAAATGACCACCCTCTGGTGGCTGAATCCACAGCCATGGCAAGGGTCTGTGCAGTCAACCTGTCAGGCCAATGCTGGGCCTGAGAGTGGAGGAGGGTAGGACTCAGGAACCTCTGAATCTGCTTCATGAGCCTAAGGGCTTAGCTTGGCCAGGGTTCCCTATTAATAGGCTCTGGGTCATGTATAAAACAAGAGAAAGATGACAGAATCTGGGAAGGTTGCTACCACTAGCGACCTAAGGACTCAAAACTTCACACACAAATATGAAGAACCATATATAAAGAAGTGGCTATGGCTGGGAGTGGTGGCTCACGCCTATAATCCCAGCACTTTGGGAGGCTGAGGTGGGTAGATCACTTGAGCCCAGGAGTTCAGGACCAGCCTGGGCAACATGGCGAAACCCCACCTCTGCTAAAAGTAGCAAATATTAGCCAGGCGTGGTGGCACACACCTGTAATCCCAGCTACTCGGGAGGCTGAGGTGGGAGGATCACCTGTGCCCAGGAGGCGGAGGTTGAAGTGAGCCGAGATGGTGCCACGGCACTCCAGCCTGGGTGACAGAGGAAGACCCTGTCTCAAAAAAGAATTTAAAAACAAAGTGGTCATATATAAAGAAGCTGCTTTTTCCAGTTTAAAGTTTCCATTTGCAATACATTGGATGAGAATGGGTGAAGGGGCGCCAGCAAGCTGTGGTGGCATAAACCTTGACTCACAGTGACTAAAACCTCTGTCTGTTTGAGGTGAGCCTTTGCCAGACCCAAAAGACTATTTTCCCAATCACCTGATACCAGCTTTGGTCAAGGCACTAGCCATGGCAGCTGCACTAAGCCACAGGCTCCCATAAGCTATTTTTATCTCAAATACTCACTAGGACCCACTGGGTAACCAGAATGCTCAGGGAAAGGTTTGGGGCCCTGAATCCTACCTTCCACCACAGAGGGATAAAGACCATGAGGACAGTGAAGAAGCATTTTTATTAAATGGTTGATTGAGGCTCCCGCATGCCCTCAGAACAAGGTTTTTCAGTAAAAGCAGGTCAGAGAACTTGACTTTGGCCAGGAGGTCTTAGCAAGAAATCCTCCTCCCTCTTTCTGAATCTGAGAGTTCATGACCCCAACCAGCTGCACGGAAGAGGATTGCTGCCCTGCTCAGAGAGGCCAGGCCCTTTATGGTCGCCACGTGCAGCCGGGAAGGAGAAGAGAAGAAATGGGGTCATGAATTCCCACCCAGCAATCAGACATTTCCCTCCCTGGGCTCAGCAGTCTTGCCCTCAGACCTGGACTTGCCCCCTTCCTCAGCAGCACTTTCAGAACAATCCCTTAGCCCACAGCGTGGCACGAACAACCGTGCGGTAAACAGAGCTTGTCTTGTTTGAGTCCCCTCGAGCCCAACGTCTTCGTGCTGCCCACCAGGCCACCCCACGCAGTGTCTCCTACTCCAGCCAGAGTTCGGGGCACCGCCCCATCCCGGGTCGCCTTTCACCACCAGCCCAGCAGGGGCCGCCAGAGCGATGCAGATGAAGCCAGAACCGCGCCCGGGCCGCGGAAGGAAGGCTCCCACCGGCAGCGCTCGGTTCTTGACGCTTGGTCCAAGTGCCCAGTGGGGACAGGCGCTCTCAGGCTCCAGTTTGGAGCTCTCCTTACCCTTCTCAGAGGTGAAGACTGAGCCAGACTCCTTCCGTTTTATTTTTAATTTATTTTTATTTTGTATTTTTTGTAGAGACAAAGTCTCACTTTTTTGCCCAGGCTGGTCTCGAACTCCTGGGCTCAAGCAATCTTCCCGCGTCGGCCTCCCAAAGTGCTGGGATTACAGGCGTGAGCCACCGCACCTGGCCCCGTTTTATTATTTTAAAAAATGTTGGCCGGGCGCGGTGGCTCACGCCTGTAATCCCAGCACTTTGGGAGGCCAAGGCGGGCGGATCACGAGGTCAGGAGATCAAGACCATCCTGGCTAACACGGTGAAACCTCGTATCTACTAAAAAACACAAAAAATTAGCCGGGCGTGGTGGCGAGCACCTGTAGTTCCAGCTACTCGGGAGGCTGAGGCAGGAGAATGGTGTGAACCCGGGAGGCGGAGCTTGCAGTGGGCCAAGATTGCGCCACTGCACTCCAGCCTGGGCAACAGAGCAAGACTCTGTCTCAAAAAAAAAAAAAAAAAGTTTATTACTTCCCTTTCAAAGCTCTAGATAGAGATAGATACAGATTTTTAATGCCAAAACAAAGTTACTGAAAGTGTGGTATATCTCAAATGTGTATACTTAGCAAGTCAAAGCTGTGACCCCCACACCCAAATAAATAAATAAATGAGTAAAAGAAGGCCAGGCATGGTGGCTCACGCCTATAATCCCAGCACTTGGAGAGGCTGAGGCAGGAGGATCACTTGAGCTCGGGAGTTCGAGACCAACCTGGGCAACAAAATGAGGCACCATCTCCGCAAAAAATACAAAAATTAGCTGGGCATGGTGGCGCATGCCTGTAGTCTCAGCTACTTGGGAAGCTGAGGTGGGAGGATCACTTCAGCCCGGTAGGTCCAGGCTGCAGTGAGTGGTGATGGCCCACTGCACTCCAGCCTGGGTGACAAAGCCAGGCCCTATTTCAAAAAAAAAAAAAAAAAAAAAAATACCCAAAGCTGTATTTTGTATTTTTTGTAGAGAGAAAGTCTCACTTTGTTGCCCAGGCTGGTCTCGAACTCCTGGGCTCAAGAGATCTTCCCGTGTCAGCCTCCCAAATTGCTGGGATTACAGGCATGAGCCACCGCATCTGGCCCCGTTTTATTATTTTATTATTATTTTTATTATTATTTATTATTTTAAAAAATGTTGGCCGGGCGCGGTGGCACACACACACACACACACACACACACACACACACACACAGAGAAAGAGAGAGTGAGTTGACGAAAAGAGTCAAACTGTGTAAAATATTTGAAGAGATTTATTCTGAGCCAAATATGGGTGACCATAGCTTGTGATACAGCCCTCAGGAGACCCTGAGAACGTGTGCCCAAGGTGGTTGGGGCACAGCTTGGTTTTATACATTTTAGGGAGGCATGAGACATCAGTCAACACATTTAACATGTACATTAGTTAGATCCAGAAAGGGGGGCAACTCAAAATGGGGAATGGGGTACAGAGGGCTTCAAGGTTATAGGTAGATTAAAAAATGTTCTGGGCTGGGTACAGTGGCTCATGCCTGTAATTCCAGCACTTCGGGAGGCTGAGGTGGGCAGATCACCTGAGGTCAGGAGTTTGAGACCAGCCTGGCCAACATGGCAAAACCCTGTCTCTACTAAAAAATACAAAAATTAGCCAGGAGTAGTGGCAGGCACCTGTAATCCTAGCTACTCGGGAGGCCGAGGCAGGAGAATCATTTGAATCTGGGAGGCGGAGGTTGCAGTGAGCCAAGATTGCACCACTGCATTCCAGCCTGCACTCAAGACTCCATCTCAAACAAACAAACAAAATTCTCATTGGCAATGGTTAAAAGAGTTATCACTAGAATTAAATATCTAGGTTATGATAAGAGGTTATGGAGACCAAAGTTTTATCATGCAAATGAAGCCTCCAGGTAACAGGCTTCAGGAGAGAATAGATTGTAAAGGTTATTTATCAGACTTAAAGTCTATGTTGATGTTAATGCTGGTCAGCTTTTCCTGAATTCCAAAAGGCAGGAGGGCATTATGAGGCAGGTCCAACCCCCACTTCCCCCACTCATGGCCTGAAACAGTTGTTCAGGTTAACTTTGGAGTGCCCTGGTCAAGAGGAGGGAGTCTATTCAGATGGTGGGGGGAGCCTTAGATTTTTATTTTTGGTTTACAACAAACACACACACAGAGTCCCATACACACATATGTGTATATATACATATATAATGCAACATAACAGAGCAATTCACAAGCCATATGAAGATAATGAGTTTACAGCACACCATAGGGCTGGTAATGGAAGCAAGTTTAGGATGCATGTCTTCACCTGATCCTGCACAGTGAGGCTGAATGTAGCTCTGACAGGTGTGTGACCCCGCACATTTAAGGTCTGTATCTGAGGCCCTACATAATCTGAGGCCTTAGCCAAATGCCCCCCCGGTCTACTGCCTACTCTCCACCTCCATCCTCATGGTCCAGGCCACCAAGAAATATTATACTCAATGAAAAGTGGAGAAGAAGCCAGGGAGTCCAAAGTTACTGGGCCTCTTCCTCCAGTTCCCAACCTGCCACCGCAGTGGAGAAAGACCCTCAGCTGGCTTGGGGAACACAGTTGGAAAGCAAGGAGGCAGCTTCTCTGTTCCTGGGCTGCTCTCTCTATCAGCCTCCACCCCAAAAGTCTCCACCTTGGTCCATTATCCCCTCTCCTTAGGCCCCAGAGCCTTTTCCTGTGTTTGTGTTGTTTTTGTCAGAGCAGGAAGTCTTCCTGGAAATCCACCAGAAATCCAACATCCTCCTCCTTCCCCAGGGGACCCTGGCCTTAGGCATGCACCCCACCCCACCTCAGCTCTGGCTGAGGCACAAGGCCAGAATCACAGGAATCCATCTTCCCAGGAACCCTGCCTTGCCCTCAGGCTCTGCGTCAGCCCCGTCCCGCCTCCCCACACTGCAACACTAAGAGCAGCAACTCCCTGCAGTAGAAAACAGCAATAAGGGAGAAAAAGCTCGTCATTTCTAAAGGAAATGTGAAAAACGCAGAAGTGTACACAGAAGCAAACCACCACAACCTGGAGGTCCACTATACCGCTCTTTCTGGTGTCCCTTTCCCACCAGCAGCTGACGGCTGAACCGTGACTCCCCAACCACATCTGCACACATGCACAGGCTCTCCAGCTTCCCCCCCTTGTTTGACTGTCAGAATCCTCACCTCATCTAGTTGGTGTGGGAGAGGATAAGGCTAAAGTGAGAATGACCGACTGTGTTCACTCTCCTGTGTTATAGACTAACAGCTCAGGGTATCCTTGGAGTCCATGAAATACCTGTCTTGCTAGATGCTCTTGGAAGAGGGAGTTCTGAGATCATCTATGTTGGGAACACCATCTACACGGCCCCATCCCGTAGCCACCAGGTTGAAGTCCAAAAAGTGCTAAAAACTAACTTTTAAAAAATAACAGGCTGGGTGCTGTGGCTTATGCCTCTAATCCCAGTACTTTGGGAGGCCGATGTGGATGGATCACTTGAGGTCAGAAGTTTGAGACCAGCCTGGCCAACATGGTGAAACGTCATGTCTACTAAAAATACAAAAATTAGCCGAGTGTGGTGGTGTGTGCCTATAATCCCAGTTACTAGGGGGGCTGAGACGGGAGAATCGCTTGAACCCAGGAGATGAAGGTTGCAGTAAGCCGAGATCACGCCACTGCACTCCAGCCTGGGCAACAGAGCAAGACTCCGTCTCAAAAAAACAAAACAAAACTTAGGGGTAAAACCTGACCTAAACTGATGTTGTGGCTTTTCAGATTTTTTACTTAGCCTACTTAGTATGAAGATGCATATGTTTTGCTGCAGAAGTATGTGCTTGATTACAGGGCCTGCCAGCTCTTCTGGGTGCAATGGAATAAATAGTGGAATAAATAGCATATTCACCATTTACCTTATTAAAACCTGAAATATTCTGAAATCCAAATACATCTGGTTGCAAGGGTTTGGGGTACTAGATTGTGAGCTGAATAAGTTCATTGTATGGACGTTTAACCTGTTCAAAGCATATTAAGCCTTGTTGTAGACAAGAAACTAACCTCACATAACATTCTCCAAATTTATTTGGCTACAAACCCCTTTGTTCCACTTGCTACCTATTAATATATCACAAAATTGCCATGTGGACACTTGGGAAACATGGAATGTTTCGAAGACTTTAACTCTCTAATAGTGAGTTTTCAGATGTAGAAAAAGGGTAGATCTTCCAGAGCGCTCTTAGATCCCAGGCCCTAAGACTGGGCAAGGTGAGAAGCTGGTATAGGGATGACTGAGGCAAGCCTTTGATGGTTTACATGGGCCCGGGACAGGGCCATGACCTGCTGGAAAACCTAATTAAGACACACACATATGTCAAACCAGAGAAGCAAATCAGTAAGCCAAACAAAAATTAGGAGGAAAACAGTTACAAGTTGAGCTAAAGATCAGAAACTAGAAGATTTTCAGGACTTAAAGCGCTCAGGGCTCTACGTTCTCAACAACAATGAATCTCTGAGACTAAGCCAACTTTCGCCTCACCCTGTGAGCTTTTATAAGCTTCCTGGAAAGATCTGCACCCATTCTGTAGTTTGCAGGTAGAAAGACAAGCGAGAGCTCCTGGTTAGCCTGTTAAATCCCTGAAGAGGCAGCTGGGACCCACCTAACGTCCTCTCTTGACGCAGGCAAAGGTATTATATTCAGGTACGATATTGAGGGACTTGTGAGAAGAGCAGATTCAGGCAACAAGCATTTGAATCCATTCTTTGGGTGCCCGGTTTCTCTGCTGCTGATGTTACAATTCTTTGAAATCATGCATTGACCAAACGTGTTGGGCTTGGGTCCCGTGTCTCAGCATGATCAGAGCTGGGTGCCCTGGCCTGGCAGAATATGCTGGTGAGGAGTTGGACATCTTGGCTGGTACCCCTTAACAGTCCCGGACCTGAGAGGTGGCAGGAAACCCTTCAGAGTTAGTTCTGGGTAACTCTAGGGTAATTCATTAGCAGTTTCCTCTGAGCTCTTAAGGCTGGTGCTTGGAAGCAGCAGGAACACGTCAGGAAAGGATATGCTGTGTCCATCCCAGGCTTTGCTGGAGCTGACTCCTGTCTCTTGCTGCTATAAGTACAGTATTTACAAGGCCTTTAAAAAATGTCTCTTCCTGCCTGAGCATGGCAGCTCACACCTGTAATCCCAGCACTCCTTTTGGGAGGCCAAGGTAGGTAGATCACTTGAGCCTAGGAGTTTGAGACCAGCCTGGGCAACATAGTGAGACCCTGTTGTCTCTATTAAAAATATAAAAATTAGCCAGGTATGGTGGCACACACCTGTGGTCCTAGCTACCCAAGAGGCTGACATGGGAGGATTGCTGCAGCCCAGGGGGTCGAGGCTGCAGTGAGCTATGATTGCAGCACTGCACTCCAGCCTAGGCAACAAACAGGCAAGACCCCATCTCAAAAAAAAAAAGAAAGAAAAAAGAAAAAACTCCCTTCCAAAATTCTCACGCTTACCCCTTGACTAGCTCTTTGTGCCTGCCCTCTACAACTTATTCTCTAGGATTTCTCAGCTGTGATATTGTTGATATTTTCAGCATCCTACATTGTAGGATGTTAATTACCTATGAGATGCCAGTAGCATCTTCCCAGTTGTGACAACCAAAAATGTTTCCAGACACTTTCAAATGTCTCCTGAGGGCAAAATCACCACCCTCATTGACAACAACCACTGCTCTATCTGAATGGGGAGGTCGCATGGCAGACAGTGCGTGTCTGGGTGAGATCCCCACTCTCCCTGGGCTAGCTGTGCCCCTAGACATTTATATTATTCCATTTGTGACCCTGTAAGATTTTCTACTAAATTTAACCTCTTTGAGCCTCAGTTTCCTCACTTACTTACAAAACATTAAATAGAAAAAAATGATAGTAGGCCAGGCACGGTGGCTCACACCTGTAATCCTAGCACTTTGGGAGGCCGAGGCAGGTGGATTTACCTGAGGTCGGGAGTTCAAGACTAGCCTGGCCAACATGGCGAAATCCTGTCTCTACTAAATAAACAAAACATTAGCTGAGTAAAGTGGCACACACCTATAATCCCAGCTGCTCTGGAGGCTGAGACAGGAGAATCGCTTGAACCCGGGAGGCAGAGGTTGTGGTGAGCCGAGATAACGCCACTGCGCTCCAGCCTGGGCTACAGAGTGAGACTTGTCTAAACAACAACAACAACAAAAAAACAAAAACAAAAAAAAAAAGAAAAGAAAAAAATGATGGTAAAAATCTCAGGTACTTTTTGGAAGTATTAAATGAGCTAATGCATAAAAAGATTACAGTGCTTGGCAAAACAGAGCATTCCAATATGGGTAGATTATTAACCCCTGTCCCCCAGGGCTCCACACCTGTTCAAGGTGACCACTAACTGACCTTACACTAGCTTATAAAATACTCCATGTTCTGACCTTACCTCTGTGGCTTCATTCTTCCACACAGCCTCTCCAAACTCAATACTCCAGACATGTTGACTGCTTGCAGTTCCAAGGAAGCAGTCAAGTTTTATACGGCTCCTGCAGTCTTTGCGTATGTTGTGCTGCTCCCTGTGCCTGGAGCTCTCTTCCCCTCCGACTAACTCCTAGTCTCAGCTTGGATATCACTGGGTCCAGAAAGGTCTTGTCTCCCCAGGTCTGGGCAGAGGAGCCTCTTTTGCAATTCCCTGGTGTCTGCACTTCTCATCATCATGCTTCTGACACTGCGTGGTCATTGCCTTGCTGTCTGTCTGAATTGCTCTCCCAACTGGGATCGCTGTGAGGCAAGGGATGCTGTTTTGTGGATGCTGAGTCTCCAGAATCCAGCACAGCTCCTGACATCATCCTATAGAGATTCTGTAATTCTTGTCCAGTTAATGACTAACTGTATGAAGTGCTTAGCACTAATATGGAAAAGGACTGTCTTTTTATCTTCCTTCCCAGGTAACCATGTTTTATTCTTTCCATTGAGTAGGTAGTACTTGCAAATGGAACACAATTTAAAAGTGATCAGAGGATATGTGGAAAAGAGTAGTAGCAATTTTCCTTCCTGGAGGTCACTACATTTCTGATTCTCCTGCAACCTTCCAGAGAGAGTCCAACTGTGCATTTTATTTTTATTTTTATTTATTTATTTGAGATGGATTCTCACTGTCACCCAGGCTGGAGTGCCGTGGCACGATCTCAGCTTGCTGCAAACTCTGCCTCGAGTTCAAGTGATTCTCGTGTCTCAGTCTCCTGAGTAGCTGGGATTACAGGTGCGCGCCACCACGCCCAGATAATTTTTGTGTTTTTAGTAGAGACGGGGTTTTGCCATGTTGACCAGGCTGGTCTCTAACTCCTGGCTTCAAGGGATCCATCGCCTAGGCCCCCCAGAATGCTGGGATTACAGGCGTGAGCCACCACACTTAGCCCCAACTGTGCATTTTAAATGGCGCTTTTGTGATCTAGCGACTGGGCTGTCCTAAGCATTATCCCACTGTCAGATCTCCAGTCTGGGCAATCAGCAAAAGTCCTCCCTATTGCCCAAATCCCACCTTCGCTAGTCAAAAATAATAATAATAATAATTCACTGGGGCAGAAAATAAACTTTCAACTGTCCCTAAAGGGCAGCAGGGTAGGAAGTGGCAGGCAACAGGGGTGAAGGCAAGGGGGAAATCTTGTAGATCCCAGCATGCCCACCATCAAGTGTCCTAGACTGTCTACACATACACACACACACACACACACACACACACACACACACACAGAGTGTGTGTGTAAAAGCAGAAGCTGTAGGAAGAAGATGCTCTAGGGGGACACCGCACCCCGACTTTCTTTTTTTTGAGAGGGAGTCTCGCTCTGTCGCCCAGGCTGGAGTGGTGCAATGGCACAATCTCGGCTCATTGCAACCTCCACCTCCTGGGTTCAAGCAATTCTCCTGCCTCAGCCTCCTGAGTAGCTGGGATTACAGGCGCCCGCCACCACACCCAGCAAGTTTTTGCATTTTTAGTAGAGACGGGGTTTTACCATGTTGGCCAGGCAAACCTCCCCTGCAAAGCTCCCCTTCCCCCGTCACCACCTTGAGAAATCAAAGGGGAGCGTCAGGCCCAGCTTCGGGCTTCCTGCTCCCTCCCCAATGAGGGGAAGAGAACTTCAATGCTGAGTCATTTCCCATCGGGTTGGGCTTTACCTGGGAGTTTGAGTCACCATGCAGGTGTCGTTGCCCAGCATGACACATCTGCCTGTTCAGGAAGGAGGTTAGCCAGTGGGGGTAAGGCACTGAGGGTTCCAGGGACCACTCCATGTCTGACCCTGGGGCTAAGAACCCCTACTGCTCTGTGAGGGGTTTTACAGTCCTAGGCCAAAACCAAGGCCTTAGGGGTGAAAATCAAGAGCCCAGGGCTCCTTTGCTTGTCTAACACCTCTTCCCTTCGCTCTGCTTTCTCCCCTCCAACCTGCAGGCACCCAGCCATCCTGGGGTGCATCTCCCAGCATCTCAGCTGGCGAAAACACAACCCTCCTGACAGGGCTTAGGTAAAGGCCCCACAGCTCCAGACACAATAAACAACGTCATTTCCCTTCTCCCCTCTGAGTTGGGAAGAAAATCCCAGACCTGAGGAACACCAATGAGAGTCTGATCCCAAGGCAGCTTCAGGGGCTGCCCAAACCTTTTAGCCACACCAGGGGCTTCCTGGAGCTGACCAGCCCAACCCCAGGAGGCTGGACTCTAGATGGGGGATCCCCACCCGACTTTCTTTCTTTTTTTTGAGACAGAGTCTGTCTCTGTCACCCAGGCTGGAGTGGTGCAATGGCACAATCTCGGCTCACTGCAACCTCCACCTCCTAGTTCAAGCGATTCTCCTGCCTCAGCCTCCCAGGTAGCTGGGACTACAGGTACCCACCACCACACCAAGCAAATTTTTGTATTTTTAGTAGAGACGGGGTTTCATCATGTTGGCCAGGCTGATCTCAAACTCCTGAGCTCAAGTGATCTACCCACCTTGGCCACCCAAAGTGCTGGGATTACGGGTGTGGGCGAAAGATTACCTAGGTGCTGAGGCAAGAGACTGAAGGCACAAACTGTTTCAGTATAATAAAGAAAATAGTTAGAATAAGAATAGTCATAATACAAATTAGATATAGAGATGATCATGGAAAATTATCAATCATTATTATAAACATTATTAATCATCAGCTTTTAATATTATTCTTTGTTGCATTACTAATATCACCTAGGAATAACCGGTGGGTATAGGGTCAGGTGCTGAAGGGACATTGTGAGAAGTGACCTAGAAGGCAAGAGGTGAACCTTCTGTCACGCCCGCATAAGGGCCGCTTGAGGGCTCGTTGGTCAAGTGGTAACGCCAGTGTCTGGGAAGGCACCCGTTACTTAGCAGACTGCGAAAGGGACTCCTCCTTTCCTTGGAGGAGTCAGGGAACACTCTGCTCCACCAGCTTCTTGTGGAAGGCTGGATATTATCCAGGCCTGCCCACAGTCATCTGGAGGCCTAAACCCCTCCCTGTGGTGCTGTGCTTCAATGGTCACGCTCCTTGTCCACTTTCATGCTCCTCCCGTACTCCTGGTTCCTCTTTGAAGTTCCTAGTAGATAGCAGTAGAAGAAATAGTGAAGATCTTAAAGTCTTTGATCTTTCTTATAAGTGCAGAGAAGAAAATGCTGACGTATACTGCCTTCTCTCTCTGCTTCGGCTACCTAAAAGGGAAGGGCCCCCTATCCTGTAATCACGTGACTTGCTTCACCTTGTCAATCACTTAGAAGATTCACCCTCCTTACCCTGCCCCCTTGTCTTGTATGCAATAAATATTAGCGAGCCCAGCCATTCAGGGCCGCTGCCGGTCTCCACGTCTTGATGATAGTGGTCCCCCGGGCCCAGCTGCTTTCTCTTTATCTCTTTGTCTTGTGTCTTTATTACAATTTTTCATCTCCACACATGGGGAGAACACCCGCTAAGCCCTGTGGGGCTGGACCCTACATACAGGCATGAGCCACCTGGCCTTGTAGCTTTATTTTTAATTGACAAAAAATAAATGTATATATTTATGGGGTACAATGTCATATTTCAATAATGCATATGTTGTGGAATGATTATATCAGCCTAATTAGCATACTATCACCTCACCTCAAATATTTATTATTTCTTTATGGCGATAACATTTAAAATCCTCTGTTTTAGCTATTTTGAAATATACAATACCTTCTTATGAACTCTAGTCACTGTGCTGTGCAGTAGAACACAAGAGCTTTTCTTCCTATCTAACTGTAACTTTGACCTATTGACTGCCTCCGCTTCACCCTTCCACCCCTGCTGCTTGACTTTCATGGCCCCTCCAGCCACTGTTTCCATTCTCATTAGTTAAACCATGCTAACTGTGGAAGGCTAAATAATATCCTCCCAAAGATGTCCACATCCTAATCCCTGGGGCCAACGATTCTGCTTCTTTACATGGCAAAGATGACTTTGCAGATGTGATTAAGGATTTTTTTTTTTTTTTTTTTTTTTTTGAGACAGAGTCTCTGTCACCCAGGCTGGAGTGCAGTGGCATGATCTTGGCTGACTGCAATCTCCACCTCCCAGGTTCAAGCGATTCTCCTGCCTCAGCCTCCCGAATAGTTGGGACTACAGGTGTGCACCACCACACCCAGCTAATTTTTTTTGTATTTTTAGTAGAGACGGGGTTTCACCTTGCTGTCCAGGCTGGTTTCAAACTCTTGACCTCACGCCCGCCTTGGCCTCCCAAAGTGCTGGGATTACAGGCTTAAGCCACCAGACCTGGCCTAAGTTAAGGATCTCGAGATGGGAAGATTATCCTGATGGACCCAATGCAATCCTCAGGGTCCTTCTGAGAGGGAAACAGAAGGACCAGAGTGGGTGAAGAGGATGTCATGACGGAAGCAGAGGTCAGAGTGATGTGGGATCATGAGCCAAGAAATGCAGGCAGCCTCTAGACTAGAAAAGCAGGGAAATGGATTCTTCCCTGGAGCCTTCCGAAGGAACCCAGCCCTGCTGACCCATTTTACGTTTCTGACCCAGAGAATTGTGAAATAATACATATGTTATTTTAAGCCGTTAAGTTTGTTACAGTAGCAGCAGGAAATTAATACATTAACCTCTTTTTACAGTGAGCTTCACACCACCCAAGCCACCCTGCCTACTCTCCCACCTGAGGCCCCTTCCACCTTCCCAATCAATCTCCCCTGGATTTCCCACATGGAAACCATAACTAGCCTTGCCCTCAGGCTTCCACCAAATTGTTTCCTTGGCATTCCTTCACCTTCTCCTGTTTCCTGACCCTTCCCAGATCTGCATCTCCCTTTAACCTGATAGGTTTTTTTGTTTTTTGTATTTTGTTTTGAGACAGAGTCTTGCTCTGCTGCCCAGGCTGGAGTGCAGTGGCACGATTTCAGCACACTACAACCTCCACTTCCCACATTCAAGTGACTCTCGTGCCTCAACCTCCCGAGTAGCTGGGACTACAGACGTGCACCACCACGCCCAGCCTAACCTGATAGGTTTTTTGTTTCATTTTGTTTTTTAAGAGCTCAGGCTGGAGTGGTCATAGCTCACTGCAACCTTGACCTCCTGGCCTCAAGCAATCCTCCTACCTTAGCCTCCCAAGTAGCTGGGACTACTGGCGTGCACCACCGTGCTCAGCTAATTTTTAAAACAATTTTATTTTGTAGAAATGGGGGTCTCATTCTGTTGCCCAGGCTGGTCTCGACCTCCTGGGCTCAAGTGATCCTCCCACCTCAGCTTCTCAAAGCCATGGGATTAAGGCATGAGCCCCACGTCCCACCAAACCTGATAGTCTTTAACTCTACCTATTAAAATAATCCTGTGTGAGACATTTAAAAAACATCGAGGTCCCAGCCCAGACCAATTAAGTCAGACTCTATGGAGGTGGAGCTCAGGTTATCACATAATTTTATAAAGCTCCTCAGGTGATTCTAATGTGCATCCAGCATTGAGAACACCTGCCAACGTGTTGCTCCGCAGTAATCATACTTTAGTATGCACAAGAATCACCTGGAGAACTCTGAATGTAGATGCCAGGGCCCCATGCCCAGAGAGTCTGGGTCAATACCTCTGATGGGGGCTCAAGATCCTGCTTTTCTAACAAGCTCTCCAGAGGTTCAGATGCAGGTAACATTTGGAATGTTAAGAAACACTTCCATTGCCCTTCTGTCTGCTCCCTTCCCAGGAGACTCAGCTAATTAGATGAGTTCCTTAGATCAATGATCCTCAATCTTCGATGAATATCAGAATCATCTAGGGAGCTTACTGAAAATACAGTTGCCCAGACACCAGTCCAGTTTGTTTAACCAGATCCTACATAACCAGCTGCCCCAGGTGTTAGGATGCATCCTGAAGTTTGAGAATCAACACCTAGAACAGTGGTCCTCAAACCTGAGCAGGCAACATAATCCCCTGGGGAGCTTGTTAAAACACAGATTGCTAGGCCCCACCTCTAGAATTTCTGATTCAGTCTATCTGGGGTGGGGCCTGAGAATCTGCAACTCCTAACAAGTGCCAGGTAATACAGAATTGTTGCTTTGGGGACCCTAATTGCTTTAGAGTGATGTTCTAGGCTGGGTGTGGTGGCTCACACCTGTAATCCCAGCACTTTGGGAGGCCAAGGTGGGCAGATCACTTGAGGTCAGGAGTTCGAGACCAGCCTGGCCAACATGGCGAAACCCCGTCTGTACTAAAAATACAAAAATTTAGCTGGGCATGGTGGTGCACACCTGTAATCCCAGCTACTTGGGTGGCTAAGGCAGAAGAATTGCTTGAACTAGGAGGCAGAGGTTGCAGTGAACCAAGATTGTGCCACTGCACTCCAGCCTGGGTGACAGAGCAAGACTCTGTCTCAAAAACACAAAGATTGATTTTCTAAGCAAAGCGTTTATCCCACTCTGTCTCCAGTTCGTCATTTCTCCTCATTCCCTCAGCCAGCATAGAATTCAGTCGAGGAGACAGAAAAGGCAGAGGGAAGCACTCAAAGAGGTCTTGACTTGAAGGGACTTTCAGAGAAGGACTTCTGGTGAGCTCACCACTAGGGAAACTGGCAAAATTCTAGTAACGCTCTACAGCCAAAGATGGTGGCCAAATTCCAGTGGGAAATAGAAGTAACCTGATCAATAGCTGTTAACTTCACAGATATGTCCAGTTCCAATGGGACTCAAGAGCTTAGAGCTTCCCTGGCAGAATCTCTCAGCCTGTGGTGGTGAGGAGTATGTAGGTATAGTGAGAAGTCAGAGAAAGTTTGAGGCTAGGGGGCCGGGCACGGTGGCTTATGCCTGTAATCCCAGCACTTTGGGAGGCCAAGGCGGGCAGATCACGAGGTCAGGAGTTTGAGACCAGCCTGGCCAATATGGTGAAACCCCGTCTCTACTAAAAATACAAAAATTAGCTGGGATGGTGGCGTGCGCCTGTAGTCCCAGCTACTTGGGAGGCTGAGGAAGAAGAATTGCTTGAACCCGGAAGGCGGAGGTTGCAGTGAGCCGAGATCATGCCACTGCACTCTAGCCTGGGTGACACAGCAAGACTCCGTCTCAAAAAAGAAAAAAGAAAAGAAAAAGAAAAGGGGCTGACACTTGTTACATTAGTTCATTCATTCATTCATTTAGAAATAAGGTCTCACTATGTTGTCCAGGCTGGTCTTGAACTCTTGGCCTCTAGCAATCCTCACCCCTAAGCCTCCCAAGTAGGTGGGATTACAGGCATGCACCACCATGGCTGGCTTCACCAAGACAATTAAATGGAAAAGCCAAGCTGGAGCTACAGAGTCCTCCCTCCAATGGCATTAACCCCAGCTTGTACAGTGCTCTGGAGAGAGAGCTAAAAACACAGTAGGGTGAGCATGGGAAGAGCCAGGTGAGGGAGAAAGTCATTTTCTTCCCTTTATATGAAAAGGGAATGAGAAATGAAGGGCAACTGGAGAACCACCAAAAAGAGGGAAGCAGAGACTGGGCTAGGAAGCCCACCAGCTGGAGTCCTTACAAAATCTGCTCCATCTCCACAACCTCGTGCCAGAACTTGGTGATGTGCTAAGGGCATGTGATCTGTTGAAACACCAGAAGTCACATTTTTAGGAAGTCAGAAGGCAGACGGCTAGATCCAGCATCTGCTGATTTCCTTATACGTGCCACCAACCTATCCACTAACTCACTGCCAGTGCATCACATGACCAGCAGGTTCGGGAGAAATTCCAGGTGTTAGAACCACAGTCACGGGGCTGAACAGGCCTGGGGTATTTAGGAAACAAGCATCAGCCTGTGCAGGCTTGGGTATCAGCACTGCGTGGTGATTATGGTGATAGGGAAGTTCTCCAGTTGAGTGGGCAGAGTCAGGGAGGTCATTAGCAGGACCAGCTGCCCTGAGGTACTGATCCCCAAGGTTCTACAAGTGGTAACTCTAGCTTGGTCAGCTACCTACTATAAATCACTTACAGCCTCAGTTTCTCACCTGTAAAATTATGCTGTTGCCTTATCTACACGAAGGCAGGAGACTAAACCAAGTGATACCTCCTTTTCTTCCCGCCCCCAGCCAGGCACCAAGTCTATTCTATCCCCACCAATCTCCCATATCTGTATCCTCTGCTCACAACCCGCTGCCATAGCCCTGGCTCAGACACTCTTCAGCTCCTACCTCGCTGATTGCAATAGTCTCCAAACTGGTTTTCCCTGCTGGTAGTCTCACCCAGGCCCAAGAATCTTCCTTTGATCAATTTTTCACACTGCTCCAAAATCTTTAACAATTCCACATCACAAGAAACTTCAAAGTCCTTCATGTGGCAGGCAGAGTCCTCTAGGCCCGTAGGTTCCAGCTCTTGCCAATCTCTCCAGTCAAATCACTTCAATGCCACCTCCTACCCCAGCGGCTGGAACCACCTGCAGTCCCTCCAGTGCCTTGGGCTTCCTCCCTCCTCTTCACGTTTGCATGTGCTGTTTCCTCTGCTCAGAGAAGCATTTCTTCCTCCTGTATTTGCCCTTCAAGATTCTCCCCAAGGTCACCTCCTCCACCTTGCTGTCTTAGCCCTCCCTGCTCATCTTGTAAATTTTCCTCACCCTGTACTCTATTCATTTGCAATGTGTCTCTTCCCCAACTTGACCCTTATCTAACTGGGGTTGAGACTGGGGCTCTCATCTTTATACCCAATACACAGCACAATGCCAGGCCCATGGCCGACTCCCAATAAGTGTTTTCATATTAATGAGTGAAGGATGAGTCAGTGAATAAATGAAACTTTTGGGTTCTCTTCTAGCCCCAATCCTCACCAACCTGTGCTAAGAATGCCCTTCTTAGGCCAGCCATGGTGGCTCATGCCTATAATCTCAGCACACTGGAAGGCCAAGGCAGGAGGGTCACTTGAGCCCAGGAGTTTGAGACCAGCCAACCTGGGCAACGTGGTAAGACCCTGTCTCTACAAAAGAATTAAAAAAAAAAAATTAGCCAGGTGTGGTGGCACATACCTGTGGTTCCAGTTACTTGGAAGGCTGAGGCAGGAGGATCATTTAAACCCAGGAAGTCGAGGCTGCAGCGAATTAGGATCATGCCACTGCACTCCAGCCTGGGCAACAGAGCAAGACTCTGCTTCAAAAAAGAAAAAAAAGAGTGCTCTTCTTTTAGTGGTCCTTTGGTCCCTTTTTTTTTTTTTTGCTGAGACTGAGTTTTGCTCTTGTCGCCCAAGCTGTAGTGCAGTGGCGCCAAACTGGGAAGCTATTGTAGAGGAGACTGGGCTCAACTAATGGTGATGGTGGGGAGGGAGAGAAATGGATGACTTCAAGAGATACCAGTCAATCCCCAGGATTTGGTGACTGAGGGGATGAAGGAAACCAGGAAAGAAGCATCAGGATGGCCCCCAGGTTTCTGGATTTCATAATTGAATGGATGTGGTGCCATCATCTGAGACAGAAAGTGATGGGAGATGTCTCCACACTGGGGCATGAAGACTGGGCCAGTTTGGGGCATGTTGACTTTGAGGTCCCCTGTGAGTGACAACCAAAAGGGGTGTCAAGTAGACAACAGAAAATAAGAGTCTGGAGTGCAGAAGAGAGGTCTGGCTAGAGATCAGCTTTGTAAGTCATCTGTTTATTGGTGGTCATTTAAGCCTGGGTGCTAACAAGATCCTAAGGGAGAAAGCTTAGGGTGGGAATAGGAAGTTTAAGATCAGGCTTTGGGAAACCTAACATTTAAGACCGAGTAAGAGGTTGAGATTACAAAGGAAACCCAAGAAGCCAGAGATGTTAACAATGGCTGTGGAATGCTATGAAAGTATTTTACATTTGTAGCTACTTTTACAATTGAATAAAAATGTTTAGTTTAAAAAGCCAAACTTTTTATGGCTTCTAGAACTTAGTTCACTTTCTGGATTTTGAAAAATAGTGCCTGAGGGCAAGAGGTGATAGTCAAAATGTTTAACTAGCAAGATACCCCAGTAGGACACTTTCACCTGAGCCAGCTGGAGGAGGGAGGGTCTCAGAGGCCTTTGCTGTGCCACAGGCATTAACCCTGTGGTTGCTGGATCATGAAGAAGTGGAGAGAGGCTGATGGCAGGGGCCATGCAGAGAGGATCTCAGGACAGCATTTGTTTAGTCATTGAGCAGAACCAGTGCCTGCTGCTGAGAATCAGTCCTGCTGCAGGGTCCTCACCAGCTGGATCCCACCAGATCCTTCCCGACCATCTCCACCTGCTCATTGCCCCCCAGAGTTCTCCACCACAGTGGACTATTCCTCATTTCCTTAGAACACCTCACCTTTTCATGCCTCCATGAACTTCCCTACGCCTACAATGCCTTTCTTCTAGTTTGGCAAATTGCTGTGTAAATTTGAATGTCCAGGTAAAATATCACCTCTTCTGTAAAGTCGTCATTGAGTTCCCCAGGCAGAATCAATTGCTTCTTCATTATTTTTCCGTGCACTGTATGCAGACTTAGTATAGCACTTTGCAAAGTGGTGAGCTCCGTGAGGACTAGGACTGCCTCATTTGTATCTAAAATAATGTCCTGTGTATGGATACTTTAAAAAAATGACAAAGGGCCGGGCGCAGTGGCTCATGCCTGTAATCCCAGTACTTTGGGAGGCCGAAGCAGGTGGATCATGAGGTCAGGAATTTAAGATCAGCCTGGTCAAGATGGTGAAACCTCGTCTCTACTAAAAATAGAAAAAAATTAGTGGGGCATTATGGCAGGCGCCTGTAATCCCAGCTACTCGGGAGGCTGAGGCAGAGAATTGCTTGAACCTGGGAGGCAGAGATTGCAGTGAGCCGAGATCGCGCCACTGCACTCCAGCCGGGGCGACAGAGCGAGATTCCATCTCAAAAAAAAAAAAAAAAAGAAAGAAAGAAATGACAAAGGTTGTTGAATGAATCTCAACGTGACTGCAACCTCAAAAAGGGACCTAGAACATCCTTTTTTTTTTTTTTTTTTGAGATGGGGCCTCTTTGTGTTGCCCAGGCTGGTCTGGAACTCCTGAACTCAAGGGATCCTCCCGCTTTGGCCTTCCAAAGTCCTGGAATTTACAGATGTGAGCCACTGCACCTCGCCTAGACCATCTTTTCCCTCAATTTGTTATTAAAACTCAGCAACCTCACTGACACATGCTATGACATGGATAAAACTTGAAAACATCATGTTAAGTGAAAGAGGCCAGTCACAAAGAGCCAGATATTATAGGATTCTATTGATACGAAATGCCCAGAATTGCAAATCCACAGAGAGGAAAGTAAATTAGTGATTGCCTAGGGCTGAGGGGATTGGGGAGAAAAACGGAGTGATTGTTAGTGGGTACAGGATTTCTTTGTGAGGTGATGAATTGTTCTAAAATTGATTGTGATGTCTCGCAATTCTGTGAATCTACTAAAAACCATTGCATTGTACACTTTAAATGGTGCCAGACGTGGTGGTATGAGCCTATAATTCCAGCTACTCAGGAGGCTGAGGTGGGAGGATCACTCTGGCCTAGGAGTTTGAGATCAGCCTGGGTGACAGAGCAAGACCCTGTCTCTAGAAAAAGAGAAAGAATAAATGGGTAAGTTGTATGATATATGAATTATATGTCAATAGAACTGATTTTTTTTCTTTAGAGACAGGGTCTTGCTCTATCACCCAGGCTGCAGTGCAGTAGTGCAATCATAGCTCACTGCAGCCTCAAGCTCCTAGGCTCAAGCAATCCTCCCGTCTAGGCCTCCCACAGTATTAGGATTACAGGTGTGAGCTATTGCACCTGGCCCAGAATTGATTTTTAAAAAACACCTCAGCAACTCCTCTTACTTCATCTAATTCAAAGGGAGGGCTTAAATGTTTCCTTCTGGGAAGGAAGGTGGACCCAATGGGAGTGAGTATGGAGGGGTATATGCAGGGGTGCTGCTGTGGCCAGCTTGGGAAAGATAGGGCATACGTGGAAAGCAGGCTGAGTCCTGTTAATATAATGGGCTGAGAATACTTTAAAAAGAGGGGTTCTGGTGAAAACGGAAACCACTTCAATGAAACCAGATTGCAGCAGAAAGGCTGAGGTTACCGTGAGAACAGTGAAGTTTTACTTTGAAACCAGTGGCTGAGTGTGGTCTCCTCACCTGGCCTGGGAATCTTCTAGGAGGAAAGAATTGTTATCTAGGAGAGGATTAAAATTCTGATAGACAAGGCTGGGCGCGGTGGCTCACACCTGTAATCCCAGCACTTTGGGAGGCCGAGGTGGGCAAACCACGAGGTCAGGAGTTTGAGACCAGCCTGGCCAACATGGTGAAACCCCCGTCTCTACTAAAAATACAAAAATTAGCCAGGTGTGGTGGTGCATGCCTGTAATCCCAGCTACTCAGGAGGCTGAGGCAGGAGAATCACTTGAACCTGGGAAGCAGAGGTTGCAGTGAGCCGAGATTGGCCACTACACTCCAGCCTGGGTGACAGAGCAAGACTGTGTAGGGAAAAAAAAATTCTGGGCCAGGTGGGTGGCTTACATCTGTAATCCCAGCACTTTGGGAGGCCAAAGTGGGTGGATCACAAGGTCAAGAGACCGAGACCATCTTGGCCAACATGGTGAAACCCCGTCTGTACTAAAAATACCAAAATTAGCCGGGCGTGGTGGCGTGTGCCTGTAATCTCAGCTACTCAGGAGGCTGAGGCAGGAGGATCACTTGAACCCGGGAGGTGGAGGTTGCAGTGAGCCAGGATTACACCACTGTACTCCAGCCTGGCAAGACAGTGAGACTCCATCTCAAAAAAAAAAAAAAAAAAAAAAAAATTCTGATAGACGTTGCCTAGAAACCCAGGAACCATAAAGTAGAAAGCTTGAAAGGGGGGCTGCTCTCCTTTTCCCCTAGTTGGACCCTCCTGAGTGGTGATAAATCCGAGTGCCACGCATGAGGACTCTGGAGATGGCTGCCTGGGTTCGAACCCTGACTCTTTGCATTTGGAGCTGCATTGCCTCGTGCAAGTCACTCAATCTGTCTGTGCCTCCATTTTCTCTACTTTTAAATGGGACTAATGATACTACCTTCCTCATAGGATTGTTGGGAGGATTAACTCAGACAACACATGAATAATTTAGCACAGTGTTGGTCTGGCATGGTGGCTCATGCTTGTAATCCCAGCACTTGGGAGGCTGAGGTGGGTGGATCACTTGAGGTTAGGAGTTTGAGACCAACCTGGCCAACATGGTGAAACCCCATCTCTATTGTAAGTACAAAAAATTAGCCAGGTGTAGTGGCAGGCGCCTGTAATCTCAGCTACTCAAGAGGCTGAGGCAGGAGAACTGCTTGAACCGGGAGGCAGAGGTTGCACAGTGAGGTGAGATTGAGCCACTACACTCCAAACTGGGGGACAGAGCAAGACTCCATCTCAAAAAAAAAAAAAAAAAAAAAAAGGCCGGGCACGGTGGCTCACGCCTGTAATCCCAACATTTTGGGAGGCCAAGGCAGGCGGATCACGAAGTCAGGAAATCGAGACCATCCTGGCCAACATGGTGAAACCCCATCTCTACTAAAAAAAAATACAAAAAGTAGCCGGGCGTGGTGGTGGGCACCTGTAATCCCAGCTACTCAGGAGGCTGAGGCAGGAGAATCGCTTGAACCTGGGAGGTAGAGGTTGCAGTGAGCCGAGATCACACCACTGCACTCCAGCCTGGGCAACAGAGCGATAATCCATCTCAAAAAAAAAAAAAAAGAAAAAAAAAAAGAAAAAGCACAGTGCTTGATCATGGAGGCACTAGTAGGAGGCAGTCTCTGGAGTGACAATCCGGAGCTGTGAAACTGGTTGCTGGAGAAGCGGCTGATGCCTGCTAGCCTGGGGTGAGATCTAATATTAGGCAAAGAGACAGCAGCTGTCTGGGGGTCGGGGTGTTGGCTGGGAAATGGCCTGAAGACTGTTAACAGCCTCATTGCTTAACCCTGCCAGTAGGGCTCATACTTCCTGTTTTCAGTGTCTCTGAGCCCTGCTGCTGGAGCTGCTCAAGTTTGAACAAGATCTTTCTTGGCCCCTGAGGGGAAGGCAGAAACTGCGCAGCCACTCGGCTTGGGCAGCTTCCTAGCAAGTTTCCACTCCCACAAAATAGTGCAGTTCTGAGGTGGGAGAGGGGAGAGGGTTCCCACTGATCTGATGCTACAAGAATTTACTTAGCTTTGTAATAATAACCACTATTTTTATGTTTTATTAGGTGCCAGTATTATGCTAAGGGACTTATGAACTCATGAATCCTTTCTGTTGTTGTTGTCAAGATGAAGTCTTGCTCTGTTGCCCAGGCTAGAGTGCAGTGGTGTGATCTTGGCTCACTGCAAATTCCACCTCCCAGGTTCAAGCAATTCTCGTGCCTCAGTCTCCTGAGTAGCTAGGATTACAGACATAAGCCACCATGCCTGGCTAATTTTTGTATTTTTTTTTTTTTTTAGTAGAGACAGGGTTTCACCTTGTTGGTCAGGCTGGTCTCGAATTCCTGACCTCAGGTGATCCACCCACCTTGGCCTCCGAAGCCCTGGGATTACAGGCTGAGCCACTGCGTCCGGCCTTCATGAATCCTTATAACAATCCAGGGAGGTATATTGTATCATCTCTTTTGCACAGATGAGGAAACTGAGGTGCAGAGAGGCTAATAATCTTTCTCAAGTCACACAGCTGGTGTTAGATTCCAGTTCAGGCCACCAGACTCCAAAATCCATGCTCTAAACCACTGCATCAACCTGTGTAAAACAGCACACTAGATGATGGGCATCAAAAGCCAAATACTAATCCCAGTACTTTGGGAGACCGAGGAAGGCAGATCACCTGAGGTCGGCAGTTCGAGACCAGCCTGGCCAACATGGTGAAACCCCATCTCTACCAAAAATACAAAAATGAGCCGGGTAGTGGTAGTGCATGCTTGTAATCCCAGCTACTTGGGAGGCTGAGGCAGGAGAATCGCTTGAACCTGGGAGGCAGAAGCTGCAGTGAGCTAAGATTGCACCACTGCACTCCAGCCTGGGCGACAGAGTGAGACCCTGCCTCAAAAAAAACAAAAAGCCGAATACTTGGAGTTCTTGCCCTCTAGGGAAGCACGGTCCAGAAAGCCTTCAACCAGGAAATCCAGGAGACCTTGTGCCACCAAACCCCACTCAGAAAACTGGCTGTTCATGCAGAGAACTCATGCTGACCATATCTTGAATTTTTCTGGGCACTTCATATATTCTGACCAATTGTCCCCAAAGGCTGTCAATCAGTGGTGCATGTCAGTAACACCGAGGGAGCTTTTCTAAAACCACGAGACCTGGAGCCAGTCCTGACCTGAATCACAATCTCTACAGGTGGAGTGTAGGTGTGCATATTTTAAAAGGTCCTCAGATGACTCGATTAAGAAACACTGCCCCAACCCATTAACACAGCTTGGAAATTCTAATTTTTGATACCCAATTATCTCCCAACCTGCCTTCTACACCCCAGCTTTTCAGAACTTGATGTTTTGTTCAAAATATGTAGTCACCCCCATTAGGACATCATCCAGCTTTGAGATTCTGGGCCCCCTAATCATAAGCATAGTAATGGCTGGTCACAAGCTCTGTTAACACACTGAGAAAATTCCAGCATCAGTCCCACACACAGATGATGAGAAATTATGTTTTCTGTTTCCTGAATGCCACAGACTCAAGCTGGCATTCTGGATAAGCAATTTTCTTTCTTTCTTTTTTTATTTTTTTGGGGCGAAGTCTTCCCTCTGTTGCCCAGGCTGGAGTGCAGTGGCACGATCTCGGCTCACTGCAACCTCTGCCTCCCGGGTTCAAATGATTCTCCTGCCTCAGCCTCCCGAGTAGCTGGGATTACAGGTGCCCACCCCCACACCCAGCTAATTTTTTTGTATTTTTAGTAGAGATGGGGTTTCACTGCGTTGGTCAGGCTGGTCTCAAACTCCTGACCTCAGGTGATCCACACACCTCGGCTTCCCAAAGTGCTGGATTACAGGCGTGAGCCACCGAGCCCGGCCAGCAATTTTCACTTACAGGTCTTCTTCTTTTTTTTTTTTTTTTTGAGACAGGGTCTTGCTCTGTCACCTAGGCTGGAGTGCAGTGGCACAATCGGCTGACTGTAAACTTGAACTCCTTGGCTTATGATCCTCCTGCCTCAGCCTCCCAAGTAGCTAGGACTACAGACATGTGCTACCACACCTGGCTAATTTTTTTATTTTTTGCAGAGACAGGATCTCACTAAGTTTCCCAGGCTGGTCTCAAATTCCTGGGCTCAAGCGATTCTCCCATCTCAGCCTCTCAAAATGTTGGGATTACAGGCATGAGCCACTGCACCTGGCCACAGGTGTTCTTCTTGGTTGAGGTCAGCTCAAGGATTGTTGGGGGCAGAGTGAAGAGAATGTTGTGGAGTTAACCCTAAAGACCACCACCATGTACAGCTGTACAAGATGTGCACTGCACAAAGGCATCAGGCTAAGGAGGCAATTGGGAGCTGACACTAAGCCTGTACACTACTTACACAGCCATGGGATTGTGGTTTGGGGAAACTTTGTATACATTAAGTGCTGTGGTGGCCCTGCCCTACAGCTCTCCTAACCTCTACCTCCCAAAGCTTCATTAAGTCCAGAGATGCAGTCCCATAAGAAACTCTGGGGTGCAGTCCACCTTTGTTATTTTCTCTTTATGTACTCCAACTCCTTCCCATACAAGCACCAGGGAGATGTGTCATCAGAAAAATCACATTTTATTGATCACTTTTATTTAAAATTACAAAAATATAAATAAAAATAGTGAAATATAAATATTCAGTGTACAGGAGTGGTCCTCACCCCACCCAGTGAGGATTGGATGAACTAGGCTAAAAGGAAGGGATGACTGGCCAATAAAGGGACATCTATGTGAAAGTGAAACTGAGACAGTGCTGGTCACAGGTCATGCTGCAGAATAATACATTCCCAGGCACTATCATGCGGGGGACCCAAGAGGCCCCAGGAGTGACCTATAATCTCCCCAGAAAGACCACTCTGTGTGGCATCACAGTCAACACAGTTTAAGGAAATATCTAGACTTACAATCAGATACCAGCTCTTACTCACACTTACACTCATAGCCCACACAAAAGTGTGCAAACATACACACACATATATATTTCCTGATACATTCATGGAATGTCAGAGCCCTGCCCTGAAATCATTAGTGTCTCTGCTCCCCAAACCACTGCTCCCACATTGGCTAACCTCCTTCAAGAGACCTCAGCTGTTACACTTCCTAATTGGGAAATTACTCATTTCTCAACCATGGGCCTCATAAATGCCCACCGTCGGGGGAGCTGGCTCTCCCTTCACCCATGCACAGGAGATGCCCTGCCCTTTTTAACTCCTGCAGGCTTCAGTCCAGAAAAAGACAAGTTGCTGGTCAGGAACATCTTGAGTCAGGACCACCCCTCCATCCTGGCCAGAGGGGTCTAGGCAGCCAGCACCCAGGCCTATGCCTGAGGGTAAAGCTATTGTCGTTTGCCCTGGTGGGTGGCACAGGCAAATCCATCTGTGCAGAGCCTATCTTCCCAGTCTCTTCTTACAGCTGATGGAGACGACTCTACTGCAAAAATGACAGCCAGCAAGAAAGCGGGTGGTGCCCGTTTCCTCCCTGGGGACCCTCAGAGGGCTAGGCCATTCTCTTCCTTGGTGTGACTTCGGATCCAGGGCAAGAAGTGTGAGACTCTCGTGTAGACGCCTGGCTTGTCCTTCAGGGCACATCCACGGCCCCAGCTCACAATTCCAGTCAAAGTCATGCGGCCTCGGATGGAACAGATGAGGGGTCCCCCTGAGTCTCCCTGTGAAGCCAAAGACACAAAAGATGAGCCCTAGAGAAGTGAGGAGGGGGTTTCTGATCCCACCACCCAACCCTAACTGAGAGAGGGAAGAGTTTCCCAGTCAAAGTCCTTAGCGACTTCCCATTTTCTTTCTTTTTTGTGGGGGGCGGACAGAATCTCGCTCTGTCGCCCAGGCTGGCGTGCAATGACATGATCTCAGCTCACTGCAAATTTGCCTCCTATGCTCATGCGATTCCCATGTCTCAGCCTCCTGAGTAGCTGGGACTACAGGCGTGCACCACCACACCTGGCTAATTTTTTTTGTATTTTTAGTAGAGACAGGGTTTCACCATGTTGGCCAGGCTGGTCTCAAACTCCTGGCCTCAAGTGATCCACCTACCTCCGCCTCCCGAAGTGCTGGGATTACAGGCGTGAGCCACTGTGCCTGGCACAGCCCCATTTTCTACCACATCAAGTTTAAAATCCCCTGCTTGGCTTTAAAAGCCCTGTCGTCTGCCGCTATTCCATCCACACTCCCAGACCCTAGTTCTACTCCCCACCCGGAATATGCTAGCCTCCTTCTCAGTTTTGTATCTTTCAACTGAAACACCCTCCTTTCTTCCCTCTGCCTCTTCAAATGCCTATCAAGTCACATTTCCTTTAAAGCCTCCCCACCCCCCGGACCCTCAGGTTGACACTCACCTCCCTCTCCTGAACACCTGATCATTTATAGTTCACAACGCACCCTGGGCACTGAGTTACACTGTCTTTTACTGTTTCCTCTTTCTAGGATCTCGTGCCCTGAGTCTGAAGTGAGTAGCGCAGAGCTGGGATTTTTCTGGTAATGTTTGGTGAACACATAAGGATTGGTTTAAACCCTCAAAGACCTGAGCTCCTGATTCTGACTACTTAGGGCTTTGGCGAGAGAGAGACACCCCAAAGCTGGCTGGGACAAGCCCAGGAGCTCTGGGGAGATATGGAAGAGGTGGAGAGAGATGCTTGGAACGCTCACCTGGCAGGAATCTGTTTTCCACTGTGGGTCGGCAGCACACAGCATTTTGGTGGTGACTTCAGAGCCGTAGTAGTGGGGCTGCTGACACTCCTTGTGGGAAATCAGCTTCACAACAGTCATTTTCAGCTGCTCCGGATAGAGATAGTCGGCTAGGTGGAGAAAACAGGGAGGCATTTGCATCAAGATTTATCTGTCCACTGGGAGTCTGCCGGGGGGGATCCATAAAGTGTCTCTACCAGGGAAGGCCCTTATTCTCTTCCATGCAAATCTGAGCCTTTACTCCACCTATAGCCCCTACCATCTATTTACCTTCGCAGCCCATCACTCCCTAAACAACACTCCTCATCCATCCCTGGGCCCATCTGCCACCTCCTCAGTGCTCCCACCTCTAACTCTGCAGTCTTCCCTTGATCATGCTGGGCGCACTTTCAGGTCAAAACACTCCTCAGGACCTTCTAAGTCAGTCCCAATTGTCACTTACTAGAATTCTCTTTTCCAAAGCCAGTGATCTCACAGCTTGTGCCAAAATGGGGATCGTTATACATCGAGGGCAGGCAGATGGTCTGTATAGTCCGGGATGGCTGCGCACATCTGCCCTCCTTGGAACGGATCTTCAGCAAGGCTGGGGGAGGACAGAGGGTCAGAGGAGAAAGATCACTACTGGTTAGGCGGTCCCCATCTATCCCCTCCAAGTGCCGAGGAAGTAGCTACGTCTATCCCTAGGTCAGTCATCCAGGGAGGTCTGCTGGTCACTTATCATCTGGAAACCTCCCCTGCCCCATGCCCCAAGGGCTTTGTTCCAGATGTTGAAAAAGGCTTGGATGGCCAGAGCCACTGCATACAGCTGTACAGGTCGTTTCTGCAAAAACTCCCAGCTGAGGTAGTTAGGCTGGAATCCAACCCAAGGCTCCATTCTCCAAGTTCTATATCCTAGCACAGACTGAGGCTGCATCCCACAAAGGAAGTTGTGTCTTTTTCTAATTCATATAAACAGGGCATTTCCAGCCCAAGCCATATACCCACAGGGCTGCTTCCACTCGCAAGAGGCTACTTGTTGGGAAAATTCAGGGTCTCTCCAGAGGAGCACCGGGCCCCTCAGACTTCATGGAACTCTTCCCTACCACTCCCTTTGTCATGTATATGGAGGCTTCAAGGTCCCCCGCCCCACTGGGCAGCTTCAACCTCAGCTCTGGTCTCTCCCTGGGTCCCACTCTCCCCAAGCCATTATGGCCACGGCAGTAGCGGGGTTTCCCCTCACCAATGTCATTGTGGTGAGCAAGTGTGTCAGCGCTGTAGTCCTCGTGTAGGATGAGGTTTTCCACCTCAAACTTCATCTCCCCTTGTGTGTTGGAGTTAAGCCTTGAGCGACCCAGGTAGATGATGTAGTCCTCCTTCTTTGGGTAATCACTGTGGGAGAAGAAACCCATCAAACAGCTTAGTCCCATGAAATCTGCCACTTCTTCCTTCCCTCCCTAGAGGCCTCAAAGCATGACTTGTCCCCAAGGCCATGGGCTGCATGGAGAGGGGCAGATGAGGGAGAAATGAGGTGGAACCCTTTGCTGGGAAGGAGAAAGGGATGTGCTTGGGTGGGGCAGAAGAGTCAAAGAGGAGAAACCCAGGGCCGTACATGAAGCAGTGTGTGGCGCTGACCACCCAGCAAGGGCTGATGAGGCTGCCTCCACACACGTAGGTGACAGAGCCCCCCCGGTGCCTCCTGTAGATGGCCGCAAACCAGGGCTGGTTCTCGATGGTGGTGAATTCTCCCCCAATAATCTTAAAGCGGGGCCTCAGAGTCTTTTGGCCACACTGAAACTGTAATTCTTCTGGAGGAGAGGAGGGCTTTTTTCCTAGAGGACAAACAGAGGGATGTCTTAGGGAGGCAGGTAGGAGAAAGCATCCCTCTCAGGTGCCCCCCACCTCCTCAGTCCTCCTGTGACAGAATAAGGGGACATGCGAGTTTGTCCCCTTCCACCCCACTGTCATCAGCAGGTCAGTGATGCTCACCATCTGTGCAGTCATGCACCATGCACTCTTGGACAAGCGGCTTTAGGCCAACCTGCACATAGCACCAGGGTCGCCTCCGGTTGTCTGGGTTCCTGGCAACACAGAAAGATAGGGGATGTCATTCCAACCCAGAGGGCCTTCCCTGCCTCCTCCCCTCAGGGAAGACTCAACCAGAGGCCGCGCTTCTCTCGTGTTATGGCCAGCCGTCTGGGAGAAGGGGATGGTAACAAGGTTTCTGGGAAGCTGTAGGGAGGGCTCTTTGTCCTTGTTGCCCCCACCTCACCTGCAGTAATTGTGTTTCCCCAGGCCCAGCTGAAGAGCATCAGATCTGTGGGCATGGTATGTTTGCTGAAGGACAGTGGCAGAGTTCCAGGCCAGGCAGGGCCGGCCCATGGTGTCAGTGCTGGCCTTTCCTCGGTAAAAGTGACCATTCCCCTCATAGCAGGTTTTTGACTTATCTACAAGGGGACAGGAGGATGAGAGAATATGACAAAGAGAAGAACATTCCAACTAGCTTTTTTTTTTTTTTTTTTGAGATGGAGTCTTGCTCTGTCACCCAGTTGGAGTGCAGTGGTGTGATCTCAGCTCACTGCAACCTCTGCCTCCCCGGTTCAAGCGATTCTTCTGCCTCAGCCTCCCAAGTAGCTGGGACTACAGGCATCCACCACCATGCCGGGCTGATTTTTGTGTTTTTAGTAGAGGCCGGGTTACACCATGTTGTCTAGGCTGGTCTTGAACTCCTGACCTCAAATGATCCACTCACCTTGACCTCCCAAAATGGTGGGATTACAAGCGTGAGTCACCATGCCCAGCTGCCAACGAACATTTTAAAGATGATGTGGTTTCAGACCTGCCAGAAGACTGGACAGGGTTTCCTTCGAACCCCACCGCACATTTGTGTGGCCACTGTTTCATGAGCATGTGTGTGCTTATGCTTGTCACATAGGGATGAAGATGTCACCCACCCTACCTCCAGCTCCTAACTCCTGCCTGCTCTTGCCTCCCACCCATCCCTCCCTGTCCCCAAATTTCTGGTGCCCCCTCCCTCCCAGTTGCAGTGGAGATCCCCATACCTATTTCACAGTGCTGCCCTCCGAATTTCTTTGGGCAGTTGCACCAGTGAATGTTGGAGAAGTACTTGTTGGACACACATGTTCCTCCATTTAGACAGTCACACTTCGCTGGAGAGAACAAAGGTGGGGTAAACAAGGGGGAGTGGAAGTGGTAAGGGCTGGGGCAGCCCTGCAGCAGAGGGCAGGGAGGGGATGTCCCCTGAAGCCTTCCCAAAATGTCTGTGTAGCCAACTGTTGTAGGGGTGGATACTCACATGGAACTTGATGAAGTTCATTGCTGCCCTGAAAGAGATTCGGGAGGAGGCTTCATCAAAGGTCCCATGCTCCAGGGACTCCAGGGTGAGGGTAAACTGGCCCCAATCCCAAAACCCACTCTTCCTTCCCTCTCCCTCCCGCCTCACCCTGTTCGTATCTAGTTCTCAAATGGAAGACCATGGGTTTCCAGCCAGGAGAAATGGATTGACCCAAGCAAGCTTCATCTACCAGATGCCCACAGGCTGGGGCAGTCCCGGCGGCCTCTTCCTCCCTTGCCGGCCAGTGCCAACCCCCGTGATTCTCAAGCCTCCGCTGCCACCCTGTCCCATTTCCTGGGGAGAGCCTGGCCCTGCTGTGGATGGAATCCGGAGGACCCCCGCTCCCTGAGCAGCCCCTCCTCTCCCCTGGTGCTGATCAGAGGTCCTTGGGCAGCATCAGTCAAAGCAAGAGCGCACTCACTTTGGAGTCACTCACGATCAGGACGCAGAGAAGCAGGCGCGCCAGCAGGGCTCTCATGGTGGCAAGGTCGGGGCGCTAGACGGCGGCTCTGCAAGGGAAGGAGAAGTCAGGGCAAGAGGCGGACGAGCGGGAAGACAGGCCAGGCGGGCGACTGCAGAGCAGGGGAGGTGCCCGCAGTGACCAGGCTCCCCAGCTGTCTCTCTCCTCTCTGGGCTCCGGACTCCCGGGCAGCCTGGACCGGCACCCGCGGGGGACGCCCGGGACGGGGCGCCGTGACTCCGTGCAGCCGCCGGGGAGCCCGGGGAGCCCGGGCAGCCCGGGGAGGGGGAGGCAGACGCTCGGGAGCTGGGGCCGCCGCACATCCGGCCCGGGGATCTCGGGACCGCGGCACTCACCGGTGGCTGCGGCAGGAGGGCTCGAGCCGGCGCTGCGGGGACAGGTGGACCCTGGGCCGGGCTCCGGGGCTGCGGTCTCCGCGCTGTGGGGCGACCCGCGGCGCCTGCTCTATATCAAGGCCCGCCCCGGCGCCGCCCCGCCCTCTCCCGCCCGGCTCCCTCCCCTGCCTTGCAGCGCTCAGCGACCCGGACCCCGCGTGCTTCCGCAACGCTCACAAAGATTTGGGGGCAACGCGATCTCCAGCGGAGGGGACCCAACAGCGTCTGGACTGAGGAATCGAGAGGCTTGTAAATTCTCCGTGCTTCCTCCCGTGCACCTGGCCGGGGGCCTGCCCCAGTGCAAGGAGTCCCCGAATTGCAGAGAGGAGAGAAGGCGCACGGGAGACTCTCTACCTCGCCCAGCTCTGAAGCCTCCTGGGGTCCTCTGATCAGTTCTCCAACCTCTCCCCGCTGGGCCCCAACTTGGCTAAGAGTGCCTCAGACCCCCTTGCCTGCAGCTAGTGGAGCTGTGAAGTCTTCATCAACGCGACAAATGTACGAGACATACTCTCCCAGAAACACAGACACAAAAACCCTTGCTTGTAGGGGCTCCCTCTGTGCCTCTGTTCAGTGGCAGTCCCCAGATATCACCAACACAACCAGTGGATGGAACAAAGCCGGGCTTATTGCTTTCGGCAGTAAGGGAGTTTGTTTGATGGTGCTATCGCGGGAAAGGCAAGGCCAGATTACTGAAAATTTGCAGCTTGGTTTAAAGTCCGTTTTTGACAGGGCTTGATAAGGATTGGGTTAGGTGTCGTGATATGATGTTACAGAATTGTGGGAACAAAGTCCTAGGGCATAAACTGTTGGTGCTTCCTATTGAAGTGTTAACGGGTCTTTTGGGAAGTTTCCATAATGAACAGTTCATTTATTTGTGCAGGTAAGAATAAAAGTAAAGACAATGGAAACATGTAGACAGTTAACTGTGGAGGTTCTGGAGGGTGTGGAAGTTCTGTTCTCACCTCTGAGTAGAGGAATTGGGAGACTGGAGGACAAAATAAGAGGAAGATTTATTTTTCACTGTATGTCCTTTTACACTTTAACATTTTAAAAAACACATCCCTGTATAGCCCATTCCAAAAAGATAATTACACATTTTTAAATGCATGTGTATTTAGTGTTTTACTTCATCATAGAGCCTTGTTTATTCTATTCAGAGAGAAACAATTGTTTATCAAATAAAATTGTCCTCCAGAAAAACAGACCATGTGTAAATGACTCCATCCACCCTTCCTGCCTGAGGATAAGCAGACATTTGTGTATACACACACACACACACACACACATGCATCTCTGGGCACACTTGGAGGAACATAGCAGGGATTCTGTGATTCTGTCACCCCCATCTCTTTCCCCTAGTGTCAGGAACCAGGGCTTGGGGTCATTTTGAACCCAGTAGGACTTGCTCTCTTAGTGGGAGGGAGGAGGCTGAGCCTGCAGCATTTTCCTGCCTTGCAAATCTGGACCTTGGGTCTGGGTCCACTTGAGAGTGACAGAAGGAAGGCAGGGAGAGTGTCAGGAGGGTAGTAAGGTGGAAGGCTCCTTTGCTCTGCCCCAGCCGAGGGCTCAGGATGCCAGCTGCCGGCTGGGGAAAGTACAAGTTAGCCTTCCAGCTTTTGGGAGGCAAGTGACCCACTGTCTTCTGGAGAGACTTCTGTGCTTGCTGAGCTGCCAGCCTTCCAGGGGACAGACTGAGTCAGAGATGCCATAGGCCTCAGAGCCAACCTTGCTACTTCCTCTAGAAGACTGTGGTCAGTTTTGTTTGGATTTGAGAACCCATTAATTGTAAATAAACGTGACCAGAATGTAAACAGAGATGTTGCAGCTTGAGGACTTACACCGAAACTCCTAGGTTAGTTATCAGGAAATTCCCAGGGGCCGTCATGATTCATGTTGCTCCCCTAGCAGCTCTCATGACTCCAGATTACTTGGCTGAAGGCTGTCATGCTGATTGTTGAGAGCAGATGATTTCATTTCCTCCTGGACAAAGAGGTTTGGAGACCGTTATGAAGCGTGACACCCTTTCTCCTCCCCTTCCGCCCCCTCCTCCCCCCTGCCACCTCTTCACCTAGCACTTCCAACTCTTCACAGAACTTCCTTATCCATGCGCTAATCTTTAGCACTCTCTGAAATCTTTGTGCATAGTGTGTGCTAGACTTTCAGTTCTTTTTTTTTTTTTTAAAGACAAGGTTTTGCTGGGCTTCTGGGCTCAAGGGGTCCTCCCACCTCATCCTTCCAAAGTGCTGGGATTACAGGCAGGAGCCACTGTGCCCGGTGACTTTCAGTCATTTGAGGGCAAAGATCACATCTTAAATATCTTTCTCTCTCAGCACTTGGTACTGCCTTATTCACGTAGGTGCTTTATTGTGACTGAATTAATGAATGAGTAAGAACAAGAGCTTTGGGGCACTCTGGAAATTTCCCTCCTCTTTTTTTTCTTGTCATTTAAAAAACAGTACCAGCTTGTACTTTTTTTTTTTTTTTTTTGAGACAGAGTCTCACTCTATCACCCAGGCAAGAGTACAGTGATGTGATCATGGCTCACTGCAGCCTCCACTTCCCAGCTTAAGTGGTCCTCCTGAGTAGCTAGGACTACAGGTATGTGTGATCACACTCAGCTTTTTTTTTTTTTTTTTTGAGACAGGGTCTCACTCTGATTGTCCAGGCTGGAGTTCAGTGGCACGATTTCGGCTCACTGCAGCCTTGACCTCCCCAAGCTCAGGTTATCCTTCCACTTCAGCCTCCCGAATAGTTAGGACTATAGGCATGTGCAACCACGCCTGGCTAATATTTTTGTATTTTTAGTAGAGACAGGGTTTTGCCATGTTGCCCAGGCTGGTCTGGAGCTCCTGGATTCAAGCAATCCACCCGCCTCAACCTCCCAAAGTGCTAGGATTATAGGCGTGAGCCACTGCACCCAGCTAATTTTTGTATTTTTTGTAGAGACGGGGTCTCACTATGTTGTCCATGCTGATCTCAAGCTCCTGAGCTCAAGCAATCCATCTGCCTCTGCCTTCCAAAGTGCTGGGATTATAGGCATGAGCCACTACAGGCATGCACTTTTTTTTTTTTTGAGATGGAGTTTCACTCTTGTCACCTAGATTGGAGTGCAATGGTGCAATCTTGGCTCACTGTGACCACCACCTCCTGGGTTCAAGCGATTCTCCTGCCTCAGCCTCCCGAGTAGCTGGGATTACAGGCATGCTAATTTTTTTTGTATTTTTAGTAGAGACGGTGTTTCACCATGTTGGTCAGGCTGGTCTCAAACTCCTGACCTGAGGTGATCCTCCCGCCCCAGCCTTCCAAAGTGCTGGGATTACAGGCATGAGCCACCACGCCCAGCCATATTTTTTTTTTTTTTTTTTTTTTTTGAGACGGAGTCTCGCTGTGTCACCCAGGCTGGAGTGCAGTGGCGCAATCTCTGCTCACTGCAAGCTCCGCCTCCTGGGTTCACGCCATTCTCCTGCTTGAGCCTCCCGACTAGCTGGGACTACAGGCACCCGCCACCATGACCAGCTAATTTTTTGTATTTTTAGTAGAGATCGGGTTTCACCATGTTAGCCAGGATGGTCTCGATCTCCTGACCTCATGATCCACCCGCCTTGGCCTCCCAAAGTGCTGGGATTACAGGCGTGAGCCACCGTGCCCGGCCCCAGCCATATTTTTTATATTGTATTTCTGTCTTGTGCTTCAAGGCACATTAATGTAAACCATTTCTCTTTAAACTCATAACTGCCTTGTGATATAGACTGGTATTGTTGTTCCCATTTTGCAGACATGGAAAATGAAGTGGAGAGAAGATACACAGTTGATGAGTGGCAAAGCCAGCACTAAAACCCAGTGTCTTCTGATCCTTGATCCTATGCGCTATACCTCACTGTCTCCATGAAAGACAGAACGCTGTGAAGGGAGGGGCCAGTGAGCTAAGATGATCCAGCTCAGGGGAGCCCTCCTCCTGACTTTGGAGACCTCCTTCCAGAAAGACTGCTCGGACTATGGACTCTGAGCTCTTAAGTTGCACCCGCTGTAATACAAATTAGTTGTTTGCCTGAATTCCAAGAACTGCCTCTGTGGTCTAGGCTGTCTGAAATTTCTGTTGAGAGTAAGAGAATAAGCAACTGAATGTGTATGATTTCATTCTTTTCCTGACTCCTAGAGTGAAGCCACCAACCCCTGCCTCTGTGTCTCAAGGGTATTGAGCTCCTGAGTCAGATGTGGCAACACAGACTGATGGAGAAGCCCTTTCCAGGAGATTCTCATAAAAGGGAAGGCAGATGCCAGATGCACAGGGAGGGGCAGGGTATCCAAACCTGGCCCTGAGACTGAGTCCAGGAAACTCAGCCCCTAAGGACTATTTTCTGACCCAAAAGGAAGTTCCCATGGAGTCATAGGATGCAATTCTGTGTTGTATATGAAGAATGCTCAGCATGGCACTATAGAAAGACCACAGTGTCTAGCCTTCAGTCTGCTACATCAAAGTTGAATGACCTTAGGCAAGTTGCTTAATTCTTTTTTTTTTTTTTTTTTGACATGGAGTCTCGCTCTTGTCACCCAGGCTGGAGTGCAATGGTACAATCTTGGCTCACTGCACCCTCCACCTTCTGGGTTCAAGCAATTCTCCTGCCTCAGCCTCCCAAGTAGCTGGGATTACAGGTGTCTGCCACCATGCCGGGCTAATTTTATATTTTTAGTAGAGATGGGGTTTCACCATGTTGGCCAGGCTGGTCTCAAACTCCTGATCTCAGGTAATCCGCCTGCCTTGGCCTCCCAAAGTGCTGGGATTATGCTTAACTCTTTTATCTAGTTCTCCCATCTGCAAAATGAAGCAACACCTGTCCAGCCTGTGCCTCACTCTGCAGATTGGCTGAGATCATGCTTGCGTGTGAAAGTATTCATTTATTCCGTATTTATCATGGACCTACTGTGTGCTGGGCACAGTTCTGGATGCTAGAGATAGGAAGAGGAACTGTGTAAACTGTAATTCCTACGTCGAGTGCCTGCCTCCCCTTTTAGACTGTGGCTGGATTGACTCAGAAGACCAAGTCAGGCTGGAGTCCAGTCCAGGATTCCAGGCCAATGGAGATGCTGTATCCTTGGCCAGCAGTTCCCAGCAACCAGGCCCAGCTGCATATGCTGTATCCTTGGCCAGCAGTTCCCAGCTGGGCCCACAGCTGCATATGCTGTTCACTCCCACATTGCCTATGCTCACTCCCTCTCCCTCTTGTCTGTGTCCCTGTGTGGCCTGAAGCACCTCTTTCCCTACTACACATCGGGCAGACGGACTCTTCAACAGTTCTGGGAAGGAGGTACGGAATGCTGGTCACATAGCTTCCTTGAGTCTAAGGACCCCTTCTTCCTGAGTGTCTAGTGTGAAGGGTGAAGCCGGCGGCAACAGCAGGCACTGAAAGCCACTTCTGGGCCTGTAACATGATAGGGGGATTGCTGGAGCTGCAGGCCCCCAGCGGGCTGTGGAAGGGGTGGAGGGAGGCAGCATTCTTGCTTCCTTACTCATGGAAAGCAAAGAGCCCAGGGGCTGAACCCTGAGGTTACACTGTCGTCAGTAGCACCACGAAAGGGGAACTAAAGCTGGTCCCTCCAGCATCAGGCTATGACCCCCCAACCTTCCTCACTCTTTTTCTGCGTTACCAGCTCTGACCTGCTTCCTAGGCCTACCCAGGCCAGTCAGCTCAGACTTCTGCATGTATGTCATGAGTCTTGGCCAAATTTTTCTTTGTCCCTCCCTGACCCAAACCCAGTTATTACCTAAGTCGAGAACTTACTGCTTTAAAGAAGTTTGCCAGTTGCGGTGGCTCACGCCTGTAATCCCAGCACTTTGGGAGGCTGAGGCGGCTGGATCACTTGAGGTCAGGAGTTCGAGACTGGCCTGGCCAACATGGTGAAACCCCGTCTCTACTAAAAATACAAACATTAGCCAGCGTGGTGTCGCACGCCTGTAATCCCAGCTCCTCAGGAGGCTGAGGTGGAAGACTCGCTTGAACCCAGGAGGCAGAGGGTGCAGTGAGCCGAGATCGGGCCACTGCACTCCAGCCTGGGTAACAAAGCGAGACTCCATAAAAAAAAAAAAAAGTAGTGTTGGTCATGGCTTATCAGACCTTCTGGATTCTGAGCCTCTCACCAGGAACCAAAGTTAGGCCCTGGTCCTAAAACTTCTGCTCAGAGTTCAGGTTACCATGTTGGGTGGCAATAGTTGCTTAACTAGAAGCAAAGGGGCATGCCCAGGAACAAAGGACTGGGATGACTAACCAGCAATGGTGGGCTTGCTGAAGACTGCCAAAAAGTCAATAATATTTAGGGATATATGTTCAGCCAGAAGCTGAAATACTGAAAAAATCCTATTCAGAAGAAAACTAACATAATATTCATAACCCATATGATGTCTAATTCCACATGCTCATGGCTCTCCCAAGCTGGATTCTATATGCTGGATTCTATATGCATCTCTGTCTTCAAAGTAAGCACTTCCCCTTCCATTACACAGAGAGGAAAATAGAGACTAATGAAGGGAAGTGAATCATCTGAGTTCATTCACTAAAAATGATGAGATTCAGGATTTACAGATTTTGAGGAACTTCATGACACATTTCCACCCTCTCCTTTCTTATTCTGAATCCTCAGCTCCTCCCTTTTCCTGATCACCATCCATCCCATCCTCAATCTGTCTTGCCTACCCTCCTGCCGAAGGTGCTTCTTTTCTCTGGTTTGCTGAGCCTCTGAGGAGGATTTGGAGGCAGCCATGTCCTGCAGAGGGGACAGTCTCCTTTGATAAGGCTGCTAGAGGACTAAATGTATGAATATCTGTGGGAAGAGGGAGCAGGGATCCCTGGAGGCAGGCGTGTGTGCAGAGTGAGTGGAAGGAACAGTATGTGGGTAATCTCCTACATGGGCCTTCCTTGTTTACTCTGTAGACAGTGATGGTGGGGAATGTGGCAGGGACTAAAGAAAACGAAGAGTGCCAGATGCAGTGGCTCACACCTGTAATCCCAACATTTTGGGAGGCCGAGGAGGGAGGATGGCTTGAGCCCAGGAGTATCAGAACAGTTTGGGCAACATAGTGAGACCTTGTCTCTATAAAATATTTTTTAAAAATTAGCCAGACGTGGTGGCACACACCTGTGGTCCCAACTACCCTCAGGAGGCTGAGGTGGGAGGATTGCTTGAGCTTGGGAGGTTGAGGTGGCGATGAACCTTGATCACACCACTGCACTCCAGCCTGGGCAGTGAGACCCTGTCTCAAAAAATAAAAATAAAAAAGAAGACTGTTGTCTCCAAGGGGATAATACAATCTTACAATTTATCCCTTTTTAAAGATAGATAATAATAATAATAACCAACTTTTATTTGCATTACATTCATTTTCCTTTTACATCTTAACACCTTTAAGGAAAGTACTATTAATGTCACCATTTTATGGACGAGAAAATGAAGGTTCACTGGGCTGAAGCAATTTCCACAAGGTTAAACTCCAGGGAAATGGAAGCACTGAGACTCACATGCAGACCTGGTTGACTCCAGGGTTTGGAGAACTATCTCTGAGGCAGTATCAAATTCAATCAGGCAAGTGGAGGTGCTTGTCCTTATAACTGGGAATCTTCCTACTTCTAACCCATGGTGACATCAGAGGATAGCTCTAGCTGTCCGTCCAAGTCATGTCTGCCTTGATTCCTGCCTGCCCACCTTGAACCAGACTTTGATTAAAGCGTTCTTCCATTTGTCTAATGTAGCCAGCCACAGTTGTGTCTGCTGGGTCTAGTCAGACAAGTGATCACTGGGCCTTCTGGCTGTGTTTATATATCTGTGTGGACCCCTGGAACCACCCATAGCCAGTCTTCCTTTTCCACAATTATTCACCCATATTTATATGATGGGGATACTCTAGGGTTCTTCTATGGGGAAATAACAATAGCATGTATTTATTGACCATGGCTTTTATTTAGCAGGCACTGGGCTAACAGTTCTGTATGCATTATTTCATTCGATCCTCAGTGAAGGAGATGCAATATCATCCCCACCTTATGGATAAAGAAACTGAGGCACTGAGAGCTTAAATAACTTGTCCAAGATCACACAGCCAATCCCTGGCAAGTCAAACCCAGGTTTCCTGCTCCAAAGCCTGTGTTGATAATCATCACTAAGATGGTGTTGTCTCTTTACCATTCCCTGAAGGGGAAAAAAGAAAAAAAAAGCCCTGCTGAGTAGATGCCCAGGTATCTGAAATAATAAATATTCACTAATGTTATCTTTGCCAAACTTGTCTGATGATAAGAGTCACCTGGCTTGAAGGTTGAAGAAGTACAGATTTTCAGGTTACCCCCTTGTAAATTCTGATTCTTTAGATGGGGCCTAGAAATCTGATTTTTTTTTTTTTTTTTTGAGACAGAGTCTCGCTCTGTCGCCCATACTGGAGTGCAGTGGCGCGATCTCGGCTCACTGCAAGCTCCGCCTCCCAGGTTCACGCCATTCTCCTGCCTCAGCCTCTCCGAGTAGCTGGGACTGCAGGCGCCCGCCACCACGCCCGGCTAATTTTTTTTGTATTTTTAGTAGAGACGGGTTTCACCGTGGTCTCGATCTCCTGACCTCGTGATCTGCCCGCCTCGGCCTCCCAAAGTGCTGGGATTACAAGCGTGAGCCACCGCGCCCGGCCCTGATTTTTTTTAAAGAGAGACAGGGTGTCAGTCTATTACCCAGACTAGAATGCAGTGGTGCAATCATACCTTACTGCAGCCTTAAACCCCTAGGCTCAAGCAGTCCTCCTACCTCAGCCTCCCTAGTAGCTGGGACCACAGGTATGCGCCATTATGCCTTGTTAATTTTTTAATTTTTGTAGAAATGAGGTCTGTCTATGTTGTCCAGGCTGGTCTTGAACTCCTGGCCTCAAGTGAAGGAATCTGATAGGAGGGAATCTGAAGGAAACTTAATAGGTGACTCAGAGGATTCTCATCACCCCAAACAAGTTTGGGGAAAATGTCAGCCAATGCATCATATATCTAGGGAGTGTTGTTTTATTTTTTTCACCCAACTAAACTACAAACTATCTATCTACTGGGGCTTCTACGTCAACCCCATCCTTTGAGATGGGGGCCGAAGGAGAACACAGAGGTGGGGATGGCCCGGGACTACAAGGCAGGTCTTTGGGCAGCATTCCCCAGACAGGGATGCATCAAGGAAAAGGATGTATACCTGAGATCCTTGTGCCAACCAAGCCACCCCGAGGCGACTTTTCTAGAGAATCTGTTCTCAGAAAGTTAATCGCTTCAGCACTTTTGTACTTGTTCTTTTTTTAGATTCCTAGTGATAGTTTTATTTTTTAAATGCCAAACAAATGGCTAAATGGAGGGACTTTTCCATATAGACTAAAAGAGCTTAGAGGCCACGTGCAGTGGCTCAACTGTAATCCTAGCACTTTGGGAGGCCAAGGCAGGTGGATTGCCTGAGCTCAGGAGTTCAAGACTGCCCGGGCAACATGGTGAAACCCTGTCTCTACTAAAATTTAAAAAAAAAAAAATCAGCTGGGCATGGTGGTATGCGTCTGTGGTCCCGGCTACTCAGGAGGCTGAGGCACAAGAATTGCTTGAACCCGGGAGGCAGAGGTTGCAGTAAGCCAAGAGCATGCCACTGCACTCTAGCCTGGGTGACATAGTGAGACTCTGTCTCCAAAAAAAAAAAAGAGCTTGGAGACCCAGAGGAACCCTCAAAGTCATGGCAGTGAATAAAAAATTGGCTCCCCAAGACCTCGGGAAAACGAAGGGAAATTAAGTAGCGGTTAGAACAAAGAGGAGTTGAGAATAGCTGTACCTACTAGTACCTGTCTATCTGTGATGTTTCCTCTCAGTTCCTGTACTGGCCCTCCTCTGAGCTTCTCAAGGTCAGTTTTTGGTTTTGTTTTTATTTCTAAGGTCTTCTGGTTCTACCTGCATAGAATTGGGTTTCCAGAGCATTATGCTTTGCAAGGAGAGTAGACCCAGCAGCTTGTGTGATGACCACAATATTGCATCTTCAGTCAAAGAGGAAACGACAGTGACACTGTCCCCATGCAGACTTTGCTCCACAGTGCAGCAGTGTCCTGAAGATTCATTCAGTCTGTATCATAGCAGTCAGCTTGTTCTGTTTGTAAAGGGAATTCTACCCTAAGTTCTCAAAAGGATTAAGCTCAACTCAAACTGTTCATTTCATCCAATCAACCAGAAAGGACCTTCAGACACCTAAGGACATGCCTCATACTGTGCTAGGCACTGAGGGTACACAGGAGAACAGGGCAAGATTCCTGCCCTGAAGACACCTGAAATCTGTTAGGAAGACAAAATGAACTTACATGAAACAATGAAAAAGCCTTTAAACAGGATGGCAATTATAAAGAAAAAAATAAACAGAAAATAACAAGTGTTGGTGATGATGTGGAGAGAGTGGAATCCTTATGCACTCTTGGTGGGATTGGAAAATTGTGCAGCTGCTATACAGCAGTTCCTCAAAAAATTAGAACTGCCAGATGATCCAGCAACTCCACTTCTAGATATAGAAGTAAAAGCAGGGTCTTGATGAGAGATTTGCATACCTTTGTTCATAGCAGCACTGTTCACAATAGCCAAGAGGGGGAAGCAACCCAAATGTCCATGCAGATAAATGGATAAACAAAATGCAGCATATCTACACAGGGAATATTAGTCAGTCTTAAAAAGGAAGGAAATCCTATCACATGCTAAAACTTCAATAAACCCTGAAGACAGCATGGTAAGTGAAATAAGCCGGTCACAAAAAGGCAAATACTGTATAATTCCACTTAAATCTACTTATATTTTATATAGTAGTCAAATGCATACAAACAGAAAGTAGAATAGTGGTTGCCAGAGGCTGAGGAAGGGGGAAATGATGAGTTATTGTTCAATGGGTGGGTATACAGCTTCAGTTTTACAAAATATAAAAGTTCTGGACCGGACGCGGTGGCTCATGCCTGTAATCCCAGCACTTTGGGAGGCAGAGTGAGACTCCCTCTTAAAAAAAAGAAGTTCTGGAGATTGGTTGCACAACAAGCGAAATGTACGAAACACTACTGAACTGCACACATAAAAAATTGTAAAGATAGTAAATATTATGTTAAGTAATTTTTACCAAGATTTTTGTAAAAGTTGTTAATCATTAAGCAGCCTATCAGCCACAAACGCAGCAGAAGTTTAGAGACTGGAGACACTAAAGTTAGAGATTTCCTGGACTAATCTTTTTTTGTGTGGAGGAGGGGAACAGGGTCTCACACTGTCACCCAGGTTGGTGTGCAATGGTGCGATCTTGGCTCATTGCAACCTCTGCCTCCCAGGATCAAGCAATTCTCCTGCTTGGCCTCTTGAGTAGCTGGGACTACAGGCACCTGCCACCATACCTGGCTAGTTTTTGTATTTTTGGTAGAGATCAAGGGGTTTCACCATGTTGCCCAGGCTTGTCTTGAACTCCTGAGCTCAAGCAATCTGCCCACCTTGGCCTCTCAAAGTGCTGGGATTACAGGCATGAGCCACCGTGCCTGGCTTCCTGAACAAATCTTTTTTTTTTTTTTTTTTTTTTTTGAGACACAGTCTTGCTCTGTTGCCCATGCTGGAGTGCAGTAGCATGATCTCAGCTCACTGCAACCTCCGCCTCCCAGGCTCAAGCATTTCTCCTGCCTCAGCCTCCCGAGTAGCCAGAATTACAGAATTACAGGTTTACACCACCACATCCAGCCAATTTTTGTATTTTTAGTAGAGACAGGGGTTTCACCATGTTGGCCAGGCTGGTCTCAAACTCCTGACCTCAAGTAATCCACCCACCTCAGCCTCCCAAAGTGCTGGGATTACAGGTGTGAGCCACTGCGCTCACCCATGAACAAATCTTAAAAGATGGGTGAGGTTGGGATTGGCAGAGGGCAGGAAACAAGAATTCCAGGTAAGACCCCTGGAAAGAGACAGGAGCTAGGAATAAACATTTTTACATGTTGTGGAGAATAAACCTGTATGTATTTAAGTCTCTGTGTGTGTGTGTGTGTAGATGTATGCACAAGCAGTGAGAAGTCTGGCTTGATTAGGGAAGGTTTACATTGCATGAGAGCTAAGTACAAATAGAGTGAGGTCAGATTATAAAAGGTCTTATTGCAGCTAGAAGTGTGTACTTGATTCCACAGACTCCAGAAAGGTACTGCAGGTTCTTGAGCAAGGGTGTGCTTAAGTTTAGTAAAACTGAAAATCCCCATCAATCTCAGTTGAAATATAGAAAGAAAAGACAGTGATTTGAAATTTGTCTGTGCTTGGGCTGTGGGGGGCACGAACCCCGGAAGCTTGGTGCAGTAATGGAATTGGGAATTGAAATGAGAGGACTCCGAGAGAGGAAGTGAGAGTGCAAGGGAAGGCATGAGGACTTGTACAGCTGTCATCTTTCCTATCTTCAGGGGCTTTTGATTTTCCAAACTTGGAAAGTCATGTGCTTTGCTTTAGAAAGAGTCTTCGAGGCCAGGCACGGTGGCTTACGCCTATAAACCCAGCACTGTGGGAGGCCAAGGGGGGCAGATCACCTGAGGTCAGGAGCTCGAGACCAGCCTGACCAACATGGTGAAACCCCGTCTCTACTAAAAATACAAAACATTAGCCGGCCGTGGTGGCAGGTGGCTGTATTCCCAGCTACTTGGGAGGCTGAGACATGAGAATCACTTGAAACGGGGAGGCAGGGGTTGCAGTGAGCTGAGATGGTGCCACAGCACTTCAGCCTGGGAAACAGAGCAAGACTCTGTCTAAAGAAAAAAAAAAAAGGAAGAGTCTTAGAAAGTTCCTTTAAAGGGCTGTACTATGAAATCCATATTTGAAGGCCAGTAGTCTCCTGGATTGGAGTGGGAAGAACTGGGGGTAGAAAGCCCCACTGCCCAATGCCAGTAGCACCTGTTGAGTCCAAAGGCCATATCTGCGAGAATGAGCTGAAGCTTCCTCTTGAAGAAAGGAGTGACTGCCATGGTGAAGGCTGTGGTTTCAGAGTCAGAGGATAGAGCTCCATTCCTGGCTTGGTGGCTGACTCCATCCATGAACCTGGCTGAGTCACTTCCCTCCATATGCCTGTTTTCCCTTCTGTGGAATGCAGCAGAACGTCTTTTCCACCTGCTTTCACAGAAGACAGAATCAGCTAAAAGAAAAAGAAATTTTCATCAGGTACTTGTAAGCAAAGGGGTGAGGCCTGAGCTGAAGCAAAGCCTGGGACATCTGTAGCCCATGGGGGCCAGGTTTGACGTGGCCTGCTCTTGACATCAGAAGGCCATGGAGAGGATGTAACTATTAAACAACATAAACAAATGTTACCCCAGAGAGCCTGGGTTCTGGGAATATGAACAGGGACTCCTGACCAAAATTCCAGGTCTCCAAGTTCCCCTTGAGGAGTCATGAGGATTAGACAGGGTGAATCACCACACCCAGTGTCTGTCTTGGAGACCTAAACCCAGATATGAGCTTCAGCAAAGGAAGGGGCTGATTCGAATAGCATGGGGGTTGTAGCCAGAGCAATATAAGATGTTCCCCTGGGTCCTGATGGGACCAAGAAACAGTTTTGCCCAAGACTTTGGATGCTGTTCTAGTTCTGAGGTCAGTGGCAGGTCAAAGCCATAGCTGGCCTCCATGGAGTCAGCACAGTTGCCTCTGGTCTGGAAGACTATGTGGAAAAAGAAGTTCAGAAGATTGTGGGCTCAGAAATGGAGTTAGTATTCTCCCTAGAGCCTGTATTATTTCTCAGTCCAACCCTACATAAGTGAAAGGCAGAGAGATAGCCAGCTCTTCAGAGCTTGGAAGAAACCAGAGGGTGCAGGAGAAAGAACCATGTTGGCTGCTCAGCTGCAAGGGTGGTTTTGCCACTACAGGGAAACGCCAGTTCTCAGAGCTGGGAGAGGTGGGGTCTCAGGGGGAAAAGCAGACCCTGGAACCTGAAACACTCAGACATCTGGAGTATTGTGTTCAAAAATGATCTCACATATGACCTCACACCCATTAGGATGGCTATTATCAGAAGAAAAAAGAAAAGAAAAAGTGTTGGTCAGGCTTAGTGGCTCACACCTGTAATCCCAGTACTTTATTTTATTCTTGAGACGGAGTCTCGCTCTGTCTCCCAGGCTGGAGTGCAGTGGCACAGTCTCAGCTAATCAGAACCTCCACCTCCCAGGTTCAATTGATTCTCATGCCTCAGCCTCCCAAGTAGCTGGGAGTACAGGTGTGTGCCACCGTGCCTGGCCTCAATCCCAGTACTTGAGGAGGCCAAGGTGGGAGGATCACTTGAGCCTAGGAGTTTGAAGCTGCAGTGAACTAGGATCATGCCACTGTACTCCAGCTTGGATGACAGAGTGAGACCCCGTCACAAAAAAAAAAAAAAAAAAAAAAAGGGGCACTGGTGAGAATATGGAGAAATTGGAACACTTGTGCATTGCTGGTGGGAATGTAAAATGATGCAGCCACTATTGAAAACATTTTGGTAGTTCCTTAAAAAGTTAAACATAGAATTACCATATGATCAAGCAATTCTGCTCCTAGGTATCTTCCCAAAATAATTGAAAGCAGGAACTCAAACAGATATTTTTATACCCATGTTCACAGCAGCATTATTCACAACAGCCAAAAGGTAGAAGCAACCCAAGCGTCCATCGATGCATGAATGGATAAACAAAGCTTGGCATATACGTACATGAAATATTATTTAGTCTTAAAAAGGAAGGAAATTCTGGGCTGGGCACAGTGGCTCATGCCTGTAATCCCAGCACTTTGGGAAGCCAAGGCAGGGGGAATCACTTGAGGTCAGGAGTTCAAGACCAGCCTGGCCAACATGGTAAAACCCTGTCTCTACTAAAAATACAAAAATTAGCTGGCCGTGGTGGTACACACCTGTAATCCCAGCTACTCAGGAGGCTGAGGCAGGAGAACCGCTTGAACCTGGGAGGCAGAGGTTGCAGTGAGCCAAGATCACGCCACGGCACTTCAGTCTGGGTGACAGAGCAAGACTGTCTCTCAAAAAAAAAAAAAAAAAAAAAACAAAAAAAACCAGGAAATTCGGAAATTCTGATAAGTGCTGATACCTGCTACAACATGGATGACCCCTGAAAACACTATGCTAAGTGCAATAAGCCAGACACAGAAGGCCACATATTGTATAATTCCACTTACATGAGGTACTTAACATAGGCAAATTTATAGAGACAGAAAATAGAATGGTGGTTAGAGGGGGTGAGGATGAAGGGGAATGGAAGTTATTATTTACAGGTGGAGGTTCTGTTTGGGATAATGAAAAAGTTCTGGAAATGTATATCAGTGATTTTTACACAACAATGTGAATGTATTTAATGTCACTGAACTATACATTTTAAAATAGTTAAAAGGGTAAATTTTGGCTAGGTGTGGTGGCTTACACATGTAACCCCAGCACTTTGGGAGGCTGAGGTGGGAGGATTGCTTGAGGCCATGGGTTCAAAACCAGGCTGGGCAACATAGTGAGCAAAACCCTGTCTTTACAAAAAATTTAAAAAATTAGACAGATGTGGAAGATTGTTTGAGCCCAGGAGTTTTCTTTGTTTGTTTGTTTGGTTGGTTGGTTGGTTTTTGTTTTGTTTTGTTTTTGAGACAGAGTCTCATCCTGTAGCCCAAGCTGGACTGCAGTGGCACGATCTCGTCTCACTGCAAACTCCACCTCCTGGGCTCAAGCGATTCTTGTGCCTCAGCCTCCCGAGTAGCTGGGACTACAGACGCATGCCACCATGCCCGGCTAATTTTTTGTATTTTAGTAGAGAAATACATGTTTCACCATGTTGCTCAGGGTGGTCTCGAACTCCTGTGTTCAGGCGATCCACCCACCTTGGCCTCCCAAAGTGCTGGGATTACAGGTGTGAGCCAATGTGCCCAGCCAAGCCCAGGAATTTGAGGCTTGATTGCGCCACTGCACTCCAGCCTAGGCAACAGAGTGGGACTCTGTCTAAAAAATAATAATAATAATAAATAAAAATAAATAAAAAGTAGGGCAGGGTGGGTGGCAGGCACGGTGGCTCACCCCTGTAATCCCAGCACTTTGGGAGGCCCAGGTAGGTGGGTTGCTTGAGCCCAGGAGTTCAAGACCAGCCTAGGCAACATAGTGAAACTCCATTTCTACAAAAAATTAGCCAGGCATGGTGGCACATGCCTGTGGTCCCAGCTACCCAGGAGACGGAAGTGGGAGGATCACTTGACCACCAGAGGTTGAGGCTTCAGTGAGCCATGATCATGCCATTGCGCTCCAGCCTGGGTGACAGAGTGAGAATCTGTCTCAAAAAAAAGTAAATTTTATGTTATGTATAATTTACCACAATAAAATAAATAATAATTTTTAAAATGGTAAATTTTGTCTGGGTACAATGGCTCATGCCTGTAATCCCAGCACTTTGGGAGGCCGAGGTGGGTAGATCACCTAAGGTCAGGAGTTCAAGACTAGCCTGGCCAACATGGTGACCCCTGTCTCTACTAAAAATACAAAAATTAGCCAAGCATCATGGTGGATGCCTGTAATTCCAGCTACTTGGGAGGTTGAGGCAAGAGAATCACTTGAACCTGGGAGGCAGAGGTTGCAGTGAGTCAAGATGGTGCCACTGTGCTCCAGCCTGGGCAACAGTGCCTGAGACTTCATCTCAAAAAATAAAAATAAAATAAAATAAATAAAATGGTAAATTTTATGTTGCATATATTTTGCTACAAAAAAAGTTGCCCAAAACAAAAGGATCTCACAACAGAAGGATCTAGCAGACTCTGAGACTGAGACTCAGAGACATGAGAAGACAGCAGCAATGACATTCAGTGATGTGAACTGAGATGGGGGTGGGGACTGGGATGGAGATAAAGAACCCCCTGGCAAGGGACAAGGATCAAGTATGAGTGTCAGAGATGAAAGAGAAGTTGACCCGGCTGGGCACAATGGCTCACACCTGTAATCCCAGCACTTTGGGAGGCCAAGGCGGGCGGATCACGAGGTCAGGAGATCGAGACTATCCTGGCTAACACAGTGAAACCCTGTCTCCACTAAAAATGCAAAAAATTAGCCGGGTGTGGTGGTGGGCGCCTGTAGTCCCAGCTACTTGGGAGGCTGAGCCAGGAGAATGGTGTGAACCCGGGAGGTGGAGCTTGCAGTGAGCCGAGATTGCACCACTGCATTCCAGTCTGGGGAACAGAACAAGACTTCGTCTCAAAAAAAAAAAAAAAAAAAAAAAGAAAGAAAGAGAAGTTGACTCAAATGGGGTTCTGCTGGGGATAGGGTTGACAATTTTCACCTTTTTTCATAATTGCATTCTCTCTCTCTCCTGCCCCCTCCACACAGGGTGGCCATGTGTATGCACCTCGTTTTAATTATTTTTTCTTTAACGATTTGAAAGCAAGACATTGAGACACTTCACCCCAAACACTTCAGCTTATATCTGTTAAGAACAAAAATTTTCTCATAAATAACCACAATAATATCACATCTAATACAATTTAGCATTGAGTATGGAGAAAGAAATGGGGACTGGCAGGTCTAATTTTAAAAATGAACTTTGAGTCTGAGTCTTTTTTTCTTTGGCAGGCACATGGATTTCTGTGTTTATCGCCCACAGGGCTTGCGGTAGGATGCTTCTGAGACCTTCATCCACTGGCCACTGGTCAGTCCGCAGTTGCCCTCTGAGGCTTCCTGTCTCCTTTTAGAGCTGACAGACACCACAGTGAGTCAGTTCTGCCAAGGCTTGAGTCATTTTTAACCCAGTTTTGGTTATCAAACACAATACCCTGGAATTTGGCACTACAGCTCAAAAGTTATGGCGGGCCCATGATTAGAAGACCGGGCTCCAGCTGCTTTCTTTTGCCCATCCCATTTCTTTATAAAGATTGGAGTGAACTGCAATTAACGTCAGAGAGACTTGGGTTGAAGCTCTGGCTCAAACTCTTGTTAGCTGTGCTACCTTAAGCACATAAGCCATTAACCTCCATAAGCCATGGTTTCCTCTGTGAGATGGGGCTCCCAAGCTCCATAGCATTGCTGTGGGGATAAGATAGCTAGTGCATGAAGAGCTTCTTGGCACTCTGCTTGTCATGAAGGAATTCCCCGGTAAGCTAAAGTTATTGTTATCACCACTACTATTAGGATCCTGAGATCCTTGGTTTTGCTCACTCTATTACCTGTGCTGGTTTTGAACTCATGGCTTCACAAGGGCAACGGAGACCTATATGGGGAGCTTCAGCCACCCAGGCTCCTCTAGTGCTGGATTTAAAGCTAGAAGACCTGAATTTGATCTAGGTTCCCCCATTTACTAGCTGTGCGGCCTTGGGCATTTTTCACGACTCTCAGTTTTCTCATGTGTAAAATAGGATGATTATGTAAAGTTGTAAATGTCAAATGAAATAATGTGTGCAAAAGCTTTATAAATAGCCAAAAATAATAGTAAAAAAAGGCATAGATGCACAGATGTACAAGGTACTCAGGATCAGAAAAGCAAAGACATACCTGAGCCAAGGTTAGGGTCAAGATGGGAATCAAAGCCAGGCATGGTGGCACATCTGTAGTCCCAGCTATTCAGGAGGCTGAGGCAGGAGGATCACTTGAGGACAGGAGTTTGAGACTGGCCTGGGCAACATAGCAAGATCCAGTCTCCAAAAGTTTTTTTTAAATATGTATGTATGGGAATCAAGGTTCAGATTGCTGGGATTGGCACCAGGGCTGTAAAAGTAATTGTGATCAAGATCAGAGTTGGCACTGGGGTCAAACAAAGCTTTGGGCGAGGACAGGGAAAATATAAGGAGCAAGGCCACAGCAGGGGGTTGGGTGGGGTTTTTGGGTCAGGATAGGAATCCAAGCTGGGAGGTGCACACTGTCTGAGCCCTGAGGGGGTACAGTAGTGCTGTGCAGTGACTCAGAGGCGGCTACACTGCCTTGGTTAAGGCTCTAATCCGATGATCTTAGTTTGGGGGAAAGTAGAGCGTGGGATTTAAAAAATCCTTGGAGATCTGCAAAAGTACAGGCCTTTGGTAAGTCAGTTCCATTGGAGTAGTGCAACCATCTCATTTCCTTCATCCTCCTTCCCCACCCCCAGTAGTTAAGTCGGATCAAGTATTAGCCTATCTCCAGGGACATCCTGCACTGTGCTGGTCCTCATGGCTCTAACCACCCCTCTTCCATCCATCATCCATCATCCACCTAGCATCATTTATCCATCAACCCAAGATGTACTGAGTACTTACTATGTGTCCGGCACTGTGCTAGACTCTGGGGATCCAGCAATGATAAAGGCAAGCCCATAACCTGTCCTCGTGGAGCTTCAATCCAGAGGGGAGCCAGATAATACAATGGATTTCCACCTTCTGCATTTATGGGAATAGTGGCAGATTCTAAAATCAGTCTGGGAGATAAAGATTGCCAACTTATTCCTGAAAATCCCTTACATTACCAGGACCTAGGCATTCAGAAGCACAAAAGCCGAGAAATAACATCTATTTCTCTTTGTACTTTAGTTGTGACCCTGGGGCAGTAGCTGTCAAGATCTGGCTTTAATGGTGGCATGTGACTCTAAATAAAGGAATTTCTTTGTTTCGGGCTTTTTCAGCTGAGTGTGTGGTCGGGTTTGAGTAAGTGAACTGCATTCATGATGGAACCACAGTGTAAATACAAATTAAACCAATGTGTAAGTAATGATTGTGAATATGCTAAGAAGGAATACAATGGCCTGTGCGAATGTACAGCAGAGGGATTTAACCTGGTGAGGGGCGGAGGAGTGGATGAAGTGGAAGATCCCACTGAGGAGGTGACATTGACACTGAATCCTGAAGAATGGCCATGAGGGAGCCTGTCGTAAGGAGAAAAAGAACTTCCCAGGCAGATAAGTTGACATGAGGCAGAAAGGAACTCAGAGCATCGTAGGAACTGAAAGCCAGTCAGGTACAAGACGTCAAAGAGATAACGAAGGGCCTCCCCTCATCAGTCCTCAAAGTGAGGCTCTTTTCACATGCTCTGACACAGTGCACTTAACTGCATAGAGGGAAGGCAGTCTGAGATTCAGGGTGTTAAATAATTCAGTTGCAGGGCTAGAGAAACAGAAATAATCAGTCAACATTTTTTCTTTTTTTCTTTTCTTTTTTTTTTTTTTTTTTTTTTTTTTTGGAGACAGGGTCTCACTGTGTCACCCAGGCTAGAGTCTCAGCTCACTGCAGCCTCGACCTCCCAGGCGGGTGATCCTCCCACCTCAGCCTCCTGAGTAGCTGGGACTACAGGAATGCACCACCATGACTGGCTAGTTTTGTATTTTTTCTTCTTCTTCTTTTTGAAGAGATGGTTTCACCACATTGCGCAGGCTGGTCTTGAACTTCTGGACTCAAGCAATCCTCCGAATTAGCCTCCCAAAGTGCTGGGATTACAGGCATGAGCCACCGTGCCCAGTAAGTCAACATATTTTGGAATCACTGGGCTAGCTGTATCATGTAATGCATAGAAGAATAGGAAAAAAACTATTGGAAACAGAGACAGTGGGATTCAGAGCTGTAGCGGAGTAGACTACACACAGACATAAACCAGGAGTCGTGAACGTGAGCACCCACGAAGCTGTACAGGTAATATAAAGAGGAAAGCAGGCTGAGTGCAGTTCTTGACTTTCCTAAAGGAGCAACTGCTGCTCAGCTCTCACTGATTATTGCCACATGGGAATTGAAGATCAGTTTTGCTAGATCTTCTGTATTGTAGCAGATCCTGTCAGTGCCAGCTTCCTCTGGCCTCTGGAGTCCACTCTTCCCTCCTGGACAGTAGGCTGGAAGTCCCCCAGGAGTTACCACTGCCATTACCCTTCCTCCCCTACCCCACATCAGTGCCCAACCAGTGACTGATGAGTTTGGTGTATAAATACCCTAATGCCCTTGCCTCTCAGGTGAGAAAACTCTGAGATACATGTTGGACACTTTTCCCAGAGTTCTCCAGGAAAATTAAGCTCCAGCTGCCCATATAGTCCTTCCTTGAAACCTCACCCTTATTGACTGTCTCAATTCCTTTCTGTAATTTTTTTTTTCTTGAGACGGAGTCTTGCTCTGTCATCCAGACTGGAGTGCAGTGGCGTGATCTCAGGTCACTGCCACCTCCGTCTCCCGGATTCGAGCGATTCTCCTGTCTCAGTGAAGGGAAGGGAAGGGAAGGGAAGGGAAGGGAAGGGAAGGGAAGGGAAGGGAAGGGAAGGAAAAAGAGAGAGAAAGAAAGAAAGAAGGAAAGAAAAGAAAAGAGCTGGATGAGAAGTAGCTGGGATTACAGGTGCCCGCCACCATGCCTGGCTAATTTTTGTATTTTTTGTAGAGACAGTGTTTTGCCATGTTGGCCGGGCTGCTGTAAAACTCCTGACCTCAAATGATCTGCCCACCTTGGTCTCCCAAAGTGCTGGGATTACAGGAGTGAGCCACTGCACTTGGCCTTTTTTTTTTTTTTTTGAGGCACATTCTCACCCTGTTGCCCAGGCTGGAGTGCAGTGGTGCAATCACAGCTCCCAGGCTCAAGCAGTTCTCCTACCTCAGCCTCCCAAGTAGCTGGAACTACAAGCATGCGCTACCTCGCCCAGCTAATTTTTAAATGTTTTTGTAGAGACAGGGTCTCACTATGTTGCCCAGCTGGTCTCAAACTTCTGGGCTCAAGCGAGCCTCCTGCCTTGGCCTCTTAAAGTGCTGGGATTACAGGCATGAACCTCTGCACCCAGCTCCCACTTCCTTTCTCTGTCTCACTTCCTCACTCCCCTACTGCAGTTTCCTGGAATTAACTCCCAAATAAACTACTTAGTACTGAAGCCTTGTAGCAGGGTCTGCTTCTGAGAAAAACCAACCTAAGGACGCCAAATGTTAAGATATTTGAAATGTGGGTTTGTTTTGTTTTGATTTGGGTTTTGTTAGAGACAGGGTCTCATTCTGTCACGAAGGCTGAGTGTAGTGGCAGAATCACAGCTCACTACAGCCTTGACCTCCTGGCTCAAGGGATGCTCCTCCCAAGTAGCCAGAATTATAGGCATGTACTACTGCACTTGGCTAATTTTGTTTTTTTGGTAGAGGTGGGGTCTTGCTATGTTGCCCAGGCTGGTCTTGAACTCCTCACCTCAAGCAATATTTCTGCCTCAGCCTCCCAAAGTGCTGGAAGTGCAGGTATGAGCCGCGATGCCCAGCTGAAACCTGGATTTTTTAATGCTAAATTTTCCCAATTAAAATAGTACATGTTAACAAAATCAGGTCTGGGGGCTACATTTGACCAACAGACCATCAGTTTGGGATTCTGACATAAGCTAAGACTTCATCTGTCTTTCTTATAGTAACCACCCAGCAAAGGAATACACATACTAAAGACGGTGTTTTAGAAAAAGCTGGAGGAGGCCGGGTGCAGTGGCTCACTCCAGTAATCCCAGCAATTTGGGAGCCTGAGGTGGGTGGATCATCTGAGGTCAGGAGTTCAAGATCAGCCTGGCCAACATGGTGAAACCCCGCTTTTACTAAAAAATACAAATATTAGCTGGGTGTGGTGGTGGGCGCCTGTAGTCCTAGCTACTCAAGAGGCTGAGGCATGAGAATCGCTTGAGCCTGGGAGAAGGAGATTGCAGTGAGCCAAGATCAGGCCACTGCACTCCAGCCTGGGCAACAGAGTGAGACTCTGTCTCAAAAAAAAAAAAAAAGAAAGAAAGAAAGAGCTGGATGAGGCCAGGCGTGGTGGCTCACACCTGTAATCCCAGCACTTTGGGAGGACAAAGCAGGAGGATCATTTGAGGTCAGGAGTTCAAGACCAGCCTGGCCAACATGGTGAAACCCTGTCTCTACTAAAAATAGAACAAATTAGCCAGGCATGGTTGTGCGTGCCTGTAATCCCAGCTCCTCAGAAGGCTGAGGACAATCACAAGAATCGCTTGGGCCTGGGAAGCGGAGGTTGCTGTGAGCCAAGATCACGCCACTGCATTCCAGTCGGGGCGACAGAATGAGATGATAAGACAAAGAAAAGGGAAGGGAAGGGAAGGGGAGGGGAGGGGAGGAGAGGGGAGTGAAGGGAATGGAAGGGAAGGGAAGGGAAGGGAAGGGAAGGGAAGGGAAGGGAAGGGAAAGAAAAAGAGAGAGAAAGAAAGAAGGAAAGAAAAGAAAAGAGCTGGATGAGAAAGTTCTAAAGGTAGAGACTCGTGCCACATGCAAATGGCGACTTAACATCGGGTCAATTAGAGAAGGGCTCAGCAATGATGAGCGTTCTGCTAGAACGGCATTTCTTGCCCGTGGCTCCCTGCTGCAAGCTTCCTCATTTGAATCAGGCCTTGGCAGCCACCACTCCGACTAGGGTAAGTCATATGAAGGCCCCATGGGAAATCCCACAGCCTAGCTAGGCCCAGTGGCCCACAGGCAGGCACTCCAGCAGCTGCTCACTAAACTGGTTCTGTAGCTACAATGACAAGTCAGGGCCTGCTGGCCACACGGTCCTCAGAATCAGGCTTTTCCAGTACCCAGTCCACAACCTTCCCTGGGGCCACAGTTGCAGCTGCTGTTCCCTGTGATATTAGCTCAGCTCACCTGGCCTCTTGGCATGAGGGAAGTTCCCAAGAGTGCAGGGGTGAGGACCTGGTCGAGGGAGCAGTAAGCCCCCTCCTCTGGCACCTCTAGCCAAGCCAGCTTTCTAGGTAGTCATCCAATTCAGCCACACAAAGTGCTGACAGGAGGAACTGTCATCCTGGGGCTGCATAAAGGAAGACAGGCCAGAACCTGGAGGGCAGAGGGCTGCACCTGGCTGGGATGCCCAGACAGGCCCATGGGTGACAGACAGCACCTTATGCCCCAAGCCCAGTTTCTAGTGGTGTTTGCAGAGCCTGTGCTATTTTAGGTTTCTTTGTCATCACTGCAGGCAAACTGGACTGGAGGAGTCTGATTAGAAGAGAAAGAACCAGTTTAACAGAGCTAGGGTGATGGGGGTTGCTTCCCGGAGCTGGCACAATAGCACCAGGCAGAAGAGCGGGTATCAATGCTTCCGAGGCTCAAGACTGGGTTAAGATTATGGCACTGGGTTTCAGAGCAACTTGTCAGAATAAAGGAGGCAAAGAGGAGGACTTTGAGCTTCAGGAGCCAGAGGCTGTGATTTCTGTCTCAGGAATAATGATGACAACAATAATACCCTTATTATAAATGTGCTTTATAATATACAAGTTATCTTCATAGACGTTATCTCGTTTGATCCTTACTGCAGCCCTATGAGGCAGGCAGATATTCTTCATCCCACCTTAAATATAAGGAATCTAAATCTCACCCAAGTAAGTGACTTGCCCAAGGTCACAGTATAAGAAAGCGGCAATGGCAGGGCCTGCATCAATGTAGAAGGGGGTTTGGGGAACCTAGACCTGCATAGCTAGAGGTCTTTGCAGGAAGAAAGGAACTCAGAGAATGAATGGGGAGCCCTGGCCTTCTGCTGATGGCCCCGGGAAATATAGGGCTTCATGGCTCTGTGGCCTGAGAAGTGACCCCATACATAGCCTGCTGGTGGTCTGGGCATGCAGGGCCATCACAGTGGGCTCCCAGGCAGCTTCATCTCCTCTCTTGGCTGGCGAGTGGGAAGGGTTTTTCTGTTCCCCTAATGCCGCCCCCTGAGTCAGCTCTCTGGCATTGCCCTGGCATGTCCTGGGCCCCACGCCCAGGCAGTGAGGAGGCGCTGGCAGATTGCCCGGGGAATGCTGCTGTCTTAACTTAAGCCAAATCCTAATTACGACCCCCTTCCCAGAGGCAACCCAATAATAGCTGCATTGGGGGCTGTAACCTGTAGTCACAGGGTGAGTCTCCCCTGCCCCTTGGGCTTTCTGGCACAGGTGTCACTGGGCACCCACCTTCACCTGACGGCTGCAGCCCTGGAGGGAATGCAGGGAACAAATCCATTTTATAGACTTTGGCTGAGCCAGGCTCCCATCCCAGGGCCCTGCTTGGGTTTCTGGTCACATCCAAATAGTTACGGAGGGAGTTGCTTTTGGACAGAATGGAGGAAAACAGAGCCAAGACTCCAGCCTGAAGCCTCCTCAGCTGTTTCTGGGGCTCTGACTCAGAAGCTGCTTCTCAGGAATGTGGAGCACTGGGGCCTCTGAGACCCTTGTCCGGGCACAGTGGAATGAACAACTGGGTGGAGGGGATGTTTCACTCTTCTCTGTCTTTTCTGAAAACACCCACACACAGAAACCCGCCACTGGGCAGGCTGAGAGCTCCTCCAGGAAGGAAGCCTTCCTGGACCCCCTCAGACCCCAGGGATCTATCCCTAGAAATGGCCACGGGCAGCCACAACTTGCACTTACAAAAATGCGGCACTGCACGGGAGTCTGTCTCTATCCCTCTGTATCTTATCTCCCCAACTCTGTTGTGACTTCCTTGACCTCATGCTTCTGAGTGGAAAAGAGTGCCCTGAATATCACATTCATTTGACAAACATGTTGACTGACAGATAATCTGAGAAAAAGGAAGAAATTAATAAACAAAAAGAGGCAAAGAGAAATCAGTGAGAAAGTAAGCAGGCAGATCGCAACCCAAAGTCTGGGGAATCTGCTTCACTTCCGAAGCAAAGCTCCCAGGCCACCTGGAGAAGGGAGAGCAGGAAGGCTGTGTCGAGGGGGCCTGGTACTTCCTTGTCCCCAGCACCCGCTCCAGCCCCAGATGCCCTCAGATCTACCAGAAGACACTGGAGATCCTTCTACCTCCAGAAAGGAGGGGTTCTGCAGTGATTCTCCAAATGTGGATGATTTTCTTTTCTCTGCTTCTGGCCTTACTTCCTTGCTGTAAAGCAAGTAGGTGTCTCATGGGTTAATTCACAGTGAAATGAGACATAGAGAGAACTAACCCCGGAGGAGAAATCATGTCAGCAGTTTATCACACAATGCATTGATTTTAGATTTGTCTGTGTACCTCATTAGATCATAAGAGCTGGGAGAGTAGGAAGGAAGGTCTTGTTCACCAAGCTAGTCCCAGAGTATAGCACCCTGCCTAGTACACAGAAGGTGCTCAGTTGGGTGCCCCATATACATTTGTTGAATTGGCTCATTGAGGGGCACCTGGAACCTGCCAGAACACTCCTGTTATCTAGCTGGCATCAGCAACTTTTATTCTGGAGCTCATTCCATGTCTGAGATCTAGTGATCTACTGGAAGAAACCAAAGCTGGAGGCACCAATAATAGACTGCGGGGCCTTGGGTTCTAAGACAGACTTGGTGCTGGAAATGACTCCTGGGGTGGAGTGGGCTGAGTAATCTGGTAGCTCTCTGGCTCTCTAAAACTGGGTCTAAGGCGGCCTCTAGTGGACAAGCAGAATCACTGCCCGTTAGGGGTGGAGGCCCAGCCTCCTCACCTCTGTGGCCCGCACTGTCTCCAGGTTCTTCATCCTTGGGCCCAGAGTGGAAAGCATTCAAGATGGCACCACCAACAATATAAGCGGCCCATATCAGAACAACAAGATCCATCCAACGGACAGACCCATTAAAAAGCACTCTCTGTGTATAGCACACAGTGCCTGGCCACAAGATATGAGGAGAAGGAGATATAAGGAGAAGACAAGGGCTCTGCTTTTAAGGAACCTATGATCTAAATGAGAAGTCAAAACCAACATTTTAAGAAAGGAAACAGCAAGCCCATAATTAGGTGCCAACCATTTCAAGGGGTAAGTTCAGAGAATCAGCGCAATCTCTCTGTGCCTCAGTTTTCTCATCTGTAAAATGAGAATACCAAAACTTACCCTTTAGGGTTGTTATGATGATTAAAATGAGATAGTAGGGAGAAAATATGTCATTATTGTTGCTGTTGTTCAAGCAATCTATGTTCAACATTAGAAATTTATTATTTGTGGCTGGGCGCAGTGGCTCACGCCTGTAATCTCAGCACTTTGGGAGGCCGAGGTGGGGCGGATCACGAGGTCAGGAGATAGAGACCATCCTGGCTAACACAGTGAAACCCCATCTCTACTAAAAATATAAAAAAATTAGCCGGGCGCGGTGGCGGGTGCCTGCAGTCCCAGCTACTCAGGAGGCTGAGGCAGGAGAATGGCATGAACCCGGGAGGTGGAGCTTGCAGTGAGCCGAGATCGCGCCACTGCACTCCAGCCTGGGCGACAGAGCGAGACTCCATCTCAGAAAAAAAAAAAAAAAAGAAATTTATTATTTGTGTGTTTTTTTTTTTTTTTTTTTTTTTTTTTGAGACGGAGTCTTGCTCTGTCCCCCAGGCTGGAGTGCAGTGGAGCGATCTCGGCTCACTGCAAGCTCCGCCTCCCGGGTTCACGCCATTCTCTTGCCTCAGCCTCCCGAGTAGCTGGGACTGCAGGCACCCGCCAACACGCCCGGCTAATTTTTTTTGTATTTTTAGTAGAGACGGGTTTCACCGTGGTCTCGATCTCCTGACCTCGTGATCTGCCCGCCTCGGCCTCCCAAAGTGCTGGGATTACAGGCTTGAGCCACCGCGCCCGGCCCTGTTGTTGTTTTTTGAGACGGAGTCTGGCTCTGTTACCAGGCTGAAGTGCAGTGTTGCAATCTCGGTTCACTGCAACCTCTACCCCCTGGGTTCAAGTGATTCTCCTGCCTCAGCCTCCTAAGTAGCTGGGATTACAGGCATGCGCTACCATGCCCTGCTAATTTTTGTATTTTTAGTAGAGACGAGGTTTCACCATGTTGGCCAGGATGGTCTCAATCTCCTGGCCTCATGATCCTCCTATCTTGGCCTCCCAAAGTGCTGGGATTACAGGCGTAAGCCACTGTGCCCAGCTGCTAATTTTCGTATCTTTAGTAGAGATGGGGTTTCACTATATTGGCAAGGCTGCTCTCAAACTCCTGATCTCAAGTGCTGGGACCTCAAGTGCCTCCCAAAGTGTCTTCCTGAGGGCAGGGACATCACCTCTTTTGTTCACTACTTTTTTTTTTTTGAGACAGAGTATTGCTCTGTCACCCAGGCTGGAGTGCACTGGTGTGATCTCTGCTCACTGCAACCTCCACCTGCTGGGTTCAAGCAATTCTCCTGTCTCAGCCGAGTAGCTGAGACTGCAGGCGCATGTCACCACACCTGGTTAATTTTTGTATTTTTAGTAGAGACAGGGTTTCACCATATTGGTCAGGGTGGTCTCGAACTCCTGACCTCAGGTGATCCACCTGCCTCGGCCTCCTAAAGTGCTGGAATTACAGGCGTGAGCCACCGTGACCAGCCTTGTTCACTACTATATCCCCAGCACTGAGACAATGTCCCATTAATATTTCTTTTTTTTTTTTTTTTTTTTTGAGATGGAGTTTTGCTCTTCTTGCCCAAGCTGGACTGCAATAGCGCAATCTCGACTCACTGCAACCTCCGCCTCCCGCGTTCAAGCAATTCTCCTGCCTCAGCCTCCTGAGTAACTGGGATTACAGGCATGTGCTACCATGCCCGGCTAATTTTGTATTTTTAGTAGAGACAGGTTTTCTCCGTGTTGGTCAGGCTGGTCTTGAACTCCTGATCTCAGGTAATCCACCCACCTTGGCCTCTCAAAGTGCTGGGATTACAGGCGTGAGCCACTGCGCTTGGCCAATATTTCTTAGAAAGAAAGAAAAAGAGAAGGAAGGAAGGAAGGAAGGAAGGAAGGAAGGAAGGAAGGAAGGAAGGGGAAGGAAGTGAAGGAAAGGAAGGAAGGGAAGAAAGGGAAGGAAAGGAAGGAAAGGAAGGAAGGGAGGGAGAGAGGAAAGAAAAAAAAGGTAGAGAAAGAGAAAGAAAGAGAAAAAGAAAGAAAGAGGAAAATGAATAAAATGGGTCAGCAAAGTTAGAAGGAGGGCTACTGCAGAAACTCGGGAGGCTGAGGAAGGCCTAGTCCAGGATGGTGGGAGGGAAATAAAAAAGAAGAGATGGACACAAGGACATGTAAAAGGAAAAATATATAGGTGTCAGTTCCTAATGATATACAGGATGATAATGATAACAAGTATCATTTATTTAGCATCAGGCATCGAGCCATTCACCTACAAATACTATCATTAAATTATTATAACAACCCTACAGTAAAAGTTACAACATCTTTATTTTACCAGTGAGGAACATGAAGCTCAGGGGGCTTAGTTACCTTGCCCAGGTCGCACACGTATTAATAGTAAGCAGCAGTCCCAGAATTCAAACCCAGCTCTGCCCCCTAAGCGAGATAAGGGATGAGTCAAGATTGACTCCAAGATTCTGAACCTAGGTCATCGGCAGACTAGTCATGTCACTGTCAGAGCCAAGGGATCCTGAGAAGAAAACCGGTCAAGGGTGGCAAGGGGTATAGTTCTAATGGCTAATATTTATTGAGCCCTGACTATTCCAGGCACTGTTTTGCCCTTCACTTATACTGATAATTTATTCCTCATAAAATCCTATCAATAGATAGGAGGAATAAGTTCAAGAGATCTATCAGGAGTTATAGCACAGTGATTGGCCGGGTGCAGTGTCCTGTAATCCCAGCACTTTGGGAGCCTGGGGTGGGTGGATCACTTGAGGTCAGGAGTTTGAGACCAGCCTGGCCAACATGGTAAAACCCTGTCTCCGCTAAAATTACAATAAATAAATAAATAAATAAATAAAAATTAACTGAGTCTGGTGGTACGTACCTGTAATACCAACTTGAACATGGGAGGCAGAGGTTGCAGTGAGCCAAGATCATGCCGCTGCACCCCAGCCTGGGCGACAGAGTGAGACCTTGTCTCAAAAAAAAAATAAGTTAGCATGGTGACTATAGTTAATAACAACGTACTGTATTCTTGAAAATAACTAAGAAAGTTGATTCTAAAATGTTCTCAATACAAAAAACAGTATGTGAGGTAATGCATACGTTAATCAGCTGGATTTAGCCATTCCATAATGTATACATATTTCAAAACAACATGTTGTATATGATAAATATATACATTTTTTTGCCAGTGAAAATAAATAAGATGCTAATTTAAAGAAAAAGTCTATGAAGTGAGTACTGTTATTATTCCTATTTTGCCAGTAAGAAAATTGAGGCGCAGACAAGTCATAAAACACAGGCCAGGCACAGTGGTTCACGCCTGTAATCCCAGCACTTTGGGAGGCCAAGGCGGACAGATCACTGAGGTCAGGAGTTTGAGACCAGCCTGGGCAACATGGTGAAACCCCGTCTCTACAAAAAATACAAAAAGAAAATAGCTGGGTATGGTGGCACACACCTGTAGAACCAGTTACTCAGGAGGCCGAGGTAGGTGGATAGATTGAGCTTGGGAAGTCTAGGCTGCAGTGAGCTGTGATTGCACCACTACATTCCAGCCTGGGCAACAGAACGAGACCATGTCTCAAAAACAGAAAACAAAATAAATGCTCACAGGCTCCCATGGCTAGTGTGTTCTTAACCACCATGTTATCCAGCCTCTCAATGTGGTTAATTTGGATGGGGATCATGTTGAATTTGGGTAGATAGTGCGACATTCAAGTGGGAATGTCTGGAAGGGGATCATCTGTAGCTCAGGTCTGGGACCTAGCAGCCTCTGGACCTTGCCTGGAGTCCAGAGAGTTGGACATGGGTCTTTCCTTTTTTTTTTTTTTTTTGAGATAGAGTCTTGCTCTGTCACCCAGGCTAAAGGGCACTGGCACAATCTCGGCCCATTGCAACCTCCGCCTTCCAGTTTCAAGTGATTCTCCTGTCTCAGCCTCCCAAGTAGCTGGGATTACAGGCGTGCACCCGCACACCTGGCTAATTTTTGTATTTTTAGTACAGACAGGGTTTCGCCATATTGGCGAGGCTGGTCTCGAATTCCTGACCTCTCAGGTGATCCTCTTGCCTGGGCCTCCCAAAGTGCTGGGATTACAGGCGTGAGCCACCATGCCTGGCCTGACATGGGTCCTTTCTGAGGCACGTCCCTGCCTGGTCTGTTAGCCCACCCACAGCCAGGCATGATTTCCACATGGCTGGTCCCAGCTTTATGGCCTGTTTCTCCCCTCTTCACCCCCTCCCCTCCATTTCTCCTGACCACCCCATGTCCCAAACACCTGCCAAGCCCTCAGCACCTCAACACTGTGTTTTCCACTGGCATTGCCACCTCAACTCCACCTCTATCCACCAACATCCTTCCTCTCCTTCCTCTCTGTTAAGTCACTTCTGATGGTTCCAACTGATTCCGTTACTTCCATTTACATCATACTCTGCTTTTACTTTCCAAGAATTTATTGAATACCTACTACAGCTGAGGCACTTTGGATCCTGGGGATGCCAGGATGAACATAAACAGGAATAGACCCTACCCTCATTAGGCCTGTAGTCATAGAAACACCTGTATACACTTGGGATGAGTGCTTTGAAGAAGTGGCAGGTGGTAGTTTTGGGGCTGTCAAGACACAAATTTGATCTGGTCAAGAGGCCAGGGAAAATTACCCTGAGAAAATGCTGCTTGGGCAGAGAACTGGAGGACACACAGGCAAAGAGGGGAGGGAAGAGTGAGTCAGACAGCCACTCGTGCAAAGACCCAGAGGCTGCCTGTGGTATTAATCTTGGGGCTTGTATCCTTGTTTTATTATCATGTTTATCTTCCTGTCCCCAGTGAGTAAAGCTCTTTAAGTCAGGGCCTATTTCTGGCCTCTTGCTGTCCGCTGCAGGGGTTAAGACTAAAGCTTGCCCAGGGCAGGAGACGGTTGCTTGAATGGACTAACGGGACACTGCCTGTTTCTGCAGAGACCCCCAGTGCATCACCTCCAGAGTCCCTGGAGTGCAGACAGGTCATCCTGTGGCCATCTCTACCACCCTTCTTTGTGGTGGCCGGGGCCAAGGAACAGCATCACTTCTAGCTCCAGACCCAGATTTATGTCTGTCCTTGATAAAGGTGTCTTCTTGCACTGAGCTGGGATTTCACGTCTCCTTTGTTTGTGAGCATGGAGGTAGCCTGCCCTTGTGGGCTCCCTGCGAGTTATAGAGTTTGGGGCCACAGAAGGAACATCAGGGTGGTTGTACCAGGATATGGGGTTTATTAGGGCCTCTGGGCCCTATTCTCCTCCTGCTGCCCTCTGGCCCACTCTGGCCACACCAGTCTTCTTTCCACCCCTCAAATACGCCATGACTTTTTTTTTTTTTTTTTTTTGAGACAGGGTCTCAGTTTGTTGTCCAGGCTGGAGCGCAGTGGCATGATCACGGCTCACTGCATCCTCTGCCTCCCAGGCTTAAGTGATCCTCAGGCCTCAGCCTCCCAAGTAGCTGGGACCATGACCATTTTTTATCTCAGGACTTTGTCACTGCCCCTTCCACTAGGAATGCTCTTGTTTGGATCTTCAAACAACTACCTCCTTATCATCATTTCTAAATGTTATTCCTAAATGTCTCCCTTAAAAGTTGCGTTCAGAGAGCACCCAGGTCTGAGCACCTCAGTTAAAGGCGCCCTCTGTGTTCCCTACCCCGTCACTCTCTATCCCCATTACTTGATTTTACTTTCTCTGTAGTAGGACCTAACTCCAGTCCAAAATGACCTCTTTCCAGTCACACTGCCTGCCTACAGGGATGTAAACTACAAGAGGGAGAGTTTTGCTGGATTCTCCTCTTCTGTTTCCTAAATGACTGTAACAGAGGAGCTACTCAATAAAATAAATGAATGAATGAATGAATGAAATTAGCCGGGCGTGGTGGCGGGCGCCTGTAGTCCCAGCTACTCGGAGAGGCTGAGGCAGGAGAATGGCGTGAACCCGGGAGGCGGAGCTTGCAGTGAGCCGAGACTGCGCCACTGCACTCCAGCCTGGGCGACAGAGCGAGACTCCGTCTCAAAAAAAAAAAAAAAAAAAAAGAATGAATGAATGAATGAATGAACAAATGTCCCCTGTGGGTACATGCCTGGATTCAGGGGGCTGGGACTAGATTGAGATAAATCCACACTGAGTTTAAGATTCCAATCTAGATGGTATTGGTGGTGTCAGCCTATCTGGATTGCCCCCCATACAATTTACTGACCCCCCTATCTCTTTCTATTCACTGCCCTTCAATCATATTCTCGCAGCTCCACCATAAACTGTGTTAGCTATATGCCCTGGGGCATGCTACTTCACCTTTCTAAACTTCAGTTTCCTGCTCTGTAAAACTCCCACACTTGCAGGGTGATGGTGAGGGTTAAATGGAGTAGCTTATTTAGTGTGCTTAGTGCATGTGCCTTGTAAGTAGCAAGCTTTCTCTAGACGTTAGCTACCCTGGGGAGTTTTGCCATCCTCACCACACCTCCCTTTGTCATTTTTTTTGACGCTCCCCTTCCCGTCCCTCTCTGCGCACTCACGTTTGCCCACCAGGGGGCCCCACATGCCGCTCTTCCTGCCCAGGTCGTCCACGCTGACGCATGCCGCCCGCCAGTCGTTGCATCAGTACCTCCTTTGTGCCTCTGGTGACGACAGCTCTGTCACTGTCTCTGATGGCAGATTTGTCCACTGGTTCTGCCTCTTCACTGCAAATATCTCAGTCCCTTGCACCCAATACTTCATTCATTCCATAAATGACTGAGCACCTACTATGTGCCAGGCTTCAATGGTAGGTGTTGGGGATACAAGGAGAAAGATCAGCCATGCCCTGTCTTCAAGAAGCTCACAGTCTATAGGAGGATGGCAGAGGGGTCAAGAGGCAGAGGGGGCCACACCCTGGACTTGATGGATGAGAAGGCCAGGATCACATTGCTCTTTGGAACTAACCCGCTGGCTGGAAAATGTAAGGAAGTTCCCCCCTATCAGGCCCTCGGCTCCTCACGTTACATATTTCTACACTTACCTGAATTTCTCAGCTCAGCTCTTCATCCCTAGTGCCTCAAACTCTATTCCAGACACCTCAGTTCCTTACACCAGATGCTGCAGCCCTCGCCCCAAACACCTCAGCCTCTCATTCCAAAATCTCCTATGTCCCAAACTTCAGGAGCTCAGCCACTCACCTCAAATATCTCAGCCCCTCCTCTAAGAAATACTGCAGTCAGGCCAGGTGCTGTGGCTCATGTCTGTAACCCCAGCACTTAGGGAGGCTGAGGCAGGAGGACTGCTTGAGTTCAGGAGTTCCAGACCAGCCCAGGCAACACAGCAAGACTTCGTCTCTACTAAAAATAAAAAAAATTAGCTGGACATGGTGGCTCGTGCCTGTAGTCCCAGCTACTCAGGAGACTGAGGTGGGAGGATCACTTGAGCCCAGGAGATAGAAGCTGCAGTGAGCTAGGATCACGCCACTGAACTCCAGTCTAGGCGACACAGTGAGACTCTATCTTAAAAAAAAAAAAGAAAAAAATATGCTGCAGTCATTGACATAATCTGTGGTTTCAGTCTTTTTTTTTTTTTTTTTTTTTTCAGCTTTTAGACTCAGGACGGATGGGAAAAAGTAGTGATTTGGAGAAGCCCACTGGTAGGCTTTTTCTGATGTATCTTCCAGGGCAAAGAGGGGCATCCTTCACTCCCTCCCAGTGTGAGGATTGCTTATTTAAATATTGTGTTTACAGTGGCTCATGCCTGTAATCACAGCACTTTAAGAGGCCAAAGCAGGAGGACAGCCTGAGGCCAGGAGTTCAAGACCAGCCTGGGCAACATAGCAAGACCCTCATTTCTACCAAAAAAAAATTTAATTAAGCTGGGTATAGTGGCATGGACCTGTAGTCCCAGCCATTCAGGAGGCCGAGGCAGGAGAATGGCTTGAGCCCAGGAGTTCGAGGCTGCAGTAAGTTAGGATCACACCACTGCACCACAGCCTGGGTGACAGAGTGAGACACTGTCTCAAAACAAAACAAATGTTGTATTTGCTTTCTCACTCTTTCCTATCTCCATGATCACATCTTCTCTCCAGTTTTAAATGCTGCACCATTAATAATTCTCTCAGAGTTCCTTGGAGACAGGTCATGATCTCATCACTCCTAATTCTCCAAAACTAATCATAGAATCTCAGAGTTGGAAAGGACCCAGAAGTCCAATGGGTTCCAAACTTCTTTTTAGTCAGGGACTCTTAACTGCAACCAAATCTTACATGGAACGTCAATATATATGTTGACTAGCTGTTGCGGCCTGGCCTCATAACCCCATGGATTCCGCTTAGAATATGGATTGAAAACCCCTCATGGACATGAGACTTTGCAGGCTTCAAAGAGAAAGATCTGAATGATGGAAGGTCCCACCCAGTGGAGTGCCTCTGGTGATTATCAGGGTATTGATATCTTTGTCATTCCCTGTTCTCTGAGCTCTGAGCACAGCCTGAGTGCTGGTGCTGCCCAGGGGACTGGCTGCAACCAGAGCAACCCAGCCCGAAGACCCCAGGAGGTTGCCATAGACACTGAAGTGGAGGGAGCTGGTGAGCTTGTTATTATTTGTGTGTATCTTTTTTTTTTTTTTTTTTTAATTGAGATGGAGTCTCGCTGTGTCGCCCAGGCTGGAGTGCAGTGGTGCAATCTCGGCTCACTGCAAGCTCCGCCTCCCGGGTTCACGCCATTCTCCTGCCTCGGCCTCTCCGAGTAGCTGGGACTACAGGCGCCCACCACCACGCCCGGCTAATTTTTTGTATTTCTTAGTAGAGACGGGGTTTCACCGTGGTCTCGATCTCCTGACCTCGTGATCCGCCCGCCTCGGCCTCCCAAAGTGCTGGGATTACAAGCGTGAGCCACCGCGCCCGGCCATTTGTGCATATCTTCTCTCTAATTGCTGTGGGGTAGCTGGAGGTTGTGTGGGCGCTACAGCAGTGGGGATAGAGGAGGGTGTATGTGCGAGGGTGTGTGTTTGTGTGTGCACACAGAAGTGTCTATAGGCTCCAAACCACCACCGTGGATGCGTCAGAGGCTGCGCTGTTGAGAGAAGTAGTGAGGGAGGAAGGGAGAAGTGAAGTAGAGATACAAAGGAAAAAGGAGGCTGGACAAGGTGGCTTATGCCTATAATCCTAGAATTTTGGAGGCCAAGACAGGATGATTGCTTGAGTCTAGGAGTTTGAGACCAGCCTGGTCAAAATTGTGAGACCTCATCTCTACAAAAAAATTTAAAACTAGTTGAGTGTGGTGGCACATGCCTGTAGTCCTAGCTACTTGGGAGGCTGAAGCTGCAGTGAGCCGTGACGGCACCACTGTACTCCAGCCTGGGCGACAGAGCGAGACCCTGTCTGAGGGGGGAAAAAAAAAGATGATGGGTTGAGTTTTCTTCTAATTGTGTGAATTCTAATTTTCTACTTTCTTTGAATGTTTCAAAAAGTAAAAGGCAGTGACAAACCTGTGGTAGGGAGTGATATTTGTTGAAAGACAGCTAGCTCCACTTATATAGTACTATGAATCACCCCTGAGGCTTCACCCCAATATTTTTCTCATCACTCTTCCTTTTACCTAGAGACACAATGCAAAATGCTTTATATGGTTACCCCGAAACACCTAGTGTTGAACCCTCCCCTCAGTCGGGATGATGTTTCTCTCACAGCAGGCACATGAACTGGTCAGGGTTGTAGTCCTGTTTTACATTTGCCCCAGGATACTCCTAGGGGACTCCATGGCCCGCCTCTGTGCTTGTTCTGACCTCTCCCGGTCTCCTCACTCCACCTTCCATTCATGAACAGAAAGTTTCAAGTATCAGCCTGGAGGTCAGGAAGCAAGTTGCCTTGAGCACTTGCGAAGGGCACATTGATGATCAACTGATATTCACAGTTGCTTCTGCTTTGAAGATGGATGACAGAAACTCAACACTTACTGGCATCCCCATGTATGCAATCTCATTGCCCTACCCCACACTGGGACTTGGGACCTGGCTCTCACCCAGGTGCTTTGAGATAGGAAATGGCCTTACTCTCCACTTTACTTCCTGTTGCCCTGGGGAGGGGTGGGGCATGGTGCTCTGGCACTGCTACCCTTTCCCTTGGCCCTCTCTACCCTTCTCCCAAGAGAACTGCTAATGCTTTTCCTTTAGGGCTTCATGCCCTCCCATTCCCTAATCACCCCTACTGGGTAGTCTGGTTCCCAAAGCAGCTCCCAGGGCTGTTGGGTCAGGACAGGAGGGGAGCACTCCTGGAGAGCTCTGCCCCACCCACCCCTCAGGGAGGCAGCTTGGGAGGCTGGGACACCTCTCAGCCCCCTCCTCTGGCAGAGCGAGCCTGCTGGCGACGGAGGCCCGACTCCCAGTGGGCGTCCTGCTGTAATCAAGACTGAGCGGCAGCCTCTGGCTGAGCTCCACCCTCCCCAGTTGGGGCTGGCCTCAGCCTCAGGGGACAGCTGCCCAGGCAGGTCAGGAACCTGCCCAGCTTGTTTGTCCCCCATCCAGACAGTTATGTGCCTCTGTCCCACCAACTTGTGATGGTGGGGACAGGAGAAGGGATGGTATCTCCCTCTGCCATCCCACAAATATTTACTGAGTGAGGGTCAGGGGCTGAGTATACAATGGTGAACAAAAGGTGCAGAGGCCCCGCTTTATTGGAGCCTACAATTCAGTGGGAAGCTAGTTTTTGTATTTTTAGTAGAGACAGGATTTCACCATGTTGGCCAGGCTGGTCTCGAACTCCTGACCTCGTGATCCACCCGCCTTGGCCTCCCAAAGTGCTGGGATTACAGGCATGAGCCACCACACCCGGCCCAGCAAACGTAGTTCTAATTAGGTACCAAGTACTATTCTAAGTGCCTTAGCCCATTTAATGCTCACAGGCCTATGAGGTAGGTAATATTATTGTTCCAAGCCAGGTGAGGTGGCTCAGGCCTGTAATCCCAGCACTTTGGGAGGCTGAGGTGGGTGGATCACGAGGTCAGGCGTTCAAGACCAGCCTGGTCAACATAGTGAAGCCCTGTCTCTACTAAAAACGCAAAAAAATTAGCCGAGCGTGGCGGCGCGCGCCCATAATCCCAGCTACTTGGGAGGCTGAGGCAAGAGAATCGCTTGAACCCAGGAGGTGGAGGCTGCAGTGAGCCAAGATCGCGCCACTGCACTCCAGCCCGGGCGACAGTGCAAGACTCCGTCTCAAAAAAAAAAAAAAAAAAAAAAAAAAAAGATTCAGTGATTTACCCAAGGTCACAGAGCTGATCAGTGAGTTGCCCAGAAATACAAGCCAGGCAGTTTGATGCAAGTTCACTCTTAGACAGCTATGAGATAGCTCTACTGCCCCTTATACCAGTCAACGCATCACTACAAAATGTGGTAGGTGCCAGAAAATAAAAGTGCGAGGGTGCCTTGCAAGAAAATGGGGATTTCCCCTTTCTTGCACTTTCTCATCTAGCCCCCACTGCACAAAGCCTTTTCAAGCCTTCCCACTTCACCCCCTTCATTTCTGGCCGGATAGAGAATACTCTTTCATCTCTGCAGTTACGGTGCAGGAAGGCAGAGTCCTGCCTGTATCCTTGCCCCTGGCCTGGTCTCCCTGATCAAGCCGCGCCTGAAGGGTTTCTTTCTAATAATGGCCCTGGTGCTTGCGCAAGTCTAGACTGTCAGCTCCCAGAGGGAAGGCGGCTGGCAGCTGGCTCTGCGCAGGCTGGGGGCGCCTCCCGGGCGTGCAGCCTGGCACAGGCTCCTTGACCTTGGCTCTCTCCCCACATGCTAGGAGCCCGCTTGGGGGCTCGGGAGCCGCGTGTATGGCCCGTCCAGAGAGCTCAGTGGTCCAGACTCCTACACTCCTAACACATGCACCCTCGCATGCACGTTCCCGAGCCCGCGCGGGGTCCGCCCCGGGACGAGCCCATAAGACGCGAACCTTCCAGTTCCGTCTGCCCAGACAGGTGGCCAGGAGCGGTGACCCCCCTCCCGTCGGCTGCCCCGCGCGCCTGGCCCAGCGCGGGCGGCTCCGGGGCGGGGCGGGGCCGGCGGCGGGAGGCCCCTCCCCGGGGGCGGGCCGGGGGCCGGGCGCGGGGGGGCCGGCGGGGCTGGGGGCGGGGCGGGCGGCGCGGGGGTGTCCCTCCCTCCCTCGCTCTCCCCGGTAAAGTCTCGCGGTGCTGCTGGGCTCAGCCCCGTCTCCTCCTCTTGCTCCCTCGGCCGGGCGGCGGTGACTGTGCACCGACGTCGGCGCGGGCTGCACCGCCGCGTCCGCCAGCCCGCCAGCATGGCCACCACCGCCACCTGCACCCGCTTCACCGACGACTACCAGCTCTTCGAGGAGCTTGGCAAGTACGGTCCGCCCGCCGCGGTCCCCTGCCTGCCCTGCCGCCCGGGCGCTATGCGGCTCCTCGCCCCGCCCCCCGGCCCTGCACCGGCCGCTGCGGCGCCCCCTCGGCCGCCCCACCCCCGCCTTTCCCGCCCGCCGCCTCCGGTCCCCGCGCCCCCCGCGCACTGCCCCGCATCCCCCTCCGCGCCCTGCAGCAACTGGCAGGGTCGCTGCTCCCCGCGCGCCGCCGCGGACACCGCAGACCTCGGACCGCTCCCGGGTGTCCTCCGGCCCCGCCCCTCCGCACCCTTCAGGCGCCCCCCTCCCGACCACCTCCCAACGCTGCCCGGTTGCTCACTCCGCACCCTGAACCCAGGTCTCACGCGCCTCGCACTCAGGACCCTCCCCGGCCCTGCAGCTCTAGCTCTGCTGCGGAGCCCGGGCGTGGGGGGGCTGTTTGGCGCCCGGCCCCGCCCCCCGCGAGTGCCGCTCCAGGCTCCCAGCTCCGCGGCTGGGCAGTGCTGCGGCACCCCGTCCCCTCCCCCTCCCCCTGCAGTGGTCCCGGGAGCCGCGCCGCAGCCGCAGCATCCCCCTCCCCTCTGCACTGAGCTGGCCGCTGCAGCAGCCCCGGCCCCCCACCCCCACCCGCGGGGCCGAGCTCGGCCACTGCAGCCCCCGCCCCGTCCTCCCCCCTAGACGTTTCCATAGCTGAGAGTGCGAGCTCCCATTTGGGGGGGACGTCAAGGAAAATAGAATGGGAAGGGGAGTTCTTGATGTCTGACTGTGTCCTGTCTTCCCTTACTGTCAGTTGAGCCGGGATGCAGTGAGATGAAGCCGGCTGTGGGGGGGGTTTGAGTCTCACTTTGCCCCATGGTTGAGGGAGATTTCTCTTTCAGGGGATGATAGCCTCTTTTTAATCTTTCCTTCCCCGACCCTCAACTGTTCCTGCTGAGAGAAGGGCAGGGTCTCTCTGCTCCCTTCTGCCCTGGTTCTCTTGACCAGGACCCCAGGGCTATCTGAGATGCAGCAGGTGTGTGTTTTCAGCGTCGCCCACCCGCTTCTGATGTGCAGCCTGAGGTGGAGGCTGTTGCCTTGCCCAGGGACTGGATGAGGGGGTGGGAGCGTGGCACGCCACCCACATCTGTTCAGTGTCCTGCGGTGGCCCCGTCCTTTTGCCTCATGTTGGATGGTGGTGGTCACAGCGCTGGTGTGTGTGCATGTACGTGAGTGTGACTAGAGGTTGGTGGTGGGAGCATCATCGTCCCCAGACTTGAAGTGTGTCTATGTCACTCTACCCTGCTCTGTGTCCCAGTTCTTTCCCCCTTCTCCCTCCAGGGGTGCTTTCTCTGTGGTCCGCAGGTGTGTGAAGAAAACGTCCACGCAGGAGTACGCAGCAAAAATCATCAATACCAAGAAGTTGTCTGCCCGGGGTGAGTGTTCCCCGTCTTGACCTCTTCCTGAGGGTGCCTCCAGGGGCCATGGTTTCTTTTGAGGAAGCCCCAGGAATTGGGGGTTGTGCGTTTTAGCACTTGGAGAGGAGTTGGAATTTCAGACTGGTTGGACTTTGTGTCAAGTTGAAGCCAGAAAAGGAGTTGCGTGGGGGACTGGAAGCGCCCAGGTACAAAAGAGTGAAGGAAGAGATGCAGGTAGCTGCAGTGGCCCCCAAAGGCTCAAGGGAGTTCCGTCTTTAGGGAGGTAGAGGATATGGGGGTAGTCGGTGGTACGGAATGGGGAGCTCTTAATTTGGGGCATTTGGAACCTCTCCTTTTGGGGCAGTGGTGGCTACTGCAGGCCTTCCGTGGTCCCTGTGCCCCAGTGGTGACTTAGGATGGAAATGCAGTAAGTGAGCAGCTCTGACAAAGCCAGCCTCCCCTTCCCACCAGGCGGCAGAACAGACTCCCAAGGGAAGGGAATCTGTAAACATCAGGGGAGGCTGCTACTGGCGAGGGCTTCTCAGGAACAAATTCTGCCAGATGAACTTGATTGCTTTTTTGATCAAATTACAAAGTTGGTGGTGCAGCAGCAGATGTAGTCTGTCCTGGGTGGAGGGTGATGCCTCATGGTCTAGAAATCCCAAAGGCCCGGTTTGGGCAGGAACTGCACTGTCTCCGAGTCTGAGGAGCATAAAGGCCAAGGCCTTGGGGCCTCACTTGCGAGATCCTCCCAAGTACCTGAGTCTTGGAGGGTCAGGGCCTGTCTTTCACACCTTGAACCTACACTCTCTGAACCTTCTATTGGGTGCTTGCCAAACTCACCTCATCTGATAGGTGTAGACCCAGCAATATGTGAAGTGCTCTGTGAACAGGTCTGGTGAGTACAGAGGTCAGATCTTGGAGGGCTGCAGGGTGCAGCTGGGGGACAAAGGTTGTGAGACTCAGAGAAAGGAATTAGGGCTGGGCAGTAGGATGCCATAAATATATTAGGAGCCGGGACACATGCCCTGGGGAAGACATGGGCTTTGGCCAATAATGATGTGGGTTTCTCTGGGATAAGAGACATAATAGATGTCCTAAATGCTCAGAGGAGCTCTACAATTCCACGGAGATGACATTGGGCTTCTATCATGTTGGTAGTTGTTCTGGGACCTGTTTAGCAGGGCCGTGTCCGCCCCCTGACTGGGGACTCTCTCTCCATCCCCCTAGTAGGGCACTAATTGCTGACTCCCATCCAGCTCCATCTCTTGCTGTTCGTGTGCATTGCCTATAAAGTTGGACTTGTTTGTTTTCTTTCTCTCTGGGTACCTTGAGTCTGAGGATGGTTGCCATAGAGATATGTGGGCAGTCAGATCCCCTGGAGTGGGGGTGGGGGGACAACAGAGGCTGGGCTCTCTGGCAGACATCCTCTGGCCAAGGATGGAAGGTGCAGGCAGGAACGATGGCTTGAGGCCGGATACCTCTCTTGCCCACACAGCAGAGCCCTGGTGCATCAGAAACAGGGCTGGCGTCTGGTGTCTTCAGTTGATGACACAATGCTTTGCTCTCCTCATCTCACCAGTGTCCTCTGACCCACGGGTAAGGGAAGGAGAGATGGCTGGGAGCCGAATTCTGGGATGTGAGGATAGGTGATGTGGTGACTTCCTGCAGCTACTTGACTGGGGCTTTCATTTCCTACTCCTTCCCTACCTGCCTAAACTTCCATGACCTGTGTGATAGCATCCCTTTCCCTTCCTCACCTCCTTTCAACCTTGTCCCATCTCTCCCAACGGATATCTTTCCCTGGCCAAACTGGATGAGGCTTGATTTCTCTTTGATTTTTTTCTCCCCCCACAAGAAGAGGATTCTTGTGTAAAAGTATATGCTTCAGACAGCAACTCCCCCTCTCCCAAGATGGATATGCCAAGACTGGGCTCTGTTGTGTGGCCTCATGTGCCAGGTTGCCTTTGGGACAGAGGCACAGATGATAGGCACAGATGCCAGCCAGAGGGGTCAGAATGTGTAAGTGCCAGCCAGTACTGTGTGGAAGTGGGAAAGTGGAAAGGGGCTGTCTTGGAGATGGAGGGAACAAGGTGGGGCTGGACTATAGGTGTGGGCATGGGAGATGTGAACTCCTGGAGAGAGTTGGGCCAGGGTAGCCATGGGCTGGTGCCCATGGGGTTAGGGAGTGAGGGCCATGGCTTCCCTGCAGACTCTCAGTTTACACTATATATTTTATAAAGGTGCAGCCACTGGGGCTGGGTTTCACTCATCGCTGTCTGTCTAGGCCTCCGCAGGTGTTGGATTTCTGTGTCTGGGAATGTCGTGGGCCCACCAGGGTCATCTGTGAAGGTCTGAAGGGGCTTTCTGTGTTCACTGGGTCTTCCTGCCTGCTATCTTTCTTGTGTGTGATTTTCTGGGCTACAAACTGAAAAGATAAACAGAGGGTATAGAGCTGTTTCTCTTTGGCATCCTTGGTGAGGTGGCTAGGAGGCAGGGAGAGGGATCAATCACCTGGTCTTCTAGGGGGGTCCGATCGAGACAGGAAGCCTTCTTTTGGGCTGTCGTGTCTTGTCACTGTGGCCTCAGAGGCCCACACTGGCGGCTAGGTTGCAAGATGGGGAGTTCATACGGATATGCATTGAGCACTGTCTTTGTCTGCGGGCCTGTCTACATAAAGTCACTGAAAGTCACATAACGTCACTCCGTTTGCTTCAGAACCATGATAGGAGTGGAGCTGGGCTCTTAAGGGAGCCCATGGTTCCAAGCTTAGCTCCACTAGGCCGAAGGAGGCATTTAAAATAGGCTTGGATGCAGGAGCTAGTGGGCCAGGTGATGGCAATGATAAGTCGTTATTTTAAGATTTAAGAGCACCCCCCTCAAGGAGCCTGAGCCCTTATGTCTTTTTTTATTTTTAAATCTTCATATTCCCTTCTTATCTTTATTCATATGCATACAGATTTTCACCTCGTGGAGCATAACATTTTATATCCTGCTCTCTTTGCTTATATCCAAAGCATTTCCCCCATATTGCTACAGTTGAAGGGCAAATGGTCCTTTCTTCTACGTCGTTTAGGATTTATCCCTAGAACAATCAGCATCACAAGAAACTTCTGTATATGTACTATTTATCTGGATTCCAGTTGCTTTCACAGAGATGGATACTGGGGTAATGCCCTTGGCCTTACTAAGAGATGCTACCGGAAACTGTGTTTTGAAATCTGTTATAATACTTTAACATATTTATTTAATCTGTACATTCCATGTGAAGAAATTTCTTTTGAAGCTAAATGTAAGCAAAAGCTTTCCTCTTTGTGAGGACCTGAGAGGTGAGGGAAGGGTCCTTATGTGTTTCTTTACTTCTGCATGGGCAGGCCCTAGCGAAGAGCCTGATGTAGGCCAGCCACATATGCATTAAATGAATGGGTCAAGAGGACTGTGTAACCAGTCATGGTTGCCTTTTGGCTTTGGCTCCTAGGAAACTCAGAGTCAAGTTGCCGGAGCCCTTGTACCCTGCTACAGACTTGGGTCCTCCCTTTCTGATCCAGGGAGCCAGGCTGCAGACCTGATAACGGCTGCTGGAAGAGAGGACAGATGAGGATAAAGACCTGTGCTTGGGGCATAAGGCAGAGTGGGAGATGTAGGCAGACATTTAGCTGATGATTCCTCCTTCCTTGTCACTAATGGCACTATAGGGCCACTGTTGGGATCTCTTCCAGGTAGTGATTTTCAATTTTAGCGTGCATAAGGATCACCCTGAGTACTAGTTTAAAAAATGCAGATTTCTGGGCTTTAGCCACAGAGATTCTGCTTTAAGAGGTCTAGGGTGGGGCTGCAGAATCTGCATTTTTAACACATGCTCCAGTGAATTTCATGCAGGTGAGGCATGAGCCACTCTTTAAGAGATGCCACCTAAAATCTGCAACAACAGTTGCTCTTGCCATGCCCTCTGGAATTCAACAGACACACCTTGGCCCAGCCTTCTCCAGATTGTGTGTCTGCTGCTATGTGGCCATCTGTGCACATGGGCTGTTCTGTGATTAGGGGCCTCGTTCTGGGCCTCGGGATTGGGGTGCCTGTGTATGAGGCTGCGGCAAGCTGGGTGGCTGGGGTTGTGGCATGTTGGCCACCAGAAGGGTAAAGGCTGTCCCTTTCTGGGTCCAGCTGGCCCCGGGGACTGAAATGGGATCCCCTGGATGGTGCCAGCTGAGAGTCCCCGCCCTCTTCGTGTTGGCCTGAGTAGCCCCCATGACATTTGTGTCCCCTGTGGTATCTCCAAGTGAGACTTTCCTGTTAAGGATCTGGGTAAAGCGAGGGAAAGAGAAGGGAGGGGGAAGCAGCAATGCAGGGAGTGGGAGAAGGAAGAGAAATCCACATAGCACTGGAACACAGGCCTCGAGGAAGCATTTAAGGAGGCTGTGTGTGAAACCATGCTTTCCTCCTGAGGATAAAACAGGCCAATTTCTGTAAACAGAGAAATGGGCATCCTGCATATCAGTAATGGAACGCCTCTACCTTCTCTCCTGAAGGGATGGAAGCTGACTGCAGGTCCCTCTGTGCGAAGGCTTCTGCCGGGCAGCTTTTGTCATGCAGTCACATTGAGCTGTGGGCCTTAGCGCACACAACACTGGCCTGTCCCCCTCCCCTCTCACCTGTCTTCCTAGAGTGACTTGGGGTGCTGCATCATGGTGTGGGGATGGAGGTGGGAAGGTTGCCCTGTCCTGTCAGGGAGGCCCCTGCCTTCTTCCTGCTGCTTCCTCTGGTCCCTTGTCACCATACCCTTGTTAGAAGCTGTGCTGAAACCCTAGAGGTGAGTGGCTGACCCCATTCTCTGCTGAGGCTGGAGACAGGGAAGGGGAGGCTGGGTGTGACCATTCCTGCTCCCATCTCTATGCTTGCTGCTCTCTGAACAGCTTTGGCAGACCAACAAGGGCCTGATCCCATGGGTGCCAAAAGGGTGGTGACAGGAGGAGATGGGCACTTTGCACCTCTTGAATGCCTCTCTGCAGAGCCCCTTTGTCACCTACCCATGGCCAGACAGATCTGCTGCAGGACCGCTGGGGAAACCAAAGCACAAAAGCTTTGTCTGGGGTCTTTTTTTTCTTTTTGGTTGAGTGCTGCAGGTGGCTGTGACTTTGCCAGGGCTCAGACCCAGTGTCCACAGGCCGTGTGGCCTCCACCCACTTCTTGGCGCCTTTCTTTGAAACACAGGTTCTGGATACTTTGTTCCTGTGATGAATCTTGGCATATCACCTCACACCTCTCCATCTAGGCCCCAAGCTCCAAGCCTGGTGGAGCAAATCCCTCCTCGTTGCTGGCTGAGGCCCCATTCCCATCTGTACCCACCTCTCTGGGCTGTGCGGTGGGGAGATTTCCAGCCACTCCTCCCCAACACCATCTCCGCTTCCTGGGCCCTATCAGCAGCAGCCGCAGCTTCCCATCTGCTCCCCTCTTTTCTCCTCCCTTTCTTTCCCCTCCCCCCTGCTTGCTGCTGCCCTGGGAGGAGCTATTTTTAGGGGCTGCTTCCTGGGATGTTTTACTTGGGGCTGGTTACCATGAAGGAAATGTCACCAAAACAGTGGGCAAAGGCTGCAGGCACCGGGAGCCCTGCCGGGGGGCATGGAGAACACGACGGCTGACCCTTTTCTGGCCCTTGAGAGCAGCCAGAGTGCCCCCAGGCAGAGCCTTGCCTTCTTGGGGCTTGCTAGTGACCCCTTGGGGATTTTCTCCGTCAAAGCTGATTTAGGGCCTTTTCACTGTAGGGCATTTCTTGGAGCCTCTCTCCCTCCTCAGAGCTTCCCTTGCCTTGAGATCCAGAGGCCAAAGTGGGGCTCAGGTCTTTGTGTCACCAAGTTAAAACTGCTTGAGTGAGGGTTGAAGATAAGGGGAGGATGCTGGGTACATGCACAGAGCCTTGGGGGTTCACATGGGCACATTTCAGGCCCCGTCCCTCTGTATCACAGCCCCCGGCTAGTCACCAAGTGTACATGTGTGAGGGCGTTAGAAACCATGGTCCTGCTCTTGTGTGGTGGATGGACTTTGCTTTTAATTGGAGACTCTTTGCACCTTTAGAGTGAGATTCAAAGAGGAAGGGATGTGGCCATCGCAGTGTCAGTGTGAGGTCGGTGGGATCGTGGCTTGGGATTCCCACTGGTCAGTGCCCCAGGCCCAGGGCTGTGTGTAAGCAGCTGGGGAAGGTGGATTATGACACCAAATCCCTGCGATGTCATTGTTTCTGCTCCTCAGAGTGATGCCCAAGGGGGCCAGATGGGGGCCTCTGCTGCTTGGGAAGAAGATGAAGGGCACTCAAGGAGGGCAGCAAGTGAGGCCACCTCCCATCGAGCCCTGAAATCAGTGGGGCTGCAGGAAGTTTCTCACATCCATGTTTAGGGTCACAGGCACAGACCTGCAAAACACCCTTTGCAAAATTAAGAATGTCTTTGAGATTGGAACTTGGGAGAGTCCTCAGAGTAGGAATGTGCATCCTTTCCCACGTACAGAGGGTTGTATGTTTAGGTAGCAGCAGGATCTTATTTGAAGCTAGTTCTGGCATTTGTGTGTTTTTTTAGGAAAATGTCACTAAGTCAAGCAGGCCATCCCTGAGACGGCCATGGAGAGTCTGTGGCCAGCCCTCCCTGGCCCCCTGACCCGGCAGAGGAAGGAAAGGGCATTGGAATAGGCTTCTGTCTTCAGGCCAGAAGGGGAGATGGTTCAAGGGCAGGCTTGATGCGCCCCTTGGCTGCAAGCTATCACCTCCCTGTCTGCTTCCTCTTTTCTGCCTCCCTCAGTGCATCTGGTCACTTCTTGCTGCCCTTCCTGTGAAATCGTGGTGCCTTGGACCAAGTCCTGAAGCACTTGGGCAGAAGGCAGGAGAAGCTGGGTTTCTAGGATCCTTGTTTCCCAGGGCCTGTCTCTGGCCTGGGCTCAGACCGCTCTGGTCTAGGCAGGCTGCTGGGGAAAGGCTAGAGCCGCTTCTGCTTTCTGCTCCTGTTGCCACCTCTGCTCATGATGGGGAAAACCTGCAGAGGGCTGTGGTTGGAGCTGGGCTGAAGGCCGGCAGGGGTGGGTCTCTCCATGGCAGTAGCACACAGGCAGGCAGGAAGTGGCCCTGTGCAAAAGCGGGAAGTGGCAGTTGTCAAACAGGAAGGGGGGGCTGGGCTGTGGGAGGGGCGGGGATGGCCTGGTAGAAAGGTGCGTGGAGGAGGGTCCACCTTGGAAGGTCTGAGCCTCTCCCTAATGGTTACTGGAAGGAGGGATGTCTCAAGGGGAGACACCTTTGCAGCACCTTGAGATGCCGAGCCAGGGCCCTCCCACTGTGGACCAAGCCCATTCAGTGGCCTCACCCTTTTTGGGGTCGGGGATGCTGTGTCCAGCTGGGATGCCTTTGCTTTTGGGAAAGATGCTCTAGAAACCACTACTCCATTCTGGAACCCCTCTGCTGCCGCTGCTGCTGGGATGGACCCTCTGCTTTTCTGCAGCTGTGGGCCAGCCCTGGAGGTGACTGCAGGACAGGAAGTGTTGGGGGAAGAGACAGGAGACAACAGCTGGAGAGGCTGGGTGGTAGCCGGGCAGTGTGTGGCAGCAGGAATGGGGAGAGTGTGGCAGGCAGAAACCACTCTGTTCATTGAGGAGAGCTTGTGGATGGCAGGGTGCCACGGCTGCGAGGAAGAGGAGGGAAGCAGACAGTGGCGCCTCCTGCGGCGTTCCCCTCTCTCTGAGGAGCCCCTGTTGCTGCCCATCACCTGCAGACTGTAGACACGGGTGGGCCCGCCAAAACAGGGAGGGACACTCCACCCCCAGGACTGTAATGGAGGACCATGTGGGGAGCCCAGAAGCCAGGCAGGAGGGCTTAGTTGCTGTGTTGCAGACCCTGCATCTGCCTGGGCTGAGGGGACAGTGGGTCCCATTCACAGTGTCTCTGGTGATAGCTGTGGCCACAAGCCCAGCCCAGGAGACCCTGTCAAGCTTCTCACTGGGCCGTTGGAAAGGAGCTATATGCCAGACCTTATGCAAAACTCTTGACCTGTACCACCTCAGTTAAACCTCAGATCTTGCTGTCTCTATTTTAGAAGTGAGGAACCTCTTGGCCGGGTGCCGTGGCTCACGCCTGTAATCCCAGCACTTTGGGAGGCCGAGGCGAGCGGATCATGAGGTCAGGAGATCGAGACCATCCTGGCTAACACGGTGAAACCCCGTCTCTACTGAAAAATACAAAAAAATTAGCCGGGCATGGTGGTGGGTGCCTGCAGTCCCAGCTACTCGGGAGGCTGAGGCAGGAGAATGGCGTGAACCTGGGAGGCGGAGCTTGCAGTGAGCCGAGATCGTGCCACTGCACTCCAGCCTGGGCGACAGAGTAAGACTCCGTCTCAAAAAAAAGCAAAACAAACAAAAAAAAGAAGTGAGGAACCTGTTTCCCAAGATAATGTGCCTGGCTCACTGTCTCACCTCCTTTGGGTCTTAATCAAATGTCACCTCCTTACTGAGGCTTTCCTGGACTGCCCTACTTAAATCTACACTCCCCACTTTCTCTTCTTTTTCTATGCAGCACTTGCCGTGACATCTAACGTGCTGTTGAGTTTTCTTACTGTCTGTCCCTCCCCAGTACACAACCCACTAGAGTGTCAGCTCCATGAGGGCAGGGATTTTCGTCTGTTTTGTTCACCACTGTCTTCCTAGCATCTCGAATACTGTCTGTCACATAGTAGGCCTCAGTAAATATTTCTTTTTTTTTTTTTTTTTGAGACAGACTCTCTCTGTCACCCCAAGCTGGAGTGCAGTGGCCCAATCTTGGCTCACGGCAGCCTCCACCTCCTGGGTTCCAGTGAGCATGTTTGGCTAAATTTTGTATTTTTAGTAGAGATGGGGTTTTGCCATGTTGGCCAGGCTGGTCTTGAACTCCTGACCTCAAGTGATTCACCCACCTCGGCCTCCCAAAAACTGGGATTACAGGCTTGACCCACCGCGCCCAGCCACGATACATATTTCTTGAAGGAATTAATGAAGTTCGGGTGGGTTTAATAGCTTGCTGGATGTGGCAGTGTTGGGCTCAATCCAGGGCTGTCTGACTCCAAAACTGATGTGTTGTTAATTGCTGTACTCCACAGCTTAGAATCAGAATGAGGATCAAGGTGCAGTCCTGGGGTTCAGAGAAGACCTGGGCCTTGCGGGGAACACAGGGCTCAGCTCCTTGGAGTTAAGGCTGAACTAAGAGGCTAACAAGGACCCTCTGGATGCTGGGCAGCTCCTTTGAGGAGCTGGGAGCCTGAGTCTGTGTGTCTTCTCTCCACTCGAAGTCACTGGTAAACCAGAGTGTCCTTATTTTTAGTGCTGTTGCTGTTGTGGGACTGTAACCATTAGCTAGTAAGAGACTTAAGGAAGGAGATAAACATTAATCTTCTGGGCCTTCCCTCAGCTGCCACCTCCGCATTGCAAGATGCTGTTCTCCTGCACCTGCCCAGGCAACCAAGCCTGAGAGTTATGGGCTGGAGGGTGGTGAGGTGTGTGCCCAGAGAGAGGGCCGTGGGTCTGTAGCTTTGGGGTTGGCTAGCTTGGTACCTCCATCTCAAGTCCAGGGATGGAAAGAAGGTGGGGTCATGTCAACATCCTGCCAGATCTGGAAGAAGCAAGCCCCCCAGCCACCAGGCAAGGCTGCTACAGCCTCCTTGAGTGCCTCACTTCTGGAGGTCACTGGCCACATCCCTGTGCCTGGGACCAAGGGATGCCAGGTGATCTGGGAGTTGGGAGTTACTTGGGGTTCTCCTGGCTGCATCCTGGATGGTGGTCATGCTGAACCCAGGGACAGGAAGGAAGGCCTGACCCAGATCTTTGGGCAGCTGGGACGGATTAGCTGGGCAGCAGGAACTAATCTCTGTCTGTCCCCACCTCCTTCCACAAAGTAGAGCTGTTGCTAGAGGGAAAGTTTAGGACAAAGCTGGGTTTGGTTAGTGAAACAATAAATGTGAATTTCTTCTAGTCCATAATCCCTACATTATCTCAAACTGACAGGCCGGGGTTTGAATCCCCCTTTTATCCTTTTCCTGCTGTGGGATCTTTGGCAAGTTACTTAACTTCCCTGGGCCTCCATTTCTTCCATCATCTGGAAGTGTGGACAATCATAGCATTCACCTGATGGGATCATTGTGAGGGCCATGGGAAGATTTACAGAAGCTTTTTGCTGTTTAGGGTAGAGGCAGGGAGACAGGAATAGCTTGGCAGCTATGGATGTGAAGGCCCCTGGAGCCTTGATAATTTGGGGTGAACTGGACTGTCTTCCTTTTGCACCCCCTCCAAAGCCTGGAGTCTTAACTCAACTCTCACCGTTCTTTATCTGGCCATAATAGCACAGGCGTGGAGAAAGAGGGCTCTAGGCTCAGACCACCTGCATCACTGCTTGTTCGTGTTACCTTAGGCAGATTACTCTATCTTTTTTTTTTTTTTTTGAGACGGAGTCTTGCTCTGTCGCCCAGGCTGGAGTGCAGTGGCGCAGTCTCGGCTCACTGCAAGCTCCGCCTCCCGGGTTCACGCCATTCTCCTGCCTCAGCCTCTCCGAGTAGCTGGGACTACAGGCGCCCGCCACCGCGCCCGGCTTATTTTTTTTTTTATACATTTAGTAGAGACAGGGTTTCACCATGGTCTCGATCTCCTGACCTCGTGATCCGCCCGCCTCGGCCTCCCAAAGTGCTGGGATTACAAGCGTGAGCCACCGCGCCCGGCCGGAGATTACTCTATCTTTTTAAACCTGTTTCCTCGGTAATATAATAGAGCTAATCAGATCCCTACTTCACAGAGTTTCTGTAGGTATGAAATATGGTAATCCATGCCTCTGCCTGACAATGCATAGTAAGCGATTGTTACGGCTACTACTGTTGTTATTAGTAAACCCTTATTAAGCCCCTGTTTACAGAAAGAACTCTAGAAAGCACTACCCGGAAAGGTACCCCCGCCCTTCGAAGAGCTTGCAACTGAAAGATAACTGATGTAATATATGATGTGAGAATCGTGAGAAGTGCATTGGGAAATTGGGGGGGTGGAGTAGGAGGGAGAAGTCACAGTCTACCGAGAGGAGCAGGGAAGACTTCATGAAGGAGGTGACTTTTGGCAGGAATTCAGCAAGTAGAAAGAGGGAAGGACAGTGGGGGAGGGCTGTGAGGCCTCCGTGCTGTGAGTAGCATCCTCTCTTCCCACGTACTGGAGCTCTGCCTTCCTGTGGAAGGAATTGACCCACGCAGCTCACTTGGATCTGGGGACTTGTGGATTTCTGGTTATTCCACCAAAACCGAGTAATCCTGGAGTCTGAATTTGAAGAGGTCAAAGCTCACAGCAGTGGTGGCCAAGAGGACCCTGGGGAGAAGCAGGATTTGTGTCCTGGTTTCTCTTTCTATAAAATGGGCATCATACTAATGCCAACCTCCTAGAGTTGTTATGAGGATAAATTAAAAGAGGCAGCTGCCTGGTGTAGAACTAAGCTCTCAATAAATGTTAGCTATTATTATTTTAAGTCGTCATTATCTTCATCATCAACCTCTTTATTATCAGCATCATTATGTTTCAGACTTGCCATCAGGACTGTGTAGAGAATATATGCAAAACCCCTAGCCAGTGCCAAGTATATATTAGGTGCTCAGTATAATTTAGCTACTATTAGTATTCCTAACAAGAAAGAGATTCTGGGCCAGGCGCGGTGGCTCACGCCTATAATCCCAGCATTTTGGGAGGCCAAGACAGGTGGATCATCTGAGGTCAGGAGTTTGAGACCAACCTGGCCAACGTGGTGAAACCCCGTCTCTACTAAAAATACAAAAATTAGCCAGGCGTGGTGGTGTGTGCCTGTAATCCCAGCTACTCAGGAGGCTGAGGCAGGAGAATTGCTTGAACCCAGGAGGCGAAGGCTGCAGTGAGCTGAGATCGCACCACTGCACCCCAGTCTGGGCAACAGAACGAGACTCTGTCTCAAAAAGAAAAAAGAGATTCTGGACACCCTGGACCACTGAAACCCTGTTGTGGTGGAAAGAGCACCAGAGTTTTAGTTGAATACCTGGATTCAAATCCCAGCCCTGCTGCTCACTGGCTCAAAGTGTGCAAACCCTCAAGTCATTTCCTCATCTGGAAAAGGTGGTCATAACTATCTGGCCCAGGCCTGGTGGCTGGTGCCTATAGTTCCAGCTATTCAGGAGGCTGAGGTGGGAGGATCGCTTGAGCCCAGGAGTTTGAGGCTGTGATCATGCCACTGCACTCCTGCCTGAGGGACAAAGTGAGACCCTAAAATGAAAGGAAAACAAGTTGTCTCCAGGATTGCCATGACTTGCTGCATTACTTCAGCAAATCATCACAAGTGCATAGTTAGTACCTGAAGGAATATGAATAACAAGGTGACCACAAGGAGAGTGGATGGTTGATGGCTTTTGTTTTTTCTCTCCTGCTTTTAGATCACCAGAAACTAGAACGTGAGGCTCGGATATGTCGACTTCTGAAACATCCAAACATTGGTGAGTGCGTGGGCATGGAGCATTTTGTGGGTATTTTGTAGAAGCAGGGATAACAGATATCCACTGCTTTTGTGTGTGGGATCACCTCTGTCTGTGGACCTTCACCTGGTGTCTGTTTTTACATGAGCAGGATAGCAACTGTGTCTCAGAATTCTGGGGCATTCTAGTTTAGAGACCTGAGTATCTGCATCACTGCGGCACCTTCTCAGGGCTGGGGTGTGAGGCATCAGAATAGGTTTCAGATGCTATTTCTTCCCTTTCTCCTTCTGTCTTTGGGCTGAGGTCCAGGGTCCTCAGTGTGTGAGGTTCCGGGCTCCTAGCCTGCCAGCGTCCCTCACCAGGGGCCATCCACAGCCCTCATGAAAGGGTCAGGATTTTGTTTGTGGACCTGAAAGAGTTTTGTTCCTGCTGCGGTGTCCTGCACACTCTGGGGGTTTCCATGGTGCTCCCATTTGTATTCCCCAGAGCCAGGAAAGCAAGCTGCCCCCCTGCCTGGCTTCTCTGGAGAAGGGATGGCAGGAACCACTCAGATGGGGAAGGAGAAAAAAGAGGATTTCTCCCTGCTCCCACCCTGACTGGGGGGACAAGAGCACATTGTTGGTTGTGCTAAAGCATGAGGAGGTTTGCCTGCCTCAACCCACTTTGGCTCAGTTTTACTTTGTTCAGCTGAAATCGTCTTTGCCAAAAGCGTTGGCCCTGATTTGGTGCTCCTTGCAGAAGGGACAGAAATGGGGCTGGCTGCAGTGTCTGAGCAGAAGCCCCAGTGTTGATTTGAGGCAGAGCAAGGAGCATCTCCTAGGTTTTCCCTGAAAGCCCTGAGTCATCACAAAAGACAACACGTGTTCTGTGCTCCTCAGGCATGGCCTAAATGTCGGGGCTCCCACCGTGCCCTGGAGGCCGCCTGCTCTGCTCCGTTGGTGGCCAGGGCTGTGAGGTGACTTGCTGAAGCCTAATGCTTCCTTCAGAGCTGCCCAGCCCCTGGCTTCCCAGGTCTCGGGCTAGAACACTCAAAGTGAGCTCTGTCATGGAAAGGCTGAGGTCCTGCTCTAGCCCTCTGGGAGAGGAGCAGCTCTGAGGTAGTCAGAACGTCAGCTGTGCAGGGCTTTGTTGATGGCAATCAGCAGCTTGGATTACACCCGAAGCAGATTGGCGTGGCCGGTGGCTATCAGCTCTGCCTGATGCAGTGTGTTCTGCAGAGCCAGCACCTCTCAGCTGGTGGGTTCCTGGCCTCAGAACTACTGGAGCTCCTAGGTGGTTTCTGAGGTTAGGCCTTCACCTGAATACAGCGCAGTGGAGACTGACGTGTTGCCTTTGGTAGGAGAGGGCCCACAGAGGGAAACACCTAGAACAGCAGTCACAGATTCAGGCATGTTTTGCTTGGCTGGCTCAGTGGTCTAAAAATATTTTTATTATTTGCCAATATTTAAAAACGAGATTTCACATTTTGAAAAAAAAAAAAATCTATTCCCCCGCCTTTCCAGTCAGAAGGCTCGGCTCTGCTGAGCCCCCACCTTGCATGGCCAGAAGGAGCTGTGAGGAGCGGTGGCTGCCCCTGCAGCCCACTGGCCTCTGTCCTTGTCACCCACTGTGAGCTCACATTTGCATTACCCACCTGGGCCCCTGTAGGCCTTGCAAGCTTGTGACCTCTAACCTAGAAGTTCCAGAACAGGAAGAAAAAGCATGTGCGTGACTAAAGCCACCCATAAGCACAGAAGCATTTTGATGTTCCAGACTCGGGTCTCAATATCTGAGGAGGGTAACTTCCTTTCCTTTATGCTCCTTGTGACCAACTGGTACAGCAGTGATAATTTGTCCTCATGTAGGCAGGAGAACAGCAGCTAGGTGTCAGTGATGCAGGAAGCAGAAACACGTCCGCATCACCCGCGACGCGGGCGGGTTGACCATGGGCGGGTTGACCACGGATGGGTTGACCACGGACGGGTCAGGGTATAATGAAGACAATTGAGAAATGAGTGGGAAGGACAAAAATAGAATTCTAGCTGAGAAAAGCCCAGGTGTCTTTTTATTTATTTCTAGAATTAAATACATACTTTTTTACCTCTTAGACTTCACTCTGTTTGGTAGCCCTTTCCTTTTACCATCTGCCCTCGGCTCAGAATGGAGGCAGGCGGAGGACCATATATCCTGGCCGTCTGCTCAGAGGCCAGGTGGGGCACAGTCACTCTGTTGGCCTCTGATTTCCTAGAACTGTGCTTCCATTTCATGACTGCTCCCAGGTCTTAAGGAGGTTGGTCCGAGGACCGATTCTAGGGTTGAGGGTGGGCAGAGGGAAGGGGGAGTCAAGACTGTCCTGGGAGCTCCGGCATCTGGTGGGAACCAGGGCTGTTGGAGATGTGGCAGAGCTGCAGGTCCAGGAGGCTGTGGTTGCCATGGATCTGGACCTGGCTTGTGGCAGGAGAGAAGGCAATTTTGTGCCCCTAATTCACTATTCCTCTTCTCTCTCCACTGCGCTGTCCTTCAGAACTGTGACCCTTTTGGCTCTGGCCTCTTGAACTCCATCCCAAAGGGAAATAAACGGGCCAGCCCAAGAACAGTGCACAGTCGAGGAAGCTAGAGCAGAGAGCATGTGGTCAGCCCTGGCTGTGGTCAGACTCGGAGGCACTGAATTCAGATGGAGCATTTGGTGCTAGGGGCCAGCCATGCCCGGTTTCCCCTTAATAGCTAGATATTCTGTCCCAGGAGTTAAAAGCCTGTTGGAAGAGTGAACCCTGATGTAAACTCTGGACTTTGGGTAATGATGATGAGTCAATGTGGGTTCATAGACGGTAACAAATCTACCACTCTAGTGGGAGATGTTGATGGTAGGGGAGGCTGTGCGTGTGGGGGACGTGGGGTATTTGGGAATGTTCTCGGGCATTTGGGAACACCCTGTACTTTCCGCTCAATTTTGCTGTGGACCTAAAACTGCTCTGAAAATAACGTTTATTAATTAAAAACAAACAAACAAACAACAAAATGCCTGTTTGGGTGTAAGGCACACTGCCCAACTCCAGACAGCGCTGGGAGTGTGGCCAGTGGTGGGGAGTTGAGAGGAGGAGACGCTGGTGTGAAGTCTGAGGTCTGAATGAAGTCCGTTCTACCTGTGATCTGCCTGCTCCCTGCTCTCAAGTCCTCTAATGAATAGACTCTGTCTTCCTTCGTGCTGAGCTGCCCCAGCAGTTTCGATCATAGTCTAGCATTGTGGTTTAGAGCAGCACTTCTCAAACTTTTATGTGCTTATGACTCACCCAGGGATCATGTTAAAATTCAGATTCCGATTCAGGGGGTCTGGGGTAGGACCTGAGTCTCCAGCTGATGCTCATGCTACTTACTGGTCCGCATGCCGGTCAATACTTGGAGAAGCCAAGTTTTGCGGCTTTGGAGTCGCAGATTTGGGGTTTGAATCTGGGATTTGCTAATTAGTAACTGTGACCTTTGGCAAGTTATTTAACTCCTCTGTGCCTGCCTCTGTTTTGGTATCTGGGTCCCTTCGTGGAGTTGTTATGAAAGGGTTCAGCCAGGAAAGGAGGCTAGGAGGGAGATGATGAAAATGGAGATTCCAGCCCCTAGAAGTGATCTCTTCAAGACCCCCAGCCTCAACTCAGTTCACAAGTTATTCAAGCCTGACCATTTACCCTTGAGCCCAGTACCCATTCAGCTAACAGTAAGTGTAGCAAAGAAATGGTTGCAAATAAAAAGAAAGAAACATTGAATCATGACTGAGCAGTTCCTACATCCCTGCCCCCAGGGTGGGGGTGGGGGGAGCCCTGCCACAGCAAGCTCTTGGGGGGCAGCTCAGTCCCCCACAAGCCCCCATGGCAACAGGACCTCCTTCCCACTGTGTTATTGCTGCAGATATTTTTAACAGCAACACTTTTTCAGTGCTTTTTGGAGAAAGATTTGTTAGTTAAAATGTGGCATATTGTTGGGTGGTTTTTAAAGAATTGGAAATAGCCACAACATTTGGGTTGTGGCTATCTCAGTCCTTGAAGACATGAAATATCAAGTAAAGGTTTGTAGGTGTTTTGGCCTGTTCTGTCTTCCACAGTTTTTAAAGAACAGCAATTAGGTTTGTTGCTGAAATGCAGTAAATGCTTTATACTCCTTTCCCCAGGTCTTCCTATCTACGGACATGGCCTGGCCCTTGCTGGCCTTCATGCCGTGTCTTTACTCTGGAACGGGCTGGGTGTCAGATTATTTTATTCCACGCATCCATAGTCCCTCTGCTTCTGCCTCACAGCATGACACAGTTGTGCTTAGTTAACGCATTTGTGTAATTGCTGGTTTAAAGCCTGTCTTCCCTCTTCGCCTGGCAGCTCCAGGTGGCAGGGCCGGCTCCTTTTCTTCACAGCCACATTCATGGCATGTACAGCCTCGCCTGCTCCGGGGGTAGCTGCCCAGTGGACATTGTCGAGCCAGTCAGAATGGCCAGAGGTAGTGGGGACAGATTGGAGCTCCTTTGCCTAAGAGTTTGAGAAGGTGACTTCCAAGCAACTCTGCAATATCGGGAATCTTGATGTTGGTTTGTCTTGGCTTCAAGTCCCGGTTCTGCCACTTAGTGTGATTTTGGGCAGGTTTCTTATGGAGCCTCAGTTTCCTCTCCTGTCAGATGGGGTTATTTATATGTAAGTAGCTACCCTGCAGAGCTGGTGTGAGGGTTCAATACAGTAATGCACGTGGAGCCCATGGAACGATGCCGGCACACGGACAGCTCAACTAAGTGTTAGTTGTTAGATTTAGATTGTTATTATCAGAATCTAATGGGGTGCGGTGGCTCACAGCTGTAGTCCCAGCCTCTCAGGAGGCTGAGACAGGAGATGGCTCAAGACCAGGATCTCCAGCCCAGCCTGGGCAACATAGTGAGACCCTGTGTCTTAAAAAAAAAAGAAATAATCTGCTGTTGCTAAATAGGCACTTAGAATGGCACAGTCATTTCTCCTCTTGTCTTCAGTGCCCTGTTAATTTCTTTACAAATTAAAAAAATGTCAATAGCAGTCTTATTCAGATACAGCTTCCTCCATCCCTCCTTGCCTTGGCAGGTGCCTTGCTCTGGGGCACACATCAAAGCTGTTCTCTCCGCTGGGTGGCCTAGAAGGATTAGTCTTCCTTTGCTGCTCCTTTCTTCTAATTCCCTTCCCCGGCTTCCTCCCACCTGGGCTCTGTGTGTGGCCTTCCTGGAGAAGGGCAGACGCCAATGACTCCATGTCTAGGCAGAGGCCTGGGTGCCTGCACTTCTTGCCCTGTTCTTGGCCTTGCTGTGCTGGGCGGGGGCAGGGTGGTGTGGGGCATGGGGTGGTGTTGGGCATGGGATGGGGTTCTGGCTGAGGCAGGGCTCAGGGACAGGCCTAGGCAGAGCTGAGCAGCTCCACTTCTTTGAGATGGTTGTCAGCATCATACCTGCTGCTGTCCCGTTAGTTCCCCGTGCTGCTGCTGTTAGTCACCTCCCTAATGGAGCTGGTCTGTAGCTTCTGGGACAGCTGATTTCCAGGGGATTATTTGTATTACACACTTTAATGCTTTTTAATAGCAAATTTTTAATTAAATGGAAAGTCCTTTTGGAAGCGAGGGAGCAGCAACTGCAGCAAGACTCAGCGTGAGGCACTGACTTAGACCAGAGGTGCGCAAGTGAGTGGGGCAGAGGCAATGGCAGGACTTCAAGAGGACTTGATTGAGTGTATATGGAGTGTGCCCAGGCTAGTTTTTACGGGGGGAAGGCAGGAGCCTGGAGCTGGCTCCTTCCTCCTGTCCTAAAAGCCCCCTCTCTCATCTGCAGGCCTAGGGAAGCATCTTGTTTGCCCAGGAGAGAATGTATATTGGATATATACATTATATCCAATAATGGGAGGGATATTGGAAGTATCACCTGCCTTTGATCCTGTTCGCAGAAATACTGAGATTGGGATGGGATTTTTGGGGTTGAGTCACTAGATCAGATCAAATAGTGTAGGTAATGGGATGCAGAAACAGTCTTGAGGCCCTGGCTCCGGCCCTGGCAGGCTTCAGAGTCCTCAGTCATCAAGGGAGGAGAACAAGGGGGCTATAGTGGTGGTTCAGTGCCTCGGGACTGTGCCGGCTGGGTTGTATATTTTGCTTTCTGAATGATCTTGCTTCGTGGGGAGGGGACATAGGGAAGCACCTCAGTCCTGAGGAAACGTGTGACACTGGAAACGGAAGCAGCCAGGGCCCACCCAGGAAGAGACATGGCCGTTTCTTTGTCTCCTGGCACTGAACCGGTTAGTTTGGTGTCAGGCCATTCCTGAAGTGCTCCGTGAGGTGCGCCTGTAACTGCCAAGGCCTGGAGCAAAGGTCAAACCGAGGGAGGCCTTTGGAACAGAGGTTCCCCATCAAGAGAGTTCAGGTGAGGGGAGGGATAGGACAGTCAGCCAGAGCGGAGTCGTGTGTGCATTAGAATGATGCTCAGGGGTTGGCATTTAACCCAGAGGTGGCTTTGTGGGCAGAAACTTGAAGAGGAGACCTCAGAAGACTTCAGGTTGGTTTTTTGCCCAAGAGCTTTGGAGGCAGGGAGCAAGGAGGGATTCCGCCTGCCAGCCTTTTCTCACAGCTGGTGCATCGCCCGAGTCTTCTTCCTGTGGCACCCTCCCGGACCTGTCTGCGATGCTGCTTTAGGGACATTTGTAAGCGGTCTTCCTTTTGGACGCCAGGGCTTTGTTGCCTGAATATGGGGGCTGCCCCACGTTTCTTATGGGAAACGGTGGTGTAGACTACAGTCTTTGGAGTCAGGTAGCACTGGATTCACATCTTGACCCACCACTTAGAAGCTCTTTGGCCTTTGTTAAGAGACTTTGTGTCCCTGAGCCTCTGGTGCCCTCATCTGTAGAATGGGAATAACATTCATCTCAGGTGGTCGAAAGGAATAATAAACTCCTCAAAGGCAGGCACTCTGTTCCTCCTGAATCCCACTACCTAGCATGGGGTCCAGCACATAGTAGGTGCTTGATAAATGGTTGCAGAATCAGTAATGTATGCAAGAGCCTAGCACAAGGCCTGGCATAGTAAGCACTTAATAAGCTGTTGTTGTTGTCATTGCCTGAATGTGTGCGTGGCCTTCCAGGCTCGCCATCCATTATCCTGCACCACGTGCCTTCCTGCTGAGCTCTGCCTTTCCACCTTCTTCCCCACCCCTTAGTTCTGCTCCCATTTACTGCTCTGGAAGAGTTCTCTGGCTTTCCCATCTGGTCATTGTTGTCCCCTGCCGTCAACATTGCTAGGTGCTGCTCACGCTGCATCTCACCATCGTGCATCATATCCCAGGACCACCTTCTCGGAGACCAGCCCTCTGGGAAGGTTCCGGCTTTTCTCCATCTTGACTTCTTAGCCATGAAGCTTTTCTCTCTTGCCTGAGTCTGAAGTGGCAACCAGAGCGCCAGGCTCTGGCTTCCAGGTTGCATAGCCTTGCACTGGGGGGCACTGGGCACATCGCCACTTCCCCCCACTGCTCCTTCTGGAGAGCCCTGTGAGCCCGACAGGATGGGGCAGGGGTGGGGCTGCTGAGGAGGAGAAGCCTAGGATTTCCGAGTTTTCTCTCTGTTAATCTCTGTCCCCATCTCCTCTCTTGCAGTGCGCCTCCATGACAGTATTTCTGAAGAAGGGTTTCACTACCTCGTGTTTGACCTGTAAGTGCCACTTTCTGAGGGTGTGGGGGCCTTTCCCTCCAGCTGACTCAAAATGAAGGCTCAGGAAGAGGCCTAAACAGGCTCTCCAGCCTCTGCCCAGGGCCCCCTCCTTTGTCCGAGGGAAAGGATTTGACTGGGGCAGATTGCTGCCCCCACCAAGGGGGTCTCCATGTTCCCCCAGCGTCCCCCCAGGGCTCTGAACCCCAGGACAGCGTTCCTCTCGCACTTCTGTTCAGCAGCACACCTTGCACAGATGCCTTTGTCTTGTTTCTCAGTGTGCTGTCCTTAGTGAAGAAATAAAATACAGCTCTTTGCATGGCCTTGAAAATCCTGAGAAATCAGAGGTAGCTTTCATTAGTCGGAAACCAGGCTCCATTGGATTGGGTCTCTCCTCCACGTTGATTGTGGTTTAATGTCTTAAAAGTGGCTCTTATCTCCTGGACACTCCTCTCCAGGATTCTCAGGGTTGGGTCTCTGTGTCATTGGTCTCATTACTCTTCAACTTCAGTAGTAGCTCTGTCCTTCCTGGGCAGCGATATTTTAGTGTTTATGTTGGTCTCAAAGCTGTGACTTTTGGGGTAGGTTGACTGTTTTCTCTTAGATCCCTGTATCTTCATCTCTGCCTGACTATTAGTGAATCTGTGGATTTTGGAAAAAGAAATGTCCGGAAGGAAGGGAGGGCCCATGATACCTCAAGGAGAATCCGGGTGTCACTGAAGGATCGAGTGTGTTCTGAGCTCTCAGATGAAATGCATGGAGAGTTGGGATTTCTCTGAAAGCCATTCTACAGGGTGACCCTGTTTCTTCTTGGACATTGGGGTTGGACAAAGGACCCTTTCTGCCTCTGACCCTCTTCTTCCCATTGGTTGCAGTGTTACCGGCGGGGAGCTGTTTGAAGACATTGTGGCCAGAGAGTACTACAGTGAAGCAGATGCCAGGTAGGATGAGGGCCCGAGAGTTCAAATGTAGCTCTGGAGTTTAGGACTGAAGGAAGTCTTGGCCACCTTCGGGGGCCAGCACTGTACCTGTTTCAACAGTCTTTGGAGAAGATCAGAATAGCTCTTGTCTGGAGAAAGATTCTGTTGAGCTGGGCTAGGGCTGCATACTGTGGGTGATATTAGAAGTTAAAAATTCAGCACTTCCTCGCCAGGCGCTGTGGCTCATGCCTGTAATCCCAGCACTTTGGGAGGCTGAGGCAGTTGAATCACCTGAGGTCAGAAGTTCGAGACCAGCCTGGCCAACATAGTGAAACCCTGTCTCTACTAAAAATACAAAAAAATTAGCCGGGTGTGGTGGTGTGTGCCTGTAATCTCAGCTACTTGGGCGGCTGAGGCAGGAGAATCACTTGAACCTGCAAGCGAAGGTTGCAGTGAGCCAAGATCATGCCACTGCACTCCAGCCTGCGTAACAGAGCATGACTACGTCCCCCTCCCCCCCTAAAAAAAATCACTTCCAAATGAATGTTTTACAAAGCTTTTCCAAGTCTCCTTTACCCTGTGACCCCAGAAATACTCTTTTTTGCACTACTGTATACTCGCCACCATGCCCAATGTCCCCCTCTGCCCTTTTCTTTCCTTTGACAAATTCTAGTGTGCTCGAGCCACTGTGCTGAGGCTCCGGCATGACCCAGAGGTGCAGAAGACATGGCTTCTGTCCTGAGGGAGTGGAGCGTTCTGGGCTAATAATCCAACCATAGAGCCCCGGGAGCTTTCAGCCTCTGTCACCTTGTCCCTAGACCACCATGACCAGCCTCGCCGTGGGGCTCCTCCAACTTGAGGACCGTTCCCCGGCCACATGCCTCAGCCTCTGCCCTCCCTGGAATCCCTGGTGCCTCCCTCACCCACGCTTTCAGGCGCCTGTTCAGCCTGCCTTTCCCGCCTTGGCTCTTCCCCCAGCCTCGCTTTTCTCAGAGGGTGATGTCCCTACAACCTGGTTTTGATCATCCTGCCTGCAGCTTATCTGGCTTATGTGGCAGCTCTGGCTGCTTCTGGAGAGTGGGGGAGTGCAGCTTCCTCACGAATTTCTCAACCCTGAGAGGCCAGTGTTTGCTGATCAACTTCAGATGCTTCAGCCTCGGGAAGAATTCTCAAGTGGGGAGATGAATTCCAGTGCCAGCAGGGGAGGACCAGGCTCTGGGACGGAGGAGGCAGTGATGGCTCAGGGAGCCTGCGGGGAGGAGGGAGAGCTGTAGGGAGGGGGCCCTGAGGGGGGTGACTGTACCAGTGGGCTTGGCCTGGCTCTGCTGGGACACTTCGCACTTTTGCCATTTTTGGCCAGAAGGCGCTCCCTGCTAGCCCGGCTCTGTTCTAATTATACATCTCTGTGGAGACTTGCTTCTATAGCTCAGTCTTAAAGTTTCTGTGGCCCACTCTTGGGCTGTGTCCTATGGGGAGGCCCGAGTTTCAGCCCCCAGGGACCCAGTACGACCCCTTGGTTCTTGTGGGATCCCCAGCATCAGATTTTAGGAATAGTAAGTCCAGGCCACCCAGCCCAATACACTGGGATGCTCTGCAGATGTGCTCAGTGTACCAGATAGTGCCTGATGATGGGGGCCTATACTCTAGGCCAAGTTCCTCAGCCTTGGTGCTACTAACGTTTTAGGCCAGGTACTTCCTTGTTGTGAGGCCTCTCCTGTGCATTGTGGCAGACATTTAGAAGCATCCTTGGCCTCTGCCCACCAAATGCTGGGAGCACCCCTCCTCCAGTTGTGACAACCAGAAATTTCTCTAGGCATTGCCAAATGTCCCCTGTGACGGGGGTGGCGGGGGGGGGCGGCGGCAAATTCATTCCCAGTTGAAAACCACTGCTCTAGACTGCCCCGGCTCCCTGTCAGGAGTTTGATGACAGGGATGGCAGGATGGTTTGCAATGTGGACAGTCTGATTTACGTGTGTGACTGTGGCTGGGCGCAGTGGCTCACGCTTGTAATCCCAACACTGAGAGGCCAAGGTGGGTGGATCACTTGAGCTCAGGAGTTCGAGACCAGCCTGGGCAACATGGTGAGACCTTGTCTCTACAAAAAATACAAAAATTAGCTGGGCATGGTGGCTTATGCTTGTGGTCCCAGCTACTGGGGAGTTTGAAGTGGGAAGATTGCTTGAGCCCAGGAGGTCAAGGCTGCGGTGAGCTGTGTTCACAACATTGCACTCTAACCCAGGCAACAGAGTGAGACCCTGTCTCAAAAATAAAATAATAAAATAACTTTGGGTTTTTTTCTCTATGCAAAATCATCAGAAGTGCTCCTCAAATGCCCTGTTTGGAAGCTCTTAAGTACATTGTTTCTTAAAGGTATCTATGTACTTGTTTTAGCTGCCTTACTGGATGCCAGACCTCAGGGCAGCTATTGGGTCTTGTCCATCTTCATATCCTAGGCACTCAATAAACATTTAGGGAAATGAATGAGTGCACCCACCGCCAAAAGTAGCTTAGGTTGTTTAGTTGGACTCTCCTTCCTAAGTTGCCAGCACAAGCCTCTTCTCCAAGAACAGAGTTACTATATGGAGAAAGAGAAAGAAGGAAGGGATTGGATGGTCTCTTCTTCCTCAGGATTCTGGGCTGTCTCCTGATCTCTTGGAAATGAATTGGTTGTTAGACCTTTCCAGTCAAAAGGGGGTGAGGTGAACCCGTTGTAGTGGTGATCCTAGAAAAACCATTGAATCTGCCTGGGCCTCGGTTTCCTCTTTCTTTAAATAGGTTGAACAAGATGATGTGCAGGGTCTAAGGTTCCAGCGGCCGTTAAGTAATTCTCTGTGAATCCATGGCCCCTTGTCACATGCCTTAGTCTGCAGCATGTGGTTGTGGATGTGGATGAGGTGGTTTAACCCTGCACTAACATTTCTTTTCCTTCTGCTTTTTTAGCCACTGTATACATCAGATTCTGGAGAGTGTTAACCACATCCACCAGCATGACATCGTCCACAGGGACCTGAAGGTACTACCCAGGCTCCCCTCCTTGCCTCTGCTCATGAAGTGTTGGCGCCACCTGGTGCCAGATAGTGGTACTGCATAGGCCCAAACTAGGCTTCCTCTGGGCTGCAGGGTGGGTGCTCAGAGGGTTCTCTGTGTTTCTTCTGCAGCCTGAGAACCTGCTGTTGGCGAGTAAATGCAAGGGTGCCGCTGTCAAGCTGGCTGATTTTGGCCTAGCCATCGAAGTACAGGGAGAGCAGCAGGCTTGGTTTGGTAAGGGTGACCCTGTCTTCCCGGAATGCAGCCCCCGCCCTTCCTCCTCTTCCTGGTCTGCCCTCCTCTATTAGAACTAGAAGCCAGACCCTTAATGGTCCTGGCCTCCTCAGAGACTGGCGGAGGGTGGGAGGGTACAGAGATCTCTCTTGGCCGTACATGACTCAGTACAGCAAGTCTAGCTGTTGTCAGCACTGCTTTCTTGCTGCCTCTGGGAAGGAGCTGGAGTTCCTGGTAGGCATACGGCTTTGCCCTCTGGTTCAGATTCCAGGTGCTACAAGAAGCCCAGCCTGTCAGCTCTTGCTGCCCATGTGCTGAGAGTTTATGTAGCAAAAGCAGCAGGAATGAGATGGGACTTGGGGGAAATGACTGGTGTGGATTTAACGAGAGAGAAAGCGGGTTCAGTATGCCTCTGCCCTCTCTTCTGCTACAGGTTTTGCTGGCACCCCAGGTTACTTGTCCCCTGAGGTCTTGAGGAAAGATCCCTATGGAAAGCCTGTGGATATCTGGGCCTGCGGTAAGCCCATTCCACGCTCTCAGCTTTTCGCTGTTAAGGGCCCTCAACTTTCGATGATGGCAAGAAAGAGGCATCACTATTCCTTACGGGTCACTCACGTGCCTGGTGTATGTGAAATTACGGTGTTTGCCCCTGGGATGGCTGTTCCCATCACACCCTCCTCCCTGAGTACTTCTGGGATGACACTGTATCCTTCTTGGAGAGGGATTTTCCCACGCCTTAGAGGATGGGTTGTGCCTAAAGAAATCCCTGGTGTGACTTGGTGACGTGAAGTGTGAGGCATAGCAGGAGGGGCTAGTAGCATAGCATTATCGGCTGGCATCCACTTCTGACTCTGGTATGGCCCCTGCCTTTCTAGGTGGCTCTGAGCCCTGCATGGTTTTTCTTGGTTCCTCAGGGAAGTAGGCGACTGACCCCCATGACCTGTGTGTTCTGTCTCGTAGGGGTCATCCTGTATATCCTCCTCGTGGGCTATCCTCCCTTCTGGGATGAGGATCAGCACAAGCTGTATCAGCAGATCAAGGCTGGAGCTTATGATGTAAGGACCAGAGAGCCGGGCAGCCAGGCCAGGAAGGGCAGATGTCCTGCTCCTCCGGCTCTGTCCAAGGGAGCAGGCTTGTTTAGTGTGTCACGTGATACAGGGGGTGTCAGGGGACTTTGAGGACCCAGGGATGGGCATCCAGGGCCCAATTCTTGCCACTCTATGTCCCAGGGAGCAACTTTCTTTTGCACAGCCTTCTTCATAACTAAAATTGAGGAGCCCACTGAAGTCCTTTGATCTTTACTTGCAAAGAATGGAGCAGCCTCATTGGTGTGCTGTGTAACACAGGGACAAAAGGCCTAGAGACTCCCTCCACTGCAGTGGTACCTTAGACACATTGCTGAGCCTCTGTTCCCTCCTAAGTAGAGAGCTGGGCTTAAACCAGAGAATGTTGGAGTCCCCTTCCTGCTCTGATCTGATGTTCTGGCATTCTAAACATGACTGTTCTGTCTGTCTTTCCCAGTCTTTAATTTGACACAGGTTCTGGGATAGCCCCAGGGCTTCTCCAACTCTGCCAGTCACAGCTTTAGATACCACAGAGTATCCCAATTACAGTAGTTGAGTTGAAGACAGAGCCAGTGTTTCAGGGTGTGAAGCTCACCAATCATATTCTTCTTCTCCCTATTCCTGCTCCTTAGTTCCCATCACCAGAATGGGATACGGTAACTCCTGAAGCCAAGAACTTGATCAACCAGATGCTGACCATAAACCCAGCAAAGCGCATCACGGCTGACCAGGCTCTCAAGCACCCGTGGGTCTGTGTAAGTGTCTTTGCCAGTGGCCAAGGAGCCCAGGGGTGTCAGCCTTCTGCGGCACCACCCCCTCCTTCTTACCAGCAGAGATTCATTCTGGGCCCCAAGCAATAACTGAGCAGGCGGGCAGAGGACTGTTGAGGGCCAGAGTCAATAAATGTCACCAGGGAGACTCGGGAGGCTGATGGGGCTGGTGGGCCGCTACTCCTCTCTCCCCCACTCATGGCTGTCAGGCTGGGATTGGTTCTGTTCTTGGATGAGGGCTCAGGTTGACCCTTGCGGACTCCAGGTAGCCGGTGATAGAAAGCAGCTGGCAAAACCCAAGGTGAATTCCCAAGCTGGGGTTCATACTCAGATCTCAACTCCACTGGAGCAGTGACCAAGATCCAACAAATCAACAGAAGGGGTCTCTGATCATTAAAAGCATAAAAGCTGAGGCATAAAGCTTCTGCGCTGAAGTCCTAGGAGAGTCCTCTAGGCTCTCAGTGTGACGTACTCTGTTTTCAAACAGAATTCTTTCAAGCTGAAATACCTACTTTCAGACAAAGAAGAGGATTTGGTAGAGTTAGGCATCTTGACAACCACGAGGCATTATTTATCTGTCCATTCTGTGTTTATTGAATACCTCTTTGGTGCTGGTCACTGTCTGGGTGCTGGAGATACAAAGATGAATGAGGCATGGTCTCTGCCCCCAAAGATCATCTAGGGAGATAGGCACTCAAACAGGCAGTCATGTTACAATGTGACAAGTAGGTATAAGAATCTAATGAGAGTACAGGAGCTTCTACTGTTCCTGGTGGGTGGTGGGTTTAGTGAAGGCTGCATGGAGGAGGTGACACCCCTGTCCTTGTTCTTGGCAAATAATGAGGTCCTCAGAACATTAACCTGCAGACAGAGTTTAGCACAGTGAGAGGTTATGGGAAACTGTGGTGAGCTGAAGGAATGTTGAGTTGTTTGGTTGTTGATGAGGCTGCAAATATCAGAATGCAAGAGAATGAGGCAAAAGATTCCCTGACATACAAGTTTCTGCCTAAGGAGTTTGGATTTTATTCTGAAAACATAGGGAATTATTTAAGGGTTTTAGAGAAGGAATGAAATTTGCATTTAAGAACACTTTGGAAGTTGTGTAGAAAATGAATTGCCAGGCATGGTGGCATGTGCCTGTAGTCTCAGCTGCTGGGGATGCTGAGGCAGGAGGATCATAAGCCCAGGAGTTTGAGGCTGCAGTGAGCTGTGATTGCACCTGTGAATAGTCATTGTACTCCAGCCTGGGAAAGATGGTCAGACCCCACCTCTTTAAAAAAAAAAGAAAGATGGGAATTGAAAATTTTTAAAAGAAAAGGGCTGGAGACAGAGAGCTCAGGAAGCTTTTTTAATAGTTGTAATAGTCTAAGCAAGACCAGGTGAAGTCTCAGCAGAGGGTGAGGATGGGGGAATGTGCAATGTGTTGAAATTCAAGAGATATTTGAGAGAACCTAGAGGATTTAATTATCTCCAGTTGGATTTGGGGGATCAAAGAAGAGAGAGGCCAGGTTTCAAGTTGGTCCCTGAGTGGAGAGTTGTACCCTCACTGACCCAGAAGAAAACCAGAGGAGGAGCTTGCTTGTGAGACAAGATGATGGTTTTCTCTTTTTTTTTTTTTGAGATGGAGTCTTGCTCTGTCGCCCAGGCCGGAGTGCAGTGGCACGGTCTCGGCTCACTGCAAGCTCCGCCTTCCGGGTTCACACCATTCTCCTGCCTCAGCCTCTCCGAGTAGCTGGGACTACAGGCGCCCGCCACCGCGCCCGGCTTATTTTTTGTATTTTTAATAGAGATGGGGTTTCACCGTGTTAGTCAGGATGGTCTCGATCTCCTGACCTCGTGATCCACCCGCCTTGGCTTCCCAAAGTGCTGGGATTACAGGCATGAGCCACTGCGCCCGGCCAAGACGATGGTTTTCATTTTGTGCCTACTGAGTATGGTGTCTGGCAACCTCCAGCCAGACACATTCAGTGGGTGGTTAGAAATATGGTCCTAGAGATTAGAAAAGAAGCTAAAAATTGGAAATCCAGGTTGTAGTCATTTCTGTGTAGTTGATAGTGAGGCTGTAGAAATAGCCTCTTCCTATGCTATAGATGTGCCTGTTCCTATGCTGATTGAGTTCTTACGGTGAGCTTGTATTGGCTGTAGTAGAGAAGAGACGGCCACTACACACCAGCATTTAATGACAGGGAGAGTTAAGGGGCCCAGAAAGGGCACTGAGAGTGAGACCTTCCAGAAGACCCAGAAGCTAAGAAACAGGGGGTCTCAGTGTCAGGAATCAGATGCAGAAGAGTCCCTGATTAAGTTGGGGAAGAATCCCCTGGCTCTGACCATTAGATGCCATTGTTTCATCATTTCACTGAGACAGTGGAGAGAAAGATGGAACCCTGTTTTCAGTGAGATGAAGAGGGAGTGAGGGTGAGGAGGGGCATGGGGAGCTAGGCATTGAGGTGGGAAATAAATGGTGCTACTTAGATTAGGATGGGCCAGGGGAGCTTTTAATGTAAGGCTCACACCTGTAATCCCAGCACTTTGGGAGGCCAAAGCGGGTGATCACTTGAGGCCAGGAGTTCGAGACCAGCCTGGCCAACATAGTGAAACTCCATCTCTACTAAAAATGCAAAAAATTAGCTGGGTATGTTGGTACACACCTATAATCCCAGCTACTTGGGAGGCTGAGGCATGAGAATCACTAGAACCCAGGAGGTGGAGGTTGCAGTGAGCCGAGATAATGACACTCCATTCCAGCCTGGGTGACAGAGGGAGACTCTGCCTCTAAAAAAAAAAATTTCTTTTTAAAGATTATATTGGTCAGGAGCGGTGGCTCACACCTGTAGTCCCAGCACTTTGGGAGACGAAGGTGGGTGGATCACTTGAGCCCGGAAGTTTGAGACCAGCCTGGGCAACATGGCAAAACCCCATCTCTACAAAAAAAACTTTAAAAATTAGCTGGCTGTGGTAGCGTGTGCCTTAGCTACTTGGGAGGCTGAGATGAGAGGATCACCTGAGCCTAGAGAGGTGGAGGCTGCAGTAAGCCGTGATTGTGCTACTGCACTCCAGCCTGGGCAACAGAGTGAGATGCTGTTTCAAAAAAAAATTTTTTTTTTTGTTTAAGGAGAGGCTTAACCGTAATCTATAGAGAAGAATCTAATCCAGAGGAAAGAGTTGAAGATCCTAGCTAATTGAGGAAGTAAAGGTTTGGACAGCAGAAAAAGAGAGGGGGATCCTGAGCCAAGGGCAAGGGGTCCACCCAGGGCATGAGGCGTGATCCCCCTGAGACTCCTATTAGGGTGGAGGCAGGTGAAGATCGGCTTGTGAGTGGAAGTCTGAGCTGAAAGGGGTTCTTGCTGATGACCTCTCATTTTGCTTTTGGAGAAATTTACACCAAGGAGGAGGTGAAATGAGAGACTTGGGGAAGGTAGAGAAGGTGGGGAGAGTTGCCTCCGGACCTGGAAAGAGTGGGCCAAGGGTGAGGGAAAGGATGCAAGGAGGCCCCTTAGTGTTGTGGGCACCTGGCTGCAGGTGCCAGGATTTGTTTTTCTGACAGGCTGGTGAAGACAGCAACAGCAAGGGGAGAGGGCAAGCAACCTGAAACAGGCATCCAAGAATGGGGGAAATATTCTGTTCTGGGGTCATTTTTGCGGGCCCTACCCTCTGCAGTCCTGTATGTCTTGAGCCCCTGAGGACATCACTATATTCTGAAATTACATAATGATGCTGGTATTGACAACTGAGTCATTGAGGAAGTGTAGACTATGTCACGTGGACTCTGTTTAAGGAGGCCAGGAAGTTAGCAGTAAATACACTGAAGACAAATTTCCATCCAAAAAAGGCCAGGCACAGTGGCTCACACCTGTAATCCCAGCACTCTGGGAGGCCGAAGTGAGCAGATCACTTGAGGTCAGGAGTCCGAAACCACCAGCCTGGCCAACATGGCCAACCCCGTCTCTACTAAAAATACAAAAATTAGCTGGGTGTGGTGGGATGTGCCTGTAATCCCAGCTACTCGGGAGGCCAAGACAGGAGAACCTGGGAGGCGGAGGCTACGGTGAGCCGAGATCGCACCACTCCACTCCAGCCTGACCGACAAAGCGAGACTCTGTTGCAAAAAAAAAAAAAAAAAAAAAAAAAAATTACATCCAGAATGATGAAAAGAATTGATGCTTCAAGGTGACGATCCTTAGCTTCTGAGATCACGGCTTCATTCAGGACCTTGCTGGGGGTGTATTGAGAGGGGCTCTTGGAAGGAACGTCCTCTGTAGAGAGCAGGAACCCTGCTGTTCTCTCGCTGCCGAGCACCTGGAATGCAGTAGGTGCTCAGTAAACAGCTGCCTAAGGAGTAACTGAATGAGGATCGCAGCCCCCAGGGTACTCTCCTGTTCCGTAGCCTCTGTTTCCCAAGGAAGAATAGGACGGTCTCTCAGCAGCCCATCTAGCATCCATTACGGCGTTCTCACGTTCATGTTGTCCTTATGTAACCTTGAGTTTGGGGTAGTGCTTTTATTCTAAA